>NC_142584.1:25814856-27064856 GCF_965207765.1 Zootoca vivipara | reverse complement strand
GAACTTTAAAGGTCAAAAACAGCACTTTGAATTACATCCCATATACACTAGAAGCTAGTGTAGATGTTTAAGCACTAGTAATATTATGAGTGGATCATTCAAGTTTCCCAAGACTTTTTCCTTCCCCCCCCCCAAAAAATCAGCTTCACATATAAGGAATTACAGCAATCCAACTAACTATTCGATTCTAATCATATCTACTCAGAAGTAAGTGCTACTGAATTCAGTGGGGCTTATTCCCATGTAAGTGGGTTTAGGATTGCAGCCAAAGACATTACTAAAGCAAGGGGCAACCATGGCAAGTTCATCTCTTTCAAGCAGCCACTGTTTCTGAATTCTGGCCCACAAAGTACTTTGCTATATTTGCAAGGCAAACAAAAAGAAGGGGGGGAGGGAAGGAGAGAAAACGCAACAATGGAAAGCATCAGTGCCAAGGAGGAGACTATATTTCTTGGGTGGGGGAGTCTTACTTCCCAAGAACTGTTAAACAATGGGCACTCCCATCTGGGACGGTATCTGGAAGTCTTCAGTCCCTGCCCTCAGCTAATCAAGTTTCTGACGGGGCAAATCCAAATATTGACTACTGCTATTTGCAAAGTGTAACTGTATTGTTGCAAGAGAAGAAACAGCTGCAGAATTTCAAATAGTATTTACGCAGCACTTTATGGGTGCTCAACAATGCACCTGACATACATTATCTTGCGGTAACCCTTGCAACGACCCTGCAAGATAGGGCACCACTGCTATTCCCATACTGCAGATGGGGAGATGGGTCTCCTAGTGAGCTTGTGACAGGGGTGAAATTAGAACCAGAGACTGAATTGTAGCTCAGTCTCTACACTGGCTTTAGTGCAGTGGCTTCAGTACAGTGGTCCAGATCCACCACCACCACCCCCTCAATACTGTGCACCACACAACTTAGGGGAGGTTTCCTGGAAACAGCAGCATGAGTAAGCGCTACTCACCTCTCTTGCCCGAGAGAGTGCCAAAGCCGTGCAAAGGACTGTGCTTCCGCTGGCTGGCATTGATCACAGCAGCTACAACTCATTGTACAGTGTCATCTGTAAAATGGGATCAGAAGTTACCTACTTCACAAGGGTGGTTGCAAGACTGAACATAGATTAGAATGTACTTTGTGAAGTAAAGGATGAAAGAAACCAGGCATATACTGTATATATTATCTCTGGTGCACAATGTTGTCGTTTAGTTGTTAGTCGTGTCTGACTCTTCGTGACCCCATGGACCAGAGCACGCCAGGCACTCCTGTCTTCCACTCCCTCATGCAGTTTGGTCAGACTCATGTTGGTGGCTTCGAGAACACTGTCCAACCATTTCGTCCCCTTCCAGGGGCGTAGCTAGGATCAAAATTAGGGGGGCAAGGGGCGGGGCCAAGGCACGGGGGGAGGGGCCACAGTGGGGCAAGGAAAGCCATGGTCATTCAGGGGCGAGGGGGCGCCAGGATCAGCCCAAAATCGGGCTGCTCTGACCCCCTCCTCCCCCTCCGCAACTGGCAGGGGCGAGGGGGCACCAGGATCAGCGTTTGGCTGGCTTTCCCTCCACCCGCCCCACAGCCAGCAAGGGAGAAGGGAGACGGCCCTTCTAGCCGGCTGGTTGTGGGGCAGGTGGAGGGAAAGCCAGCCAAATGCTTTGCGCGGCTCTGGAGCTTTCCCTCCACCCGCCCCACAGCCAGCCAGGGAGAAGGGAGACGGCACCAGGCGCGGCGGGCAGCGGGGCAGGCTGGCCACCAGCAGCCCTGCTTCTAGGGGGGGCAACTGCCCCCTCCTGCCCCCCTGCCTATGCCCATGTCCCCTTCTCCTTGTGCCCTCCATCTTTCCCAACATCAGGGTCTTTTCCAGGGAGTCTTCTCTTCTCATGAGGTGGCCAAAGTATTGGAGCCTCAGCTTCACGATCTGTCCTTCCAGTGAACACTCAGGGCTGATTTCCTTAAGAATGGATAGATTTGATCTTCTTGCAGTCCATGGGACTCTCAAGAGTCTCCTCCAGCACCATAATTCAAAAGCATCAATTCTTCGGCGATCAGCCTTCTTTATGGACAAGCTCTCACTTCCCTACACAATAACTGGTATGCACAATAATTGGTGGTTATTCACTCCAGAGGAAGTTTAAACATGGACAATCCCTCTCAAGATAATCTACAGACCTCTTAGAGCAGGGGTGCGCAAACTTTTTTCAAAGAGGGCCAGATTTGATGAAGTGAACATACGTGAGGGCTGACCAAAGTTGCTGAGGATTGAACTTGTTGAGCTTTTTTTAAGGATTTGACCCCAATAAATAAACTGCCACAGGAGCCAGATGAAACTGGCCTTTGGACATGCCTGTCTTAGAGCATCTCTAAGAGAGAGTTCTCTTTTAACCATTGGGTGGAAGATCAAGTTGCCAAATAAATAAATAAGCAAGCAAGCAAGCAGATATCCAAGAGTCCTTTTGAGGCATACCAGACAATATGCTCTTGAGAAGCATATTCACCCAAGGAATTTCTGCTTCTTAGGAGCACACCCTGAGGAGCTGTGCACAATAGCTTCTCAATTACCCATTTACAAAACATACAGTAACATATTCTAGACCAGCTACAGCGCTGGCACTGCCGTGAATGTGCACCTCACAGCCCAGAATCATGTACAAATAAATGACTCAAAGAAATGAGTAAGTCCTTTAGAAGAATGAGCTCACTGGAAGCTGTTAAATCATGTTTTAAGGAAGGAACGTTATCAACTTTTGCTCTGCTAAGTAAACTTCCTTGTTAGGTCAGGCTTGAAGTCTTATGCAAGAAGATCAGCACAGCACTTCTCCCCAGCTCAGCTCTCATTATCTGGTCCAAGCAGCACCATCAGCTTATGCACCACTTGACAAACCTTCCACATCACATCACTTCAGCACCGTGGTTTTCAAGCTGTGTTCTATGATATCCTGGAGCTTCCTGGACACTTATCAGGGCTTTCTAGAACATTAAGATTCTTTACAAAGTTGGCTTATGCATCATTACCAATCTTGCCCTGAAATGTGCAGCTGCAAAGAAGGTTGGGGTGCTTTCTACTTTACTCAGGATGAGGGCAAGGCCCAAGAAGTCTGACCAGTTACCACCAACTGAATGTGTTCAGTATCTGAAGAAGTGTGCATGCACACGAAAGCTCATACCAATGACAAACTTAGTTGGTCTCTAAGAGGCTGCTGGAAGGATTTTTTTTATTTTGTTCTGGGGTGAAACATCCTTCCCAATACACAAGGGTTCTGGGAAGATACCCAAAGGTACATAGATTTGGAAAAGGTTTTATGCAAGTACAAAGTTTAAAAACACTGCCTTAAAATGTCCACAGCAACAAAACTCACATACTTTTATTTTCAAAGTTACCCAGGGATATAAACCAGTGTTCCATTTTTCTGTAAGGTGCTATTCCACAATTAGGTGTCATGCGACTATTGAAACAGCCACCAATATTACAACCACAGTACTGGTGACAGTCTTTCTTGTCACCACATCCTCAGCTTGAAAACAACTTTGAATGCCTGGTTTGCTAACTTTAATGGAACACAGCACCCCACCTCACCCAGACTATCTCTACTCTTTGCCTCCTGTTGAGTCTGGCTATCTATTGCTTCCAGTTCACCAGTTCAACCACTGCTGGATTCTTGACTCCTGCTCCTGTGAACTCTCCGTGCTGTTTCCTAACTGCTTGCTTCTGCCTGGTGGCTCAAACCTCCAAAAACCACTGTAATCTTGGCAGAAAGTATGAGGAAGCTTCCTCCCACCTAGAACATTCACTGGACAAGTTGTCCTGGAATTGTGTGCTTGTGTGTGTGCAGCAATCTCTGTCCAACTCCTGTCCTGTACCTCTGCTGACCGTGGCCTTTTCCTTAACTTCATTCCCAACTCTTAAAACAACCATCCCCTTCCTCTACTTAAAAGTGAATTGGGGCTTGCTTAAGTATACAGTACCACTTCTTGGTCTTTCGAGTCAAAATCCTTTGCTCATCTCCTACTCACCAAACCACCATCTCATTTGATCTCCTGATTACTGGCCTGTGTGGAAAGCGAGATGAACTCCTCAAAGACTAATCTGTGCTAAAGCCTCAGCCCAGCCCTGGTATTTACAGGTGCATTCCTAGGGGCCCAACTCCTCTGCTCATCATAAGCAGGTTCTCTGATGTTCCAAATCTTCATGCCACATGCTACAGCCCTGTCATCACCAACAACAATGTTGCGGCTGTGGTTCCACCTCAACTGAAACCCTCTTGCAACTTTGCACTGCTCCTTGCTGAAAATCCTTTTTTTAAACCATCACCTAAACTAAAAGGACTGTGCTGCCAGTCTTTCTCCTTTACCATACTAGCAAGCATGGTTTTATATCTACCCAATTTTACACTGTACTTTTGGCGCAGGCTAGTCATGCTTGTTTTTAAAACCTTCCTTCCTGACACATCACCCCTTCAAACAACTTCCCTAGTGGGATTTTTGTGTGTGCATGTCTTAGTAACAGGAAGAGCAACTCTGTCTTTTAACACCTTCCCCACCATCAACTGTTTTAAATAACAGCTTACTTAGAAGTTATTATTTTAAGTATATGGACAACGGCAGAACCATTCTGATTCCTAGTGCCGAGTCTATACTTACTGTAGAATGTTATAGTTACAGGTAGGTAGCCGTGTTGGTCTGAGTCGAAACAAAATAAAAAAATTTCTTCAGTAGCACCTTAAAGACCAACTAAGTTTTTATTTTGGTATGAGCTTTCGTGTGCATGCACACTTCGTCAGATACCAGTCTTTTGTAGAATGTTATGTACTGTATGAATAGGAGAGAGTGGCTCCCAATGGATTTGTTCCCCTTTCCAAAGGGACACTGCCTTCCAAGAGAATGCATGGATGACCAAAAGACATACATTGCTTGTTAGACATACATTGCTGTAATTTTTTATTTTGTGAACCACCCTGAGACCCCCCAGGTATAGGCGATATATAAATTCAATAAATAATAAAATAAATAATAAACTTCATCGGTAATATCCTAAATGCATTGAAACACCTCAGTTACTGTGTTATTTAAACACAGAATTTTGGAGAGGAAGAAATAACTACTGGTGAGACATGACTACTGTACACAAAAATCGAATTATACTAGGTAGAAAGGAGAGACTATGTCTCTTATTATGCTTGTGGTCTTTTATGCTCTGAGCCTGGGGACCCAACTATACGTTGGTATTGACCCCATATGTTATGAGATCCATACTTTATGGCCTCCCGGGCTAATATGAATTATTCATTGTATTCAGGTTGTGGGGAGTGAAGGAAAGACACAACCACTTCCACTGCTGGCAGAAGCTCTGTAAATTAAAAAGTGAGCAGAATGATCTGCTCATCAATAGCCTGATCCTGTGCAGTCAAGCATGCCCAATTCTACACAGGACTAATAGGCTACCATTTCACATAAGGGCTCTCCCCACCCCCACCCCCAATAATGACATTTCCATATTGACACAACTGCCAAGACAAGCTTTTAAAAATAAGCATAACACAAAACATGAGGATCACCTAGTAGGATCTTAACATCAGGCATGCTAGGTGTATCTCCTTAGAAACTGATTGCTGCTACATCCTGCCAAATAACTGGGGAGTAAAGGTTCCAATTTCACCACTGTGTTCCAGGAAGGTGGGGATTTGGCAGGGGGGGTTAGAGAGAGAGAGATCGTGTCTAACTCACAGCTTTTCTGCACCAGAATACCATGTATTGTGTGTCATTCCCCACCCTTTCCCTGCCATGATGAATTATTTCTAAGTGTTAATCAGTGAAAGAAGAATGCCATATGCAACTGAGGAACTTGGCATACCAGCCCAGGGTAATCTAGTGTGACTGAAGAGGTACATTAAAAAACAAACAAAGAACATTCATTCCGCTGCCAGTCACATAACAGAAGGATATGCTTAATGCCCTGCAGAAAAAGACAGAGGAACCATAGTACATATAAACAGATGTACCTAAGGAGAGTTACCCCAAAGGAAAGCATGTTTCCCATGTATTCATCATAAGCCTTCTACAGTGACATACTGTACACTCATCTCCTTCCTCTTCAGACTACATTTCCCTTGTCTAGAGCACTATGGTGTGCAGCTTTCAAATACCCAATGGCCAATCCCTGCTCACAATACCAGGCTCCCTTCAGTTCACAATCCCTGCCTCGCTAGTATAACAACTGGCTTCTCTGCACATATAACCTCAGGGTCAACCCCTAGTGTCTATACAGCCACTTACAGTGCAAGATTCCCACCCTAATTTCCCCATAGGTACCAGTGTCAAAACACATGCGCCCTGAGCAGGTAACGTACAAGAGGATGGAGACCACCCCCTAAGGGCCAACCCCCGAGAGATGAAGCTCCTTCCCAGAATCAACCCATCGCAGCTCGCCTCCTCCAGCACCGCAATACATTCCATTCACTCCGCTCACCCACCGCAGGGCCTGAATGAAGACCCCACCCCAAAATCGAACCGGCTCCCCACCTTCCACAATCTATTATTTCCCAGGGAATACACACCTCGAGCAAAGACCGCGAGAGCAGCCTCGCCCACGCCCCCCAATGCCCAGCAGGGCAAATTCTCACCCAGAGGCCACCGCCGCTGCCGCCTCCGAAATCCTCGCCGCGCGAGAGGAGGGTCTGCGGGGAAGGTGGGCGCGGCCACCCTTAGGCACTCCCACCCTATCTGCCTAGCCCTGCCCACAGAGCCTTCCTTCCCGGATCCGCTCCGGGCTTAGAGGATGGAAAGAAAAAATACTTAGGCCGACAGAAGGGCATCGCGTGGAGACGGGGGACTTTTGTCATAGGTCCTGTTTCCAGGGATGTGCTGCGTTCGCATCCTGGAAAAGCTTTGCGGCACAATATACGCAACCTTTCCCCACTCCCGTTCCCCCGCCTCTGCATCTTTGCTGCAAGAGCCAGAAGCTTCAGTGTAAAGAGCAGAGGTGCCAAGCGTGTAGAGCCAAAGTGGCTTTCTCGTACTGGGCCATTTATTATTTTTTTTAATTGAATAACATATTCTGTAGACACTACGCTGTTATTTGAAAAACCTAATAATAATTAACAGCACTGAGCTGCAAAAACAAGGATGCATGAGAAAATAAGTGCCTTCAGCAACTCAAAATTGTAAGAGGCTTTATAGAAAATGACAAATTGGATTTTTTTGTATTATATTTCTTCCATATTCCAAGTTATATTCGAGAAACACACACACATTATAAAGTTCCAGCTTAAATTACACAGCAGTTGAGCATTTTAAAATAAAAATAAACCTACTGCATGAACTTAAATACATTCAGTATGATTGCATTGGCCAGGGTTTCATGCTTCTCTTTCGACAGTCTGCTCAGAATAATAGTGATAACACATGGTGAACTGTTAGTTAAAGGTTTGACTAAAAGTTTAATCTATACACATCTCTTTGGACTACAGCATGGCTGCATCTCCTAGAGATTATGCTTTTGAATACTATGCAACTAGATTTCCTGTCCTCTATTTTGAGTGTATCTTTATTGGAAAACTTGTATTTCTGTTCCATACTATTCAGTGCTCATGCTGCGACTGAGTTATTCCAGAATTCTTCTTTGAAATTGAGTCTGTAGAAAATTGAGTTAGTACCCTCTGACACCACTTTGTATGTTAATAATGCTCAGCAATTCCAAACCTGTTAATATAAACATTTTTGTTTGAGCATCAGAAGTGAAAGGAAACTCAATTCCATGATATGCTGTTGAGTCGCAGCAAACCAGAGGGACTATACATAACTAAATCCAGTAGCTAACAAGAGATGATTCTTTAATATTTGGACAATGTAGAAATACTATATGTGTTTAGTGTGTGTGTGTTTAATGTGTGCTTCTATGCTGAAACACAATATCCCCAGAGCAGCATGCATCAGCAACTACCCTGCATTCTTTTTTGGGAAAAGTACTACCTCAAAATCAGGAGTAGATTGTGGATTATTTGATAGCTACCTCCACACCTCACAATAGTCACACATTAGTAAACAAGGCAAGTTCCAAAACTAGGCACATCAATTATGCATAAGCTGTGATGTGTTGAATTCCATGAAACACGAGCCATTAAGAACCCCACTGAACCCTGTGAGAAAATGGTCAGCATAGATGCTCAAGCCGATAATAGCCTCAGGCTTTTATTGTAACTTTTGTCCATCTTGCAAGTGTCTCCCTGAAGCCACATGTGTCCAGAAACTCTATTAGTCCAAATATGTCCTGGAGCAGGGGAAACAGTACTTTAAAGCAGCATGGACTTCATGTAGCAGTTCAAGCGAGTTACAGTTGAAGTTAGATGTCTGGACTGCAACTGGTAGTGAAGTCGGCAACTCAACATTAGATGCATTGTAATACAGAGAAAGTGCAGGCCAAAAGAAGAGCCCAAAGTTCTGCAACCAGATTCTTGACTGCGGATGTTTTATCCTAGCAGTGACAACTGCATTTTCCACTGGATAAGCTACCCGGTAACGTTACTTGACCCAAGTTGACTAATTGGGAATCAGCAACAGCCCTCCTCCAAAAAGGGGGTTGGGTTTCAAGCATTTCCATCTCCATTGCTCTGTCATACCTGCAGCAAATGAACCAAGGTCAAATTCCGCTGGGTAATCCAAGTTCTCCTAAAGGAAGTTCAAGAGGAACCTTATTTGGCAAAATAAAAATAATTTAAAAATCCAAAGGTGCTTCTTCAGCCTCCCGGCTTCTTTTTGAGAAGCTGTTTTGACAAACTGTTCCCATCACAAAATGTGCCTATGCAAATCCTCCACTTCCAGCTGCCACATGTCCCTGTGCAGGGGGTTGCCTGAAAGGTCCGTCATTTTCACAGCTCGGATGGTGGGCTCTGGGCTGCAAGACACCACCAGGCCCATCACCATCACGTACTTCCCGGCGCTGAGGCAAGGCCGCCCCTTGGGGATTTTCTCCACGCCCTGAGCCACGAAAGGGCCGCTGTCGTCCCGCAGCCGCACTGTCGAGCCACCTTCCTCCACGGCCAGCACCGTGCCCTGAAGCCACACCAGCGACACGGAGAGAGCGGGGCGCCGGTACTCCTCCCGGTCCAGCAGCCACGGGCCGCCAGGGACCCGGTGGCACCGCTTCAGGTGCGCGGCCAGGACCTTCACAGGAGGCAGCGGCGGCGACGGCGACTGCGCAAGGCGAGAGTCTTCCGCCATGGCTCTGCCTTCTTTCCCGCCAATTTTCACGCCGCGAAAAGGATGATGGGCCGGCGGAGCCTTCCAGTAATAGCGCGAGAGTTGAAGGAGTTTTTTTAAAAAAAAAAAACAGCAACACGCGCACAGGTTCGTTGGCCATAGAGAGAGGAAAAAGAAGAGCGGACTCACAAAGTTCTCCATAGATTAAAATTAAACTGAGCTGGTATTCCTCCCCCCTAAAGTTTACTGCAAAAATATATATAGATTACACCTAAATGACTCAGCTTCTGCGACCATAGAGCAGCTCAGCCAATCGTATTTCAATAGATATATTATCTTCAGTTCATGCAACGTGTCACTCTAAACTTTTTCATTTGTCTTTGTCTCCTGCCACTCGACATGCATGCCTCTTAAACCCTAGTCCGGGCACGACAGCCTGAAGCACAGAAATGGTTCGGACCATATTTCCATTTCCCCTTCCCGCTCCCCGCAAGTGGTATCATCCGAGAAGATGCCGGGGCGGGGCAGGAGAGAGAGAGAAAGGGAAAGAAAGAGAGAGCGCTGGATGTGTTTAGCGTCGCCTAGCAACGGAGGAGAGGATGGAGCCGAGCGGCAGCCGGTGAGCGCTTAAGGGAGCGGGATCAAGGCACTTGGGTTAGAGAGGGGGCAGGCACAGGGGTGCATTGTGGTGAGGGGAAAGGGTACCCCAGAAAAGGCTGCTGCCCTTCAGTGTATTGCATTAGTTAAGCCCTGTTAGTATCTCGCCCCTGGGGGGGAGGGGACAGCTCCCCCCCCATTTTCATTTTAAATAAAATAAAATAAGTTTCTGGTTGTAGATCTACATTGCTGTGCCCTCATTAACAGCAACCCCCCAACCCGCCCTCATTCAGCAACTCAAATCTAGGGCTGTGACCCTATATCAAGAAAGCTTGAATTCAAGGGAGAATGGGCATATATGTGAATGGGAATTTCTGTTGTTGGGGGGTGAAGTGGGTGAAGAAAAGGAGCCCCATAAGACAGACCATTGCTTTCCCGCCGCCGCCGCCGCTTCACTCCTTGGTTGCCCTACCCACCAGCTCCACCCTCCATTTCTCAGTATTCCACCTCCCATTGCAAACAGTCGATAAATACCCCATTCCACTCAATGGACCATACAATAAGGCACTTTGTTGGGACATCCCTGAGGCTGATGTCCTTTACTTTTCTCCTCAGTCCTCCCATATTACCAACTTCTAGGATCTCCCAAACCTCTACTCTGCCTCCCCTCCCGCCAGCTTCAATCCTATGTGTGCTTACTTAGTCCCTGTGAATTTATTTCTGAGTTGACACGCATTGGGGTGAACTGCATGGCCCTCATTTCCCCATGTCCGATATGCATTTCAAACATTGCTTTGTGTAACTCATCCTCCCATCTGGTCTATGCTCAAGGAGGACCAAGAGCCTCTCCCTATGCACAAGACCAGATACCTTCTAGAGTTGTTGTCATCAGCTTTGTAGTCCCCTTACTTCATATTTCCTCACACTTTGCATCTCAGTTCTCTAGGGTTTCAAGACCATTTTCACCACTCTTTATTTAACATATAATCACTAAAAGCTCAGTTCCTCACAACTTCCAGCCTCTCAAACAACTGCATTTTGTATCTTTCTCTTCTCAAATGTTGGACTGTTGTTATCCTTTTTTTATTCCATCAATTTATTGTAATCCAGAGCTCCCAATTTCCCTTCCCTATTTTAACACCACCTGCTCCTGTGAACCCAGAATCTCCATTCATCCACTTCCTATTTAGACTGATTCAGCACACATGCATTATTAAAAAAAAATACGGTAGCTCTCACCTTTCAACTTGTTGTCTGTTCTAGTCAACCAAGCTTCACATTTGCATCTGAAACTTACTGCTAAAGTCATCACTTGAACTTGCAGCAAGAAGAAGCAAAGAATCTTGTGGAAACTGTATCACCTTCCACACAGAACTCTTCCTTATCTTTAGATTTGTCATTCACATTGATGACATTGTTCATTCACCTCTTGACTCTTGAGGACTTTTGGACTACAACTATTGCTATGACTTTAATAGTGTGTGTGTGTGTTTAATTGTTTTTAATGTCTGCCCCTTTTCTTATTTTTATCTGTAAGCTGCTTTGTCTTGTCAGGAAAAAAGGTGGCGTATAAACAACAAACAAACAAAAACAACAACCCTATATGAACTTGTTTGGACTGAAATCCCACTGAACTCAACTTCTGAGTAGGCATGCATAGGATTGCACAGTTAGACCTAGTACAGTATATATCTGTAGCACTAAGGTATCAAATTGGGTTTGCCAAAATGAAACAAAGGCAAATTACTGCTGTTGTCATTCTGTATTGGTGCCCTGCCTTGCAAACTGGGCTGAATATAAAATTCACCAAAATCTAAACTGCTTTTTCAACATATGATTGTAATGTTATTAAAATAATTTATTTTCTCTACATTTAAAATAAAGCGCTGAATTGGAGCATGGAGAAATTGCAGAAGATGAGAATAAAGAGCTGCTTGCAAAAGATGAAGAGGTAATATAAATGCAAGGATTTTGATGTGTTGGAGAATTTAAGTTATATATAGAAATTGAACCACAGTTTTAAAGGCACAGTTTCACTTGAACTGCACACATTTGAACCAAGGAACTCACTAGCACTGGTTTGATTATTGCAATATGTATATGTATTAATTTACAAGGCCCTTAAGAACTTGAGTCCAGGGTACCTTAAGGATCACCTGAATCATTATATCTGAGGGTGGATTCTCTGTTTGTGGTGCCCCATGACTCAGATCCATGGCTCATGTCCACCAGGAGCCATGCATTTGGTATTATGTGTCAGACTCTGTGGAACTGAGAGCAACAGGTACCCTCCCAGCTGAACTTTGGGTGCTTCACATAGACCTTTCTATTCCAGCAGGCATTTTAAGTATGCCGTTTTATGCTTATTTGTGAATTTATGTTTTTTAACCTGTGGTTTTTGTTTGTTTTAAACACCATATTAAGTGACTGGAGAGTTGCTTCATTGATTGTTCTGTAAATTGCTTTGTGACCATCTATGATGAAAAGTGGTCTATAAATATTGGAAATAAAAATAAATAATTAGAATGCTATTTTCCTCTATGTGTATGTTTCACACACATACCCTTTTCTTTGTATTGAATAGACTGAGCAGCTGCAAGATACAAGTGGCCAAAATCAAGATGATGGGGTGAACACAGAGGTAGGTATTCATGATTCTTCAGTAGAAGAACAATCCAGTTAATTTAAATGGTTTAAGAAGAGCAAAGCCGCTTCCTTTTTGTGGTATTCAGCAGTCAAATTATTTTGATTCTTTTCTAGCACTATCAATGCTTTGCTGTTGCTCTTGCAGTAGCAAGGTTGAGCAGCAGAGCTCTCCTACTGCCACCAGCATCCTTGCAGCTTACCTGGATGGGGCATGATGGGTGTGAATTTGGGGCTGCACAGGTCCAATGGTGGGAGCACTGGGTTGGCTCTGCTGACATCCCCATGTAGCCTTGGCTTTGCTACCACCCTAACCTACCCCAGCCTCATCCAGGTAGGTGGCATCAGAGTTTGGAGGGCTGCTCCACATCCCCCCACAGGTTGCTACTGCACTCTTGTCTCCAGTCCAGTAGATATTATAACATAGTTCCAGTTTTCACTTTTAAAAAAAGAATCAAAATCTAAACTTTTGCTGAAAATAAACATTACACACTCATTGCCAAAGGCCGTGCTACAAATCAGTGAAGAGAAATACAGATCTAACTTGTTTCCTCTCTTTAGACTCTGGATTCTCAAATTATCCCGCTCAAATCCTAAAGGACGGTTAAGCATGTCCTTTAACGTTTGGCTGAATCAAGACAAGTTTCTGTGCTTTCTAGAGGATGAAACGTGAACTATCTTCATATTATTTTCTAGTGTTCAGGTAGTGTTGATTCATTCTAATTTTTGCAGCCAGGAGAAAATAATCCCATGGAGGGAGGAGCAGAAGGTGCTTCTGGAGCAGCCATGGAGGAAGGGGCAGAAGGTGCTCCTGCAGTGGCTACAGAGGAAGGGGCAGAAGATGTTATTGCGGCGGTCACAGAGGAAGGGGCAGAAGGTGCTCCTGGAGTGGCTACAGTGGAAGGGGCAGAAGGTGCTCCTGCAGTGGCTACAGAGGCAGAAAGTGCTCCTGCAGTGGCTACAGAGGAAGGGGCAGAAGGTGCTCCTGCAGCGGCTACAGAGGAAGGGGCAGAAGGTGCTCCTGCAGCGGCTACAGACGAAGGGGCAGAAGGTGCTCCTGCAGTGGCTACAGATGAAGGGGCAGAACGTGCTCCTGCAGTGGCTACAGAGGAAGGGGCAGAAGGTGCTCCTGCAGCAGCTACAGAGGAAGAGGCAATAGCTGCTCCTATGGAAATCTTGGAAGAGATACTCTCAAGAGTGATGAGTGAGCCCGGCACACCAATGCCAGGTCTTCCTGAGCGTGGCACCCCCTCCTTTTTGCAGGTGAGAGTGACACTGAATGTGGCACAAAGGAACTTTTTATTCCCTAGGACATGTTGGCCTCATTTGGATATAATACTGCTAAACCACACTAGAGGAAGGCAGGAGAGTTCTAAAGCCCTAGGCTCAAGCAGGCTTATTCCCATAGTCTTGTGTTATATCTGATTTAGGCCATTATGTTGTATATACAATGTTAGGTCTCTATCAAGAAGTAGTCCTGTTGAAAATGTGGTTGAGTCTAAATGAATGAAATGTAAAATAAAAAAATTCCTTCAGTAGCACCTTAAAGACCAACTAAGTTTATATTTTGGTATGAGCTTTCGTGTGCATGCACACTTCTTCAGATACACACTTCTTCAGATGGTGTATCTGAAGATGGTGTATCTGAAGAAGTGTGCATGCACACGAAAGCTCATACCAAAATATAAACTTAGTTGGTCTTTAAGGTGCTACTGAAGGAATTTTTTTATTTTGCTTCGACTCAGACCAACACGGCTACCTACCTGTGAATGAAATGTGAGAAGGAGGAGCGGGTGAAAGTGGATAATATTTTTTTTGGGGGGGAGGGGGGAACTGATTAAATCCATGAGTCAATTTTTACTATTATTTTTCCAAGGCAGGGTTGATTTACCACAGCCAAATCCAGTTCAGCAATTCACAGGAAGTGACCTGTCAGCCTCCTCCAGCTTTATCTTACAATCTCAGTGCTGTAGGACTCAGCACTGAGATGGGGAAATAAAATCCCTCTGCCTGCTTAGTATAGCACGACAGCACCAAGATTGGGAAATAAAGCCCTCTGCCTGCTGCTTAGAGAAGAAGAGGTGTTTCCTCACTACCCATCCCAACACTAGGGAGAGATGGGTTTTTAGAGCCCCTCATCCTGACTTAGGGAAGAAAGACTGAGTGCTCTGTGTGTGTCTGTGTGTGATTGGGGTGGGGGTGGGGAGGAATATGAGCTGTACTCTCCCAAGGTTGCACTAGCAAGATGTTTCCAACCTTTACTTTGCAATCATACAAGGTAGATTTTAAAATAAATACAGACTCTCATAGGATGTCAACAAGGGTCTGTGTCTATCTGCTATCCACACCAGTTATAGTCTTTAAACTGCTTTGTAGGGTCTTTGTGAGGTAGCTTCATTCATATTTTGCTATTACCAATTCAAGTAGAATTTGTATTAGAGAAGTCTTTCTAAGCATCAAGACACTTTTCAGCAGCTCTCTTCTAATAGTAGCCTTTCTTTCAGGAAGCGTTTGACACATTCAGCCTACCTTCCAGATTGCCCAGTGGGCAAGTGCTGTCTCCTGTATCTTCAGGAACCAGCAGCATGAGACTGGATACGCAATTGGGACGCCGTGTGTTGTCAGGTATCAGTCGCCATCCTATTGATGCGGACTTTGCTTGCCACTGAAGCACACTTTTGAATCCAATTGATGATGGAGAAACCTTGCATTTGAAATGTTTGATGCCAATACTAAGTTGACTTCTGTATTTTCCACTGTGGTTCTCTGCCTGGTTGTTATCATTATAGCACTGCCATAGTCATTTGAATGTGCTGCAGGTATCCAAAGGATCTGAATAATAGAAACAAGGATTTTTAAAAGTGATTAATGGAGATGACATTAAATAGATTGGATGGAAGAGAATTTTGTAGAACCAGGATTGGATAATGGCAATAACAACACCATTTATTTATAGTACTTGTATACCACTTCTCAGGCCACACCGCTCAAAACAACTTACATAAAGTTATAGAAACAACAATCTATAGGATGTTAAATACTTCAAAATAGGATAGCAGAACAGAAAGAGAACTAAAAGCCAGATAAAATAGCACAAAAATAGCAGTAAATGAATGGAACTGGTGGAATATCCTTTTTTTAAAAAAAATTATTAAAGAGTTTTATTACAACTCTTTAATAAAATTTACAACTGGGGGAATATCCTTAATAATGTGCTGCCCAGTAGTATCAGGTGAGAGGTGTTGGTTTAGTTTAGTGGGGTTTTTTTTGTTGCATTTCAGTTCAATTTATACCCTGCTTTTCCATGAAGCACTGTGCCCCAAGAAGGTCACGGTAAACCTTCCATGTGGTAAAGAAGTCTTTGCTACCTTGCATTTTCTGTTGCTGATGCTACTCATCTCTTCTCCAAATATAGGTGCCTCTAAGACAGTCATCTTCCCTGACTCTACTGAGGCTGCTTTTCGGCCTTTGTCTCTGCAACCCAGTATGCTTGGGCCCATGGAAGAGCAGGAAGTGGAGAACGTGTTGCATTTTGCTGAGGGGGACCTTGGCAGCGAAGAGGCAGAGGAAGAAGCTGAGCTTGTTGTGTTGGACCCAGAGCATGTAAGAAAAGACCAAAGCTTACAAGAGCTGTCATGTCGGCAGCTGGATGAAAACAGAAAGTCAGATATTAAAAGATATTGATGAAATTTGTGATATTTAAATGCAAAGCAGCTGACTCTTTTGAGCAGATCTTCTCACACAAAGATAAATAAGGGTTGCAAGTTATAACAATCTCTCTCCCCCCCCCCAGTTCTAAGTTTTCCCACACTTGCTCTCTCTCCCTTGTTGCTCCAAGTTTTTTCATGAATATATTCAATCCACCAACCTCCCAATTTTCACACAAGACCCCTTACTCTCAATGACTTCCTTTCCCATTCGCATTCTATAATTACAGATCCCCACCTTGACCCCAGTTTCCCTTCCTTCCTTGACCCAATCTCAGCTGTTGCCCTTGCTTCCTCCCCTTTTGCCTTCCATTTCCCCCTCGACTTCCTTGCTCACCGAACCATTCGGTCAGCAAACAGAATTACCCTAAAGCGTTTTGTTTGGACATCATTCTCCTCCATTAATTCTATTGTTTTACATGAGATAAATGCCCGGGGCATTTCTTGAATGCTGGTCTGTAGGTGTGTCCTAAGTGGAAAGTTGGAAGGGAGGGTGGATGCCCAGCATGGACCTTTGGTAAAGCTATATGTGATCTTCTTTTTAAAATTTTATCATGAAATAAGGCTGTCCCCACATTTTGTACTGAAATTTACCCAAGATAGCCAGAGCAGAAATTGTAGCAGTTGTTGAAGACAAATGTTGACCCCCCCTGGGATGATATATTAACTTCCTCTTGATTCATTCTATAGCCCTTGATGAAAAGATTCCAAACTGCTCTCAAGAACTACCTCAATAAACAGATAGGAAAGCTGACTGAAGAGTTTCGGGAATTGGTACAGTATATTTCCTTTGAATTTCTGACTCTTCTTTTTTTGTCCATCCACGCTGGAGTGTGCATGGTCACTTTGTCCCTCCCCTGATTGCAGACAGCAGGAGTAAAGACTGCAAAGATTGAGAGGGAAGAACTCGGCGTGATCTTGTATGGAGTCCAGCAGCAGTTGGCGCAACTGCAGATGGTACTGGAGAAGAACCACAATCTCCATTCCCAGATTGCCATGGAACGCCGGCAGTTAGAGGAAGAGTTGCAAGACCTCAGGGGCATGTACAAGAAGACAAGCCAGGGCACGGAGAGTGAACGTAAAAAAGGTGACCTCCTTTGCTGCTAGGTTGTCCCTCACCCACTGGCCGAGGAAGAGGGGGCCTAGGGGAGCGTACCGCCCCTGGCAGCTTGATCCCGATGGCCCTCACCCCTTTCATATTGTGAAATTAAACCTATCACATGCTTACTTTATAAGCTTTAGCTCCAGTATTCAGGGGCTATGAATATTTCAACAACCTAACTAGTTTTGCCTCCTTCTACCAGATTCCTGAATGATAGTATGATTGTTGGATCAATTGCATGCAGACATAGTTGGTGGTCAGTAGAATCACAGGTTGAATTTTCTTCCATTGTGTTTATAGTTGCTCTTGTGTAAACAAGAGGCCAATGTAAAAAGTGATGTTATGGATAGTGTGTTTATTCTGTACTGCAAAGTCAGAAGCTGATACTGGACATAAAATTCTGCATTCTGAGAATGCTAACTTCCATTTTTAGTTTTCATTCTAACTTTATGACTATTTATTTATTTATTTTTAAACACACACAACAGAAGCCAAAGAGCTATAAGCAGCACTTTTGGTGGACAAAGCAACCTTTTAAATAGGCCTTTTTAAATAGGAGGAATGGATTGCCCCAGATTGCTCCTCCAGATTGCCTCTTTTTCCGCTGACCTATGTGGAATTTGTTGTCGCCTGCAGCTGTCAAATGAGTTGCTGAATACAAAGCAGGGGCTAAGGGATGGCTTTATGTAATGCTCCTGGTTCTTTTCTTCTGGCTAGAGAAGGAGACTTAAAGATGCAAAACAAGATTAATGCATGTGATTAATTTACATGATTTACTGAGGCCACAGTATTCCAGTTTTGGGGTGGAATAAAACGTTTCCTTGGTAGGAAATCTGGATATTTTTAGTATCATATACACATGCCTCTAGATCAGGAATCACTAACCTTCAGGGGGCCATAGGCACATCTGGAAATCAGAGAAACTGTCATGTGCACCCACCCACACTCTGCAACCAACCACACACACCACAACCTGTTCGTATTTCAGGCCTAATTTCAGAAGTGAAAGGGACCCCGGTAGGTGTCAGAGAAGGTGTGCCCATGGGTGCTATATTGGCAACTTCTGCTCTAGAGATATGATCAAGTAGATCACAGTTGGGCAGCCTGTGAGTTGCAGGCCTGACATCCTTTCACTTTACAGAAAGCCATCTAGTTTACATGGTTTGTTGCTTTCCCCTTACTATACTATTAATCACAGTTTTGGCACAGGCTATGGAAATATACATACATATATGTGTGTGTGTATTCCTTCCGGTTTTCTTAGTTTCGGCCATGCAGACAGAAATGGAAAGTCTGTCCCTGCGCCTGTTCTACATGCAGAACATGGACCAAGATGTTCGTGATGATATAGCTGTGATGAAGAGAACTGTGAAGAAGGCTGAAGTGGAGAGGATGCGAGCAGAGGTGGAAAAGAAAAAACAGGTACCTAGCGGTTGATCCTCTCTAACTCCTATCCATGAATGTCATTTGCTTTATGTATCCTGCCAAAGCTGATCTCCTGTTGGCCCCTTTGTCTCCTCCCATCTGCCACGATGACCCCTTTCCCGGAACAGCTTTCCTTCCACTTGCATCTCCACACAAGTCTTCCTCAGGACTTCCTTTAGCAGACTGTCTAATTTTCATTTGATCTGCACTTCCATGGTCACTTGTTTGTCTACCCCAGGCATCCCCAAACTTCGGCCCTCCAGATTTTTTGGGCTACAATTCCCATCATCTCTGACCACTGGTCCTCTTAGCTAGGGATCATGGGAGTTGTAGGCCAAAACATCTGGAGGGCCGCAGTTTGGGGATGCCTGGTCTACCCTCCAACGGATGTCATGATATGAACGAGCTTCAACCTCTGCTTCAACAGTCTTGTGATGTATCTAACCGGGAGTGGGGAACCACAGGCCCAACTGCCAAATGTGGTCCTTTCTGTCTGGTTCTGGTGACTCTTCCCAGGTCACACCTTTCCTCCAAGGCCACATGCTTCGCCATCCCTGCTCCATGCCCTCCTTGACTACTTTTGCCTGGCTGGAATATATGATTAAACTGTGACAATCCCCCTTGCTTTTGTGGATGGTGAATGAAGCACGCCGGTGTGTGTCTAGAAACCTCTGACTTTTCCATGGCTGGAATGTAGTCTCTAGTACAATGGTGAGAGTGACACTTGTTGTTCTGCCCACTCTTGCCTCTCAGCATGTCCACATTTGCCCCAGGCTCCCCAGCTATCGGTATTGTCCTGTGGTCCCTGGAAGGTTGTCCTCAGACTGATAATGGTTCACCACCCTTCATCTGCACTGGGAATGGGGAATATATGGCCCTCCAGATGTTGCTTGATTGGTATAATGCCTGACATTGATGATGCTTGCTGGGGCTGATGGGAGTTCGACAGGGCTGTCTTAAGCACCTTTGGCGCCCTAGCGCCATGGTGCAACGGATCCCTCCGCCGCCCTCCGCCGCCCCGTTTTCCAACGCGGCGGGCGGGTGGGCAGCCGGGCTCAGCGCGCAGCGCAGTCGCTGAGGGTGCTGCTGCGCGGCGGGCGGGCGAGCTTGCTGGCGGGCCGGCGCCGTGGCACCCTGCGCCACCCAGCCTGGCCGTAGAGCCGGCCCTGGAGTTCGAATCCAACAATATCTGGAGGGCTATGAGTCCTGCTTCCAACCTCTTTTCTTAGGTTGTATGCGTACAAGCTGAACTGGGTGATAAAGAGTTCTGGGGTGGTAGAGTGGGTTGCAGACTGCAAAAGGATGATATCATTTTTGAACACTCCAGAAAGTTCCCAGCAAATTAGCAAACTGGGCCCATTTCTTTTTCTGAGAGTGCACAGAGAGAGCAGAGACAAAACTGCCGCCACTAACCTGGAATTGTCTGATTTCACAGGACCTTCACGTGGACCGCCTCGTGACGAGAGTGGATGAGCTGCAGGAGCAGATTGCTCTGTATGAAGCCCAACATATGGCCCAGGCTGAAGACACCAGAATCACACGACAAGAAGTGGGAGAGGTAATGTCTTTCTGTGGCTAAGATATTTTCATGAAAGGGCTAGTTTCCAACCAAGGACATGCACATGTTGCATTGCTGAACTTAACCAGCCCATCTTCCAAACAAAATGTTTTATTAGATTGACAGCTTGAGATATTGCTTTATTTACCTTTTTCATTTTACTTTTTTGCTGAAATATGAAGCTGCTCAAGGCTACAATCCTATTGCAAGTCCTATTGAACTCGTGGGAGATTACTCTCAAGGAGACACACATAGGACTGCACTGTTTAAACTCCTCAGGCAGAGCCAGTGATTCCCACATTGATCAAGTGCTTCTGAAGGGCCCTCTGCCTGACTGGGACAGAAGTGGGGCAAGGCAGCAACAAGGTCAAGGCAGCTCCAGGTTGGCAGCAGTGGCAACATGCAGGTAAAAGCACACCTGCAGGATTGCCACCACCAACCTGAAGCACCCCCCTCACCCAAGAGGGTGCCTTTTATTCTGTGCACACACACCCTGATGTAAATTATATACCAATTAAATTATATGACAATATTTTAACTGATTTCATGCATTTATACCCTTCCTTTCCATTATAATGTTTAAAACATGTTTGTATCCATGTGGAAGTGTTTGATACATAGACAGATACATTAACTCATAATACTCTGCAACAAACCACAGCTTATAATCCATGTAAAGAAAGACCTTTTAGCCATTTTTTAAAGAATTGATCCACAGTTATGGGCAAGATAAGAACTCATCTCAGCAACAATCATTCGGGAAAGATCAAATTTCTTGAATTATGAATAAATCCTTTGGTGCTCCTCGTGGGTTTTCTTTATTGCACAAAATGGACCTCTTTTATGTACTGTATAGTGTTTTGAGATGGCATTGACCACTTTATTGTGGCTTATTAAAATTGTGTATGTTATCTTTTTCTGTCTATATTATGAAGATAACTCAAGGTGTATAAACTGGATGATTAAAAGAACAGTTTTGGGAGGATATAATTTTGAGTGGAAGAATCACAGGGCAGGAGATTGGAGGCACTTATCCTTTCCCCTACCAGATGTTGTGTGTAATGTGTCATTTGCCTCTCAGTCTCCTCCACGTAGCACAAGTCAGCACTGCAATTTAGGGTTCCATAGACCTTTTTAAGTCCCCCAAACTCTTCATACAAGTTTCCGATTTCCAGCTCTTTTTTTGTATGCTCAGATTTCAGTTCAGCTTCTTCTGACATGTGAAGAAGAATAAAGAACCAAGGAGATGAGAGTTAAGGGTCAGAATTTATAACATCGTTATTGGGCTGTGTAGAAAAGGAGGAGGAGGTGGTGATTAGCAGAAATAGGATTTGATTCCCATTTGTCTGTGCAGTGTTGTAGTATTTCACCACAGTGTCGTTGCAGGCAAGTATAGAGATACAAGCTATTCACCTGGAGAAAAAGCAGCTTCTGCATCAATGGACTGTCAGTTTGACTGCAATGAAGCGCCGAGATGAGGCCTACGCTGCTATGCAGGAAGCTCTAAGGTATAATAATAATAATAATAATAATAATAATAATAATAATAATAATAATAAATTATTTGTACCTTGCCCATCTGGCTGGGTTTCCCCAGCCACTCTGGGTGGCTTCCAACAAAGATGTCACACATTAAAAACTTCCCTGAACAGGGCTGCCTTCAGATGTCTTCTAAATGTCAGGTAGTTGATTGTCTCATTGACATCTGATGGGAGGGCATTCCACAGGGCAGGCGCCACTACTGAGAAGGCCCTCCGCCTGGCTCCCTGTAGCTTCTCGCAGTGAGGGAACCGCCAGAAGGCCCTCGGCACTGGACCTCAGTGTCCGGACTTGAACAATGGGGGTGGAGATGCTCCTTCAGGTATACTGGGCTGAGGCCGTTTAGGGCTTTAAAGGTCAACACCAACACTTTGAATTGTGCTCGGAAACATACTGGGAGGTAACTGCAGTGAACGAGCAGAGATTTTTTTGGGTGGATATTATTTCTAAAACAACAACAACACTTGCTTTTGGGTTAGATAGAGATCACCATGATTCCCAACGGCACTCAGAACTTACCTAGAATGGCAACTATTCCAAAAGGAAGTGTTCATTCTTGCTTCATCTCTTTGCTCAAATATGTGCCAGTCACTAAAAACTGTGAAAGTAATTCCCTCGTCTGTAAACAGATACCCAAGTTTCCCTCTCCACCTGATCTTCATGGAGTTCTGCTGACAAGAGAGTTGTTGACAGGCTGTTTACTTTCCTCTTAATCTCTGCCTAAGGAAAGAGAAATGTTTTTATCTTCCTGTTCCTACCTTAACATCTTATGTTTGGATCCAGTTCTATCTTGAAACTTCATGCATCTAGGCCAGGCAGTGACTTGGTTTCTTTCTTTATCTAGGATCTGGACCTCTGCCAAAGTTGAAAAATTATCCAGCTGCTGCATGATAGTTCCCTTTGCTAACGTGCTAAGAGAGATACAGTGTGAGACATTGGTTTCTCACAGATACATTAAGTGGGAGCCAGATGGCATGCTTCGTGTGTTTACTGCAGATTTGCAACTTTTGTATCTAAATGGCTTCAGAGTTTGTAGTTTTTGAGAACTTTGATATGAATTTGTGACATTTTTGCAGCTGCTTTCCACATGGCGATTATTGTTAGTGATAGTAGCACTGACTTCTTGGAGTGGGCGGGAGGAGGAATCACATTTCCTAGCAATAATGCACTGCAGTTTGGTGCTCATGGGTTAGGAAAGCCATCTGAATGAGGGGCAACCAGTAGGGTACCCTCCAGATCAGGCATCCCCAAACTGCGGCCCTCCAGACGTTTTGGCCTACAACTCCCATGATCCCTAGCTAACAGGACCAGTGGTCAGGAATGATGGGAATTGTAGTCCAAGACATCTGGAGGGCTGAAGTTTGGGGGTGCCTGCTCCAGATGTTAGAATCATAGAATGGTTGGAAGGGACCAGGAGAATCATCATTGTAGGAATCTTTTTGCCCAATGTGGGGCTCAAACCCACACCCCCATGCTCTTGTTGAATTACTTTTGTCTATATTTCCAATAACAAAGAAGTAACATCTGTCTTCTTCTTATCTTGCAAAGAGAAAATCACCTGGAAAGGTCCATACTTGAAAGTAAGGAAGATAGATGATCACTGAAATTGAATGAGCCATTGCAAATCCTCTCTTATTCCTCTCACAGTTCATTTGGCAGCAGGCACTGATGTAAACTGGCCCTGGATCTTTCTTTTTCTGCTCCTGCAGAGATTCCAGGCACAAGCTGAAGTCTTTAGAGATTGAGATCGAAGTTTACAAGAAGTCCATCATCAAGGAGGAGGAAAAGAATGAGCTGTTGGCTGCTATCTTGAACCGGTCAGAGAATGATGCCAACACAAGCAGGAAGCTGATAGCCCAGAGCATGGCCAAACAGGATGCCATAAAAGTGGAATTTGGGACCTACACCCGTACCCTTCAGGAAACAGAGCAAGCCCTCAACCGGGCCAATGCGGTGAGATCATGGGGCCAGGCATTGCTACCTGATTTACTCTAGTAAGTCACAAAAACTTACTGCGTGTTTAACATTCCCGTATCTTTCCTTTCCAGGATCGAGCTGCTCGCACGAATGAATTGGTTCTCATTCGCCGAGAGCTAGAGAAAGGTTCACAAAACAAGCAAGAACTGGAGAATGAGATTGTGAGCAAGCTGCAAGATCAGCTGATGTCGAACAAAGCAGCGAAATACTTTTTGCAGCTGGGCATCAGGCTGCAGAACAGATTGATGGCTTTGGTATGTACAGCACTGAAGGTTGCATGGAGAGCACAGGATTTCCTCTCCTTTTTTGAAACTGAAGAATATTTTATAATAAATCTCCCCTTACCAAATAAAGATTTTTTATAAGTGTTCTTAGCATAGTATTTCCACATTTGTTTTCTTTTATGGAGACCCAGAAAGAATGAACCAGCAGTGTTAGACCTATTTTTAAAAATCCTTCCCTGGTTCAGTTCTGGATGCCTACTGTGCATTTGAACCATCGGACCACAAGGACCCAGTGTTGTAAGGAAATGGTGCCAAACTTCAAGCACACCTCTTTCCTTTCTTAATGAAGGATGGAGATGTGCAGATTTTCTGTGATTACGCTTTTTAAAATATTACGCATAAAGCGCACTGATAGACGTAATAAGTGTTTATTAGGCAGTGAAAACTATCCCATCTGCAATTTACCTCCAACTGATGGCATGTTTAGCTAACGTTCAAGGCAATCTAACTAACGAGGCTGTAGATAAAGGTTGATTCATGCAAAGAAAACACAGCTGGAATAACATTGCTGCCTTCTTGTGTGATAGTTCTTGCACAACCTAGTTATGGAGGCAGATATAAACTGTGTAATAAATTATTCCTTTTAAGAACTGGTCTGGGCCCAGTAACCAAGAATCACTGGCAAATGGTGCAAAGCTGGACTTGGAGATTCATGAACAGCATGTATTGGGAATGTGTCAGGAACCTTAGCTCAGTATGATATTGTTTCTTTAGTATAAACATTCCCTAGTTTGGCTGTCGCATTACACACAGTTAAAATCCACCAGCAGCTATAATACAAGTAAATGGATGTGTGGTGGAGAGAGGAGAAGGCATGATGTTTGAATCTAATCTTTTTGGTTCTTGCATTTTGAGTTGTGTTGCCATAGCCTGTTTTTCTAGCTTATTCCCTCTGTGCATTTTTAACTAAAGCTAAATGCTAAATATTCCATTTTCAAAAAGCCACACCCAGTATTCTGATCATGGCAGAGAGATACACACCTCTGTAGTTTCTATGCAATGAAAGAACCTTTGCAAATGCTGCAGTTTCTGTTAGGACCTGATGAAGCTTTAAGAAACTGTGTGCATGTTAGTTGCTGGAGTTGTTTATGAGGAGGGCATTTTAGATGCTAGTCCATAGTTCCCACAACCTACCTTCCAACTGCTAGTGGTTGCTAGCTCTACAATGTTTGTCTTCGACGGCCCTGGATAAAGAAGACCTCAGGTTGGGTCCAGCTGCAGTTAGGGCCTGGTGGAATACTGAAAAGCTGGTGTGGTAGTAAATAGTAGCAAGTAGCACACATTTCAATGAAAAAAAAATACTTGCATGGCTTGATCCATCTTCTGTCATTTACTCTTGGCAATAATACTTCATTATTAGGCTTTGGAAAATTCACAAGCTTCCCTTGAGTTCCTATTAAAGGGCAATAGAAGTTTCAAGCCTTTTTCCTAAGATATAAAATGTTGTCCTCAAACTTCTGCCATCAAAGCATCTCAGTTGTACTTAATTCACATTTGCCTGAACTTTTAATACTGATTAGGTTTAGCTAGGAATTGTAACAGTTTTGACCAACTGTCCTTCCTGCAGTTTTATGTACACTAGATTAATAATTTTGCTTGTTATCTGTTGCTGGAGATTTTTTTATATGATTGTAGCCTGCTTCATATTTGAAAGTCACTGGTGTGCTTCTGTAGAAAAAAACAACAGCATATGTTTTATAAGTAAGTAAAATGAATGAATGAAATCTTTATTACGGCCAAAGGCCCACAATATAATCTTATGCAACACAATGTACAAAAACACTGGGCAAGACAGGATAAAATAAAGCAAGAGTAAATAAAGTTAAAAAAGGACTTTAAAAAATTCAATACATATAAACAGATATAATTTGCAAGAATTCCTTGGCTAAAATAGATGGAACAGTACATTTGTTTCGACAAGTTTCCACTATAAATCGGGTAATAGAACAGATTTTCAGTAATCATGAAGTAAACCATTTTTCCTTTTGTAATAAGTAAGTAAAATATTGGCTACTGCAGTGCATTAAGAAAAAACGTCTAGCACACACTCCCCAAACAATTGAGAAGGCATCAGTGAGAGTAGCAGACAGGGCTATACCCAGGGCCGGCTCTAGGTAAGGTCCCGGTGGCACGGCGCGCCAGGGCGCCGGGCGCTGCGTGACAAAGCCGCGCGGGGCGCTGCGAGGGCGGGGGCGCCGGAGCGATCTCCGCGCCTCAGCGCCAGGGTGCCCGACCTGCTCCAGACTGCCCTGGCTATACCCAGCACTGTGCATGAGCAGAATGGGATTCTACTTGTACAGTGGGACTTGATCTCCCTCTCCTCCCTGCTGAAGTCCCTTGCACCCTCAAAATTTGCTCCAGAACACTGGATAACCTTTTGGAATGGATTGGGGGGGGGATGTGGAGATTTGCAGCAGGAAGGAGAGGAAGGTAAAATTCCATTGTGCAAGTGGAAATCCACCTGTGCCCTGTTGGAGTCTGCCCAGTGAAGGATGCTGTTTGTGCAAGCACCTAAGCTCATTTGACAACTGATGGGAATGAGACTCGGGCTGATTCATGCTAAGCAGCAGACCAGCACTGAAATCTATGATCCTTTAGCCAACTTACTCTAGAGCTAGACTTTCTATGTCAGTATCGGAGGCTTGCTTATAATATTGAATCAATTTCCCCCTTCCTTTCTCCCCCCCCCCCCCGCTTACCTATAGGATATGGTGATTGCTAATGCAGAAAATGACATTGCCCAAACCGCACTGGATCAAACAAACACCCAATGCAAGCTGAATATGCTTGAAAAGAAACTCTCTGAAGTGGACAAGGAAATGGACTCTTTGAACGAACAAATCAATCATAGTGAGATTGAAATTGCGAAGCGAATCCTCCTGATTGGGCGCAAACAGGGGGTCATCAACCTGTACAACAAGAAATTGGAAATGATCTTATCTCAGCTTGGGGTATGTGCCTTATGACTTTCACAATTTGAAATCTGAGCCTCCTCACTGGAATATGACATCTCATTTATGGCATTAGGATTCAAAAATATTGGCTGCCATTCACTCCCAAGATTTATTAGGCTGTTATGTCTTCAGCTACTCTTTGTGCTGCACCACAGGCCACTCGTTAAAGTAGCAGGGATTTTAAAAGCGGTTTGGGGATTAGTGGGAGGTTTCAAAGGGGAAATGGTATGATAATAAAGCGCCAGCGCATAATGGGACCTGTTATACCCTTAAACTCAGCCAGCATATCTAATAAGAAAAATATAGAGGAGCTACTTCTTCGTTAATGGCGTAATAGCATAAAACATGTGGTATGTGATCTTTTTTTATCAGTCTTGTCTGCACCCAAGGACTTGTGATGCTTGAGGGGATATGGTGCCTTTTATGTATTTTCTGTACGGCTCTGTACCACAACATGGACTGCAGTTGTGAAGTTTCACAGTCTTTTCTCCAATCTGTGGCATGGTGGGCTGCTGCTCTAGAAATGCAAATACAAAGGTCTGCTAGTTATGTAAAATCTCTGACTCCTGATCTTTGTCCTTTCAAAATTTTGTTATTATTAATAGTAGTAATAATAATTTATAATATCCAAACTTTCTTCCAAGGACCTCAAGACAGTACACATGGAGTGTGCCCCGACCCCAATAATTTTATCCTCACAACAGCCCTGTGAAGTAGGCTAGGCTGAGATGTAATCAATGGTCTATGGTCACCCAGTGTGTTTCGTGGCTGAGTGGAAATTTGAAGCCAGGTCTTTCCTGTCCTAGTCAGACACATTAACCATACGTGTCATTGTGCTATTACTTTGTGTTTTGTATATGGGGTCTCAAGGCATAGAACAGGCATAGGCAAACTTGGCCCTTCAGATGTTTTGGGACTACAACTCCCATCATCCCTAGCTAACAGGCAACCAGAATTTGAAATATGCTTTTCAGCACAGATTTTTGGAACTCCCAGATGTCGTTCACAGCTCATTCTTTGAGCTGCTACGGTCTCAGAAAAAGATTCTGTGCACTTGGAAGCATTAGCCACCAAGTCATATGTTTCCAACATTGCTGTGATATGTATAAGCAGCTGAAGTGACATGTTAGCCCTGTGAAAGCAACGTGCCACAACACCCCCCCCAAAAAAAAAACCCATTCATGTGATCCTGATTCCAGGGACAAGAGTTGGGGCCGCTGGAAATTGAAATCAAGAAGCTCTCCAAACAGATTGAGGACAATGATATGGAGGTGGAGAAGCTGCAGAAACACTGGCTGAACAGCCAAAGGGAATTAGTGAAGCTTACCGGGGTGCGAGAACAGCAGCTGGCATCCTTCGATATGTTAAAGAAAGAAATCACAATTAAGGAGCAAAAGAAAGTTCGCATAGAGAGTAAGTGCAGGTCCTCCTCCTAAGGAGTTGTTCATAAGGTCTTTCCCCACAGCTTTGACTGGATGGTTTTGAAGTCTGTTTAAAGATGGTCTGTTTAAAGCGGGATAATCCTATTTGTGATTGCTAGTCAGTGATTGCCAAATGCAGAACTAATGGGGGGGAAAGGTAGAGAGACACGTCACTCACTTTCGGTGGCATCAGTGAAGATCTTTTCAAACATCTGCAAATGTGAGATAGTCACTTGGGTGACCGGCTAGCTACCCTGGAGTCTCATAGCATTTGGTAATTGCGTGCTTTTCCAGGAAGGTCACGTGTGTTGTTTGAGTTACTTTTTTCTTAGATCACCTTGAGCGATTTGTTGTCAAGCTCTCACATAACTGCTGCTGCCAAATCTCCAAAACAATGTACTTCACAGCAATCTTTAATCAATCCCCTGATGTCGGAAGATTCTTTTGAATGCAGAATTGTGTTTTTGTACCCATCAGGTTTGAATTTCCTTTCTGAGAGAATTTGGGATTCTCAGATGGCAGAAATTCACAGGGGACTTCTTAAAGGACATTTTGCCCTTGAAAACTCTATTACCAACCATCCAGCTACCAAGAAAGGGACTTGTAAAGTTATAGACCAGGGGTCAGGAAACTTTTTCAGCAGACCTTGTGGGGGGCTGGACTATATTTTGAAAAAAAATATGAACGAATTCCTATGCCTCACAAATAACCCAGAGATGCATTTTAAATAAAAGGACACATTCTACTCATGTAAAAACATGGTGATTTCTGGACCGTCCGTGGGCCGGATTTAGAAGGCGATTGGCCCGCATCTGGCCCCCGGGCCATAGTTTGGGGACCCCTGTTATAGACTCTCATGTTCCTGCTGGCCATAGTAAACAAGCAGTTCACTGGCCATAGTGAACAAGGCATATAAAGGCATATAAAGGTGCTGATGAAATCACTGGTATCACAGCGCAGCACAGATTTAGCAACATCAACAGGTTTCTATATTTGTGCAGCAATATTTAAGGCATATTTCATAAAGTTTATGCACACACATGTTCTCCATGGCATTTTCACCTGTGGACTATAATTACACACCCCATATTTTAGAGCATTGTTATCTCTCCACTGTTCCCCTGCAGACGAAATCCAGCAGGAGAAAAATGAGTTGAAGGACACTGAGCGTCACATGAAGAACATGGCTAATGACTTGGTGAAACTGCATCTATTGATCAATAAGAACAGTGAGAATTCTGAAGGGTTGCAACAAGGCAATACCATCATGGAGAATGAGTTTGTGCGCGCTCTCAAGGTATTGCAGCCCTGTTTAGGGAAGCTTTTAATGTTTGATGGATTTCTGTATTTTAATGTTTTTGTTGGAAGCCGCCCAGAGTGGCTGGGGGAACCCGGCCAGATGGGCGGGGTATAAATAATAATAATAAATTATTATTATTATTATTATTGCCTGTCTTCTTGATACATTTCCTCATACACAGTCTGTCCGAGATGCTCTTGCTCTGTTTTGCTGAACCTATAGAAAGGGCAGTTCTTGAGAAGTAGCCTGAATGCCTTTTGCGGGAGTGGTGGAGCAATAGAAATTGTACAGTGTACCTAAGCAGGGCTGGCTCTTCGTAGACCCCCGGTGGCGCAGGGCACCATGGTGCCGGCCCGCCCGCTGGCCGGCCGGTCCACTGCGCAGCTGCGCGCGGCGCCCACCTGCCCACCGCGCTGGGAAACGGGGCGGGAGGGCGCCGGAGAGATCGCGCTGTGCCTGCCCGCCTGCCCGCGGCGCAGCAGCGCCGCGCCCACCCACCCACCGCGCTGCGAAACGGGGCGGAAGGGCGCGGAGAGATCCGGCGCACAATGGCGACAGGGGCGCTTAAGACGCCGCTGTACCTAAGAATGAAATTGGGGGAAAGGGAGCTCAAATGCACATTTAGTCAGAGACTTGTTTGCTGGCACACAAAAAATAAAGCTATCCTTTTTATTGGCCCATTGTATTCCCAAGTGGATAAAAGGCATAAACAATGTCTCTCCGGCTCTAGGTAGCAGAGAGAGAATCAATTGAGATGCAAGAGAAGCTGGACCGACTTCAAGAAGAGAAAGAGAGGCTCCTCAACGGCCTACTTGAGGCAGAGTGAGTCCTGTTATGTAATATGGAACTTGAACGCTCATGCAGTACAGCTGGTAAATTATACATGCTTCCTTGTGGTTGCATTTCCCCTCTTTTGAAAGGACCAGTCACAGAGTAGCCACAAGGACTGTAAATCAGATTTCCTTTTCTCACAGCCTCAGAGCTGAACAGACAGCAGCTTTCATGCCTGGAACAATTGGTTTGCTCACCACAATTGCTACTGTACTGTTCAGGGCCTTCTAGATGATTTCTTTTTTAAAGCAACAATTCTACTCTTCTCAGTATTTTTGTGAGATCCACATATCCACCTGTACCACTTATATTATGAGTTCACGTTACATAGACAATAGTAATTTAGTTTTTTGGGAAATGCAATCTCTCCTACCAAAATCTCTCTGCACCCAACTTCCCCCAAAAGCATGCCTGTTGTGATAGTGAGTTTTGTGTACGGCGTGCAGTTTGCTTGAGGGCCCAGGCTCCTCTTGGCTAGTGAGATCAGCTGTATGATTCTGTGGCCTCTTTGTAACTAATTTATAAGGTAAAGGTAAAGGGACCCCTGACCATTAGGTCCAGTCGTGACCGACTCTGGGGTTGCGCGCTCATCTCGCATTCTTGGCCGAGGGAGCCGGCGTATAGCTTCCAGGTCATGTGGCCAGCATGACAAAGCCGCTTCTGGCAAACCAGAGCAGCACATGGAACGCCGTTTACCTTCCCGCTGTAGCGGTTCCTATTTATCTACTTGCATTTTGACGTGCTTTCGAACTGCTAGGTTGGCAGGAGCTGGGACCAAGCAACGGGAGCTCACCCCGTCACAGGGATTCGAACCGCCGACCTTCTGATCAGCAAGCCCTAGGCTCTGTGATTTAACCACAGCGCCACCTGGGTCCCACTAATTTATATTACCTTGAAAACTAATTTATATTACCTTGAAAACTAATGAAAACTAATTTATATTACCTTGAAAACTGATGCAGATCAGAGCCAAAGGAACCGCTTTAGTGCTCTGTATAAAACCTTTCCACCCCCCTTGCCTTTTCTCCTTTTAGGTGTCAGATGATGCAATGGGAGAAGAAAATACAGCTGGCCAAAGAGATGCGTGCAGCAGTGGATTCAGAGACAGGGCAGGGTGAGATCCTAGCCATGAAGTCAGAGATCCACAGGATGCAGGTGACATAGAAAGGGCTGGGTAGACAAATCTGCTCATTACCTAGCCTGGCAAAAGTATCAGAAACCTCAGCAAGCTGGTGGAAGCCTAGTCTAAGGCACTGAGGCAGAGAGCATTTCAGCCTAATCAACATTACCTCCTGCCTACACAGTAGACTTCTGGTGATCCTTTCCTGTTCTGCTGATGTATCTATTATGATGGAAGACAATGTAGGAAGGAAAGTTGCACATATAATATATATGTGGGGGCCTGGTGACTTTTTGTGCCAGATAGATCCAATACCTGTAGTGGGGATAACCAGTTTCTGGCAGGAGAAACACAGATCCTGCAATCGGGATAATTAATAAGCAGATCAATAGGTGTTGTTTTTTTCCAGGTGTGTTTAATGAATTTCATTCTAGCTGCCAACCTTGCCTTCTTCTAAGGACTGGCAGAAAACACATATCCCTTGGATAACAGAGGCACTGTGATCCACTGAGAGGGCACCTGCATTTCATATTGGAGTGTTGGTCGCTAGCTCATAGCTCATGGCATTCTGCAGCCAATAGTTGAGATTCTTTGAAAACACTAACCATTCTAAAGCCTTTTGCCGAATGTGCAAATCAACACTGTCGTTGGACTTTGGGGGAAATTCTGTGCTTTAAGTGTATGGCGTTTATGCAACCCACGTTGCACAAACCTTAGGACTGCTGATGCTCATGTGTTCGCTGTGCCCTGTCTGATAGCTAAAATGCAATGCATAGAAAAGTGGCATCTGCCTCATGTGTGACTTCTAGGTGTATCCAGTACGTTTGCGCCTCTCTCGCCCTGCACTGTAGGTAAGGTACCAGCAGCTGATGAAGCAACAGGAGAAGCTCATGCGAGATATGGAGGCAGCTGTTGCCCGCCGAGAGTCTATTGTGATTCGTGGAGAGGCACAGAGGAAAATGAGTAGCAAAGTGTTCACCAAGGGCGATTTCCATTACAAGAAGCTGGAGCTAAAGAAAAAGATCAAAGAGACCCAGAAGGTCAGGAAATAAAAACAGGTGGCAATAGCTCAGTAAGGCCATGTAGAAGGGATACCCTAATCACTTTTTTTTTTTTTTGCTTTATAGGCTACTACCGTAGGAAACTGCTCAAAAGTATATTAAAAATCGGACTCTTATCTGACCAGCTCATTTTTGTACAGTGTGTCTCCAAAATAGCAAAAAGAGCTGGTGCAGTTTCCATCTTACCCTGTGTCCTTTTCCCAGTTAGTGTTCTACTTCCAGACTTCCTATCATAGAAGTTAGTGTCTTATTAAAGAGGTGCCAGCCTTCTAATGTCCCTTGTCTTTATCTGGACAAATCATCTCAAAACATCCCTCTGCATGGCTGCTACCAGGGGCTGCCATTTCTCTAGTGGGCCCCTGAACATAATATGAGATAATGTTGGGCTTCTGTTCATGAGGAATTAGGCTTAGGTAGGAACAGCAACTCTACAAAGAAGCAGCCAGGATCTTCCCAAATCCAAGAGAGACTTGAGATGTAGCATCTTCAGCCCACTTGCAAAGGATAGCAGGATAGCTAGTCTTACTTGATCACATTCTCCCATCTCTGCCCACGTTAAAAGCTGCAGCTCTTCATTAAGAACAGTAGGAAGATGGCATTATATAGCTTATCAATAGTCTCAGTTGTAGACTCTAACATCCACATATACTGAATCTCACAGATTGCTTTATTGAAACAACCAAATCCCTAAGTCATTCTGTATTATTAGTTGCCCTTGCAGCAAACTAAATACTGTCTTATATTAGCACTTCAAATGTTGTACTGTATAAACTTTGCCGCCTTCCTGCCTTTCACAAATAATTAACCTTCTGAAATGAAATGCTAGACAGAGCAGGAAACGTCAATTCTTACTAAGTTGCTATAAAGGGAGAAGAATAGAAAATAGCGAGACCCTCAAGTTTGCCTGCCCTACATGTGCAGAATCTCGGAAAAAAATCTGATTTAACAGCCTTCCTGGTCCACAGCAGGCAGTTTGAAATATACATTTATTCCACACTAGGATCTCCTAGCAAGGTTTGCTTTCCTGTAATCAGCTGGAAGTTGAACTGAAACACCACACAGTATAATACTGTATTATCCACCAGTGCCCATGACAAATATCTTTCTTTAGTGTATTCTCAGATGTAAGTCCTGTTCAGCAAAAACAAACAAACAAACAAAACCCTCCTGCAGCTTTAATTAAAAACTCCTCCTTGTACTTCTGTCTTCTTATTGCTTCCTGTTCAGTATGGCAGCAGCATTACTGATGCGTAGCTTCTAAACCCTTAATCAGTTCCAGGATGCATCATCTTTATTCTCAATAAAAAGTGAGTGGACAGAGGACGGCAAAACAACTAGTATGAAAGCCGCCAGAGATTGCTAAAATGCCTTCCTGAGGCTGCCAGCTCCAAGCCCAAAGAGGACATGTCTAGAAAGAGAATATTAGAGCCTTTTATTATTCAGTTCAAAGAACATTTTCAAAATGTGGTTTAAAATGCAATGAACTAGAACAGTAACACAATTGGACAGATCCCATTAAGAGACTGTCAATAGAAGGCCCCCGGGTTCCTGCTGGCCAGATGGCGGGAACACCTGCATCTTCATTGCTTTTGTATGCTAAGGGAAGGCAGAGCTTGAAATATGAGACATTTTATCCATTCCATGTTTACGGGAAAGCATGTGCGCCATTACCTATTAAGCATGGCGTGAAATTTTACTCTGCTGCAAGACATATGGATTCTCATCAGCTATCCAATATGCACCCATATATCAAAGCTCCTCGTGACAGTGTACATGCATTTTCCTATGTTCGAATAGCTACTGTTTAATAAAAGTGTAATGCGTGATGCTACCCCGAGATAGTCTCTTACAGGCCTATCTGGCATGTGGGTTGCACTAAAAGGCATAGAGTCTTTTCCCTTCCACTTCTCTTCCTCTAGCATGCTGAGGAGTGCAACAAAACCATCTTTGAACTTGAGAATTCCCAGGTGAGCCTCGCTACTGCACTTCAGGATAAGCACAATGACATCTCCCTCTTGAACATGGAATATAATAAGCTTGAGACAGACGTGGATCATCTGCAGGAGAAGAAACGGCAGGTGAGCAGAACAGGGCTTCTCTGTAGCACATTTTCCAGCTTCTTCTGTGGCTGATTGATGTATCCTTTCTGTTTGTTCATAGCCATTTATACTCAGGTTGAGTTGGTTCATGTGCATGTATAATAATGCACAATACACAAAGCTAATTCCAATATTAATACATTTATTCTTTTCTTATATTTTCTTACTGCTTCTTCTTGTGCCAGCAGTCTACATCAGCTGTGTTGTTCTCGATACCTTGGGTACTTTTCTATTCTTACCTAAGGATTGTGTTATACAGGGCCTTACAAGAAGAAGCAGTAAGAAAAGATAAGAAAAGAGAAATGTATTAATATTGGAATTAGCCCCATAGATTATACATCGTACATATGAACATACTGAATTAGACCTTTACGATAGGAAATAACCAGTAAAATTTTCACAGTTATTATCATATAGCCTGTTGGGCTTTCTGTATTGTGACAACTGTATTCGCGTAGCAAGGTATTGAATTTGTTTTGACTTTGGTATAATAATGCAAGCATTCACTTTTGGAACTCCCTTGCAGTGCCCACTATGTTGTTTCACTGTCCCCTGCACTTGGGGACCTTGTCTATTAAAGGACTAGGTCTCTTGATAGTCAGAAGGAACAGATTTTTGGGAAGCAGTTCTTCCCAACCTCAAGGACCTGCTGCGCAGGGCCCTGTTCACCATTGCCTTGCCTGTAGACTTTTGTTTCTTGTAACGTATTTGATGTTCCTTTTCTAAGAACCTTGCAGATATTGTGGCCAACCAGGGGCGCCTGAAGCACCTGCGGTCAGTGAAGGAAGGACGCTATAACCCAGTTTGCCGCGGTGAGTTAATGGTCCGCATCGAAAGGCAGAAGCTGGAGGAGCGACTTCACAGCATTCACATCATCCTCCATCAAATCGGGCAGGAGCATCCACAGCACAAGGCGGCATTGAAGTTGCTCACCCAAAGCCTAAACCATAGGCTGGGCACACCAGCAGTATAGTAGCAGGGGGGCGGGGAAACTAAGACTGAAACTTTTACATTTTGGATATTTCACAAATAAAAATGTTTTTGAGAATGATTTGGAACAATTGTTGCTCATCGTTTAGTGGATAGTTAAACATGAAAGAGCAAATATGGTCAACGTGGCAATAAATAAATAAATAGAAGTGTGTCAGTCTTGAACTCTTTGATTTTTGCTCTTTTCTTTCCGTTCTGGAACAGCAGGCTGTTAAGGATCAATTTATTGTTTGTTGACTTAGGTTACTGAGGACAGAAAATCTGTCATTAATCTATGGCATAGACAGCTAGTGTGGTGCCCTCCTAGTGCTGATGGATTCCAACTCCTATGAGCCCAAGCCAGCATGGGCAATAGGGATGAGGGGAATTGGAATCCAGCAGCAGCTGAAGGCCCATAGGTTCCTGATCTAAACCCTTAATACACGAAGGGAGAGTTGCAGAATTTGGGTCCCGTAATTTTTCTGCTGATCAGGATACTTAAAATGGACTACCACCAGGCTGCAAAGATACCAAGTCACACTATAAAAAGTGTTCTTCCTCATTTTTAATACACAGGTATTTATTTTTGTTTTGCTTCCCTTGGTTGAATTTATTTTTTCCCTATATTGTATCCTAAGAGGCTATTTAGGTTTAGAGAAGCTAAACAGACTATGCTGCTTCTTTTATAAAAACAATTTTAAGGAACGGATCATGCTATCCAGGGCCCCATTTACCCATCTCCAGATTATCTTCTCTACAGTGTTCCAACTTAAAACAGAACACCAGAACTGAAAACATTTCCCCACTTGTACTCAGTTGTAGAGGGGATTACCAAAACCCACTTCCAAAAATTATCTGATTGCAGGTGTGGTAGGGAATGTGCTAGAACAATGTCTTGCCTCAGGAAGAGAGACAATAAACAAGCTTAATCCAGACAAGACTGAGGTACTGTTAGTAGTTCCCTAGACCAGATAGATTAGGAGGTAGCCTCCTCTGAGAGAGGTTACCCTCCCTCTGAAGGAGCAAGCACACAGTTTAGGGGATACTAGTGGATCCATTACTGCTGCTTGAGGCCCAAGTGGTGCAGGGTGCCTTCCACCAACTTTAAAACTATAGGCCAGGCATAGCCAACCTTGGCTCTCCAGATGTTTTGGAACTACAACTCCCATGATCCATAACTAACAGGGTCAGTGGTCAGGGATCATGGGAGTGGTAGTTCCAAAACATCTGGAGAGCCAAGGTTGCCTTTGCCTGCTACAGGCACTCAGCTAGGGGGATTTTCTTTTCTTTTTTTGCTAAAGTGTTGGTTCAGAGTTCTATACTGTATGTGAACACATACCTTGTCATCCATTTGGGGTACAAAATGTGTGGCTGAAACAGCTTTTCGTTGTAGAAAAAAAATACACTAGTTCTGTGGGCACACCTGTATACAGTCCAATGTGAACCTCCAGCCTGCTGCCTGCTGCCCAAATTCGACTATCATCAGGCCCATTCCACCAAGCATGCCTACCAGCTCTGCACCGGTTGTTATGTGACATATACAGTAGAATGCCAGATGTGGGGCAGGCAAGGGCGGGGCTTGGCCCAAAGGCACTTTGCAGGCAGTGTTGATTGGCAGCACCTGTAAAGCCTTTCTCCCAGCGCATCTCCCAGGGCTTCAGGAGAGTTGTGTGTAAGGGTGGCAAAGTGAAGTACCCTTCCTTATCCACCAAATCTGGTATCTGAAGAAGTGTGCATGCACACGAAAGCTCAAACCTTTGACAAACTTAGTTGGTCTCTAAGGTGTTACTGGAAGGAATTATTATTATTATTATTATTATTATTATTATTATTATTATTATTATTATTCACCAAATCTATGCTTCAGTTAAGAGCAGGCTTCCTCAACCACGGCCCTCCAGATGTTTTGAGACTACAGTTCCCAGCATCCCTGACAGCTGGTCCTGCTAGCTAGGGATCATGGGAGTTGTAGGCCAAAAACATCTGGAGGGCCAAGGTTGAGGAAGCCTGGGTAAGACCAACCGTCCGTTTTGCACACCACTTCCCAAACCGGCAGCAACAAGTAGCAAGCGCGCGCGCGCGCACTCGAGGAAGCGGACTAAAAACTTGCGAACATTCTCAATGCTTGTACAGGGTTTAATTACAGGATTGGTGCTCCCCACCCCCCGCAAAAAGTTCGTCATTGACAGCTCGTCAATGAGGAAGCAGCTCATCGCTTGCTAATAGGAATGAGTATCCGAGCGTCCACATTACAGTATTATAACTACTGTACTACAAAAGAGTGTAACAGATGTTCCTTCTTCAGGACACGCACCTTCCGACTAAATGAATCTCTCTAGAAGATACCAAAGTTCAGGAGCGGCCTCGATCATTTCCTATCAGATTTTTGTTGCTCATTTTTGTTCCCCAGGGTGGTGGTGGTTTGTGCGTGTTCGAGGTTGAAGTTATGAATTCGGGTACAAATCCGAATACATATTTTCCCTGAGAAAAGTATTTTGAATCCAGGGGAATCTTTTCCCCACGACGCTATATGATGCTTCAAGTAACAACAGCAGACTCTTCCACCAACTTTAGTCTACGGAGCTTGCTTTAAGAAAAGCCGAAAGAGAAACTAGAGGGAAGTCACATGATCAACTGTTCACGTGACTGTAGTGATTTCCCCTCCACCCACCCGGAATATTCTTGTTGGACTCGAGTACTGTATAAGGTTGGTTGACGGCGTTTCTGAGCCGGCGGTGAGTGAAGTTTTGCAGGGGGAAATGGTCAGGAAATATTTGGGTGTCCCTCACCCTGTTCTGCAAGCCTGGTAGAGTAACCTGCAGAATCTTATTCGGAGATCAACCACTGTGAGATTTTCAAGGTTTCCTATAATTTTTATTACGCAAGAAGCAAAGTTAGCAGCGTTGACTCATGAGAAAAATTCCGACGTCGGTATTTTATTAAATACGTAATGCCACCTTTTTTTATGTTATTTGCAGGGTTCTCGTGCCTTTAACTGCTCAAAACAACAACTGGGAAAACGTGCGTCCTTTCACTGTATAATAGCAGTACTGTATGTGCTATTAAAAGCAACACCTTCTGTTTTTCTGCCTGCTGCAGAGCTCTTAGGCACGGAATCTTGCCAGAAAACAGGTAGTATTTGGGACTGTGATAGTTCCCATATAGAATTGTACCCCATTTTCTCCAGAGAAAAAAAAAAGAAGGCAGGCAGAATGGAGACTACCAAACTAGAATGAATGCATGGGCGATGGGCGTAGCTAGGATTTGGGGGGGCAGGACCTCAGATTTCTGTGGATTTTTATTGATTGAGGGGAGGCTGCTGGCCCCTGGCCCCATGTGAGTACTCTAGTGAACCCTCAAAGGAGTGTCTGGGGGCCCATTAAGTTGTTTGGAGGCAACATTAGGCAGAAGTGGGGGGGGGGGTAAAGGCAGGAATGCACTCTGGCTATTGCATAAAACTGGCTTGCTGGGTCCTTAAATCAGATAAAACTAATGAATGCCAAGAAGCAGACTGGGAACTTTTGCTTGTTCTTAACAATAGGACTCTTGGGCAATGCAGCCTGCAGAAAGCCTTAAGTTCCTTGTCTTGCATGTTCTCCCGCAGGTGGATGCCTTAACCAATCCTATGCCTGCTGAGGAGGGCACACCTGCTTGTCTCCTGAAAGTCTACTATGCCACCGACTGAGAAGCCAAAGTGGAAGGGTCTCTGCATGATTCTGTGGGCTTCTGGCATCACAGCTGCAACTGTTCTACTTGGTGTTTCTGGGGTCCATGATACCTTGAGCCCTGGAACTGCTCCAGAAGCTGCAAGCACCTGCAGAGATAATAATAAATGCGGAGATGTGAAACAGAAACCCATAGAACAACCGGAATTCCCCAGAGGGTTCGACGCGCAGCCACAGTGCAATGTTCCTCCAGACAGCCGCTTTGACTGTGCTCCAGAGAAGCTGCTCTCTCAAGAAGAATGCCTGGCCCGGGGCTGTTGTTATGTCCCTGTTTTGCCCAAGGGCCCTGCTGTTTTGCAGCCGTGGTGCTTCTTCCCTCCTAGCTACCCTAGTTACAAGTTAGCAAACCTGACCACCACTGAGAGTGGCTACACTGCCCGCTTGACCCGTGGTGTGCCCACTTTCATGCCAGACGACGTAATGACCTTGCAGCTGGATGTTATCTTTGAGACGGAGGGTAGGCTTCACTTCACGGTGAGTAGGGACTCTGCCTGTTTCATTTCATTTGTATACTGCTCTTCAAGAAAAAAGATCTTTGCAGAGCAACTTGCAAATTGCATATTATACATGCAATAAGATGCACTTATAAGGGACCCAGGTGGCGCTGTGGTTAAACCACTGAGCCTAGGGCTTGCTGATCAGAAGGTCGGCGGTTCGAATCCCTGTGACGGGGTGAGCTCCTGTTGCTTGGTCCCAGCTCCTGCCAACCTAGCAGTTCGAAAGCACGTCAAAATGCAAGTAGATAAATAGGAACCGCTACAGCGGGAAGGTAAACGGCGTTTCCATGTGCTGCCCTGGTTTGCCAGAAGCAGCTTTGTCATGCTGGCCACATGACCTGGAAGCTATACGCCGGCTCCCTCGGCCAATAATGCGAGATGAGCGCGCAACCCCAGAGTCGGTCACGACTGGACCTAATGGTCAGGGGTCCCTTTACCTTTACCTTTTTAAGATGCACTTAAAAAAACAACAACACCCCAACAGCACCAAAATCTCAGTATAATATTTCAAAACAACATCAAAAACCAAGTGGGCCTATAGTAGGAAAATATACAGTGATCTAGGAAAATATACAGTGATCAAACTCAGGTGGAAATTGGGGTGTTTTGCTACTTGGATCAAATTAGTGGCTAAGGGATGTAATAAAGAGGTACTGTATATAAAGTCAGATATTTTGCTAATTGAATTGGTGGAGGGATGAGTTGTTTCATGAAAAACACCTGGTTCCTTTGACCTATACTCTGACTATGTCATCCCCACCCCCAAATTCATGAATTATCTCTCCCCCACCCCTACGTCTCTCAAGTAATTTCACTATAGATGCAAAGTTCCTGGCAGTCTGGCTAGAGTTCTCTGATTTGCAGCATCTCTATTTATGATGCAAAAAACTCTTCATAGGCTCCATATGGCTTAAGTCAACCCTGTAATGCTATTTCTTTTGTCTTCTCCAACACAGCTTAAGGATCCAGTTAACAAGCGCTATGAAGTCCCTTTAGAGACCCCAAAAATGAGCAACCGGGCATCCTCAACACTGTATTCGGTACAGTTCTCTGCTGATCCCTTTGGCCTTCTTGTTGCCCGAAAATCCAGTGGGCGGGTTCTGTAAGTTACTCCTGATTTTCTTTACCCAAATGTTCTCCTTCTGTCTACTTGCTGCCAAGAGCATCAGTCTAACAGAGCCTGAAAAGCTGTATGAAAACAACAGAGGAATGAGAGCATGTGGGGGTGAAGGCAATTGCCCCATCCGAGACCCATGCTGTAGCTAATACAGGTGAAACTCGGAAAATTAGAATATCATCGAAAAGTGCATTTTTCGATGTTTAAAGGGACCCAGGTGGCGCTGTGGGTTAAACCACAGAGTCTAGGGCTTGCTGATCAGAAGGTTGGCGGTTCGAATCCCTGCAACGGGGTGAGCTCCCATTGCTCGGTCCCAGCTCCTGCCAACCTAGCAGTTCTAAAGCACATCAAAGTGCAAGTAGATAAATAGGGACCGCTCTGGCGGGAAGGTAAACGGCATTTCCGTGCGCTGCTCTGGTTCGCCAGAAGCAGCTTTGTCATGCTGGCCACATGACCCGGAAGCTGTCTGCAGACAAACGCTGGCTCCCTCAGCCTATAGAGCGGGATGAGCGCCGCAACCCCAAAGTCGGACACGACTGGACCTGATGGTCAGGGGCCCCTTTACCTTTACCTTAATAGCGATGTTTATTTTTGTATTGTAACTATTTGTTTTATTACTGTGGAATTTCCAAAAGAAAGCATTTGTAAAAATAAAAATAAGAATAATAAGTTGCATTACTGAAATAAATGCACTTTTCGACGATATTCTAATTTTCCGAGTTTCACCTGTATATTCTGGGGATAGAATTCAACATTGTGCTCTTTCAGTCATTCCGTCTGTGCAAGCATTCCAGCTTGCCAGACATAAGATCCCTCCTCTCCCCATCACACAGTGTGATCTGAAGGGAAAGAGGGGGGTGGAAATAGCAGCCGCCAGGAAAAACCAGTTATGCTATGAGCAAGGGTATGAGCGGAACTAACCCATTAACCGGAGGCCTTGGAAAAGGTGAGAAAGTGGTGATGGAGAGTAGGATGGTCACACAGGGCTCACCCTGATGCACAAGCAGAAGGCTTCCACTGACAGGGTGCCCCCAGGGCCATTTTCCATACTACATACGAGCAATCCAGGGTTTATACCCAAGAATCTACCTGAGGTGGCACTTCAGACATTGCCAACTCTCTGATGTGTGTTTTTCCAGACATGCATTTGAGTCATTTGCACATAACTTGATATTGGAAAATGTAGCCTCTCTTAAGTGTGCACCTTAAGCAAATACACTTATGAGAAGCAGCCTCCAGCGGTTAGAGCTCTTTGTAGTATTCATAACTCTGGGCTAAAGCACTTCTTCTTTTTGACCTCCTGCATTTCTGGTGAGAAAGAGGTCCTTTTCTGCATTCAGGGTATGTAGTGACATTATTCACAGGTGTGCTAGGGCAGTGGGAACCAGAGAAATGCTAAAGTGGAATGGACCTTTTTGGCTGGACTCGGTGGTAAAGCATCTCGTACCTACGGGACCGCCTCTCCTGGTATGCCCCGCGGAGGACCTTAAGGTCCACAAATAACAACATTCTGGAGATTCCGAGCCATAAGGTGGTTAGATTGGTCTCGACTAGGGCCAGGGCCTTTTCAGTACTGACCCCGACTTGGTGGAACGCTCTTTCACAGGAGACCAGGGCCCTACGAGATGTGTCATCTTTCCGCAGGGCCTGCAAGACAGAGCTGTTCCGCCTGGCCTTTGGGTTGGATTCAGTCTGACCCCTGTGTGTTCCTCCCTCATGGTTTTGATTTATGGACTACTTAAAATGAGGCTGCATTTTAAATTTTAATATTGTATTTTAATTAATTGTTTTCTTTTATGTCTTATTGTAATTTTATTGGTGTTAGCCGCCCTGAGCCCGGTTTTGACTGGGGAGGGCGGGGTATAAATAACATTTTATTATTATTATTATTTGTGTTCCAGGTAGGAGGTCCCTGGTAAAATCCCCAGCATCTCCAGGTAGGGCTTGGAGACATCTCTGCCTGAAATGCAGGCGAGCCTGTGCCAGTCAGGCAGAAAACACTGAGCTAGGTGGACTTGTATAAGGCAGATCCTTATGTTCCTAATGTCTGGTTAAGGGCTTCTTTCTCCTTGTTCTCAAAGTGAATTCAGACAACCAAGAGCCTCTTATGGCCAACTGAGCTACACAATGCTCACGTGCTCTGGTCATGTGGCCAACAAATCCATTGGAAGTTGTGTGTGTGTGTAGGCTTTGGGAGTGGTTAGTAGAACAGAGATCTAGAAAAGGCAAATTCATTGCAACCTGCTTATTGGGATTGTTCACTTTCCCCCTCAAATAGGATCAATACCACTGTAGCTCCCCTGTTCTACGCAGACCAGTTCCTGCAGATCTCCACTTCCCTGCCATCGCGCTTCATCTCTGGGCTAGGTGAGCACCAGACCTCGCTCATCCTGAATGTTAATTGGACCAGGTTTACCTTCTGGAATCGGGACATAACGCCCACAGTAAGTCATGGGGAGTTTCAGTAGGGTGGTGTTCAGGAAGGGCTGGAGGAAAACAACTTTAGAAGACTGCCTCTCAAAAAGCAGCTGTCACAGATGGGGTGTTGGCTACTCCCGAGTAAGCACTCCACACATCCTCTGGATTTTCATAGTTTTATTGTGCATGCTATATACAGTGGTGAGATGTCTCAAATCATGTCTGCTCTGCATGGGGCAGAAGCCCACAATGGCGTCTCGTGGGCTCTGACCCCCCTTTTAAGACTGTGCATGCAAACGCCCCTCCTCCTTGCTCTATGGGTCCTCCGTGGTCCCAAACCAGGCTCCTGAGGTGCCGGTCTACCTCCTTTCCAGCCCCTGCTGAAGCTAGCTCCTCCCCTGCTTCCCTGCTACCAGCCTGGAGCTGAGCCACCAGGACTCTGCAGAGCCCTGGACCCGTCTTAACCCTTCCTGTTCCTGATTTAAACTCCCAGACTTGCTGCTGCTCTCCCATCTGATGGAAGTAAGCAGAGTGGGCTGCTCTCTGCAAGCCCTCTCTCTTACAGCAGCGATAGCCAATACAGATTGGGCATGCTCAGAGGCCACACTGCACTGTGTATCCAGAGGACAGAGGGGAGTAGCATGAGAAATGGCTTGGCTGGAACCCCCAACAGGAGCACTCTACGCTACAACTCCCCCCCCCCCAAGGCCCAGCAAGAACCTTCATTGAACTACATAACTTACGCTACAACTTTTTGTTGCAGTTCACCGTTGTCCCTTCTGCTTTTGAATCCAGTTAAACCTGTCCTTTCCCTCTTGCCGGAGAACTCTGGATATAGTAGTTCTACAAAAGGGGTTTGGGATTTCCAGCGGAGAATTCTCAACACCTCACCTGACTTCAGTACCCAGAATTTTTTGGCAGGTTAAAAGTTAGTAGTGTGCATGGGACCTCTATGTATGGAGGTGTGGGCATCCACGCCATCAAATGCATTGCTAAGACCATTTGCCTGAGGAATGCCTTATGCTCTCATTGACTTCTGATGTGCTTTTTCAAGTAGTTGTTGAAAATGACAATGTGTGCAGGAAGCATCATTTGACCTAACCTGGCAGTGAGGTTTTGAAGTACAGTATTCTGCTATTGTCCACAGTGTAGATCCATCATTGCACTGTTCTACTAACTAAACCTGGTGTCAAGCTTCGGGGAGTTCTTTCCCTCCCCCAGTGGCAGCGAGGAACAGAGAAAACAAAGAATAGTTCTTGCTAGTGAGTTTATTCAATCATCACAGCGAGAGACAAGGAATGTAGTCTGTCTCCCATTAATGGCGTTGCTCCAACTGAGCTCCTTCCCCCTCCCTTGCTAGCAACAGCACTTCCCCTTACCACCATAGCTGCCAGGTACACCGTTTCCCCCGGGAAACCCCCGTTTTACTTACCTTTTCCCAGTGGTCCCCTGTATCACTTCGTCTCCCGTTTTTCTCCGTTAGTTTCTCCTGCCGGCGGCCATTTTTTTTCTTTCTGATTTGCCCTTCTATGGGCACCAAAATGGCCCCCGCCGGCTTCAAAGGTCGCATCTACACATGTCTGGAAGTGCATAGACGTGACTTCCGGTGTCAGCGGCGGCCATTTTTGGTGCCCATAGATGGGCGGAGCGACACCAGAAGTTGCGTCGAAGCACTTCCTGACATGTGTACAAGCGACTTTTGAAGTCGGCGGTGGCCATTTTTGGTGCCCATAGAAGGGCAAAGCGACACCGGAAGTTACGTCGACGCAACTTCCGGTGTCACACGGCTGCCGGTCCCGGATTCTGCAGTCCGGGACTTGGAAGGTAAGCTTACCACCGTAAGGAGAGAAATGTCTCTGAGTCCTTTGCTCTTGTACTCTCAACGTTCGCCAGGTTCTGGGAGAAGGGGGGCCAGAAATACTCTTCAATGATAATGTGTCAGCTGTCTGCTCTGTCTCTGTCTTGCCCTTCTCTTCTCTTCTCCCAACACCTCCCAACTCTTCTGTTCACATCTCTCTGAGCTGTGACCATCCTCAAACCACTGCTGTAATTCAATACTGCCTTTCTCTTCTCTGGAAGCTTCAGGGGAAGGGGGGGGGGAGGGAAAATCTCCACCATTCCTGCTCCATCTCGTCCCCTTCAGTCCAGTCCCTGACACCTGACTTAGTTGTGTTGTATTAGGTGAACTATGCACTGTTTCTGCATTTCCAGCCCTCTGTCAATCTGTATGGCTCACACCCCTTCTACCTGGCAATGGAAGACGGCGGCTTGGCCCATGGAGTCTTTTTGTTGAACAGCAATGCTATGGGTAAGGCATCTTTTTAGAGTGTGTTCTCTGTTCCTTTATATCTATCTACCTCTACAAAGGGCCCTACGTGTTGTTTATTTAAAATGCAGGATACTAGATATTGAATAGTCATTTTTTCAAGCATTCTATAATGCTTTGGGACTTTCTTTTTTTTCTTTTTTTGGAGCTGTGGCAGTTTAGTTATCTCTCGCTTGGACTACTGCAATGCGCTCTATGTGCGGCTACCTTTGAAGGTGACCCGGAAACTACAACTAATCCAGAATGCGGCAGCTAGACTGGTGACTGGGAGCGGCCGCCGAGACCACATAACACTGGTCTTGAAAGACCTACATTGGCTCCCAGTACATTTCCGAGCACAATTCAAAGTGTTGGTGCTGTCCTTTAAAGCCCTAAACAGCCTCGGTCCAGTATACCTGAAGGAGCGTCTCCACCCCCATCATTCTGCCCGGACACTGAGGTCCAGTGCTGAGGGCCTTCTGGCGGTTCCCTCATTGTGAGAAGCCAAGTTGCAGGGAACCAGGCAGAGGGCCTTCTCGGTAGCGGCATCCGCCCTGTGGAACACCCTCCCATCAGATGTCAAAGAGAAAAGCAACTACCAGACTTTTAGAATACATCTGAAGGCAGCCCTGTTTAGGGAAGCTTTTAATGTTTGATAGATTATTGCATTTTAATGTTCTGTTCTCTTGGGAAACTCAACCAGATGGTATAAATATATTATTATTATTATTATTATTATTATTATTATTAATAATTATCATTTATACTCATCAGTGCAATCCTCAGCATGTGTATTCAGAGGCAAATTCTATTATATTCCATGGGACTTACTCCTAGGGAAGCTCCACTGTTCAGGATGTGTTTAGGATCGCAGCCTGACAAATGAGTCGTAAGCCTTTCCCTTTAAGACTGATGGATCTATATGTATAATAGTGTGCGTCTGTCCTGATCAAATAAGGTGGTATAGTGAGTGGGTAACAGCAAGCTGGTGCTGTCAGCATATTTACAGGCAAAAATGCACAGCAGGTTGGAGAGGTGAGGGATTTAGCTGCTGATGCAAGGTGATGGTTCATAGCTGCCGAGTTATCCCTTTTTTACAGGGATTTTCCCTTATGCTGAATAGGCTTCCTCGCGAGAAAAGGGAAAACTTGGCAGCTATGTGATGGTTGCTTGTAAACCGTGAAGATAAAATCTGGGCTCCAAATTGGGAAGTGTTACTGAGTCCCATTTTGGGGGGCAAATCTGCATGCACTTTAAATTAAACTGCTATAAGGCTATGAATTTAGAAACCTAAATTAACTAAATTAGACGGGTAAAGTTTTAGGAGGGTGCGATTTAGGGTTTATTCACATGCTTTGTTTAATTAATTTAATTCCCCAGTCTAATGTTATTTTCCATTTATAAATTTATGCTTTTTCTTCTGATTTTTCAGTGGTTGCTGAATTTGTAAATTTTCATCCTTTATGTGCTTCAGTTTAGATAAAAAACAAATTTATTTTATTTTTGGTCTGACTCTGGTCCCTCCTTGCTTACTGCCACTAGTTCACTGGATCAACCTTACTGGAACGAGATTTTGGAATCTTATTTTCAGGATGTGCCTTTGGTCTTCAGCCACCATTTCCACACCTCTTTCTGCCTTTCAGATGTGATCCTGCAGCCCAGTCCAGCCCTAACCTGGAGAACTACTGGTGGTATCCTGGATTTCTACGTCTTCCTGGGCCCAGACCCAAAGAGTGTTGTGCGGCAGTACATGGATGTCATTGGTAGGCACTTGCTTTCTTCCTTATGAGAAGCTAGCTAATAACTTGACAAAGTGCCTTCTCTCCCAAAACTGCTCCCATCAAAAATACCCCTCTGGTCTGTTGTGGGTCCTGTGAAGCACTATGAGCAACTTCCAGCTTTGTCCTTAATGCCACTGATCAGCATCCAGTGCCATGGCTGCAATGATTCAAGCCTGTCCTTTCTTTGTATCGGCATTCCTCTTTAATTTGAACTTCAGGAAGTGCACTGTTGGTGCTAGAAAGTTAATAAAAGGGGGAACCCCGAGTGGCAGGAGTGGCAAGAGGACTCCCACCACAATGTCCCGCAGTTCTTAAGGTAAAGGGACCCCTGACCTGTCGTGACCAACTCTGGGGTTGCGGCGCTCATCTCGCATTATTGGCCAAGGGAGCCGGCGTACAGCTTCTGGGTCATGTGGCCAGCATGACTAAGCCAGTTCTGGCGAAACAGAGCAGCACACGGAAACGCCGTTTACCTTCCCGCCGGAGCAGTACCTATTTATCTACTTGCACTTTGAGGTGCTTTCGAACTGCTAGGTTGACAGGAGCAGGGACCAAGCAACAGGAGCTCACCCCGTTGCGGGGATTCGAACCGCCAACCTTCTGATCGACAAGCCCTGGGCTCTGTGGTTTAACCCATAGCGCCACCCGCGTCCCTCCCATAGTTCTTAAATCTGTCTTAATGTCACTGGGGGAGGATGTTGGTATTTCATGCCTCCGATGCTGCAGATGCGATTGGTGTAATTCACATGCCTGTCTGGGAAGAGTGTGGGAATGGAAGACTGTCTTATCTCTTCCGCTATGTGTACTGTTACACTGTACTTTTGCTTTTGCTTTTTGTTCTCTCAGAGCTGGAGAGAAAGGACGCAATGATTCGTTTGCTTGTTTGTTTGTTTGTCTGTCTGTAGTGTGTGTAAATAAATACGTAGATTAGCTCTACGATGTCTCGCTCTTCTTGCTGTGTTATGCCGGAAGATTAGTGTGCATATACAAGTTGGTATATGTCGCTGAAGCGCACTGGAGAAGAAGGGGAATGCCTTTTCCAGAGCTGTGCATACCGGAGGACACTCGAAGGTTCGGGGGCTGCAGGGGCACCCCAGGGCGTTTCCCCAACAATTCCCTCTTCCCTCAGGGTATCCATTCATGCCCCCCTACTGGGCCCTGGGATTCCACCTCTGTCGCTGGGGATACTCATCTACGGCTGTCACCCGGGAAGTGGTGAAGAACATGACAGCATCACGATTTCCCCTGGTACGTGGCTTCCCAGAGTCCTCTCCAGGACACAGCTTCTTCCTCATGTGCCTGAAGAGCTGTGGTAACTGAGCAATGGGGAATAACGGGGCCAGAGCGTCAGAGAAACCGCCTGTATGCTCACTAATGCCACCATCTGTGGACTTCACAGGATGTGCAGTGGAACGACCTGGATTATGCAGATGCTAGGAGAGATTTCACTTTCAACAAGGATGGCTTCGGGGATATGCCAGGTATGGTGAACGACTTCCATCGTGATGGCCGGAGGTACGTCATGATTGTGGTAAGTTAATGAAGCCTGAGCTCTTCCACCGATAGGGAACTTCACAAAGGCTGGCCCTCCACATCGTAGCTCATCAGCTGGTCTGTCGGGACCTACGGCCAGGTTGCAGACTGATCCGAGGTGGTTCGTGACAGCAGCACAAGCACCATAGAAATATATGGTAAAACATTAAGAAATGGGTCCCCCAGTGCATGTTCTGGTTAAAAGTGGGTCCTGGATCCGAAAAGGTTGAAGGTAACTGCTCTAGAGTAGGAGTAGCTGACCTGTCACAATCCAAGTGATGTGGGACTCACAAATAGTCCCTGACGATTGGCCACGAGTGCAAACAATCTGGAGGGCAGTTTCCTGACCTACAGTAAGAAACAACTTGACTGATTCTAAGCCTAGGTATAATGTTTAAACTGGAGGTTGGAAACCTGCATTTCTCCATATATTCTTGAACTCCCATCACCATTTAGTGGTCAGGGATGAAGGAAGTTTTTAATGTTTGATGTTTTATTGTGCTTTTAATATTCTGTGGGGAGCTGCTCAGAGTGGCTGGGGAAACCCAGCCAGATGGGTGGGTATAAATATTATTATTATTATTATTATTATTATTATTATTATTATTATTACTTTTTATCTATTTTCCACTCCTGGTTTAAGGCCACTGCTGTTGGTATGCGCTGCTTTCTGAGATGCAACAAGCAAGCAGCAAGTTGCTAGGACTTCTCTTCCTTAAATCTGTAGATTTATATGTTGAGAAAACCCCTGGTATATATGACCTAACGCTTTTGAGACATGAGGTGTGAGATTCCAGCCTTACTGGTCTGACCTAGAAAATGGAAGTAATTATGAAATGATAGACTTCATTTCAAGAGATACTGTGTACATGTTGTGGAATTCCATGCTTTCTTGCATTTTCATGTCACCAGATCTGATATGTCCTAGCCTGCATCTCCCTGTGTTCTCTTTTTAGGATCCAGGTATCAGCAGTTCCAGCCCTGCTGGGAGTTACAAGCCTTATGATGAAGGCCTGAAGCGGGGGGTCTTCATCTTAAATACAACAGGGCAGCCTTTGATTGGGGAGGTGAGTCCTGGGCCCGAGCCCTGAACGGCCTCGGCCCAGTATACCTGAAGGAGTGTCTCCACCCCCATCATTCTGCCCGGACACTGAGGTCCAGCGCCGAGGGCCTTCTGGCGGTTCCCTCACTGCGAGAAGCAAAGCTACAGGGAACCAGGCGGAGGGCCTTCTCGGTAGTGGCACCCACCCTGTGGAATGCCCTCTCATCAGATGTCAAAGAGATAAATAACTACCTGACATTTAGAAGACATCTGAAGGCAGCCCTGTTCAGGGAAGTTTTTAATGTGTGACATTTTAATGTATTTTAAATTTTTGTTGGAAGCCATCCATAGTGGCTGGGGAAACCCAGCCGGATGGGCAGGGTACAAATAATAAATGATGATGATGATGGTGATGATGATGATGAAAGAATGCCTGCTCTGAATGGCACGTGTTTTTGAGTGAAATCAAAGCCCATGATTCATATTCTAATTATACTTGAGCTGGACGGGTAAAGGAGAGGCAATAGGATGGACCATGTCTTCCTTTGTTCATGGGGCTCCAATTTCCATTTTGGTAGCATTGCAAGCGAAGCCCTGAAATATTGCATTCTCAGCGCGCTATATGGCTGCGATTGTACACTTGCAGTCACCATTCCCCTGGAAACCACAGAGGATTCTGCTCTTAGACAGGTTTTGCTGTGCCTTCTTAGTCCATTGGCCTTCCTCTAGTTCCATCTTTCAAGGGGTTTCATGAGAATTGGGCCACAAGTAGTGCTCTAAGGATGCAAGTAAGCACAGCATTGTGACACACAAGGGTTTCCCAATGGCTTTTGAGATCTGTGACCTTTTATCTTCCAGGTCTGGCCCGGCCCCACCGTCTTCCCTGACTTCACCAACCCAGAGACTCAGCAGTGGTGGCATGACATGGTCAAGGATTTCCATGACCAGGTGCCCTTTGATGGCATGTGGATTGTGAGTTTCTCATGCCAGCACTTTGGTGTTGTCGTGTTCATTGAACGGAGGAGGCGCAAAGTCCTCAAAATCCCTTTGTTTCTACACTGATGGAGAAACAGGATTCTTCTCCTTTCTACTCCACATTCTAGGACATGAACGAGCCATCAAATTTTGTGGGAGGTTCCTTGGAAGACTGTCCCAACAACAAGTTTGAGAAGCCCCCTTATGTGCCAGGTGAGAGAGAGAGAGAGAAGGTAACAAAGATGGGGCTTTACTAGTAAATGATGGGTGGAACTGGAGAATTTGGGACTAGAAGATGAACCAATAAACCTTGGGAGAGGAATCTCCAAATATGATTACTTGGGAATATTCATGACAGCATGGCCTTCAGTTAATTCTGCTTGGGTCACTGCACTGTGCAGCACTGGATGAGCTATTTAACAAAATTATGATGTACAGTAGGGATGGCGAGCTTCTTATGGCCCCAGGCAAAACATGACTTGTGGTCAAGGATAGTGGGAGTTGGTCCAGCAACATCTGGAGGGCCTAAGTTCCCTACCCATGATTCACACACACTGCACTATATGAAAGCAGCCAAGGAATCACAAGTCACAAAATGCCACATAGTGCAGGGCTGGTGTGCATGAGGAGCACAGGAGAGCAACGAGTTCATCCTTGTTTGACCTGGTTCAGATCCTGAAGCAGGAGTCCTAGCAGTCGCTCCCTGTGGTTAGGCCAGGCTTCCTCAAACTTGGCCCTCCAGATGTTTTGAGACTACAATTCCCATCATCCCTGACCACTGGTCCTGCTAGATCGGAATCATGGGAGTTGTAGGCCAAAAGCATCTGGAGGGCTGAGTTTGAGGAAGCCTGGGTTAGACCATTCCTATAGCAGCAGCTCCCTGTGACGCTCAAGAGACTTGTAAGTATTGAGAAGTGTTGCCTTTTCCTTTCGGTCTGCTGCTGAGCACTAGTGATCCTAAGATCCCTGAGACCAAGAGTGCTCAAGAATTCTTCCCTTGCCTTCTAGGGTGATGGCCTTTTTGCTCACACGTTCTCCCTCCCCCCCCCCCCCGTTCCCTACGTAGGCGTGCTAGGAGGATCCTTGAAGACTCGAACGCTCTGTGTCTCCAGCAGGCAATACCTGTCCTCCCATTACAACCTGCACAATCTGTATGGGTTGACCGAAGCCATCGCGTCACACGAGTGAGTAGGACATACAGAGTCCTCGGGGACCCTGCCTAAAAGGTGGCATGCCTCTTGGCTGCAAGAGTCTTGTCTTGGTTTTCAAGGGCCTGTCGCCGGTGGTAAGCTGGAGCCAAGCGCCTTGAGTTTGAACTTCTGCCTGGGAATCTTCTCATGGGATGCAGTAAATCAACACTTCCACCAGCACTTGGACAACTGCAGTGTGCTCACCTTTGAAGGTGACTCTGAAACTACAATTCAGAATGCAGCTGCCAGCCTGGTGACTGACAGAGGCCACCGGGACCATGTAACACAGGTCCTAAAAGACCTGCATAGGCTCCCAGTACGTTTCCGAGCACAATTCAAAGTGTTGATGCTGACCTTTAAAGCCCTAAACAGCCTCGGTTCAGTATACCTGAAGGAGCATCTCCACCCACATCGTTCAGCCCAGACACTGAGGTCCAACGCCGAGGGCCTTCTGGTGGTTCCCTCACTGCAAGAAGTGAGGTTACAGGGAACCAGGCAGAAGACCTTCTCAGTAGTGGCATGCTCCCTGTGGAACGCCCTCCCAGCAGTTGTCAAAGAGATAAAGAACTGCAAAACTTTTAGAAGACATCTGAAGGCAGCCCTGTACAGTATAGCGAAGAAGTGTGCATGCACATGAAAGCTCATACCAATGACAAACTTAGTTGGTCTCTAAGGTGCTACTGGAAGGAATTTTTTTTCAAAAAAATTATTTTGTTTCAGTATAGGGAAGTTTTCAATGTTTGATATTATGTTTTTATATGTGTTGGAAGCTGCCCAGAGTGGCTGGGGCAACCCAGTCAGATGGGCGGGGTACAAAAACAAACAATAAATAAATGATTGAAAGATCAAAGCTCTGGATGGACAGGGGACAGTTTCTGACATTGCCCATGACGTCCCCTCCCTTCTGTTCTCAGCGCTTTGGTGAAAGTGCGAGGGAAGCGCCCATTCATCATCTCTCGTTCCACCTTTTCTGGTCATGGTCATTATGCTGGTCACTGGACTGGGGATGTCTTGAGCACCTGGGACCATTTATACTATACCATACCAGGTAAATATGTTTGGAGAGTCAATCCCGGGAACTTGCCATGTTCTGCTTTTAAAGATGCTGCTTTGGAGTTCTTTCAGATCTCCGTGAGAGAGGAAAGTTCTTGGCCTTAGAGATGCGAATTCCCTAGCAGGGATGAATTCTGTGTAATACCACACACACACACACACACACACACACACACAAAACAACAACACAGATCACTACAGAATCGTGCCTGCACCCAGAGCCTGCAACTGAAGAGCTTCTCCTAGGCCATTCCATGTATTTTCCTTTCCTTGCCTTCAGCGGTGCTGCTTTTTAACCTCTACGGTGTGCCGTTGGTTGGTGCAGACATCTGTGGCTTTGTGGGCGACACGTCAGAAGAGCTTTGTGTGCGCTGGACCCAACTGGGCGCCTTCTATCCCTTCATGCGAAACCACAACGACCGTAGAAACAAGGTAAGCAACGGTGGATCAGCCTTGCTCTTTCCCCCTCTTTGTAACATATTTACGCTGTGTGGGGTGTGTGTGTGGAGAGCATGGCTGGGATTAAACATTTTAGAGAGTTCAAATGGAAGGTGTGTGTCTCTGGGAGGCAGGAGCATCGCTCAGTGGCCCAGGACAGGCACCCCCAAACTGCGGCCCTCCAGATGTTTTGGCCTACAACTCCCATGATCCCTAGCTAACAGGACCAGTGGTCAGGGATGATGGGAACTGTAGTCCCAAACATCTGGAGGGCCGAAGTTTGGGGGTGCCTGGTCCAGGATAAGGGACAGGTGGACCATTGTATCTGGATTGGTCTCTGGTGTCATGAACCAAGCATAAAGGTAGCTTGTTGAGCAACTCCCCCCCTCCTCCCCCCAATACTTCCAATTAGTTTAATCTTTGGAATAGGCTGCTGCTCACGACAGCCCATCCTGCACCCAAAAAGTTCAGATAATCATTTTTGTGAAGCAACAATGATTTTCATGCTGTTGGAAAAAAGCAGACAAAGGCTCCTTTTCCCACCCCCTCCAATACTGAGCTGGAAGTAAGAGTCAAAACCTAAATGCACTTCATTTAGAAGTGTCCTGTGCTTGAATTTCATTTAAGAGTGTACAGTGACTTGGTCATAGCCACAGGCATAGAAGTAATGAAGGAATTGGCCGGATAATGTTTTAAAAGCAGTGTTGCAATGTGGCAAAGAACGCTATTAGGAGTTGAAAAGGAAAAGGTTAGGTCAACTTAACTTGAAAAACAAGGCCGTGTAATGCTGAGCTGCTGAATCACCCCAGTAGTCTTGGTGCTGCTATGCAACTGCTTGCAAGGAACTGAATATGGTTAGATTCACAGCTTGCCTGGTATGAATTGTGCAGCACGCACAACTCTTAGTTGTTCTTTTAATAGTCTCATTAAATAAATCATTAACTGGACCTCCTGAAGTGAGTAAATTTTCAAGGCAATGCTTACTTGGGAGTAAGTTCTAATGTGTACCATGCTGTTTTTTCTTCCTTGTATAGTGGTCCCTCGACTTACGAATTTAATCCGTTCCGAACGGACCTTCGTAAGTCGAAAAAATCGTAAGTAGAAGCCAATGGGAATTTTTTTAAAAAAAAAATTCGTAAGTCGAAAAAATCCTACCTAAAAATTCGTAAGTCGAAAAAATCCTATCTAAACCGCATCCAAAATGGTGGGGGGAGCTCTGTTCGTAACTCGAAACATTCGTTAGTCGAGTTATTCGTAAGTCGAGATACCACTGTAAGTGCATTTAGGATTGCAGCCTTATTCGTGGTTTAGTAGTACCCCCCTCCCCCGGTTGCCCATAGCTGGTTCAGTAGATTTCACAGTGGCCCTCAAGATGCTGCGCATCTTAGGGGCGAGTAACTCCATCCCATGCCCTCTCTGCTTGCTACAGTGCTCTGGCCCTGCGTGCTTCTGCTGCACCAAAAGTGGCCATGGGGGTCCTTGTAGCATAGGATCTTTGGCTCTACTTGCAGCAGCGGCAGCATAACAGTTAGAACTGACTGTTACTGTCGATGTAGTGCCAGAGATTGCGGTCGGTGCAAGTGCCCAATATTATGCACTCTGTTACTAGCACAATGGGCCCTAAGGGATCATGCCTTAAGACAAGAGCCGGCAATGTGGTGCTCTCCAGATGTTACTGGACTCCAGATCCCATCCCTCTGTGTCTGTTGGCCATGCTAGCAGGGGTTGAAGCCCAACAACATTTAGAGGGTACCGCGTTAGCTACCCTCGGCTTCAGGGTTACTCTTTTTATTTCAACTCTCATCAACTCTATTCCTGTTAGGCAGTGTTTCCCAAACTCCAGCTGTTTCCAGACTACAATTCCCATCATCCCTGACCACTGGTTTTGCTAGCTAGAGATGATGGGAGTTGTAGTCTGGAAACAGCTGGAGAACCAAGTCTGAGAAACACTGTGTTAAGAGTGTCAACGTGTCCCACAGCGGGTGTCGAACTTGCTAGTGAAAAGGATGTTTGGGTATCGGGGAGGGTGCATGTGGGAGGAAAGCTGTTTTCTGAACCTGATCTTGGCAACCTGGGAAATGCCTTTTTCTGCAGAAGCCCTTGGGGCATGATGCTTCTAATTTGTTTTCCCCCCTGTCTTGCAGCCCCAGGAACCTTATGTCTTCAGCCAAGAGGCCCAAGGAGCCATGAGAAAAGCCTTCTTGCTGCGCTACTCCTTGCTGCCGTACCTCTACACCCTCTTTCACAAGGCCCACTCCGCAGGGGAGACAGTTGCCCGACCCCTTTATCTGGAGTGAGTCAGCGGACTGCTGTGCCGGCAGTGGAAGGGTCAGGTGGAGTGGGGAATCTGTGGCCTTGCAGCCATTTGACCCACAGCGGGGGGGGGGGGGGGGAGCCAGAGAGAGAGAGAGAGAGAGAGAGAGAGAGAAGAAGAAGAAGAAGAAAAATGAAAGAGAACGTTTATGAGCTGAAGGCGGAGGAATTTGCTTCTTGATCACATCAAGTTTGTTGATTCCCTATAATACAGAGCTGTATGGGGGTGAACTCTTCTCTGCAGGTTCCCAGACGACCCCAATACGTGGGACGTTGACCGACAGCTCATGTGGGGAGCAGGGGTTCTCATCACTCCTGTGTTGGAGGCAGGGAAGACTCAAGTCAGCGGCTACTTCCCTTTGGGCACATGGTACAACCTTTTGGCGGTGAGTGTTGCTGCTTCCTCTGGCCAGTGCCATTGTTGTTGTTTGTTGTTATCCCTGTGGAACACCCCCCTATCAGATGCCAAGGAGATAAAAGAACTATACAACTTTTAGAAGACACCTATTGTCAGCCCTCTAATGGGAGTTTTTAAATTCTGATGTTTTATTACATGTGTTGGAAGCTGCCCAGAAAGGCTGGGGCAACCCAGCCGGATGGGTGGGGTATAAATAATCAAATTAGTATTATAATTACTGTGAAAGATCACAAGTGCCTGCGACATTTCACTGGAATTGGGAGCACAGCGGGCAGAGAAGGTTGATAGTTCCCTCCTCCAGGTCCTTTCAGCTTCAATAAACGGAGCCTTTCCCATGATGTCCAAGCCATATCTGAAGCACATCTCTTGATTAGTCATTCACAAAATTGGGTTCACCTACGTGGCCATCATTGACCTCGCACCTTCGTAACATTATTGTCCGCACTCACTATAGAAGCCGTGGTTTCTGATACCTTTTTGCAACGTGTCTGGGAGATGACTTGCCCTTCAGGCTTGGCCACATTCATGGGCTCCAGAAATACTTGTTTTGGGCGCCGTGGATTTGTAATGACCAAATACTTGTCACATTTCAGATTTTGCTTGACTTGAAACCGTCAAGTGACTAATCTTGTCTTAAAGCGACAGTAGCCTGAATCATCATCCTGAGTAGATGAAAATTAACCTTTAGACAATGCAGAAGTGGGCTGCCGTATTTATTCTCAACCCAAATGCTGGCTAAGCCCCAGGAAAGAGAGGCTTGGTAGCTCATCAGCTCTTAGGGCAGTGTGTGTGTGTGTACCTTTTCTGCACACCAGCAAAATGGAAGGAGCATTCAAAGGGCGGGGAGCCACGATACCAGCCAAGCTGTGTGTGATCAGCGATGTCTCTGCCTCTGTGCATTTTGTGCCTTTACACACAACACACAGGATTTCAAATGCCTGCTTAATGATGGATCCTGTATCTGGCTTTTCAGGGATCTGCCATACACAGCAAGGGACAATGGGTTCTCTTACCGGCTCCACTTGACACTATCAATGTCCATGTACGAGCAGGTCACATCTTACCCTTGCAGGTGAGTTAATTCCACCACTTTCGACCTTGCCTGGACACCCTATGTCTTTGAATCAACCCAGTGCCTTTGCCAAAAACAACAACAAGAACACAGAACTACTAAGCCAAGTTACTGCCATAGGATTCTCTTGGCAGGGTGTTCTTGTGTGCATGATTAGTGGGGTGCAGGGATATTTTTATAATATTGCTTGGGGGGGGGTGTGTGTGAGCTATATCTCAGTGCTTTAATGTTCTGGTTATCATCTTCCTCCACTGCCTCTCTCCCCAGGAACCTGCCTTCACCACCACAGAGTCCCGCAAAAAGGGGATGTCCCTAGTGGTGGCTTTGACCCTGGAAGGGGTAGCAAGAGGTGACCTGTTCTGGGACGATGGCGATGGACTGCAGACCTTTGAGAAGGGCGATTACACACAGATTGTATTTCTGGCAAGAAATGTGAGTTTTTGGCAGAAACGGGTTGTCCCTAATGTCTGGGATTTCATTTGGCTGCACCAGTTTTGCGGTGGTATCCTGTCATTCACCTCCCCCTCTCCTTCTCCTTCTCTCTCTCTCCCCCCCCCCCCCCGTTACAGGGCATGTTGGTCAATGAGATTGTACAGCTCAATAGCCAAATAGATGGGCTGCTGTTGAAAGAGGTGGCAGTTCTCGGTGTCCCCAGCCCTCCTCAGCGTGTCCTGGCAAATGGAGTCCCCGTCCCAGACTTCTCCTACCGCACAGACACCAAGGTAAGGACTTCTCTGTGGATGGAGGCTGATGCCTCTTTCTGATTGCATTGATTGCAGAAAGGTTATACATGGGCACAAGGTGCAGGACGTTTTGGGGGCGACAGCATGAGCTCTTTCAGCAATAGAATATACTGTAGTCAGCTTTTTAAAAGTATGTTAGTAAAGATTTGAAAGTGCCAAATTGATTTGAGCAGGGCTTGCAGTGTTCAGGGAATTAGTTACCTATTAGATTTCTATTCTGCCCTTGAATCTGAAGTTGCTGGGGCGGTACATTATAAAATGTATAAATCGAAACAAATACCATAAAGCAACAACAGTATAAACTGGACATTGGGCAACATGGTCCTCCTGAGTTCCCTGTATTTCAGCTCCTCTCTTCTGCTCCCCAAAACCCATCTCGAAACTTTATCATACATTCTGAATGTTGTAAATGCTATTAAAATGCAAATCAAGGGCACACAACATCATTCTCAATATCCTTAAATTGCTTTTGTCTTACTTTTACATTATATATCCAGCTATGCCTTGGAAAGAGAGTATTCTCAGAAATAATTAGGATGGCTGCAGTGTAGACCATACATGACTTCACAACTCAGAAGACAATTGTTGACTTGGTTTAGAACAGGCATCCCCAAACTGTGGGGGAGTTGGCCTACAACTCCCATGATCCCTAGCTAACAGGCCAGTGGTCAGGGATGATGGGGGTTGTAGTCCAAAACATCTGGAGGTCCGAAGTTTGGGGGTGCCTGGTTTAAAAGCATGGCAGCCTCTCTGGGTGGGATTCAACTGATGAGGTCCACTCATGCAGTGAGATTTCCTCCCTCTCCATTCTCCATCATCCCTAAATCTGCTCTGGTTTTCTCCCAACCCTCCAGAACAGGTGGGCATGGGGGGGGGGAGAGTATTGCTATGTAAGTGGACCTCATTCCATGCATACATACCCCACTTACTGCTGCATTGAATTCCACCCAGGGTACTTGCCTGCAGGAGCATGTAGGGCTGCCAACAGGCTGTCAGTCTAGAGGTGCTTCCACATGAACTGGTGCGTCCACATGGGGCAGCAGCCACATTAGAACCATGTGTACCACAGAAGCCCAAGCACAAAGGGACAGCAGAACTTCCCCTCTGCTTTGTGAGATTACCCATGGCCCCACAAGGTCTCAGTGGAGATTAGCAAGGACCAGCCAGCACCTGAGCTTGGACTGCTTTGTCCTTCATTGATGATTCCAGGATGAAGTCGGTGAGCAACTGTCACTAACTCTACCTTGTCACTTCCTCAGATCCTTAACATCCCACTCCACTTGCTGATGGGAGAGCTATTTCTTATCACCTGGTCCTGAGCAAGGAAGAAAAGCTCTCTCCAGTTTCTCTGCACCACGCTAGAAGAATGAAAAACCAATGATAACAATACACATTATTCTGTCTGTACACGACACTGGAATGTTTTGGTGATTCGTCAGGAAGTGCCTTTTCAGGAGCAAGAACTGTTTCCTGTTTTCCTCTGGCCCTGCAGGGAAGGGAAGGGGAACCTGTGACCCTTAGGGTGTCAAGGATGATGGAAGCTGTAGTCCAAAAGATCTAGAGGGTCACGGGTTGCTCAGCATCTGTTGGAAGGGGAATAGTCAGAGTCTTCAGGGACTTTCTGTATTCTTAATTTAAGCCAGATATTTGACAGCTTTGGTTTTGTTTTTTGGATGCTGATGAAGTTCAAGACACATGGCTGTGTCTCCTTTCCCCCCCCACCCCCCAAAAGAGAAAAAGAATGTTTATGAGAGGACAGATGCTGCTTTCTTGTGATGAAGTTCACCTTAATGGTACAACCAAATGGAGCAAATTTGCTCAAGAAGGTGCAGAAGCAGACAGAAGCCATTGCGGACACCCACTTCATTGGCTACCAAGCTCAGCTCCCTTTGAATCAATTGGTAGCCTCCCATTGGCTGTAGTGATCCAGGACTGCACTCCAAAAGTACTAAGGGCAGTGGAATGGAAACTTTCCTGGCCTAGGGAGCAGAATCTTTCAGGGGAAAACAGCATGACAGTGGAGTTAGTCATTCCAAATCACGTCCCCCTGCCCTCCTGTTTTCTAACTCATCAGCACACCTTCATAAGCCAAAATGTGTATTTCTGCTGCAGTGGGCAGAGCAAGTGTTTCTCTATGCACAAGACCTCATTTTACTGCACTAAAATGGAGCTCTGTTTTTGTAGTGGTGCATCCACAGGAAAGCTGTAAAAGCTGCTTGCTTGCTGAAAGAGCAGCTCTTATGAACAAAAAAACGAGCTCCTTTTTGGGGAAAGGCAGCTGCAACAGGAACTCAGGGAATACAGAGAGTCTGTTTGCATTTGAAGCCTGACATGAATTTTTTCCCCTGCCTCTTAGAAGTCTGTCTTCTCAATAAATATTTTTCTTAAATCTTGTGCTTTACCCTCATTTGTGTTGGATCTATTTCACTGGTGGCAGAAATTATTTTTTTAAAAAGGTTGGCTTTTGATAAAAAGTGGGGGATAAAAAAGCAACACTCCCTAACTACTCATAGATCTTCCCCATCTCTCCTTCCTATTTGCTGTTTCCTTGTTTGTTGCGTTCACCTTTCCTCTCAAAAGCTCAGAACAGGCCAGGCATCCAACTGGCTCTTTATCCGGTGCATTCAGATTGTTCTCTTGTTGCCATAAAGTTTGCTTTAAAGGTAAAGGGGCCCCTGACCATCAGGTCCAGTCGTGTCCGACTCTGGGGTTGCGGCGCTCATCTCGCTCTATAGGCCGAGGGAGCCGGCGTTTGTCTGCAGACAGCTTCCGGGTCATGTGGCTGGCATGACAAAGCTGCTTCTGGCGAACCAGAGCAGCACACGGAAACGCCTTCCCGCCGGAGCGGTCCCTATTTATCTACTTGCACTTTGATGTGCTTTCGAACTGCTAGGTGGGCAGGAGCTGGGCCCGAACAACAGGAGCTCACCCCGTTGCAGGGATTCGAACCGCCAACCTTCTGATCAGCAAGCCCTAGACTCTGTGGTTTAACCCACAGCGCCACTTTACCAGCACCCAAATGGTTAACGATAATGATGATATCCTAGTGGTGGTTGCCAAAAACAGCTGCAGTTTGAGGATACGGTGCTGCTGTCGCCCAGCATAAGGCACAGACACAAGAGCAAATAGTAAACAACACTGCATGTAATTCAGGATGCAGTGATTATATTAAAGGTTGATTCGAGATAGAATAAAAATTGTAACAACAGTATGTTGCTGGGTTGCTCCACCCCCACTGTACCCTATGCGTGCCCTATAGATAAATCCCGAACAGTTGACCTCACCCATATGTAGGGAACAAAAGGACTAAGGCACACAGAACTACGTTAGTTGGTTAAAAGTACATTGAGACCCTGTTCCGTGTGTGTGTGTGTGTGTGTATGCACACATAAGAGTTTGAGAGATTTTCTGAGTATCTCTAAACAAATACTTCATAATTAAATTCAGAAGAACTTCCAAAGAAGTATCTTCCTCAAAATATATATAAATAGGTCTGTTAAGGAAGGGTAGTAATGTATGTGATCCACGGAGTCCAGTCATTCCTTGCAAACCCCACAAATCTATGCATTCTATATATGTAAGTACAGAAGGCTGTTCATTGCCATTGCTCCTTCTAAATGGTAAACTCAGCTGGCAAGTGTTATCAAGGTTGTAGCCCAAAGGGTCTATGGAGACACAGAAGGGGAGATACCACTATGCTAAAGATTAGCAAAATAAAACTACCAAAAAAGTTAGGGGGGTGGACCCTAAAGGGTCAAAATCCACCAAACCTGCCCAGTTTTCAGGCTGAACATGCTCAAGAGCCACTAAAATTTTTATAAAGCTGGAGAAAGGGAAGGAGTGGACTGACCTGCTTGAAGGGAGTGGCTGTTTAGAATCCTGCACTGGAGGGAGAATGCATTGCAACAGTTTACTGCAGGCCCTGCTTTGTACTACTGCAATGCTGTCCTGGAGCGCTTGAAATACTTGTGGGCCTCTGATACCCAAGACCATATTTAAGGCAAACGACTTGACGTAAACTTTTTACTGTGAGTTTATAGCACAGATCCCTGTGGAATATTCTAACCATTGCCTGATGAAGCCAAATCTGCTTTTAGTACCAGAATTCAACCCTAGAATATGAGAAGCACTGGCAGAGGTTCCTTTCCGTAATCACTATACATCTGGAATCGAAGTTAAGATTTCCAAGATGGAAATACTGCGAATGTGGGTAACCTTTTTGTTGATGGTGGTAGCAGCGGCAGAGCAAAAAACAGAGTTTCTGCTACCTCTTTCTGCTCTGTGTTTTTTTAGTTCTATAATTGCCCTGGACTGTCTTTGAGTCCGGATTTTTGAGAATGGGAAAGGTAGCTCTTCTGGTTGTCACTCACTGTCTCTCTAGCTAAGTGCTGGCTTTGGAGACGCCCACTCGTTCCTTATCCTTTCTTCTGCAATCGTGGATTTTTCAATGGCTTGACCCACCCTTCCTCTCCAAGCTAAGGTGGAGCTTCTGACTGACTCGGTTTGCAGGTATGTTGGCAGGGATTCTTCCCTCCCGTGTTGTCTGGGACAATTGCCACCAACCAAAACAAAAAATTTCCCCATGCAAGATCTGTATCTGTCACAAGAGGGTTATAATAAAGCACAGGGGGAGTATTCTGCCTCTTTTATTTTACTTCTTCAAAGCCAAGGCTCATGAGCTCATGTAACTGCCTTTTACTGAATCAAAAAGCTATTTGTTCCAATAAGCCCAAAGCAGGTCTCCAAGGTCTCAACCTTTTCCAGTGTGTGTACTGCAGCGAAACCAGCATTTTAATAATAATAACTTATTATTTATTCCCCAGCCACTCTGGGCGGCTTCCAACAGAAAAATAAAATACAGTAGTCTATTAAGCATTAAATAATAATAATAATTTATTATTAATTTATAATAATTTATTATTAATTTATAATAATTTATTATTAATTTATAATAATTTATATTATTTTGTGGCATCTTGTAAAAGAACCAGTGTTCTATTGTGGTTGGAGTATTGGACTAGGACCTGGTGGCAGGGTGGTTTTCTAAGCTGTGTCTCCCTGACTTTACAAAGTTAATAAGGGCACGTGATACAGTTTGTTTACAAGAAACCTGGTCATCGAACTTGCAGGTTTTAATGCCCTTTTCAGTTCCAGCAACCGAAGCCACAAGAAAGGTAGGCCTTTGGGTAGATTGTTAACCCTGGTGGCTCCCCATATATAAAAAGTGAACGTATCCTGTCGACAAATGCTAGCTGTAAATTACTAGTAACAAAGACAGAGCTGGAGAGCCAGGAAATGTTACTGGTCAATGTGTATATCCCTCCCACTCCCACTGTCACAGCCAAGAACCTACAATGGGAATTTATTGCACATGTGGTCGAGAATCTGGACTTCATCTGCCTTGACTTACCTATCATCTTGACTGGAGACTTTAATACCTGCCTAGGCCAAGAGTGGGAAGTGTTTACAAAAGCATGGGGGATCTTGGATACTTCTGTTCTCCCAGAGTTCTGTTTTTGGGAACGTAGATCCCGGGATCCAGTGATTAATCTGGCGGGTCTGCAACACACTAAGCTGACCACCACCAGGGCCCTGACGTGGCTCAATGGGCTAACTGATTGGGAAGGCTCTGGGAATTTTACCTATATCCCCCTGCAGGGAAATAGTGTGGTGGACTATATTCTGATACCCACTAAAATGATGCCCTACGTGGTTGAGTTCTACTGATCCTATGCTTAGTGACCTCTCCCTCTACATTGCAAACTTGTCTTTCCATCGAGAAAGACAGAACAGTTAATTAATCCATCCCCCCCAGGAACCGAGACCCCAGCACACAAGGATACGAGTTAACGAGCATACACTATCTCTTTTCCAAAGCTTGGTGAATTGACTGTGTGATCCATTTGTTCTCGGTAGAGAAAGGTGAACTTTCCCCTGTTGTTGGAGTCACTCTGAGGAATTTATCAACATTTTAATAACTGAACTGTCGCATTTACACTCGCATAGGCCACCTAAGAAGAGGAGGATTGGCGATTGGACTGACAAAGAAACAATAGCAATTAAAACCGAGGTTAGGAGAATCTATAGAGAGTTCAGAGAGACGGGCAGCTCTTGATGGTCTGATATTTACTTCTCCAGATCCTGACAACTCAGGGAAACTATCCAGCTCAGCTGGATAAGATATAATCATGCATGTTGGGATACGCTACTTTCAGCCATCCTAATGAAAGATCATAAGAATTTTTGGAAGGCTGTCGCAGACTCCCACACAGACACAGGATGATTCGCTGACATTGATTCTATCTTTGTTATGGGTAGAGCATTTCAAGGCGGTTTTCTTCGATGACTGTATTCCACCTGATAGTCAGGATCATGTCATTTTTACTTTCACGGATGAGTGGCGCCCTGTCTCCTTTACCGAAGTTATAAGTTTAATTGACCAGATGAAAGCAGGAAAGGCTGCCGGCCCTGATGCTATTCCATCTGAATTGATCAAAGCTAAGTCAGAGTGGTGGGCTCCGGTACTAGCAGAACTATTCACTGTGATAGATAGATCTGGAATTATGCCTAACTCATGGCAGCAATCTATAATTATCCCAATCTTTAAAAAGAGTGACAAAAAGCTGCCGTCCAACGATTGGCCAATAAGTCTACAGTATTGTCAAACATCGGGAAATTGTACGCTAAACATCTGTCAAATAAACTAACTACTTGGCTTGCTGAGAATAACATCATAGGTCCAGAGCAGGCAGGGTTTAGGCCAGGGAAATCCACTTTACGCAACTGCATGGTGTTATCTCATTTAGCCGCTACACACTGCTCCACAAAGAATGTTTTTATGTGGCCTTCCTAGATATCAAGGCTGCTTTTGACACTGTTGACAGGCAGCTGTTATGGAGCAAATTGGAGACAATGGGCCTAGAACCTAGATTACTTTACTTGATCAAAAAGCTCTATACAAAGAACACCTGTTGTATAAGAACAACACCAGGGAATGAAATGACAGGTCCTGTCATTATAGACTGAGGAGCAAAGCAGGGCTGTGTACTTGCTCCCTCTCTTTTTAACCTTTTTCTTAACGACCTCACTTCTTCACTAAAGCAGGTGGACGCCCATAGCCCAAAACATTCCCATTCAAGCATTCCCATTCAAGCATTCCCATTCAAGCATTCCCATTCAAGCATTCCCATTCAAGCATTCCCATCCTCCTATATGCAGATGATATTATTTTGCTTTCACAGACAAGAATTGGCTTAAAACGATTGTTAAATTCCTGTATTGACTATCTGTCCATAATGAAATCGTGCATGAACTTTGATAAAAGCAAAATATTGGTTTTGGGGAATTCACGCAAGAACTATAGCTGGGTATTTGGTGGAAAAACCATCCAGCAGGTATTCAAATTCAGCTATCTGGGAATTACATTCCATCATAGGCTTCTTTGGTCCTTGCACCATGCAACGGGCGGTGAATGCCAGTAAGATGTCTATGCAGGCCATAATGTGTTTCTTCATAACAAGAGGTAATTCGCATATCCCCTCTGCCCTTAAGGTCTTCAACACCAAATTGCTCTACAGAATTCCAGTCTGGCTGCTAGGGTTAACTAGCTGGTAGAACGAATGCAGGCAGCTTTCCTTTTTAAGATTTTTGCTGTCCTACGCTGTGTATCCTATGCAGTCTTGTGTCTAGAGGGAGGTCAACACAAGGTAGAGACTGTCGCCTGGGCGAGATTTCTTCTGTGCTGGTTAAACATCTGCCTTACAAGAGATAAAGAGTATCTCCTCAGCAAAGTTTTGTTAGACCCCTTTCTTTCCCCAGCGTTACAACAGTTTAACAGTAAAGGTACAGCAACTCGGGCTGTCAGTGGAACTTTTTGCGATCGATGTCCCTACCATCTGCCAAGGCTATAATAAAAACTAGGTTGTGGGAGATTGAATGCCAGGAACTAACAGTAGCAGCAGAGAAAACATGTTCCCCGCTTTACTTTCAACTTTCTTGGGCACATGAAATTAACCACAATTATCTTGAATTTTTGCTTAACCCTCAATAAAGAAGGGCATTTTCACTGGCCAGGTTTAATTCAAATCCATCAAACCTCCTTTGGGGAAGGTTCTCGGGCAGGGTGGAAGGAGAAAGAATTTGCCCATGTGAAGACCATCTCGTGGAAATCCTTACACATATGGTTCTTAAATGTAAACTATAAGCTGATCTCCGCCAGCAATTCCTAGATCAACTCTGCATCCCCAAATGGAAACCAGAGTTGGAGGTCATACATTTTCTATTACTGGGGAATGATCAGGAGATCACTAAGTTAGTGGCTAAATATATTTATTTGGTTTTTTGTCATTGCAGACATCTGATCTTCCTGGAGATTTAGAGATGTGGCAATAGACTGCTTTGCCTTTTTTCTTTTGGCAAATGTTTTGTGCCACTGGGAAGGTGGTAATTCTGTATTGATTTGTTATGGATGTTTGTATGTGACGCCAATAAAAGGTTTGATGATGGTGATGACTAGGACCTGGGAGACCAAGGTTCTGATTAGCCATGAAAGCTCACTGGATGTTCTTGGGCCAGTCAGTCTCTCAGCCTAACCTACCTCACAGGGTTGTTGTGAAAATTAAATGGGGAGGAAGAGGACCAAATTTTCCCAACCTTTCTATCCAAGATATTTCAACTGGAGGTTGAGCCTGGCTCCTCCTATAAGCAGAGGATCAACCTCTCCCTGAAGCATGAACTTCATCTTGAGTCTCCTTTCCCTCCTTTCCCTCTAGAGCCAGTTGAAAAGCAAACTGCAAATGCTCCAGAACAGCCAATATACTTCTTGTTTCCAACAATAAAAATAAAATAATGATAAGTCCTACCCTCCAGAGCAGGAGGGTAAAACAAGCTTGTTCCCTCTTGTTCCATGTGAAAGCTCTTGAGAGATATTTGAAGATGGCTATCATATCGCCTCTCACTTTCCTCTTTTCTAGGCTGAACATACCCTGATCCTTCAACCCTTCTTCATAAAGCTTGGTTTCCAGACCCTTGATCATCTTGGTTGTACATGTGAGTGTATTTGATTTGATTCCAACCAAAGTTATTTATAAGGAAGCAATATGCTTTGGGATTTTGTCACTGTGTACCATTCATGATATTCGAAATATTGTAGGAGATAGTTATTTATGTGTCTTACAGTTTTGTTCGCGGGTGAGAAACCAAGGTGAGAAAGGGCAGTGTTTGTCCAAAACCCACCCTGGTGAAACTACTTGAGGGAGGACTTGAACTTTGGCACCCTGGTGTTTACAACCTGAGCCCACGTTGTTACTTATGCGAACTCTCAGCTCCTGTAACTGGAAGGAAGTCTGATTAGCTTGCCGAGGTAATAATGCCTTGCTATGCAATAGAGCCATATACCTCTGGTGGAATAATAGCTCTCTCTTAGCCTGGCACTCTGCCCAGGAGGAAGAACTGCTGATGAATACATTAAATCTCCCTGGCAAGCAGAGCTGGCCCTCCTGAAAAACCTGTTCACTGTTCTCCAGACATCACAGTCTTTCTCCAAGACATGCAACACCAATATGTCGAGGACAACATTCACCCCTGTGGATCAGCAGGAACAGGTAGGACTAGTAGGGTCTCAGCTTTAGCGTTCAGTGTTTCTGTCAGGGGGGTGGCTTGGCCTGAAGGAAAGGAAGGGCTGCTATCTCAATCACATCCAGGGCAAAAGAGCTGAGGCGAATAAGAGTTTAGTAGGTTGCTCAGTGAATTGAAGGACTTAATTTGGACTTGAGTGTCCTCCTTCTCCTCCATTTACTTCAACACCCCTAAATGCAGGCCTCTAGGGCCTTCAAGACTGATAAACTGCTTTATACAGACACCATATGGAGTCCCAGAAACTAAACACCTGAGAACAACAGGGCTTTTCTTCAGTGGGAAATCGCCAGAACTCAGTTCTGGCACCTCTCAGGTAAGTTCCGGAACTTCTCAGGTGGGCACCATTGCCATTCTAAGAGAAAGAGGGAGATGTTCATGGCGAGTTTAGACACCTCTTTTTCTAGATAAAACCCCCCAGGACTTAGCTGTTCTTACTCCACAGATTCTGCATTCCCTGCTTACTTATTGGAGAAGTTTATTTGTTTGTTTGTCCATTGCATTTTATCCTCCCTCCAAAGAAACTTGGGCAGTGTGCACAATTTCTGCTCCTAAATTCCCCGCTTCCAACCACTGACGAGTTTGGAATCCCAGATTGTTGTTATTTTCATTACCTCATTCTATCTCCCAAATGGAACGATGGGTTTCGAGTTCTCTCTGCATTTAAGTGCCTGGGTACCACTTCCTGGCTTTTTTTAAAAGTCAGGTAATAATCATACGCACCCCAGTCTGCATTCCCAACCACTGTGGTCCAAAATATATGTGTAACTGTGGACCAGACAACATTCTGTGGTATACCTGAAGGAACGTCTCCACCTTCATCGTTCTGCCCGGACACTGAGGTCCAGCGCTGAGGGCCTTCTGGCTTTTCCCTCACTGCGAAAAGCAAAGCTACAGGGAACCAGGCAGAGGGCCTTCTTTGTAGTGGCTCCCGCCCTGTGGAATGCCCTCCCATCAGAGGTCAAAGAGATAAACAACTACCTGACATTTAGAAAACATTTGAAGGCAGTTTAGGGAAGTTTTAAATCTGTGACATTTTATTGTATTTTAATCTTTGCTGGAAGCCGCCCAGAGTGGCTGGGGAGACCCAGCCAGATGGGCAAGGTACGAATAAATTATTATTATTATTAGACACGAGGCTTGTCTTTGCAAAGAAACATGTACCTCTACAACATGGGTAGGCAAACTAAGGCCCGGGGGCCGGATCTGACCCAATTGCCTTCTAAATCCGGCCTGCAGACAGTCCGGGAATCAGCGTGTATTTACATGAGTAGAATGTGTCCTTTTATTTAAAATGCATCTCTGGGTTATTTGTGGGACATAGGAATTCAGCCCCCCCCCAATATAGTCTCCCCCCCCCAAGGTCTGAGTGACAGTGGCCCGGCCCCCTGCTGAAAAAGTTTGGTGACCCCTGCTCTACAACAAGGATGGGAAACACCTGGCTCTGTGGAAGTTGTTGGTCTCCAACTCCTTTCAGCCCGATAGCGTGGCCCAACAGCACAGAGTCCCCGCTCCTGATCGGCAACGTTGCATACAAGACATGATATGAATGAATGAATGAATTAATGATGATGCATATTATGTATTTCTGACGTTTTTAATCTGCCCAGGATTGTTAGGTAAAGGATTATGCAGAAATCTCAAAATAAATTGATGTAGCAGGAGACCTAGGGTCCTGGAGGGTAGTGTTGGCAGAGCCAGCCAAAGATCTCCCTGTGGCAAAAGTTGCTGGTGCTCCCCATTCCCCATACAGAAGCCAATTGGGACTGGTAATTGTATCTTGCATCAACAGACAGTGATGGGACGGCATCCTCCAAAACACCTGAGAGGGGAGAGAAGGAGAACACACAAACACAGAGAGCTCTATCCTCCAGCACCTTGCTGCTGTTCCCTGCCTAATGGTAGGGCCAAGCCAGAGTGCTGGGATTTGTTGCTTGGTGGCAGCTTGCTTTATTATTTGATTTAGGAAAGGAAGGCAAAAATAAAATTTCCACCCCGATCTGGAAAGGTTTTTCCCCCTATCAGGCACTTCAAATGATCTGAAACCTTTTTTGTCCAGTATTACCGGTATGGCTTCCTCCCAATCACCTAAAAAATTCTGTGCCTAAAAGGGAAATGGCTATTGACGTGATTCTCATCCAACTGTACTTTCCTTGTTTGGGCAGCCTGTCAGCTTCTTGAACTGCTCTAGCTGGAATATGGCCCTGTGCTACTTACTTTCAGATAGGAAGCCAAATCGAATTGGTTGTTGTTGTTGTTGTTGTGAGGAGGAGGAGGAGGAGGAGGAGGGAAAGCTTCTAGTTTTGATGGTTAGGATAATGTTCTCATCCCTGCCTACCTTATTGGAATTTTATTGGCATGTTTAATCACTGCTGCCTCTAGGCAAATGGATTGGTGGTGTTAACAGTCCATTGTGGCCTATAAGAGGACCGTATTGTTGTTGTGGTTATTTAGTTAGCACTAGATACGTGCTAGACACTTGGAAGGACACAGAAAGGACAGGGGAGGTGCACATGGGAATAATTCCAGCTCTAGATGTAAATTAACAAGGAGCAGATTATTAGCCATCAGGCTTTACTCCAGAATCCAGCAGACACCCACACTGTAAATGTTAAATAAATGTGTAGGTTAGACAACCATTTATTAAGGTGCCTGTGTGTGTGTGTGTGTGTGTGTGTGTGTGTGTGTGTGTGTGTGTGTTTGTTCACCCACTTCTTCAAGTGTGGAAAAGTTCCAATGGCAATACTTCTGGGTTTAGTTTCTTTTGGATACCTGGGATGCATTTATAATGTTTGTTGACAAATGTGCAAGCAGAGCGTAAGTGGAGGCAAAGCATGCATTTCAAACAAGACAGGAAATCCCCCTATATATGGGTAGCAGCTTGGGCAATCCTGCAGTTTCAGTTCACTCCAACCAGAGCACACACATGCTTTGAGAAAATGTCAACTGTTGTTTTACTGCCTTCTGGGCATCAGATGGAGGAGTGTCACCTTCTCCAAACTCATGTTGGTGCCTCATTCAAACACATGCAGAGATTCCTAGCCTACTAGGAAATGATCTCCTAACCATTAGTTCCTTTTCATGAAATAGCAACCGTCTATTCTGAATTATTAACCAGCGATCCTTTGTGAGCAGGCTGGGAAGAAGAAAAAAGTCCAGCAGCAGGTTTTACACCATAAATAGATTTGCCTTCTGGACTCAATGAACCAATGTGGCTGATTTTAATAAACTATTCTTTGAACCTCATAGGCATCTTTGGCATGTGGGTTCATGCTTTGCTTGTGACACACTGATAATCAGGACTTTCTATGCTGCACACACAAAACAGCTCAAATTCTGTGCCCTGTGTAAATGATGCAAAATACAAAAAATAAAATAAATAAATGCACATATAACGTTTGCATCAGGCATCCCCAAAGTGCGGCCCTCCAGATGTTTTGGCCTACAACTCCCATGATCCCTAGCTAACAGGACCAGTGGTCAGGGATGATGGGGATTGTAGTCCAAAACATCTGGATGGCCGAAGTTTGGGGGTGTCTGGTTTGCATAGTACTTGTGTTTGCCATGGGGAGGAGCAAGCCAGTACGTGACACTGAAGAAATGCCCCTTCCTTTACCATTATATATTTTTTGCTTCCATAAGGTCTAGAAGCATTTTAAGAAAAAGGGAGACGGGGGGGGGGGGGAGATATATTATGCACCCAGAACTAAATTGTTGCTATACTTAGGTAAGAAAGTATAATGGACACATTTCAGGCAACAGTATGGATAATTGCTGTAATCTGTAGCATCTGTAGTATGTATGTATGTATGTATGTATGTATGTATTATTATTATTATTATTATTATTTTATTTTATTAGAATTTATATACTGCCCTATACCCAGAGGTCTCAGGGTGGATCATAGAACAAAATCAGAATATAAAACCACAAAATATATAATCAAAATAAAAACAACAACCCAATACCCCCCCCCAAAAAAACACCGCACATTTTAAATGGCATAGGATGTCAATCAAATCAACCAAAGGCTTAGTTAAAAAGGAAGATTTTTGCCTGGTGCCTAAAGGTGTATAATGAAGACAGGTGTATAGTGCATGTAGTGTTAGTTTGGATAAAAGCAGAGAAGATTATGGACTCGATGATCTCCAAGAATCCTTTTGGTCCTGCAGTATATTGTGCAATGCTGTTTTCTAGGCTGGTATTCGGCCTCTGCTGTGCCACACACTCAATTTGAAACAACAGCTGTGTAGCTTATGGAGAGCTTACCTACTGTGTATTTAGAGCTTCGAAAAATAAGTTTTTGATTTGTGCCCTTCGAAAACTACTAGCCCCTCTCGTCCTTCCAGGTTCCTATTATGGCGGAGGCAGGAGCAGATAACCCCATCCTGGTTGATCAAGAGCTCCGTGACATGGATGAGGACCTTTTGTGGGAGATGGTAGAGGGTCATCGCTACAGGATTGTTCGTGGTGTCACCCCTAGCCGGCTCACACCCTACCTGCGCCAGGCCAAGGTGCTTGGTCAACTTGATGAGGAAGAGGTGCTGCACAGCCCTCAGTTTACAAACAGCGCCATGAGAGTGGGTGAGCAGCCTTAGTGTGGCAATGTTGATGGGGCGCCATAAGGCACATCTACCTAAAAACGGGGAAAGGGGATATGTTTGCTCCTCTCCCTCTAGAAGAAATGTAGAAGGGGAGGCGGGACAGCCCTGTTGAACCTTGATCTACACCACCAAGTTGATACACCACCCAAGTTGATAATCATTCATCCTCACCATAAGCAGATGAGGAAGGCCACCAACTTTAGGAGCAGACATAGCCTGTGTCCAAAGAATCTCACCATGGTAGTGTTACCACTGGAGGGAAGGCTAGCTGTTGATGCAAATATTTGGACTGCTAGGACATCATTTGTGGCTGGGGGAATAAATGAGATACTAAATGGGAAGGAGCTCCTCTCTGTCAGTCAAAGGAGGATGGGTGTTTCACAACCTGGTGCCCTCAATATGTTTTGGACAATAATGCTTATCAACCCCAGTTGGCACGAGGACACCAGATTGGGGAAGGCTGCCAAAGACAGATAGGGCAAATTGTTCCACAAAGACCACAGGTAGGGTAAAATCATTCCCGCACAGACCAAGGTTGAAGGAAGGAAGCCAAAGCTGGGCCTGTCAAGACAACTGATTGCAGCCTATATCAGTCCTTAAAGACTGCTCTGTTGGCTTCTCTGTACTGCAGTTGCTATAGAAGGCCATTTAGCTGGCTAACAAAATTACTTACAGAGATATGGCACATCACATCACCTGCCATGTTCCTCTGACCCAGCAGGCAGGGTGGGTCTTAGGGAGTCCCATAGGAGAGGAACTCAATGGCTTTATTCTGCTGTTCTTTCTTATTCCCTTGTAGGTCACATGCTGGATCTCTTGAAATTCCGTGGGAAAAATGGAGCCCTTGCCTTTCTGGAAAGCCTGAAACTCCACAACCCAGATATTTATGTGCTCATCACTGGCTTGGAACCTTCCATAGACCACAATCATTTCAGTGGTGAGTTTTCTCAAACCCTGCACCCCACCTATTCATAGCTCACTTTCTTGGGAGTAGACAGTTGTGTTAAAAACAATCTTCAGCCCCTGAAGTGAGGCTGGCCCAAGATATTTTGGCACCTGAGGCAGATAATCGAAATGGTGTCTCTTACACACACACACACACACACACACACAGGTAACTTGCCAACCTCCCCTTGCCAACTTCCTCACACAAACACCAGGTAGCAGAAATACAATAAACACCAGACTGCTGCCAGAATCTGGCCACCTGAGGTGGATACTGCCTCATGCTAGGCCTAGACCTGTCAAAGCCCTAACTGTTACCGTATTTCCCTTACTCTAGACCTGATTGAGAGTTCCCAACTGACAGAATGCTTGGCCAAGGCAGTGAGCAGCCTGCAGGAAGAACTGAGCCAGGAGAAGCGGCAGAAGGTCTCTTTGCTCCATCACTGCCGCAAGCTGAAGGAGAAGACTGCCCGGCTGGAAGCACAAGCTGAAAGCCTGAGCGGCATTGAGGCCGAATGTAACCGTATGAAGAGGGAACTCAGTGCCCACTTCCATGAGGCCCTCAAGCTTAAAGATGAACTTTATGGCCTGTCTTTACGTTACAGCAGTGCCCTGCAGGAGAAGGACCTGGCCATCACCCGCTGTCAGAGCCTGCAGGAAGAGGTGTGGTAGGGTGTCGTGCTCAGCGTTGTGACATCGTTTTAGGAGTGACAGGCTGCTATCAGGAATGATGGATGAGCATTATGTGTTTCAAAGAAATTCCCAGAGTCTTTCGCTAGTCCTCTAAATGCAGTGTTTCAATGAATGTTTTGCCACAGCTCCAGAGTGCTTCCTGTCAGTCATCTGTAGCTATTTTTGTACATGCCTACTTTTACTGCTAGGTGTTTCGGAATGCAGGAATTGTTAGCTTGCCTGGAGGAATGCCTAGCTTGGCACCTTGCCTCCAGTGGAGGCAACAATTTATGCTGCAGCTTCAGAGGAAAGGCATAGCTCTTCCACCCCATGGACACCTCCTCCAATACAATTACCAGTAGACGATGACCCATTTGGATTGACTGGAAGTGACATAACATAAAATTCCATGGAAATGATGCAATCTGATTCCAGACAGAGAGAGATTGTTTGGTATCTGCTTGTTGGAAGAGAGTAGGGTTTCTTACAAGATGACTCCTGAAATGCCTGGTTTATTGGACCCATCAGCTGAAGAGTGTGCTATTGTAGATTGCATTGTGTGCCAGGAGAACCAATAGCCTATCATCAATTTCTTTATGGTTGTCCAGATTTTTCTCTTTCCTTCTGTGCTATGATTGACCTAAGTATGTATTTAGCTGAGCCTCTTGCAGAACGTGCATAGGTTTAGAGTGTGGAAAAAGACACCCCTCAGTAAGTGCTTACTGAGGGGTTTTTTTGGGGGGGGGAGTAATAGTGTAACCCCACCCCTTAGTAGGGGTGGTCCTGTTCAGAGTTTCCACCAGCCAGTCAGTCATGCTGTATACTGTAAGCCAGGTGTGAGAAACCATTGGCCCTCCATAGGTTGCTGAACTGCAGCTTCCATAACATCTGGTCATTGGCCATGATTGCTTGATCTGATGGGAGCTGTAGATCAGCAGCATCTGGGGGGGGGGCAAAGGTCCCCCACCACACCTGGAATAAGCTGTATAGAGCTCAAGCAGGCCTTTCCTCACTCCTAGTTTTCCACCTTTATTTCCCAGCTGCCTCTCAACATTCCATGGGCACTAAGCATGCTCAGTTTTCCATTGGCTGTTGGGGATGGGTATGTGCGTCCCCTTAGTTTTATTTGTTTTTGTTTTAAATTTGGAGTTTCCTTGAACGTGCTGGTGCCACCATCTTGTTTCTCAGTGGGCCTGTTTGGGCTCCAGTTCTGTTGGCACTCCCCAGCTGAGTCCACTGTTAGAAGGACTTGGAAGTCTAGCTGCATTCTTAAAACCAGACTCTCAGGTCCTGTGTTTCAGAGTGAGCATCCAAACCTGGCCTGGTGTTTCATGTTGCTACCACTCGTCTCGCTCGCTCACTACTGCTTCTTCTCCTTCTCCTCTGTGTTCCCATCAATGGTAGCTGTACCTGATGAAGCAGGAATTGCAGCGAGCCCGGGTGTCATCATATTGTGAATGGGAGAGGTCCCCAAGGCCAGCTGGGGACCCACAGCCACAGGCCGATGAGCTTCTGACACTGAGAGAGGAGAATGAGCGTCTCAAGTCAATGGTGGAGCTGGGGACCTTCAGCGTGGTAAAAGACTATTTCCAGGAATACTTTCATACAGGTTTTACTTGTGCTGTGGAACCCCAATTATTTCCACAGTCCTTTTCCTTCCCCCAGAGAATCCAGGGAACTGTAGTTCTGTGACGAGAGATGGGGATTTCTTAACAGAATTCTTAGTTTCACAAAACAACCATTTCTATGATACTTCAGCAGCATACTGGTGTTCTGGTGTAAGAACCAATGTAGATTTGCAATGTAGATATGCCCTTAATGTGTTTGCCCTAAAGACAAGCTTCTTACAAACTTATATAGGCACCTGCACAGTTGTTTCCTCACATTTCAGCAAAACTGTTTGTCTTGCACAAACCCCCTCCAACTGCATAACGTTCCTTTACTGGCTGCAGGAGGCTTAGCCTTTGAGGAGGCAGATTGTCACAGATCCAACCGCCACTTATGGGTTTCCATGCCCATGCACCCCAACCTGGGCAAGGGTGTGGTGGCAGGGTAAGGGGAGCAGAAATGTGCCTCTGATGAGCCTCTCTCATTTGCCCAGGTGCAGAAGGATATCCTGGAGCAGAACCTTGATGATGCTCTGGATGGAAAGCAGGAGCTGCTGAATCGCATCCACTCGCTGAGGGAGCAGGCGGCGCTTGCTGAGAATCAGCGGAAGCAGGTGAGAGGGGGCTGCACAACCCATGCTTGCCTTTAGGCAAGGTGGAAAGCAGAGGAATCAAGTCTCTTTCCAACTCAGGTCAGGAGGACAATTCATGTCCATAGCATGAGGTTACAAAACCCCAGCCCAAATTGTTTGTTTACATTTGTATCCCATGCTTCCTCCCCTAGGGGAGCACAGGGCAGCTAAGGATACAAAGCAATACCAAAAATAAATAAACCATAGAACATTTAAAATATCAAACAGCATCTGATTAAAACTGCGGGAGCCCAATACCTTTAGGACAGAGTCTCACAACAAAGGCTGCTCTAAATATATTTCGAAGTTGCACCTGAACGCTGTCAAGCTGGGTTACATTACCAGCATAAAGTAGGTGTCAAGAGGACCTGGGATAGCTCAGTTGGTACAGCATGAGACTCTTAATCTCAGGGTTGTGGGTTTGAGCCCCACGTTGGTCACAAAGATTCCTGCCATTTCAGGGGTTTGGGCTAGCTGCTAGATGACCCTTGTGGTCCTTTCCAACCCTACAATTATGTTCTGTGCCTTAAGGTGGTGGCAAAGAGTGTCATGTGCTTGTTAATATCTTTCTAACATTTTTTGTCACCATTCAGTGCTGGGAAGAAAAGGAGCACACTCTGATCCAGTGCCAGAGGATGAAGGTGGACTGTGAGATCTACAAGGACAAAATCAGTGCCCTCCAGGCACAAGTGGCTGATCTGCAGAAGGAGAGAGATCAGGTAACACCTAAAGGTCTGACCACAGGAAAGAGAGGAGTTTTTTTCAGGGCAGGCGCCAGGGAGGTTACCAAAGTAAGGGAAGTGGTGGATTGTCCAATTAGAAGGGATCTTTACCATTCTAGAATGTTGCAGCAGTTAAGGAAATGTCCAATCAAATGTTCCAAGCCATATAATGGACGACGTTACCTGTTACTAGCTGCAAGGTTTTAATGGGCAGCTAGAATCCAGCCCAATAGTTAAAAAGGATAGCAGCAATTGTAACATGGCTTGTTGTCCAAACAGAGAATTGGCTGCATTATTAATTCTGTTTGCGGAATCTCTTCCCCCTGCCCTCCCCACATAGCTGTGTTACTCAAGTCAGAGGTCCTGCATGCAATCAACCCTGCATTAGCAGAAAGTGGCCAAATAAGTAGGTTTGGCCTTACTTTTATATTTTGCAGTCCCAAGACAACTCAGGCAGCATCTTGGCTTTTCTGTTGGTACTGCGGAGTACTCCTTGTGCTTCCTCTGGTATGTTCCGCCCCTATTTAGGGTTGATTCTCAAGCCCCCAGAGCAAATGGCTCACTGGAACCTTTTAAGCTGTTGTGAGAATAGTTTTGATCTCCTGCACTTGTCCCTGTAACTGTTGCTGCCGACAGCTTATTTCCGCCTGTCTCCCAAAGCCCTTGCCGATGGTGTGTTTCTGTCCCCCCCCCCCCGACCAGGCCTACAGCGCAAGGGACGCTGCTCAGTTGGAAATTTCTCAGAGCCTCCTGGAGAAAGATTCACTCCGCCGCAAAGTCTTTGAGCTCACTGATGAGATCTGTGAACTCAGGAAGCAGACAGGCCTACGTGGCTCAGCACTCGCGGTGAGTTTTGGGATGACGGTAACCAAGAGCCCCCTCCCATTACACCTCTCCCACTTCCTCGTCTATCTCCTCCTCCCAGTTCGCCCAAACCTCCCCTCACAGCACTCACTCCCCCACCCCTCACAGCTCACCCTCACCTCCAACCCCTTTGAAAGGAAAGCATTTCAGAAAGTGGCTTACCAAACTGCTCTCTGAAGCGCCTCCCATCCTGCTTTTAAGTAGCTCACTAGGGCCACTGGCCACCTCCACTGCTTGCTTGCTTGCTTGTCTGCTGTCACACTGGAGTTACCATAGCCACCTACTGACAGCCATGCAAACTGCAGCATGACAACAGAACGACAATTTTATTATATGGGGGGGATAAACATTAAAATTACTTGTTAGCAGGCAACATACTCATATTCCCCAGCACACAGCATGGAAATGACTGGGGTAGGAGAAAAATGGCAGCCCCTTATCATCTATATGGCGTTGTTCCCTCCAGTATTTTCTGCACTGCAGGCAGTTCTTTGCTGCATGTTTTATGAGCCATTTCTCTCTCTCCATTTCCTCTAAGCAGGTGCAGTGGGATGGGCCTGCCAGCTCTCTGACCAAGGAACCTTGTCCAAAGAGGAAGCAGCGTCTTGTGCGCATGAATGCCGTCTGCCCCCAGGGTGACAGCCAGGACAGCTTCTTGAGCATGTCTGAGGTGTACAGCTCACCCCTCCCCAAACCCATCACACTTTCTCCAACTGCAAGGCAGTGGGGGGTTGGGGTTGGGGGAGGAGCCACAGGATACTATCCTCAGGGTGTGGGGTCTCACTTGTCTTTCAGGCCTCCACTCTTTAGGGCACAGAACACCTGGGGGAAAGACCTGAATGGGGAAATTGGAGTTCCCCTGTGTCTGAGTGGCCTGACCCACTTCTTTTCTTTCGCAGTCTTGGTCAGATTTAAGCAACAGGTCAAATCAAGAGCTGCTTGGGAGCATCCGCTCATGCTGCCCAATCCCACCATGTAAGCATTCCCTACAGAGGAGAGCCATGCAAGAAAGTTCTTTTTCCAGAAGGTGAGTAAAGACCATGCTCTGCTGTATACTGCTGGTTCCCAGCTAGGCCTATGTGGGCATGTGTGCTTATGATGAAAAAAGAAGAAGGAGAGAGAGATAATCCTGATTTTGATAGACAGGTGCATTTTGCAAAGTGGGCAAATAAATACTGATTTATAGAAATATGTTTAATAGATTTATAGTTGTTGTTTAGTTGTTTAGTCGTGTCCGACTCTTCGTGACCCCATGGACCATAGCACGCCAGGCACTCCTGTCTTGCACTGCCTCCCGTAGTTTGGTCAAACTCATGTTCGTAGCTTCGAGAACACTGTCCAACCATCTTGTCCTCTGTCGTCCCCTTCTCCTAGTGCCCTCAATCTTTCCCAACATCAGGGTCTTTTCCAATGATTCTTCTCTTCTCATGAGGTGGCCAAAGTATTGGAGCCTCAGCTTCACGATCTGTCCTTCCAGGGAGCACTCAGGGCTGATTTCCTTAAGAATGGATAGGTTTGATCTTCTTGCAGTCCATGGGACTCTCAAGAGTCTCCTCCAGCACCATAATTCAAAAGCATCAATTCTTCGGCGATCAGCTTTCTTTATGGTCCAGCTCTCACTTCCATACATCACTACTGGGAAAACCATAGCTTTAACTATACGGACCTTTGTCGGCAAGGTGATGTCTCTGCTTTTTAAGATGCTGTCTAGGTTTGTCATTGCTTTTCTCCCAGAAATAGATTTATAGATATATGTTTAATGGATAAATATTTATAGAAATACTGATTTATAGAAATTCTAGAAATAGAATTTATCACAGATACTTCCCCCCCCCCCAACAAAATAAAAAAAATCCTTCCAGTAGCACCTTAGAGACCAACTAAGTTTGTCATTAGTATGAGCTTAGTTGGTCTCCAAGGTGCTACTGGAAGGAAATTTTTTATTTTGTTCCGACTACGGCAGACCAACACGGCTACCTACCTATACCTAGAGCTTTTTTCCCAGTCATCCAGATTTTAGCAGAATTTGGAAAGGGGCTTAAGAGCAATTAGGTGGATATGGAGATGTGATTATTATCTACCACCACCACTGGAAGTCTTTATACACCTTAATCTTATACTTTCCATATGTTTTCTTCACAGCCATGGAGGGTAGAAACTTGCACCCTTAAGTCTTCATATACCACCAGATTCTGTGCAAACTGACAGCCGTGCAAACTGCAGTATGACAATTTTATTATGTAGTGTGTGGGGGAGTTAAAATGATGTGCTAACAGGCTCCATTGGACATGTGTGAATCTGTTCTAGGCTCAACTAAACAATATATAAGGAGGGAGTATTTTAAGATTGCTCATCACACACACACACCCCATCCTGAATATAACCTCGCAACCGCCATGACACCCTGGATTGATCTATCTTTTCAGTTCACGCTCTGTTAATTTCATCTTATTTATGTCTCCTCTTGCAGCAGTTCCCTGGAGTTTCTGGAGGAGGATTTCCTTTCAGCTTCTGAAGAGAAAGTAGAAGATCCCCCTTTTGAGTATGAGATGGTGGGAAAAGATGGTAAGGGATCAAACCTAGGTTGGTGTGTCCCTGGCTAAGGGGAGGAGACGACTCTTCCCATTAAGTTGTTGTATTTATAATTACCTCATTAAAGGTAAAGGTAAAGGGACCCCTGACCATTAGGTCCAGTCGTGACAGACTCTGGGTTTTGTGTGCTCATCTCGCGTTATTGGCCGAGGGAGCCGGCGTACAGCTTCCAGGTCATGTGGCCAGTATGACAAAGCCGCTTCTGGTGAACCAGGGCAGCACATGGAAACCCTGTTTACCTTCCTGCTGTAGCAGGACCTATTTATCTACAGGTACTTGCACTTTGACATGCTTTCGAACTGCTAGGTTGGCAGGAAATTACCTCATTAGCTCTGGGCAAATTGTAGCAGCTTCAGTTAAAATAGACTATCTCCAAAGGGCCCACAATCTAACTGGGCCCTTCAGTTGGGATAGGGCAAAACAATCATATCAATAATAGTAGGAGACTTGTTATCAAAGTGTTAATTTTAAGTACAATACTAGGACTCCAGAGTCAGATCTGTATTGAAGAGGAAAAAGCAGGGACTGTAGATCATACAATTCCAGAATTTGCTTCCTTGGTGAAGTCTGATTACCTGTTTTTTGGGGGTGGAGAACTTCAGATCTGCAGGGCCAAATGTGACCCTTTAGGGATCTCTTGAGCCCATGTGACTTTCCCAGGCCACACCCCTCATCTACCAGGCACCCCATATCCAGCAAAGCAAAGGAGACACAATGAGTAAATTCTGAAGGTTACCAGCCAAGCATTTTGTGCAGCAATAATAGATCCTGCCTCTTGTTGCAGAACTTACTGCCCCATTCTGATTGGTTGTTGTGCAGCTTTGCTAACTTAACATGGGTGCCTGGTTAGAGACAAATAAAGCGGCCACTTAGTTCTCACCTATTCAAACATTTTTTTCATTCCAGATGGCAACTCTTTGTGGCTTCACCTGGACCCCTGCATCTCAGAGAGGTAAATGTCAAGTTCCCAACCGCAGAAAGTTTGGGTCGTAAGTATCCACAGACTCAAGGCCTAAGTCAATGAGGATTGCCTCAACAATTGAGGCACCCATGTCCTGGGCAAAAGACAAAAGGGCTGTGCTGACAAGAAGGAAAAAATGAGTTTGTTACCCAAGGAATCTATCTGAAGGCAACTTGCAGGGGTGAGGAAAGAGGAGCACACAGGCCAAGAAGCAGGGTGGTGGCAAGGGGCAACAGAAATGAGAAACGGGTGTCAAGTTTAAGCAAGAATGGAACATTTGAGTAGCAAGTAGCAGGCCAGCTAACATTTTTGTATACCGTAGGCAAATGACTGTAGGCTTCCCATTGAAGTAATTGGTACAGGTCATAGGAGCTAACTCCTAGGGGCCAAGGGGTCTTTGCCCCCCCAATAAAATATTTGAGCCCCCCCCCAAAGTTGCTAGACATTGCTATTTAAATAGTGTGTGTGCACTGCATCATGTGATCGATTATGTGGGGCGGGGCTTATCTGCCCCCCAATATTTTGTTCAAGATGGCACCCCTGGTACAGGTCATCTAGGGTTAGTTGCCTACCATGATGTGTGTGTGTGTGTCTGCATGCACACATTTTTTCTCAGAGGTAAGGTTTTAAGACCTATTATTATGCTATGAAGCTCAGTTGAACCTGTGATGGGATGAGCCAAGGGGAAGGAAAGGGGAGATATGCACATCTGGGAGGAGACAGAAGCCCCCATGCCCACTCTGTCCTCATGGCTCCATTCTCCTCTCCCCCAGTGTGCCTATGCGCCGGAGGCTTGCACAGCGTTTCCCAAGCCGCATCACAACCATTGCCTTCCAAGCCAACACTTTGATGGAACAGATCAGCATCATTGGGGGGAACCAGACGGGCATCTTCATTCACCAAGTCACGCCTGGCTCTGCGGCTGATGAGATGTCTTTGTCGCCGGGCCATCAGATTGTGCTGGTAAGACGTGCACATCTCCGCACTCCATAGCATCATCGGAGACTCCGTGGTTATGCCTAAGGAGCCTATCTTTCTCTTTCCCATGGAGATAACCTATTTCCTTTGGACGCTTTACTCCTCCTCCTAGCTACATCCCTGTCCCCATGTATAACCCAGGGAACTGCCACCTGACAATGATTTGGTGCTGGAGGAAGGAAACAAAATGGAAAACACCAAAGCCACTCCAAGTGTAGAGTAATGACCACTGCGCTCACAACATTAATGTGCAGGATAGTTGTAATTGCTGTGGATAGAATAGAAAATGTTCTAAAACATAATATTTTATTTTCTTCCTAATTATGCTGTTTTAAATGTGTTTCTATATATGACCTTCCTTTGCAATGTCTTATTTTGAAATCTTTTAAGGTATTTTAGTTTCCTGCTAATTATGTTTCTTTGGATGTTTGTTTTGTATTTGGTCTTCTTCCATAATGTTTTATTTTGGAATGTTCTATTTGATGTTTCAACGTAGGTTGCAAACTGCTCCGATGTGTTTGTTGTTGTTAAAAACAGAAAGCGGTATAGAAATGAAATTAAACAACAATAGAATCTTTACTCCCCAGCAACTCACGTTGAACAGTGCGAGTGCCGGGAAGCTCCTATTGCCTTGTAGTAAAAGTGCTTGCTGGGTGGGGCAATCTATATCTGAATCATGAAGAAGAAATTATGAGATGGTTGAGCAAGAGGCATGGCTTCTGGAAGGCTCAGCAACTAAGCCTAAGCACCCCAAGGAGACAGTCATTGGGCACAGAGATGACTGCTCAGAGTAGGACATGTGCAGGTGTCTCCTGCTGGGCTACTTTCAGAGGGATGCAACTCCCTCAACTACTTGGGAACAGGTAGGTAGCCGTGTTGGTCTGGATCGAAGTAAAATAAAAAAAAATAAAAAATAAATAAAAAAAAAAATAAAAAAAAGGTGCTACTGAAGGAATTTTTTTATTTTACTTGGGAACACACTGCCTCAAGCCAAGGGTAATAAGCTAAAAACTTGACAGGAAATTGCTCCAGAACAGTGAACCACCCTAATGCAAGTCATATTGCTCAGCTTCTTCTGCCTTCATTGGAGATTCAGCACTCGTTTCCCCTTGCCAGACTACTTAGGCACTTTTTACCAAAGGTGTCATTGTAACATGAACATGGCGAAGGATTCTCCTGTGTTGTGGCTTCACTGGGCTGCAACCGATTGCCATCATGTGTTTGTCTGCCTCTTGAAACCCTTCTTCAAAGCACTCCCCTTGATTTTATTTTTGAGCTAGTCTTCTTCGAATTTGTAGGTGGATTACGGAGTCATGGAACCAGGTTTCAAGGCTGTCCTGGAGGATGCAACACTTGAGGAGGCTCTTTGGGTCCTGGAAAGGGTCAATGGCTTCTGCTGCCTGTCCGTGCGGCTCAACATGGAGGGTAAGGGTCGCCTGATGAGAAAGGGGAAGTCGCTATGAGCAATCAGTGATACGGATATTGCTTGCGGTCCCACCATCAAGTAAGGTGAACAGTGGATACCACTAAGGGTGGCATACTAGGAGACAGACAGACCTGCTTCATGGGTAGAATCCATTGGGAAGTTCCCCTGCACAAACCCAGTTGAAATGATTGTAAGCTGTGCAAGAGCATTTCAAGGAGGAATGTGTTAGAAAGACAACTTTCTGGCGGATTGCACCCCATGTTAAATAGTGTGAACGAGGAGGTGCTCTTTTAGATTTTCCACCTTGGGCATCAAAATGTTTTGGGACAACCCTGGGCATCTCCCTAGCCATGGGTAGAGTCAGGAAGACATCATCATTCTCCCCATGCCCCTTGGGCTTCTCAACTCTTATCCTGCACTCCTGCTATTCCTACACAGCATTTCCAATACTCTCTAACCCATTAGGCTACAAGAAGCTGCTGAGTGACCTGAACTCCAAGCTGGTGACATCTGGAGACTCCTTCTACGTTCGGTCCAACCTCTGCCTTGAGAGGCAGGCACCTGGGGAACTTCTAGTAGGGTGCCATGACATTCTGCACATCACCGACACAGTGTGCCAGGGCCAAACGCAGTGGAGTGCCTGCCAGGTGAACCCCTACACCATGAAAGACATGGATGCTGGGACTATCCCCAACTACTGCCGGTGAGATTCATCATCTGAGGAGGCCTCCTTAGCACATCTGAGATGGTCCTCTCCACATGGCATGATGGCCAAGGAGGGGGGACCACATCTACTCCTTTCTACCTAATGCATTCCTCTGTCCCCTTTCTTTCCACCCTAGGGCACAGCAGCAACTCATCACCCTGATCCAGGAAATGGCCCAGAAGAGCACCATCACTCACAAGGTAATTGGGAGCAGCCTATGAAATAATTTGAGGGAAAAAATCTTAATATATTTTCCATATGGTTGCAGGCACAGCTCACTGGAACTGTCCTGTGCAGTCGTTTATGGACAATTCTGTGCAACCATTATTACTGGTGCATCTCTGTAAACCTCGGTTTCCTCCACCCCTTGCTTTGGAGTGACGACGTCTCGTCATTGAAATTAAATCTGCAAGCATTTGTTCAGATTGCGAACGGCAGTCACCGGCGACGAAACATGCAGCTCCAACAATGGGCGCGGGCCAGTGCCATTTCCCTTGTAAGCCTAGGGAGGTTGGCAGAGAGAAGGAAGCATATATCCCTAACAGCACTGATATGTGGAAGACATACTGAGTGAAAGTCATTTGGAATGAAGGTTTGACATTCCTTCCTGCCTTGCAGAATTCTGGGTTGCAGCCCAAACTGGTGCGCATCGTGAGCACAGACAACAAGAAGATCAATCCGCTCTGGTCATCAATGGACTGCAGCCTGTCGGACTCCAGCAAGCCACATAGTGAGTTCCGGGTAGTTTCTGTTTCTAAAAAAAAGATAATTGTCCTTGTCCTTTAAGCAATGTGTTGTTCCAGAAGACAATTGTCTTGAGCAGGCATAGGAAAACTTGGCCCTCCAGATGTTTTGGGACTACAACTCCCATCATCCCTGACCACTGGTCGTTAGCTAGGGGTGATGGGAGTTGTAGTCCCAAAACGTATGGAGGGACGAGTTTGCCTATGCCTGGTCTTGATGTTGGTCTTCTGCAGAACAGCATCAATGGCTCATTTCTCTTCAATGGGGATCTCTGTGTGTGGCTTTGAATGAGTGGCCTCCTCCAGACTTGGCTCTTCTTCCTCTTCCTCTAGTGAGCCGCCGAGTCAGCCTCCACACCAGGAGCTGTGTCAGCCTGATGCCGTACACTTTGGTCAGGCCCTGCAGGCCTGGCTGCCCACGCCCAGTTCTCCTGGTGCCCACGCTGTTGGGAAGGATCCTGGCTGACAAGTTGTGCCTGTCCAAGGCCTTTGAGAAATGTCCAGCAGGTACGTCCTTGGGATGGGGCCCGGCCCCATTGTTACATAAACTAGCTGGGCTCCCTTTGCTGGAACTGTGCAGGTTGGATAAGCCATGGGCCAAGGGAACAGCAACCTGCGGGACTTTGGCTTGGCTTCACTCAACAGAAGGGGCAAGTAAATGGAAGTGTCTTCCATTGAAGCAATGGAATTGAGGGTAGTGGAGGTTGTCTTCTGATGTCCATCTCCAGTTCTTGTCACAAGTACTGCCTCACCCCAAGACACACACCTTGACATCTTGACAAATGTGCCTTATGGTACATTTGCTCATTTTCTACTCTGCCCACACCCACACCCAGCAGTGTCACCAATAATTCCTGAGAGGCAAGGTCCAGTTTGGAAGCTTCTCCAGAACGGCACCAAGCTGTGTTGTCTTCTTGACCTGTTTCTTCCCTCTGCAGAACCCCAAGGTGAAACACAGAGCAGAGATGCGCTCCCCGAAAAAAGTGAGACGAGTAGCAACTTTTGTGTTCCCCATCAGGCTCTGGAGTGGCTGATGCAAAAGGTAATAGGGGTGCAGGGGGTCTGGGGATGTGGCCCAGGGGTGCAGATGCAAGTATCTCTTATGAGAGACTAGGGTTTGTCAACCCCCACCTCTTAAGAAACACACATGCACAGACTTGGAACTTAATTGCACCCTGAACCTGCTCCCTTCTAGAATGTGCATGGCTGGCTGGACCTGGGCCTGGAAAGTGTGCAGGAACTCCTGGCTATGGAAATCTACCCCATCATCATCTTGGTCACTATCAGTGAAAAGAATGGAAAGAAATTCAGGTAAGAGCCGAAGGGCCAAGGCCTCCTTAGCATAATCCTAAAGCCACAACAACCTTCCTTTCATGCCAGGATTTGAATTGCATAAAGTTGATGATGGAGCCTTTAATGTATTTGGAGCGGCATTTATGGGTGTGGCAGAAAGTCATACCTATCACGTTGTGGCATGGCTGTGAAAGGGGGTGCTTTTGAATTGAGTTTTTTTTAAAAGAAGCAAGCTGCCCAGAGAGGTTGTTGTGCTATTGGACAGTCTAGAAATCATTTAAGTAAATAATAATTACATAATCGAACCCCCTGCAAAAGTATTGGATGACAACTATGCCAATCACTGAAACAGGCAGGGGAGATAATTTCTTCTGCCACTTACTCACACCTCCCATGGTTTGTCAGCAAACTTTTTCAGCAGGGGGCTGGTCCACTGTCCCTCAGACCTTGTGGGGGGGCCGGACTATATTTTGAAAAAATATATGAACGAATTCCTATGCCCTACAAATAACCCAGAGATGCATTTTAAATAAAAGGACACATTCTACTCATGTAAAACCATGCTGATTCCCGGACCGTCCGCGGGCCGGATTTAGAAGGCAATTGGGCCGCATCCGGCCCCCGGGCCTTAGTTTGGAGACCCCTGGTTTGGAGGATAACATCCCATGAGAGTAAGGCCCCCAGGTCTTAAGTTGCTGACCTCCAGCCCAACAAATGATCTGCATTTCAGGAAAGCCCTCCAGCGCCTCGGAGCAACCGAGGAGCAACTTTTGGAGACTGCCCGGAAAGAGGAGGCCCAGTTGGAGACGGTGCCCTGCCTCTATGGCACCATTGCCCCCGACGGCTGGAGTGACCATGACACTCTTGTCAGCTGTGTCCGCATGGCCATTGCTGAAGAGCAGAAGAAAGTGGTATGGGTGGAACAAATGCCCCACTGAACTGTTTTGGAAATGGGCAAGCGTGTGGTGGTCCTTTGTCTCAGGGCCTTGGAAGGACTTGACAGTGCTGCAATTTATTCTGAACTAAGCTCAAGAGGGACTGGGGGCATGTTTGTTCAAACTTTCTGAACACTCTTTTACACACACTCAAACACTTCCAAGCTTAATTGACCTTTTGCCTCCCAACCCTGACTGCACACCCCACTATGCAGAGTCTTATGTTGACTAGGAAAGACAGCGCTTCTGTTCCATTGAAAATCAAGACACTGTTCAGCTGAGTTTAAAAAATTCAGACATGTTTCATTCTGTGGCTTGTCCCCAATGGGCTTGGTTCCCATTGTTCCCTACATTTCGCTTAAAATGTTGAAAAGAAGGTGCTTTGGGGCCGATCTGAAAGCGAGAGGGACCCCTTGATTTCAATGGGGCAAGCAGGCAAAGGATTTGACCCTTCAGATCTCAATAAATATGCCACTGTTAACACATGTACAAATGAAGAACGGTGGGATGTTGTATGATTTGCTATGCCCATGGCCTACATTTCTCTCCCCCAGAATATACGGGACCATTGTGGTCTCTCTTTTAATGTACTGGGTATCCCAGAGCTCTCTGGCCTTCTGTCAGCACCTGCTTCTCAAGCATCTTGCAACATTAATATACTACAGGTGTTTAATCCAGAGACTGTAGATACAATACTTGTAAACAACTGCATACTCATTCAAGCTGTCTCTTATCTGATTTACCTCCCACTCTCTGTTTTCAATTACTTCAACAGGTAAAGCAAATATATTTCTCCTGATTTTTTTTCATTTTGTAAAACAGCAGAGTGCTAGGTAGCTCTGCTGCTTGCATTAAGCTAAACTATAATAATAATAATAATAATAATAATAATAATAATAATAATAATAATTTATACCCCGCCCATCTGGACACTCTTATATATGTTTACTGCCTACCACTGCTATGGTGACCCCAACCCAAATCTCTGTGGGATTTTCCAGATTCTCAACTTGAAGAGGTAAACAGCAAGTGTAGGAGAAACCAGAAGACATTCTAGTGACTGTCATTGCTGTAGTAACAAGGGAAGGACTATCAGCTCAATGAAGTAATCTGCTTTATTTGTTGGTTGAATATTCAGTAGGAGCCACATAAAAAGCTCTTTCAAACTTACTGTTTAGAAACGTCTCATAGGCCTGTAGCAGTCTGAAAAGCATGGAGAGGAACTGCATGTTAGCTTTCCACCTACTGGCAGGTTTTGGAGTTGGGTGCTTTTAAGTGACTCCGCCATGTGCAATCCTCTTCAGAAGACTGTACGGGGTACTCTCCTAAATTTTTCAACCGCATCTAGGCCTAACGCATTCCTGTACACATTCCTGCAAAAGGCACTGTTTCTGAACGTGCAAATCACAGCCTGGATCGGACCAGCCCATTTCTGTAGAGCAGCACCTGCTGGCTGTTCCATTTGGCACTTGCGACATTATTCCCTTTGGCAGCAAACATTTTGGCAATGGAGGGCTGGCTAAGACGGTTGATATGTCTGCAGCAATTAAGAAGGCGGGCACATAAGAAACCACCCTCGTCTTGCTAACTCCAGCTCTTCCCACAGCTGCAAACGCAACAGTGCTTAGCTCTGCAAACTGCAAGCCTTTGCAAGTCAGAGCTTTCCTTAGCGCTGCTCATATGAATGAGGAACTAGCAGCCACCACAAAAGGGAAGAGGGGGAAAATCACAGTTCGTTATGCAGCGGTCGACACTGCGGGCTGGGCTTATCCTCCAGAACTCCGTCGGGCACACACACCCAGGGGTCGTCTGTTTCCCACTGCCATTTCAGCAACAGCCCCCTGAGCTCCTCTAGGACCTGGGCATAGCGGGGGTCAGAAGCCAAGTTGCGGCTCTCCGTGGGGTCGAGGCTGTGATCGTACAGCTCCCAGCGTTCCCGGTAGTAGTAGCCATGCAGCGTCTTGTTCCAGTGTGTGGGCTGCCCTGCCTGGGTCCTGTTCAGCAGGTCCTGGAATGTGGGTGACACGTAGAAGTCCTGGTCGATGGGGAAAGGCGTGCGGTTCTGCAGGTTGTGGATGAAGCGCAGGGGCCCCCGCTGCACGGCCCGCATGGGATAGTGCATGGTCACTTCATGGAGGCTCTGGCTTGCAAACACTGTGGCCCACGCTGGCTCCAGAGACAGCGCTGGCAGCAGGGACTTCCCGGTCAGTTGCACCATCCGCTTCCCAAAGAGGCTGTAACTGGGGTACGGCACAGAGAACCAGTCCAGAATGGTGGGGGTCATGTCTACAGAGAGGAAGGGAAAACGTCAAGCATAATATAATAACAATAATAACAGCAACATTTATTTAAATGTCACTGCCAAAGTAGGTGGCTCAATCCCACAATTAAAAGAAGAAATTCCTCCCCAAAGGGTGTACAATCTAACATGACTATAAACAACACAATAAAAATCAACCATTTAAAATGCACAATTAAACCCGGTGTAAATGGCTTTTTGTTACTGTTGTTGTTAAGTAATTTAGTAATTTCGTTGTTCCCGCAAGGGGACAATGACAATAAAGATATCTTAAACTGCTTTAGACATTTTATTTGCAATCCAGCAGTATGCATAGTAAATAAAACACAATTATTAAATATTGGAAACTTTCTATGGACTTCTTGCTGAACTTGTAATATCTGGATTTGAAGATTGGAAAAAATATTTAGATGTTAAAAATGGAAAAAAATGATAACATTTTCTTTAAAAAAATGAAGATAGGAAAAAATATTGGCTTACAGAAAACAGAATAGTTGGGAGTTTAATAGATAAATACTATATGCAACTGAAGGACATAGAACTGGAAGTCTTTAAAAAAATTTTCCCATTTTCTTTTCTTTTTTGTTTTTGATCCTTTTTAGATTAGATTTTTAAAGTGTTTCTTTTGTTATCGTGCATCATAAAAAATATACTTTGCATTGGGTACGAACTTTTGTATAGCTTTGGATAAGTATCAAAAATAAAAGTAAGTTAAAAATAAATACACAGAACAGATGGGTGCAAAATGGAAGCCAGTTCGCGGTTGTCTGGACACCCCCCAAAGTCTCTTCCTCACATTCAAAGCCCTCCCCTGCCTCACACTTCCCCGATGCCAATACAGGAGTTGGTAAATCAGCAGCTCTCACCTAGCAAGCTGACATAGGCACTGCTGACCTGTCCCCAGCGCGAAGGATGCTCAGGCGAGGAGATGAGGAGGGGTTCAGCCGTACCTGACCAGTACAGGTTAGTTCTGCCGCTTGGGAAAGGGATACCGTTGTCGGAAGTGTAGATTACAAGGGTAGTGTTGTGGAAGCCGGCGTTGTTCAGCTCCTCTAGGACAAGACCAATCCCTACATGTGCCACAGAAAGAGACCTGAGGGTGCTGCGCCAAAGGCATGTAGCAGCCTTCACCAACAACTGTGCTCAGGAGAACTCTCGTCTGCAAAGTGAACCACTCTGATCAGATGGGAGCTTCATCACCACCATCTAATTACTGAATGGGACTTGCTTTCCAGCAGCCAAAAGCAGCTCATCCAGCTGCTCAGCATGAAATATTTTCACTCAGTTGGGGCAGCCAAGTCTGGATATTGCTAACCACAAATGCTGAAGATAATGAAATTCATAATAATAAACAATAAGGGAAATGGAAGTACAAAGAGGCTGAAGAAGCACTTAGATATAGCAAGAGGGGAATAAGTATAAATGTAAAATGATTGTTAAGATTTCTAAATCCAAAAAACATTTTGAATGATTGGGAATGTGTGGTTAAAATGGATCAAGAATTTTTTTTTAATAAGTGTGTTAGAAGAAGAAATGGTTTAAGAGATAGAGTGTGCTGTATTAGTTATAAATAGAAGCGTGGAAGGGAGGGAAGGAGGAAGTCGACAGATTAAGAATTATATTAGATATTGTTAAAGAAATGTTTTTCCCCCTCTTTTTCTTTTTGATTTCTGATTTTTCTCTTTTTTGTAGTTGATATAAAATCAATAAAACCATATTAAAAAAAGATAATGAAATTCATAGATATAATGTATGGAGTCGCTTAGTGCTTTCTTTCCACACCTCACTAGGATTTCCAGCGTTTTAAAGGCCAACTCGAGCACATGTGTGTACCTGGAGGCCAGATGCATCCCTGTGCTGAAGAGAACTTGATTGCCACCCCTCCCTCCAGAGCAGATGTTTCTCCAGAAGGACTGCCTTAGGTCCTTAAGCACAAGAGATGCCACATGGTATATCAAATGTGCAAAAATGCACCAGACTCTCCCTGAACACACCTAAGCTCTCACTCTTGCTTCAAGAGCGCTGCCTCTCCAGCCTTGCTCTCCACTCCTGCAGGCAGGATTGCTCTGATTCAATAACCGCCCTACCTTGATCCATGCGCCCAGTGGTTGTGTACTGAGCTGCCAGGTCCCCACGAGCAGCTGGCGTGTCCTGTACAAAATATGGGACCTGAGGGCAGAAAGGGGGGGCAACTGTTACCAGAAGCTACACCAGGAAGGGAAACCAAGGGAATAAAGGCCCACAAAGAAATTGCAATGGCCATGGCTAACCTCCCTCCATTGGGCACAAATGATCTGCTGCACAACTCCTGGTCCGGCAATGGGGATGGCTAGGGGACGCTGCACATGCTCCCAGGGTTCCATGGCAGAGAAGAAAAGGGTGGAATTCAATGCAGCGCTATGGAGATCGATCCATCAGCACATGCATTTCTGCTTGCCAGGCTGAACAACCTCCCTCCCCTCCCCTGTGCGCTGTTATGAGGAGGAGCACATAGAGACAGGAGCCCATGTGACGGCTTCTGCTAGTGGAATGGGGTTGCTGAATCTGGCCCACGCGTCTTTACTTAATTACCTATTAAATCTATATCCCGCCCTTCCTCTTGTATCTCACATTCCATGTCTCACCTGCACTTGATCTGGGCTGTAGTGCTGGGGTTTCCAGTCTGGGATCCAGCCCATTCCAGGCTCTCCATTGCCAAATTTCTCGCAGAAGGCTCCGTACTGGGGCTGGGAGTGGCCGCAGCGGTGTGGATCGTGGAAAGCAACATACAAGAAAAAAGGCCTGCCAGTTGAAAACGCAGGAGGTGTGAATGCACTCAAACGCCTGAGACAACAAACATCATCTCCACCACTTTTAGCAAAAGTACTCTGGGCGTCCTCCAGCTTTGCTGAGGTTCCTCTTTCTGCTAACTGCAGCCCTCAGCCTCTGCTCCCTTCAGTTTTTCTGCTGATTCTCTGTCCTGATTTTTCATCCTCCATGAAATAAACCCCACCAATTTTCCCCAAGCTCCCTTTTTTGCCTCTCAGGTTTGCGTAAATTTTCCTGCAACAAACATGTAGACTGATGGCTGTGCATTCTTAAATTCCGTTTGTGTGTGCCAGAGTGCCCTGGTCTACGCAAGTAGTGAGCCTGCAATGCAATACCAGCACCCGATGATGGGATCTCTTACCTCTCCTCCTCCTGGCTGCGGAGGAATTTCCGAACCAGCAGCTTGATTCGGGTGATGTTCCGCCCCACCTGCAGGACAGAGCCGTTCTCCTCGGTGTAGGCAAAGTCAAAGGGATACACAGCCTCTGGCCCGACGTGTTTCTTCCCAATGATCCCTGAAGCAGACAAACACCAGCAGTTAGATGCAAGAGCAAGGAAAAGTTAATAGTTCACATAAAAATCCACCAGCGCTCTGATGCACTTCGGAGCTAGTGGTTACCCTGGATCAGGCTTCCTCAACCTCGGCCCTCCAGATGTTTTTAGCCTACAGCTCCCATGATCCCTAGCTAGCAGGACCAGTGGTCAGGGATGATGGGAATTGTAGTCTCAAAACATCTGGAGGGCTGAGGTTGAGGAAGCTTGCCCTAGATGAATCCAACACAAGGTCTCTGTTGTCTAAGAGCTACTGACTGGCTCCCAAGAACTGTGGTTTCCTAAAACAGCACTTCCTGCCAAGGCTCAGGCTATCTCAATCCCAAATGAAGAGATGCAAGCAAATACGGTTGCAAAAATGTAGGCCTCGTTTCAACTGGAGAGGAATGCATGTGTATGACCTGAATGTGGTTACTGGGTGGTGGGAGACTAAGCATGTACAGAATGCACTCCCGTGTGCCAAGGCTTAGCCTCTGGTATGGAAAACATGATTAGGGACTAAGCCCTGGAGAAACTTGGTTCAGATTAAGCTTCATTTTAAAACCAGTCTCTTTCATATATGGTACATTTGACATGGAATACATTTTGTACTTAGCATAAGTACACGCATGTAAATAGCTCTATGTGTATATGTGCAAGAATTGTGTTACTGTGCAATAATCGCTGGTTTCTCCTTTAGAATACATGGAGGTGGTGACAAAGAAGAACGCTTTCCATGGATTTTAGAGAGGAGCTACTTGTATAGCATGCATCACCTTCCACATATGATGCTTGCCCTGTTGGATTCTGTACTTGGGGGGGTTGTATGTATCCCAGTACCAAGTATGCCATGATAATGCCGTCTTCTCATCTGTGCCAAGGTGAGCCAGATTCTGAGTGAAGGGGTATTCAGGAAAGGCATGTATGCACGTATACTCAACTCGCTTTTCTGTTGTGGACTGAGCATGCTCCAAAACACGGATGATGGAAGCTCCACCCCTTCCCATGACAGGAGGGCAGTCCCTGGCAGAAAAATATTGGTGGAAGCTTCGGGGTAAATAAAATAAACCCCACTGCAGCTGACCACAGGCACCCAACCACACCTTGCCCCACAATACCTCTCACTACCAAGGAAATGCAACACAGTGGTACCTCGGTTTAAGTACTCAATTGGTTCCGGGGAGCCATTCGCTCCCTGAAAAGTACTTAAACCGAGTGCCTCTTCCGTGTGTGTGCGAAGATCGCTTCTGCGCATGTGTGCGCCACGGAACCCAGAAGTAAACACTTCCGGGTCCGTGGAGTACTTAAACCGAAAGTACTCAAACCGGAGCGTTCTCAAACCGAGGTATGACTGTATACGAATAGAAAGAGGACCTACCCAGTTGACGCTGACACAAAACCTCACAAGCACACTGTACAAAAGAATACAAGCCTCCCCTTCTCTCCTTCCCCAACCTTATACTGTACTCAGCACTAATGTCTCACAACAAATTTAACTGATGTGTAAGAAAGACTCTACAACCTAAAAAAGAGACAAGGCGTGTACTTTTGCAAACCAAGAAAATCTTTTTTAAAAATAAAATAAAATACATAGAATCCTTTCTCCATCTATGTACAACCACAGAACTGGGGCTAAAACTCATCAATGCACATTATAAATGAGGGATTAGAGAAGCACTGTGTTTCTGTGTATCTGAAGAAGTGTGCATGCACAAGTAAGCTCATACCAAAATAAAAACTTAGTTGGTCTTTAAGGTGCTACTGAAGGAATTTTTTTATTTTGTTAAAAAAAATGGTTTTATTGCTTTTTGTAAATTGCATTTTCTTAGCTGATTGCAAAGAAAAAAGAACTAAAATTATTTGTGTGGTGTGGAGGCTGCCCTTCCCAGATCCCCTATAGAAGAAGAGGAGTGGTATCTTGAGCTGCAAGTGAATTTGCAGGGAGGAATTCTCCTGCTCCTACCAGCTTACCTGTCCGAATCCCTGCCTGCCTAAGCAGCAGGGGGAGGCTCCGAACACTATCAAAGGAGTTGAAGTGATGCACATCCTGGTGGAGCCCATACATCCCATTCTGGTGCTGCAGATAAGAGAGAACCATTCACAATATGAGCAGGGCAGGCAGGGAAGGGAGTTCCAAGGTGATAGAAAAGGGCTGAGCAAGCAGTTCCCTTATGGCCACCTGGCAAGTGTTACCTGAGGCAGGCCTGTGAGAATGCTAGCCCGGCTCGGGGAGCAGCTGCTGACGGAGGTGAAGGCATTCCGGAAGATCAAGCTGCGCTGGGCCAAGGCATCCAGGTTTGGGGTGCTGATGGCCGTGTTGTTGTACACGCCGCTCTCAAAGCCACCGTCGTCAGCTGCCATGGAAGGGTCAGAGGTCAAGGTGTGAAATCAGTGTCCCCATTGCAACGCCATGGTTGCCTATGAACAATGGTAGCTATGAGCCAGGTAGCTGGGGGTTTGGGGCCAAGTTCTGCAGCTCAAGCAGCAGTGCCCAACTCCCTAACAAAACTGAAATTTTGTGCTGCACCCCAAACTCAAGCAATTTACAGGGTGCTTCCACATGGCACCCTTTACTGTGGATGCATGCAATAACATGACACTGTATTTATCAAAATCCCATCCCTGCCCTTAATCTGGATTTACCCTTTCATGGATCCCCCCCCCCCCCGAAATGGTAAATCCGGATTAAATGAGAAGATACTATAGAACAGCATTTTGATGAGGATAACGTTGTGTGGCCTCTGCAAAGAAAAAAGAAAAAACACCCCAAAACCTGAGTCCTGAATAAACTGTTGTGTGGAAGCACCCATTAGCAACATTATCCCCAGATGCTCTAGCAAATGAGTCATGCAGTCACAGTGGAAAAGTCAACCCTGGAAACTGAGCCACCCAACAGGTGAGCATATGAGCTGATGCTCCATTAAATCAGTTTGTGGGACAAAAGAGGAACTGCAGCAGGAGGAAAAGGGGAAACGAATACAACAGATTTCACACAATCCTGGTTACTGCTGGGCCTGTATTACCAAAGCCTTTAGACAGACCCTCAAAGTGACGCTATTTTCCAGGGACAGTCCAGGCTTTACATAAATTGATCCTGGAATGTCCCACTTTTTATTAGGACATCCCAATGTGAGAGGGTATGCTTTAGCAACCAGGCATAGGTCCAAGGGTATGCTTTAGAGCAGGCATCCCCAAACTTCGGCCCTCCAGATGTTTTGGACCACAATCCCTATCATCCCTGACCACTGGTCCTGTTAGCTAGGGATCATGGGAGTTGTAGGCCAAAACATCTGGAGGGCCACAGTTTGGGGATGCCTGCTTTAGAGCAACCAGGCATAGGTCCAAGCGTCTATATGCAATTCACATGCTCTCTCACTTACACTACCTATGGCTAAACCCCAATATCTCTTAATGCCCGTCGAGCTCTTCAGTGCCCACCATAAGGACTCCTTGGCCCCCCCAGCAGAACACAGGCCTACCATCTCCAGTCTGGGAACAGCTGTGCCTGCTGAATTCTGTTAACAGCACAGTAGCCCTAGCTGAAAAGAAGTTGGCAACAACATGCTTTGACTGGTGCACCAAGTGCCCCAACCAAGAGGGGCATGAGAAGGGAATGGTGGTTGTGGGACATATCTTAGCGCCTAGTAGTCCATACTGGGTGGGGGGGGGGCGCAAGTCCGGCCCCTCCCCTAAGTTTCATACTTCCCTCCTCAGAGCTTTCAGGGCTACTTCCCGCGAGGGCGAACTGAGTGGGGAACAGGGGGAGGCGGCGCGGGCGCCTGGCTCTCAGGGGGTTTAATCTCCAGAGAGCAGCACCCCGGCTGCCCTGGGCCCCACAATCTGCTCGCTCACCGACTATTAGCAGCACGTTGCGAGGTCTGCCCGGGTCACTCCGAGCGCAGCAGAGCCCCAGAAGCATCAACAGCAGCAGCGGCGGCGGCGGCGACACCACCCATCTCCGCGCAGGCGGAGACATGGCGAGACACCCTTCCTCGCCGGGCAGAGCGCGCGCCTCTCCCCTTCCCAGACTAAACGCCGCTAGGAAAAGGGCCAGCCGCCGCCTAGCTCCACCTCCGGATCACATGAGACGCCTCTGACCGGATCTGGGTTTTCCGTGCTCCTCGGTGCCTTCTGCCGGCGCTGCTGCGGGTGAGTCCAGCCTGGCAGTTGGGGGAAAAACAGCAGAATGGGCCCTTCGACTACCAGGAGGAAGCTGGGAGCCTGGAGCTCCCTTGTTTACGCAGCAGGAGCAAATACTGTAAGTCTCCTTTCCTTTTTATTTTTTCTTGCTTTCGTTTTGAAAACTAAACAAGCCCTCCCTCACTGCCGAGTCTGGTGATGGTGCCCCCCAGAAGATTCCCAAGTTGTTTCTGGTCTCGTACCTATTAACTGCTTTGGAGCATTGCTGTGGCTTAAGTTGAGGATTAGCTTAGCCCCACGCCCCGTTTTCCGTGCTAGCTGTAGAACGTGAGAGTGTAAACTCTGCGTATGTACAGAGCGTGTTTTCCTTGTTGCTGAATAGCCACAGCCCCCATATCTGTGGTTAGGGAAATGAGGCTTCTTGGTCAGAAAGGCGTGGCTTGCGAGGCTGTGCTTGAACTATATGCTTTTATTTAATGTTGCCAACTATATATGTGTGTTACTAAGTGTTAGAGGTATCTTATGCAGCTTGCTTTAATCCAGGAGGAAAGGGCATTTACTCCTGGATGAGTTTCCGGTTGAAATAATACGTAAAGCGGCATGCGACATCTACAGCCCTAGTGTGCGTGCGTTGGTTCACTCAGAAATGTTTACTTGCAAGCCAATGTGCCTAGGATCACCTCCCGAGTCATAAAAACAGCTTGAGCGGACATACTAAAATGTTCCCCTGAAATAACCCCTGTTGACTAGAACCAAGCTGTCGCCTGATGACACTGTTTACATGAAGTAACAACCACACAGTCCCTCCTCTTTACTAGTAGGTCAAGGCAGACCACACAAGCTGAAGCATGCAATCTGAGAGCTGCACTCTGCTTCCACCACCAAGTGGGTGGTGCAGTTGCTTAGGTCAATAAGCTGTTTAGAGTTGGCTTTGCCCCCTTCACTTCTTGAGACAAAATTGAGATTTCCTTAAGAATAGAGGGGAGAGAAATCTGTTCTTCAGAAGCAAAGAATTATGGTACCTGCTTCCCAAGGAGAGGCTGCCCATTGTTTGTCAAGCCCAGTGGTCATCCTTTGCTTTCCCGTTATCATACTTTCCTGTATTGTAATAATATTTGGCACTTCAGTTTTCTTAAGGATAAAGGGACCCCTGACCATTAGGTCCAGTCGCAGACGACTCTGGGGTTGCAGCACTCATCTCGCTTTACTGGCCGAGGGAGCCGGCGTACAGCTTCCAGGTCATGTGGCCAACATGACTAAGCCGCTTCTGGCAAACCAAAGCAGCACATGGAAATGCCGTTTACCTTCCCGCAAGTATTTATCTACTTGCACTTTGACATGCTTTCGAACTGCTAGGTTGGCAGGAGCAGGGACTGAACAATGGGAGCTCACCCCGTCACAGGCATTCGAACCGCCGACCTTCTGATTGGCAAGCTCTAGACTATGTGGTTTAACCCACAGCACCACCTGTGTCCCTTTCACTTATCTTAGGGTACTATAATTGGTTTCGTTTTGTATTCTTGTTTGTAGTTTTCATCTTAAAACACACCCAACACTTGCTGGGTTTGTTTTCGCAGACATGAATGAGAAGATTCCATAGCAATACTTGTCTTTTGGGGCACTTAAGTTTCAATACCCCATTAATATTTGAAATGAAGAACTGATTGAATAACTAGAACGGTGGGTGTCCTTTTTCTCCCTCTCTCCCCCAGGTATTATCGTAAGCCACCTATTGCCTGTTTGGGAGTCTTTCTGATGTGCCTCGGCAATGACCTTCTCCTTTGTCTGCTCTCTTGACTTTGGCATGCCTGCAAGAGGTTTTGATCATGACTGGTGTGATGGGCCCCAAGTGAATTGGCCTGAACTACTGTGATTCCAGCCATGGCAGAGAGAAGCCATGAGTGTCGGGAACAATGCTACGGAATAATCCAGAAGAGGCTGCCAGTGCTAAGGTGGCTTCCCAAATATTCTCTGCAATGGCTGCAGCTCGATCTCGTTGCTGGACTGACAGTGGGATTGACTGTTGTGCCACAAGCTCTTGCCTACGCTGCATTGGCTGGCCTCCCAGTGCAGGTGAGGCCATTGACCCAGAGCTTTTTGTTGCCTTAGTGTAGCATCTATTGAATATTTCCTTTTCCTTTTTTGCTTGAAAAATATACGGTGGATCCAATTCCAGAGGAGAGCAGCTTTAGAGTTAATAAGCTCTGAGAGTCTCTAGCAGACAGTGGATGCCTGGAGTAAATCAAAGGTCAATGAGCGGGAATTACCAGTTCTCTGAAATACCTTTACTATTGTTTGATTCTGCTTCTTCCTGCTGTTCCAAGATAATAAATTCTCAGACGCCCTCCTTTAAAAGTGTTTTGCCGAGTTATCAAACAGACACCTTTTTGTTTCTTTCTCTCTAATTTTTTCATTTGATACAAGTGTTGACACACACTACAAGTTAAAATGTGCACAGCACACATGTAAGACCTTTATGTATGACTAGGATCACACTTTTTTAGCCATTCACAGCCTTTTTGTCTCTGTTGTGCTCTATTTCTGCTCTTGTTCCTACATCAACTGCGATCAGTCTCTAATTGCCTGCCTTCCTCCCTTATAGTATGGCCTCTATTCCTCCTTCATGGGCTGCTTTGTCTACTGCCTCCTGGGGACATCGAAAGATGTGACACTGGGCCCGACAGCTATCATGTCGTTACTGGTTTCGTCCTACGCATTCCATGACCCTTCCTATGCCATCCTGCTCACCTTCCTCTCAGGCTGCATCCAGTTAGCTATGGGGCTGCTACATCTTGGTAAGACCTGGCTGGTGCTATATTTGGTCAAATCAGTGGTCCCTCAAGCCCGCTTATGGCTAATAATAGCCAAACAGGGAGGCAGAACTGGAGAGATGACTGGTTGTCTATCACAAGATTCTGATAGTTAGAGCTGAACATAATCCTGTGACTGCGACCCTCCATTAATTACAATACTATGATTTTAGATATCTACTCAAAAGTGAGTCCCATTGAATTTGGTGCGGCTTTACTCCCAAATAAGAGGGTATATGATTGCAGTCTTAACTCTCACAGCTCATTGAATTACTGTATAGTGATTTGTAATCCCACCTTGTTTCCTATAGATTATCTGTTGCTATCCTAGGTTTTTGTTTTTCAATGTGTGCACATGTATGTGTTTATTGCAAGAGAGTAATGTGCCCAATTTGTACAGTTTTGTTTTTAACCTTCATTTTTTTTTTCAAACTTGGGGACTGGCAGTACTTAAAATAAAATGCCACAGAAGAAAATACAAGTGAAACTCGGAAAATTAGAATATCGTCGAAAAGTGCATTTATGTCAGTAATGCAACTTAAAAGGTAAAACCAATATATCTGAGATATGTGGATGCATGACATGCAAGGCAAGATATGTCAAGCCTTTATTTGTTGTAATTATTATTTGTTGTTAGGCGGGTCAATTATAAATGGAATGTAATTAATGAAATGTATTAGCGATGTTTATTTTTGTAAAATAAAAAAATTCCTTCAGTAGCACCTTAAAGACCAACTAAGTTTTTATTTTGGTATGAGCTTTCGTGTGCATGCACACTTCTTCAGATACGAGGTTGATGGACTTCCATTTCATGCGGCTCAATGTGGTGCCTTCCATAGTTCTGGTTACAGGTAGGTAGCCGTGTTGGTCTGGATCGAAGTAAAATAAAAAAATTCCTTCAGTAGCACCTTAAAGACCAACTAAGTTTTTATTTTGGTATGAGCTTTCGTGTGCATGCACACTTCTTCAGATACCTTCAGATATTCAGTTTATTTTTGTATTATTGTAACTATTTGTTTTATTACTGTGGAATTTCCCAAAGAAAGCATTTGTAATTAAATAATAATAAGTTGCATTACTGAAATAAATGCACTTTTCGACGATATTCTAATTTTCCGAGTTTCACCTGTAACTTAGAAAATTTAAAAGTATCGTACATCCAGCTCATCTCCCTTTTCCTTGCTTAGTTCTGTAGCTGAAAGGGCACTAGTTAAACTTGGGTAGCCTATATCAATGTCTTGCGCATTGAGGCGGCCCTAGATGAGAACAGGCTGCCTCCTCCCACCTTTGCCCAGCTGCCCCTGCTATTAGTGCTTGGGATCAGCAGTAAATGAAGGACCCGGAGCTCTAGGAAGGCAAGAGACAACCAAATGACAAGACAAAAGTTTCCAGTGACTGTCAGAGCGATGGAGAAAGGAATCCAGTAGGTTCAATTCTGGTGTGGGGCCTAGGTGGCTCAAAGAGCAGCAGCCCATAGGCCCTTGTTGGCCAAGCCAAAGCCAAATGAAGGACCCTGGGGAGTGGGAAGATGATGACCCTGGGAGGAGGAGTATTTTAATACTTACTGAGGCCACCAAAATACTTCAGGTACTGCAGCTGCCTCTGTCTCGTTATGTGTGTGTGGGCATCCTTGATTAATGGATCGCTTTTGGCTGAAGAGCTTGGTAGTTCTGAATGGAGTATAATGTGCAGTGAAGTAAGTCCGTTGCGCCCGGTCTTTGTAAGGCTTAATAGACATTCTTTATTCCTGGCAGGTTTCCTTCTGGACTTTATCTCCTATCCTGTCATCAAAGGGTTTACTTCAGCTGCAGCAGTCACCATTGGCTTCAATCAAGTCAAGGTAAGGGGTTTCCTTCCCTCACTTGGCCTTTATCCAGGTTTAGCAATGACACTTGTAAAACTTGCCTGCCCATTCTGTAAGATTAGGATGGAGGCCGGGCTTGCCTGTTCAAGTAATTAGATCTATGGTAAAGGGCTTAAGGAGAGCTCCGTAGGGCTTATCAAGGGTGGCTCAAAAATGCTCATGCTGTTGATAAAACTTAGGAAAATTGCTCTGACTTCATGTGAAGACTCTGGCAATTGTGAGAACCTGGAATTGTAACTATTTCACATGCTATACACTCCATAGCTGTCAAGTTTTCCCTTTTCTCGTGAGGAAGCCTATTCAGCATAAGGGAATTTCCCTTTAAAAAAAGGAGAACTTGACAGCTATGATACACTCTGCCCTCTCTTTTCCTACCTTATATGCAACGATCCATGGGATTAAGTCCCTTTCTACCTCCTCTGGGTTACAGGGTTTCCTAAGGATTCTGTAAACACTAAATGACAGCTGGCAGATCTCTTAAGCTAGCTGGGATCCTCTGTTTTGGCCACTGAACCCCGATTTGCCTTCACAGCCTTGCAGCAAATGGCAGAAATTCATGCCACTGCCAGGCAAGAGATACCTGAAATGGAGATGGTAACTAGGGCCTAACCAGCATTTTTTATGCTCTCAGTTGGTTTTAGAAGCAAAGGGGCCATGGACTGCTTAGAGTACTGAAACGGACAGTTATCTGGACAGATTTACCCCACCTTCTGCCATAGATTTGAGGATTTTTTTTTTGGATTTATGAATGCTTGAACTGCCTACCATGTTCCAGCTAGTATCTTTAAAACGCTGTGGCATCAATGCTTCCTTTGTGGTTGGCCACAGTCAGCTATTCACAGGGGTGAGGGGCAGGCAGCAGCAGATAACGATAGCAATCACTGGCTGAACTCCTTGTGTTTGCAACAACAGCCCGTTTCAAGAAGTACCTTTGAAAGAGAAGCCTCTGCTCCTTGTTCCACAGACGGCTTTTAAAGCAGTTAAGGTAGGGCAAGAGCTAGCAAGCCTCCTCGGGTGAAAGACATCTTTTGTTGTAGTATGGGCAAATCATTTAGCAGAGGTTGTCTGGGCATCTCTTGATTTTTATTTTTGTGGATGGCAGAGACTTAACTTGGAAGTTTGTGTAACTGAGCACAGAAATGTGATTTTTATCGTTCACATACCTTGTCTTACACGCTTACCCACAGTACCATCACACATTGTTCAGTGTTGGCAAAAAAGAAAAGAGCTCTTTATTTTTAGGATAAATGTTCGAGGACAGCTAAGTCCCTTTGTTGCAGGTAACATGGAACACCTCAGAAATTATTGTGAGGCATTCCCACGGAGACATTTAATGGCTTTCCTAAAAGGAAACACAAGAGGTAAGTGGGTCCAAATATAATGTGGTGGGGTTATTGTTTGTTACTGTGGTATGAATTTTTGTGTTTTTATATTGTGTGTGTGTGAGAGAGAGAACACACACTAATTTTTTTCCATCATCCTGACTTGTGGCTTTAAAATGTGTTTACATAGACGCTCCTGGGCCTGCAGAACATCCCACGCCAGTTTATCCTCCAGGTGTACTACACCTTCTGCAGAATTGGAGAGACAAGGTAAATGGCTGTGCCTATGCCTGCCCCTTGTTTATTCCTCTCTACAAGACCTTTAGTCTGCAAAAGTAGCAAGAACGATAAATAGAGAATCGGTATGTAGGCTACCTCTGGGAATAGTAGATGCCCTTGGGCTGCACAAGCATCTTATTTTCTTGAATTTCTATGAGATTTGTAGTCATGCAACTTCACATCATTGGGGGTGGTGTGTGGCATGGGATCATATGATGGAGCTGAAAAGTGGGGTGCTCTTACCAGAGACCTGAGGGGCGCAGGGGTGAGCAAAGTCTTTTGCCTCATCCCTGAGAGCTAAAGGCTTTCTTTTATTTTTTTGTAATGAAGGCTGAGGTGAGTAGTCCTAAAATTATAGCAGCTGAGAGGATCCCTGGCATATTGCCCTCTTGAGCTGTATGTTTTAATTGGGTGCACTTGTTGCATGTATCGCATTGAATGTCTCCAAGGTGCGCAGAGTTGGGCTTGCAGTTCTTGCACAAAGCTGAATCTGCCACATTATGCCCTTAGTCTATGAGCAATTATGCTAAATGTGGGTGTACCTCTTGGAGGAATGAATGAAAGTGGATCTGGATGTAACTTTTCAAGTCCTCAAATCTTGCATCTTTCCCACAGCCAATTAAGAATCTAACTGACTGCCAGGGAAGTTTTAATTTGGGCTAAGGAGAGGCTCATGCATTTATGCGGTGAGTGCTAAGGTGGCTGTTATGTCCCTCATACGCAGATCCAGTGGCTCAGTAGGAAAGGACCATTTTCAGGGAGCAGGCGTGACAGATGCCACTTTTTTGGTTTCTCCCCTTGTTTAAGTGAGGTCCCTTTCAATTCAGCTACGATTGTTATAACTTATATGCAGGGTTGCGGATGCTGTTCTTGGGCTGTTCTGCTTGACAGCACTTACAGGGCTACAACAAATGAAAAAGAGCATCCCTAAGGCCAGCCGGATGGAACCGTTGTCTGTCAGGATCAGCCAGCTTGTTGTCTGGACAACAGCTACAGGTTTGTCTATCCCACCCTATTAGCTAATTTTTTTAGCTCTCTGCTTTCACAGCCAGGAGTGCTGTTACGTATGCTGAAATATCGTCTTATTTTTCCATCGGTAAAGTCTCTTGACTTTATCAATTGTGTAAAGTGGTGGGGTGGCTAAGAGTGGTTTAGTTGCTTAGGAAATAAAAAATAGGTTGCAGTCCTGTGAGGGAAGGGAGTATTGTCAGTTTGGCTGGATTTAAAAATCTCACATGAAGGATGGCTGAGTACTGAGAAGCAGCGGCGAAGGAAGCTGCCCAGACGCCTGGGGCAGCACGCCCAGGGACGGGGCGCACTGCGGGGCCTCTGGAGTCTTCCTGCCTCCTCCCACTCAGCTGCCCTACAGCTGGGGGGAGGCAGCGGGTGGACCGTTCGGGCAGTGCAGGGCCTGCGTGCACCCAAGCCTCCCAGGAGAGACACGTGGCTCGAGTGCGCTGCAGTCCCTGTGGTGAGTGCTGCCCGGCATTTTGTCACTCCTCTCAGTGGTGACTCCCAGGGCAGCCGGCACCCACTGTACCCCCCCCTTCCTCCACCTCTGCTGAGAAGTGGTCCTGTAGAAAAACTCAGCCCAGGATCAAAGAGGCTGCAGGAAAGGTAGGCAATGGAGAGAGAAAGAGCATTACTAAGAAAGAATGTTTGGAGAATTGGTGGGGAGAAGATAGAGGATACAGGAAGGCCTTCTAAACCTCATGAGAAAGTTGAGGTTTCTCCTAATTGCATTTTCAGACTGTGGAACTGTGGAAACAAAATTTATTTACCTTTGAATTTATATTGCAAATTCTCTCCATAATTTTTAAAAACATGGGAGCTGTCACCAGAAGCTGCCTGTTCGCTTTGGAGTCTCTTTCCACCTCGCAGATGCTCAAATTTTGTGGTAATCCAAGCATGGGGAACCCCCACTCTACACAAAATAGTTAGGCAGGAGTGCATTCATGGCCTAATAGGAGATTTGCTGCTGTTGCTTATGGCCTTAACGATCCTCTATGTCTACCATTTATGCTCACTGTTGGGTAGTGGATGACGGCTTTGCTATAAGAGTCTCACTCTCTTCCTTGCAGTCCGTAATGCTCTTGTGGTCCTGTTTGCTGGTCTCGTGGCCTACTCCTTCCAGGTAACAGGCTCCCAGCCCTTCACCCTCACAGGGGTTACGCCCCAGGGACTCCCATCCTTCCAGCTGCCACCGTTCTCCGAGGTCACACCCAATGGAACCGTCTCCTTTGGAGGGATGGTGCAGGTGGGTATTTCAGATGATGCCATAGCTTTAGATGCTGATATAACACCCTGTTATGTAGTTGACACTGCCCCCCCCAAAAAAACCAAGGCAGTTCACAACAATAATTACAATTAAAACCACAGCCAATTTAGTTATGAATACAGCTAAAAAAATAATAATTGACAGCAACTTATTAACACAATCCTCTGAATGTGGTAAGAAGAGGTACTTAGATAAATATCGTTTTTTAAAACCCTTCCTAGCAACAACAACAAAATAAAAGAATTTAATCTGAATATCCACTGCAAATTCAAATCAACCCTTTCTCTCCTATAAACCCAGAAAAAATCCTTTTGAGCTGTTGCTTGGAATCTACATAGAATTGCTCTACAGCTCTTCTTTTCTTCCTGTGGGTATTTTCATGTGTGCAGAGAAAGTAACCCTTTCTGTCCCTGTACTAAATTGAGCAGCACATGAAGCCTGCAGCCCTTTGCATTTGTGCATCTCTGCGCTGGTGGAAGCTGGCACTGTACTCCTCTGCTCGGTTCTTGCGATCTTTGAAGGTGCTCGATCTTCTAATTCTGGTCGCTGGAAATGATGGAAAGGAAGCAACTAATTTATGCTTTCCTGGGCCTACCATACTATGGTGTGTTACATGCTCCAGACTGAATCAGCTGATCTTTGTTTTAAAATTGTTATGCTTTTATTGTATGGTGTTGTTGTATCAAGTTTGATATATTTTTATGACATGGTGGTATATAAATAGCTTTATAAATAAGCAAATAAACCACAAGATAATTGCGTGGCTTTGCATAAATTGCCTCGCAGAGTTGTTGAGGCAATGTCGAAGGAGTTTTAAAGGTTGTCCTATAAATTTCATATACAATAATAGAAAAATTATTAGGTAAAGTTTATGTGAATTAAACTATTTCCCATTCTCTTGTGCTGAGGCGGTGCCTTCCTTGGAAGCTATAATTGATGGTAAGCACGCAGCTGTTTAAAACTGGTACCTTTTGAGTGACTAGCCTGAACTACGGGTAGACTCCTGTGTTGTCCAGTGTTTGTTGATCAGATGCCATGGTAAGAATACTGAGATGTCATCTATGTTTGCTGCAAGCTTCATTTGTTGGGCACAAGTGACCTTTGTAGTAGAATTAAGCCATCCTCTCTCTTTTTTCGCCCGTTACAGAAAATGGGAGCTGGCCTGGCTGTGGTCCCTCTGATGGGACTTCTGGAGACGGTTGCTATTGCCAAAGCTTTCGGTATGGGCCCCCCAATCTTTCAGCTTCTCTAGGCATTGAGTCAAGGGGGAAATTCACATGGCAGCTAATGGGATTTGGGCTTTGGAAAACCTGTTGCCTTCTAAGAACAGTATGCTTGTAGGGAGGAGGGAATGATGATAAATTTAGGTGCAACATTTATCTTTCAGGCATATTTTATCTCCTACTTGTTACCTAGCCAATGAAGCCCCCTTAACACCCAGCGATGTGGGAATTACCGGTTTCCATTTGACATAATCCCACAGAGAGGAGCCCTATGATTGACTGCCCCAGTAGAACTGATTACATGGGTCCCATCCAGTGCGCACGGTGAGATGGCATCCCATCCCCACCTAGGTGTTCTTCACACTCTCTTTTTCTTTCCGAACCATGGATTAAAGCAGGGATGGAGACCCTGTGGCTATCTTGGTGTTACTGGACAACAAATCCTGTTATCCCTGACCATTGACCATGCTGCCCGGAGTTTACGGGAGTTCAAATCCAGCAGTGTTCAGAGGACTACAGGTTTCCTATCCATGGATTAAAATTAGGGAAATTCCTTAACCTAAAAGTATTCTCTGACTAAGATTCCTATACCTAGAAAGGCAAAATAACTTTGTTCAGGTAGTAGAACTCTCAGTAGAAAAGAGGGTGCAGGGAGCAGAAAACCACAATTTGGGTTCTGCTAGGTGGATCCAGGCCTCTTTCCAGCCCTGTATTTCCAGCCCACACATTTGCAGTGCCTTGTGGAGCTTTTACCCATTAAGAACACCAGAATTTCTAGGTTTCTCGGTCTAACGTGTGTTCTCCATTTCCCTTTTCATTCTAGCCTCTCAAAATAACTACCAAATCGACCCCAACCAGGAGCTGTTGGCCATGGGTAAGATTTTTGCATGAACGGATTGGATGCTGTTGGCTGGATGGGATTGAGCCCTTCCACTTTGGAGTTGGGGATGAGCCTGGGAAGGAAGAGCCGAAATTCCCATACAGGAAAATGACTTTATTTCCATAAATTGTTTGAAGCATCCCTAAGCCAAAGAAGCAGGTCTCCACATCTTTTCTGCCTTTGTTCATTAACCTCTCTCCCTCTGTGGCTTCCAGGTTTCACCAACCTCCTAGGATCCTTCATCTCATCCTTTCCTGTCACAGGCAGCTTTGGCCGGTGAGTGGCTCCTATTGTGGATGATACTTAGCTGCCCAGTGGCCCAGCTTAAATAGTAGTACAAGTTGCACACACAAAAATAGTAGTGCAAGGGCATGTGTAAAATCATTTGCTATGGACTCATTTTTCCCACTTGCATAACGGATAGGCAATTTGGGCTCCCTTTATGTTTTTACTGTATGGGGGTTTTTTTGTTTTTTTAATTGACATATGTTGCAGTCCATTTCAAGAGACCACTAGGGTTAGTCTAAGCGGAGTATTTAACATCTTCACATAAATAATGATAAGTGCAGGCTGCAGGTAATGCTTGAGACCGAGTCCGAGGTTTTACATGCAGGTCATCTCTCTCGGTGGTCTCTAGAAAGATGCCCTTATTGCAAAATAGCTGGGCTGATAATCCATACTGATAAATAAGTATTTGCTTGTGTGGGGTGTTGTGTGAGGTACTGTATTGGCCCGAATATAAGCCGTACCCGCAAATAAGCTGCACCTTTTAAATTCGGGGGGGGGGGAGAGAAAAAAAAGACAATACTCGAATATAAGCATGTGTGTCTGTCTGAGGTGCTTTCTCATGCACTCAAGGCGTCCAGGCACCACTGGAGAGAATGACGGAGGGAGGGGGAGAGCAAACTTGGGCCGCTCATGAGGGGAGGTTTCTCTTCTCTCCCCTCACATACAACGTCCGCCTTGACCTGCTCATTTGTGGCCCCACTTCTCAGATTCTTCCCCACCACCCTCTACCTCACGGGCTGCTGTGGTTTGACCGCAGCAATTTTTGTAAGGTTGCAAATTTAAGCCGCACTTTAACTTTCCATGGTCGGAATTTGGGGGTGGTGGTGGTTTATATTCGGGCCAATACAGTAATCATTAGCTCTTGTTGTCTCTAGGCTGACTACTGTCCCTTAAATGGTCTAGGGAGGTGAGGGGGCTGTTTTCCGTTCTTGTAACCACAAAGCTTGTTTATGTTGCAGGACAGCAGTGAATGCACAGACAGGTGTTTGTACTCCTGCTGGAGGTCTAATCACAGGTAGGAACTAAAAGGATGTCTTTGTGCCTGCTGAGTTATTAAGGAATCATATCTGAGCAGGGATACAGAACTCTGAGGGGCTCACTGTCCTATTTTAATGCCACTTGTCATCCCCTTGTTTACTCACTTTTCCTTGTTTCTTCCGTAGGGGCCCTGGTGCTATTGTCTCTAGCCTTCCTTACTTCTGTCTTCTTCTACATTCCCAAGGCTGCGCTGGCAGCTGTCATCATCTGTGCTGTGGCTCCTATGTTTGATGCCAGGATCTTCTACACGTTGTGGCAGGTTAAAAGTATGAGCATGGATGTGTCCTCTTCTTCCCATAGCTGAAAAGTCGGGGATCCTGTAATGTTTCCCTAACAATAATGGAGCCGGTTAGAATTCTTTAAAATGTGTCATACGACTTTAACAAAAGTATCATTCATAATTTTCTGACTTTCTAATTTTTTAATAATTTGCACAAATAGCCACACCTTATTTTTCTCTCTCCCCCCCTCCATTTTTTCCAAGATTAGCAGCAGATTTAGAGCTCTGCAAATCTAAGGAGCTTTGAATTGATGTTCATAACTTTTCAAATGCTTAGAGCATTTTTGGATGTGGTGTTCAGAGTTCTTGGATAGGCTGCTTTCAAGTAGTAACGCTGAAGCAGAGCAACAAGGTGGTCACTAGGTTTTTGTAAATATATAAAACAGAATGTTTTTCCCATTCTTGTAACTTTTCTGGCTCGGTGAACAGGAACTGAGAGTCCTGTTTCATAGATACTTCTGGGAAGTCATATATTCCTCACTCCATGATCTCCCATCGTAGCACCCCCTGAATTTGAAAAATCTCTCTGTGATGTCCCTTTCACATTTAAAAAAAGAATATATTCTTGGCTATGGAAAGTTACCAACGTAAGGGATGCTGGCATCTGCTGGACAAATGGAGTATCTCCCAAAGTTTAGTGTGTTTCCAAAAGCAGAAATAAAATGACTATACTTTACTTTCAGAACCATGTTCAGCTTTTCATCAGCACAAAACTGCTGATTGTTCATTTGTCTTTGTCCAGAAACATGACAAATGGAATGTAAAGAGACCACTTATTTGATGAAGCACAGGTTAAAAAAGGAAATGAAATTCTCTATATACTATACTGAAACTAACCCCATCAAACCCTTGCAGTCTGAGGTATACCGTAGTGAAAATGGAAGCAGGGTGTTCTTTATTTTGAATTAGTTCATTCAGAAGATTATTCATCCCTGGCTCTGCCAATCACTGGCTCTGGCTCCACCAGTATGCAGCCCTTGACAGACTACCCCTGAGGGGAATGTGGTTCCCGGTAGGAAAGAAATCTGTCTAGTGCATTTTTATGATATGGGATGGGTTCTGGTTTAGTTAATTATATACAGCAATAATGTGACGGGAAAGGTCTCCCTTACAAACACACCCAGCTCACCCTGAGCTTATTGGTTTATGCTGCAGCACGGGCTCTGATTTGGTTAATGGTATATCTCTGAATCTAGAGTTGTTGTGGAGTAGAGAGGGTAACAAGTATGAAAAGAGCATTGCATTATATGATTGCATTAAATGGCCTCATAGTTGCCTCAGTCCACACTAATGAGGGAAAAACTCTTGGTGACATCTTCGTCGGTAAGAAGCAACTATTTAATGGCCTTGGCCCAGTGTACCTAACGGAGCGTCTCCACCCCCATCGTTCAGCCTGTACACTGAGGTCCAGCTCTTGAGGGCCTTCTGGTGGTCCCCTCACTGCGAGGTTACAGGGAACCAGGCAGAGGGCCTTCTCGGTAGTGGCACCTGCTCTGTGGAACGCCCTCCCATCAGATGTCAAAGAAATAAACAACTATCTGACTTGTAGAAGACATCTGAAGGCAACCCTATTTAGGGAAGTTTTTAGTATTCTATTGGGAGCTGCAAAGAGTGGCTGGGGTATATAAATAATAAATTATTATTATTATTATTATTATTATTATTATTATTATTATTGATTTTATTTTGCTGTTTGTTTCTCTCCTTCACTGTGCTCTGCGGCAGCCATCTTGCTGCAGGACTGGAAAAGTCTTGAGTCCTACCTAGTCATTCCCCTCCCCCTTCTCTCTCAGGGCTGGACCTGGTGCCCCTGTGTGTAACGTTCTTCTTCTGCTTCTGGGAGGTGCAGTATGGAATCATAGCAGGAGTGCTGGTCTCAGGTATTCTCCTGCTATACCCCATCGCCAGGCCACGGATAAAGGTTTGTTTATGATCCCACTGAGTTAGAATGCAAGAGCTTAGGAGGGAAACTCATAAAACACAGAACAGGTTTACTGCAGTACAGCTCTAATATTTGAGATACTGTACTAGAAAATAAATAAATCATTTTTTGTTTCCAATTGCTACAACTTGCTTGTGACCCTCTTGGAGCTTGAAACTGGAGAATGGTTTCCTTGTGCAATGCACAGTGAAGAGCGCAGCATTTTTTAATGTATATTTATATTCAACCCCTTATCTCCTAATCATTTTTTTCCGTATGGCTGAAATATCTAATACAGTGGTACCTCGGTTTATGAACACAATTGGTTCTGGAAGTCTGTTCATAAACTGAAGCGTTCATAAACTGAAGCGAACTTTCCCATTGAAAGTAATGGAAAGTGGATTAATCCGTTCCAGACAGGTCCGCGGAGTACTCAACCTGAAGCGTACTTAACCCGAAGCATGGGTGTAATTGGTTCCGGAAGTCTGTTCATAAACTGAAGCATTCATAAACTGAAGCGAACTTTCCCATTGAAAGTAATGGAAAGTGAATTAATCCGTTCCAGATGGGTCCGCGGCGTTCATAAACCGAAAATTCATGAACCGAGGTGTTCATAAACTGAGGTTCCACTGTATAGGTAATTGGTGTTGCACGTCCCTTCGCTATGAGAGCCTCTGGGGCATGTTTCCTTTGACTTTCAAGAAGGGAAGGGTGGAAATCGCTGAACAGGAACAAAGCCACATCCTGTTTTCCTCACGGCACTTTTGACAACCTTTTTTTGCAGGTCCTGCAGCATGAGCGAGAGATGCTGTTTATACAGCCTGCCGGTGGCCTGTATTTCCCAGCCATTGAGTTCCTGCGGGATACAGTGCGCAAACGGACTCAGACAGGTAAAATGAAGAACTTAAAAGCTCCTGGCCACCTGAACAAAAGGACCAAACCGCTTGGGGCAATAATATTTGCATAGAATGGTGCCTTAGGGACACAAGTGTTGATGACCTGTTCAAGAGGAACTAATATTCCTGGCCCTACGGTGCCTCGGGGGGGGGGGGAGAGAAGAAGAAGTGAGGTCTATGCTTGAGCCCCTCACCCCACCCATGAATTCCAATAAGGAAACAAACTCCATCCTCTCGTAATTTGGCATTTGATTAAAGGCTCATGGTGCATAGGGAGATACAGCGTGTTCCAGATGTGGGAGAATTCTGACTAGCATCTCCTCAACCCAAACTGATAAAGCAGGCAACATGGGGCTACCAGCTCTTGTAAGATTCCAGCTATTCTGGGAGTTCATGGGGCCACTAACCTGCCATACTGCATTTTGACAGTAGCGAAGGTGGAAGCGGGAAGTTGTTAATGGTACTATATTCCTGGCCAAGCCTTAGTTCCCACCTGCTGCCAGATAGTCTCAGAATATCCTGTTTTCTCCTAACACACCAGCTGTGGGGAGGACTAGTGCAGCCCAAGGGTCAAGGAAGCTTGCAGTTAGTGGGGTCATGGCTTGAAATTGACCATTGGCCCGAACTCTCTTGGTGTGAGTAGCTGCCCTGTCTGCGTTCGCCCTTTCTTGAGCACGATGTTTCTTGATTACCTTCAGAGTCTCGACTGTGCCACATCATTCTGGACTGCACCCACGTCAGCAGCATTGATTACACAGCAGTCCTGGGCCTGTCTGAGCTGCTCCAGGAATTGCAACATAGGAGACTCTCTCTGGTGTTTATTGGCTTGCAGGTAGGTGGGTGAGAACTGCAACCTCAGAGGAGCAGTCACACACTGTGGCTGGATTTTGGGAAACAAACTGAGCAGGCTTAAGACCCAGCACTCATCTTTGTTTAGCGGTAGAGTTTGTTGCTTTGCATGTAGCAAGTATCAGGTTCAATCCCTGGCATATTTCTCTCTCTCTCTCTTTCTCTTTAAAGGATATTGGGAGCTGCATAGCTTGAGACCTTGGGGAGTTGCTTCCATTCAGAGTAGACAACACTAGATTAGATTAACCAGTTACCTGATTCTACAATAAGTTTCTAAAAACATGAAACTCCCAACATCTTCCTCTAAATACAGCCCACCCATTTAAAAAAGAGTGTGTGTGTGTGTGTGTGTGTTTGCCAGTACAGTACTGTCTATTGTGCCTGGATCACTGTGTTCCCTAAATATCAGCCGGAGGATCCTTCTAACCAGACATGCAAGGGTCAGGACATATAAAAGCTTGGATGTAACTCTACCTTTGAGCAGTGGACCATCTCCATCCATCCAGGGTCCTTCTAGTCTTTGAGATCTTCAGGGGCTTCCCTGAATGCTTTGGGACAAGTTGGAATATGACTGACCAATTCTTCTTATCATTCCTGTCCACAGAAACATGTTCTCAAAGTCTTCCTGGCTGCTGGTCTGGAAGGATTGCGTCATTTCCCCAACCTGAAGGATGCAGGTGAGCAGTGTCGGGCATTTTCTTGTGCCAGTGTCCTTGTAATGGTGTTTGGTGTCCTGGAGCTACCCGGTGCCTCTTAGTCCTGTGGCCAGATGCAGCACCAAGACAATGGGCATTTGGGGCAGAGTTCCTTCTGGTGGGAGGTGGAATGGGGCTCCCTGCATCTCTTTGATCTCTGATGAAAATGGCTAGTCTCACTTTTCCTTTATCAGGGCTTTCATCCTATGAGGGAAGGCTGTAACCTCTGGCCAACATCATTCCCTTGCTTCTGCACTTCCCTTAAACATTAAGCCTTTTGAAGGAATGCCTTGTTGGTCTTCATGGAGCCTCATCTCCCATTTCTCTCTCTCTCTCTCTCTTTTTTAACCACAGGTGGGATTTGACTTGTGAAAACATAAAATGAATCACGGTCTTAACAAAATGCATCTTACCCCGCTTTTGTCTCTTCTGCAGAGAAGAGCCTTGAAGAGGAACTGAGCCATGCCGGTGAAGCCTTGTTGGATGACAGTGACAGCATACTGCCAACATCTGGGATCATCCAGTGAGGAGACAGAAGTAATAGATGCCTGTGACCAAACAATAGAAGTGACCCAGGCTTGACAGTGAAGCTTTCGGGCCATGAACATTTTGGAGCGTGAACATTAGGTGGCAGATGTTCTGTACCCTTATTCATGCATTTTCAGACATCGCACAACTTGAATTCAGAAGTTGCTCACACTCCGGGACTGTTCAGTGTGAAGAATAGTAACCTCTTTACCTCCTTCATGTGTATGAAATCTGAATCTGTAAAAAAGCACAAGGTCACCCAGTGTTTCAGAACTCTGGGGCAGCAGAATTGAAGTAACCATGGGATCTTGGGGCTTCTAGATTGAAGGGTGGTTACCTTTGATGATTTCTAATGTACATTGGATTTGAGTAGCATACTTAAGGGAACACTAATAAGGAAAGGGAATTAAGAAAATAAAGCACTTTTTTAAAAATGGAAATATGCCAGGGTGAATGAGACCAGTCTGTGTGGTGTACATCATGAACTAGGAGTATTTCAGTTGTGTGTAATCCATAAAGATTCCCTCCCACATGGCTATCCCCTCCCCATGGGTTTTATTGGCCACTAAGCTGACATAACACACTGTGATTGGTGCTTTCATTGGCAGCATTGCAAGTAAAATGAGGAACCAGAGCATAGCTCTAATTTTTCACTGGGGAAAGAACAGTGCAAGTCTCAAGATTGATTGCTTCTTCCCACCACTGTGACTTCTGAATGGTCCACTGGAGCTCACCAATGTGTTGCAGGAGAGATTCCAAGCTGAGAGAAAGCAGTTTAGCTCATGGGTTTTCAGAAGTTTGATCTCGTGGGTCAGGGCTTGAAATCTGACCAGTTGGTCCTAACCAGAATTCTATTGGCAAAAATAGCTACAACTTAATTGAGTACACTGTTTGCCTTCAGCATCTCCACTGCTGTTGTGGATTTCACCCATGTGAACTTAGTGATAGGTGCCTATGGGAGAGGAAGCAAATTGACAGGGCAGGGGGAAATGGGAAAGGAAAGCCAGCCCTGCTTTAGCTCCCACACAGCAATGGCAAATTAAAAGCCATAGGAGGAAACTTTGGCATCTAACCTTACTAATTTTACAAACTGGCCCTAGCCAAAGAGAAATACCTCCTAGTGTAAAAATTACAATAGTTAATTAGTTTAAATGTGCACTACATATTTTGAATAAATAATGTGTGTTTCTTAGCTAGGTGTAAGTTGCCAGAGGAAGTTGTGGTTTGACAGAAAGTTTAGTTATGTGTCTCTAAGGGGCATGTGTCAGGAAACAACCCTGCTATCAGAACAGGAAGCAAAGCAACTCACTGTTTGCAAGTGCTGAAGCATGTTATGAGAGTAGTGGGGACACCGTGCAGGCACTTCACCCCCTGACGAGAAAGCATCTTCAGTTATAATTTAGAGATGAATTTTGGCTTCTACTCTTAATGCATCTGACCTTCTGGATATGATTATTTCTCCACAGATCAATGTGTTTAATTCAACAAAAGCTATTAAACATACCGGTCATGTGTTAGGAACTGGATCTGATGATTGATTGATGTTAAGAGATGTGGTTCATTCATGGAAACCTTACTACTGTATCTAATGTGGAGCTGCCCTGTCAATTCTCTGCTGTGTTGGAGAGATCTTGATGTGGCAGTCCTTTTGAGAGAGCATGTTTGGTTAAACCTGGCAGGAATAATGAAGCCCTGGCCAGTGCTTTTTTCTGGGGGTACACAGGGGTACGCATACCCCTAAACATTTTGTGAATCTTTGTACTTTTGTCCATTTACTGTATTTATTTTTCCCGATTTGAACTATAAAATTGTGATTTTCTTGAGTCAAAATGAGAGTACCCCTAAACATTTTTAAGGGGGGGGGAAAAGCACTGGCCCTGGTAATCTTTTTTTAACACACTGATGAGTAAGGAACATGTTTCTGAGAAGCTATGTCGTTTCATCATGTTTTAGTTTCACTGGCTCTCAGAAAGAGGTTTAACAAAGCACATGAAAAAAATTGCATGGAAAGTTGACATAGCAGGCTAGGCTAATTGTTTTTCTAGCCCAGCATTTTTCTATTCCAACCGACAGTGGTCTCAAAACTTTGAAGCAGAAAAAAACCACCCTGCACCATTACCTGATTCTCTTAATTAGTGCTGGCCCTTAGTTAAGCAATAAATGTTTTATTTTGTTCCCTTAAGTAGATGTGCCAAGCATTGACTCTGGGACCTTTTACCTACAAAAGTGCATGCATTCTCTTCTTGGTTATACTTCTTCCCTGTGTACCCTTACAACTTCATTGTATTTATCCTTGGGCTGTGTACACATTGCCAATTTAAAATGAAGCCAGAGCGTTCTTTTTCTCCATTTGGATCAAAGCTATTTTTTTGGGGGGGGGGATGCATCAGGACCCAGGTTTTTTTTTAAAAAAAAATACAGGATACAGAATGGATATGGATTGTGGACAATGTTGTGTATACAGTATGTTGCTTCTCAAACCAGCAGTTGACAGCACACTGGATGCAGAGCAAATGGAAGTGTGTACACAGCCACATAGCTATCCCCTCCCCATGGAGTTTATTGGCTAGTAAGCTGACATAACACACTATGATTGGTGCTTCCATTGGTAGCATTGCAAGTGGAATGAGGAACCAGTGAGCGTAGTCTTAAGAGTGCAAGTCTTAAGAGTGATTGCTTCTTCCCACTACAGTACTCTGACTGCCGAATGGTCCACTAGAGCTCACCAATGTGTTGCAGGAAAGACTCCAAGCTGAGAGATGGCAGTTTCGCTCATGGGTTTTCAGAAGTGTGATCTCGTGGATCAGGGCTTGAAATGCGACCAGTTGGTCCTAACCAGAATTCTATTGGCAAAAATAGCTACAACTTAACTGAGTACACAGCTTGCACCTTCAGCATCTCCACTGCTCGGTATTGTTGTGATTATTACACCCATGTGAACTGGTCTACTTGGTGGTAATGTTGGTCTGAGGTGATCCAGAAATCTCTGGTGCAGAAGCATCACTCTGATCTTTATGGGCTAAGAACTGCAATGTAAGAGGGGCACACAGATTTCACTTGGGCCAGCTCAGTGTTCTGTGGTCTTCATTTTAGCTTTTTCTGGTGGCAGCAGCAATACAAAGAACAGTGGCTAGGAGTCCTCGGAAAAAACCACACCTTCTAATTACCGTACAGTAAACCCTTTCCAAGAGCAGTCAGAAGAGGATCTTCATGTTTATTTTACATTTCACTTTATGCCTGGCTCAGTCACTTCCTCACTGTGCAGGGTTGTAAATCTTATCAGAAACTCCCTGCTTTAGTTTCGTTTTATCGAAAGTCACAAGGATTCCTAATTCCTGCAAACTGAAAATGGAAACTATTTTTCAAAACAACTGCCATGTATGGAATTAGGAATCCTCGTGATTTTCGATAAAACGAAACTAAAGCAGGGAGTTTCTGGTAAGATTTACAACCCTGCACATTGAGGAAGTGACTAAGCCAGGCATAAAGTGAAACGATAACAATTCATTATTGTTTCATTGTATTAATTTTTTCATATTGCATAAGGGTGGGAGTATAGATATCTGTTGAATTATATTATCCAGCCTTTATGTGCAATGGTGCTATAGGCTGGTGGGGGACCCCCCCAAACCCCTCCCCCTAGAAATTAATAAATAAATGGTAGGATTTTGATTATTTGGGATACAAAGGGAGAATACAAGCTGCAGATGAATTCCTGGGCTAGCCTATGCAGAATGACCTGCCCAAGCTAGGAAACAATACAAGGCCACTGGCAATGCAAGAAACTCCTTCCCTCTGCCCTGAGGTGTGAACACTAACAGACGGGATTTGGAAGGCTGCCAGGGTAACAGTGTGATGTCACAGGACATTTTGGGGGCCTTTGGCACAAGCTTTCAGATAGCTGAAAAAGGCAGAGTGATCTTGGCTGGCTGGCTGAAGGCAGGTGGCGAGAGATGCCTTTGACTTCACTGCTATGGGGAACAAACCCCTCTTGAGATGACCATGCTGTAAGATCTGTACTCCCTCTATGTAGACTTAACGGTGTAAATACGTGTAGTTAAACCACATTTCTAAAGGCACGACAGTCTCCGCCACATCTTCAATTCTCCAAAGGAGCACAGATCCTTGTTGAGGGCCATGACCTATGGAATCCCATGCATGGCTCGGCAGGGATTGGGGTGGCCCGTAACAATACATTACTGTTTGGCTACAGCCTGTATTTGGTTGCCTTCTTAATAATTTTTTATCTATTAACCTGCCTGTGATAGTCATCAGAATTACCACCTGTGCCTGTTTTGATACATGAGGCATTCTTCTCAAGTCTTCCCTATACAGATTAACAGGATTGAGTCTTTACATAAACTTTGTGTCCTTGAACACCGTTTCATTCTGAGGTGATCTGAGGCTTCATCCCCCAATTTAGAATTTCTCCTGCTGCATGCTCTTGTCAGCTACTGATGTTTCTTCTGCGTTCAAAATTTTATGTGTTTTAACTAGGCAGACCAAGCATTTATTTCAGCATTAGCAGTTCCCAAGATAATTAAAACGAACACATTCTCTATCCAGGTACTGTAGTGGAGCAGCTGGAAAAGTGAGCGTGGTGAGGACACAGTGGAGTTTACTGCGCTCTCCATGTTTCTCTCTCACAAGCCTCCTGCCTTCCGCCACTGGGGAAACAGAAATGGCCTACCATGCAAGGTCACAAATGCCACAGAAATGTGCACACCTTAGGAAGACCGCTAAGCATTTATTTACCTTTGGCCATTTGGTTCCTGTAAAGACCACGGAGTGAGCAGCTGCTCCCCATCACCTTTAGTTTTAAATGGTCTTTCGGAAATGCAATGCTACCAGACAGAAACGCACTCGCATGGTCCGGCTCCCAGGGACTCCGGAGCCTTTCCCACCTCTTGCTTTGCAAATGAAGCGATGCAAAGAGGAAGTTCGTCGAAGGACAGGGAAATGCGAGTTTCTTCCCGCAGGCTACCGTATGTCTTGATGGCCTGACAGGAAAGAGGGGCTGCCTCGAGGCAACGAAAGCGAAACCGAGTCCTGCACACGAGCAAGGGCGCGCCTTATTTTCTGCTTCTTCTGCCTGAGGCATTTCTGTCGAAGCAGAGCGGGCTTGGGGGAAGCGGTGGTCCCGCCGAGCTGTGAAGGGGACCCACTTTTTCCTGAGGTGGGTAACGCACCAAGGGCGGGAGATTCGTCGCTGGAGGGAATTCGTCTCGCAGCGTCTAACGACGATTGCTGCTCCTCGGTTACGACGCTGGTCTTTTGGGTGGGGTCGAGGGTGGCTCTGTCTTGTCCTTCATCGCGCCAAACTTATTGCAGGCTCTTGCTATGGAGCTTTGTTTTATGACCCTTTTTGTGGGGACGGGGAGGACAACACCAGCAGGGGCTCCTCCAAGCGGCGGGGAGGTGGCGGGCTTTGCAATGCCGCTTACTTACGGGACAGGTACCGTGTTTCTCATATTATAAGACATGTCTTATATTTATTTTTTCCTCAAAAAAACACACTATGGCTTATTTTCAAGGGATGTCTTATTTTTTTCCTCCTCTTCCTGCCGCGTCCGGCATTGCTGCTGCGCCTATCACTATGTCTTATTTTCGGGGTATGGCTTATATTCCTTGAATGCTTAAAAATCCTGCTATGGCTTATTTTATGGGTATGTCTTAAAATATGAGAAACAGGGTAGTTGGGGTTGGAGAGGGGGGAGGGGGCTTTAGAATTCTGAGCCTCCAGAATTCAAATGGCTCCTTTGTATGTTACGGTACTGTGGACGATGAGTTTACCTAGGCTAGTTTCCGCCTTAAACGGGAAAGATAATTCATGGATGAGCTCAGTGAGATCTTGGATCTAGGGGTTGAAATAGTTCTCTTTTTTGTAATAAATTTTATTGAATTTTACAGTTTGCTTTTCAACACATTTATCATATAAACGAAAATAAAATAAAACAGACCTCTTCCCTGACTTCCCTCAAATTCCCCTTCTGGTTCTTTAACTGTTTGCTACAGAACTTCTGCTTAAATTTTGTCTTATCTTCCATCTTTTGTCTAAGTGCTCTTATATTCTTGCTGTATTTATACCAAGTTTTCTTTCAATTACACCTTACATTTAATTAATTTCCATATTGTTATTTCTTAACCTTTGCTCTTGTTTTCTTAATTGTAAGTGTTTACTCAAACCCTGCTAGTGAATCCATTTCTTTACAATGTTCCCGTAAATAAAGCATAAATGATTCCCAATCTTTCTTAAAGTCTCTATTGTCTTTATCTCTAAGTCTTCCCCCGAGTTTTGCCATTTCTGCATATTTCATAAGTTTAACTTGCCATTCTTCTTTTGTTGGTATCTTATTTCCATTTTTGGGCTAATTACGGCATACATAAATAGCATCTTCTTTTGATATAGTTATTGTGTGGTTGCTTTTCTGGGACCGGGAGCTTTGCAAGGAGGAAGGAAGCCTCCTGACACCAAATCAGGTCATTCTATCCCAGTATATTGCCCAAACTGAGTGGCAGCGTCAGGCAGAGACATTCCTAGCCCTCCGCTTGGGATCTAACCTGGGATCTTCTGCCTGCAAAGCAGATACTCTGCCCCTGAGCTATGGCCGCCCCTCTCCAAATGGGGAAGATGGCTCCCTGTGCCGCTAGGGCTGCTGGTTGGAGAAGGAAGCCACAGTTCATCCCTGCTGGGCTTATGCCACAGTAGCCCTTGGTCTTGGAAGCCAGGTGATGTTGCTGAGCGCCTCAACAACTGCATGGCAGGCCCAAATTCGTCAGGTGAAGCATTACCTGCCTTTGTGCTGGGAATGTGCCATCTGCTGACATGCTGCCTTGCTGGGTGGAGTGGCTGCCTCTCTACTCATGGCAGAATTGTGAAGACTTTGCACATGAGACCAGGCTTTAAAAAGAGATCTTTGGTATGATTGAGTTGGTCCGTCCCTAAGTAAGATAGGTATTCTCAGCTTCTCAAGAGCTGTGCATAGGCAGTGCTGTAGTTACAGGGGGCGGGGGGAGAGACAAGGGGAGTTAGCTGGGTTTTTTGCCCTGCGTGAAGCCTCCAGAGGGGCACCATTGAGGTTGCCAGATGTGTGTGTGTACACTAATGTGCATGCGGGTGTGTGTGCCAAACTGTGTGTTTGACCGAGGTGAAATAAAGCCTTGTTTCACCCCAAACTTAGGTAGGTTTGTTAGAAATTACCCTAACTCGGGCATCCCCAACCTCGGCCCTCCAGATGTTTTGGGACTACAACTCCCATCATCCTTAACTTACAAGACCAGTGATCAGGGATGATGGGAATTACAGTCCCAAAACATCTGGAGGGCCAAGGTTGGGGATGCCTGCACTAACTGCTGTAATTAAGGATCAGATAGAAAATGCTCCTATGTCATAGTCCTTGGAGGGAACACCTGGATCAAACCCCAGCACTAGACTTGTCTCTCAGGATTTTAAAGCATGGACTAAGGCAGGCATCTCCAAACTGTGGCCCTCCAGATGTTTTGGCCTACAACTCCCATGATCCCTAACTAACAGGACCAGTGGTCAGGGATGATGGGAATTGTAGTCCAAAACATGTGGAGGGCCGAAGTTTGGGGATGCCTGGACTAAGGTGTCCTCAAGATTTTTTGGCAGTCACCATTCTTGATCTGTGTAACTCAGGTGATAGTTTAAACTATGGCCTTTGCAGTCTTAGAGCCTACATACAATAATCAAATGAATCTTGTGCTATCCTGACTATAGGATCTGTTCCAGTCACTTGAGCCCATAAGTCTTTTAGTGTGCCTCACTGATCCAGGCTCTTGGGCCATGAGTTGTGCACTATCTTGTGGTCAAGCAAGCCCAAGGGAAGAGATGGTCAAAAACAATATCCTTGTCTAGCCACAAGGAGGCGCATTTTCCTTTCATTTTTAATCAACCAAGGAGACTATTTGCATGCAAAGGAGCCTAAAGCAGGCACCCCCAACCTTGGCCCTCCAGATGTTTTGGGACTACAACTCCCATCATCCTTAGCTAACAGGACCAGTGGTTAGGGATGATGGGAGTTGTAGGCCCAAAATATCTGGAGGGCCGAGGTTGGGGGTGCCAGGCCTAAGGGAACAGAACTAAAAGAGACCTCTGGTACAATCCTAAGCATGTTTACTCAGAAGTGAATTGGTAGGGCTTATCCCTAGGTAATGCATATAGTCTTGCAGTCTAAACATCTTTTTAAAAAATGGTACTTTGGGGGAGGGAAAGGAGGTGCTCATGGTTGTACTGTGTTGAAGGAGGTTAAGATAATAATTTCTTTCTGGTTTTGTCCATCTCACATGCATATATTCCAAGTTCCATCTCTCTCACTGCATGCTTGCATCTTCCCTTGCAGATGTGGTGCTTAAAACAACTGTGTAAGACGCCCAAAAGGTATCTTATAGGGGAGTGGGAAGATAAATCATGGATCAGATCCAGGTGCTCTTGGGGGAAACTGATTTTCTAGATCCATTTCAATTGGGGCTTAGGCTGGGTTTTGGCACAGAAACTGCATTCATTGCCCCATACAATGGCCTGTGTAGAGAGAGAGGCAGGGGAAATGTGTCCCTGTTAATTCTCCTTGACCTCTAAGTGGCTTTTGATACCATCGATCATGATATCCTAGAACAGCCATCTGAGTTGAGGGCGGAAGGCACCGCTTTGTGGTGGTTCTTGTCCTACTTGGTGGATGTTTCCAGAGGGTTTTGCTTGGGGAGTCTTCAGCCCCACGGAGGTTCCTTCAATGTGGGGTTTCTCAGGGCTTGACTTTATCTCCCATCCTGTTTAAGATCTACATGAAACCTCTGAGTTTTGGAGTACGTTGTCAGCAATATGCTGATGACACAGCTCTACTTCCCCTTTACATTTGCAGGTGAGGTGGAGAGGCAATGGGTGTGCTGGACCATTGACTTGCCTTGGTAATTGTCTGAATGAGAGCCAAGAAACTGAAGTCCAATCCAGGTAAGACAGAGGCACTGTTAGTGGGTGGTTCCCTATACCCGGTACTGTTTGGATGGGCAGTTGCCTGCTCTTGATGGGGTTGCACGCCCTCTGAAGGAGCAGGTATGCATCTTGGAGATATTTCTGGATCCATTGCTGTCACTTGAGACTCAGGTGGCCTCAGTGGCACAGAGTGCCTCCCATCAGCTTTGGCTGGCGGCTCAGCTGCACTCCTGTCTGGACAGGGCTAGCCTAACTACTGTTTATGCTCTGGTAACATTTAGGTTAGATTACTGCAACATGTTATATGTAGGATTGCCTCTGAAGATAGTTTGGAAACTTAAGCTAGTGCAGAATTTGGCAACCATTGCGGCACAACATTTTGAGCATATTACTCCAATCCTGGCACGACTGCACTGGCTGCCAATTAATTTTCAGGTCCAATTCAAAGTGCTGGGTTTGACCTATAATGCCTTAAACAGCTCAGGACTGCAATGCCTCAATGAACCTACCTGCAGGGCCGGCTCTACGTACACCCCCGGTGGCGCAGTGCACCATGGCGGCTGGGTGTTCAGGGGGCGCTGAGGGGCGCCCCAGCAAGTGGGGGAGCTGCACGGCGGCCTCCCTTTTCCCTCCGCCAGCCGCGCCGCTCACGGGAGAGCAGGGAGTAAACAAGCGGAGCAGGGGCACTAGGACCCTGTTCCGTCTGCAGAGCCCACCTTCCGGCGCTTGTCAACATGGCCCGTATGGCTTCTTGCCAGCGCTGATCTCCAGGCGCTGCTGCCGCTGCCGCTGCTCCGGTGCCGCTCCGGCTCCAGCTTTGCCTCGGGCCGGCTGGAAGCACGTGTAGAAGGCGGCCAGGCTAGCGGCCAGCTGCTCGCCCAGTTCAGCTCTGGCTCTGGCTCCTGCCGCGGTGGTGGCTCCAGCTGCACTGCTGCCGGCGCCGCAGTAGAGCCGCACGAGTGAGGCCACGGGCACCGCTGAGCCGCCGGGCGCCCTAGCGCCTCACCCAGCAGTTCGGCCAGCGGTGCCGCGGCGGCAGTGCAAGGCGACGAAGACATCACCGCCGAGCCCCACGCAGCTCCCGCCGCCACCGCCAGGGGGGGGGTCAACTCTGGGAAAGGGGGGGCGCCAGAGGGATCGCACCAGGGCGCCGGGTATGCTTAAGACAGCCCTGCCTACCTGGACCCTGTGATCATCATCTGAGGTCCTTATTTGTGTGCCTTCACAGTGGCAACTGTGGCAACAAGAGGGTGGCAACACGAGAACGGGCCTTTTCTACAGTGGCTCCTCATTTGTGGAATTCTTCCCAGGGAGGTTTGGCTAATGCCTTCATTATACACATTTTAATGTCAGGTGAAAATGTTATTCCAACTGGCCTTTGGCTGCTTTACCTCCAAATCAGGGGTCCCCAAACTTACCCGGCTTCTGGCTGGTGCCCGATGCGCTGATCGCGCAGCGGGCCAGAAGGTGGGGGAGCGTGTGCGTGTGCAATATTTCCCGAGCACTCCAGGGTCCGAAAAGCACTGGAAATAGCTTGTGCACATGCACACGGGCCTCCTCCGACCCGGAAGTGCACTGGAAATGACGCTTGCTTGCTAATTTTTAGACCCGGAAGTGGTCAGCCACGCCACGCCGCGATGGTAAGTGTGGCCGGCAGCAGCAGGCGGCGGGGGTGCCGGGGAGCACATGAATGAGCCTCGCAGGCCGCATTCGGCCCCCACGCCATAGTTTGGGGAAGCCTGCTCCAAAGGGTTCCTCCATTAACTTCATCATTTCCCACCATAACCCTTCCTCTGAATTAACTATGGATTTCCATTAGATAATATATGAGGGAATGCTTGTTTTATTTGCAGAAAATTGAGATGCAAACCTGACTTCCATGCTGGAGATGGACCCTGGGGTTGAGCAAAGGGCAGAAAGCCCCAATATCATGGAGTCCTCTGTTGATGAGCAGCCACCCACTGAGGAAGGACAGGGGGAGCCAAAAGGGTCTCTGGTAGAGTTCCTTAAGACTGAGGCCTCACACCTCAAGAAGAAAGTGAGTATATTTGAATATAGGATGTATACTGTATAGAGGGTTTTTTTGGCAATATTTATTATTCCCTGATGAAAGAGAATCTCTCCTTTTTGCTGAAGGAATGTAAACAGGGGTTGCGTTGCCAGAGATGCTGTAGTTGTGAGAGTCCTGAACTGAATAAGTGGTTGGACTGAATGACTGCTAAGGTCCCTTCTATCCAGTGCTTTTTTCTGGGGGGAAGCAGGGGTACGCATACCCCTAAATTTTTTGTGAATCTTTGTACTTTTGTCCATATACTGTATTTACTTTTCCCTATTTGAACTATAAAATGGTGATTTTCTTGAGAGTACCCCTAAACATTTTTAAAAGAAAAAAGCACTGCTTCTACAGTATTTCTAAAAATTGACAATGATAGACACTCCTCTTACTGATGACTGATATCTTGAGGCTGTTAAATATATTTTGCTGGGTTGTAACAATAACGGTCAGGTGTCCCTTTACCTTTACCTTTTAACACTGTTAACATAAACAGTGGATGCAGTAATGGATTGGTTTATAGCTTCTGCCTTAGTAAGCAAGCAATTACCTTTTGCTTCAGGATGCCAAATTCTATGAAAGCAAGCTTATTTTTCAACAGTAAAAGCTGTGAACAATGTTGACTGGAATGAGTTGGGTGAGGGCAATAACCTTCCTTCCAGAAAAGGGGAGACAGGAGAAACCAGTGCTGTCATGGTACACTTTGAAGAGGGAGAGCTCACCACGACAGCCCACATAACTATATCCTCAAGCTGAGTTTCAAATGCAGACACATGTGTTGATCCTACGCATACTGGAATAGTGGACAGTCACAGATTACTGAGCTGTTAAAGGGTGGTTTAGTAGCATGTTGGAATTTGACCAGGGAGGCCTGGGTTCATATCCCTGATCAGTTAAGTGGCATAACAGCAACCTCATGCATAGTTTAACTGTGAGTAATGCTTACTTCTGAGTGCATAGATTCAATTTGTAAAACACAGTAAGATTTCAACAAAAGAGCTTATGCCTCGGGAACTCTTTTAATTAGAAATATGAACAATAATGCAAAGAAATGTTAGTTTTTAAACTAGAATAAAGTAGGCATTCCATCAAAGGAAAGAAGTATCCAGCTTCTACTTGATTATTTTCCTTGTTTTCTGAGCCGCCAGACCTCGATTCAGGGTTTTCACTTCCTCCTTACAATCTGATGAAAATTAGCACACAAGCATTGTGATGATATTTCAGCCAGAACTCTGGATAATCTTATGCTGTAGTTTCATGTAGAGGTTAAAAAGCATGAGGGACAAGATGGGACCTCATAGGCCAGAGGTTTTCAACCTTTTTGAGTCCACGACTCCTTTGATCAACTACATTCTTTCTTCGGCACCCCTGTAGGGCTCAGGAGCCCAGTTATGTCACCTCTTGCCTGCAGAGCTGGCAGCCTCTTGCCCTTTTTCAAACACCCTCCCTTGTGGAGTGTTTCCCTAAGCCTCCTCTCCTCTCCCTTCCCCTTGGGAGTCCTCCAGGCAGCCGCCGCAGCCGCCCCTGGTCTCTGAGCCACCTCAGTTCCTGGCAACCAGCACCCCCTGGCCAGCCCCAGAGGCAACATTTGTCTGGGAAGCTTGTAGCCAGGGCTGCTGCAACAAGCAGCTGCGCAAGCCTTTGGGAAGCAGAGAAACGAGAGGGCGTCAGAGGAGGGAGGGAAGGAAAGATGAACAGAGGCTAGTGTTGCCCGCGGCACCCCGACTATCATTCAAGGCACCCCAGGGTGCCACGGCACACTGGTTGAAAACCACTGTCATAGGCCAATGACTATGGGGTGCAGCAAGTGTCTTTGGACATCACCTTTTTGTGTCCTGCTTTTGAGGAACTAGGTCCAATAAACCTTATGCCCACTTGCTTCACCCCTGCAAAGCAGTTCCAATTGATACCCTGGTAACTGTTTTTGAACACACTGAGAGAGAGCTTCAGGTAAATTAGTGCGGTCACATCCTCGCATCCATATATAACCCACCCAAATTCATAGGACAGACCTTCACCACTCAGAACAAACTCCTCTAGACAGTACTGAAGAGATGCAATAGTGGCATCACTGCTACAGAGTTGGTCCTAAAATGGACTGTAGCCCATGTTTGATTATATTCATTATTTTGCCTTCTGGTTATTGTCTTAGTGAACCAAATTAATCCAAAGTAATCAGGAGTGGAGAACCTGTGGTCCTCCAATTTGTTGTTGGATTTTGGGCTGCTGGGAGTTGTGACAGAAAAGTTTGTTTTTGCTGGGCAGGTTGGTTCACCAAGTGTTTTCTTTTTCTTTTTCCCTGCCAGCAAATGGTTAACTAACGGCAGCTTATGATTGGCTGGGGTTCCAGGAGGGGGAGTTGAAAAGGAGAGGATTTGGAGAGACAGTTTGAGTAGGTTGGGATTGCGGTTGGGAGATAGGGAGAGAGAGGAGAGAGAGTTAGTTCTGAGGAATATATCACAAGACAAGGAGTCTCTGAGCTTAGTGTGAAGGACAGTGTGTGATGTCCTGTAAGAGTAATTAGGCCATGAAATAACGGAGGCTGAGGCTGAACAGGGAGAAGTAGAAGCTGTAAAGAGACCCGTCTACTTAGGTCTCATTCCAGTCAGGGGGGGAAAGATTCTTCTAGAAAGAGAAGATTCCCAAACCAGCGATCTCTTAGGTCTGTTACTTGGAGTACCTAAGGAGTAGGGTTGTCAAAGCGATGTGTAACTGACAGGAAGTACCACCTTGTTTAAGAATCGAAGTATTAAGCTATGCAACATCTGAGAAAGCAGTGAAGTGAAATAACATTATAATCTGAAGTAGCCTGTGTTTTACCCACTCGTGTCATAAACTTCCTTTGTTAAATAAAATCTTTATTGTTTGTTTAATCTAATCCTGCCTGAGACTCCAAATTATTAAATTTTCCCTCACACATGCCCCCCACAAGATAATCTGAGGTAGTTTGTGGGAATTCGAGGAAGTGGTGTTCTGTGAGGTGGGTGCACTACATTTAAGTGAGGGCAGGCCCAACGGCACCAAGGGGGAAAAGTGTCGTTGCGCCGTTGCAGGAGTCCCATTAATTAATTAACCCCCCAATCCATGTCTTAAGGTGTGAGGCAGTTCTGAAACTGAAGGGAAGCCAAATTCGACTGTCTAGAAAAGTCATATTAACTTGACTGGCTTTGTGGAGTTCGGAAGGCTCTCAGGTGCCACAAAAATATAAACCATGTAAACTCTGACATCGCTTTCCAATTCCTGCAGTAACAGTGCAATCCTATGCAGGTCTATTCAGAAACAAGTCCAGCTGAGTTCAGTGAGGCTTGCTTGCTCCTAGGTGAGTGGCTATAGGATTGCAGCTTAAGTCAGTGTTCTGTTGTGATCACTAATACGCCTGATTTTTGAAAAAGGTTGGTAGTAATAAATATTCTGGTGTGTGTGTATTTAAATCACTGCCTATCTTCCTCAGTGGTTTCATTGCCCCTGCAGCTATAGGCTAGCTCCATCAGGGTCCCTCTCTCTCAACTGTCATCTGGTGGCAGCCATTTCCTCAGGCTGCCTCAGTGGGAGAGATAGGAACAGCTGTCTAGACATTAGGGCCTGAGTTTTTCAGTTTTATTTTACTTTCCCCCTTGTGTGTTATATTTTTGTTTGTTTGTTTGTTAGAATGTAAGTCTGTGGGTAGTAGGAAGTGTCTTGTTTTGATTTTATGTAAGCCACTCTGGGATCCTTTTTAAAGAACTGGTTACAAACACTGTAAATAATAATAATAATAATAATAATAATAATAATAATAAATCATGATCTTATTATTTATATGCCTCCCAGCTGACTGGGTTGCCCCAGCCATTCTGGGCAGCTCTCAACAAAATATAAAAAACACAATAAAGCATAAATCATTTTTTTTAAAAAAACCTTCCTTATACAGGTCTGCTTTCATATGTCTGCTGAAAGTCAAAAAGTTGTTTATTTCCTTGCTATCTTATGGGAGGGCATTCCACAGGGTGGGTGTCAATACCAAGAAGGTGCCTGGCTCCCTGAACCTTCACTTCTGAGAGTGAGGGAACCTTGGAGCTGGTAGTGGGGTGAGAGAGCTGAAAATAATGCCAAAAAAAATTCACATCTGGCAACCAATGCGCCACTTTGGTTCCAGATAGTACATAGGGAGTCTAAAAAGCCCAGGACACAAATTTTCATGGCCCTCAAGCAGCTATGGTGGCTCATTTAACAAAAAGGTCATGTATTTTGCATTAACTCTGGCATTCTTACCAAACAAAGCCTCCTGGAGCAAAATAAACACCAGGGTTAACCCCTCCCCAATCACAGAACCATAGAATTGTAGAGTTGGAAGGTACCACCAAAGGTCATCTGGTCCAGCCCTGTAATGATGTTGTTGTGGCTACTCTCGAGTAAGACGCCCCAGTCCATGCTTGTCTTTAAAGATTTTATTGTGCATAGTATTTACAGTGCAGAGATAGCAGAAAACATGGCCTCCTAGTCACTCGCAGAATCCGGGAGTTGACATTTCCTGTTGCGTGACCAGCATAAGAGCTTGGGCACCCCGAAACGCCTCCTCCCGACCTTACGTTTAGTGGTGCGCCTTAATTTGGGCGCTGGAAGGGGCTGCCTGTTCCCCTCCACCTCTTGGTCAAGGCGTTGCAAGGGCTCTCCCCATAGCTGCCAACTCCTGGGAGAAAAAATACGGGATCAGCAGCGCCGGCAGTGGAAGTCGCTTCTACGCATGTCCAGACATGCGTAGAAGCAACTTATGGTGCCGGCGCTGTCCGATTTCTGGTGCCCAGACATGGGCAGAGCGGCACCCGAAATCCAGGCCGGTAAGAAATCCGGGGGATTTACGGGATTTTTAAAAATCTGGGCTGCCGGCGAGAAACGGGTTTAAAAACGGGGGTTTTCCGCGAAAAACAGGAGACTTGGTAGCTATGGGTCTCCCACATCACTGACCCTTGCCTCCTCCATCCCGCTAACTTCCTCATTCCCCCCACCTGACCCACTGCTGCTGCTCTCACTGGGCGAAGTGCTGGGGGGAGCTTCCCTGTAGGAAGGTCCCCTGACATGCCCCCTGCAAACACGATCATAAAACCTTCATCCCCCCTTATTCGATTTAACAGCATCAAACATGAACGAAAAGAAAATACTCAGAGAGTACTTCATGTTTCAGAGAGAGAAACACCCCTCCCACTATATAGAACTCTCATGATTCACAGAATATTAATAGTAATAAAAAGAGATAAAACATCAAACATTAAATAATAATAATTACTGTTTTATCTGGGCCTGAATGTTACATATAATCGAGTGCAAGAAGTATCAGCCACAGTAACAAATGTGCCGTGTGAACAATACAGGGAAATGGTGTGTCACCATCATCATCATTATCATCATTTTATTATTTATACCCCACCCATCTGAGTGACTCCCAACACATACAGTATAAAAATATAATAAAACATCAAACATTAAAAACTTCCCAATACTTCCCTTCAGAATCGGATATCTTTAAAAAGTTTAAAAGGGCTTTCTGGAGGTTCCTTCACTGCGAGAAGACAGGGAACCAGGCATAGGGCCTTCCCGGTAGTGACACTCTCCCTGTGAAACACCCACCCATCAGGTGTCAACGAGATAAAGAACTTCACAACTTTTAGAAGACATCTGAAGGTAGCTCTGTATCAGGAAGTTTTTAATGTTTGATATTTTATTATGTTTCTAAACTGTATGTGTTGGGAGCCATCCAGAGTGGCTAGGCCCGGCAACCCAGTCAGATGGGCAGGGTATTAATTAATTAATTAATAATAATGGGACACAGCTTGGGTACACATTACTTTTTGTACACATTACTTATCCCAATCTTCCTCATTTCCTTAGAGAGACAATGAGAATGAAAGTCTTGTGATATGTTTCTTTCCTTCCATAATGAGAGAGTGGAGGAGGTGGCAAGCTGCACTATCCTTGGGGCCTGGATCTGCTGCCCTTTCCAGCTGTTCCCAGTCTGTTGCCTGAGGCTTCTGTGAGGGTAATGGACAGGGCAGGCCTGCTTTCAGATTTGCCAAAGCCACATTTCATTGTTATATTTGATCAGAACCAACATACTGGTTCAAGCAATCAATCTCAGATGCAGTTGTCAAGCAGGATCAAACTGTGGATTGCAATCTTGGTTTAAAGGGATTGCTTTCAAACCATAGTTACCCAGCTCCCTGTTTTTTGTGGTGCTAAATTTGAATTTCTCCCCTCAGTGTATGATGAAACAAATTGACAAAGCTTTGTGTAAAAATCTTGTATTTAATTTCTAGGACCAAAGTGCTACCTCTGGAATAAACTATGAAGAGGGTAGTAATGCTGGAAGAAGCTCAGAAGGAAATCCTGCTGCCTTTGTTTCTGCAGCTGAAAGAAAGGTGGCAAAGAAGGGCCCAGGAAAGGATCAAAGTTGGACTGACAAAGTGGTGAGTATTAGGTCCTCTGTGTGCCTTCTTATCCTAAGTTTTTCCTTCCAGAATATTGTGTACAGTGGTACCTCTACTTATGAATTTGATCCGTTCCGAATGCACATTCGTATGTATAAAAATTTGTAAGTGAAATCACGATTTCCCATCGGAATGCATTGGAAACAGATTAATTCATTCCGGAGCCTAGAAAAAAGACTTTAAAGTGCACTTTAACTGCACAGCAACATTACCTTTCAGTGCAGGGAGTGCAGGCGTCAGCGGCGAGGGCCAGATCCGGCCGTAGGCCGAACAGCGGGGTGGCGGGAGTGCTGGCGGCGGAAAAGGCCGGATCCAGCGGGAGCTGGCTGAGCGCGGCGGCGAGGGCCCAATTCGGCCCAGCAGGGGTGGCGGGAGCGCTGGCGGAAGCAAGGGCCGGATCTGGTGGGATACGGCTGAGCGCGGCGGCGGCAAAGGCCCGATTCGGCCCAGCAGGGGTGGCATGAGTGCTGGCGGCAGCAGCAAGGGCGGGAGCCGGCTGAGCGTGGCAGCAGTGAGGGCCCGATTCAGCCCAGCGGGGTGGCGGGAGCACTGGCGGCGGCAGCAAGGGCTGGAGCCGGCTGAGCGTCGTGGCGGCGAGGGCCCGATTTGGCCCAGCGGGGTGGCGGGAGCGCTGGCGGTGGCGAGGGCCCTTCGGATGTCGAAGAAATTTGTAAGCGGGCCCCAATTTTTTCTACTCATAAGTAGAATATTTCGTAAGTAGGGTCATGCGTAAGTAAAGGTACCACTGTATTAACAGGACTATTGTTTCAGTCCTATGTACACTTACTTGGGAGTAGGCCCCATTGAACTAAATGGTACTTACTTCTTTGTAGACATGCAATAGTGCTGTGGAACACTTTCTGTGGAATTTCTGCTTATGAGTGGTGGTGTATAGTGGTTTTTCTTCTCTGACAAGTTGTTGTGGAGGGAGCATATTTTACCAGTTTTGAAAATATGGGTGGTTTGAATTCTCAGTATAGACAATTAAATTAGGATTTGATAAAATATAGAATGGGTTATCCAGTGAAGTGAGTTTTAGAAACCACTTTTCCTCCTCTGCCATTTGTAACTTGGCTTGCTTGTATGATCAAACTGGAGTCATCTGCTCTTTCAGAACAGGTCAGTGGTGCAGCTGTTCCCAGTATGAGACACACTGTGGCCTCTGTTGCAAAACCTGTTTTCAGTGGACCACAGGAGTTATTAGATTGGATTTGGAGTTGCCCTTCCCTGAACAGAAGGGCTTTTCCTGTTTGTGAAATGGTCTGCAATCTATGAGAGGTTCTTGCTGGAAGAAGTGGGGGTGGTGATCTTTGCCACTTCTTCCTTCCTGGTTGCACATCACATAGCACATCCCATGCTCTTCCAGGGGCTCTCCTGGTGCAGGTGACACAGGGGCTTGCGGGGGGGGGGGAAGAGGAATTGACAAAAACAACACCTCCATCACTTCCTTCAGTAGGAGTATCCAATTAATTAGTTCCACTGACTGGACATGTGGATCCAAGCTGTACAGTATAAACCAGTACTGTACCTGATTTCTTTTTCTTTTGTTTTATACTTCTTTATCCTTTCCCCCCTTACTTGCTGCAGTGTTATTGTTTTGCTGTTGTACAGTGCTATGCTGTTTTAAAATATTTAATGGTGCATGTTTATAACAAACAAACAAGTTGTTACTACCGGTAATTACAGGCAAGCCTGAAGGGAGAGACTGACATAGGCTGTTGATCTGTGGGCCACACTACCTAAAAGTATGAATTCTTTTCACCTGTTATTATTAATGCCGAACAAGATTTCTGGAAAAGGTTTATATCTGAAGAGTAAGAAACAAAGGGATGAGCCTGCAGCAATCAAACTTTTGTGTATAATTAACAGTTTTACCATAACACATGTTAATTTATTTATTTTTTTAGATTTCTGTATGTGAAATGCTTGCCAATAAACCTTTTATAAACTTTTGGAGGCAATATTGACAATGTTGTTTCCAAAAGCTAACCAGATGTACACACTTGATTCTGCAATGGCAACAATGGCAGCAAATAGGACTTGCTAAACTTAGGACTCAGCTATACAACTGCAAATAAAACGTTTCAAGTGTGTTGTAAAGTGCAAGATACAAATGTGACACTAGATGGTGATAATGAGCTATGGCAAATTCAATATTTCCCCCCCAAAACTTTTCTTAAAAAACACATTTCCACAGTGCTTAAGGTGTGTAGATTCCACCTTAGTAAGGTTTAAAGGCATAGTTTATTATTTCTGTAAATAATTTCCAATTTTATTCCTTCACCCTATGGGATAGAAATATCCTTAGCTGAAGGTCATTTATCTGGGATGAAGGTCCATCACATGGTTTATGGCACTACCTGTTGGCTGAAGGCAGTGAAAACACACAAAGTTGCAGGAAGTAGAAGTGGTTTAGTCCTCCTCAACTCCAGTCCATTTCATGATGAGACAAAAGAAAGGCAAATAATATACAAATAAGAAAAAATGCACACAGGAAAGGCATTGCAATGAAAGGAAAGCACTACAGACTACTTCCCTTAGGGAAAAGGTGCACAGAGGTGGTCTTGGAAGAACTTATTGACAGAACAATGTTGAAAGACACACACATTACTCAAATGCAGGAGAACTATGCCATAGGCTAGGTAACTGCTGAGAAATACATAAGGAGAGGCAACAACAGAGATCAGGGAAAGCAGTGTAAGGTAGGATTCCACAAAGGACAACAGCTTCTTGCCTGCAATCAGTTTTTACACAGACAAGTGACAAACTACAAGGGTGCCTAAATTAATAATTTACTTTTATGTACAGTGTGCTGTGCATGATATCCTAGAAGAGGAAATTTATTTGTATGAAAGCAGTGTGTTCTGGGATCATGTGGTATCTTATTCCAGCCTTATCCTGTAGCAAGCAAGAATTTCTTCACATCAGCTGGGCAGGGAAACTTCTTAAACATTGGTTCATAGGAGGATGCATTGCTGTGTTACAGAAAGCAGGAGTGAGCAAAATCTTTACAACAGAAAAAACAGAAACTCCTTTAGAAGGACCTGACAAGGGAAAGCTGCCTGCTACTGCAAATCAGAATGTGGAAAAAAGAAACCATAAGCATACAAAGAAACAGAGAAACTGGGGAGTTAAGCAAAGGTATCGCTCATGTAAATTTATTGAAGTGGTATTAAGTGTAATAAGAACTGATGTAGTGATTTCATTTTCATTCTGGTCTGAAAGGGAAGGGAATCCACATTTGACCAAATGTAAAACTATCTAGAATGGTCACGTAAAATATTAAAGCATTCAAGTGCCACCTATATATATATATATATATATATATATATATATATATATATATATATACACATATACATATACATATATACATATACATACATACACAAACCCTAACATTTCCTTCCAAATTTTGCAGTGGTTAACAGTGCAATCCTGTACATGTCCTGTTCAGAACTTAGTCCTACTGAGTTCAGTGATGTTTGCTTCTAAGTAAGTGAACATAGGATTGCAGCTTAAGGGCTGGATTCAACTATCCGATTTCACTAGCAGAAGCCAGTGCAACAAATCCTGCTAGTGCAACAGAGCTTCTTTCCATGCACCCTCTCACACGCCCTGAAAATCTAGAAAAGAGCATGGGGGAGAAGAGGGGAAATAATTTCATTAGGCAAGCAGAAATGTTTATACTGATGGGGCAACAGCCTGAATTCTACCCCTAAGTATCAGAACATATTTGCATCTGTCAAAACAAGCTATGCTGACCTTTTTCTTACTGTTGCAGCCAAGTCTGTTATGGCGATGGTGTTACAGTATTTTTCCATGCCATACTGTCTAAGGACTTCAAAGGAGAGTCTAATGAGCCCAGAGTCTTCATTAGGGCAGAAGGCATTTCTGGATATAATGATTGGGAAGACAATATCTGTGAGCTGCTTTGCACAAAGTAAGTACAGTTCTGTAGTGGCCAGAAAAGACAGCATCCACATATCAGGTTTTTAAAAATTGGGGAAATACATATTTTTTGTTTCTACTGAAACTCTTAATATTTATTTTCTGTGCCTCTATAGACTAGCATTTTAACTTCCTGTCTATCTTCTCAAAATTAAGGTTATTAAGAGCGCATGCAGATACATATAATATTTATTACGTATTAATACTGGCTTTTTATAATTTTTTGGAAGGTGAGGTATATTTCTTTCCTTAAAAATAAGATTGTATTAAAGCTTTTTTTATATAATGTAGTAAGATAAAAGAAACTAATTAAATAAAAACAAAAACAGCAAAAGAAAGAGAGTTCTTAAAGAATTCAAACATTAATAACCGACTTTCTAGCAAAAATATATTACTTGGCCCTAAGACATCCATACCTAAGGATAGCCAAGGTAACAGCAATTTTTAAAAATGGATCCAGGAAATTATATGCCAGTTAGTTTAACTTCTCTTCTGGGTAAAATGGTGGAAAACATAATTACATATCAAATTACCAAATTCCTCACCAAAAATTTCCAAACAAACTTAGCAGTCATGGAATAAGTGGATAGGTCCTCTTCTGGATTGGTAACTGGTAAAAGAAGAGGAGAAAGTAGGACTAAATGGACAGCTCTCACAATGATAAGGGGGTCCCTTAAGTAGCTGTATTTTACTTCTAACTTGTTCATAAATGAACAGAAGAGAGGAGTGAATGAGGAGGAGGCAAAACATGGAAATTATTCTGGATGTTAAAAAGGTTCCTGAGAAAAGCATCTCCCATGAGCTATTTCACAATATACACAGATGTTTCACACATTACTCAAGGGCTTATGGCAGCTGTCAGCTCAACTGTCAGATCCATCTCTGTTAAACTACTCTTTTGGAAAGTGGTGTCTCTAGTAGCCAATGTTTTAGCTAGGCATGTGTCAGAATTTTGTTCCTTCTGGGACCTCTGGGTGGCCCTAATAAAGGTACTTCCTTTATACCTAGGATGCATTCCACTTTTCACAGATCCCAATAATAGATCCTACCTTCTTTCTGCCCTCCCTCCACCCACCTAGTGTTAAAACTATGACAAAACAATGAGTTGTGTGTGTTTTCCTTTTAATTCCTAAAGGTGGTAAACATATGATCTGGAAGCAATATTTACTCCAGGAGATTATGCTTTGATGCAGCAACTGATACTTTACATTTAGACCATTACTTTTCTGTTTGTTTTTGTTGAGAGAGCTTTTTTTTAGCTTAAGATTTATTGCTCAACCATTTATGTACTTTGCTTTTAATATAATCACAAACGTGGGTTGTTTTAAAAACAGGGATGTTGGTAAACTTGGACACCTATTTGAAGGTTGTGTCACCATTTCAATGGACAACATGGATAAACAAATTCCCTATAAATATTATGTGGTATGTGGCAAGGAAGGAGAATATGAAGTTATACCCAAAGAGTCTCCAGAGGGATTCTATGTGAATCGTTGTTTGTTTATACAGTTAAAGTATTTAAGTGGTACAGGTAAGGAACTGTTTCCAGTGTGTGTGTGCGTGCATGGGTGAATATGTGTGTGTATGCATGTACTAGGTTTATAACCCATATTTCCTCCAAGGAGCTCAAGGTGGCAGAGATGGTTCTCCCTTCTATATTTTATCTTCACAACAACCCTGTGAGGAAGGTTAGGGCGAAAGGCTGTGACTGGCCCAAACTTCATGGAGGAATCTCAACTAAAACATCCATGACAGATGGCCATCCAACCTCTCCTTTAAATCTTGCAATGAAGAAGAGTCCATCACCTCCTGAGGGAGTCTGTTCCACTGTCAAACAGCTCCTGCTGTCAGAAAATTCTTCCTGATGTTTAGTCGGAACCTCCTTTCTTGTAACTTGAAGCCATTAGTTTGAGTCCTGCTCTCCAGAGCAGGAGAAAACAAGCTTGCTCAGCTGTTCATAATAAGATTTGGTTTCCAGGCCCTTAATCATCTTTGTTCAGAAATGGGCGAGCACTTGGTGTCTGCTCCCTGCTTTGCTTCTGTCTTCACCCAAAAGGAAAGCAATGCTAGATGCATCATACCCTAGAGATTTGAATTAATTTAAAGAACTAGGTTTCCCTTACCACCTCTAATCACTATGCCACATTGACTCCCACCATAGCACTGACTAACATTCTGATTTAGCAGCGTACCTGATCCCTGCATCATGTTTCTGTGTATATGGGCTTGCTGCCATGATGGAAAACAGGAATTCCCATTTCCTAAAGGCATAATCTATATACATGGGAGAGGTGGACCACAGAAAAACCTTCAGGGAAAATAATTTTTTGTTCATGTGAATGCATGCTTATATGTTTGAGACCTGAAAGTGTATTATATTGAGCAACCGAGTTTGTAAAATTGAGGTCATCAATATCTTTTTTTGAGGGGTGGGTGGGGATAATGGCATGTAGAATATTGAATAATGAAATTATATTACCCATATAGATAGGGGGATGGAAAGGATTATCTTGTATCATGAAAATTCCTTGTTGTTGTTCAAAAAATGAGGAGAAACTTTTTTGTTTTTGTTTTATTAACAGATTGGCATCAGTTTGATGATATAATATGTAAAGAATCCTCTTCAAGCAGGTGGAATATTTCAAGCAATAAAAATGCCAATATTGTGAAAATGAAGAAAAGGGCTTTACAAATAATGCTGGATAGTCTGTTCTCTATATTGAATACCTGGACTTCTTGCAGTGTCAAGAACTTCTTCCAGCAATTTCAGCAGTTTTACTTGGTGAATAGGAAGCTAATGGTACATGAGGGAAAGCCAAAAGAATGGACAGATTTACAGTTTGATGAAAAGCAGGTACAGTATTGTAAAAGCAGGTTATCAGGAACTTGTCTTAAGGGGTCAGTGTTCCTATTACTAAATTATCAGCAGCTGTTGATTTTGATGTCCTATGTGGCTGTGTTAAGCTGCTTGCTAATTTTATTGAATGAAAAGGCCTAAACTAGGTCAGATGATTTAGATTTTCAGCTATACTGTAATTGCTTTTCCTATCATCTGACATGGGATAAAATAGATACTCTAGGACCGTGTAAATGCATATTCTCATGCTTTTACATTACTCAGATTGGCTTACAGTCATTACAAATAACAATCCATTAAAAAAGCCACAATACAAAACCAAAAAGGAACATAACAGCAACATAAAAACTTCTTCTCAGCAAAGCAAATGCTCACTGAAATATTAAAACTATTTCACCGGCTGGCAAAACATAACAAGCAAGTGGGCCAAGCAAATCTCATGAAGCAAGGCATCCCATAATCTGGTGGGTGCTGCTCCTGAAAAAGCTCCATCTCTTATCTTAACTAATTGGCTGATGGGCTGGATCCTGACTCCCCCACTCCTCATGGGCCTTTTTGACAGGTGACAGCTGGCTGGCATTGACCATTTGCAGGCACAGGTTGGATTCAAACATGACTTACAAACAGATTTTCTTCCTCTCTGGACCAGCAAAGTGATCTGCAAAATCAGTCTGCAGAGGAAAAATGTCTTTTTGCCTGCAAACAATTAACACCAAAGGGGCTTGCTGTCAGCACCAATCAGTGAGTCCCACTTGCCAAAGGACAATCTGTAATGCACTTTAAGTCCCCCCCTCTTCTACAAGGTGATGATGGCAACACCTCCCCACCCCCATTACTTCTTGTTATTGTTCAGGTTTTTGCTGCTTCTTTAGTGGCAGCAGCCACTCTCTGTACACACTCTGTTCACACTCTGTATAAACACACTGCTTACATTTTTCATTTCTTGGTTGCTTTACCACTGGCAGTGTTGGCCAAGGTACTTTCCCCCTCTTGACCTGCTTTAGGAAGGGAGAAGGTGGAGAGACTCAGCCATTACCACTGGTTCCAAATGTGACACAGAACAGAACGTCTTCTAGAAAAAAACAGGTTATTTTTGGAGCTGAATTTATTATTATCTTTTATCTTCTTTTATTTAGGTTCAAAAGGTGATTAAAGATTACTTAGAACATTACCGAAAGAGTGCAGCTTGGAATACATCAGAATATAATAAACTATTCCTGTCATTGACCATCTTTCTATTATCTGGAGATTTCTATGATATTCCAAAGTCAGAACAAGAGTGTATCAGATTTTGCAGCCTTCTTTGCCTGAAGGAGCAACCACCGGCAAAGGCAATGAATGAAATCAAAGAAGTGTTTTCAAAGATTTCATGGTGCCCCCCAGGCTCTCAGATTCCATCCCATGAAAGGTGTGCATGACTTCCACACTCTAGATTTTTAAACAAGTTTTTAAAACCCACCTATTTTGAACAGTCTTTTCTTACATGTTTGCTTTTTTTGTTTCTTTGTTTGAGTGCCATCTTACATAATATAATTTTGTTAGTTTTCATATTAAATCTCTATTATCAGTTATTAACTAGCTGTAATTGACCTTTTCAATAACTGTTACTACCTTTGTCAGCTGTTTTGCTTATTTTTAGATTGTTTTTATGATACTGTGAATTGCCTTGGGATGTGAATAATTTTGTAAATAAAATAATAATTTGCGGCTGAAAAGTAGAGGGATTGGTATTGAATAAAAAGTGTTGTATGATAATTGCGTTGCTACCTTTGTCCAAACAGAGGTATGACTTTAGCAACTGTGTGTTGGACAAAAATTAAATGGATTCAACCATCCCCATGCATAAAGCGGGGATTGAGAACCTGTGGCCTTCCAGATGTTGCTGGACTTCACCTCCCATAGTTCCTAATCAATGGCCATGTTGGCTGGGGCTGATGGGATCTGGGAGCCCACCAACATCTGGAAGGACACAGCTTCCCCATCAATAAGATTTACATCTCTTGAATTCCCTAATAAGAGGTACATCTCCTGAATTTCTGCTTGTGAGACTTTGTCAGAGAAAGGTCCCAATGTCCCTCTTCAACCATCTGATTGGCTTTTCTTTTTCGCTTTCAGGTTGGGGGTGTATTTGAGATTGTTCTGCAATTTTTGTATTGTACAGCAAGTTCATCAGTGGCTGTGGACAATCCCAGTTCTTCATCTCTTTACTGATTTTGAATACGTCCAAGAGAATGCTCAACTTGAATCGGAAGATGCATGGGCAAGGTTGAAAGGTCTTCTCTTTGTTCAATATAGGATTGATGAAGAAAAAAAGGGTTCTGAAAAGTAAGTTGGAATATGTTAGTCTTATTGCCTTTCTCTTAAAAATATTATGATCTGTGGATTAAGCTGTCTAGAGTTCCTGTTTGATACATAGATACATACATTTCCCATATGCTGCACTAGAAGAGATTTAGCAGTGCATTACTATCCCTGTTAATTCAGAAATCAGTCCCACTGTGTAGAAAAGCTTGATTAGGAGTGTAGCCTTTGAATGCAGTCCTAAGACACTAAGGTTTATGGCTGGAGGAGGTTAAGATGATGCACTGTTACCTCTCTGCTGGAAAGCTGTGCTGGCAGAAAGCTCTGAAGATGTGATGGGGGCAACAGCAACTTTGGATTCACTGGATTCAAAACACCGCAGGTGCCCTGAAGGCCCCAATCCTTGAACTACTTAGCTGAACCAACATGGTGCAGGCATAATGCAGAAATTAGAAACACATTGCATTTCTCCTTTCCATCTTAGCCCACATGAGCCAGCAAAGCTTGGGATGTTGTGGTAGATTTGCTGATCTGCTCATCCTGAACCCTACTTAGGATTGAATTTTCCATTTACAAATACAGTATTATTCCACTGTTCCTGACAATGTTCAGTTTCCTGAGAACATGGCATTCTTTTTTATATTATATGAAGGCATTATGTATATTTAAGTTATTATTATTTGGTTTTGCAGATTCTTACTACAAAAAATGAAAGAAAAGAAATATTTAGTGAAAGAAAACAGAGCACTGTTTAGATCATGGTTTTCCTTGCTTCCTCGAAGAGCCTTGGCTGAATTTACCTCTGACTTTCCTGCTGAACCATTGGACTATCTTCTAGGAATTTTTCATAGACTGGAAGATGTGAAAGCCTCTTATCATACCTGTGAGGTATGCTTTGATTTTTTTTTTAAGAAAGTAATATCCATCTAAAATAGGTGGGGAGTCTGTGGACCTCTAGATGCTGTTGTACTCCAACTCCCATCAGCCCCTACCAGCATGATCAGGGATGAAGGGGGCGGTAGTCTAGTAACATCTGGAGAGCCACAGGTCCCCCATCCCTGACCTAAAATGTAGCACAGCTTATAACATGCCTGTTAAGTCAGTAAATGAGACAATTTAAAATAAAAAGTTCTACTCAACAGAATCCTGATAGTCCATACTGAAGTCATGCAATTATTACATTTTGAAAAAGGAGGTGGTGATATGACTGAAAAAGCCCGCCCTGGTCTTCTTGGTGTTGGATGGAGTCATAGTGTGGTGGTGCTCCTAGACTAATCACTGTCACTAAAAACTGATAATACAGCTATGGCCATTTCTGAAATGTAATAGCCTGACTGCTGTTGCCCTTGCACTGGTAACTTCCAGAGTGGACCACCATTTTTCGTTCTGTTTTGCCTCTGAGATTAGTCTGGAAGCTATAGCTAGTACAGAATATAGCCACTGCTGAAAGAATTGCATGGGCTTCCAAATAGCCACCAGGATAAGTTCAAGCTGCTGATAGTGGTGAACAAAGCCCTGTGTAGGAGCCAGGAAACCTAAATGATTGTCTTGCCCATCTGATCATTATACTCTGCAGGGAAGGACCTCCTACAGATACAATCTCATCATGAGCTCATTCCGTACAACGTAGGAACCAGATCTTTATCATGGAAGCACCTAATATTTGGAATTTCCTCCGGCTACGTATCAGACGCACAGCACATACACACACTCATGCACTTCGGTTCACACACTTCACATACACACTGCCACACATGCATCTCTCTCTCTCTGCCCAAGTGTATTGCTCTTAATCACACACTGAGCATACTAGAGCCCACCCATTCAGAAAAGCCCAATATTTCCAGCCCCTATATAAACACACACACATACACACACACACACACACACAGAGAGAGAGAGAGAGAGAGAGATCCCTGGTGATCCCTGATGTAATGTAATGTATAGTTTGGCCTTTAGACTAGATCAGGGGTTCCCAACAAAATTTTCTCGAGGACCCCTCATCGAGCCGCTATTGTGACAAGGACCCCCATTAATTCCTAATCCTAAAATTAAAAAGTGAGAGCCAAATTAAGAGTCTTTTTTATACGTTTTTTACAGTTACAACAGAGTACTCCATCAGTATACAGTTAGTTTTAATTTTCAGTTCTTAATGAGATGAGTTAAATCTGTCCTTTGAGTTCATTATTTCTGAAATATTAGGTTCCAAACTTGAAACTTTCACTCTGAAATCTGACTGCAAATCTCTACCTGCCTACTAGTCAGCAGAAAATAACTTTTGGCTCCATTAGCACCTTTTTATTAAACAATTTTGGCTGAGTGAAACATATCCAGCGCCGTGGTGCGAAGATCCCTCCGGCGCCCCCCCAAAAAAAATTCCCAAGAATTGACAACCTTTTTTAGGCGGGGGACCCCCAAAGTTGTTGACCATTTTTAGGAAAGGTTCCCCAGAGAAGAAGCTGACAAGAAGCAGCGGGTGGAAATTAGCAAATGCTAAGGAAAGAAGGGGTGAAAGAGAGAGGGAGGGAGGGAGGGAGGGAGGGAGGAAGGAGTCAGAGAAAGAAAGAGAGGGAGAGAGGGAGGGAGGGAGAGCCGCGCACAGCGCCCAAGCGGCTCTTGCTTTTCTTGCTGGTACAACGAGCTGGGAGAAGGGACGGACTGACAGGAGCTCCCGTCCATCACCACCTCTCCCAGCTCGCAGCAAAGCAAGCGGAGCAGGCTTGGTAACTGGCAGCAGGGGGGAATGGGGCATCCCAAAAGTGCTCCTCCTGCCTTCCGTGCCTGCGTTCCAACGGAAGGCAGGCAGGGAAGGCAGGCGGCTCAGCCCGGGAGAGGCTGTTGCTTTTGCAAGCAAGGTGACAGCCTCTTCGGGGCTAGAGCGCCTGCATTCCGTGGGCTCCTCCCACCCAGTCACCCCTCTGTGCAAAGGGGGCTGATTTGTAAGGCGCCCGCACTGCTCCCTCACTGACAGAGGGGGTAAGACCACCACCCCAAAAAACAGTGGCCCCCTCTCTCTCTGGGGGTGGGAGTGGGCGGTGGAATGGGGGTGGGGGAGGGGAAGGCGCAGCTGCCGAGGTGAAGAGGCGACCTCGCGCCCGCTTCAAAGCCTCCCACCGGGTCCTGAATTGAGGGAGCAGGGGCGCCCAGCAGCGAGTCCGCCGCCCTCCGCCGACTCGGGAGTCTCATTGGGTCTCCTCGGAGGAGGCGGATCCACGCCAAAAACTCCACAGAACAGCGTCTGGAGCTGCTGGCCACAGGCAGGGAGAGGGCGGGAAGGAGGCAAGCGAGCTCTGGGGCTTTCGGCGTGGCGCCTCCTCCTCTGAGGAGACCCAAGGAGACTCCCGAGTCGGCGGAGCGGATTGCTAGGGGTGCCACGCCGAGGCAGCAGTGCGTGGTGCTCCCGCTGCGCGCGCGCCGCTCAGAACGCGCATCTTGGGGAGGTGATCTTGCGGACCCCTCTGGCATAGCTCGCGGACCCCTGGGGGTCCGCGGACCACTTGTTGGGAACCACTGGACTAGATGATAATGCAGCATTCTAGTTCTCTGACATTAATTTTTGTCAATGTTTCTTAGGAGGTAGAAAAATTCCTGATGAAGGTGTTGGATGCCCTCTATAAAAAACAAAATGAGTAAGTAAAAGATATGTTTATACCTTCATTATAGTGTTTAACTAGAGGAGGGTCTACTGAAGTGGGTTACTTGAACAGATTTACAACAGATTGTTTTTAAAAACATCTGCCGTGTGTTTGTGAGAGAGAGGTGGATATTGCAAAATATCTGCCCATGTGTGCAAGGCAAGACCTCTTTTTCTCACACACGGGCAGATATTTTGCAATATCTCTTAGTTTCTGCCTCACTCACTCACTCACACCCACCCACCCACCCCTGAGCAGATACTTTGCAAAATTGATGCACATACCCAGTGATATTTTGCTTCCTTCTAAAACCATATGAAGGTGACATGGCACAGATTCTGAAGTGGGATGGAAGAGATCTGAACACCCATTAGCTGCATTCCGAGGCTATCACCAAAAGTGAGGTGAATAGGGTGCAAAGGAAAGCCTTGCACTCTCTAGGATTGCACAAATGAAAGCTGTATTAGACACACTAAAGTGATTGTCAGGTTTCGTTTGTTGTGCTCATATTTTTAGACATAATCCAATCCATCCAATCCCTTGGTACAGCAAAAATAACAAGCATTTCCCACAATTTTAGAATGTTACAGCAGGACACTTGGAACTCATATGTGACTGTCTGCCAAAGACTTCATGAGAAAATATGTAGAAAATTTCTGAATCTTCAATATTACAAGACACCAGCTGTTTCTGTCAACATTATTTCAAGGATTCTTGAATTTGCACCTTCAGAGGTGAGCATCTCTCTGTATGCTGTTTGTTATTTGAGGTGGTTGCTGATGAACCAAATGGGTTGGGTATTGCCTCTCTTCACGTGGCTAGCTTTTTTTGTATCTTAGCAGAAAGTTGCTCTTTGGTTCAACAGTTTGTAATTCTTTATTTTCTTCACAACAGGCTTCAAGAGACAAGGCTATGCAGAATACTCCAAAGACAGTATACCAATGGCTTCGTAATACTACCAGGGACTGGTTTCGTCGTGTTCTTCCAGCACATATGCTGAAACCTGGTTCAGATTTAAGTGTAGAGCTTACTTTTTCAATGGAGCTTGAGGTTTGTAATCTGGAACTCCACACTATTTTCTTGTATGTGTACCCCTCCCCCAGTAGTCATTTTGGCCTTCATGGAAAGAGATCAGTTGCTGCGGTGGAGCATATGCCTGCGCTGCCCAGGGCGGACATGCTCCCGAGGGGGGGCGCTATCCTGAGGGGGATGGGACACGGAGGGTGGCCTCCCATGCACCACAGTTCAGGGTAGGAGAGGGGCGGGGAAGCTGCTGCTCACTCTCCTCCTGCTCTCTGCAGCGGGGTCAGACATGACCCGGCAACGGAGCTGCTACGACTAGGTACGCCTCGCCACGGCTGAGGAGGGCTGCTCTCTGCCATCAGGTCAGAAGAGCTGCTGCCACCGGGTGCAAGGTATGCCACACACTCACCTGCCATTTTGTCACCCCCCTCAATCATGACACCCGGGATGGACCGCACCCATCTCACACCCCTTCCTACGCCTCTGTGTTAGCCAACCTCACAGAGAATATTGTTTGGATTAAGATTGTGTTTATTTTGGTGTAGCTTTGCAGAAGATGCAAGGCTAATCTCTCCAAAGCCTATCTCTCTAGAGGAGGAATAGCCTTCTATTGATGTTGCTAGAAGGCTGTTTTCCTGCATAATTGCTGTGTGGGATGGTCAATCTTTGTGGACACTGTAGCCGGGGAGCTGGAGTTAAAATACTTTTTTCAAGCCTAATCACAGTGAGAGGGGAGAGAATCTGAATGAGTGTGGTGTCTGTTTGTGTGTGTGTGTGTGTGTGTGTGTGTGTGTGAGAGAGAGAGAGAGAGAGAGAGAGAGAGAGAGAGAGAGAGAGAGAGAGAGAGAGAGACCCTGCCCATGCCAGCCTTGGCTCAGCCCATCACTGACACATTGGCCCCAGAGAGTTGTCAACAAGGATATGCATGACTTCAAAAAGGTCTTATTTTCAAGCATAAGTCCAGCATGGGAGGCATATTTGGTGTCTGTCGTGGCAAGTTTATGCCTTCCTGTATTCCACTCCTCCATAAAAAATGGCTGCACTGCAATGAAGCTTGAATGTAGCCATCAATTGGTGTGACTACAAGGCTGATTTCAAGTGTAAATGATACACGAAGGCTGTTGGAGGAGGGGAGGCTATAAGCCTGTCCTGCTGTAGAGGCACGGTTGCCCAAATACTCTTGTCTGTCCTGGTAATGCGTGCTGTGCCTTACCTGCACATAGCAAGAAATAGGCCAGTGCTGCTGCAAAGCAGTTTGTTTTGCAGGGTGTTACCCTCGAGGGAGTGTTTCTCTCTGGGTCTCTTCCATCTTCATGGTGGCTCTGAAGTCTTGCATAGGAGAACCTATACACTTGCAATTCAGCCCATGGAAACTTCGAGAACTTGGAGCATGCAGTTCTTCTTGCTCTCCTATTGACTAACCTTTTGGTGACAAATGCCTTAGCCAAGATGTAAGGGCAGTGTCTCGCTTATTTGACTCTCCTTTGATGCACGATGTCTTTTCTTCTCTCCAGGGTTTGGAAATCCCTCCCTCCTTTGGAGTTGCTAAAGTGACATTATGTTTTTATATACTATTGTCATTACTATTCTCTTTGTTCTTTATTTATAATACACCAAAGCTGTTCTAAATTTTTAAAAATATAATAAATACAACACAATACAACAAATGTTTCCTTTCCTCTAGCTAACTTTTATGTCACAAAGAGAACTTCATATTTTGAATGGCCAGTTTTGAATTTTTAGTCTTTGGAGTACTGATACTCAACATCATTACCAGTTGGCTGAGGGAGATGAAGTGGCATGATATTCATGTCTTGCATGTATTCCTTTTGGGTTGGAGATTACCTAGCACATAGAATCATAGAATCATAGAGTTGGAAGAGACCACAAGGGCCATCCAGTCCAACCCCCTGCCAAGCAGGAAACACCATCAAAGCATTCTTAACATATGCCTGTCAAGCCTCTGCTTAAAGACCTCCGAAGAAGGAGACTCCACCACACTCCTTGGTAGCAAATTCCACTGCCGAACAGCTCTTACTGTCAGGAAGTTCTTCCTAATGTTTAGGTGGAATCTTCTTTCTCGAAGTTTGAATCCATTGCTCCGTGTCCGCTTCTCTGGAGCAGCAGAAAACAATCTTTCTCCCTCCTCCATATGACATCCTTTCATATATTTGAACATGGCTATCATATCACCCCTTAACCTTCTCTTCTCCAGGCTAAACATACCCAGCTCCCTAAGCCGTTCCTCATAAGGCTTTGTTTCCAGGCCTTCGACCATTTTGGTTGCCCTCTTCTGGACACGATCCAGCTTGTCAGTATCCTTCTTGAACTGTGGTGTCCAGAACTGGACACATGTTGCAGTCAAAGATTTGTAGAGCTGGGAAAAGACAGGGGATTTATTCTGTTCATGTCCACATGATCATAAGGGGACCTTGGAAGGAAATGTTACAGAGGTAGACCATACCAAGGGGATGCACATGATTTTGCCTACCCCACCCCCAATTTATGGAGAATTTCCATGGATGCAGGAGGCACTTCCCTTCAGATGTTGCCCACCATATGCCCTGCAGATGTTGAAGGCAATGGGAAGATGCCTGCATAAGGCTAGAATTGGAAACTTATGCTGCTCTGTTATCTGCATGTTTAGGAGAGAAAAAGGATAAACTCTGCCCCAGGGGCTGGAACTGGTCCCTAAAGCTTTTTAAAGTGGACTGACAGCCACATCTCCTGTTGCATGATGGTGGTATTGGCAGAACCAAACAAAAGAAATCCAACCATCAAAGTCCACTGTCCCTAGAGCACTCCAGTATTGCTTGGGTTTCTAGAGTGCTCCTGTTCGTTCCACTCTTCACTTTGCGTAGCTATAATGAAGCTGTTCTGGGATTTTCAACAGTGACCAGAACCTGCTCATGCAGTTCTGGAGAATTCAGAGGCAGACAGGAGGAAGAGGAAAAAACCTACTCCTTCTAGTCCCATTGCTGCTTTTGTGCCTTGTGGAGCTTTGTTAAAAAAAGATTTAAACTTCCCTGCCTCTCCCAGCACTGATGGTAAGGAAAATGCTGCCACCATCCTTCTCCTTTTCTGGTCTCTATGTGTTCACTGAAGAGTGGGGAACAATGTGTGCCTGTCTGTATGTGGTGTTGTATGTATGTGTGAGAGAGCATGGCTGCCCCCATTAATTTGCTATTGGTCCCACCTATGTTTTGTACACAGCCTATGGTTTGTCTCAAGGCAATGTGGCCCTTGGGTCAAAAAAGTTTTGCCACCTATGCTTTAGACCAGGCATTCCCAGACTTCGGCCCTCCAGATGTTTTGGACTACAATCCCCATCATCCCTGACCACTGGTCCTGTTAGCTAGGGATCATGGGAGTTGTAGGCCAAAACATCTGGAAGACCGCAGTTTGGGGATGCCTGCTTTAGACTATATCCTGTTTCTTAGTAGATTGTGATGCTGAAGGTGGGAAACTCTTGGCATATAAGTTGAATAAACTTTCCAAATCCTCTTGTATCCTTAGTGATGTGCTTTTATATTAAAGTGCATTTTCTTTTTTAGGCATGGAATCGATTTTTGAAAATTAATTTTCGTGATGTAAACCTCACAGAGGACTGGAAGGGAACTTTAATTAAAGACATGCAAAGCAGAATCAAGCAGGTACCAAGATACACAAAGATAGTATTTAGGCTCAGCTTTTCATGCGGGTGGTGCTGTGGTCTAAACCACAGAGCCTAGGGCTTGCCGATCAGAAGGTCGGCGGTTTGAATCCCCCCAATGGGGTGAGCTCCTGTTGCTCAGTCCCAGCTCCTGCCAACCTAGCAGTTGGAAAGCACGTCAAAGTGCAAGTGGATAAATAGGTACCGCTACAGTGGGAAGGTAAACGGCGTTTCTGTGTGCTGCTTTGTCATGCTGGCTCCCTTGGCCAGTAAAGCGAGATGAGCGTGCAACCCCAGAGTCGTCCGTGACTGGACTTAACAGTCAGAGGGTCCCTTTACCTTTTTCATGTGAGACTATTGATTATAATTGAAGATTTAATTTTAATGTATTTGTTATGTTATCATATTTGGAAACTCTTATATAGCATTTTTTTAAAATATTAAAATAACTTTATTTGATTCATTCAAACTGTACATCAATTTCAATTTAACAGCTTCAACAAAAAATCAATAAAATAAAATACATCTATAACTTGTGTTACAAATGTCTTATTCGTAGAGTCAACCCTATCCTCCCTCCTCCCCATCCCCACCCTGAGCCCTCCCTCCCTTTCCCAACGACTTCTCAGCTGTAGCATTTTTGTGATACTTTTATTTTTCCATTTTGCCACCACTATATCAAAATAATACTTGGTCTAATTTTCATTGCTTACTGCTTATTCGTGTCAGAGCTTCAAAGTTCTCTGCAGGTTATATACATACATTTTCAGACAGAGAATGAATATCTGTCTTTCCTTTTAGACAGAGCAGGTATGCCGCTATATTCGTGCCTGAAGTTCTGATTAGTATAGTTTTACTCATCTTTACGATAGTTAATTGTTTCATCTGCTTTTATAACTGTGGGTTGGATTCAACTAACAAATCCTGTTAACAGAAGCCAGGACAAGGGCTTCCACTAGCACAATGGGATTTTTCTTTCCTTTTCTTCCTGCCCCACCTGAAATTACCGGTATCTCCCCCAGAACAGTGCACAGGGGGAGGGGAAAGGGAATTGTTCCATCTGGCAAGTTGAAAAACAATTGCCGTAGCACTACACTGAATTCATCACTGTATATTGTATTATGGTAACTTGTCTTGGGGCCATATGATAAAGCACAGGTAAGAAATTTAATTAATGAATGGATAGATAGTTAGATGGGACGCAGGTGGTGCTGTGGTCTCAACCGCAGAACCTAGGGCGGGTTGGCAGTTCGAATCCCAGCGACGGGGTGAGCTCCTGTTGCTCAGTCCCAGCTCCTGCCAACCTAGCAGTTTGAAAGCACAGCAAAATGCAAGTAGATAAATAGGTACCGCTCCAGCGGAAAGGTAAACGGTGTTTCTGTGCGCTGCTCTGGTTTGCCAGAAGCGGCTTAGTCATGCTGGCCACATGACCCGGAAGCTGTCTGCGGACAAACGCTGGCTCCCTCGACCTATAGAGCGAGATGAGCGCCGCAGCCCCAGAGTTGTTCGCGACTGGACCTAACGGACAGGGGTACCTTTACCTTTAGATAGTTAGGTAAGTTAGGGTATATATGTCTCTCAGATTTACTCCCTAGTTTGTCTTTAAACACAAGAGACAATGGATTGTATCCAAAACTGCTTTTCTTTTATTGGAGCAGACTTCTGCTTGCACAATGGAACTCTCTACAGTCCCCCATGAATCCTCAAAATCTGCTCCAGAAGGCTGAGGGACCCTCTGGAGCAGATTTCGGGAGGTGCATGGGGAGAAGAGAGGGAGAGGAAGCCCTCTTGCATGAATTATATGCAGTGTTGGATAGAATCAAATATATTCCATACATGGTTCATAACATAAAGGGGCAGAAGTATGCTTGTCTTTGTACATAGAAATAATTTTAAATGCTAAAAGAAAACATTGATTTTCTTTTATTGCAGTACCTTTCTTCCCATTCCTTGTTTTCTCTTTCTGATCAATGCAAATATCTGGAATCAGTGATACTATTTTTTATATTCTTCCCTGACAGGTACCTCCACTTCAGCAGATTAAAGCCTACTGCTGCTTCCTTTCAGATTTTGAAAAATATGAGCCTCTGATTGGCAAATCTTTTGAAAGTTGTGCCATAGAAGCTGTTAACTTAGAATACAAGGTAGGTTCAGTTTGGTCACTGCACCAAACCTTGATTAGTACTTTCACAGTCTAGAATACAAACCATGATATATATTTTTCTCCCTAAGGCTAACTGTGGCTTAGATCTACCTGGTACTCTCATTTCTATGGTGTAGCAACCACTTGAAATAGAGGTTACAGAACACAGCTCTCCTGACAAAGAGTAGCTCTGTTCGAGCATTTGTCTGCTGTGTTCAATCAACTCATGAGAGGGAAATGGGAATGAGCACGCTAGCTTTGAAAAGCCCCTGGTCCCCAAGAGTTGGAGGATGTACAGTAGGGAGTTGTTTCTATTTGTGTAGTCTTCCCATACAATGCAGAACTCTGGGAAATCATTGCATGGGGACAACTATACATATGGGGTAGGCTCCCTGCTGGATACCGTCACCCACCAACCTGTGGATTGTGACAGGGAAGCAATGTGGGGTGAGATTAAAATCGCTTTTCCAAAAGTTTCAACAGGTTTTTGGTGGGGGCAACTTTTTTCAGACCTGCAGCAGAAGAGGGAAGGATTATAAATTCGTTCCATTGCCATGGCCATGAACCTAATCACTCAGGTTGCTATGTTGTTGTTGTTTTTTTAAGCATGCAGCATGAAACTATTGATTTAACGTGACATATTTGGGCACTAGTTCCACTGAAATCAGTGAGGTTGGACAGAATGAAGCTGCATAATGAAATTAACACTTACCCTCTAAGAGCTTAGATGATGTGGCAAATTTGAGAGCTTGCATTATGATGAACTCATTGTCATTCAATTCTTTACATATTTTTATGTCTTAAAAGAGTGATCTCATTCGTCTGATGGCCTCTTACAACTTGAGCAAGCTGGGCAAGCTTGTATCTGCTGTCATCACAAAATCATGGCCAATTGATAAAGAAGGAAAACCTCTGACTGACCTGGAAGGTGTTTTGCATCATCTTCTTGTTTGGCCAGACATCAAGCATCTTTTCACCTTCAAAGGTATTCACATGTAGCACAAAATTGGGAAGGTTGTTCTATGGATAGCAGGAAAAATATTTTAGTAGTACCCAATGGAGGAAAGCACATTATCAAAACAGAGCCAAATAACCTTACAGTTGCCCTGCATCTTTCGCTTCCTCTAGCTTGGAGCCAAATACATGCAAATCAGGCAACCTGGTCACTTTTGGGAGCAGAGGAAAGCCAATGTGCCTCCACTTCCCATTTCCAGCTTAGAGCTGGTGACAGGAGCCAGAGCCATGTCTGTTTGCTCTGCCTCTGTGGCATTCTGAGCTGTACACACACCCCTGCCTCCCTCCTGCATTCTGGACACAGGGAGAACCTGTGGGGGGAGGCAGAAGTGCGTCTGCTTATGTCTTCGCCTACCGCCTGTGTGTCTCCACTGTCCCTCTTCAGCTTGGAGCTGAAGGAGGGGTGGGGAGGTAGGTTTTGTTTGGCTCTGTTTGTACCTGGCAAACAGAGTATTTTATATGTATATATGGAGTGAGGACCATGTTTGAGAGGAAATCCTCAGGCTCCCTGAGGAATGGCTAAGCAGTCCCCAGGGATACCATGGCAAGTGAGATTAAAAACTCCTGTGAATAAAATGGAATTGAGCTTGACATTGTGGAAAAGGAGTATCACTTAAGAAAATTGGTTTATTGCTCTTTATAGGTTATATGTTTTATTTAATTTATTATATTTGTTATTGACCAAACTGCGGGAGGCAGTGCAAGACAGGAGTGCCTGGCGTGCTATGGTCCATGGGGTCACGAAGAGTCGGACACGACTAAACGACTAAACAACAACAACAAACTCCCTTTATCTTGCCCAGCTCAACCCAAAATGACTTAACAACCAAACAAATACAGTGGTACCTCGACATACGAATGCTCCGACTTACAAAGGTTTCGACTTACGAAGTCGACAGCCCCGGAAATCTTTTCGCCGTGCGTGCCCTGCACGTGCATTCTGCGTCTGCGCAGAAGCGGCATATGTGGTCCGCGCACCGCAGAAGCACAAAACCGCAATTCACGCATGCGCAGAACGGGCGCTTCGACATCCAAAAACCTCAACTTTCAAAGAACGCCGCGGGACATATCGTCTTCGTAAGTCGAGGTACCACTGTAGACAGTAAACCCCACATAGATACATTAAAACCAAGAAGAAAGAGAAATACATTAAAACATCCCACCCACTTTGAAAAGGCCACAGATAGTTAAAGGCCAAGGGCCTGGTTATAGAGGAAAGCCCAGCACCTAAAGAGATGTAACAAATGTGCCAGGTGAGCCTCCCTGAGGAGAGCATTTGAGAAATGGGGAGCAACCATAGAAAAGGTCTGTTCTCATGTTGCCAACCTCCAGGCCACTCGTGGAGGGGTTTGTGGTTTTTTAATGTTTTGGTTTGTTTTCACTGACAGTTTTTGTAAGTAGAGGAAGGTATTGATTTCTTCCAGATTGTTACAATTCTTTTGTGTGTAGTTTTTTAAATAAAAAAACTAGGTATCACCATTATATCTAAGTAAAATGTTTCAAAACTTAAAAGGGACCTTCGATTTAGTTGCTAAGTATGTACTGGTTTATAGCACAAGAATGAAAACTGTTTATTTGCTTGTTTTTAATATCTGACCAATCTCACAGGAGGAAGTGGGGACTTCCTGAGCCACCTTACTGATGATGCCAAGGCATTAATGAAGACCACTGAGTCCACACATAAAGAAATTTATGGCAATCTCATGACAGGCCAGATCTTAATTAGACATTTGGAATTTATTATAAAGTACAAGGAACAATTTGTGTTCATTTGGGAATTAAGTAAGTGAGTTTTTTTATCCCTTCATGTGTAAAATAGAAATAAATCAATAGGTTTTTAAAAGACATGACATATGTTTTTATGCTGTCTTATTGGCTTGCACCAGAGTATCAGAAATAATGAATCCAAGTGAGAGACAAAGGCAGAAAATGAGAAAGGATGGCATGAGCATTTAGCTAGGGGTGCTCAATTAGTTAAACAGACCTGTTAAAAGTGTTAGCTAATTAAGGTAGGCAGAACACCCTTAGCTTCAATTGGGCTCACATTTACTTTCACCTCTCTCTTCTGAGGCAGGAGGCTTGGAAAGTTCAGATCCACCTGGCTTACAACTAGCTGGACCTGCACACTGGAAGGGTTTACTTCTGCTGTTGAGCATGACAGTGCCTCTTTTTTTCCATTCTGAAGAGCATGCTGCCCCTATTATTATTTTATTATTATTAAATAAATAAGTTATTAAATTTCCATACTGCCCTTCATCCAAGGGTCACAGGGTAGTTTACAATACATAACATAGTAACAAATGAAAACATTACCACCCCACAGTTATTATTGCTAGCATCCCTTGCTTAGTAGTGTAGCTTTTCTTCTGTTGTTTGGCATAGAGGAGAAGCATCCTCCAATTTATGCTAACCAAGAGAAGGAAAGCCTTCTAAGGCACTGATCTGACCTGTTGTCAACCAGGCACACTGGCACCTTCCAAACAGCCAAACCTTTTGAACCTTCCTGGCCCAACTGCAGAAGTTTCCCGCAGAAGCTTTGGGTATGGGGTGTGCTTGACAAGGAGAGGCAGATCACTTCATCTTTCCTCAACTAGTGTTTCCCATTATGTATGTCATAGAGCAGAAATATCCTCTTCCTTGATCTAGCCTAGTGATGGGTTGTGCTGACATGCTCCCCTCTTCTGCCAACATCCAGTGTTTCTATGCTCACTAGACAGTTGTGGTTGTGGTTCCCTCCAGCACAGCCAGCACAGAAATGGAGTGCCCTGATTGAGGAGAGATAGAATGTTCTGTTCATCCTCAGGCATCACACCCATTACTTTTGCTTATGTTGCCCTACCAGGAAGCTAGTCATTATAAACAGCATCAGAGGCCTTCAAACGCTCCATTGGACATCCTCTTATGAGAAGTTTCAATCAGCGCTCAAGGCGAGGGGTGGGAATTCTTTTTTGGGGTCAAGCAGGGATTTGCTTCTGCACCATTAGGAGGGCAGGATTTTGCAGTGCTTATTGTAAATAATAATTCTGATTTCAGTGAATAAATCTCTCTCATCCACGGAGAAACCAAAGCAAATACCAAAACTAGAAGTAGTACTTCAGTTGAGGCTGCAAGAACTAGCATCTGTCAAAGAGGAGCAAAAACAGTTGGGATTCTTTTTGAGTATGTTTCGGAAGGTGGAAGACATTGTAAAAGGTAATGGTTTCTAATGTATGTGTGATTTTCTTTTGCACATATTTGCTTCTAACGTTGGGAATGAAAGTAAGGCAAGACTAAGGAATAAAAAGGCAGCAGAAGTTTCCAATAAATGAGCAAAATAGTTACATCAAATGCCAAGACCATTTATTTCTTTTACATACTTAGCCAGTACAGTGGTACCTCGGGTTATGAACGCTTCGGGTTACGTATTTTCAGGTTACGAACTATTGTAATCCGGAAGTAAGTAACCTGAGTTCTTGGAGGCCTCGCTGCTGCCCGGAGCAAAGCCCGGACATCGGCGGGGCCTGCAGAACCTCCGTGACTGGGCTCCAGCCGCGGAAGCGTTTGGAGGTAGCCTGGTTTCAGTTCCCACCCCCCGCTCTTGTGAGTGTCGGTGGCGAGTAGATAAATAGGGACTGCTCTGGCGGGAAGGTAAACGCCGTTTCCGTGTGCTGCTCTGTCATGCTGGCCACGTGACCCGGAAGCTGTACGCTGGCTCCCTCAGCCAATAATGCGAGATGAGCGCCGCAACCCCAGGGTCGGTCATGACTGGACCTAATGGACAGGGGTCCCTTTACCTTTATATATAAGATTAGTCTTACTTCCCCCATCTTTTTCTCAATCACCTGATAAGCAAGTGTGTTGGTTATTACCCCCTGCACTGAATTTCCTCATGGATACAACACAGCTCCTTCCTTAGCTCAGTCCTTGGTTCTTTTATCGTGAGTGTAGGCAGGGATATATATTCAGCATCTGCAGAAAAGCTAGAGGGTTTTTTAATTTTTAATTTCCTGCTCAAACACCCTCTCCAAATTTCCTTCAATGACTTCTTTTTATTTATATTGAATTGATTGTGTTGTCACCCCACACTTCCTTCAAGCAGTTCAGATCAACATAAAAGGCTCTCCTTCTCACATCCACTTTACCCTTCATTTTATCCTTACAACAACCAAACACTGAAAAGTAGGTAAGGCTGAAAAGTTAGTAGCCAGCCTAAGTCAGTTATGGATTTTTGCAACTGAATAAGGATTTGTCTTCTATGCAAGTATTAAAGATGCAGAAGCTTTGTCCTCTTTTACACCTGGACACCCTAGTAACATCACAGAAAATGTGAAAGTTGCTTGAGTAATATTTGTGGCTTTAATTAAGGAAAGGAATAGGAAATAAACTTTGTCTTCCTCTAGTGAAGCATTCCTCCAATTTAAATTAATAGTTGACTAGTGAAACTAAATATAGGGCAAATGGATTCAAAATAGTTTCTACTGTGCTAATACCTCATTTGTTATTTAATTTGTTACCTTCTAGGGAGCATTCTCAGGTTTCAAAGTAAGCTAGATGGAAGGGCAGTGGAAAATGTTTACTAGTCTTTTAGCAAACTACCAATAAATGTGTTTGATGCTAATATAGTTCATTGCCCAGCAAAGGAAAGATGTTAAACTTGGAGTGTTTCTTCAGAGTTTCTCTTTACTTTTCAGTGGATATTGCTGAAATGGAACAGAAGCACAGTGAAAACCTAACCTCAAAAGCATTGCATGATGTTGTGAATGTGAGAGAGATTTCCCAGAGTGCTGATAAAATAGAGACACATTACCACCTGAGTCCAGCGCAAAAGAAGATGACTGAAACTGTGAATAACTTTAAAGAAAGCAACATCTTCCAGTACTGCTGGGAGTGGGCAGCCAAAAAGCTGGCAAGCAGTACTGAGGATTTGAGCAAAGAGGATAGCATTACCATTTTAAATCCTGAATCTTTATTTGAATCTTGTTACAATGAATTCTCCAGACTCTATGAGTGCCTGAAATCTGAAGAGCTCACATTTGCTGAAGTGGACCTTCTCTTCAAGAATTTTACGAACCATTATGATGGACTGAAAAAGGATTTTCAGATTATATGCCGCCTTCAGCCTCAAGACAGTGGGAAATGGGTAGAGCAACGAGTTGAGCAGATCCAGCAGTATCATAAATTACATTTGGCTTTGGACTGTGTTAATGTTATTGACAAGGTCAGGGAAGGTTTAAACCTCTCTGGTGACTTCAACGACCTGCAACTATTACTGAAATTTGTAAGTATATCTCTTTAAACCCCACCACCCAAAAGGCTGTCATGAAGGCTGGGTGTTCAGGTGCAAAAAAGAATATGGCTTCTGCACCTCAAATTGTTGTGCAGAAAAGGGAATTTCAGCATGAAAAGCTATCCCTGTTGAAATTCCTTCTTTTACACAACTATGAAAAACGGAGCGGGGAGCCTCAAAACATGGCACAGCTCTTTCCCAGACCCTACTTTGCACCCTTCTCAAGAGCTTTGGATGGAATGTGTCTTGAACTGTGATTATGTCTCGCTTGTCTGGAGAGAGGTTCGTGTGTGTTTAAACCTACAGTGAGGGGGGGACAACAACCCCATCCTTTGTTCTACCCATTTTATTCCTTTGGTGGCCTTGCAAACCACTGGCATGAGACACCCAGGAAGATGTCTTTGAGGCAGTGCCACCCTTGGACTATCCCTTTATTTCTAGAAAACCAGTTCTCTCTTGCATCTGGCTATTCTACAGTGCATTCAGAATCACTTGTGTCTCTAAAGGGCTTCTAAAATTGCAGTGGTGCACTTCTTAGTAGAGCTGGGCCAAACCTTCAATGGTCTTTCCCACCCAATGGGTTGAGTGAGTAAACTGATTGTACTCTTGAAGAAGGTGGAATGGGTGTGAAGTTCATGGTGTGTTTTCCTGTGTTTTGTCAGAGGTAGGGGCATTACTGTTTTGTGATGGATAGGCATTATTATCACAGGCTCAGTTTGTATGGTAAGGTATAGGTTTGTTAAGCACTTCAGATGTTTTGAGTTCTTTGATTATTATTCTTTAGACTAGATATGATTGCTACCCTGCAAATCTGAATATGATACAGATGTAATTCTTTTGGAATTTATTATTCATCGTAGAAGCTATCAGCTGTACAATAGACCTAGACTCTTGAAATTGTTTTCCAAGCATATAACTCTGTGTGATTCACCAGCAGTTCTCACTTGCATGAAAGTAAATATGCCCATAAGTCACTAGCCAATCTTACTCTGTGAACATGTAAACATAGGAGAACGCCTGATGGATTAGGCAGGGATCATAATGCAAACCTCCCACTCCCTCAGATCTATGTGTCAGATGTGTGCTGATGCATACAATAATGCTAATGTGTCAGAGGTATGACAGATGTTATAGCCTGTGAAAGCAAGAGATAAGTGGAAAGATGCAAAAGCTTGTTTATGATGGCCATTTGTAAACTCATATGGTTAGTGTGAGGGACAGGGGATATCGCGAAGTCCCTCCCCTCCTAAGTTCAAGCCAATCCCCGAGCACAGGGGGAAGCAGAGAGAGTTCCGATTCCAGTGGGGAAGCAGGAAGTCGTGTCCGAGGCTCAGGCAAGGTAGAGGAGCCAGGGTCCCAGGTGGGACAGGAAGGGGCGAATAAGGGCGGGAGACCCATCCCCCCAACTCCGGAATTACGCAGAAAGAGGAGGGGAAAGAGGATGGGTCTGCCAAAGCTTTTGTGTTGGAGAAAGACGCGCCAAAAGCCATTAGGAGGTTCTGAAACCGACTGACAACATCACTCCGTGTAAATAGTAATGACTTGAGCACTGTAAATACGCAGCACCAATAAAAGAATAAAATGCAGAGCTGCGTAGCGTCGTTACTCTGAAGTAGTCCACTCCGGCCACTGTGACAGCAACCTCCTAATCCTTTTTGGGCTACTTTGGAGTTGCCGGGATGAGCGTGTCAGAGGCGGAGAAATGGCGGCAGATCGCGGAGCAAGCCCAGCAAGAACTGCAGCAGCTGTCGCTGCAGGCGCAGGGGGAATTGAAGGCAGCTAAAGAGGAGACTAAGAAGGTCCAGGACGACCGGCTACAACTTGCGGAACAGGTGAGAGCGCTACAGGAAAGAGAGCAGGAATTAAGGGTGGTGGCGGTAGACCTCCAAAACAAGCTGGATGCAGAGAAAAACAAGGCGGGAGGGGCACCCCAAGTCCAAGTGCTGCCAGGAAGGAGAGCCGGGACCCTAGTAAGCAAGTTCAATGGAGACCCGAGGGAATTTCAGGGCTTTGAGACTGAGATTGTGTATGCTCTTGAGCTGCACCACGATGAGTTCCCTGATGATGAGCACAGGGTAGCGTTTATTGTGGAGCACCTTACCGGGGCAGCCAGGGAGTGGCTAAGACCGTTAATTGCAACAAGGAATCCTTGCATGAAGAATGTCAAACTATTTCTAGAAGGTTTGAAAACGATGTATTCGTCCGATAGTCATATGGATCAGACTAAGGAGGAACTTCATAATTTACGCCAAGGAAATATGACAGTTCGCGCGTATTGGGCGAAATTCACCATGCTGGTGCACAGATTGGGGTGGGAACTTGAGTCCCCCCCAATGCAAGCGGCGTTCTACTTGGGGTTGCATGAGGAGGTGAAGGATGAGCTCTCGAGAGGTCCAAAGCCCAGTAATATGGATCAGCTGAGCAAAGCGGCTCTGGCGGTGGGGGTGAGACAGGAATCCCGGTGGAGCGACAAGCAAGCAACGCGCGCAAAGCGGGCTTGGTTCCCACGGTCGCAGGAGAAGCCACTCCCCCAACAACCCTTTCAAGCCACGCCTGGGGCCAGTCAGGACCAGGAACCCATGCAGATTGATAGCGCGCGCGCGCGGGCTTTTCAAACCCCAGCGGCGCCAAGACGCAAGGAGGGAAGGGGTGGGAATTGCTTTCTCTGCAACTCCCCCCAGCATCTCGTCAGAGACTGCCCACATCGCAGGGAGTGGCAAGGAAAGGCGGGAACGGTTGTGCCCTCCCCCACTGACGCAGCACCACAGCAGGGAAACGGGAAAGCCTGGCTGCAGGAGACAAGGGGCGGCAGCCAGGCACAGTCAGCAGACAACAGCCCCAGCCCACCCACCCGCACAGAGAGGAGCAGAGCCAGCCCACCCCTCCCAGAGCAGGAGTGGTTCTAGAAGTGACGCTCACGCTTCCAAATGGCTATCCCCTGACAGTCCTCGCCCTAATTGACAGTGGGGCGTCAGCGAACTTCTTCTCGAGAAACTTTGCAGAAGAGCACCAGATCCAGCTTCTGCAGCTGGATTTTCCTCTGCACGTGGCAACCATTGACGGCAGAGAGCTGCTGGGAGGGGCCATCACTCATCAACCCCCCCCCATGAGAATGACGGTGGGGAGGCACTCAGAGACACTGGCATTCAACGTCACCACCATCTCAGACCCCCCCATCGTCTTGGGCATGAGCTGGCTGGCGCGCCACGACCCCTCCATCAGTTGGCACCAGAGATGCATCACTTTTGGATCGGACTTTTGCCTGGAACATTGCATGCAGCACCAACCAGGGGAGGGGCCTCCGATAGCCACGGTGGCCACCATGCACGTCAAAGGGGGTGAGGCGATACCCAAGCCGTACTGGGACCTGCAGGAGGTCTTCAGCGAAGCGGAGTCCGACCACCTACCCCCACACAGGCCTTTTGACTGCCAGATCAACCTGGTGCCAGGGGCAACTATACCCCCAGCCAAGCTGTACGCCATGTCAGACCAGGAACTGGAAGATCTGCGCGCTTTCATCGACAAGAACCTCAAGCGGGGGTTCATCAGAGAAAGCAAGGCAGCAGGGGGCAGCCCGGTCTTCTGGGTGGACAAGAAAGACACGCAACAGCGCCGTCTTGTGGTTGATTTTAGACGGCTGAATTCAGTGACAGAGCCAGTGGCTTTCCCCATGCCCAGAGTGGATGATCTCCTGACAGCGGCACGCAGGGGCAAGATTTTCACCAAGCTAGACCTGAGGGGGGCGTACAACTTGATCAGGATCCGGGAAGGCGATGAATGGAAAACCACGATGTTCACGCCTCTGGGCTCTTTTGAATATCTGGTGATGCCCTTCGGGTTGCAAGGGGGCTCAGCATGCTTCCAGGCCTTCATGCACCACGTCCTGGGGTCCCTCCTCTTCAGGAAATGCTTGGTCTTCCTGGATGACATCCTTATTTACTCCAACGACCCAGTGCAGCACGTGAAAGATGTCAGGGAGGTGTTGCAGCGCCTGAAGGAGAACCACCTGTATGTGAAGCTGGAGAAGTGCAAGTTTCACACCAAGGAGGTGGACTTCCTGGGCTACAAGCTGTCAGACAAGGGGCTGGCGATGGACAAGGACAAGGTGCAGGCCATCCTGGACTGGCACAGCCCCAGGACTCGCAAAGATGCCCAACGCCTACTAGGCTTCGCCAACTTCTACAGGAAGTTCATCAAGAACTTCTCTCGCGTTACGGCTCCCATCACTGACTGCCTGAGAGGCAAGCAGAAGTTCAGGTGGACACCAGAGGCGCAAGCAGCGTTCGAAAGCCTCAAGAGGGTGTTCGCCTCAGACCAGAACCTGTTCCACGTGGTTCAGGACGCGCCCCTACGCGTGGAGACAGATGCTTCTGATAAAGCTGTGGGCGCCATTTTGTTGCAACTGGACGCCAACCGAGAGTGGAGACCCTGTGCCTTCTTCTCCAGGAAATTGACTCAGCCAGAGCGAAACTACACAGTGTTTGATCGAGAACTTCTGGCGATCCACGCTGCGTTCCAGCACTGGAGACACTTCCTGGTGGGCGCCAAGCACCCCATCCAGGTGTGCACAGACCACAAGAACCTGGAGTTCTGGAGAACTGCCAGGGTGCTCAACCAGCGGCAGATACGGTGGGCAGAGTTCTTCTCGAACTTCAACTTCTCCATACACTACATCCCGGGAGAGCAGAATGTCAGGGCGGATGCCCTCTCCCGCAAGCCAGAATACATGGAGGAGGAGGCGCCACCGGCACCCAGGCACATTTTCCCCCCGTCAGCATGGTCCTGCGGAGCAGCAGTGGTGAGCGAGGCAGAACTCACAGCACTGACGGCAGCGGATGAATTTGCCAACCGCATCTGCAGAGAACTGAGAAGGGGGGGGGAGCAGGCAAAAGACTTTGCAGAACGCAGGGGGCTGCTTTTCTACAAGGGTGCACTGTACCTGCCCACCACCCAGCTTAGACGTACGGTCCTCAAGCAGATGCACGACAACCCAACGGCGGGTCATTTTGGGAGGGACAAAACCACTCACCTAGTCATGAGACACTTCTGGTGGCCAGGGGTGCGGGAAGATGTTCGAGACTATGTACGGGGCTGTGACACCTGCCAGCGGGCAAAGGTGGTCAGAGCAGCGCCACCGGGATTGCTGGAGCCCTTAGCCACGCCACACAGGCCGTGGGAAGTGGTGTCCATGGACTTCATCACAGATCTGCCTTCTTCCAGGGGCAAGACCGCAGTGTTGGTGGTGGTGGACCTCATGTCCAAAATGTGCCACTTTATACCGTGTGCCAGGGCGGTCTCGGCAGAAGAGACAGCCAAACTGTTTGTGGATCACGTATTCAGGCTGCATGGATTACCCTTAAGGGTTATTTCGGATCGTGGCCGCCAATTTGTTTCCAGGTTCTGGCGGCGGCTCATGAACCTCCTGCAGGTGGAGGTCAGCTTGTCGACGGCTAGACACCCGCAGACCAATGGACAGGCGGAGAGGGTCAACGCCATTCTGCAGCAGTACCTGAGATGCTACGTCAGCCAGAGGCAAACGGACTGGGTGGATCGCCTGCCACTGGCAGAATTTGCCTACAACAATGCGGTGCACGTCTCCACAGGGGTGTCGCCCTTTAAGGCCAATTACGGGCGTGACCTCAGATCTTTCCCTGAGAGGGAGGGGGAGGAGGAGGAGGAGGGCCCACAGGCTGAGGATTGGGCAGAGGAACTGGAGACGGTGCACCAGCAGCTCAGAGAACACTTGGAGAGAGCCAAGGAAGCGTACAAGAGGGGGGCAGATCGCCACAGGCGACCGGGGGAGGTCATTAGGGTGGGGGACAAAGTTTGGTTGTCCTCGGAGGGCCTTCCCATCAGAGGGCGATGCAAAAAGCTGGCGCCCAGAAGGTTGGGCCCCTTCACGGTCACGCAACAGGTCAACCCGGTGGCATACAGGCTGGCACTGCCAGAGGACATGAGGGTGCACCCAGTGTTTCATAGATCGCTGCTGTCACCGTACAGGGAAAGCAGCAGGCTCCGAGACAGCGAACAAACCCCTGAGGGAGGGGGGGAGAGGGAAGGCAGGGAGCAACTCAATGAGGCCACAGCCATCCTGGATTCAAGGTGGGGGGTGGGGGGCCTGGAGTACCTCATGGCATGGGAGGATGCTCCACCGTCCCAGAATGAATGGGTCCCAGCCACTCAGATACAGGAGGAATTCCTGGTAGAAGAATTTCACGCCCTTTTTCCCCATAGACCCAAGCCCTGGCACATGGAAAGGGAGGGGGAGGGGGAGGAAGCACGGGAGAGCAGTTCACCATGGCGCTGGGAAGCGGAGTTTGAGGAACCAGAGGATGAGGTATGGGTGTCACCGAGATCCACCCAGTCAGAGGAAGGAGCAGATTGGCAGAACATTTTTACCCCCACCAGCTCTGACGCCACAGACTTTTTGGGATTCCCGTCCTCCCAGGCGGAAGGGGGGGGCTTGCAGGACTGGGGGGAGGTGTTCACGCCAACGGGCTCGGAAAGCACTGAGTTCTTAGGCTTCCAGTCGTCACCGACACCTGGGGGGGACCTGGGGAGGGGTGAAGGAGAGCTTGGGAGGGGGGTGGATGTGAGGGACAGGGGATATCGCGAAGTCCCTCCCCTCCTAAGTTCAAGCCAATCCCCGAGCACAGGGGGAAGCAGAGAGAGTTCCGATTCCAGTGGGGAAGCAGGAAGTCGTGTCCGAGGCTCAGGCAAGGTAGAGGAGCCAGGGTCCCAGGTGGGACAGGAAGGGGCGAATAAGGGCGGGAGACCCATCCCCCCAACTCCGGAATTACGCAGAAAGAGGAGGGGAAAGAGGATGGGTCTGCCAAAGCTTTTGTGTTGGAGAAAGACGCGCCAAAAGCCATTAGGAGGTTCTGAAACCGACTGACAACATCACTCCGTGTAAATAGTAATGACTTGAGCACTGTAAATACGCAGCACCAATAAAAGAATAAAATGCAGAGCTGCGTAGCGTCGTTACTCTGAAGTAGTCCACTCCGGCCACTGTGACAGTTAGTGAAACAAACTATCCTACAGCCAGGGCGGGTTCACACCATACATTTAAACATAGAGAGAGAGAGAGTATCCAGTTTTCACAGCACACTAGAAGAAGGAATATCAATGAATGTTAGCATGCAGTTTTTATTGGGAGCAGGACTTACGGGTAGTTCAGGTTTGTTTGTTTGTTTGTTTAGCAATGCAGCTGCTGAGGCTGCAATTTGATGTGTAAAGAAGCACATAATCCTTTCCCCCCATGCCATTTCCCCCACAAAAAAGTATCCATATATTTTTCCTATGGGGGTGACAACAGTTGGGAGGGCTATTTTCCACAGAAAAGTGACACAGTAGGAAAAGGTTAGGAACTCCATTGCATGCACAGATGCACACACATCCTACCAGTTATCTGCCACAGATTGTGGACATGGTGGCTCCTTGGTATAAAAAATTGCAGAATGACATACCGTGTTTCTCATATTATAAGACATGTCTTATATTTATTTTTTCCTCAAAAAAACACACTATGGCTTATTTTCAAGGGATGTCTTATTTTTTCCTCCTCCTCCTGCCGCGGCCGGCATTGCTGCTGCGCCTATCACTATGTCTTATTTTTGGGGTATGGCTTATATTCCTTGAATGCTTAAAAATCCTGCTATGGCTTATTTTATGGGTATGTCTTAAAATATGAGAAACAGGGTATGCATAGCTGTCAACTTTTGGATTTGAAAATAAGGGATCAGCAGCCTCACCTGTCCACTTTCAGATTTGAAAATAAGGGATCAGCAGCCTCATCTGTCCCGGGGACAGTCTACGGTATATCTAACAATCCAGGATAGCAGCGGGAAACGGTGCTGGAATAAGGGAATTTCCAGCAAAAAAAGGGAAAGTTGACAGCTGTGGCTTGGAATAAGGGAGTTTCCCGGAAAAAAGGGAGGATTGGCAGCTATGCATATGTGTAATTATGTCATTGTTCATTCATATAATTTGCTTTTCAGGAAGATGAACTCCAGTCCTTCGAGAGAAAAAAGCTGTCCTCCATAAGCGCTTCATTGATACATGCTATGAAAGTGCTGCAAGACATCACTGAACCACGTCGTAGGTGCCTTGAAGAGCTTGCACGGAGGAGGGAGTTTGTCAGCTGGGTCAAAAAGGTTCTAAAAGGTAAAACAGATACATATCTGTTCCTTTTTTTGCTGAAGGTCATAATAAAAACCTGTGAGTGATATCTATCATCTATCTATCTATCTATCTATCATCTATCTATCTATCTATCTCTTTCAACTGTGCATCTATTTCAGCCCTGAAAGTGCGTTGTTTGTTTCCCCTAGATATAAATGAGCTAAAGGTATTTGTAGACCTGGCCTCGATCTCTGCGGGAGAAAATGACATGGATGTGGATCGTGTGGCCTGTTTCCATGATGCTGTGCTTGGCTACTCTTCTCTGCTGTATGAATTGAAACAGGAGTCAGGTTTTGAGGAATTTCTGTTGTGTTTGGAAAAACTGTGGAAAGCCCTGGAAAGTGATCCTAAACTCCCAGAAAAACTGGTAATTTCTTTAGCACTACCTTAGCTTGTACCTGCTCTTAGGCAGCTGCGTGTCTGATAGAGAGGTTAACTTTGCTTCATGCCTGATGTGAATTTCTGCTGATGTACTACTATGGCTGCATAAAATTATTGGCTCAAGTGAAGAGAGATTAAAGTTGCAGCTACTGGGCACATTTGCCTTTTAACTACTTATGTCTAAAGGCTACCCAGCAGTGGGTGCTCCCTTATGTCACGTGCAGTGCAACTCATACACAATTTATGGAAGCAACAGCATGTTACATGTATTTAATGCAGTGGTGTCCAAACTTTTTTCAAAGAGGGCCAGATATGATGAAGTGAAGGGCCGTGAGGGCTGACCAGAGGGCCAGCCAAAGTTCTTGACCTTTTTTATGATTTTGCCCCAAAGTTTTTGAGCTTTTTTAAGGGTTGAAGTTGTTGAGCTTTTTAAAGGATTTTACCCCAGGAAATAAACTGCCACAGGATTATGTGCCCCCAAAGCCTGATTTAATGAAATATTTTGTACAAGGCAAGCTGTATTATACTCAAATACAGTATCATCAACCATGGTCTTCTCGAGTAGCTGTTAGCTGCACTGCTTTGTGGTGGCTCCATCCCCATAAAGCCTTCAGTGTGCAGTGTTTGGTTTTATCCCTGTGCTGTTTAACTTCTACATGAAACTGCTGAGTGGGGTCACCTAGAGTTTTGAAGTGTGTAACCAGCAATATGCTGATGATATGCAGCTCTGTTATCTCATTTACCTTTGCAAGAGTAGCAGCAGATGTGCTAGACTGAAGTCTTGCCTTGGTAATGGACTGGCTGAGAGCCAATAAACTGGCCCTTAATCCAGATAAGGTGCTGTTAGTTAGGGATTGCCTGGAATGGAAGTGTGGGGTTTTCCCGCCTCTGTATGAGATTACACTCCCTTTGAAGGAACAGGTGTGTAACTTTACAGTACTTCTGGATCCCTTATTATCATGAGGCAGATGTGGCCTTGGTGGTGCAATGTACCTCCCACCAGCTTTGGATAGTGGCTCAGCAATGTCCCATTCAGACAGGGTTAGCCTGTCTTCTGACGTTTATTCTATGCTAACATTCACTTAGATTACTGCAATGCATTGTATGTTTTGTAAGTAGCACCGAGCCATTTCTGGGGGGGGGGGTAGCAGCTAAAATTATAATTAATAATATCTTTCTCCAGTTTTGTCATATTGCCTAGTTTCACTCTCTCTGTTGAACTGGAATAACAGTAGGGGGGTAGTGAGACAAATCTAGTGTATTTATTCTCTTTACATACACAGTGTGATTCTGCAAGATACCTGAAGTGGTTGAAAGACATAAAAGAGACTCACGGCTCTGTGGAGCAGTCATCTTTATCACTGGCAGCAACAATCAATAGCAATGGAATCTACCAAATTAGGGCACCAGCAGAAGGCCAGAAGGTGAGACATTGCTTGAAAGGGTATGGTGCACGCTGTTTCAGTTTTTGTAGCCCTTCTGCTCATATTTTTCTAGCTATCTTCTTAATATCAAACAAACAACCAGCTGTAAATTGAAAGAGCTAGCAAAGGATAGTATTCATATTAAAAAAGGAGTGCCAGTATTCCAAACAACAATAATACTGACACATTCCTTTCTGTTTGAGAGGGAAGGGGGAACAGGACTTCTCAAGTAGCAGTGCTGGTTTTATGTACATTCAATAACTTTATTTATTTATAGTTACAGGTAGGTAGCCGTGTTGGTCTGACGTAGTCGAAACAAAAATTTAAAAATCCTTCCAGTAGCACCTTAGAGACCAACTAAGTTTGTCATTGGTATGAGCTTTCGTGTGCATGGAAGGATTTTTTATTTTTTATTTACCCACCCCACCTGACTGGGTTGCCCCTGCCACCTTGGGTGGCTTCCAACAAAAATACAAATAAAGGTGGGGGACACATCAAACATTAAAAGCTTCTTGAAACAGGACTGCCCTCAGATTCTACAAAATATTTATATATAGTTGTTTAACTCATATCTGTCAGGTGTTCAGTATAGTGCAATGGGAACCGTTCTGTCAGCTCAAGCAATTCAGCTTGCCAGATAAAACATCCCACCCCCTTCTTCCAGCATGCTGTTCTGGAAGTTATCTCATCCCCTCTAGCCAATTGGGGGACCATGGGGTGTGTAAACTCCTGCCGGCCCCAGATTTTCAATTCTAGTTGTGGATATTTTTGGATACAGTAATTTTGGTGTGGATTGAAGAGAGAGTGACAGAGAGGACATTTAAAGGGTGTTTAGAGGTCTTTGGAGGTCTTTAAGCAGAGGCTTGACAGCCATCTGTCAGGAATGCTTTGATGGTGTTTCCTGCTTGGCAGGGGGTTGGGCTGGATGGCCCTTGTGGTCTCTTCCAACTCTATGTTTCTGTGATTCTAAGATTCTAGAGGGTGCTCCCCACTTTACGTGATTTCACTTATGTGTGCAGTGGCTAAGAATGGATCTGCCATGTAATTAGGGGGATGCCAGTAATCAACTAACCACTGCAGCCTCCTTCCAGTATTTACATTGTAACAGCAAATAATGACTGCTTTCTAATGCTGCCATTTGCTTTATCATTGTTTCCAAGGACCTTGGAGCTTCCCATCATAATAGTTTCTGGGTGTAGCTGATGCTTCTGTTTACTGCTGCCATTCAGTTGCCCTAGTTAGGTAGGCATAGCCAGAGGGGCTTTCCTTGTATAAGGAAGTAAATCAAAGATCAAATTTATTTGGAGTCATTATCATTTGTTGGAAGGTTTCTCTGCACACCGTCCTGTTCCTGACAGTCTCAGAAAGTCACGGTGGTCAAGAAGAGATACGGCAATACTCCCTGGAAGAGCTGCAAGAGCTGATGAATAAGCTGATGCTGATGTCAGGAAAGATAGAACAAAGTACAGAAGTGGAGAAGTTTTCTGAGGTCAGTTTTCCATCACAATTTCCTATGTGTATCTGTATATCTTGAGAGGGGTGTGGTGGGAAGGACAGAGTGATAGTATTTCGCTTCTAGCCACACCACATTTCTAGACTGCATATTGAGAAATTATTAGGAAATAATGTGCTCAAGAGTTCCGAAAATGTAATTTGAAGCTATCATAGTGCTTTGTTTTGTGATTGATAGTGGTATAGTTTTATTAACAGTGATATCCTTTTCACTGACAATCTTGGTAGCATCTTCTTCCTCAAAACACTTGCATCATATTCCCCACTGTGTTTGCTTAATCTGCACCCAGGTATTTTCTAGTGTCCAGAGGCTTGCACTGTCTTTCATCGACCTTTATTCTGCTGGAAACATGCTTTTCCGCTCTTGGGTCGCTGGTGTATATTGCTCACCCAACCATGAATTCTGCCTTAGCATGGACTTCAATTTAAATTCTGCTTGTGCCCTTATTGGAAATGGAGACGTCACAGAAGTTCTGCCAACTGTTTGCCAAAAGATGGAGAGTTTCCTGGAAAAGTGGAACCAGTTTATGTCGGAGAAGCGATCCCAATACTTTTACTTGAATTACTATATGGCAGAACAGCTTGTGTACTTGTGCAAAGAGCTTGGCTCAAAGTGCCCCAGCGAGGCTGCCTTAACGATGCTGTCATTTATAAAGCGCAACTGCAGCAAGCAAGATGCCCAGGAGGTCTTCAGCCAAGTAGTATCTAAAAAGGCAAAGAGGAATTTTGCTGATCTGCTTGGGCCGGTGGCAAGAGGGAGAGAGTTGGCTGTACAACTGGAGTACATCTGGGAGTCCTACATGAGAAGTATGGGCTCATTCCTTCCAGGCTGCCTGGACATTGAAACCCTTGGCATTTACTTGGCCACCATGGCAGATCTGGAGAAGAGGGGTGTTATGCGAAAATTGCCACAAGGTCTTCATGCTGGCAGGCCTAACCTCATTCTCTGTCCTCGCTCTGAGGTGTTGGCTTCGGCATTGGCCATCTACATGAACAGTCCAGGGGAGATGCTACCCTCTTACGATGAAGTCCTGCTCTGCACACCACAAACCAGCTATGAGCAAGTGGCACTGTTTTTGAGGCGGTGCATCACTCCAGGCTATAAGGGGAAGAAGATTTACACCTTGCTGTTTGCAGATGAGTTGAGCTATGATGTTGGCTACAGGTCTGAGGAACTTTTCCAGAGTCTTCACTTTAATCACCATGATGATTATAGGCTAGTGATTCTCTGCAACTGTGAGAGAGAGCACTGCTATGTCCCTTCTGTCTTCAGCCAGTTCAAAGTTCACATGATCCCTCAGCAGCCCCTGAAGGACATTCAGGGCTACCTTGAGAATCATTACAAAGCAACGCAGCCTCCAAGTTCATTGGCTTCTGTGTTCAAGGACCAAATGTGTGTTGGGATTGTAGCTTCTGAAAGAGCTGGAGCAGGTGAGTGAACTAAGTTCATATAGTTTTCCATCTAAGTTTCAGAATACATAGATTAAAACTTGAGGGTTGAGAGTATAAAAAAATTGTGTCTGTGATCTGTAGGTCTAATTTCTAGCCTGTTAGATGATACCCATTCTGTGATATAACATGTTGGTCTTTCATTTCAAAAGCTTTCATTTCATTCCATAGAGTATAAATACTCCAGAGTAAAAAACAATGAGAGGGTCTAGTTTGTGGGTGACACCAAACTATTAATGATGGCTTTGAATGAGGCTTCGAAGAGTTAAAAAATAATCTCACTAAACTGAATGAATGGACAACAAAATAGCAAATGAGTAATTTCACTGGGGCAAAAAGTCTACTGCCCCAGTGCATTCTAATGTAGTTTGAATGGGTGGTGGATACCCAGAAAATAAAGACATCTTGGGGTCTTGCTTAGATTACTGAATGAAAATGTCAATTCAGTATGCAGCAGCAGTTGTTTTTTTAAAGGAGATTAAGAAAGGGATTAACAGTATGTGTTGTATTCATGTACAATGTGTATGTGTTGTTCCTTTAAGTACATCTAGACTCCCAGATCTACTTCCCCCTGGTTTCAAACTGATTTGTAATGATATCTGTATAGATCATTATCAGAAGTTCCCATGGCTGAGGTTCAACAGACAACACAAAGCATTTGTTTCTCCATGCTTTGGGAGAATCAATAACTAAGGGTGGGGGATAGGATAGAGCAGGGGTGTCAAACTCAAATTCATCGGGGGCCGCATCAGCAGTTTGGTCACCCTCAAAGGGCCGGTTGTGTCTGTAGGACTATGTGTCCACTCTTTATTATCATAAATTATTGTCACTGCATTCATTTATTACTGTTTTTTGTAATAATGTAAGCTCACTCCCGCCCCCACGCGGATCACATTCCTGCGTCGTGGCGCGTGTGTGGGAGGGGATGTAAACGAGGGAAATTTGAACAAAAGGTGGGGATCGACGGCTTGGGGGGGGGCTCAACTAAACCTTCGTCAGGAAGGAGAAAGCCACTGCTGGGATTAAAAACCTGCAGATGGAAAAAGGGCTTCCCTCTCCCGCCCTGCGCACACCCAAACCCCGCTAGGCAGGATGCCACACACTGCAACCCACCCCATGCTTTGGAGAGGGGCAGGAACATGCGGTGCAGCGCCAACTCCCTGCTTTGCTTTTGCATCCTCCCTCCTCAGCGCCAGAGTCCCTTCCCCTCGCGCTGAGGGAGGGCAGCGGATTTCCCGAGGAGGAAGGTGGCGGCAGCCCCAGCGGACGTGCATCTTCGCCTCAGAGCTGCTCTTCCCCCCACCCGCGCTGTTGTCGTCTTCGCCGCCACCTCTCCCTACCGGGACTGCAGGCAGAGGAGGCTTGAGAACCTCCCCCCCCCCCAAAAAAATTCCCCTCCCACCTGCTCAAACCGCGAGGCGACTCCATCTGGAGCCCTACATCACGAGGGGCTGAGAGGTGGCGGCGGCAGAGCGGGAAGAGCAGGAACCCGTGCCGTCGTCACCGCCTCCCTCCCGGCCGCCCCCCGGGGAGCAGCTCCGCCGGAACTGAGAAGCCAAAGGGCGGCTCGGGGGTGGGGGGCAGAGCAAAAGCCAGACACCCTCCCGAGTGTTTATGAGGAGAAAACGGGGGAAGAGGGAAGAGAAACCCGGCTCCATCAAGAGAGCGACTGTTGCGCTTCGCCTACTTCCCCCTCAGGCTCACTCCACGTCCCTTTCGCCCGCTCGCTCGCCCACCTCCCGGATGCAGCCGAGGAGAGGAAGGGAAGCGGCGGGCGGCGGCTCCCCAGTGCCGCCTCACTCGCTCTCGGAGACAACAGCAAAGCCCGCCAAAAAAAAATCCAGCGCTGCTCCGTCCCGGCACCAACTTTGCCGGCGGCGCCTGTAGGGCTTTCCTACCTCCTCGGCGGGCTTCCTCCTTCTCCTCCTGCATCTCACTTCCCCGTCTGGCCGCTGTGCCACCGCCTCCCTCAGCCTCATTCGAAATTGAAATTCCCTGGCCAAGGCCGTCAGCGCAGCTCCAGCGCCCCGGCCTCCGCCTGCAGCCCCGCCCCCGGTTTTGACCCTCGGCCAATCGCAGGCTCCAGAACTACTGTCAGCGGTTATTGTCAGCGGCGGCTACGCGGGCCACATGACGAGGTCTGGCGGGCCGGATTAGGCCCCCGGGCCTTGTGTTTGACACCCGTGGGATAGAGGTTTGGAAAACCATGCAGAGAAAGTGGATTGAGGTTAGATATATTTTTCTGCCTCTTTCATACTTTGGGGGTATGCAATGAAATTGATTAGCAGTGGATTCAAGACAAGAAAAAGGATGTGCTTTTCACATGAGGTTTGCTGTTTCTGAATACCAGTTGTTTAATACCAGGGCAGACACTGGGTTAGGGTTGCTGTCTTCATGCCTTATTGTGGTTTTTCTGTATCTTGACTGCCACTTTGGACTAGGTACACCCTTGATTTGACCCACTGGTGCTTTTCTTATGTTTTTATCTAAAATTAGATTTCTTTTTGCTTGTTGTGGATGGAAAAGTCCAAACACTGGATGCCCTCAGTTTCCAGTCAGTTCACTGGGTTCTTACTTTTCTGTTAAAAGAACTGATAAATAAAATGTGTTGTTGTTACTAATAACAGGAAAATCTCTGTATGTAAAGAGGCTACAAGAGAAAATGGAAGCAAAGTTGCAAGGCTGTGGAGTAATCTTAAAAACAATTAGGTTGATCGATCCAGATGTGGATGAAGGCAAAGTGCTGAGAACTCTCCTCCCATTCCTAGAAAATCAGTACCAGAAACAGCCCATGATATTTCATTTTGATATCACCTCTTCTGTGAGTATATTGCTATTTTGGCAGAAGTTGTTATCAAATGTTATGGAACATTTTCGTAACTAGCTTTTTAAAAAAGGTCTCAGGAAGGAGCGTATTAAGTAGAGAGATAAGAGAAAGGGAGGCCATGCAGGATTTTGAACAGGAGTGACTGCAGCTTTCATCATCCTTGAATATTGGCCATGTTGCTTGAAGCTGATGGGAATTGGAGTTCAGCATCATCTGTAGGACCACAGGCTAAGAAAGGGAAGCTTGTGCAGGATCCGGGCGTGGACAGGAAGACATCTCTTAATGTGTCAGGGGATCACCAGGGGTCAGCAGAATGCCCAGCAAGGGGTCCCTTATGCTGAGAGAGCCGAGCAACGCCAGGGCAGTCCTGAGCAGCATTGGAGTGGTTCAGCATCAGAGGGGGAGGTGGTAGCCCCGTCTCCTCAGCAGCACAGGGGACTTAAGCGTAGGGAAGAAAGGAGGAGACTAGTGGTTCCCAAAATACTCTGTTGGAAGCGTTACCGCAGAATGCCACTTCCAGGATCTGAAAGTGACTGAAAGGACATGAGAACTTTTGGTCTTTCTTGTACATAGCTGTATGATAAAATGCTGTAAATATACAGAAGTGGAGTCGGAAGTTGTTACTTGTGGAAAGCATTGCCAGCTCCCTCACATAATGTAATTGGGATCATATCAGTAGACTAATCAGGATAAATAAATATTGATTAAATGATCTCTACTCGCTCATTTGTCTACTTGAGTTTCTGTATTCTCCTAGGTCCAGACTGGAATTCCAGAATTTCTGTTCAAGCTGTTAGTTTTACAGTACCTGATAAATATAGATGGGAAACTCTGGCTGCGGAAACAGTGCCATTTGTATGTTGTAGAAATTCTTGAACCATCACCACCATTAAAGAAAAACATGAGATCAGTAAGTACATGTAGATATGTAACGGCTATGTAAATATTTACCCAGCTGTAATCATATAGTTACATTGAATTGTGTTTTGAGATTGTATTTTTCAAAATAGATAATAAAGTACAACCACTGTACTGTTTCATATACATCACAATCGTGCAGCAATGCAGCATGCCAAGATTATTGTAGTGTTTATTACTTAGGGAAATTCTGAAGTTTAACTTTTCTTTGTAGTTTTCTGTGATCAAAAAGGAGGTTGTCAGATGCCTAGAAATAATGGTCTTAGCAGCTTATCTATATATACAAGTTGAGGGCAACGTACAGCCTAAGGTTCCAGCATGCCCAATCTTCTCCCAACACTATGCTTTATAGAAGGCTCTGGGGACAAATGCACAGCTCACTCTACATTTATCCCTAAAACTTGTTATATATTGGGATTTAAGAACCCACCCTGTCATACTGCATTATCAACCATGATCCTGAACCATTTAACTAAATATGACTTTAAATTAAAATGAAATTTAATTTAATTATGTTGGTTTGTTCACCTTCACAGCTCTTGGTCTCCATTTCTGCCTGTCAGACTTGTGGGGCCAATTTAGCCTATATACATGTAAATTTTATTAGACCTTCCCATGCAAATGTTAGAAAAGATAGCTAGCAGGAAGTAAAGAGTTTTGAGGATAGAAATATTGTGAGGAGTAACATAGTTTATAAGGGAGAAATAAATGTCCAGTCATAACATTCAAGAGTCTTTGACTTTATGATACCTTCCTATTCACTGCTCTCCCCTCTTCTTTTAGACTTGTCCAGGACTGAAGTACAACTTCATTGATGTGTTCCCCAAAGTAACCTGCAGATCTCCCAAGGAAGTCCTAGAAATGGACATGCAGAGGAATCTGTCAGACCCAGGTATAGATCAGGAAGTGTTCTGTAGCGAAGCCTTTCAGAGACCCTACCAGTACTTGAGAAGATCTAGCAGAGGAGATAGTCTTGACACATTCCAGTATGAAGAAGGCTCTGTTGAAGGGACACCAGCAGAGTGCCTGCAGATGCTCCTGATCCATTGTGGAGTAATAGATCCTTCCTGGTCAGAACTGAGAAACTTTGCTTGGTTTTTGAACCTTCAACTGAGAAATTGTGAGACTTCGGTGTTCTGTAATGCAGCTTTTGTCCACGACGCGTTACACGGCTTCAAAAATTTTGTGGTCACATTTATGATTTTGATGGCAAAGGATTTTGCTACACCATCTCTAAACATTTCTGATGAAAGCCCTGGGAATAAGTTTTTTGACATGGAAGGAGTCACAGAAAGAGATCTTGTTCCATTCCTTCTAAGGAAGAAGTGGGAGTCGGAGCCCCACCCATATATATTCTTCAATGAAGACTCTATATGTATGACATTTATTGGCTTTCATCTTCAGAAAAGAGTCAATGGTAGCATTGATGCCATCAATCCCTTAAATGGAAGTGTCATCCGGGAAGGTGTGATGACACCTGAGCTGTATGAGGGATTGCTGCATCAGAGAGTTCCATTAAACATTAATTTTGATGAACTCCCTAGAAATAAAAAAATTGAGACACTTTGCACAGTTTTGGGGCTCCAAGGACAAATGGATCCTGATGAGACATATGAGCTCACAACAGACAATATGCTAAAGATCCTTGCCATTGAAATGCGATTCAGGTGTGGTATCCCTGTTGTCCTCATGGGAGAAACTGGCTGTGGAAAAACCAGGCTAATAAAATTCCTGTGTGAACTACGTAGGAGCGGTGCCAGTGCCGATAACATGAAGCTTGTCAAGGTCCATGGAGGCACCACAGCAGATGCAATCTATGCCAAAGTCAGGGAAGCAGAAGGCATTGCTATTGACAATAAACAGCAATACCAGTTTGACACCATCCTGTTTTTTGATGAAGCCAACACCACTGAAGCTGTCAGCAGCATCAAAGAAGTCTTGTGTGATCGCACAGTCGAAGGACAGCCTTTGGTCCACAACTCAGGTTTGCAAATCATAGCTGCATGCAATCCTTATCGCAAGCATACAGAGGAAATGATTCAGCGCTTGGAATCGTCTGGCTTAGGCTACCGTGTCAAAGCAGAGGAGACCAAGGAGAAGCTTGGCTCCATTCCTCTTAGGCAGCTGGTATACCGTGTCCATGCGCTCCCTCCTAGCATGATCCCTCTAGTGTGGGATTTCGGACAGTTGAACAATGTTACTGAAAAACTCTATATACAGCAGATTGTGCAAAGACTTACTAGGTCAATAACAATGTCTGATGTTGAGATCCAATTAATGACAGATGTGCTTTTTGCGTCTCAGACGTATATGAGGCAAAGGAATGATGAATGCAGCTTTATCAGCCTCAGAGATGTGGAACGCTGCGTGGAAGTCTTCAAGTGGTTCCACAACCACAGTGAACTACTAATGAAACATCTGGAGAAGCAAGTTGCAGAGAGGAAGGCAGCTAAAGGTTTTGTCCAGCGAGACCCAGTCATTTGGTCCTTGGTTCTTTCAGTGGGTGTTTGCTACCATGCTTCCCTGGAAAGGAAAAGGGAGTACCGAAGAGTCATCAGCACCATCCTTCCAAAGCCATATGATGGTGAAAAGGGAATCCTTGAAGAAATTGGCTTAGTTCAGGATCTCTTCTTGAGTGACCTACCTCTGAGGGAAACGATCGCTAAGAACTTGGCACTGAAGGAAAATGTTTTTATGATGGTTATCTGCATTGAACTTAAAATCCCCTTGTTTCTCATCGGCAAGCCTGGCAGTTCCAAATCTCTTGCCAAAACGATTGTGGCTGATGCCATGCAAGGCCAAGCAGCATATACTGAGCTTTATAAAGAACTGAAGCAAATCCATTTGGTGTCCTTTCAGTGCAGCCCACACTCTACCCCTGAGGGAATCATCAACACTTTCAAGCATTGTGCTCGCTTCCAAGAAGGAAAGAACCTAAAGGAGTATGTCTCTGTGGTGGTGTTAGATGAAATTGGCTTGGCTGAAGACTCCCCCAAAATGCCTCTGAAGACCCTTCACCCGCTCTTGGAAGATGGCTGTGTTGATGATGATCCACTCCCTCATAAAAAAGTTGGCTTCATTGGGATATCTAACTGGGCTCTGGATCCAGCTAAGATGAATCGAGGGATCTTTGTATCCCGTGGAGAACCGAACGAGAAGGAACTCATAGAAAGCGCAAAGGGTATCTGCTCTTCAGAGCGCGCCGTCCTGCACAAAGTTGACCGTTTCTTTCCCATCTTTGCAAATGCTTATGAGGAAATTTGCAAGACCCAAGGCAAGGAGTTCTTTGGGTTGCGTGATTATTACAGTCTCATAAAAATGGTGTTTGCTTTAACCAAAAAACTGAAAAGAGAGCCAGCTCCCTGTGAACTAGCAGAGATAGTTCTCCGTAATTTCAGTGGTAAAGAAGGTGTTGAGGCCTTGAACATTTTTATGTCTAGGTTCTCAGAAAAAGGAGCTGTCATCCGTGAGGACATTGGTACAATTGATCTAGTTCAGCAGAACATTTACAGTGACTATGAGGATGGTGAATGCCGTTACCTGCTGGTGTTGACGGAAAATTATGCAGCCCTCCAGATCCTGCAGCAGGCTTTTTTCAATGGTACACAGCAGCCAGAAATTATTTTTGGTTCCAGTTTTCCCAAAGACCAGGAATACACCCAGATCTGCAGAAACATCAACCGAGTGAAGATCTGTATGGAGACAGGGCAGATGGTCATTCTTCTTAACCTGCAGAATCTGTATGAAAGCCTCTATGATGCCCTTAACCAGTATTACGTTCAACTTGCTGGTCAAAAGTATGTTGACTTGGGCTTGGGGACCCATCGAGTGAAATGCAGAGTGCACCCTAAGTTCCGTTTGATCGTCATTGAGGAGAAAGAGGTGGTCTACAAACATTTCCCCATCCCGTTGATCAACAGGCTTGAAAAGCACTACCTAGACATCAATACTGTGTTGGACAAGAGGCAAAGAGACATTGTGGAAGAATTGAAGAAATGGGTGGACAGCTTCACAGCAGTTGAAACCGAAAAATACTTTATGGGCCAGCAGAAATATACCCCTTCTGATGTCTTTGTTGGCTACCATCCTGACACCTGTGCCTCAGTTGTCCTGCAGGTGACGGAGAAGCTGAAAATGGATGCTTCCCCTCAGGAGCTGATGCTAAAAGTACAAGAAGAAGCCAAGTTGGTCCTGTTGAACTGTGCGACTCCCGATTCTGTAGTCCGCCTTGGTGATTCACGGCTGGGTTCCTTTCTGGCAGATGACTTGGCCATGGTATACTTTCATCAGCAACATCACACTTCCCTTGCGGAGTTCCTTCGTGCTTGTCTTGGGACAGAGTCTAGGGGTCGCACAATCTTTACTGAGGTGAGTTGTTCCATAATATTTCTTTGTGTTTTTTTAAATACACATTAAGAATCTGTACTCCTTGGGGATGCCATGAGAACTGTACAGGTGAGGCTGCATTTTGAGAAATGCACGAGCATTTTGGCAAATGGAAATATTTCCCACATCAAATCTCTTCATCAATGCCATAAGTGCACACAGTAATAATATATAAAGTTCCTAGATCAGGAACTAAAGATTTTCACAGCAAACCACATTCAGTCCTCTTTAGTTGCTTAGTTGCAACCAAAATTCACCAGCATTTTAATGTAAATTTCTTCTAATGAACATGTTTTTGCATGCAGTTTTGGCAAAAATAGCGTTTTGCAGGCAATTTCCATAATATAATGGATTTTTGTATATTATTTTCACTAATATATGCGCTTAAATGCACACTTAACCCTGAAATAGGCATTTGTGTACACATTTATTTGCTTGAGAACTGCATTGCAAAATTCAGACAAATGTGATTTTCACGCAAGTGTTTCAGTTCACATACTGTTTTGGAAAGTTTTGTGTTTTGCAAATCAGGTAAGTCCACCTTTAAATGTGGTTTGAACCATATTCTTCCCCAACCCCTGAAACTCACTTTCTTCTTTCCTGTTAGATTTCTACTTTTTCCAGGCTCCTGACAGCAGCAGATACAGAGACTTTGAAGGCAGAAGTACAAGGCGAGTTGGGCAGCCTCAAAGTTCTGTTCTTGCAACAGTTTGACACAGAATACTCATTTTTGAAAGAGATTCGGTGAGTGTCCAGTGTCCTTATAGACATAGCATGGTGTTCAGCCAACTTTTATTCAGAGTATACCTGAATCTATTGGACTTAACTTAGTCCTGTTTATTAATTTCAGTTGGTATACCCTGAGAAAAACTTAGTTGAATTCTACATGATGGGTTGCATCCAATCCTAATCCTACTCAAACTAGACACATTCAAGTAATAGACATGACTAATTTATATTAATTAACTTCAGTGGGTTCATTAACTTCAGATTAGAACTTGGTAGGCTACAACCTTAAATTGCCTGCAGTGCCAGGGGACATCTGTGTCCTCCAAGCTGCAGCCAGTAGCCTTTCCATTGACTTACACTAAGAATATTCTCTTCCATAAACCCTATTGAGGCAAGTATGCCCAGTCAATTAGGAACAAACAATATGAATGATTTTGTCAGGCAGATGTTTTTTCAGTTTTATTGTTAACCTGTCTTCATTACATTGGACTATAATTACAAGATGACTTCTTTTATGTGTATTTAATGGCACTGAATTTTACTTCAATTATTTTTTCTGCTTTCTTGCTAAATAAAAAGCTTTTAAACAACACATACATCCAACCATTTTTCTGCAATCTTTGGGTTTTTCTTCCAGCAATTTTCTAGATGCTACACCTGGAAGTAAAATCCTGATTATTCAGACACACTTTGAAAATGGATCTCTCAGTGCCCAGCTCGTTGCTTCAGCCAGGTATGTTGCATGTTAAGTGGCATGCCTGATGCATTTTTCAGTGTTTTAATTAGAGCAGTACTGAGTACAGGGCTAATAGTCATAGGTGACATATAGTGTGTATAAAGGGTTGTTGTTGTTTTTTTCCAAAGTCTAGCATAAGCTCTAAGAAATATAGGGGAGTGAAAATTGGGCAGAGGTGACTAACCATGGGTCAAATGAAGATGTCAACCCAATGTGTGGCAGCTGTGAAAAAGGCCAGTTCCATGCTAGGGATCATGAGGAAAGGAACTGAAAGTAAAACTGCCAATATTATAATGTCATTATACAAATCTAAGGTGCAACTATATTTGGAATACTGTGCACAGTTCTGGCCTGGTTGATCCAAAAGCAATACAGTGGAACCTCCGTTTTTTAATGTAATCCGTTCTGGAAGTCTGTTCGACTTCCGAAATGTTTGAAAACCGAGGATCAGAGGGCAGCTGGCAAATCTAATTGGAAAAAACGAGAAACACGCCTTGTAAGCCATTCCAAGGCATGTTCAAAAACAGAAGCAGTCACTTCTGGGTTGTCAGCGTTAGGCTTCCAAAACGTTTGGCAGCCGAGACATTGGACAACCGAGGTTTGACTGTATTGCAAAGTTTAAAAAGTTCAACAGATGGCTGAACTTCTCACCATGAGGAAAAGTTGTAGCATTTCAGACATTTTAGAAATGGTGAGTAAATGTACATACAATTATGTGTGGCATGGAGAAAATTGATAGAGAACAGCTTTTCTCCCTCTTTCATAATACTACAAATCACGGGTATCCAGTGATGTCAGTTGTTGGGAAGATTTAGGACAGACAAAAGAATTGGCTCCCACAAGTGGCACTGGTGGCCACTAGTTTATGGAGGCTGAGGCTGCCAGTGGCTGGTAATCCTGATGGATATGTAGTACCTCCCCTGTGGAAGGCAATATGCCTTATGAGAATACCTGTTGTGCTCAGTTCCTTCTTACAGGCTACCTATAGGCATTTGGTGGGCCACAGCAAGAACAGGATGCTGTACTAGATGGGTCATTGTCCTGATCAAGTAGGCTCTTCTTGTATTCTTATGGTGTATGTAATACATAGTAAGCATCCTAATACTTTATGTTGGATGGAGTGGAAATGTAAGCTTCATGAATACTGAAATAACGATGGGAGATGTTGATTGATTAGTGGGTGCTTTATGATGGCTATTTAACCCTGCCGCCTGAAACTGATGGAAGCCCTTTTCTTCCCCTTGCAGATACTCAGTTGTTAACGAAATCAACAAAGCAGATCAGGGTGAAACCTCCGTGTTTGTGTTCTTCATCACTAAACTGTCACGAGCTGAAGGAGGAAGTTCCTATGTAGGATTTCAAGGAGGTAGAACTATCTGTGTTCAGAAATTTAGAATAATTACTGGAGTGCATTTTTTATTATTAATCATCATCATATAATATGCTAACAGTGGACTTGTGCTGAGTTATGACGGACATCTAGCCTTAATTTCCCAAGGAGCTCAGGGCTTTGGAACGGGCTGGATGACTGCTAGTCAGGTGGTGTAAGTCTCAGTCCAAAAGCGACTGAGCGCTGCTGAGAGTGCATAATCACACTTGCCATGTGGCGGTGGCAGCTGCAAACAAACCTTACTTCTCTGCCACCATTGCCTTGTTAAACCACCCAGCAGAGCTCTTCTGGATGATGAACAGCTAACCACCTTGAGGAGTGCTGTAATGGATTTACAAATCACGTTGTGAATAAAAAGTACCACAGATAGGGCAGGTCCTGTAGAGGTGCACAGAGAAACATCAGTTTGAGATTCGTGGGATCAGTTTAAGTTACTGCAGCCTGACAATGTAAAGAGGTCCGACAACCAAGAAATTCTCTTGTTTTCTGTTGCTAGGGTTGTGGCAGTCTGTGCATATTGATGACCTGAGGAAATCCAAGGATATTATCTCTGATGTAACTGCCCTGAGAAATGTCACCATCAGCCAGCTTTTTTCTGCAGAGCCTCCTGAAAGTAAGAATGTGAATATGCATGTTGAGAGACAGTGCACAAGTGAGAAAACATCTAGGCATGTCTGTATGTCTTGTGTTTTATATATGTATGCAGCATCAATTTTTGACGGAATAATTTGAGGTTTCACTGTTGAACCAAGGTCCCACTGGAAAGAGCCTAGATTCTGTTATATATAGTGAATTGTTAGAACTGTCAACTGTACCCCTTAAAGGCCTTAAAACTCTGGGAAACTATAGAAGTCTACTTTTCATATATTTGAGAATTCTCATTGAAAATTCCATGTTGGTGACATTGTATACTGACACAGTTGTTCTATATGACTTCAAGAGTGACACAATTTTGCTGGTGGGGATGTGAGGTGTGAGGAACATTCAATTCTAGTGAAAAAATTCTGGTAAAAAAGTTCTGGCCTAATCTGTATCAGGAAGTATCCACTATCTTAAAGACTATTGTACAAATTACCCCGTATCTTTTACTTCTAAATATATGGGATGGTCATACTCAAGACCACAATCTAAAGAACTGGGTATGTGACTACTGGTGGCAGCTACGATATCCATAGCACAAAAAGAGGAAGCCTTTGCAGGGGCTGGAAATTTCTTTGTGATATAAAAATGTATGGAACCTGTTGATCACAGAAATGATAAGCCGTAATATCAAGGGCGTAGCCAGGATCAAAACTAGGGGGGGGGGGGCAAGCCATGATCATTCAGTGGGAACGTGGGCGGGGCTACAGGGCCAGCTGGCCTGACGACATCGTGGTGGCGGCAGCGGCGGCAGCGGCCACCTTGTGCTTCTGGGGCTGGCAACGGCGGCGGCTACCCTGCTTGGCTGGAGAGGACGGGAGGGTCGGGCAGGCAAGAGGGGGTGACAGGGTGGGCGAGGGCAAGGCAAGGCACGGCCACAGTCACGACGGCTCCGAGGCGTTGCTGCATATCAGCATAATATTTCAACCATGTTGTGGGTTCAAGCCCCACCTTAGGAAAAAATTCCTGCATTGCAGGGGGTTGGACTAGATGACCCTTGTGGTCCCTTCCGACTACAATTCTATGATTCTATTGATATATTGCCATAGCATATGCATCATTCTGCTTTCTTGAATTGTCCTACTCCTAGGCATAGCAGCCAACGCCTAGAGGCCTAGGTGCCTCCCCCCCCCCAAATACTAGTAAATACCGTTTGTGAAAGAGTCATCCCCCCCATGTTGATGGGCTTTCTATGTGGGGCTTATCTGCCCCCCCCCCATATTTTATTAAGAATGGAAGAGGGAGGGAAGGAAGGAAGAAATAGAGAGAGGGATAACTCATATTTGTGGGTGCCTCTGGGTGACGCTGTGATGCTGGAACTCTGCAGCAAGAGGACGGGAGGGTCGGGCAGGCGAGAGGGGGTGGCAGGGCGGGTGAGGGCGAGGGAAGGCACGGCCGCAGTCACGACAGCTCCGAGGCGTTGCTGCATATCAGCATAATATTTCAACCATGTTGTGGGTTCAAGCCCCACATTGGGGAAAAATTCCTGCATTGCAGGGGGTTGGACTAGATGACCCTTGTGGTCCCTTCCGACTACAATTCCATGATTCTATTGATATATTACCATAGCATATGCATGATTCTGCTTTCTTGAATTGTCCTAGGCATAGCAGCCAACTCCTAGAGGCCTAGGTGCCTCCCCCCCAAAAAAGAAATTACTGGTAAATACTGTATTTTAAAGAGTCCCCCCCCCCATGTTGATGGGCTTTCTATGTGGGGCTTATCTGCCCCCCCCCCCAGTATTTTATTGAGGATGGAAGAGGGAGGGAAGGAAGGAAGAAATAGAGAGAGGGATAACTCACATTTGTGGGTGCCTCTGGGTGACGCTGTGATGCTAGAACTCTGCAGCAAGAGGAAGATACCGGTACACCTGTACAGGAGCCTTGTAAGCAGCTTTCTCTCTGCTTGATTTACAGCAGGCACGTCCAACAGGTAGATTGTGATCTACCAGTAGATCACTGGATGTCTGTGGTAGATCACTGCTAGATCACTGGCACCCCTAAAAAAAGCTCACCCAAATTTTTCCTCCTCCCTAAAAAAAGCTGAACTATGACCTGAAGCCCTAAACAAAAATGGGCCTCCCTCCCTCCTAAAAGAAGCTCAACAAGTTTGACCTAAACCCCCCAAAACAGGGCTTCCCTTCCTTAAAAAAACTCAACAGCTTTGACCTGAACCCCCCCAAAGGGGGTAGATCACTCCCAGTTTTTAACTCTGTGAGTAGATCAGAGTCTCTTGGGAGGTGGCCACCCCTGATTTACAGTATACAGATGCAGGAGGAGGGGCAGACTGGAACACCAATGCTTTTTATAAACATCACTGTGTCTATCAAAGCTACAGCCCCCCTTCTTATTCACTTCCTTTTAGCCTTGCAGGGCCACCTTAGTCAAATTGAATCCTCTGCACCCTCATTAAATCACCAATAGAACTGTTAATGCGATCCCTGAATGCCCATTAACAACTCCCACTGAATAACAATAGGGTGAATAGGGTGGACCTTGCCTGAAGGGATATTCTGCTCCATTGTCTTAACTGCTTAAGTACTGGTAGCCACTTTGCTTTATTTATTTGATGTGTTTTTGTTACAGCTGTGTTCCTGTAAGAGCAAGTGGAGAGCTGCTCTTGCTAAAGCAAAGCCCTTTCCACTTCAGTTTTTGGAGGGGCAAAGTATTGGTTATGGTCTGTAAAATACAATAATTTTTTGCTTCTAGGGGGGGCAGCTGCCCCCTCCTGCCCCCCCTGTCTACACCCATGCGTAATATAAAGGTTTCCAAAGGCTTAGAAGATCCAGAACATTTTTATACTGAGTGCTTGGACTTGCATTTGTACCAATACAACTAACCTCCAGGACTCTTTAGTGCCACTGGTACAGAAAATAAGGAGCTCTTAACATTCCTGCTAACTGGTGTCTCCATCACATCTTCTGGTTTTGTTGACAAATTAAGAGAGTGGATACATTGCCCTATCTGTCGTTTCTGATATTGCTGTATTTTAAAATTTGTTATTGCTTGTTTTGTATATCTCACGTATAATGGAATAAAGTAAACAAAAAACTAAAGCTAAAGGAATGCACCTGTTAAGAGAAAGAAGAAAATACATTACTGTAGACTTTGGTAATACCCAGTAGTAGCCAATGTGGTGCCATCAAAATGTTGCTGGACTACATCAGCCCCCACCAATCCAGCCAATGATCAGGGATGGTGGAGTTGTAGTCCAGCAATAACTGGACAATGTTATATTGACTATTCTTGCCCTAAGTCTATCAGCAGGCAACTTGCATCCCTGTATGACACCTTCTTTGTTGTTGCAGCTGTGATGATAGAGGGAATCGAAGAAAAGGAAGATGAGATCGGGGTGGAAAGGTCAGCAACATCTGAAACCCAAAAGCTGACTGTAAGTTTAGATACAATGTGTTTAATTCTATCCCTTGTTTCTTTGGGAGTAGATGGAGCCTATTTGTGCCTGCTCCATGAATCTCTGATACTGAATAAAGTTTCTTACAGACATTGGGAACAAACAACAAAGCACTTCCAATAACATGATTCTTTTAGTCTTCTCTTTTAATTCCCCCCCTGTCTCATTCTAAATTATATGGGAATACTAATCCCATTCCAGTCCCCCCCCCCCTTTAACAATATACTGCATTTGTGCTAGCCTCGTCCTCTTTACAGGGAACATTTATAATCAAGCCACTACCTTCCTTTAATCACCTCCAGAAGAATTGAACTGAAAATATCACCTCCCCTATAGCATTCACTCTATCATTGCTTTGCCACCTGCTTTTGCTAAAGAGCCATGGACGTTACTAGTCACCAACCTTTAGCAATATATATTTTGGTTAGCATAACAACATGACTGGCTCTTTTCTTTGTGTTATCTGGATGTGACTGCTCTTTTCTGAACAGATTTCTTGACAAAAGTCCTGCAAGTAGGAACTCCAACAATTACCATATGTATTCTTTCTTTAAGCTTGTGGCTTGGACTTTGGTTTGCACTGTTGCAGGATACTAATCATCTTTTTCCTTCCCTGCTGTTCCTGGAAAGACCCAAGTCTTGGACACCACCATTCTTCTACGGAGCTGTGTACAAAGAGCTGTGGGCATGCTAAGGGATCAAAATGAGGATGCTAGCCGCAGTACTAAGAGAATTGAAATCCTCCTTAGCCTTCTGTCTCAGGAAGATGACTTAAAAGGTATGAAGGGCTAGAAGCACTTGAAAGTGGAAGACATTTTAAAGGAATATGCAGGCCCACCTCCCCAATCTGATTTGGGTTGGGCCCCAGTTTGGACCAGATTGATTTGTTCCACAGATCTGGATCACAATTTGTAATTTTGGATCTCCCTCTCCTGCAGCAGGGACAGGGCGACTTGCAGAGCTGATGTGTGGGGAAGCGACTTTAGCTGCTGCTCTGGCCCAGACACCAGCTGTTAGGCAGGATGCCTCAGCAAAGCCCCTCTCTGCCTCAGGCTTGTGAGGAGACCCCAGAGCCCAAAAGGGATATCTTCTTTGGGCCCTGGGGAGGGTCTCCTTGCGAGCCAGGACTCTCCAGTAGGGCTTTGTTGAACCACTCGGCTGGGGGGGGGAGCCTCCTGCCCCCCAGCTGAGCAAGCTCTGATGCCTCTCAGGTTCACTCAAGGTGGGGGGTGGGCTTCATTAAACTGCTCCGCTGAGGTGCAGGCAGCCAAGCGTCTGCCTGACCCTCATTGCGAAGTAGTTTACCCTCCCCACCTTTAGTGTCTGTGAGTATAATAATTTCCAGCTGTATAATAATCTCCGGCTGCAAATTGTTTTCCCCTCAGCACGCCAGGCACTGGTGACAGAGGGACTTATAGCAGTGGTGATTTCCCTCGCAATATACTGCTGTGTGAAGGCGGCGTTGCGCTATGGCCTTCAAACCGGTCCTGGGCGATATATCGATCCATCGCCCAGGCCTACTCTCCAGGGTGCTCCCAATATACCGTTTCCCCTAAAATAAGCCATAGCCACAAAATAAGCCATAGCAGGATTTCTACGCATTTGCGAAATATAAGCCATACCCCGAAAATAAGACATAGTGATAGGCGGCGCGCAGAAGAGAGCGCCGAGGGGAATAAAAATAAGACACCCCCTGAAAATAAGCCATAGTGGGGGTTTTTGAGGAAAAATAAATATAAGATGGTGTCTTATTTTAGGGGAAACACGGTATGTGATTTCAGTTACATGCACAGAGGCCAGAAACATAACCCCCATGTAAATTGGGAATTGTCTGTATATTTTGTAATATTTGTTAATTTGTGGGTTTTTTAAAAAGTATTTTAAAACTGTAAAATACCTTCACAGAATGATGGGATAAAAATGCAATAAATATATATATATTCATGTCCTAAATAGATTTTCCATATTTTATAATAGAATATTGATAAAGGTAGCTGCTTAACTATACAGCCGTTCCTGCAGCTCTATAAAGTATAATTTAATTGGGAACATTCATAACAGAAGAAGGGGGAAACTAAAATTAATTTGCACTGTGCAGAGATTTTGCTTCAGAACTTGAAATTTAACCATAAGTAGTGTCAGTTGGCAAATTTTATGCTGTCTTTTCCCTCAGCCTCCTTCCTGAAGATAACAAAGACTCGCCTGTTAAGCCTTTTGGGGAGGCAAGAAGAAAATGTTTACACCATGAAAGAGTGGGTACGCCGAGAAGCATCAAACCTCAATGCCCTCCAAGAAGTAGGAACTTTCAGGTATGCGCAGTAGTTTAATCACTACACTTTTGCCAGCTGTAAAAAAGATAAGTCATTATCCAGGGAGCTCTTTGCACATACACATTTAGGATATTTTAAGTGCACATGGAGGGGATGCTGATTTTACTTACTTGCAACTGTATCAAGTGCTGCTTCAGAGGGGTCCCCTGATCTCTAGGTGTGTTTGCAGGAGCCTAAAAAGCTGTGTTCTTCTTGTAGCTCTTTAGATCTCAGCTGTTAGTTGCAATTCTGGAATCGGTTAAATGGACCTAACAACCCCACTGTTTTCAGTATATTGCAGTGAGTGTAACTGGGTACAATACTGGAATCAAAAGCGTTCACTGGAAGCTGTGTTAATATTTGGCTGTCTTTCAAAGGATTTGATTCCATTTTTGCTGGTACCATTAAACCTGGAAGTAAAACATGTATTTACTTTGCTTCAAAGACACAATTTGACAGGTTCTAGGAATAGTTGAAATGCAGAATTAGGTTGATATATAGTGGTCCCTCGACTTACGAATTTAATCCGTTCCGAATGCACATTCATAGGTCAAAAAGTTTGTAAGTTGAAAAAAGCAGTTTCCCATAGGAATGCATCGGAAATGGAAAAATTCGTAAGTCGAGTAAACCGCATCTAAAATTCGTAAGTCGAAAAAAACCCATCTAAACTGCAACGGTTTTCCTTTCGGATGTCGAAAAAAAGTGTGGCCATTTTTTTTTCCATTCGTAACTCAAAATTTCGTAAGTCGGGTACTTCATAAGTCGAGAGACCACTCTGTGTGTGTGTGTTTGTGTGTGTGTGTGTGTGTGTGTGTGTGTGTGTGTGTGTAGCTTATTTATTTTATATACCGCCCTTTATCAAAAGATCTCAAGGCAGTTCACAAGATAAAAATACAAGATAAAAGCATAAATAAACAGAAACAACAACAAAAATACCTCCCCCCCAACCAAACACATTTAAAAGGCTGTAGAACAGGGGTCAGCAAACTTTTTCAGCAGGGGGCCAGTCCACTGTCCCTCAGACCTTGGGGGGGGGGCGGACTATATTTTGAAAAAAAATATGAACGAATTCCTATGCCCCACAAATAACCCATAGATGCATTTTAAATAAAAGGACACATTCTACTCATGTAAAAACACCAGGCAGACCCCACAAATAACCCAGACATGCATTTTAAATAAAAGGACACATTCTTCTCATGTAAAAACATGCCGATTCCCGGACCGTCCGTGGGCCGGATTGAGAAGGCGATTGGGCTGCATCCGGCCCCCGGGCCTTAGTTTGGGGGCCCCTGCTGTAGAATGTTAATCAGCCAAAGGCCTGATTGAAGAGGAACATTTTTGGTGGGCGCCTAAAAACATATACCTTAATGAAAACACCAGATGAACGTCCCTAGGGAGAGCATTCCACAAGCACTTTTCTCCATAACATTCTCCCTTGAGATGTTTCTCCTTTGAGATGTTCCTCCCTTGAGATGTTCAGAATGTTCCTGAAGGAGTGTATGCCTTTCTTAATATTGAGTATTGCCTTTTTGTTTCCTTTACCTCTCTTGACGCAGAGATACCCTGTGGAAGCGGGTCCAGAGTGTGGTGACTCCATTTATGGCCTATATATTGTCTGTCCTAGACAGTGACTGCAACCTAGACCTATTGGTCAAACCAACAACAGAAAAGTGTGTGAAAGCTCTGTGGATATTCATCTTCAATGATCTCAAGCTGCTGGACATCCCTTACATGATGGGCCAGAACAAGTAAGTGGCATAAAGAAGGCATGAATGGTTGCAAATGAATTGATGGCTTGCAAAAATGTGAATGGTAACATTTTGATTCCATGTGAGGGACCTATCCTAAAAGCTGTTTATTCAGTTAGCCAAAAGAACATGTGCCAGTTGTATGCCATGATGTTTTGGCAACACATTTCTCAGTGGGCATGACTTACGAGTCGGATATAGCTGCTGTTTTCCTCTCCTTAAAGGAATAATGTTGTGGTTATCAAATGCTTTTTTGAGAACTCAAAACTCAAGGATTGGTAAACATAACTCTTTCTAAGTGCTGAAACAAACATTGAGCTTCCTACTTAGTAATGGGATATCTCTAGCTTGCTAACTTAATTTACCTGTGTCTTGCCCAGTTCCCAAACTGAAACTATTCTGGTGCAGAGCTACTTTAAGAATTCAACAGGTGCTGGCAATGAAATGCCCTTCAGCTGGAAGATAAAAGATTATTTGGAAGATCTTTGGGTTCAAGCTCAATACATCCCTGGTGATGAAGGTGAGAATCCAGAGGGAACACACAGAGAATTATCAGTAGGAGGGATCATAGATTGGCTTGTGTCTCTCCTCATGTGTAGATGAGCTTTCTACACATGCATCTATAACCTGGGAAAACTCTCTCTGACAAACATTTGTGAGGGGAATATGGGGGTGGTGTGAGAGAATGTGAGGCTAGCCTCTACAGCTCTGTGGACCCCCTCAACACTTTCATTCATTGAGGGGTTATTTGTCCCCTCCCACATGGAAATAGCCAGAAGCAGCTTGTAATAATAATAATAATAATAATAATAATAATAATAATAATAATAATAATAATAAAAAATTTATTATTTATACCCCGCCCATCTGGCTGGGTTTCCCCAGCCACTCTTGGCAGCTTCAAGCAGGATATTAAAATACAACAATCTATTAAACATTAAAAGCTTCCCTAAAAACAGGGCTGCCTTCAGATGTCTTCTAAAAGTTATGGCTTGAGGGGTCACGCTAAAAATAATTTGGGGTACTGATGACTACTAAAAACATTGCTAAAATGAGACACAGTTCTGCCCCCTGCTTAAATCTTTGCCCAAAATTGGCATGCCAGGCTTTATATTAAAATAGTTTAAAAAGTCTTAGGAGATTTAGCAGGGAATCTTGACCAGCCACTGTAAACAACAAAGCAGTCTCCAGTGTTGTGGGAAATTGATAAGAAAATTATACAGCAACATGCTTTAATAAAGTAGTACTGGTGAGATGCTATAGTAATTTAAATTCTCATTTAACTTAAATATTCCCATTCTACTATTGTCCTACAGACAGATTTGTAAGCATCTTTCAGAAGAAACCACTGGGGCAATATATTGCTGATCTCCCTGAGGAAGAGAGGGGGCACCTTTTTCACTGTTACGTCCGAGACTTCATCCTCCTGACAATGGGCGTTTCTTCTAATAAGGAGCTAATGGTAAGTGCCGCAACACGAGACATCAAGATGCTTAGAACATTGTGTGTGCCAGTTGTAATGCCCAGGAGTTGTGTGCTATAGTGTTTGACTGAAACACATACTTCAGCAGCATATGGCTGGCATTTGATTACCACTAAAGTAGATGAATATCATACAGATATGGAATGTGATGGTGATTGCACACCTTTGTTTTATTTGAATGAAGAAAATTCAAGACTGCTTGAAAGCTCATGTTGCTAGATCTCAACAAGTAGGGTTTTCTCCCCACTTCCCTGTCCTAGCTGTTCCATATTCAGTATTCTCTCACTGCATCAGCTGGGGGATCTTGAGGTGTGGCTACTTCAATACACCTGCACATATAACCTGTCCTGGATTTATCCCTTAGGATGACCTAAAAATGTGATTTCGACTTCCACCCCTTGGGGATGTTTCTTTGGGTTGAAATGATTACAACACTAGAGGGGTTTCTTCCCTTTCCCTTTCATTTTACAGTAGCATGGCAAGTAGGTAAAGGTAAAGGGTCCCCTGACCATTAGGTCCAGTCGTGACCAACTCTGGGGTTGCGGCGCTCATCTCGCATTATTGGCCAAGGGAGCCGGCGTTTGTCCGCAGACAGCTTCAAGGTCATGTGGCCAGCATGACAAAGCCGCTTCTGGTGAACCAGAGCAGCACACGGAAATGCTGTTTACGTTCCCGCCGGAGCATTACCTATTTATCTACTTGCACTTTGACGTGCTTTCGAACTGCTAGGTTGGCAGGAGCTTGGACCAAGCAATGGGAGTGTGGGGTTTACTCATGAGTGTAGGGAAGAATAGGGAAGGGGAGGGGGAGACAGACAGACACTTTGACCTGCAAAGCTCTGGTTCGAAAAGGGAGAGAGAGAGAAGGGACCCCTCGACCCTTCGCCCAGGCAACTTTAATCACACAAAAGAATTGTGTCATAGAATTCAAAACAACCAATCAAATGCATCAACACATCCCAAAAGGGTATCACATGGGAGAGGATCAGGTAGCAGAGAATACTTGAGGAAAAACCAGGAAGGCCTTTCCTAGGCTACAGATCTATCTGCACTACAAAGCATGCGAACAGGAGCAGAGGCAGGAAATCGTAAAGCAGTAAAACACACAGGAACCTGTGAAAGATAGCAGATCTATATCAAAGGCACTTTGGACCTTTTATGGTAGGGAGGATGCTGCAAAGGGGAGGAATGCAGATGCCTTTTGCCTGTATGCACCAAATGGTTGTGCTTGCCTGAAACCATCTCAGATTGAAACGTGATTTTCCAAGTATAGAGAAATGGAGACTTAATCATCCTGTGGACTTTATATCGCAAATCACACATTCTACCGTGTTTCTCATATTATAAGACATGTCTTATATTTATTTTTCCCTCAAAAAAACACACTATGGCTTATTTTCAAGGGATGTCTTATTTTTTTCCTCCTCCTCCTGCTGCGGCCGGCATTGCTGCTGCGCCTATCACTATGTCTTATTTTCGGGGTATGGCTTATATTCCTTGAATGCTTAAAAATCCTGCTATGGCTTATTTTATAGGTATGTCTTAAAATATGAGAAACAGGGTATAACCCAGGTGGAAAAAGTGACATAATGAATTATAAAATTCAAGTCATCCTCTTCAACCACACACATAATCATAAATCTATGATTTCTTTCAATAAATCCCTGGGATGCTACTGCTACACGGGAGCTCACCCCGTTGCGGGATTCGAACCGCCGACCTTCTGATCGGCAAGCCCTAGGCTCAGTGGTTTAACCCACAGCGTCACCCACGTCCCAACATGGCCAGTAGATCAATGCACAAAATATCCCCTCCTACTTTATTTTGACTCTACCTTCAATCTACTGGAAAATTCCCTTTAATAGAAGTTTCTGACAAGTTGTTTCCCCAGTCAGGTGGTTCTTGGAATGAAGCGGCCCAATAAAGGCATTTGCATCTAAAGAGGTTTAATGTCTGTCTTCTGTGTTCAGATGAGCTTACCAAAAATTAAACTTTGAAATGTGTTTTCAGGTAAACTAGCTCCAAAGTGTACACACCCAACTGCTATAAACAAAAGTAAGAAAATGTCCTGCAGGTACCCGTAGAGTGAGATACATTTTACCCCAGTAATACAAGCATTTGTGATTGAAACAGTTTTCCTGAATGTGTTATAATTCTAAAGATAAAAGTCTCACCTACATAAGAACCTGTAGATATTACCACACAAGATTTGCTTCCAGTGACACTGTTTTTCAATTTCTAGTTGCTGCAGACAGCTCTCTTATCATGTATGGAGGAAATGAAGGCGGCTTCTTCCAATGCAGAAGAGAGGGTGCTGCCCCTCCCCTGTATCCATCTTTGTTACCATCAGTTTAGGAGTCGTCTGCAAAACCTTTCCAGGATTCTTGCTGTGTACCCTGATGTGTCCAATGCTCTCACTGAACATGTTGAGAAAGGAGACAGCTTCTTGCATCACCAAATGGTAGGAATCATATTGGGTGGGTGGTAACATTTTAGTCCTACTAGAAAAAGTGTATTTTTAAAATGTATGGGGAAATGCTAATATCTTTTAAGGGCGATTGCTAAAAGTCACACAAGGCTTTAACATTTGTGTGTCGTATTTGTTCTTTGATGCTCTGATAATTAGTCTCTTGTGTAAATACAGTGGTACCTCTGGATGCGAACGGGATCCGTTCCGGAGCCCCATTCGCAACCTGAGCAGTACGGAACCTGAAGTGCCGAATCAATGCATGCTTGCCGAGTGATTCAGCGCTTCTGCGCATGCACAAATTACCAAACCCGGAAGTAACCCCTTCTGGTACTTCCGGGTTTTGCGCATTTGTATCCCGTGATGTACACATCTGCAGCGAACGTAACCAGAGGTATGACTGTACATACAATCAGCACAAACCACAGTCTCCTTACAAGTGCAGGAATTAGATTGATCCATGATAGGGAAAGCTTACAAATGAAGTAGGATTCCAATGAAAATTCCTTGCTAAACAAGGTGTAAAAGGTTTAATGTAAATTTAGCAAGTGATTAATAAAATGCACATCTTAAAAAGAAAGACTAAAGGAATGTGTCTGTTCTGTTTTGCCAAAAACAAAAAAACAAAAACCCATAACAGAAAACAAAGTGGAAATGTTTTTCACCTTTTCTCTTGATATAATCAGAATGGAAGTCAGCTATGAACATTGAGACTAATACAGAAGAGTCATGATCTGCTTATTGAGTTAGGAATGTGGATAGTCATAGTTCAGCTTGAGAGCAGGTTCTCACATTTTCCAGATTGGCAGTTGAATTATTTATTCTGCTTAATGAAAGGAGAAGAGTCATAACTTGATTTTTCACACCTGATTTTTAAAAAATGAAGTAAATGTTACTATTATTTATTGTCCATGTCTGTATTAAAGCCCTGTTCATGCCTGATTGCTTAGGTTCTGGATGTGCTTGCTGCAATTGCTTGCACTGAGATGTTGGAAGAAAAACTGTTGAACTGCAGATCTCGAACGTGGCTGCAGGAGGTGAAGAAGCTTCAAATGCCAATTGAACTTGTGTGTACAGCAAACTACATTCAAAGCAATGGGAGCCGATGTGACCAGCTGCTCCAAGAACTCAGGTAGGTCACGTGGACCAAACTGGAGGTAGAGGAAACACTGGAGAGTTTGACTCAGGTGCCATCACCAAAGACAGGCTGCCATCTGCGTTGAGGCAAACAGACTCAGCCACCCCATCCCCTGTAGGTGTGTATAATAATAATAATAATAATAATAATAATAATAATAATAATAATAATAATAATACCCCGCCCATCTGGCTGGGTTTCCCCAGCCACTCTGGGCGGCTTCCAACCGAATATTAAAAACAGTACAGCATCAAACATTAAAAACTTCCCTAAACAGAACCGCCTTCAGTTGTCTTCTGAAAGTAAAATAATTACTTATTGCCTTGACATCTGCTGGGAGGGCGTTCCACAGGGCGGGTGCCACTACCGAGAAGGCCCTCTGTCTGGTTCCCTGTAACCTCACTTCTCGCAATGAGGGAACTGCCAGAAGGCCCTCGGTGCTGGATCTCAGTGTCTGGGCTGAACGGTGCGGGTGGAGATGCTCCTTCAGGTATACAGGACCAAGGCCGTTTAGGGCTTTAAAGGTCAGTACCAACACTTTGAATTGTGCACGGAAACATACTGGGAGCCAGTGTAGATCTCTCAGGACCGGTGTTGTGTGGTCCCGGCGGCCACTCCCAGTCACTAGTCTAGCTGCCGCATTCTGGATTAATTGCAGTTTCCAGGTCACCTTCAAAGGTAGCCCCATGTAGAGCGCATTGCAGTAGTCCAAGCAGGAGATAACTAGAGCATGCACCACTCTGGCGAGACAGTCTGCGGGCAGGTAGGGTCTCAGCCTTCGTACCAGATGGAGCTGGTAGACAGCCGCCCTGGACACAGAATTAACCTGTGCTTCCATGGACAGCTGTGAGTCCAAAATGACTCCCAGGCTGCGCACCTGGTCCTTCAGGGGCACAGTTACCCCATTCAGGACCAGGGAGTCCTCCCACCTGCCCACCTCCTGTCCCCCCAAAACAGTACTTCTGTCTTGTCAAGATTCAACTTCAATCCATTAGCCACCATCCATTCTCCAACTTCCAAACACAATCTTCTTGCTTGGAATGAGCAACATGTGAATGATGTTTTTACTATGTATTTCATGCGTTTATCCTGTATTTTTATGCTGTGAACCACCCTGAGATCTTCAGATGAAGGGCGACATAAAAAGTTAATAAATAAATAATAATAAATAAACTCCTCGCAAAACAAGGAGTTTGTTTGGATTTTACTAGAGGACCTTAAATTAAGTCAACATGGATTTCTGAGGCAAGAAGATGTTTGGGAATGTTAGAGGACAGGACATGCAGAGAAATATTTTATCCAACATTCTGCATCATCTTTCTACCCTGGTTTTCTTAGCTAAAGTATGAGATGCTAGATATGCTAGAAAGAGATCTTTGTTTTCTCTTAAGCCAAGTACAGTGGTACCTTGGTTCTCGAACTTAATCTGTCCCGGAAGTCTGTTCCAAAACCAAAGCGTTCCAAAACCAAGGCACACTTTCCCATAGAAAGGTAATGCAAAACGGATTAATCCTTTCCAGACTTTTAAAAACAACCCCTAAAACAGCAATTTAATGTGAATTTTACTATCTAACGAGATCATTTCTTGGTTAGGGTTAATTTTAGGACTGGGTTAGGGTTAGGGTAAGGGTTAGAATTAGAATTAGGGTCAGGGTTGTTTTATGTTTTCTTGTGATTTTGATTCATTTGTGGTTGGTTTTCTGGGGAGCACCTGGCTGCCTTCAAGTGGTGCAGGGGCCCCTAACCTGTTGCTGCTTGCATAGGAGCAGGAGCTGGATCGGGGCTGCTCAGCTGAGGAGGTGCAAGCTCAGTCACACTTTCCATTGAGGGGTTCGTGGGTGCACTCCCCTCAAGGGAGAAGTTTAAAGGAGCCCCCACCTCAGCATCAGAGCCCCTGCACCACCTGAAGGCAGCCAGACTGAATAGTTGCTGGAGTCAGGGGAAGTTGAGGCAGCCCGGAAGCTGCATCTGAGAGCCCCTGCACCACCTGAAGGCAGCCAGGTGCTCCCCAGCTGAGCTGCCTGATCCCACTCCTACTTGCGTGAAAGCAGGAGTGGGGTGGGGATCTCTCAGCTGGGAAGGGAGGCTTCGTGCTGCCTATCAGAGCAGCCCTGCTCCTGCTCCTACTTGCCTGCAAGCAAGAGCAGGCTGGGTGGTGGTGGCGGTGGTAACATCTCTTACCTGGTTGCTTGCCACCCAGCCCGGCTTTCTCTCACTCAGCGCCGGGGCCATTGGCGACTCCCGGGGCTGGAGGAGTAGGTGGTTGCCGTGGCGGCGGCTGCCTGCTCACTTGCTGGAAAATGGAAGTGTAGCACTCAAAACAGAAGTTATACTCAGAACGGAAAATGTTTGGCTTCTGAAAAACTCATTTCCGGGTTTGAAGTGTTCGGGTTCCAAGTAGTTCGAGAACTAAGCTGTTCGAAAACCGAGGTACCACTGTATAGACCAGTGTTTCTCAACCGCTGTTCCGTGGCACACTAGTGTGCCGCGAAACGCTGGCTGGTGTGTCGCGACGTGCGGCGACGAGAAGGGCGATTTGCATTGTCACGTGCCTGGCGGCCGCCAATATCCGACACTGACCCGCCGGAAAGGAAGCCGGCCGGGTCACGACGTGGGGCGAGCGCAGCTCTCAACAGCCACCACCACGGGAGGGTGGTTTTAGACAAACTTAAAGAAGCTGGCTGGATGAGCTCAACCTGAAACTTGCTGAGCAAAGGATTGTGCTGGCAGAGAAATCAGCGGCTTGTGAAGCCTTATTACAGGAGATTGCAACCAACACAGCAATTGGCAAGTGTTTCTTACAGTCATAATTATATAGTCAATATAGGGCGGCACAGACTTAAATTTTTTAACTTTTTTAATGGTGGTGTGCCTCGTGATTTTTTTCATGGAACAAGTGTGCCTTGGCCCAAAAAAGGTTGAGAAACACTGGTATAGACCATTAATTCCCAGTATTAAACCAGCAATTTGGGAGATGACTGTCCAAAGCCTTTTGCTTTCTTTCCTTACAAACTCTTGATACAAGATCTTATTTAAGGAGTTCTAATGGGTAGAACTATGTGAGATTGCCAGCAACCTTGATTAATATTCAAGTTTGTTTTGATTTCCTGTGCCTCATTTAGACAAAATGCCTCCTTTGTCGAAAGTCTTTCCTGATATACTAAATGGTTATTACATTGGTCTGCCTCTCTACTCAATAAATCTCACTCACAACTTGTAAATTCCACCTGTTTTAGTAGCAGAATTTATTTCCTGTTGAATTGTAGGTGAACTGTAATTCCACCTCATCCACCTGCAATTTCTATCCAGGCTCCAAATTCCTCAAAAATGGTCACACATTTTCTCAAGTTGCTGTTTTTGAGCAAACATTCTTCTGAAGAGCTGGGCAGGTTGTCTAATTCTTGACTTCCTCCTCAACACAGGAGCCAATGGAATAGGATTTTCTCACTGTCCCTCTTCATGGAACATGTGCTCCTTGGAGTAGAAATGCAGATTCCAGAGGTGAAGAAGCTGGTAAAAAAGTTCACCTCACGCCTTGGAAAAGTAAGAACTCTGTTCTCACTTGGTGCAAAGCATCTCTTTATTGTACTAAGGAAGTAAGCAACATCCTTTTTATTTTTATTTTTTTAACACAGAGCATCAACATCATCGAAAATTCAAGAAGGCAAAAAACATAAAACCTGAGAATGGTTGTATCAAAAGCATTCAACACAAAGACCATAAAAGAGCAGTGTTATTGTAGTTATTGTGGTGATAAGTGTGTAAAACCTAGTGGAACAGGATAGTTTTATCTGTATGTTCCTATACATTTTAAACTTCACTTTTGGAATGTGATACTATTGCTTTTGTTCTTTTTAGTGTTTTCAAGGGGATTCAGACATTAAAACCCATAACACATTCTCTGCAGTCATGGATATCCTATGTCAGTGCAAGGAGGATGCCAGTTCAGTGTTTTGCAGGTAATGCCTTTAGGATGAGCCCATTTCATTTTATGAGAGTGGGATCCTGGAATTGGTGGCAGGCTGTGTAATCCTGTACTCGTTATGATTAGGACGGTGAGAGAAATGCTGCTACCAAGCCCAAATGACCTCAATAGTGCAAATTCTCAGGCATCCCTGCAAGCAGTGGTTCAAGTCCCTTCATGCTCGCATGCACTCTTGGAACATAGTGCAGAAAGGGAAGAAATGAGAGTCCTCTTAACACAGTACTCACATAGCTCCCCGTGCAGGGGCATACAGACCTGCTGTGAGGGAGTGGCTCACCAAACAGGGCAGAGTACATGGGAGAAGGGGTAATATGGCCCCACACACATTTTGCATGCCTAGCAAGAAAACCCCAGTCATGACAGAGGTAAAAGAGCAGGAGTAGTTTCTTAATCGCTCAGCCACAGCAATAGACAGGTGTTGGATATGTCATGGGGCATTTGCCTTTTGCTCCCATCCCCAGCGTCAGTGCCCACCTATGGATGCCAAGAGGGCAGGGACTGCAGGAGGAGCCACTGGCAGAGGAACAGGGGTGTAGGGGGAGCGCACCGCCCCCGGTGGCATGATCCCCGCATGCTGGGCGCCACACTCCCACAGACGGTGCAACACGCCCCCAGGACATGCACCACACCCCTACGGGCAGTGTGCCATGCCCCTGGCACACGTGCCACCCCCCCAAGAGTGTGCACCAGCCATGCCCCCACCTTCTCTCCACCCCACCCCACCCCTGCTGGAGCTTGAAGCTCCACCACTGGGAGGAGCTTTAGACAGATGGAACACCACACATTTTATATTTAAGAGTACAACCCCATGATTGTTTGTATGTTTTGGAACATGCTGTATAGACTGCATGGACCAACCCACCCTTTTGGCTCATTCTTCCTCTTGGCTACTAACATCACACACACCCCATATACACACCTTGCTATTTTGCCCAGTAAGCCGGTTCTGCCTAGTAGCATTCCTGCAGACCTCCCATTCCTCTCTTCCTTCCTTCCCACCCTGATGTAACTGCCTCAGACATGTCAGCAGCAGCACCCTTCCCTCTTGTGTGCCTTGAGACCTCCCAACTCATAGTCAAAGGAGCACTTTGTGTGCAGGCATCATGGGAAGGATGCCAGTAACTGCAAAATATATAGGCACCTTTGATGACTCAAGAACAGCAATGGAACAGTCAAATAACTTCATGTAGCTCCTAAGCCAGTTTCCTTATTACTGCTCTGGGCAGTGAGCTATAATTAAATATACATTAAACCCACATACTGTACATGTTTGTGTTGTATTCACAGTTATGGTTTGAGGCCATGTCCAATTTGTTTGGAAGATCCTAGGGAGCCAGTTCACCTTCCTTGTGATCATGTGTATTGTCATCATTGCATAAAACAACGGCTGGTACCAGGAGAGATGTGCTGTCCATTTTGCAAAGTTGAACTACCAGATGACTATTCTCCCAAAGTATCTGAGGAGATCCGGTAATGCCTTATTGATTGATTGATTGATTGATTGATTGATTGCATTTATATCCCACAGCAGTTGGTAGTTCTGGTGATAGGTTCAGCTTCTGGCCCTTAATTTCTGAGGATTTAATCATTCCCTCTATTATCAATGTTTGTTGGGGCGGGGACAGTATTTGGGTAGCTAAAATGGCATAATTCACACACAACAAGGTGAAATTTACAGGTTCAGGGGAATCCCAAGGTTTGCAAAAGTACATAAAGCCTTTAGAAAAATAGCGTAAGGAGCAGCCCTTCAAAACATACCAATGTGTAATGAAATAGTGTATCCTTAAAGGCATGGCTAGTTGGATTGAACCCTAAACTGGACCTTATTTGTTGGTCCAACTTATATCACTCTGTTGGCCATGCATTTTTTTTAGCATTGTCCACAAACTATGTGATGCAAGTTCTGCAGTCGACTAGATAAGTAATTCTCCCCTATTCTCTTCCACCACCACAGTGTTGCCATTAAAAAAATGACCCAGTTCCGCAAGTGTTGCAACAGTTTTTTCATAGAGCTGGTTTCTACTATGTGCTTCAAAGACAATGAGCCCCCAGAAAAAGCTGTGATCCAGGAGCTGCTGAACCTCCTATTTGTTCACATGCCGCCTTTGAAAGGTATGTTCGTGTGCTCCCAGCAATTTGCCTTACCCTGAACGTATTGACTTCTTCATGTCTCTGTACCATGTTTCATTATTTCTTTAGGTTCAGTGTACACAAAAACTCTATCCCCCTTTAATGACGTGGTGGATAAAACCCCTGTAATCCGTTCTGTGGTGCTAAAGTTGCTTCTAAAATACAGGTAAGGAACTTTTAACTGGGATGTGCAAGTTGGGGGCAATATACCCTGCTTCTCCTTCAGTGTTCACCCCACTGATACCTGCTCTGGTTTCCTTGATATCTTAGTGGTCCTCATATGAGTTCAGCTATTGCTTTTCTGAAACTCTGAAGGCTCTCCCCCTTAGCCCTGATGTACAACTTCATCTGAATGCATACTTCTGACAATGGAGGTCTCCTTTCATTTTTAGAATAGAGAAGCATGTCCCTTGTTCATTAATAAGGGGAGGTTTCTCTTTTTCTATAGTTTCAATGATGTGAAAGTCCATGTTCAAAAATATTTATCAGAAGCAGAATCAATATGCAACCCAGACAAAGAAGACAAGACAGTACTGTACATGCTGTTTGCCAGCTGCCTTGAGGTAAGTATATTTTCCCCATAATTTTTCAAGGTACCTCCAGATGTTTTGAACTCCCATCAGCCTCAGCCAGCATGACCCAATTGTCAGGGACAAAGGGAGTTGTCTGAAAGTTTCCAGATTGAGGAAGGTTCCTGTGCTGTGCTCCCTGTATACTTTCAGTTTCTTTTTGCTTTGCCAAAGTCTCAGGCTGTGTGGCTTTTCAGAAACAGAGATGCAGTATCTATAAGGCCAGTTCTGCCTGTATACATGTACAGGAGAGCAACTGATTAGACTAGATTTTTTTGATATCTGGTCTAATAAATTGCACCAGTCTATTGTCTTCTGTGAAAAAAAAGAAGCAGGTACAGTAAGAAAAAGAGAGTGAACAGGCTGATATGCCTCAGTGTGACCAAGTGAACTCTGCTTGAGGAATATTTAGAAATATTTGGCATGCTTCTTAGTACTTAAGCCTCATGTGGTCCTTTCCCCCACTTAAGCGAAACTTGAATAAAGAACAATTAGGAAAACCTTCCCTGCCTAATTAACCAAAGTGGTTAAAGAAGGGTAAAAGCAAAGCCTCTGAAAGGGAAGCCATTCCTTAGAGCCTTCAATATATGCATGACAAAATCAAATAATTATGTCCTCACTGCAGAGGTTTCAAATGCCTCTGCAAGTTCTGCCTTCTGAAGTGGATGACTAGGGTCTCTGAAGATTCTCCCTACAATACTAAGGGCTTATCCACACCTCCATTTGCCACTTCCCCTGAGAAAACCCACAGTTTGGCGTTGAATCAGAACTAACAGCAACTGGGTTTTCTGCAGATTGCTGTTTGTTTAGATTTAGTGCTAAAGAGCTGGTTTTCCATGGCAAGGCAAAGACAAAAGCCTCTCGGTTTTGTGCCTACAAAGCATGGGGCAAACAGAAAACTGTTTGGACCTTTACTTTCTAGGCGTGGGACAAGGGGAAACATGGGAAAACCCTGAGCACTTTATTTTCTAGAAGTGTCAATGCACACAGTAATAAGAAATGCTTCATTCAACAGATTTAACAAAGATTGGTATGGTGAGCGTGAGCAATAGCTGGAAAGCATTGTTCCCTTTTTCAGGATTCTATGTGTGAGAAATTTGGAGCCTCAGAGAAAAGCAAGGCAAACTGCCTGAGAGAAGATGGACACTTCCTAACAAACTACATAAAGCAAAGCAGGAGCAGCCATGAAACCTCTCAAAGAGTCACCATTGAGTACCTGCAGGGAGTGGCCCACACCCGCCTGTGTATGGATAGGGCTGCACAGCTGCTGTTTGAACTTCATGGAACTTCAGGCAAGTGGGATTCTGTAAAACTGGAATAAAATGTACCAAATAACTGGTGTATGAAAGAGTTCCTGCTGCTAGATGAATTACAGGATGGGTTTATCCTTTGTGTCCATATTTAACAGAAAAATGAAATACTGGTTCTGTGCTTCTGTTGTCTTTTTCCTGCCAGTAGATTTGTGCTCTCTTTTGAATGCAAAGCTTTGTGTGACATTTGTTAACCTCAGTGCTTCTGAAAGTGTTGGGTCAAGGTAGAGTCCAGTCAAAGATAACTATGGGGTGTGGTGCTCTTCTCCGCTTTCAGGCCAAGGGAGCCACCATTTGTCTGCAGACAGCTTTCTGGGTCATGTAGCCAGCATGACTAAACTGCTTCTGGCGCAACGGAGCACTGTGATGGAAGCCAGAGTGCACAGACACATGTTGGTTATTAATAACTTAGCATAAATCGGAAGCATTTTCTGTTCTCTCTCCAGCTAGTAGTCAAGAAACAGAGAAGCAACGCTACCTGCAAAAAGTGAAGCAGTTCTGCAGTCAGATTCAAAATGACTGGTACCGAGTTTACCTTATCCGCACACTTACTAAACAACATGGGATGGAGTTCACACAGAGACTTTCTAATGAATCCGAGTTTAACTGGATATTTCCAGCAGAAATAATTCAACAGGTAGTACAGCTCTATCTTGAGCACTTACCATCTTATTAATTATTGGGCAATAGTTTGGAAAAAGTAGAAATGGTCAAATAGTGTGTATGTTAAGAAGGATTTATTTTTTTAAATGAATGTGTTTTGCTTAGGCTGAGAATGTGATGACTTGCCCAGAGAGGGCAGTGATTAAATGGAATCAAGGTATGACAAGGGCATCTTTCAGTGATGCTTTTAAGTATAGTGAATCCTGCTTTGTACCAAGGAGTTCATACTGAATGACCCATGGATCCTTTCATAGTGATATGGTATTCATACAATTTGCTTTGATGTTTGCATATTTCTTATCTATGGTTTATTAGGGTTTTTACACATTGCTATAATAGAACAGCAGAGTCCCTTTCCCTCCTCTCAGCTTTCTTCCATCCCCCCAACCTCAATCCCTCTTTTATTTTTTTTAAGCAACAGTGTTTTCATGTCTGATATTCAGTTGTATCACATGCTGTACAGTTTCGCCTTTTAACAACTAACTCTTTGTGCTCTGTGCCTCAGAAATTTCAGTCCAGTCAGATTGATCAGTTCCTGGTACATGGCGAGGACTACAAAGTGGTGCGTGATGCTTTGGGAAAAGCAGTGATAGAATGCCAGGCGGGTGGCATTGCAGCAACCTTGAAGGTACAGCTATTTAATTCTGGCCAGCACAGCTCTTCTATATTGACATAAAGAGGACTGTAGCATTTAGGATTTCATGTGCTTCTGGTGATTTTCCATTCCTTGCTTCCATGTAGATCTGGGCTGTATTAAAGTGGTTTTCGTGCTTTAAATTGTCCCAAGCTGTATTCTTATACTTTCTCCTAGGGCTTATCAGATTGCAAACCTTTATTGCATTGACTGGAATGTTAAGGCTAGCAAATAGGATCTGAGCTTCAGTGTAATGCATGTCATATTAGAAACAGTGACTCTACTATAAAATCATTATTAGTGGCTGATTTTCTTCACAGTGCCATTTCATAGTGTGCTTTTATATATTGTGTTCCATATTGGGGTGGGGCTACCTATAGGGAGAAATTTGGCAAACTGAAATATGTTTGCTATAGCTGATAGGACCTTAAAACGTAACGGTAAAGGTACCCTCGACCATTAGGTCCAGTTGTGGACGACTCTGGGGCTGCGTGCTCATCTTGCTCTATAGGCCGAGGGAGCTGGCGTTTGTCTGCAGGCAGCTTCTGGGTCATGTGGCCGGCATGACTAAGCCGCTTCTGGCGAACCAGAGCAGCGCACAGAAACGCCTTTTACCTTGCCGCCGGAGCAGTACCTATTTATCTACTTGTACTTTGACGTGCTTTCGAACTGCTAGGTGGGCAGGAGCTGGGACCAAACAACGGGAGCTCACCCCATTGCGGGGATTCAAATTGCCGACCTTCTGATCGGCAAAGCCCTAGGCTCTGTGGTTTAGACCACAGCGCCACCCGCATTGACTACCAAATTGGAAGTGTCAGGAAACCTTTTACAAAAGGTGTGCCTTTTGTTTCCTTTTTGGCCACACATATATCTTCTATAGATATATTTGAACCAGTGCACTTTTTAAAATATTTGTGATCTAGTACTTTTTTGTTTTTTGCAATGCCCAGCACTAATATCCATGACTGCTGCTAGCTAAAGATGTAAGTTTTACTATTAGTAATCTCTCTTTCTTGCCCTCTTCTCCTCTCCACATTCTGATTTCAGGAAAGTAATGTCTCCAAGTCTGTCCAGGCTGTTCATTTTCTCTTGGCTGTCTTCAGAGAGTTCACATCTCTGTATGGATGCAAGGAGCTGAGTCTTCATCCAAAACAGGAGGTAAATGCTTTTGCCTTGGTGCCAGTTTGCACGTTGCCTTGTGCACAAGTGCTGCTTCCTTAGGAGAGAGGAAGATTTAGGATATTGATTATAGAACTGAGCAAAGGCTGTTGTTTTCCCCAACTTTCATTTGAAAATCCATTGAAGTGAGTCTAGTTGACAAATCTCACCTTACTTTTTGTAAAACAATTTTCTTCTTATTTCAGCAACGTGATGTTATCAAGGAGTTCATCCAGAGCTCCAGTGTTCTTCCTTCTCCAGAGCTGGAGAGATTTGCAGAATCTCTGATGGATAACCATCCCCCCTCACTGGCACTGAGCCCCCAGGATTCCAGCCGCAAGAGGGTAGTGATTGAAATGGCAATTCACACTGCTGCTGTCTTGCTGTCTGGCCAGAATCGAATCCTTGAACCTCTAAGGAATCTGGCATTCTCACCACATACCATGCAGGTAAAGAAGTGAATCTTCCATTTTCCTTTGCAATTCCCATCGGTTCCTGCACTCATTACTGCTTTACTTGCATTTCCCATTGTGTTATTTTGGAGGAACTGATGGTATGCAATGAGGTAACATTTCTAGATACCCTAAATGAATGCGCCTTAGAACAGTTGGCCATGAATCTTGAGCGGCGTCCTGGACCTGATGCAAGATGTAGGTGCTGTGGGAGATTGATCATAGGCCTATTAAACTAAGCATGCATATAAATGGCCAATAGCCAAGATGAGCCAACGTGGTCACATTTTATTTCAAAAGAGGAAATTTCACCAAAATGAGAACATTGGTTTAAAAAAAAGAGAGGCTGAAAGGCAAAGTGATTTCAACTCACTCCAAAATGCTTGGGAGTTAGAAGTTCAACTGGGGTATATACTGCATATCAGGAAAGGTACTATAAGCTAAGGTAAAAAGGTAAAGGACCCCTGGACAGTTAGGTCCAGTTGAATTTGACTATGAGGTGCGGTGCTCATCTCAAATTTTCTGGCCGAGGGGGTTGGCATTTGTCCACAGACAGCTTTTCCAGGTCATTTGGCCAACATGACTAAACCACTTCTGGCACATGGAACACCGTGACAAGTGCCAGGGTGCATGGAAATGCCGTTTATCTTCCCGCCACAACAGTACCTATTTATCTTCTCACATTGGTATGCTTTCAAACTGCTAGGTTGGCAGGAGCTGGGACAGGAGCTCACCCCATCACGCAGAGTCAAACTGCCAATGTTATGAGTGTGAATAACGAGCAAATAAGCAATTAAGAGGCAAGACGATGCCTTTTTTTATATAAAAAAGGAAGGCTTGTTCAAATGAAGAGAACAAAAAGGAACACAAACATTGACAAAAGAAAGTGCAAAGAAGCAGACAGTAAAGTATGCTAAAAGAATTAAAGGAACACATTGCTAAAAACATTTAAGATTGCATTCATGTGGCAGTTTATTCTACTTTCACAATGTTTTCCTAACTGTTAATTTCCACATTATATTTAAGTTTGCAAATTACATAAAAGCCACTTCCGGAATACAGCTTGTTGTCTCCCTTGTCCTGTTTAAAAGAGAATTAGATAAATTCATAGAGGAGAAATCCATCAACAGCTACTAGCCATTTCTGTGGTTTACCTCCACTGTCAGATACAGTATTCCTTTTAACAGCTGCTGCTGGGAATCTCAAGTCGGCAGAGTGCAGCTGTTCTCATGTCCAGTTTGCAGACTTCCCACAGACATCTTTTTGGTCGCTGTAACAACAGGATGCTGGACTAGATGGACCACTGGCCTGATCTTAAGTACTTATGTTTCTACTGGTGGCCAGCATGTTTTAGTGGTAGCCAACATTGGCTAGAGATTATGAGGGGTGCATTTCAGTAACATCTGGAGGGCACAACATTGAGTACTCCTGTTGTAGTATCTCAAATGTGTCCTCCTTGGTTACTTAAGCAAATGAGTGAGCTGTTTGCAAGTCCTCTGAATCAATTTAGTCATAGTCTTAAGAAAATATTCCATTGTATATTGTAGTAACATCGCTTTGATTCACCCTCTCTCTGCAGAAAGCTTTTCTTCCAACAATGCCTGAAGACATAGTTGCTCAAGTTAGGGAGATTCTGAAAAATGAAAGATCAACCTGGTATAGTAAGTATCATGTTCAGCCTTGGGAGTGAACTAGAGAGAGCTATTTTTCCAGAGGTGTTTTCCAGAACCAGAGCCAGTGTGGTGTAGTGGTTAAGAGCGGTAGACTGGTAATCTAGGGAACCGGGTTCGCTTCCCCACTCCGCCACATGCAGCTGCTGGGTGACCTTGGGCTAGTCACACTTCTCTCAGCCCCACCCACCTCACAGGGTGTCTGTTGTGGGGGAGGAGGGGAAAGGAGATTGTTAGCCGTTTTGAGACTCCTTCGGGTAGTGATAAAGCGGGATATCAAATCCAAACTCTTCTTCCAGAAAGTGAAAATTAAGGAAAACGAAATCTTGCTGCTTCCAGATATCATATTCATTTAGTCAAATTATACCGTACTAGCTCATCTATCTTATAAATAAGATATCATTCCATACTATGGAAGAGATTGGGGAGTCAAGTTCAGAGGGATGGAAGAACCAACCAACCAACCAGCAAATGCATTTCAAATAATATTTGTTTTTTGTTTTTTGTTTTTTTAAAATAATTTTTATTCATTTTCCATTAATAACAAAAAAGAAAAACCATCATAACCAAATTTTACTCATCCATTAAAGAAAAAAAACCCAAATATATAAAAAGAAAAAAATAGAAAATATAAAAAGAAAACAGAAAAACACACAAAAAGAAAAATCTCTTAATTCTAACCATTACCATAAAACTTTGGACTTCCCCAATTCCCCCCCCCTGGGTTCCCTAATAATTATCCTTAAAGCAGTTTTCACATTATTTTCATACATCATGCATCCATTTACATATTCCCAAATTTTACTACCTTATACATATAATTATATATTTATTTATTCAATTTCTACTCTTCCAAATCCTCACCTTAATTCAATTCTAACTTATCATTCTTATATCTAATATTTCTTCTCTTAACTTATTATTTTTTACCAGGAATGCAATATATTTTAAATCTTAAATGATCCTTCTTTTTTTAAAAAAATATTTAAAATCATCCCCCCTACTTCTGAAGCCGAATCCTCAGGACAATTCAATGAATTCCATTTGTCGTACCCAATTCAAACCATACATATCCATCCATTAAGAATAATCTTTACATAATCATCCCACTCCCACCCTTTCCCACATCCACCTCCAATATTCTTTCCACAGCTTCTGCCCTCCCTTTCTTGCTGCACCTATTACCCCATCCCTCCCCTCTTCCTTTGCACTCTCTTTATGCTCTACATCACGAAACAATTTCTTTTTTTCCCATTTCCCAGTGTCCCCCCTGGACCCCCCCTCTCACTGGGAGTTCAGCAGAAACCACTGTCTCTTTTTTGAGGGCTCCTTGAAATATATCTATGTCCTGTCCCACATCTGCCACTTGTGGGGCATTGCGTTCTTCGTACTCCTCTTCTTCCAGAATTTGTATTGATTCATCTTGCATTTCTTCATTGTTTTTCGAGTTCAATCCTTTCTCATTTCCATTTTCTATAATGACTCTGTCTCTCCATAAACTGTTGATCTCTTGCAGCTGTTCTTTATTTTCCTTTAGTTCCTGTTTAATATCTGTGAGCACTGAGAAAATCTTTTGCAAAACAAGGTCTTGTGCTTTTGCTGTGGCTACATCCTTCTCCTGCATCTCGTATTTCATACACATCCAACAAGTTAGAGAACCGGAAATGGCAGGGACCAAATTCCAACACATAATTCGCTATTTTTTAGGCTGAACTGAATGCACTCTTCCTCCATTTTCTATACATAATCCATAAAATATTCAAGTCCAAAATAATAATTTCCAATTAAATATAATACTCCAATACTTTATTAACTCCAAGTCCTTTCACTGAACCACCCAGGGATCCAGTTCCAGCTTTCAGAGAGACTTTCTTTTATCAAATGTCACTATTTTGCAGGCAATTTAATTTTAATCAACCCTCTCCCCTGTGCCTGCTACAAAGGAGCTCTTAAGTCCACTTCCTGATAAATTGAAAATTTTCATTCCTTTTGACAGCTAAGAGTTAATTAACTGCTTCGCTGTCTCTCAGATGGTGGCAACAGACTTCCTTTTTAAATTGCCCCCTGTTTCCAAATCGTCTTTTCAAATCAAAGTTTTATCCACAGGCTTATCCAGATAATCAAATTCTTACTTTAAAGGAAGAATCCATCGCTCTCCTCTGCCGGCGCAGAGCTTCACCCCGTGAGGGTAAAATGACGCTCAAAAATGGTTCCTGCGTCACCCGACTCTACTCTCACCGGGGCTCTTCTCGAGCTTACCGGGAGGTAAAGGGGCCGCAAATGGAGCACCGCTGAGCCCTTCGTCCCCAGAACGCACAATCTGGGGCTCTTTCGGGGGGCTGCGCCGCCCTCGCAGCTCCCCCCCCCTCACGGAGCCGGGCTGCCTTGGAGCTGGAGGCAAGTCCTGCCAAACGGAGCTGGCGACAGACCGGAAGTCCAATAATATATTTTGATTACTTGCCTCAGACCACATAATGTACAATTGTGTTTTGAGCAGCAGCAGAAACAACAACAACAACAATTTATTATTTATACCCCGCCCATCTGGCTGGGCTTCCCCTGCCACTCTGGGCGGCTTCCAACAAACATTAAAATACATCAAATATCACAGATTAAAAACTTCCCTAAACAGGGCTGCCTTTGGTATTTTCTAAATGTCAGGTAGTTGTTTATCTCTCTGACCTCTGATGGGAGGGTGTTCCACAGGGCGAGTGCCACTACCGAGAAGGCCCTCTGCCTGGTTCCCTGTAACTTGGCTTCTCGCAGTGAGGGAACTGCCAGACGGCCCTCAGCGCTGGACCTCAGTGTCCGGGCAGAACGATGGGGGTGGAGATGCTCCTTCAGGTATACTGGACTGATGCCATTTAGGGCTTTAAAGGTCAGCACCAACACTTTGAATTGTACTCGGAAACATACTGGGAGCCAATGTAGGTCTTTCAAGACATTGGGTTTTATATACTGTACCAATCCAATAGGCTCTTTACTTGTCATACCCACCCTAGGTTTCAGCTTTAGCTGCTATCGGCATGGATATATAAAATGTGTGAGAAAAGTGAGAGGGGATACGTCAGCTAGGTTTCGGGTTTTTTAGCAACTGTCCTCGGGCAGAGTGTAAATAATAAAATGGAGGGAGGGAGTGGAGACTATTTGTAAATTGGGGTATGGTTTTAAGTTATCCAACAACACATGGAGGGTAAGGGAAGACTGCCAGAGTGTAGCTTAGAGTGGCTCTGTGTTCCATTCACTGACTCTACTTTCCCCTCTCTCCTCAAATTAGCATGTCCAAATGGCCACCCCTGTGTTATTGGGCAGGTAAGAGCTTTCATTTATTATGTCTGTGATCAAGTTTATCTCCTTAACTTAAGGTTACCAGATGTCCCCGTTTCCCAGGGACAGTCCCTGGATTTACAAACCAGTCCCCATACAAAATCCATTGAAGTTGAAAAGTGTCCCCGGATTCATTGAAAAAAATTCTGGTAGCAGTACATTAACTGCCATTTTGTCTGTATTTGTTTTCTCTTTGCATTATATCCTGCTTTAAAACTTCCTTGTAGGCAAACTAAATCTGGGACTTTTCACAGTTGCTTACACACTTGGAGAAGGGAAGGCATATCTTGGCCATGGGTCAGCTGGACTTCATGGTAAGCAGAGCCCAATAGGTTGAGCTACTTTGGTTGTAATGTTTCCTCTTGTCTTTCTTCCAGTGTGGTCTTCCTGTAGAAACTGGTCGATGTCTTGATTGTAATGAGCCAGTCGGAGGTCACGACTACAAGGCATTGCCAAGATTTCACAAAACTTTGTAGGTTTTTATTTCCAACTCTTTGAATTCTAATTAAATTATTGATTAATAAGTTTTCAATTGGTGTTATTTGCAAACTATGCCAGTATGTCCCTATAAGTTGAATCCCTGCCTTTTGTAACCTTAGATCAATCATCCTATGAGAAAGCAATTACTGGCTCACACTGTCTGCAAATCATAGATCTTAAATCTCTTTTTTTGTAGCAAGCATGCACTTTCACTATGCATTATTCCATTCAGGACTGAGCACGATAGGACACAAACTGGCCATATTCTTGGAGACCCTGAAAAAAGGGGAGGCAATATAACCTCTGAGAGGGAGATGTCCCCAGCTGTCTTAATTTTGATTCGCTTGCTCACTCATTTGGCATTACTTCTGGGAGCCACAGAAAATCCTCAGGTACTTTTAAAAGAAAACTATTGCCATACAATTCTACAGGATATGCATTGCTGGGAGGGAGCTGATGAAGACTTATTCAGAACTGAGTTACTTGAAAAACCAAGTCTCCTAGGATTATGAAAGGGGAGATCATAGCAGATGCTAGTTCTCACAATTGCAGCCAAGAGTCTTTGCTATAAAAAAAGGTAAAGGGACCCCTGACCATTAGGTCCAGTCGTGACCGACTCTGGGGTTGCGCGCTCATCTCGCATTATTGGCCGAGGGAGCCGGCATATAGCTTCCAGGTCATGTGGCTAGCATGACAAAGCCGCTTCTGGCAAACCAGAGCAGCACATGGAAACGCCGTTTACCTTACCGCTGTAGCGGTTCCTATTTATCTACTTGCATTTTTATGTGCTTTCAAACTGCTAGGTTGGCAGGAGCTGGGACCAAGCAACGGGAGCTCACCCCGTCACAGGGATTCGAACCGCCGACCTTCTGATCAGCAAGCCCTAGGCTCAGTGGTTTAACCACAGCGCCACCTGGGTCCCCAGGTGTCTTTGCTATAAAGATATGCAAAGATCACTTAATGGATTTGTGCAAAAACTCAAGGTTATGTTTGACTGTTACTTTGCATGTCTTGCAATAGAACTGCACATTGATTGCTCTGAATCTTGCATTCTGTTGTTGAAGTCCCTACTACAGATCATAAAGCCACCAGTTCAGGATCCGGTGAGCTTTCTCATGCAGCATATTCATAAGGATTTGGAGCAACTGATGAATACTCTTGGGAAGAGTGCTGATGAAACCACCAGTGTTGTGCATCTCATTCTTTGTAGCCTTCTCAAGGAACCTCACCAACAGACAGGCCAATGTAAGGAGAGCAGCTTGCAAAATGTGGTTGCTTACATAAATCAGTGATAAAACCCGCAGCATAGACTTCGGCATTATATTTCAAAGGAGGTAGTGACAGCAGCACTCAGCTTTCCAAAATGGCCCAGTTTGTGTTATTTGTTGTTCTGTATTTTGTTGCAAAAGTCCCTTTCAGAGCTATGTAGGGTTGACTTGTAATATTGATTATGATAAAGCAAAGAATTATAGGATGTAGTAGTAATGAATGGTCATATAGATACATTGCCCACTAACAGTGCCTCAATCTTAATCTGGATTGAGCTTCAGTTTGTTGGTTCTCATGCAGTCTGTTACTGAGGCAACTCAATGGTCCAGCTCATCCACTGCCACACCTGCACATGTAAAGGAGTAGAGCTGTGTGGCATCAGCATATTGCTGACAATGTACTCCAAACCTCCAGATAACTCCACTCAGTGGTTTCATGTAGATATTAAACACCAAGAAGGACCAAACTGAACCCTGAGGAACCCCACATTGAAGGCTCTATGGGGCCACGAGATCTCAGGGGCCATCCAACTTCCTGTGAGATCTCACAAGAGTATCTTAAAGCCTGCACAAGAGCATCCCAGAGCCTGGTCAGCAAGGCAGAGAGCTTGAAAGCTTTCAGGTCCAGTAAAAACCAAACACAAAAGGAGCGTTTAAGTTCTACACCTTGCTTGCACTTAATTTGCACAAATTCAGCTGGCTGGCTTTCAGTTACACAAGGTTGAAATCACACAAGTTTTGCATGAAGGTACGATTGTACTGTAACTTCATGCTGGAAGAAGAAAGGGGAATGACACACAATAAATGGTCTTTTGCAGGGAGATCTGACAGTCTACTCTCTACAAAGCAGTACAGAAATGATTGGGAAGGAATTGTTGCTCAAAATGTTGTTCTTCCAGAACTAAAGGTAAATAAAATTAAGTGCATCACTAACAGGTAAAGGTAAAGGGGCCCCTGACCATTAGGTCCAGTCGTGACGACTCTGGGGTTGCGGCGCTTATCTTGCGTTATTGACCAAGGGAGCCGGTTCCAGGTCATGTGGCCAGCACGACTAAGGCACTTCTGGAGAACCAGAGCAGCACACAGAAACGCCGTTTACTTTCCCGCTGGGGCGGTACCTATTTATCTTCTTGCATTTTGTCATGCTTTTGAACTGCTAGGTTGGCAGGAGCTTGGACCGAACAACGGGAGCTCACCCTGTCGTGGGGATTCGAACCACCGACCTTCTGATCGGCAAGCCCTAGGCTCTGTGGTTTAACCCACAGTGCCACCCGCGTCCCTTATCACTAACAGTACACTGATTTAATTATTGATCAATGGATCATATGTATTCCATTGCTAAGCCATGTAACAGGTATATAATGATATATGCCTATGACTACAGTGAAACACTGAACATGCATTTTACCTGTTTATGCAGAAGCATATCTGAATATGTAGACAATAAATATTGTGAGTGCTGAATGTGATATGATTTGGACCTACCGTATGTTCCAAAATCAACAGTTAAACAATACCTTTCGATACCTTTCTTGAGACCCACCAAAATTTCAGCAGTTCTCCAGAACTCTTCATCATTTTTGTGGAGAACACAAAAGCTTGTCACACTTTTGTGACATTTTGGTTGGTCCAACAAAGGTATTGCTCAATTGTTTAAAATGCCTGATTTCTCTAAGGAGGTAACACGGGAGATTTTGTATTTCATTTATTTAGAAATATTCAAGCAGGACCTACTTGAACCAATCAGGCAGGCTCCTTCCTAAGATGAGGTGGTATCATTTCTGATTCTACTGGAGCAATGAAAAGTCCTGACCTTTTCCCCCGGAAGGATTTGAGAGAGCCCTTGTCAATCAAACCAATACAACTCTCTAAAAGTCACCAAAATATGTTTGCCAGTAAACAGAATACTGGCTAGGTTGGAGCAGATTTAGCACCCAGTTCTATAACCTGCAATTATGTTTGGCAACTGTGTTAACATTCACCAATCTAGCTTCCACTTGAAAGGCATTTAAGAAGGCAAGGAAGAATACAGAGAGAGGTGTTATTGGAAGTGTATCTGAAGTCCTTAGCCATGTGCTCATGTTAAAGTAATTTATTGCACTAAGTGAAGAGAGCTCTAGTGATGGCAGAGCCAATGGATGAGTGCCACGAAAGAGGTATCAAAATCACCTTGAGAGTAGATTATGCTCTCCAACATGTAGCTTGGTCTCAGGGCAGAAGAGCCCTGAAAAACCACAACTGGGGCATCTTTCTTGGGGGATGTATATATGAAAATATTTGAAGAAATATTTCTCCCTAAAATTACACATATGAATAACAGATTTTAAGAGGGGGAGACTTAATTATTTATTGTTAGTGGCTGCTCATTATTAGATCTTGGGGTGGGGAATTGTCTTTACTGCTCCTTGATCCCTGTCTATTTTGAAATTTAAGGGGAACATGGCAGGAGAGGTTTTACATGCCAAGGACAATATTGCCATGGAATTTTACATGCACAACTAATAGTAGGGGTATACTGTTTCACTTACATTTGTCTTGCATATTTTCATCTCATTAAATTAATTTTTAAAAATGTGGTTCTCATATTGCTAACATGCATGGTAATCCCTTGAAAGATTATCCATTTCATTGGCTGAATGTTATGGTCTCCCTTGAGATGTACTGTATTTTTCGCTCCATAAGATGCACTTTTTCCCTCCTGAAAAGGAGGGAGAAATGTCTCTGCGTCTTATGGAGTGAAGGCTAGCAAGCCCTGCCCATGCGAGCGGGGGTGGCGGCGGTAGCAGCGGCTACCCCTGCTCGCAACGGCAGGCTTCCTTCCTTCCTTCCATCCATCTTCTCCCTCCCTCCCTCCCTCCCTTATTCTGATTTGGAGTATTTTTTTCTTGTTTTCCTCCTCTAAAAACTAGGTGCACCTTATGGTGAGGTGCGCCTTATGGAGTAAAAAATATGATATTCATCGTTAATGTTCTTCCAAGTGGACACTTGTCAGTTGGAAGACCATTATTATTATAACACCAAGTTTTACTTTTGCTGTTCTGTTCTTTTTCACGGTATCCCTGGCAGGGGGCACGTTAACAATGTTTCATTCTACTATTTGCTTATTGCATATACAGTATATCTAAGGAATGCTCAGTGAACTACCATATTTTTTTACTTAAGAATATTTGTAAAAGACAATACCCTATTTATCAGAATGCTTGACTTGGTGGGAGGCTTTTGTTTCCTTTTTAAGAAAGAGGCCACTTCTTATATGGACTCGCTTTCTTTTACACCCATGCAGTTTCTGGATAAAACACTTCTGGAGGTGAATCAACAGATCAGTGAAGATAAGACAATGGCTTCTAACTTAATAGCAAAAATTATATATGGTGACCCTGCAGCCTTCCTGTCTAAACTACCCAGCAACAGCACTGTACACTGTTCCAGGATGTGGAGCTGCAGGAAGAGGATTTCAGTTGAGCACCTGAAGCATATTGTCCAGCAGAAAGATGGCAAGGAAACGGTGCCCATCTTGTGGAAGTTTTTGCAAAAGGTGATCATGTCCAGTTCTTTACCAGTGGTCCTGGCATGGGATATATGAGTCAGAAACCATAGTGCAGGTTGCTTTTCATAATGAATACGAGCTAATATTCATAAATAAAGGGAATAATACAATACACAGTCTTGCATCTTCCTTTCACTTTGATCTTAAAAACAGATGCTCTCCTGTCAACGACTTGTCAATAGCTAATAAACTTCAAACAATGCAGGTGGTTTGACCTTTTTTAAAAAATTAATCTGTACTATTATTCTCACTCAAATACTATTTTTATCTGTTCACTTGAAGATTAATCATCATTCTTAATCTGGAGGCTTCTTAATGAGCACATTCTCCAAAGGTTTAACTAGCTAAATGATACATAAAAATAGGATTCTGGGGCGTTAGGAAAGGACTTGTTCTGCACTATTACCTAATCAAAACTTCTTATAGTTTATTTACAACTAATGAGTAGAAAAAATTAATATGAGGGGGAGAAAGCTTGTCAAATTTTAATAGACAGCCCTCAGATAAAAATGACTCCTTTCAAAAATTAATGTGATTTTGATCAACCCCAATTTCACCATTAAAATATAAATCACAATGGGGAAATTAATTAATTTGACAACCCTTGAGCATTCTTTTTGCTCAGTATAAAAGCTTCTATTTCATTTTAACACCACTACTAACTAAAATTTGTGTAAAATGTTCTACATGAGTTCTTCAATCCTTATAACATCAAGAAAATGTATGGCTTATTCCATAACATATTTGGAAATGTCTTTTCAAATTCAGCAAACTTCATGCTTATAAAGTGGAAATGTAATCCTATTAAAACATTGGCAGAAAGTAGAAAAAGTAATTCAATAAGTGTAGAGGAGAAGGTTTAGTTCAGGTATCTTCGACCTTTTCAGGCTGACTCACCTTACTCTGCTTCATTTATAGGAAGCTGAATTGAAGCTGGTGAAGTTTTTGCCAGAAATTCTGGCTCTGCAGAAAGACTTGGTGAAGAGGTTCCAGAACATTTCAGAGCTGGAATACCGAACAATTAGGGATTTCATCAACAAGGTTTCACCAGGTGAGACTGCCACTCCACAGATCAAGTTAGCAAAGCATAAATAGCATTAAGGCAAGTGGTTCACATCACGTTTTAAACTTATAAAACAGCCCCAATGACAGGAGTGATTGTTAACTTGTGTACAGTATATCTATCACTCTATACCCATTGCATGCCTAAAGGATTCCTGGGGGAAACCATCACTTTTCTGATTTTGGAAATATTGTGCACAATCAAAGTACGTGATATAGGCATAATGGACACAATAGAAGTACAATTAAGGATGCTGGACTAGGTGACCCCCTCCAGCAGGGCTGCTTTTACATTCTAATTCTTTGTAACAGATCTAACTGCACTTGAGGCACTCTTAGAAAGAGCTACAGAACTTCACGATCTTGACTTGCAGTTTGTTTCCTTATGCTTTCTGCAGAATTCAAGAATCTTATGAAAAACAGAGTGAATATATTTCTGAATGTATGGAACAAACTGAAATCATCCCTGGAAATCCACGGTAAAATGCCAGTTTACATTTTTAAATTTAATGTACTAAATGCATTCTGTTAGAGGGAAATACAGGCGAAACTCGGAAAAATTGAATATCATCGAAAAGTGCATTTATTTCAGTAATGCAACTTATTTTTCTTTATTTTTCTTTTTTAAAAAAACAAACAAACTTTATTTTATGTCACAGCAAATACAATCAGTCAAAATCAATAATAAAATAAAAACAAATTACAACCATAACAATGTTGCAATTGTCTTGTTTTCCCCCTCACCACCACCCCAACCTCCCACCCCCCCTCCCCTGCGACTTCACAACCTGGTCTGAACTAATCCCATTTATCTTCCTTTTCATTCTTAATATACATACCTTGTTTCAATATTTACAATAAATTCATATCATTCTTCTCATCTATCAAATTTCCTAGGTCAATCTCTCTTATCCTGCTACAATTAATACATTATATTTCTAAAAAGAAAAAGAAAAAGATAGAACCTTTAAACATTGGAGATAAGGCTTAGGTTCTCTACCTTAGTTTGCATATAATCTATAAATGCTTTCCAATTATTTTTTGAATCATCCTCTTTCATTCCTTTAATTTCTTCATATTTTATGGCCAGAATATAATAATTATAGAGTTTCTTTTGCCAATCTTCTTTTGTTGGGACGGAAGCGGTCTTTTAATTTTTCTTTTAATTTTTACAAATGCTTTCTTTTGGAAATTCCACAGTAATAAAACAAAGTTACAATAATACAAAAATAAACATCGCTATTACATTTCATTAATTACATTCCATTTAAAACTGACCCGCCTAATGACAAATAATTTCAATTACAACAAATAAAGGCTTGACATATCCTGCTTTGCATGTCGTGCATCTATCTCATATATTGGTTTTACCTTTTAAGTTGCATTACTGAAATAAATGCACTTTTTGACAATATTCTAATTTTCCGAGTTTCACCTGTATGTTAGGAAATGTGCATAATTTTTATGCAGACTTTTGCTTATAAAAATTCACAAATGTAAATAGAAACAGGGCAAACTGAACTTTCATCTGCCCCTATAACCCAAATGAAGCTCTGGTCTTATTTATTCATGGCAGGCCAACCTTTCCCTTTTTTAACTTTGAAATAAACTCTCTAGCCTTATCTGTTGAGGTCTAAATAAGCTATTCCTTCTAGTATTCTCTCCCTTTGCAATTCCCATTTCCCTTTAACATAGAGATTAATTGGTAGGATGTAACATGATCCATTTGTTCATCCAGAATGCCCAGGACCCCTTTTTACTTCTGGCTTTCAGAAAGTATTGGAGTCAACAAATGATGATGATTTTTAAAAAGCCAGAAATGATCAAAAAGGAAAGGGGAGCACCTACCAGTGGTCTGAGCCTGTTGCTCACTGATACTTCCTTCCTCCATTGCAGGTGAAATTAAACTTCCCAACGGCTATTGTGATACTGACTTAACCCTGGAGAGTGAGTTTGAGATCCTTTTGCCTCGCCGACGTGGCCTAGGCCTTTGTTCCACTGCCTTGGCTAGTTATCTCATTGGCCTACACAATGACTTTGTCTACGCCGTAGAAGGATATACAACAGATGCCAAAAGGTATGCCTGTGTATGCATCTGCTAGAACCCACACTTCTTCTTGCAGTGTGACAGATATTCTTATCTATTGCTAAATCAGCAGAGGAGCAAGATTTCTCATTCTTGTACTATCCCTCCCTTTCTAAACAGATACTCTGTTAGCCCTGCTGAAGTGACAGATCTACATGTGATCGCTTACGATGTGGAGAGGGACTTGATCCCATTGATCCTGTCCAACTGCCAATATAGCATGAAGAAAGGAGGGGAGGCCCTCCAGGAATTCGATCTGGAAAAAATTGAGCAGCAACTTGCTAGTAGATTCCTACAGGGGAAGCCCTTAATCACATTGAAAGTATGTATAAAATGATCGTGATGCTGCCACTTAGCTTTCTTGGTGTCTGTAAGATCCTCTCTCATCCCAGAGAACGTTATTGCAAAGCTCTGCTCACTGGCATATTTTCTGCTCTCTTCCCTAACAGGGCATACCGACCCTGGTGTACAGACATGAGCAAAATTATGAGCATCTCTTCAATGATATCAACAGTAAGCTGAGCCAGGTAAGCTTCTGACATGAGCTTCATGGTAAAGAGATAAGGGAGATGCTGGATTTGAACCTGTGTCTTTCTGATCCTAGTCCAACACTATACAGTGGTACCTCGCAAGACGAATGCCCTGCAAGACGAATTTTCGCTAGACGAATGCGTTTTGCGATCTGAGGTTGACTCACAAGACTAATTCGTTTTGCGAAAAATTCATCTTGTGAATCGCAGTTTCCCATAGGAATGCATTGAAATTTAATTAATGCGTTCCTAAGGGGGGAAAAAGAAATATTGATGCATTCCTATGGGAAAGTGCGATTCGCAAGATGAATTTTTCGCAAGACAAATTGACCTGCGGAACGAATTAAATTCGTCTTGTGAGGCACCACTGTACTATATTTGCTCTGTGGAGCATAGGACAGCCTATGCTACATTTGGCTGTGTTTTATAATTGTTTCCTATCCTGTAGGATTGCCTGCATTGCATGCTCATCTTTTCTTTAAAGCAAAAGGAAGCAGTGATGAATGTATTCTGCTGGATTTTTGTTCCCTTGAATTACAGATTTCTCTTCCAAATTCCACAATTGGCATGATCAGTGGGAAGTTGCTATCCTACAGTGACATCTGTGAAGCGCTGTCTGTCACTGAAATAACCTTAGGATTCCTGGCTAAGGCTGGAGGAGACTCAAAGATGACTTTGACTGAATATGTTGAAGATATCCTGCAAATGGGCAGTCAGACAAATGACCACGTGCTGAAGGTGAGTGCAGGGGATCAGGGCCTTAACTTGTCTCTATGGGATGAGGGTACACTAGACTAGAATAATAAATACAGTGGTACCTCAGGTTAAGAACTCAATTCGTTCTGGAGGTCTGTTCTTAACCTGAAACTGTTCTTAACTTGAGGTACCACTTTAGCTAATGGGGCCTCCCGCTGCCGCCGCACGATTTCTGTTCTCATCCTGAAGCAAAGTTCTTAACCCGAGGTACTATTTCTGGGTTAGCGGAGTCTGTAACCTGAAGCGTCTGTAACCTGAAGCATCTGTAACCCGAGGTACCACTGTATATCACTTGCCCCCAGTTCAAGGAAGGCAGCTACCTTTCTCCCTGCCCCATAGTCTTCATAATTTATCTTTGCTCCTCAGGTAGGAGTAGACCCCAGGCACATGTTCTCAGGTAGCCCTTTGCAGTCTCCTAGAACAGCTTAATGCAGCTGGTGTTGAGACACATTTAATTAAAAGAGGCTTACAGTATGGCAAGAGTTGGGAATATGCCTAGCCCTTCTTGCCATTCTTAGAAGGATGTGTGCTGGGGATGAGCAATGGTTGACTTTCAGTACAAGTTCTGCATTGAGTCCCTACTCTTGCACAAGTGATGCAGAGAGTGCACTGCAAGTGATGGGACTTGTTTTATTGAATTGTTCTTGTTATTTAGTTGATTTCTTTTCTCATCAAGATTACTTCAGTTACCTGGTTCTTGCCAGTCTCCCTGCTTATAGTTACAGCGGGTTAGTTGTGTGTCTGCTACAGTGGAAAAATTCATAAAATCAAGGGCCCCATGACAGACTAATGTACTGAATTTGTAAATCAGGTGCCACAAAACTTGTTTTTGCTCAAGTTCTTATATATGGGTTCTTTTAAGCTTCCCCATCCCAGTTCTAAATTTGTCTTTTATAGCTTTTGCAAAACTAGTTCTGACTTGTAACTCTCTTTCAAAAAACAGGTGTTTGTTTGTTTCTTTCAGGCACTGAGCCAGTGTCACCTTGAGCACACCATTGCACTGTGGCAGCTCCTATCGTGCTATAAATCCGAACAGCTGCTGCATCTGAAAAGGGTAGGAAGGCAAAGTGGGGGAAAGCATGTGTTAACTTGATGATTCATTTCTCTGTTTTCCCATTTGCTCCTAACAGTGCTGCTGTGTCTCTCTTCCTTACTATCTACCTTCCAGGATCCCTTCGCAGAGGTTGGTGCGGCCTATAAAGATGAGCTCACTGCAGAGAACACAGAACTCCTCAATGCCTTCCTTATGCAGGCTGGGCTGGGGTCCTTCCTCCAAGAGTTGCACGAAATGATCATTCTGAAGCTGAAACATGCCAAAGCTGGGGATGGATTTGGACCCACATGGGGGTAAGAGCCTGTCAAATCCAATCTAAGTCTCTTGTCCATTTGCATATTCTCTTTAATCACCTGGATGTGGCTCTTTTGTGCTCGTGAACAATACCATATACAACAGAATAGCTGGTTATACTTGTGCTCACTCTCTTTCTCTCTCTCTCTATTTCCCAGCCTTAAGGACACACTTACTTCATACCTTGAAAGGAAAGGGAGCAACGTATTAGAAGAACTAGAGGATACATTCCCAGAAGAGATCCCACTCTCACAGTGTATCGCTGCCTGGAAAGTGGCTGCCACTCTTAAACGAGAACGAAGGCTTGGTTAATTCAGACAGTGCAACCTCTCTTCTTGCCCAACCATCTTTTTTAAAAAAAATACTGAAGAACAAAGTGCTGAATTTTTAGGTGCTGCTTTCCTTGCACTGAGAAAAAAAGTCATAACTAAAGGAGATCCTAACTAAAAGTGTAATTCCACAATATTAGGAATAATTACTGCCTCAGAAGATGAAGGATATACCCTCCCTCCCTACAACTAACTATACATTTTCCCCATATAAAATGCAAGTTAGTGATTCAATCGCATTCAAAGAAAGGGGTAGAAAAAGCAAATGGACCCTTTCAAAAGCCAGAAATGGATGTTGTAGTGTCACAGGTAGCTGGGTCAGAGGCAATGAACTAATCCTCCTTCTCTCAGGTCTTTTACCCTATGCAATGGTTTACACTTTGGCACGAAATGAATTAGCAACAGCTTAACTACACTGATGGGTGTGAAGCTGATGTCATTTTTTTGCCAAATCATTTTTATTCATTTTACAATAATTATTACAATTGATAAAATACATTTTTCTTTCTTATATTAAACATTTTGGCTAAAAGCCTGACTTCCTTCAACCCTTCCTTATGATTTTCTTGCTATTATAACAGATTTCTATATTTTCGCTATTTAATCATTGCTTTAAATTATAACATCGTAACTCATATCTAAAAATCCATATATAAACTGATTTTTATAATTTAACTTACAAAGCTTCTTGCAATCCTACCAACGTATTTAACTGGTTGCAATTGTCTTTCAAGTATTCTGCAAATTTAGTCCAATCTTTGATGAACCTCTGGTCCCGCTGTTCTCGGATTCTTCCTGTCATTTTATCCAGTTCCGCATACTCCATTAATTTTGCTTGCCATTCTTCCTTCGTTGGTCATACTTATTGTTTCCATTTTTGTGCTATTAGGATTCTTGCTGCAGTGAAGCTGATTTCAGAGACGATGCATCAAACAGTAGTTTTTTTATAAGCATTTTATAAAGAAGTACAGGATACATATTTTGGGTAACGTGAACACATTAGAAGCCCAGCACTGGAAATTATAAGTACACAGTAAATGAGTGTGAACACAGCCCTAAGCTATGTCAGTGCTTAGTCAAGGAAATAGTTTCAGGTAGCTGCCTTAAAAGCAAGTAAGTTAAAAAGCACACACTCAGGTGTGATCTAAGTTGCCTTTAGCCTATCCCCCCCCCCCCCGCTTTTTGCTCTTATGAAAGAACTTTTATTTCTGTTGGATAAAAACATAGATATTAATTGGTATTTTTGAACATGCATGCAAAAAAAGTGTATCTGATTTTCATTGCACTAAATTATGATTGTGTTTAATATGACATTTGAATTGAGTGATTGAGCTGTGAATCTGATGTGAAGACAACATACCTCACACTTCTACACATCTTTAATGAGTAAGCAATACTCATGGTCTGCTTCAGAGTTGTGCTTACATAATGCATTGGCTAAAGTGATGTCATTTGCAGTGGTGTTCCAACTCATTGTTCTAACAGAGCAGTAGACTCGGAACCCTACTATGGATGAACCTATGGTCATTTTTCACCAATGTATAAGAGCTCTATTGCTGCTCACTCCATTTAATAAATCAAATGTTTGCTACAAAAAGGCGTCCATTGCATGAACAATGACTTGTATTTATGTGCTATAGTAGGGAAATTCTGGATTATTTAAATTCTGGTTGAGAAAATAATCTTTAAACAAAACTATTTGGGGATGGGGGTTGAATTGTTTCAACCATAAATGAGCTCAACTCAATAGGTGCAGGCACCCCTTTTTAGTTAAGAATAATAATAAAAAACCCAGTCCTGCAGAAAATTGTTTCTTGATACAGAAGTATGTACACCAGGGGTCAGCAAACGTTTCCAGCAGGGGGCCGGTCCACTGTCCCTCAGACCTTGTGGGGGGCCGGACTATATTTTGAAAGAAAGAAAAATGAACAAATTCCTATGCCCCACAAATAACCCAGAGATGCATTTTAAATAAAAGGACACATTCTACTCATGTAAAAACATGCTGATTCCTGGACCGTCCACGGGCCGGATTTAGAAGGTGACTGGGCTGGATCTGGCCGCCGGGCCTTAGTTTGCCTATCCATGATGTACACACATCGAACTAACCGAAGCATTCAGCAGACTTTTCTTTTTAAATGATCACAAGCAAAGGTTTACTGCAAGGCATTCAACAAAGGGGTAAGTGGGCAATGTCCCACATTAAGTGACAGCTTGCGCTCTGTTCAACATAAAAGGCCAACACATGGACCGTGGTTCCATAAACATGTTATTTTCTTTTTTGGAGGGGGGTTATACATAATGCTTATTGCCATTATGTGGATGGCCTGTGAATTTTTGCACCTTTCTCTATAAACATCCTTTCCCTATGCATGGTCAGAAACACAGGTTTTCTTGATTGGTTCAAGATACAATTTGGTTATCTTTCTAGAACAGGCTCCTATAGCTCTTTAGAAAGTTTAATTGCTCCAGTGAAGCCTGTGAGAGGGCAGATGATCTACAATCTGCCATTTCACAACAGCAGTTTATTAAGACAACTTGAGTGTTACATAAATCCATAGGACACAATTATTAAGCACCAGTCTTCTTAAAATGTCCATCTCAAGCATAATAATGCACTAGAAGGATGAAAAGAAGCCAGACCTCCAGCCACCCTGTGTGTGTGCATAAATGTGCACTTAAAGAATAATCATTTTAAGTATAACTCTAGAAATGTAAACATTTGCAAGAAGACTCAACCCACACTCCTAATGTATTTGAACACTTGCGGAACAAAGCATTAATTTTGCTTTCTATTCTGGTAGGCCTGCCTTTGAAAATCATGCCTCCCAGACACACTCTAGATCTTTCCTAAAACCACAACTTCCCCTGACAATTTGTACTTCTTTTTAAATCAGATTTATTATTCATTCTTGATTACAAGAGTTGTAATTTAAACCTGGCAGCTCTTGTCTTTTGCCTGTTATTAACAGCAGCACAGTAAAAAAAATTTTTAAAAAAATGCTCAGGCCATCTCTTGCATACGATAAATAAATTAGGGTAGCCAGGTTGCAACCTGAAGATTCCTGGTTGCAAACAAATCAAAAGCACTTACAGCTGCACCCTAAAAAACATGACTGCCCAGCTTATGCCTTTTCCTCAACAGGTTCACAGGGGGTTATGGGTTCGAACGCCAAATTGGGTGAAAGATTCCTGCATTGCTGGGGGTTGGACTAGATGCGCCTCGTGGTCCCTTCCAATTCTGGTGGCTGGTGGTGCAACTCAGGGTTCACATCTAGCCTGATTGAACCCTCCTAGAAAAGTCAAAGGTTGCATAAATAATTACTCTCCTAATTAAGAACCAAAGGTCTGGCTATACGTATAATAATATTTTTGTCCGGCACCTAGAAACAGGTTAAGGATGTCTGCAGAAAAAAAAAAGATAACGATGTTTTGACTCGAAGCACTATATTATGATGCCTCTGCATACCGGATCTTGGGAATCCCGTTGCGAGAGGAAGCTTCCCATGGGTAGCTGTGAAAATAAGGTGCTGGAACACATGGGCCTTCGGCCTGAATCCGGCAGGCCCCTTCCTTACGTTCTTCAGTAGCTCTGCGCTGCGTCAAAAGGTGTTTGCCGATGGATGGGGATATTTGAGAATGGAGGTGACCCGTTGTCCCTTCCCCCGTTCTGCCCGTTTGGAACGAAGCCAAGCCCTGCCCTTGGATGTCTCGCGGCCATCGGGAATTCCCCGTTTCCGGTTACAGTCGGGAGGGAGGGACGGACGGAGCGGCGAGGCTGAGCCACGGTGGGTGGGGTGGCGCTCGGAAACGAAACTTTGCGCATTCTCCAATAAGAAGAAGGCGAACGACGAGGGGGAAAGCGAAACTTTGCCGGCTTGCCTTGCATTGCTCAGCTGCAGGTGCGTCAGAGAGGAGCTGGCTTCGCAGAAGCGGGGAAGCCTCCTTTCTGCTGAGCTGCGGGGTAGCCATTACGGAGTTAAGCCGAGGTGAGTAACACGAAGGTGGCAGATGCCACCTATAGAAGCAACCTGGCCGGCTTCGCGGCGTGACCCGTTAAAACCTTTTACAGGCACCTACGATAGAAACCGCTGCTCGCCTGGGACGCTCGCCTGGGACGCAAGGGTTTTTTGCTGTCGCTTCTGCTAAACGTCTTGCAAGCTGCGGAGCGGGGGGGGGATGGGACACGTTTTTGTGTTCTTTTGCCCGTTTGCTTTTTTCTCGGCGTGGGTGGCAGCGGCACCTGCATGGATATTAAATGGAGTGGAACTGCAAAGGGGAGTGGGACACGGTTTGTTACGTCGCTTGTATATAGGACAGTTTGCAAAGTTGGGCGAGGAGGGGCGGGTAGCTTTCCTGGGTCTCCGCTATTGCCCTCGCTATTGAGGTGTGTTGTTGGTTTTGATGCGGTGGGAAGACGAAGAGGTTCCCACCTTTGTCCTGATGATATTGTGAATTTAAGCAAAGCGGCAGACCCGCCAAAGCCCGCTTCGTTGCTTTTGGGCTGCGGGGTCACGACTCATGCGCCGCTCGTCGACTTTCTGTTTCATTTCCGCGAGGATACGCTGGGCCTTTTGAACTTTCCTTTTTTTAAAAAAAAAGAAGAAATAATGTTTATGGCATGCTCTTGCTTGCCGGAGATAATCTGGTGGAGGTGCTTCGGAAGGGAGGTGAGTGAAGGTCCAGGGAGATGAATTCTTTATTGTACGAGAAGGGTCTGTCATATATAAAGTTGTGATATGGTGGGCTTCTAATTACTGGATCTGGCAAGGATTCAATTGTTGGAAAAGCCAGGTCAACTTCTTGATAATGGCCTTAAGTATGGGCAGTAAAGGTAAGAAAGGAAGTGGCTGTGTACCAGGGGGCAAATAGGTGGGCCCCCTCCCTCAACTGGCTGTGGTAGTTAAGAGAAAGCCCTAGGGTTGTTGTGTGGGTTTTTTTTTGAAAGGGTAAAATTTGTTCCAATTTGTGTGGTAAAAATCATACTTCTGGAAACCAGCGAATAATGCGTTGCAAACATATAAAGAAGGTAATCTCAATGAATTCTGGGGTTTGTAGTGCAGGACCAGCTGCATCTACCAGTTGTAGGTGGGGTGGAGAGACAGAGGAGACTGTTCACCTGTTATATTTGCATAGTGGCTTCTGATTGGGCTATTGCACTCTCTGGCCAGGGCCTGGAGTCCAGGGGTTGTGTGTGCTGAAGTAAAAGCTTTCAACTCTCTCTCTCGCTCTCTCTCTCACACACACTCACCACAGTATTATTATATATGGGGAAGAGCTAAGGCAAAATTTGCAGACCTTTTGCACTCTTCTCTTTCCTGTTTCAGTTAGTAGTGTCCAAGCTATTTCAACATGTTTGTTGCCAAGATGTTATTTTGACCCCAATATTCTAGTTTTAAAATGGCAGCCGACTCCACACGAACACCCCAAGTGCCTAGTGTGGGGGTGGACCTTGTGCCTTGCCACCCTTCAGTGGGTTTTCCTGACACGTTTCCCAATCTTTTTAACAGTTGCATGTCATAGGCAGAAGTTAAGTGGGTGTAAGTGCTGCTGGTCTCTTTGCTGCGGAAGAACAGCTTCTGCCAAGAGATTTTGAGGTGTGATACTTTTGGGAAGGCAAATAAATAAATAAATCAATAATATCAGAGATGTTGTGAGGTGAGGTGACAAGGTCTTCCTGTCCTCGGCACCTTGTCTCAAGTGAAGGAGGCTGAGGAATGAAGCCAACTTTCTTTTCCCATCACCAGCGTAGGTGGAATCGGGAGGCAGCAATTTGTGTTGGGCCTCCTCAGAATAAATACATACCCAGTACATATACACACATATGTTCCTTTGCTGTTAAGGACTTGTAAGCCAAACTGCTATAACCTTAATGCACATAAGTAGCTGTGCAAATAAGCTGCATTGTATTTCGCAAAATATCAGGCAGTGAAAGAGAAAACCGATGGGAGATTACACTTGAATTGGGCCTTGCTGATTCAACGAGACCATTGTGGGTTGGTAGTTCAATACAAAAGCACTCTCCTGGTCAGTGATAAATTGTGGATAATGCGAGTACTGACATAAAGTTTAGCAGTAATGCAGTATAAGCTTTGAAATCTTCATAACTGCATTGTGTTGCCTCACAATGTTTGTGAGGTGGACAGGAGAAATGGTGCTTAATCTTGAAAGGGTGAATGGCATTTCTTGTGTGATTTAAGACAGGCTGCAGTTTCTCTGTGGTTAGTTACTTACAGGTGAAAGGGAAAGTGTCTTTGTATATGTTCAAAGAAACCTTTTTCTAACCCAGTTTCTAAATGTAAATACTGTAATTATGACCAGAGATAGGTTGGGGGGTGATGCTAAATGGGCACACTAAAAAGAATAGGGATGGGCCTACAAGAAGAATAGTACCTGCAAGAGAGACTTTAAATCACTGCTCCTGCTAACCAGTTTTGAGGAAGAGACAGCATGGGTGAGAAGATCAGTTACTACTAGCTTTGATTAGTTGCACACTTTGTAGTATTAAAGTGTAGGTAAATTGAAGGCAGAAACTGAGCGAGAGATGTGTTAAATGCCCATCACCACTATGCCCACACTTAAATCAATATACATATACCATACTACACGGCCACTGCCAAAATAAATGTTTAGCTCAAAATACTGACATGCTTAGACACCAAACTACCTGAAGGAGTGTCTCCAGCCCCATCATTCAGCCTAGACACCAGGGTGGATTTGATTTAAAGCAAATCACTAGGCAGTAAGACTTGATTTAAATTATTATTATTATTTTTTAACAGAAAGACTTGTTATTGCTGGTATAATCTTAATATTTACAACCAGAGAAAGGTTTCATTTTTGGAATAATAAATTTTCAGAGTAGTTTTTACAGTTATATCAAAAATTATTGATTTGCTTATACTATTAGAAATACATAGACAGATAATTATGAAATTATTGTGTGGTTTAATAAGTTAACTGTTTATATTTGGACAACTTTTCTGCTGTACTTTATTGGAAGGAGAAAAATAATCATTTTCTAAATAACAATTTAAACAATTTATTTAACTACCGTAAATTAATAACATTACAGTCATACCTCGGTTTAAGTACGCCTCGGTTTGAGTATTTTCAGTTTAAGTACTCCGCGGACCTGTCTGGAATAGATTAATCCACTTTCCATTACTTTCAATGGGAAAGTTCGCTTCAGGTTAAGTACGCTTCAGTTTAAGTACTCCGCGGACCGTCTGGAACGGATTAATCCACTTTCCATTACTTTCAATGGGAAAGTTCGCTTCAGGTTAAGTACAGACTTCCGGAACCAATTGTGTTTGTAAACCGAGGTACCACTGTATAGCATATGTATCCATGTTTGTTAACTGATGTGGTTAAACATTGTTGTTTTTTTCAAAAAACTTAGACTGAGCTTTAGCACACATGAAAAACAAACAAACAAATCTTTTATTTCCCGATGAATAGCCTTTGGACTATACATGTAACTTAAATAGAAAACTCTCTTTAGAACTATTTTTCCTCAAAAAGCTTTTTATTTTAAAAATCCGGTTTAAATTTTTTAAAAATCAGGTTTTTTAATAAAAAAAATATTTGATTTTTATCCACCCTGCCGGACACTGAGATCCAGCTCCGAGGGCCTTCTGGCAGTTACCTCATTGCGAGAAGTGAGGTTTCAGGGAACCAGGCAGATGGCCTTCTCTGTGGTGGCACCCACCCTGTGGAACACCCTCCCAGGTGCCAAGGAAATAAACAACTACAGTGGTACCTCGGGTTAAGAACTTAATTCGTTCTGGACGTCCGTTCCTAAGCTGAAACTGTTCTTAACCTGAGGTACCACTTTAGGTAATGGGGCCTCCCACTGCCGCCATGCGATTTCTGTTCTCATCCTGAGGTAAAGTTCTTAACCTGATGTACTATTTCTGGGTTAGCGGAGTCTGTAAACTGAAGCGTCTGTAACCTGAGGTACCACTGTACCTGACTTTTAGAAGACATCTGAAGGCAGCCCTGTTTAGGGAAGTTTTTAATGTTTTAAGTTTTATTGTGTTTTTAATATTCTGTTGGGAACCGCCCAGAGTGGCTATGGAGGCACAGCCAGAGGAGCGGGGTATAAGCAATAAATTATTTTTATTATTACTTAGTAGAACATCTTGTGACAGGTTTGATGCATTATTTATGTCTGTTCTTGGTTAGTTTTATAAGAATTCTTTAGGGTTTATGAGGCAAAATATTTTGTACTGTATTAGAAGTAGTATTGTTACTGTTATATTTACACTGAACTTTTCAGCCAAGTTCATTTAAGTCAAAGCAGCTTAAAACTATTAAAATTCACTACAAAGATACAAGTTATAACTTTGATTACGTTTTGATGTCTGATGTTAATTTTAAAATTATTTTAATTGAAACCTATCTGTATGCATTTGTGTGTGTGTGTTTGAGGTGGGTTCCTGTGTTTATAACATACTGTTAAAATACAGAACTTGTGACCTTATCCAAATCTGATTATTCATTAAGAGGAACTACATTTATTAATCTCTATGAATGTATGAAATGTTACTCCAGTTTGTTTTGTTTCACTGAGTGAAACAATATGCAAGAGGGAGAAAGATTGTTTTCTGCTGCTCCAGAGAAGCGGACACAGAGCAATGGATTCAAACTACAAGAAAGAAGATTCCACCTAAACATTAGGAAGAACTTCCTGACAGTAAGAGCTGTTCGGCAGTGGAATTTGCTGCCAAGGAGTGTGGTGGAGTCTCCTTCTTTGGAGGTCTTTAAGCAGAGGCTTGACAGGCATATGTCAAGAATGCTTTGATGGTGTTTCCTGCTTGGCAGGGGGTTGGACTGGATGGCCCTTGTGGTCTCCTCCAACTTTGTGATTCTATGATTCTATGACTAATGTCACCCCACCCAATTTGTCTTACGTTTTCTTGCTTTCCAACAGGCTGGGGCGAAAACTTCACCCTGGATCAGCAATTGCATGAAAAGGGCTTTAAATGCCCTGAATGTGGCAGTGCTCAACCTGCATCTCACAAATTCTGCAGTGACTGTGGGAAGAAGTTAGCTGAGGCTTCTTCTACCAGCACACAAAGTAAGTGATTTACAGCCTTAACCAAGAATCACTAAATGGTGTAGAACTACTTTCCAGTATGAATTAGGGACACAATGAAAATACGTAAAAGACAGGGAAAGTTCTAGAATCATTGTTGCTGGCTAGTCAATGTCCTTACCTCTCCTTGCCTTTTTGTGTTCCTGTAACTCTGTATTGGAGAGTAAGAATAGTAAGTGTAAAATTCAACTGGTACCTTGGTTTAAGAACAGCCCTGTTTAAGAACGATTCAGTTTATGAACTCCGCAAAACCGGAAGTAGTGTCCCGGTTTGTAAACTTTACCTTCATCTAAGAACGGAATCCGAATGATGGAAGTTGCACCGGCGGCAGAAAGCCTCATAAGGGAAAGCGCACCTCCGTTTAAGAACAGACTTCCGGAATGGATTAAGTTCATAAACCGAGGTACCACTGTAATTTAGTCAATAATAGCATGAGATGTATATAAGTTCCAGTTTGTGCATATGTTATTTCTGTCTCTCTCTTCACTCTTTTCTCCCATACCATGTTTTCATTCTCTTTTGGAGTATTAGTTGTAGAGCTAAATGCACTGTTTTAAAAACCACTAAACCCATGCCCCCAAACCTTAACTGGGTGAATATGTTGGGGTATGTGTGCGTGGAAGTCCAAAGAAGTGATTAAATTTCTCCAACAGCAAGACATAGGCTTAGAAGTGTTTTACTGATTATATTGCCTCCATTCATAGTTCAAGACATTATACATTGCACACATAGGACAAGTCACGTTCTCCAAGCTTCTAAACACTAGCAGTTCCAACTTTCTCAAATTTTACAGAAAGCAATTGCCCAAACGCCTGACTCTTGCAACTTCCCACAGTTCTCTGTTCTCCGAACTGTCCTCTTCTCTTCCTCAGGAATGTGAATGTGGGAGGATATCTCATATGCAACAGTACGTGATAAGTCACCCAGCAACTAGATAAGAAAACCACAAGCCCCTTGCAGCTGCACTTTGAAAAAAAATTGAATGTGCAGTTCCCCCTCGCCCCGGCTTTTTGTCCTTTACTTGCCCAGCTTCTGCACACTCCTAACACTTCCCTTACCTCATGATTCCTATTGCACATCTACTTTCCCTTATGCTATAAATTGAGGAACGCTAAGGCACCCTGGGATCCATGCGAACAAAGCATACAAAAACCAAAAATGCCTCTCTGTCCCTTACCTGAGAGATACTATCTTAAGAATATAACGGTGGTAACAAGAGGCTGGTCTTCCTCCTCACCATGTCATATGTAGTGGGGGGAAAAGTTTGACAAGCATAATTAAGGCCAAAAATGCTCGACTAACACCACTGGTGAAAACTAGCTGTTAGAAGGCTTGTTATGTGAGCTATTTATTTATTAAAACATACTGCCTTTCTTAGACAAAATGCCAAACGCGACTTACATAAAAAAGAAATCAAATAGGCACAGCCAAATGGGTTGGTGGACATTAGTCATACAGCTTGCATATGTGTTGTTAACACACTGTGTGAAAAGAAACTGAAACATTAAGATATATATAGCAACAGGTTTAAAAAAAACACTGCAGACCAAATTGGCAACAGTGCAATAGACACAGAGAAAGTTTAACTTGTTTTGTTGTTGTAAATTAATTAAAAGGATTGCTTTCTGCAGTACGATGAATGGGATGCGCTAATAAAATGACATGTGAATTATAGAGACAGTATCTGAGATGTGTTGCATCTGAAGACGATCCAGAAAGACAAGCATATGCACTTCAATTTCTTCATTGAACCTGGGGGTCACGCCTGGGAATTTAATTTAATAATTAAATAATGCTCTTTGTGGGCCTGACAGAAAATTTACTGACTTCTGTGTCTTAAAATGTTGGTTCACCACTGAGATCCCCAGCCCTGCCTCTGAACCATTGTCCAAATTCTCCTTGGATAACTTTCTGCAATACTTCCATTTCAGTTGCAGAAAACAGAGATGCAAAACTGACTTCAGTGTTGGAGATGGAGCCTGGGGGCAAATTGAGAGTGGAAAGCTCCCCTGCCTTGGGAACTTCCGTTGATAACCAACCACTAACTGGGGAAGCACAAGGGGAGCCAGAAAGCCCTGGGAGTCAGGCTTCTCACACACAGAAAAAAGTGAGTACATTTGAGCACAGGTTGAGCATAGTGCAGAGATTTAAGAAATACAAGCTTTTGCTTCCTGCTGTCTGTTATAGTGGAGCTGTTAAGTGTGCTTTGCTGGGTGTGCTTACTGATGCTTCTTGAAATGGCCAATTGGTTTAAAGTTGCTGCATTAATACGCAAGCAATTACATTTTGCTTCCAAATGCTAAGCTCTCTGAAAGCAAGGCTATTTTTCAACAGGCAGTAAAAGTTGAGAACGATGTTGACTGGAATGAGTTGAATGAGGATGATAACCCTCCTTCCAGAAAAAGGAAAAAGGAGAAACCAGACCTATATGAGGGCAGCAGCCCATGCTCAAGCCCGCAGCAGGTAGTTTTTCCTATGTGCAGTGAGTAATTAAATAAGTGAATTGGTCTGAAGTATCAGTTGCTAGTCAAGTGTCTGCTGTGAATTTCTGATTGGAAAAATGCATTTTTGTCAGAATCCTTGACTAGTTCTTGCAAATAGAAAACCCTGCCCAGAATCTTGGAGAGCTGCTGCCAGTCAGTATAAGGCAGCTTCCTATGAAAGCTAGGTTTTCTCACCCATGGAAAATGGCAGCCATGGATGCATTATGTTTCATATTCAGATTCAGGTCCAGTTTCAAGGGATGCTCCACAAAGAGCATATTACAGTAATCCAGTCTTGAGTTCACCAATGCATGAGTCATAGCAGAAAGTTATTCCTGTCCAGGAAAGTGCATAATTGCATACCAACAAGTTGATAGGAGGTGCTCCTTGCCATGGATTGAAGGACAAGTAATTAGTAAAACAGTCATACCTCAGCTCCCGAGTGCCTTGGGAGTTGAATGTTCCAACTCCCGAATGATCGAAAACCGGAAGTGAGTGTTCCGGTTTTCAAACGTTTTTTGGGAAGCCTGAAGTCCGACACAGTTTCTGCTATTGTTTCTGGCATGCCTGCGCAATCGGAATTCGTGCCTTGGTTTCTGAACATTTCAGAAGTTGAACAGACTTCCGGACAGATTATGTTTGACTTCCAAAGTACGACTGTAATAATAACGGATGTGCCTAGGTCTCTTCCAGTTCTGATTTTAATAGCTTAGAGTGGAAGCATATGCTGGGAAGGTTAATATTGAGGATGTAGGGTGAATGATCTATTCTTGCTTTACCTCTGAACCTTTAAAAGCAGGGTTTCTCCATTTTAAGACGTGGATGTTGTTGTTTTTTGTTTTCCATCATGCAGAAGAAGAAAAAGAAAAAGAAAAAGAAAAGGAGGCCCTCAGATGCTGAAGTTCAGGACTCCTCGATGACATCCTTGACAAGATGTTTTAGTTCAGCACCACCCAGTCTTGATCACTTTAGCCCTGAAGTGACAGATGCAAAAAACCAACCAAAGGAAAGTCAAAGCCCAGAAGATAAACTGACCAAATCAGACAAGGAGTTGGCTGGTGACAGTGGAGGTCAGATTAAAAGTAGCCCCTTAGACATAGATCAGAATCTAGCAGTTGCTGCAGAAAAAGATGTTGGTGATAGGGATTCCAAGAGTCAGGATAGTAATAATGATGCAGTAAACCAGCATGTTGGTGCTGCAGTTGCAGAGAAGATGGAGGAGGAAAGCTCTGAAAAGAATGATGTAATTGGTGAACAGACAGGTTCTAGTAAAGAACAAAGTAAGACAAGTTCGACTGCAACTGATCTGTCTCAGGGAGATATATCAGATACTCAGACTTTGGTTGCCATACAACCTAATCCTGATGGAGATGCAGAGAACGTATCTTTGGACCCTCGCTGTAGTGGTGAATCTTCCAAAAATAAAGTTGCAAAATCAAGTACAGAAGATCAAAATCAGGAAATTAAGACAACTTCATCTGAATCGGAAGTGAGCCCGGGTCGTAAGAAAAAAGTTGCAGAGACCAAGCAACAGACAAGTGCTTCGGTTTCAAAGGTATGTTGCCTGCAGTCCTATTGGCTGTCTTGTAGTGTGGGTATGTCTGCTTCCATTGCCTTCTTGGGTGTTGTTCTGAATAGAAGAGTTCGAGTTGCATGTCATCCATCTGCGTATTAATGAATGTAGACATTGCATCTCTAGATGACCTCCCCTAGTCATTTCATGCAGTTGTTGAACAGAGTAGAAGGCAATATAGAGTCCTGCAGGTGGTAGTGGACTTTGTGGTGGGCTGATGCCACTTCCCTGATCTCCTTCCAGCTGTGCCGCTGCTACTTACTGGGGAAAGAAGGGTGAGGCAGCATGGAGGTTGGTATGGAGCAAATCCACCAGCACAGCCAGGCAAAGTAATCCTGCCCCTGTTTATCAGGCAGCACTGAGAGGAGTGCTTGGTTGCAGTGAATAAATCACCCTTGTCATCCTTCCCCAATGTCATTGGTGTTAAAAGATGGGTTAGTCCCTTGTTTGCTGAAGCTTCTTTAGGTGCCAGGATTGATCTTTTGTTTTTAAAAGGGGTCCATTTAGCCTAATGGAGACAAGCTCCCTGCTCTGGACTGGATGGTTCCCTTTCAGAATCTTTCCTTTGTTGCCCCCCCCCCCGGCTGTAAGATTCACTGAGGGATTGAAAAGGAAGCTGTCCTTTTCTGTCCTCCCAATTCCCCTGATATTGTGTTGCATAAGTGCCTTGGGGAGGGGCTTAAGGGATCACACGCTAGCTTGTCTGATCTAGTTGTATAGTGCACTGTGCCACAGTGGAGAAAAATACTTAAAGGCAGCCCATCCAACCTGACCCAGTGAAGAGCCAGGTGTTACCACCAGGATTCACCAGAGGCTGCTGAAAGAAGAGATTCATTTACGTGAAAACATATTGTGGGGGAGATATCCCCCACCCAGTCCATGGCTTCTAAAATAACACCTTCTGATGACCTGTCTCAAGCATAATTTTTTCATTGGGAGCCGGGCACAAGATTACGCTCCCCATATATATAAATAAATATACATATAAATAAAATATACATATATATATGTACACGTGTGTGTGTGTGTGTGTGTGTGTGTGTGTGTGTGTGTGTGTATATATATATATATACACACACACAGTATATTTGTGTGTGTGTGTGTATATACACACACACACACACATATATATATATATACACACACACACACATATACACACACACTTTATTTTAAAATAACAAAAAACCAAAAAACAAACATCACAATCAAAATAATACATCTTAATTGACTTCCCTCCACTCCCCCTCATGGATCCATTATTTTATACTTCTTCATACACGTCCACAAAATCTTATATTCTTAACTATCCAATTTTAAAACCTTATTCTTGTTGTTACAAGTGACCTTTAAAAGTTCAACTAATGTAAAATCCTATACACAAAGCTTGAACATTCTCTCCCCCCCCCTATACACAAAGCTTGAACATTCTCCCCCCCTTTAAAAATAAAACCTTTTTCTTTCTAGGGTTTCAAATTGTCTAGGATGTTCTGCATAGTTCATTAGTTTGGCGGTGGCTTCTTCCTTCTATAGGGATGGTCTGGTCTTGGCCTGGCATCCATTCTCAGATGCAGGAACAAAGTCTTTTGCATGGTAAATCCATTAGGTCCTGTATCTTTCAGAATCATAGCTTCTGGTTTTTTTTTACAAAAGTCATTTTCAACATTCTCTTCAAATCTTTATATATCACTTTCCAAGCCTTCTTAATAATTTTACATTGTCACCACATATGGTAGCCTCTCATACCTTTTACCCGCCCTTCCTGCTTCATCTCCATCACTGTCAAATCAATTCACACAAGGTGTCATTTTTGTCATAGACTACCTTTACTTTCCCTTGCATTTTCCCCAAACCTCGTACCTCAGCCTTTCCCACATTAGTGGTGTGTGCATTCACTTCTTTAAATTGTCCCACAGCCTCTGAAACTAAATTAGTATTTTCCTAAATTTGAGAGGCTGCCTTATCAACATTTTGCTTTTTTTTGTCTGATTGAACAATTCTCTTTTCAATTCTAAAAGCAAGTCAAATAATTCATATTTCTCTTGTCTTGCGACTTTGCTGGTTTGTTTCAGCATTAAGATTTTTTCTTCTGCCATTTCTAATTTGAAATGGTGGGGCAGTTATCTCGCTGTTTCCCAGATTCCCTTCTAAGATTAAATTCCAAAACAAAAAGTCCTTTCCCACCAGGGAAAGTGTTATTTTGGCTTTATCAGTACTTTGTCAAGGCCATTTCACTAAAATAACCCAGTACTTCCAGCCTCCTCCCTCCCCCCCTTCTACTTTGCTCACAGAAACAAATTTTAGCAGAGTTAACAATCGTATATCCCCTTCTTTACATCCATTCACATCAGAGTAATTTTTAATTGCCAGTATAAATAAAACTGAATTATTTGAAAATCCAATATTAGGCCAATATTAGCAATGAATATTATAGTCCTTTTTATAATCTTGATTTTTAACCAGCTGTTACCTTTTAATAAAATAATTCCACAATTATAATTCCATTAGGTTAGATGTCTTCAGCACTCTGGAAGTTCAAAAACTTCTTTCCCACAAGTAGCGTAAATTCAGAGGGTCAGTCCAATTTTTCTACCTGAGAGGATATTTGTGATATTCTTCCATACAATAACAATGCAGTCCTCTGGTTTAGCCTCCATTTTAAATCAAGTTCAATCGCAACATAGGATGGATTCAAGCTCTAATTCAAGTCAAGTTTCATGTTGTTGTTTTTTTAAAGAGAAAATCTTGAGATTGGTATAAGCAAGAGCTTGGTGAAATCTTTTAATCCATATTAGTCATTAGCTAACTTATCTTCCAAAGTGAACTTCATCAACACTTCACTTGTACAGTATGTATTTCGTGCTCATAGACCCAGGAATGGGAGCGGACTTCCTTTTAACACTACTGTTTTTTGCCAAATCAATCAAATTAAGCAGTCAGCAGCTTCAGTCTGCTGGAAAGGTAGCCGCTTGTGGCTGGATCAGAGGCGTTGCTCTCTATGAAGCTGCATTGGTGCCTAGCTCAACAGAACGTTCGGCTTCCCCCCCACTCTGCACCTTTCGGCACAAAAGCAGGGACCGGCAGTACCGAGTGCCTGTTAGTGAGCCGCAGGACCCGAGCCACCCCGATGTTCCTCTTGGGGCTATTTGGAGAGGTGCGTCACCCTTGCGTTCTTCCCCTTAGGCTCCATAGAGCCAAATCTGACGGGAGCTGTCAGATTTGTGGTCCGCTCACCGTCTTGTGGAAACTTCTAAAATAATCCATTCTGATTACCTGTCTCAAGCATAATTTTTTCCTTGGGAGCTGGGCACAGGATTAAGCTTCCCCCCCCTTCAAACCAAAAGGGACTAGTACATTTTTTCAAGAATTTTGAATCACATATGCCTATGTTATAGAAAGCCAAGTTGGATGAACAGACTAAATCAGAAAATGTCTGTGAAAAACCAGAAGAAGCAACAACTCCAGCAGAAGGATCTGAGAAGGGAAAGACCTCTGCTGCTACGAATCAGAAGAAGCAACAGAAAGATCAAAAGACTAAGAAGCAGCAGGCAAACCAGGAAGTCAAGCAGAGGTATAGCACATTTCTGTTTATTTCAAAAGTGGTATTAGATTGGAATTGGCCAGTAGTAGTTGTTGCATAGTTCTAATCCAAAAGGTTAGAAACACGAAGCTTTATTAAATCTGAAATTACCACAAATACTCATCTAACACAGTTTACTATGTAGTGTTCATAGATCTTTCTAGTGCCACCAACATTTCATTAGTACCATTTCTAAAATACTATGATTTCTGTAAAGCATTTTTTAAAGGACCACAATGGATAAGCTGTTGGAGCAATCATTTTTACCCACTCATTAGTTGTATTTTGATCAGTACATTTTATTTTTTAGGAAGAAGTAGGAAGATAATAAACATTACACCAGGCATCCCCAAACTTGGCCCTCCAGCGGTTTTGGGACTACAACTTCCATTATCCCTAGCTAACAGGACCAGTGGTCAGGGATGATGGGAATTTTAGTCCCAAAACCGCTGGAGGGCCAAGTTTGGGGGTGCCTGCATTGCACCTTTTAACATACCTGCTTGTTTTCCCTTTTGACATAAGCCACTTAAGGGTAGAGCAATCCAGATTACAGGAAGACAGTATAATTTACCTTGGGATAAATTATGCCAGTGTGACATCCCTGTTCCAAACTCCACTCAGAAGCCTAATGGAGGGAAAGAAGTATTTAAAGTTGAGTTTGACTTATCCTACCCTTTTTGCCAGTGTAACTCTCACTGGGTTGCTAGGTCATATGACTGAGCTGAGCAGAATTTGGAATAAGGTTAAATCTGCCTGTCCACACCCCCAACATGCCCTGGAACATGCCCCATGCCCCAGGACAAAAAGCCTTAGTTCAGCTGGCTGAGCCAGGATGGAGGACTTGCCTAGAATATCTGGATAAGCCAGCATGAAAGCCTTCAGTTGATGTAGGAGATTGCCTATTCCAAACATTGCTCATCCTAGTGGAGCTTGGATTTGGATTGCTCCCTTAACTTGGTGATAGCCACAGGTTCTCTTGAGGTTGTACCATGGCAGCCCAGGCATAGATCCACCCTTGCTGGTGTAAAGTCTTTGCATCTTATTTGGGCAGAAGTCTGTCTGCTTATATACTGCTACACATATGGACTTGCTACCGTATGTCTTTTCCAACACAGAATTGATGTAATATAGTCTTGGCATAGGTACTGCCAAAACTTTGGAGACTAAGATGCAACTGTTCTTACCCTTGGCAGAAACAATATCCATTCAGCTTGGAACTGAAGTTGGGAGGGTGGAGGCTTCTTAATGGCTCTGCACTTAACACTTAGAGCCAAAACAAATCTCCAGCTGAACTTTTCAGCTTGGGGGGCATGGTGGGCAAAGGTATGAAGGAAACATATAGTTTATTTCATTTGCCAAACCCTGACACCCTCATCACCCTTGCAAATGGGGTGAACAGTATTAGTGAAACCTGTACATATTGGGTGGTGGTCAACTGTTAATTTTAACTACTCAGAGTAAAACTTAAGGAGAATGGCTAAATTAGGTCCATTAATTTAGATGGGTCTGCTCTGAGTAATGCCTATTGATTTTTTTCCCCAGCAATTGCATAATATTTTGGATTCTTTGAGCACCTGTTTGCATTTTCTGACCATAGGCACAATCTTGTATAGAATAAGCTGCATAGTTTGAACTGAGTTGTGAACCTGGATCATACTGTTTCATATAATAAATATTAGCTGAATTTATAGGAAAACACTTGAGATTTGATATCTCATCATCTGTTCCTTGAAGATTCTGAAAGAATTCTCTAATTTGTCTCTTCTTGGTAGTTCCCCCCCCCCCCGATATATAGAGTTGTGGTGTGGACTCTTGAACGCCATGGAACCGTTTTCTGTTCTGATACATTGTGGTGCCCTACTCCATAAATTCACCAAAACATGTTATACTAACCATTGTCTTCTTCACTGTTGCAGCCATGTGAATTCTGATGAAGCTGTTACAGTATATTTTCATGCTATACTTTCCAAGCACTTCAAGTTGGATCCTGGGAAGCACAAAATTTTTATCAAGGCACAAGGCATCTCTGGCTATCTTAACTTCAAGGACAATGTCTGTGAGATGACTTGCACAAAGTGAGTACAATTTTGTGCATTCATGACTTTGGAATGGATTCATGGGCCAGAAAGAATATTGCTATATGTAGAAGTGCTAGATGATGATAACAAATAATAAGATATGGCAAGGTATTTAGTCTCCCCTTTGACTTTTTCAGTGCCTCCGTCTAGCATTCTTGCTTCATCTTTTTCCAACTCTGGAGTTACTAATCCCCCCCCTTCAGATAAGGCAGCTTTCATTAACCAAAACGTGATTGGGCCACGCTGATTCGGAACAGATGTATCCTTTTAAACATGCCTCCAATAAAACAGGATGACCAGAGGAGAAATATATTACAGAAAAAGGAAAATTAATTTTTATTATCTCATGAGCAATGTGAAACTGTAAAACTCCCTTGCTTTTTTTTACTATTGCCAGGAGGTATGATGTTACATTTATAGAATTAAAATGTGTGGGGTTTTTTAAAAAAAATTAATGCAGCAACATACAAGTGTTGTTATCCTTGTTACTGTGAAGTTGTAGCTGTGACTCATGCTATGTAGGGTGCTGAAGTATTGCACTCTGGCTACTAAGGCAGCTTGCTTGTTCCTCACATTGCAATAATGGCAGGCTTCATTTTTGTTGTTGTTGTTGATTGATCCACTATTAACTTCTTGAGAGTAGGATATCATGTATAAATAGGGGCCAGTATTTGAATAGTATCGTTCAAGATGGGGGGAAAGTGGAGAATTGTGTGTGTGTCTTCTGTATGCATATCTGATCCAGCAACACTTTATTCCAGGCCATTAAGTTTTAAGGCGTGTAACTATATATTAAATGGCAAATATTTGGAGGCCTCTCCTTCCATAAAAGTTAGTTGAAAAAGTTTTATCTATTGTCCTGTTTTACTGCTAAAATGTGCATTTATGGTTTTTTTGTTTTTTTAATGCTAGGGATCTTGGTGAGCATGGTCACCTAATGGAAGGCTATGCAACTATTAATAAGGATAATATGGATAAACCAATTCCCTATAAATACTATATTGCACGTGGGAAGGACGGAGAGTGGGAATTCATTTACAAGCCTATGCTGAAAGGAGGAGTTGTAAATCGTTGTTTGTTTATAAACTCAGCATTCCTGTATGGCACAGGTAAGAAACTATTTCTGCCGTATAATTGTTTAGTTTATTGGGCTCCATGAGCACTATAGATGGTGACAGCAGTTACGAAATTAAAAGACGCCTGCTTCTTGGGAGAAAAGCGATTATAAACCTAGACAGCTTCTTTAAAAAGCAGAGACATCTTGCCGACAAGGTCCATATAGTTAAAGCTATAGTTTTCTCAGTAGTGATGTATGGAAGTGAGAGCTGGATCATAAAGAAGGCTGATCGCCGAAGAATTGATGCTTTTGAATTATGGTGCTGGAGGAGACTCTTGAGAGTCCCATGGACTGCAAGAAGATCAAACCTATCCATTCTGAAGGAAATCAGCCCTGAGTGCTCACTGGAAGGACAGATCGTGTAGCTGAGGCTCCAATACTTTGGCCACCTTATGAGAAGAGAAGACTCCCTAGGAAAGACCCTGATGTTGGGAAAGAGTGAGGGCACTAGGAGAAGGGGACGACAGAGGACGAGATGGTTGGACAGTGTTCTCAAAGCTACTAACATGAGTTTGACCAGACTGGGAGGCAGTGGAAGACAGGAATGCCTGGTGTGCTCTGGTCCATGGGGTCATGAAGAGTTGGACACAACTAAATGACTAAACAACAACAACAACAACAAGCAATATAGAGCTTAATTGCATTTAGTTCCAAGGAACTGTGCATAGGACACACAATTTTTCTTAAACTGATGTTTCCCAGAGGAGTTGAAGGAAGCAGTGGTGCGTCCGCTGTTAAAGAAAACATCTCTAGATCCTTTAGATCTATCCAATTATCGCCTGGTTTCGAATCTTACCCGTACCTGGGTAAGATAATTGAGAGAGCGGTTGCTGAACAGCTTGGTAGGTTTCTGGATGAAACATCGGCTCTAGATCCATTTCATTCCGGCTTTCGCCCTGGTCATGGGACCGAGACTGCTCTGGTCGCCCTAACAGATTATCTCCGTAGACAGCTGGATCGAGGTGGGTCGGGACTGCTGATTCTTTTAGATTTGTCAGCAGCCTTCAATATGGTCGATCACGAACTTTTAGACCACCGCCTTGCCAACCTGGGGATTCAGGGCACATTCCAACAATGGCTGCGCTCCTTTATCTCAGGTCGGGGACAGAGGGTGACGCTAGGCACAATCCTTTCCCCGATGCTTTTTAATATCTTTATGCACCCCCTTGCCCAGATTGTCTGGAGTTTTTGGCTGGGTTGTCATCAATATGCTGATGACACCCAGATCTATCTGTTGATGGACGGCTGCCCTTCCTCGGCCCTGGACACACTGACCAAGTGCTTGGAAGCTGTGGTTGGATGGCTACTTGGGAGCCGGTAGAAGCGACATCCTTCGAAGCCAGAGGTCCTTTGGCTGGGTCGGGATGACATGGAGTTGAGGGGCCAACTCCCATCTCTTGCAGGGGCTCAATTAGTGCCAGTGCCTTCTGTCAAGAGTTTGGGAGTTTGGGTGCCTGAAGACATAGTTGCTCAAGCTAGGGAGTGTCTGAAAAAAGAAAGATCAACCTGGTATAGTAAGTATCATGTTCAGCCTTCTGTCAAGAGTTTGGGTGTAACCTTCAACGCCTCCCTTTTCATGGAGGCACAGGTTGCAGCCACAGTTAAGGTGGCATGTTCCCATCTCCGCTATATTAAGCAGTTGGTCCCTTACCTTTCCCGCCCTGATCTGGGCACAGTGATCCATGCGACGGTCACCTCCAGGCTTGATTATTGTAACTCGCTCTACGCGGGGCTGCCCTTGAAGCTGACCCAGAAACTCCAGCGGGTGCAGAATGCCGCAGCGAAGCTCCTTATGGCGTCCTTGCCGCGGGATCACATTCATCCAGTGCTTGGATGAATGGAGAGCCATTCATGGAGAGCCAGTGTGGTGTAGTGGTTAAGAGCGGTAGACTTGTAATCTGGGGAACCGGGTTCACGTCTCTGCTCCTCCACATGCAGCTGTTGGGTGACCTTGGGCTAGTCACACTTCTTTGAAGTCTCTCAGCCCCACCCACCTCACAGGGTGTCTGTTGTGGGGGAGGAGGGGAAAGGAGATTGTTAGCTGCTTTGAGACTCCTTCGGGTAGTGATAAAGCGGAATATCAAATCCAAACTCTTCTTCTTCTTCTTTACCAGCTGCACTGGCTCCTGGTGGAGTACAGGATCAGGTTTAAGGTGCTGGCTTTGACCTTTAATTTTCTTTTTTCTTTTTTAAAAATACTTTTTATTAAATTTTCCAATTAAAACACAATTCAATTATTTCAATTATATCCAATTATACACATACATATCAATTAAGCCAAATATTATGCCAAATCATAAAAAATTTTTAGGCTTCCCATGCTTCAATGTCTGGGGATTCTAGATAACTGTTCGCACTGCCATCCTAATCCTGATATCAAAATATTGCTGTAATCCACAATAGTCCCAATTTTTTCCAACAGCCCCTCTAGATGTTTTCTTCTCTCTTTGTCTTTTGTCGCAGCTTCTGAGATAGACATCAAACAAGATTTAACACATATCCATTTTTCCTGTGTGGGTTTTTTATCCAGTCCAACCTCCCCATAAATCTCTCTTGATCTGGAGTGCCTTTCTTGCCGCACCAACAGTCCGACACAAGCCAGCGCCATCTTGAACGCCTCAGATCGTATTCCATCTTCTTCTAAACTGTCCGTTGATCGCAAGAGTACAGCTTTTTGGCGAGGAACAGCCCGTTCACATTATGCACAATCTCTTATAGCTGATTTATGGCTTTCCTTGTGTTTTAGCTGCCTTCTGCGTTCCGAGACTCCAATTAGGCTGCTATTATCTCTCAAATTCGAAATACGCCACAGCTCGTAAATCCAACTCACCGGCGGCTTCCAGGCCACTCCAATAAGCATCCGGAAGCTGGTTTTGACTTTTAAAACCCTATGTGGCTTAGGACCCTCATACCTACGGGACCACCTTTCCTGGTATGCCCCGCGGAGGACCTTTAGGTCCACAAATAACAACATTCTGGAGATTCCGAGCCATAAGGTGGTTAGATTGGTCTCTACTAGGGCCAGGGCCTTTTTAGTACTGGCCCCGACTTGGTGGAACGCTCTTTCACGGGAGATTTGACATCTTTCCGCGGGGCCTGCAAAACAGAGCTGTTCCGCCTGGCCCTTGGGTTGGATTCTGTCTGACCCCTATGTTTTCCTCCCTTATGGTTTTGATTTATGGGCTACTTTAAAATGAGGCTGCATTTTAAATTTTAAATTTCAATATTGTATTTTAATCTGTATTTTAATTAACTGTTTTCTGTTATTATTATTCAGTAACTAGATGCAGTCTTCTTCCATGTTAATTGGGAGAGGTGGGGGAGACCAGAAATAACTATTGCACAGAGACTTGAAGAGCTAGCTAAATGAAAACCATGCATATTTTGTCACACAAAGTCTAATTTCTCTTCTGTAAACCCATGGAAGTTCAAATTATGATTGGAGTGAGTGGAAATACCTTTCCATCATCATAAAGGGCAGCAGCATTTGCAAGCATCCAGTGGTGGGGGCAGGTGGGGCTGCATTGCTGACCTGGCTTCCCAACTCCCTCCATCGCTGCTGGTTATTGAAAGGGGGGAACAAGGAAGCAAGGAGCTCGGTGCAGGCACAGTACAGAGCCAATCCACTACTCCACCACTGCTTGCACTGTGCAGATTCCCTCCTGCTCTTCCCCTCTCAATAATCCGTAGTAGTGTGTGGCATTGGGGTAACAGGTAAACAATACTACCCCGCTAGCCATTGCTGCAAATTAGTGAACCAGGAGTAGACAGAGAATCTAATAACCGTTCCTTCCACCAGAAGGTGCTTTATTCACTACCTTCATGTTTTCTCTCTTGATGTGTGCATTGTGGTATGAATGTAGATGGCAATGGCGGGGTGGAAAAGAGAGAAACACTTGGCATTAATGCAGCCTACTTGCCTACCTATCCTGCAAACAATCCATGCAGCACTTGTTTACCTTCTGTGAATCTGCTAGTTAGCTGATAGCAAACACTTGATGCTTTCCCTCCAAGGGCTCTGCAGAACAATTTGCAAAGTGTTGACTGCGGCTAGCAGACTGGCACCAGCAGGAGGGAGAGTGGAATTGATCCACACAATGAGGACTCAATATGTCCTAACTTCCAGCCACTGCCAGCGCTGAATCGGTGGGGCTTGCCTCGAGCTCCGAGGCAACTCGGCTCCGCGAGGGGGGGGGAGGCACGATAGCGACGCGCCTCCCCAAAAGAGCCCCAGGTTGTGCATCCTGGGGACGAAGGGCTCAGCGGCACCCCGATTCCGTGACTCCTCAACTCCCTGGTAAGCCTTAGAGCCCCGGAGAGAGTTTGAGTGGTAGTCGCAGGGGGGCATTTTGAGAGTAATCGTGCCGGCAGCGGAGAGCGGTGGATTCCTTCCTTTTTCTAAAAACAAAGAATTTGGGAGCCGTGAGTAATTTATTTAAAACAATTTGGACTTGTATTGATTTGGCCACGGAGGAGGTCTAAAAGGGAAGTCGACCTCTTCTATTGAGAGACTGGTGAAACAGTAACCTGACCACTGCTGGGAAGGTGAAAGGAAACATTTAATTTGCTATCAATTAGACTTAAAAGCTCTCTCCCTGAAGCGGGTGGGGGGGGGGAGTGAAGAGTGAAGTAACATTTAAATTCCCTGCAACTTTAAAGAAGTGTATTTAAAGGAAGTCCCTGAAGAAGCCTGTTCTGGGTTCCTGGAGGGATTAGCGAATGGACCATAGAAATTAAGTGAGGATTACAAATTTTATTTGCTTTGATTTGGACTTGGTTAAAAAGTAAAGAATTTCAATCATGGAAGAGAATTAAGAAGAGAAAAGATTCCCAGATTGGGTTTAAAATGGAGTACTAACTATCCAAACAACATCCCTGTCATTTCCTGCCCTGCACTCTGCTGTTTTCCCACGGGATGGAAAGTGATAAGATGGCTGTAGTCTCAACATCCGACAAAGAGGGACTCTGGCTAAGGATCTCTATAATACTTTTGGACATTAAAAAGGAACTGAATCTGAATGTAAACCAGCTCCGTGAGTAAAACTAACAAATAAAAAAATATTTGGACAATAGACCTGGAGAGGCGTTAGAGGATCAAGAGGATTTATCAACAATGAATATGGAAACAGCAGCAGCAGACTGATTTGTACACTGAAGAAGAGGAGGAAAATGAGGAGAATGTTCCATAAGTGAGAGATGTGGAACAGAGGAAGGACTTGTTACAAGAACCACTCAAGGGAAAATTAGGGTGGGCTGTTGCCCTCCCAGTGAGAGGGGGAGGACAGGGCATATTTAGGGAAAACCTTAAAGAAGTTAGAGGGTGTTGGGAGGCAGATAGAGGGAGGGAGAAACAGAAGGAGTGGTGTAAAAAAGCTGGTATGAGGATATGGGAAAGGGTGGGGATGGGTTAAAGGAATCATATGATGAATTAATGGATGGATGATATGGAAGACCCGACACTGGTTTGAATTATGGAATTCGCTAAAATTTCCAGAGAATCTGGAATTGGTGGAAGGAGGGATGAAATTTTAATATTGTTATAAATGTATTAAGATATAAGAGTTAATAATTGAAGGGTGATTCATTGTTAGCAAAAAATAAAGGTGAGGGGAAGTTACAGATTATAGATTTAAAGGAAAATAGAAATGATAGATTGGAATTATTGGATAAAAGGAGATGAAAGTAGAATCGAAATATGGGATATTATATAAAAAGTTTAGAAAATATCATAAATAGATTTGATGGAATATATTGAATATATTGAATACTGTTAATTTAGTTGTGCTAATGGACCCAATATGGAGAGAGTCGGGGAAGTCCTAAAAGGAAGTTATGATAAGATTTGATTGCTAGGATTTTCTTTTTCTTTTTCTTTGTGTTGTTTTGTACTTTTTGTATTTTGTATTTTTTTATATGTCCTGTATTTTCTTTGTTTGTTTTGTATTCTCTGTTTTTTGAGAAAATCTTTAATAAATATATTTTTTAAAAAAACAAAAGCTGGCTGGACACTGAGGTGACTGCCTAGGACGGGCATCCCCAGGCTGCAGCCCTCCGGGTGTTTTGGCCTACAGCTCCCATGATCCCTAGCTAACAGGACCAGTGGTCAGGGAATATGGGAGTTGTGGTCCGGGACATCTGGGGAGCCGAGGTTTAGGGATGCCTGTCCTAGGAGCATCTGAGATACATGGGACTGATGGAAGTGCCTTTCCCTAACTTGTAAGTGTATTTTTTTAACTTTTTAAAAATATATTTTTATTAAAGATTTCTTGGTTTACCAAAAAAACCCAATATGTCTTGATGTCCAAATATCACAGGCGATCATGGTGGATGGCAAATGCACATTGGTGCATAAAGGAAGAGGAAGGTACCCAGTCCTGCTGCTGCTGCTGCTCCTTCCTTTGGTCTAACATGCAGGAGGGAAATAACTTCTGCATTTCTTCAAGAGTTTGCCCATGGTGGAAAGTAGCTGTGTGGTTTTTCTCTTCCAGGCTGGGGTTTTGCAGGAGACGCCAGCAATTAGTGAAAGAGATTTTCATATGTGCGAGGGGAGGGGAGAGGGTATTTGCCAGAGGGATGGCATTTGTTGCTATGGGCCAGTAGGCACATGGATTCATTGAAACCTGATCTTGTGTTAATGAAACCTAAAATTATTATTATTTATTTTAAAAATTAACAGATTGGCATCAGTATGACGATATAGTATGTGCTAAACCACCTGACACTATCTGGAGTACTCTTAAGAACAACATTCCTTGGTTAAAAAGTTCAGAGAAAGGTGTTGTGAAGGGAAAACAAATAGCAGCAAAGGTAATGCTGGAAAATCTCTTCAGTATACTGAACACTTGGACTCCTCGCAATGTCAGCAGCTTCATCTGGCAGTTCCATCAGTTTTATTTGGTTAATATGAAACCAATGGTATATGAGGACAAGCCAACAGAATGGACTGATTTACAGTTTGGAGAAGAACAGGTATTGTAAATCTAAGTTGCCATTAACTAGAATAAGATTTTCTAAATAGGCCACTGCTAAGTCACTTGTCTCCCACCCTTCTCATTGAACTATTTGGTTCTGAATTAGAGCATGTGATTTAAGAAATTCAGCCACAAGCACTTCCAGCAGAAGACAGACAAAAAAGATAAACTGGGACACTCTGATTTCTGTGACAGTTGTTCCGATTTCAGTAAATGTGTGAACCATAATTCTGTTTCCCCTACATATAGAGTGACACCACATAGGACTCTAGTACAACCTTCCTGTGCCAAGCTGCTTTATTGAGTTGGGAGGTCGATCATAGGAAGCCAAGATTCTCCTGCATCTTGGCGTGTCTTCCCATGTCTCAAAAATGGTGTTGCTCTTTTGAGTGTATTACATGTGGGGGAACAACATTGCAATCTTGAGCAAATTCAGTTTAATATCAGGTACCACACTGGCCATTTGCAAGTGCAAGAAGACCAGATGATTTTGATGGGTGGGGGTAGATTCAATTTTTATCCAGCTGATGCAGCCCTTGGTAGGCAAATCCCTCCCAATGCTGGCCAGGCAGCCATTCAGCAAGGGGGCTGGGGATGTGGCAGCAAGGCCAAGCCAGATGAGGGGCCTCAGGGACCCCTGCCAGCAGGCAGGGCAGGATGGGGATCCCTGCATGGGGGCGCGTGACTCGCACTCCTTAAAAATCATGTGCCTGGGCCTATGGCCCCTCTGGCCCCCCCATGCTACACCCCTAGCTACACTGCTGGACCCGTTCTTTTTCTGCTGGCACATTATTTATGCTGGGCACTGAGGAGTTTCCTTGGTACTACAGTAAGCATAAAGAATGGACACATCACATCTGTAAATGTCACTGTTTTCTGTAAAGAGGAGAATAATTATTTTGGAATGTGCTATTGGACATAGTATTTTTATTGATGCCGGCCATAAGCCATAGTTAGTCAAATCATGCATGTTAGTGCAGGGAGTATAAGTATTCCTCACTTTGCTCCTCCTTTTCTAGAGTGGGGAAACAAGTCAGCCACTCCATTTTTTAGCTTTGTGGCAAATCGGCAGTTATGGTTCAGTTGTATGAAGCAAATCATGAGTGCTGGTTCACATGTAATGCTACTCCATGGTTTGTTTACCCAACTCTAGAAAGGGACCAAGTGGGAACTTCTTGAGCTGCATGAACCAACTTGTGCACAGGTTTGCTTGCTTGCTTATTTATTTATTTATTTATATTGGCAAGCCTTTTATAAACTGCGTAATATTTTAAAACATCTCTTAGGTGGTGTATGTTTTAATGATCTTTAATATTGTACAACAACAAAACAGTAGTGTAAAAACTTCCAAAATACATATACAAAAATGGGAATTCATCTAGTTCAGATGCATAAAACCGGTTCCATTCTTATGGGTCATGGAAAGCCTGGGCAGGTAAGTCCTTAAAAGACATTGGTAGGAACTAATGGTCTTTGTTTGATGTATGGCATTAACCCTGATTTGTGGCCAGAATTCTGTGCCAACCTAACCGTTTAATGATAACCTGAATAAGCATTTCAGATTAAGTAATTGTCTTCTAAAGAAAATAGGTGGAGTTGGTTTTTATTCCTTTCACCCTTTTATCTAGATTAAACAGTTAATTCTGGATTATTTAAGAGAAATAGCCCATACCCTCCTTAACCAGAACAATGCAAGTGGTCCATCTTGGAACAAGGAAAAGAAAAATAAGCTGGGCCTGGCAGTGATCATTCTTGTACTAGGAGAATATTATGGGATTCGAACATCAAAAGATGATCTGGTAAAGTTATGTAGCCTTCTTTGTTTGGAGAAACTACCAGCAGATGAAGCAAAATCTTTCAAAGAATTGTTTTCACATGAGCTACGGTATGTGATTTTGGATTTGAAAATTCAGGTTTAGTGTTTTGAACAGATAGAATAAATGACTAGTTTTTCAAGTTTGTGACATTGTTTTAGCAGCTCATTGATACGCAAAAATTCAGCTCGCAATTCTATACTTTAGGAGGAATTAAGTGTCATTCTATTACGATTTTTCTGTCAGCACAAGCATTTTTGATTGACAAATAAAACAATCCTTGGGAGTAAGAGGGGAGACATTTCCATTGTGCTAGTAGGAGCTATATTTCCATAAAGATGCACTTGTTTAATTTTTTGCCTCCTAGAGGAGGGTATGTCATTTTAGGGCGTGAAATTTAACTTTTGCAAATTTCTTCAGTGAGCAGTCTTTAAAATAAGTTTTTGGGTGTGTGGAATTCAACTCAGCTATTTTTGTGATTGGACACCATTTAGCTTGGTAAATACGTTAGATGAAGAAACACATAAACTGCTTTTAGAAAACCAAATAATTTTAGTTTTGCTTTCTAAAAAGTCATGTAAAACTAAATAATAAAAATAATATTAATATATAATACTTGACAATCTTTTTTTAATGATTTCTGTGCCATTTTACTCATACTATACTTTACTCATACTATACTATATTAAAATGCCTTTTGAATTCCGAACTTTTTAGCACTCTTCATTTTGTAATCTGAAAGTTGAAATATTCAGCATGCTGTACTCAGAGGCATGAGTTTCTGTTAGAGAAAAAGTAATAACTTTATGAGACACAACAGAAAAATATAATTTGACTCTCTTTTTGTGTGCAATTTTAAAGATAGCTGGATTGGTTCTGCCACTGGCAGCGGTGGAAGAGATGATGTTGCTGATTCCCCTTGCATGTTTCCTTCCTGAAAAATCTGCTTTGGAGATTGGCAAAAAAGTGTCCCCACCTTTTTCTACTGGGGACCTCCATTGCATTGGATTCTTTGCAGTTGCAAAAGAGACACTTTCAATGCAAGCCATTGTTCTGGCCTTAACAGCTCCTGTGCCTCAATCAGAATACAGTAGAAATACAACATAAACAAACAATTAATTTTGGGACTACGTCATTACCTTTTTGTTGCGATGGTCTATGTATTTATCAGAAATGCAGAATTATTGCAGAGTGCACCCTATGCACAAAGCCTTTGGTTTCACGCACAGGTACATTTTAATGCAGGTTTTGTTTATTTCAAAAATTCATTTTCTGGTAGGCGTTAATTTGTTACTTCTCTTTCAGTGTGGAACAATATTTGAAGAGGTTTTGCAATCAATGTATAGAAGAAGAAATTATTGAGTGGCTGTTGACAATCCCAGCTTTTCATCTGTTTACTGCTTCTGTTGATCTTGAGCGTGTTCATGTGAATACTCTGCTTGAATCTGAAGAGAAGTATGCAGGGCTGGAAGGACTTGTATTTGTTGAATGCAGAAATAAACAGGAACATAAAAAGTAAGTTTGTAATGTATTTGTTACTTCATTTCATTCTGAAATTATCAGTAGTCACATTCACTTACCGCACTGAAAAGTGGCATGATTTGAACAAGCCTCCTGTCCTCCCTGACCTGTAGTCTCCTTCACCACCTTCCTTAGAGGAATTCCAAAGCTTTTCTTATGGCAAGAAGTAGAATGGGAATGTTTCCTACAATAAAGGAAACCATCTAAGATCAGGATTTTCTTGTGGTGGTAGACTTGTGGTCAACATGGCCAGTGTGCCCACCAATCCGTGTGGCACATACAAAAGACTGTTTGCTATTCCTATTCTGTTCTTCTCCTGCATTGTGCAATTGAGATATCTCTCCTTATTTATCCACCCTCTCAAAAATACATCAGGACAGTGACCTACTGGGTATGTTAAGAAAAGGTGGCCTCTTAACCAGGTCCTGAGCTGTATCTTAAATGTTAGTACCAAAATACTGAGCTTGGTCTGATAGCAGATTGGATGCCAGTGCAGATCCCATAAGCAAGGTATATTATATGCTGGCAGCAGTTTGACCTCACAAGTTTATCTAGCTGCTGTATTCTGCACCGGTTGTAGCTTCTGGGCCAAGTCCAAGGGTAACCCACTTGGAGCACATTGTAGTTGTCCATTCTCGGGTTCCAAAAACATAGGCACCTGTGGTCAAGCTATGTCCTGCTTCAAAGGATAAGGATGTCAGGAGCCAGTATCCACTTGCAGAATAGTCCAGAGAGTCAGATCACAGGAGAGAAACCAAGTCCAATCACAGGCCAAGGTCATATAGGGAAGTCAGGTTCTCAACAAGGAACCATAACTCGTCAAGGAGCTGGAGGAGAGAAGCTGCTCAAGCAACTTTCCTAAGGGATTGAAGGTTTTTATCCTGGTTTCAGCCGCCGCCTTTTTCATTTTGATTTTCCTGACCATGCAAAAACTTAAGAGTGTACTCTGTAGTACAGTGGTACCTTGGTTCTCGAACACAACCTGTTCTGGAAGTCTGTTTGACTTCCAAAACGTTCTAAAATGTGGCGTTCGGCTTCCGACAAATTCGCAAATCGGAACACTTCGGGTTTGCGGCGTTTGGGTTCTGATTTGTTCAGGAACTAAGCCGTTCGGGAACCAAGGTTTGACTGTATACTTTTGCTCAACATTTCTGCTTATTTGCCATTCTAATCTATATGTTGAATATATTTTCTTTTTCTTTCTTTTTTTTCTTTTTGTTAGATACTTGCTTACACTAATGAAAAAAAAGAAACATTTGATGAATGGAGGCAGAGCACTGTTCAGGTCATGGTTCACCTTGCTGCCTTTGAAGGACTTGGTTGAATTTATCTCCGAGTTTTCTGCTTATCCGTTAGATTGTCTTCTAGGAACCTTTCATCGACTGAAGAATTTGCAAAGCATTTACCGTAACCTTGAGGTTTGTTGTTTAATTCTGGTTCATTTATAAAAGACTGTTCACACCAGCACAAATTATAATATCTCAGCTCCTCAAAGTAACCCTTCAATCAATCAGATCTCATCATTTTAAAAATAAAGAACGCTAGGCTTTGTCCTGATAGTTTTATTGAGACACCATAGAATTGTTATGCTTGAAAGGGACTTTGAGGTCTCTTGATTAAAACAGCCTTAATTGAGACCGCACATTTTATGGGGAGTGAATCTTTGTTATAGTCCATAGTGTTCAGTAAAATATATAGAGATTTTATGGATTCCCTAATCAGAAATGTATAGGATTAGTAGTGACTGATCTAGAATTTAATCTAATCCCGGTTACTAGGTCAGGACTGTGTCATGGGTATGCCCTGTTCCAGCCTTTTCTTCTCTTTTATTAGAATTAATCATACCTAAGGCTGTTTGGTGCAGCAATCCTAAAATTCAACACTGATTTTTTTTTAAAAAAAGAAAGAACATCTAACACTGAATAGCTCAAACCATATAGATTCCAAACCTGACCATGGTTATTGTTAAGATAAGTGCACCTACAAAAAGTTCAAAACCAAATTATTGTTGTTATTATTGTTTGTTAAATTTGTATGCCGCCCTATACCCGCAGGTCTCAGGGAGGTTACAACATAAAATCACAATATAAAAACATGAATGGTCTTTTTAACAACTCCAAACCATATTGCCAAATTCATTTGGCAAATAAATAAATCTAATAGATTTTAATGCATCAATAAGTTCCGTAAATATTCTACAATACTACAGTAGCACTTGCTTTATTGTTACTGAGGCTGAAATCCTGTACCTCTGGGGTGATGAACCTTTTCAGCCTGAGGGCCTAATTCCCACATAGACAACCTTCCAAAAACCACAGGCCAGTGGTGGGCGGCACAAGGAAAAAGTTGGTGAAACAACATTATAACAAACTTCTGAACAGTAAGGTACATTGTAGCCATTCAAAGGCCAGTTTTCTGCACCCATCCACACATTGTCCATCCTCTAACTAGGCAAGCAAGAGGCTAAATTATCAGAGTTCAATAAAAGATTACAGCCAGGGGAAAGCATGTGTGGAGGGGAGAGAGCAAGGCGAGATGAGGGGCGTGGCTTGGGGAGAGTCCTAAGGGCCTGAGGTTCCATATCCCTACTATATGTATTTAACCAGAGAGAAAGTCTTATCTAAATCCATGGGACTTGGTTTTTAGTAATGTGTACATACATAGTTAATATGGCAATTTCTTTGAGACTAAAAGTATTTGCGGAACTAGTTCCCAAGTGGTTGAAGGGGAAATTCTTGAGGATGCTGAGTATTCTTTTGGATGGTAACAGCTTGGATGTTTGGAGTGAGACTGCTCCAGAGTTGGCCAGCTGGAGATAACTCCACAATTCATGGCTACCATTGCATAAATACCTTTTGGATCTCTGTGTCTGTTGTAGAACTGTTTACCATTAGTTCCACCTCTCATTAGCTGTCCTGCTTTCTGCCCCACCAGACCCAACGAGCAGTGGCCACCGTTGAACCAAAGCCTAACCTAAATACGTAAGAGCTTTGAAGCAGTAGAGAGTAGTGAGCAAAGAATGTAACCAGATAGATCAATTTCATTGTTGCATAATTTGAAGGTGTTTTGTACAACAGGATAGTAAGAGATGATTCTGGTACTCTGGCTTAATTTTTATTGCTTTCATAGGAAGTAGAAAAGCTTCTGGAGATGGTGATAAATATCCTCTCTAATACACAGAATGGGTAAGTAAAAGTTGTGCATACCTTCCTTAAACATGCTTCTCTGGAAAAAAGTCCTCAAAGCACAAAACAGAGTCTGAGAATATAGATTGCAGTACAATTATAGAAGGATTACAAAACATAACTGTTTCTAAATAATTGTTTTAATAGTTATGTCATTACAATTATTACCAAAATTATTACTGTACCTAGAACGTTATTGCCTCAGTTTTCATAGAGTGCTGTCTGTCTTCTAGAATCTAATTAGATGTGTTAATTCACTTACGTACAATACAAGGTTTCCTCAACTCTGTTTTACTAGTTCTTTAATTGTGAATGATATCAATTTGTCAGTAATCTAGTATCTTTTTACCTCACCACATATGCATATAATCTGCATGCAGAGCTGCACAATTTCAATAATTATTCACATTCCATAGAATCTCAGAGGTAAAGGCTACATTAGAGAAGCACTGCTTTCTGTACCCACAGTAATTAAAGTATTTCACAATTTAGCATGCTGCAGCAGGACTCTTGGAACTCGTATGTGACAGTCTGTGTAAAGCTTCATCAGATGATATGCAGCAAAGTTAAAATGGTAATGCAATACAAGATACCAGCTTCATCTGCTGGGATTTTGTCAAGGACTCTTGGACTTGCACCTTCGGAGGTGAGAATTTCTATATGATTTTACACATTTTTTTGAGTACATAGCTGCCAAGTTATCCCTTTTTTAAAGGGATTTTCCCTTATGCTGAATAGGCTTCCTCGCGAGAAAAGGGAAAACTTGGCAGCTATGTGAGTATCTGCATGTTTTCTGTGTTCTCTTGAACCAAGATACCAGGCCACCTGGAAGAGATTCTGTAAGGAAGCTCAGAAGGAAGGGGGAAATAGGCTCAGTTTGGCCCCCCCTATGTCTGATTGCCTTACTTTACTGTTGCTCAGTAGGTTCAGGAAAAAATGTAAAACCTTCACACAATGTATTATTTATAAATGTATACACCACATTTCTACAGAATTACACAAAGGTGGTGTGAGGGGGAAAGAGTACAGAGAGCCCCCCCCATCCTGTGACAGGTGGCTTAATCAAAATTGACACAATACAAGATATGCTACCTAAAACAAAGAGAAAATGCTAAAAACAAAACAAATTAAGGAACAAAACCAGCAGAAACTAGAAACAAACAAGCACCATTTTAAAAGCAGATCGCAGAGTAGAAGATTAGGAGTCACAACATTGCAATCTCTTCCCCTTCTATTATTATTTTTTGGCCAGCATTAACCAGGGTTCCTTCCTAACTGATATTGACCTGAAATTCCTTACAAGATATGATGGGCATGAGCTTAGGTGACTTAAAAAAAAGAAAGACTATAGATCTGTCAATGTCTGATACAAAGATCCCAAATGGAACCTCTCTATTCAGAGAGACACGATACCTCTGACTGCCAGATGCTGGGGATTGAAATGAGATGGCCATTACCTTCATGCCTTTTGAGTTCCAGAGGTGCATGGTTGGCTGGTATTGGAAACAGAATGCTGGACCAGATGGTTTCAGTGAAGATGCTAGGTGGACCTCACTTGGGATGGCCACCTCTTTTTCTTTTGTAAATAGTTACTAGTTTTCAAAATAGCCATATTCCAATTAATACTGTAAATCATGTACTGACAGACAGGGCAATAAAACGAAACTGCATTAAGTAAAATAACCACAGATATGTGATAGTGTGGAAACTTGTACCCATTTTCTTCCCCTCCCCTGTTTTTGTTTTCCTCTTTCCATTTTGCTTCTGTTTTTAATGAACTGCAAATGGACAAACTGGTTAGTGTTTACTACCGTTTATTGAAAAAGCAAACTTTAAGTACTAATCAATGATCCTGACTTGTTTCAATAAATGCTAATTGATGCTAACTATAGTTCATGCTTTAGTAATAACAAGCTGCAGTTAATTGGAAGTGGATACAGTGGAGGAGCACATAAGCCCAAGCTTGAGTATGTAATGTTAACATCTGCTTAAATTGCTTTGGCTAAAGAAGATTATTTTTACTCTGATATCTTACAACTTCTAAATGTATTTGTATTAATAGTTCTAGTTTAGAATAAGTAGTTTAGAATGGATCCTTGAAAAAAAATTTTTTAATTACTGGCAGGAAAAGGTGCTTAATTCTAACAAAAATCTGGAATGGATTTTTCTATATGTGAAAACCCAGTGCCCAATAATATGGGAGATGCATAAAGTAGAATGAAAGGTTGACATATTTCTTTCTTCAGTATCTCTCACTATTTAGGTTGTGTATTGCATTCTTTTTTGATTATATAGAATACTAGCTGGCCAGGCCACGCGTTGCTGTGGCTCATCCCTGTGATTCCCCCCACCCTGTCCCAATCCATGACCTCTCCTGTCCCCTCCTGCCCCCAACCCACACCCAGGCAAGTCCCCACCTCAATTCGGCCTAATTTGGCCTAGTAGCTGCAGTACCAGTGTTGCCTCCGATAGAGGGCGCTGTGTTGCAACCTCTTCTGCCTTCTATTTCCCAGCTTCCCCGGCCCTCTGAGTTCAGGGTTCCAAAAACATGTCACACCTGGTTTTCGTGGCACAGGTGTGACATGTGGCCAATCTATGTGCATGGAAGCACTTGCCTATACCCATGTGACGCTGTGGCCAAATTTTAACGTGATCGGGCAAGCGGTTTTGGAGAACATCGCTTCTTAACAAACATGGACCGTATTATCTCATACCAGAACGTGCCTACTGGGTTATACTTGAAGGGGGGAACAGTAAATGCTGGGGTGAGGGGAGAGAGAAAAGAATGGAATTGATAGGAGAACTGCGTGATAAAAACCAAAATGTAAAAATCTCAATAGTGGTAGGTTGCTCTTGTGTTCAGCAGTTTGTAACTTTCCCTTTTGCATAATAGGTTTCAGAAATATTCCAAAGGCTCTGTGCAGATACCAGGAACTGGTTTCATCAAGTTTTGACAAAACCTTTACTAGAAAGTTGTTCCTATTTATCTTCAGTTAGTTTCACATTTCCAGCAGAACTTGAGGTTTGTATTTTGCAACTACAGCTATCCAAATCTTTGTCAGTATGCAGTGTTTTTTTCCCTTTTAACTTAATGAGTTTTTTTTAGCAGCTGCCCTTACTTCCTTCACATACCTATGTGCTCCTTTGGACATGTTAAGAAATGTCAGAGAGTTTATTGTTTGGTAGCTTAAGATCTGTGGTTTCTGTCACACCATAGATATGAGGTTTACCCATCCAAAGTTAGCTCCAGAGAGCCCACCCTAGAGTCACTGTTGCTCAGATGCAAATCATTGAAGCCATGCAGAGAGAGAGAGAGATAGTGGTGTGCCACTCATTTCTAGACTGGGAATATATATCCAAGTTAGTGTGGTGGCTCCTCTACATAGAGCAGGGGACTGCCAATCTTCTCCTTAGTCCAGCACTTGAACCCAGCAGTTGCATTGGCTTCTAAGAGAGAGATTTTGTACTTCATAGTGACTGAGAACCCAGTGTTTTATTGGTGTGCAAAAATAACCAGTCATAGCCTCAAGCCTAATTATAAAAATGGTGGGAGGAAGTAGAAAGTTTGTGTGAGAGAGAGAAAGAGAGGGGGGGATCTTATATGCTCTCTTAGGGGTCACAGACTAGGAGTATATGCTCAGTAGGAGAAAGCATAGAGGAGTAGGCATGTTAGCCAAGGACTGTTGTACATGCCTAGTCCCAGCTTTTTAAGAAAGCCTAAGTAGGTCTCCCCCAGAGGCTCGCAAAACACTGTAGGGCAAAGGTGGGACAGTTGCTTGCCAGTTTATTTGACAGCAGCCTATTACAGTTCCATTTCTGCCAAGTAATCCCAGTTGCAAGTCGGTAAGCATCAAGGAGAGGTGTCCTCCTTTTGCATGTAGTATTGAAATGGGCCTCTACCAGGTAAGATGGCAGGTGAAATAAAGTGAGCCTGGCACCTACAGGTCTGCCACTGCCAGGGGCCCAGGGGATATGTTGGCAGCCCTAGTGGACCCTGTAGAGGCCTCATGAAATGCCCCCTCTCTTGTCAGATGCTGATGTTGCTGATGAGGATCTAGTTGCTTATTTTTTGCCACTTTTAAAAAGCTCCTGTGAGGCGTGCAACTTGTCTTCTAAAGATGCAGGCATTACCCCTGTCTTTTTCATCATTCCATTATTATTATTTTTATTAGGGCTTGCCCTTCAGAAGGTCGGCAGTTCGATTCCCCGCAATGGGGTGAGCTCCCGTTGCTCGGTCCCAGCTCCTGCCAACCTAGCAGTTCGAAAGCACGTCAAAGTGCAAGTAGATAAATAGGTACTGCTACAGCGGGAAGGTAAACAGCGTTTCCGTGCGCTGCTCTGGTTTGCCAGAAGCGGCTTAGTCATGCTGGCCACATGACCCGGAAGCTGTACACCGGCTCCCTCAGCCAATATTGCAGGATGAGCGCCGCAACCCCAGAGGCAGTCACGACTGGACCTAATGGTCAGGGGTCCCTTTACTGGGAAAGGGTAGGGTATTGTTGTCACATGTTGCTCTTTTCTTCTGCCAAGAAGAAAAGAGGGCCTTTGCCAGGGAGAACCAAGGGCTTATAAATACAACCCCCTTCTGCTCTTAATTTGGGTTAATTTAACTGAATAATAATTTTCTTTCTTAGGCTTGGGATCATTTTTTGAAAATAGACTTTGCTAATGCAAATTTCACAGAAGAGTGGAAGAAAACTTTAATCACAGATATGGAAGGCAGAATCAAAAAGGTACTGAGATGAATGGGTTATATTGACTCATATGAAATGAAATCTATCACATTCAATCTAAATCGGGGGCGGGGGATCTTTTTCCCATGGCTGCTTCTCAGCAATGAGCAGTGCCAAATATGTGTGGCCAGAGTTGAAAGTGGCCATGGCCAGCCCTACAATATTACACACCACCTTTTCCTGATGGACCCTAGAGTCAGTTAGCCTGTGTAGAATTACGGCATACCAGCCTAGACAGGAAACTTCTCAATTAAATTTGCATGTCCGTTCCCCCTCCTTCCAGGCAGTCTTGTTTCAGGAGATGTCTGCTGTCACTCATTGTCTAAATCTGCAGCTATTCTGAATTAGCTGATTCTTCTGTTTTTCCTCCATTCTTTACTCAGTTCTCTCCACTTTATTAAAAGAAGGGCTTTGTTCTTCCTCCTGATGGGAGCTAGGAAGTAAACATTTCCCCCTTACCTCATATTGAGGAAAGATCCCATTCCTTATCAGAGCTGGGAAGCTTGACCAGCAGGGACAAGCAGAGAGTAACCTAAGTTCCAGTTACATTCCCTTCCTGATCCCCATCTTTTTTTCTGGGTCAACACCTGGCCTTACAAAGGCAAATGGATAGGGAAAGGCAGTCTGATCAAGCCAACCAGGCCACAGACCTGACATAGATCTCATTAATGAAAGCAGTTAGGTGCTTGGAGAGTCCCAGTATGCAGAAATCTAAAATGAAGTATTGAATGGCCAGGTCCTCTTCCTCCTCTTTTTCAGAATCTCTCCCTCTACCCATACCAACATAACAGGATAAAGCTTCTCAAATGCAAGGTGGTTCTGATCCACTCCTTAGGAGCTTAGTGAAGAAGAGACCTCTCCCATTCCTCTCAGCACCCCAGTTCTGCATATCAGGAGACCCACCGTGGGTCATCAGAGAGAGATCTCCCTGCTCACAGAGACACTCTAGGCCCTTTACTCCCTTCCCCTATGAACCACTGATGCCAAACCCAATGTAGGGTAGCGGCAATGCAGTTCCTTATCAGATAATGACTCTCAGCCCAACCAAGAGCAGCTGCCATGGGAACAGAATTGTGTGCCCTTGATGTCTTTAGTCCCTTTCTCAGCTGAACTTACGTTCCACTCCTGGAGCAGCTGCCATCCACCAAGGTGGCACAAAAAACTGTTTTGTCGTTCCTCAAAAAGTCTCACCTTTTTGCAATGGACAGTGCCATTTAACAACAAAAATCATCCAGCTATGCTAATCCACAGTACAGTACAGATTGGAGGATCATCAGAAACTTTTTAAAGTTTGATGTTTTATTCTGTTTTTATATGTGTTGGAAGCTGCCCAGAATGACTGGGGCAACCCAGCCAGATGGGCAGGGTTTAAATAATAAAAGTATTATTAGTTACCATTACTAGATAAATATATTTGCTTTGTTTTATTGTCCTAAATTACTTTCCTTCCATGTTTTCCTTATCTGATAATCTTAAATAACTGGAACCAGGTAGAAAGTTTTGTTTTTGTTTTTGCTCTTCCCTGATAGGAATCTGCTGTTAAACAGATTAAAGCCTACTGCTGTTGCCATGAGAAAATGGAACAATTTGACCCTATGATTAGCAAAGCTTTTGAAAACTGCGCCATAGACGCTATAAAATCAGCATACCAGGTACTATATCTAAAATCTTCTGAATCCTACACTTATTTTCCAAGTACTGTTAGTTTGTTGAGATTATGCTACATGTGCCTGACTGTGGGAGCAAGCAATAATGGGTTTGTGATTCAATGCCGCAGGTAAATCCAGCTTGACTTCCTGGTTTGCCAATCAAGACAGGCTGACAAATCATGTATCTGGGAGCCATTTTTTGTAGATAATCCCTGCTCAGTGACAATCCTAGGATTACAAAGTCATTCATCAACTGTATTTTTGTCTGAATCCTACTTGTTTGAGGTGTTCATCAAATGTAAATCTATTGCCATATAATTTACATTTTGGGAAAGGACAGCAAATTATTTGGCAAATCTCACAATGAGCAGTTCTGTGAAAGCAAGTTCCTTTTGGAATCTGTTGGATTGGGCTCCATTATGAATACTAAACTTTTTAAAATGATGTAGCAATTTTGTAAAAATAAAATGACAGACTCATCGCTATCTAATGCTGCCAGGGCTGGCCTGCCTGTGAGGCAAGGCGAGGTGAGGCAGTTGCCTTAGCGTCAGGCTCTGGATACCATGTCTTCTCCAGGTATCCAGAGCATTTGCATTGCCTCCAGTGGCAAAACATCCAGGGCCTGAACCCTCCACATATTTTGTGTCTTATGTAGGAACAGACTAATCTCCTTGAAGTGATATCCCGTTACAATCTGAGCAAACTGGGTAAACTTGTATCTGCTGCCATCATAAAATCATGGCCAACTGATGTAGCAGGGAAGCCTATAAGAGACTTGGAAAGCGTGCTGAATCATCTGCTTGTTTGGCCAGACATCAAGCATCTTTTCATCTTCAATGGTAAGTGCAGCTACTTGTATCATTTAATGGGTAAAGTTCTGGGAGCAGGTGGGAAATATCTTATTATTGAATGAGCACAAAGGGTTATTTAATATCAAAACAGAGTTGAATAGGAGGAGAATTAGTATTGGACATTGTAGAAAGGTAAAGTCAGTTAAGGTTTAGTAACTGGTAGAGGATTTATGCTGAAACACAAATATTGTGTGTATTGGAAGAGTGTTATGTTGCAGGCTATTGTAGTTCTTTTATGTTTTATTTCTTCTGATGAATAATGGGTCACCGTTGTTGTAAGTAGGGCAGCAAACTTTCAAATTATGTGTGTAGAACAGAGAGAAGTAAGGAAACCTAATGGGGTCCAGCTGTCATGGGGATGAAGTTATTTTAGCACCTAAGGACAAAAGGTTGTTTGCTTGTTTTTAAAATACCTGACTGATCTAACAGGTGCGGTTGGAAACATTCTGGAGCAACTTACTGAAGAAGCCCAGGAGCTAATGGCCAGCGCTGACTCTGTATATACAAAGGTTTCTGAGGAACTCATGACAGGCCATATTCTAGTTAAACATTTAGAGCTGGTTTCAAAGCACAAGAAGCAGTTTCTGTCCATTTGGGAATTAAGTAAGTGTGTTTATCTGTATATATAAATGGAGAGATGGGTAAAATATAGGACTGAAGTCCAGTTATGAAATGCTAATAAATGTTACTCCATTAAAGCTTATCCATTTAATGTCAATTTGAATTTGCATATCGTTTTAAAACTGCATTTCTGAAGCAAACATAGTGGCTTTGTGTTTAGTTGACACATGTATTGTAGCGGTCATTGGCCAAATTCACATAGTAAGTCAAACCATTGCTCACCAGTTACAAGTAGGTAGCCGTGTTGGTCTGACATAGTCGAAACAAAATAAAAAAATTCCTTCCAGCAGCACCTTAAAGACCAACTAAGTTTTTATTTTGGTATGAGCTTTCGTGTGCATGCACACTTCTTCAGATACACTGAAGCTTACCAGGACCATGTGAATTTGTGAATTAGAGAGGAATTTGCAGCCTGGTCTATTTTACTCCCATTCCATGCTGAGCTGAGCTAAGGTTTGGTTTAGTGTATTGCCTGAGCCCAGCATTATGGTTAAGCTCCTCCTCATTACAGACTGTAGCCAGTGTTCGTTCCATTCTCCTGTAGCCCACACATTTGCAGAGTCCCAGTAAGTCATGGTTTCCCATGACATGCAAACTAGGTTCACATACAATTAGCATGCCTATTGTGTGTGAAAGATGGGAGAATATTTCTTCTAAGATAGTGATTGCTATCTGTAGTCTTTTATAAGGATGGGGTGGGATTCAGCTAACGGGCCGTACCAGTGGAACCCTTCTCAAGGATTTCCCATAGCACAGTGGACCTTTTTTCACATGTTCCTCCCCCTGTGTCTCCCTTGTCCACCCCCACCCCCCAAAAAAGGGGGAAATTGGCTCAGCGGGTTGGGAGAACCCTTGGAACAGCGTGCAGAGAAAGGAGAGGGCAGGTTGCTCCATCAGACAAGCAGAAATGCTTACACTGACAGAGCAATCTGCTTACTGCTATGTTGTGTTACTCCTGCTGCATTAAAGATATTCCTTCTTAAAAATGAGTGCACCTTTCGGTTGATCTTTGTTTTTATCCAATCGTGGGAAAGGAGACAAGGGAAGCACTTAAGCCTGAAACTTCACTTGGGCTCAGAGTGGCTTGTGTATGCAATGGTAAATCGCAGTTTAGTGTTTTTTTTTGCACCAGCTGTTGAGAAGCAGAGTTCTGGAATGCCCTTGTTTTTTCCGAATTTTTTTAATTAACTTCCTTTTCTATCATTACAAACATCTCATATCAATAACATACCTTTTACACATCTTCACCCCTTCCGTCCCAGACTTCCCTTTCTGGTTTGTTGCCCCCTTACTACATACAGCTGTTTCTTACAATCCACTGTATCATTCCTTCATTATTTTAAATGTTCTCTATCAATAAAGATGTGATTGTTTACCTTCCATCCTATCATCCTGACGAGTCGATGTTCTTTTTTTGTTTTGTTTCTGCAAATATATTATAAAAGGTTCCCACTCTTTTTCAAAGCCACTGTTGTCCTTTTCTCATAGTCTATCCATCAATTTTGCCAGTTCTGCATAGTTCATCAGTTTCTCTGTGCCATTGTTCTTTTGTTGGAATTTCTCCAGTCTTCCAGTTTTGTGCTATCAATATTCTCGCCTCCATAGTAGCATACATAAAAATGTCCTCTTCTCTTTCGGCAGATCTTGGCCTAAAATACCCAACAGGAAGGCTTCTGGTTGCTTAACAAATGTTACTTTTTTCAATTCATTATATATCATTTCTCAATATTTACGTTTTTGCAGTCCCACCACATATGATAAAAAGTACCTTCAGGCTCACACCTCCAACACTACTCCTGTTCATTTTTGTACATTTTTGCTAGTTTGACCAGTGATACATACCATCTATACATCATCTTCATGTAATTCTCTCTCAACAATACAGTCCGTAAATTTCAAATTTTCTTTCCACAATTTTGTCCAATCTTCGAATTGTATATTGTGACCTATATCTTGTGCCCATTTTTATCATTACCAACTTTACTTCTTCATCTTTGGTTTCCCACTGCAAAAGAATATTGTATGCCTTTTTTAAATAATTTAGAATTTTCTTCTATCACTTTCTTTTGGAATTTGGAAACCGAATATGAAAAGCCTCTCTTATTGTCGTCTTTAAAGATATCCTTTAATTGTCTATGGTGCAGCCAGCTTTGAAGATGTTCTTTTATTTCTTCATATTTTTTTTCGGTTTTAATTTTCCTTCCTGTTCTACCAATAGTTCTCTGTATGTTGGCCATTCTCCCTTTCTTTCCAGAGTTTTAAGTGATAATGCCTCAATAGGTGATAACCACCAAGGTGTCTTAGGTTCTAATAATTCTTTATATTTTTCCCACACTTTAAACAATGGTTTCCTTATTATATGGTTATGAAATCCTTTATGTATTTTCACCTTTCCATACCATAGATAAGCATGCCATCCAAACCTGTTGTCATGTCCTTCCAAATCTGTTATTTACTCTTTATCTAATGATCCAATCCCAGATCCATGTTTGGGATGCAGTTTCATAATACAATTTTAAATCTGGAAGTGAGAATCAGCCTCTTTCTTTCACATCTAAGTATCTTATTTATTATCCTTGGCCTTTTCCCATTCCAGATAAATCTTGAGATCTCTCTTTGCCATTCTTTGACGCATGCATTCCCTGTTATTACTGGAATTGTCTGAAAGAGGAATAACATCCTTGGGAGTACATTCATTTTTATTGCTGCGATTCTCCCCGATAACGAAAGGTTCATTCTATTCCATACTTCCAAGTTTCTTTTAACTTCATGCCAATTTTTTCATAGCTGTCTTTATAAATATTTATATTTTTTACTGTTATCCATACACCCAAATATTTTACCTTTTTATGTACTTCTATCCCTATCATTCCTGTTATTTCTTTCTTTTCAGATTCTTTAAGATTTTTTAATAACAACTTGGTCTTACTTTTGTTTAATTTAAATCCTGCCACTTGTCCAAACTCTTGTATTATTTTCATTACTCTTGGGAGAGAATTTTTCGGATCTTCCACAGTGATTACCAAATCATCTGCAAAGGCTTTCAACTTATGCTCACTTTTCTTTACTTTTATTCCTAATATTTCTTTATCTTTTCTTACTCTTCTTGCCAATACTTCCAGCACCAGAATGAACAACAGTGGTGACAACGGACATCCTTGTCTTGTTCCCTTTTGTATATTACATTTGTTTGTCATCACCCGATTTACAATTATTATTGCATTCTGTTCTGTGTAGACAGCCTGTATCCCCCTATTAAAATTTAGTCCAAATCCCATTTCTTCCATCACTTCCTTCATGAAGTCCCAAGAAACATTGTTGAATGCTTTCTCTGTATCTATAAACATCAGCGCTGCTTTCTTCTCATTTCTCACTTCCAGGTATTCTATAATATTTAATACATTTCTAATATTTAATTTGTCTGCCTGGAAGGAATCCAGATTGATCATAATGAATAAAGTCTTTTTTAAAAAAAAATCAATATATTTGCCAAAACAAATGCAAACATTTTGTAATCATTATTTAAGAGCTTATTGGGGAGATGGTGAGTCCAAGTTGGAGATCTAATTTTGTAAAAGGAAAGAAAATAGGGATTTTGTGCAGGTGATTGTAATTGGCAATTTTCATTTCAGGGTGCAAGCATCTTTCACTGTTGGATGAAAAAGAGCACAGATCAAAACTAGAAGGAATACTTGACTTGAGGCTGCAAGAAGTACTGTGTGTCAAGAGGGAGAAAAACTGTTTGGAATCCCTCTTGAACATGTGCAGGAAAGTGCAAGAGCATATAAAAGGTATTTTTTTAAAAAAGGGGGGGTAATTTAAAAACTGTGACTCTGTTAGTTTTCCTTTGTAAAGATTGTTAAAGATTAGGAGTGGAAATAAACCGGGGAATGAGAATGTCCCTGAACTCTCCAACATCAGAAAAGCAGATTGATCCAAGTAGAAAAATGGGGTAGAAATTGCAAATTAATGTTCATTTTTTAAACAAACATCACAGTTTGGTGTTTGATGTTGCAATGTGAACCGTTGTATAGCAAAGATAAGACCCACTGGAGGTTTTTTGTGTGTGTGTCCAAGTTCTGATTTTCTCTTTACTTTCAGTGGATATTGCTGAAATAGAGCAGAAGCACAGTGAAAACCTGGCCTCAAAAGCATTGGAAGATGTTGTTAATGTGAGAGACATTTCCCAGAGTGCTGATAAAATTGAGACTTATTACCACCTGAGTCCAGCCCTGAAGAAGATAGCGGAACAAGTGAATAAATTTAAAGAGAGTGACGTCTTCCAGTACTGCTGGGAGTGGGCAGCCAAAAAACTTGTCGTTGATGAAGATATTGCTGCTCTGGATCTTGATGAAGTGCCTCCCTCCCTTTTTGACCCTTGTTACAGGGAATTCTTGAGGCTATATAACAGTCTGAAATCTGGAGAGCTCTTGTTTTCTGAAGTAGACATGCTCTTCAGAGATTTTACTAACCGTTACGAGGATCTGAAAAAGGATTTTCAGGTTATGAGCAATCTACAGCGTCAAGATGGTACAGAATGGATAGATGAGCGGATTCAACAAATCCAGCAATATCATGAACTGCATTTGGCCATGGACTCTGCTAAAGTTATTGACAAGGTCAGGGAAGGTTTGAATCTCTCTGGTGACTTCAGAGTTCTGCAACAGTTACTTAACTTTGTAAGTATATTTCTTTGAAACCACAGTTCGAGAGCTTATCCAGTAAACTTACGTAGCTTCATTCTGTTCAAAAGCTGATAGAGTCCACTTTTCATTGGGGTCTATACGTTATCACAGGGACACAAAATGTGGATTACATATAGAGTTGTTTAGTACTTTGGATTTTTGGATCTCTTTAATTTCTTTAGCATGGTTTTTCTGCACTGAAAATGAGGTGTTTTTTTTTGTAATTACAACCCATTTGTTAATTGCTTTCCCCAAGGATGTCCAGCCATTAGGTTCCCCCCACCCCGCCCAATTCCCAGCTACTTAATACTGTCAGGCATTTGGTTTATAGAATTTTATAATCATATTGAAAGAGGCAACTGTATGGGTTGGATTCAGCATAGCTGCTTGCAAGACAGAACAATCCTCTCTCCTCCTACAGTGTACTGTGTAAAATGTAGGTGCACATAGGAAGAGGAGTGGGGAAAGTCCTTTTGCATTGGTGGAACTTTTTCTGGCTTCCCCTAGCACACCAACTTAGTTGAATCTAACCCTATATTTCTATTCCGTACTGCAGAACCATCTAAACACAGTATGCAATTTAGAGGGTATGCACACCACTGTAAGACACAGATAACTTATGGCTCCATTTCCCATGTGGATATTGTGTAACTGGAGAAAGCAAAACAATAACAACAAACTTTTAAGGACATTTTGACTGGCAGAAAAATAATCTCTATGCTACTCAATATAGTTTTGGGAGTCCTGATGAGTATTCATCCATGTGGTATCTACTAAGTAGTGGATCAAGATGTGTAGCAACCATCTGCAAAGGGCTGATACAACTAGCTACTTACCTCATGGTAACAGTTTGCAAATTTAACCGCATGTGCTGTTCATTTGCCATATCTAGTCAAGTTTAGCTCACTTGCATCCCCACAAAGAGTCAGAAGTGGTAAAGATTTGGTGATAGCCATTGTGGGCAGCTTGGGAGGAAGGGGTTGGATATAAATCTAACAGAATAAAAGATGTGCCTAGGTGCTACAGACTTTCATCTTACCTACATGGCTTTTACAAACACTGCATTAGAGTTACAGGAGGCTACCATGCCATAAGGCCACTTACCATCTACTCTTGCCATCTCCAAAATGTTTCATCATGGGACCATAGTTCCCCCCCTTTGTAAAGATAAGGGGATTCCAGTTCCTGGGAGATTTTCCTTTCACTTTGTATAGAATCCATAGTAGTTGCAGCAAGCAACAATTTTTTCTCTATAAAGCAGCCTAACTCATTCTTTTCCGAAAGAGAAATATATATATTAATAAATGTTCCCCTGCTGCAAGGATGCTATGGTAATATCTGGTTTGATTTCTGATGTAGATATTGTGCTTTTGCTGGTTTGGACATCTAAACACTGCTTCTGTCTGATTTTATTCATTTCCCTTTTTGCCTCCACAAACAAACAAAAGCGTTAGGTGTGGTCAGTGGGGCAGCAGCGGTAGGGTGATCCTGATCCCTTGCCATTGGAACACTGAGTGCAGCTGCAGGTTCCTGAGAGGGGTGAGGTGTGGGGAGCCATTCCAGTGTACCTAGAAGGAATCGTATCTGAAACAATCCATGATGCCTCCACTTGAAACCCAGCACCATGGGGCTGAAAAATGGGAGATGGAAAGGTTTTACACATCCTTAATGTGCAGTACAATCCTATTATTCCCTTTTCAGGTACAGAAATTCCAGTTTCAGCAAGAGAAGCTCTCCTCCATGAGTACTGAATTGGTGCGTGTAAAAAAATGCCTGCAAGACATAACTGAACCACGTCGTAGGTGCCTCGAGGAGCTTGCACTCAGGAGGGATTTTGTCAGCTGGGTCAAAGAGTCTCTGGAAGGTAAAACAGATGTGCATCTGGCATTCTTGTTTTTTGGTTTTAAAAGGCTAAAAAGTTACTGGGACATATGATGTACACTTGAAATGTCCTGTTATATTATGTATAGATGTATTGTACCAGGCATGTCCAACAGATAGATTGTGATCTACCGGTAGATCACTGGATGTCTGCAGTAGATCACTGGTAGATCATTGACTCCCCCAAAGAAGCTGAACAACTGTGGCTCCCCTAAAAAAGCTCAACATTTTACCTCTTTCCTGGAAAATGGGCCTTCCTCCTTCCTAAAAAAAGCTCAAAAAGGGGGGTAGATCACTGTCAGTTTTTAACTCTGTGAGTAGATTGCAGTCTCTTGGGAGTTGGCCATCCCTATATTATACAATGTCTTTCCTCGTTTTGTTTTGTGTACAAGCTGGGACCTGCAAGATGTCTCAGTACAGGAGGGACCCCAGAATGGGATGTTGTACTGTCCATTTCTCAGCCACCAGCTCCTTTCTCATTCCCTTGTCTCATGCTTCCTGTTTTTCTCCCTTGAATTTCTTATTTCCTTAAACATTGAGGAACACATAGCTCTACACTCAAGACACATAAGCGTGTGCACACAGACTTATATGTGGGCAGGGCATAGGAAGGAAGATCTCTTTCCACTTCATGTGTACAGGCGGTGTTATCTTTAAATGAGACATGCACAGGGTTGTGAGAAGCAATCATTTCAGCAAGAAAAATTGTTGAACTAACAGCACTTTACATAGAATCATAGAATCATAGAGTTGGAAGAGACCACAAGGGTCATCCAAGCAGAAAACACCATCAAAGCATTCTTGACATATGCCTGTCAAGCCTCTGCTTACATAGCAAATTATTTTTGTGGTTTTTACTTAGACAGAGTGGTTTTAAGAAAAGATCCATCATATATTCCCAAAGTGAATTATTTTTTTGCATAGGTAACAACTTTTTTGTCCTTCTCCCTCAAATCCATTGGAAAAAGCATGGCTTTCCTTGGATGTACGGAGAGCACTGAAAATGCATTTCTGTGTTACAGGTTTTGTTCTCTTAATGAGCTCCTTATTTTATTATTTTTCATCCTAACACACTAGGGAAGAAGGTGCCCAGTTCCACTTTAGCAAGATTGATGTATGATGCTAGCTTATGAGCCCCTCAAAATTCCTGTTTTGAAAAATCACATTTCAGTGCATTCAGGGTGGCTGTGACTATGGCAGCTTTCTCAGCAAATGTACCTCTTAATGAGGTGTGTGGGGAAGCCACATGGGCAACTGCAACAATGTTTATGAGGCATCATAAGATTGGTAAATGTTTTTCATGAGGTGGCTTTTGGGAGGCAAATCCTCCAGCAGGTTTTTTAAGGGGCAGTCATAGAATAGAGAGCCCACCCAATTGAGATCTTACCTTTAATCAATCCAACCATGCCACCTTTGGAAGGAACAATTGTTCACCTCTGAAGGGTGCATCTCAGAAGTGTTGAACACATGGCATGGGCCCAACCTACATCAAGGTTTTCCCTGTAGGTTGTCATGAAACAGACTAATGTGGGGGAGGCATGGCCAATGGACAAAGAGCAAGATGCATTTCCTGTGTTTAGTTTGAGAGGGCAGCATAGTCCACAATGGCATGTGTTCAGAACCTCTGAGAAACACCTTTCAGATTATCACAATAGTTCTTTTGCCTCCTTGTGGTTTACTCCACTTCACAACTTCACATAAAAAGCAAAGGAAGCAAATGTGAGTAATGCAGGCTTTGTGTCAAGCACTGAATAAAGATGTAGGTTCTAGTAGAAAGACATGGAGTACTTCCAGGGGCAGAATTTATAGACAGTAAACTTTGGGGTGTCTTTCACTTTGTTTATTTGCCTTAGATAAGAATGAGCTGAAGGTATTTGTGGACTTAGCTTCTATCTCTGCGGGAGAGAATGACATGGATGTGGATCGTGTGGCTTGTTTCCACGATGCTGTGCTTGGCTACTCCTCCTTGTTGTATGACTTGAAACGGGAATCGGGATTTGAGGAGCTCATGAAGTGTTTGAGGAAACTTTGGAAAGCTCTGGAGAGTGACAACAACCTCCCAAAGAAACTGGTAATTCCTGCAGTTGGACCTTAGTTCATCTGTGTACATCTGCTCTTATGAAGCTGTGTATTTTATAAAGATACTGCATCCATTGTGAGTTTACTGTAGATATATTGATGGGTAGAAAATTATTGATGTGGACATTGAGATTTTTGAACTTTCCCTTTTTTGCGGCCTTATTCCAGCCCTTCTGTCAAATCCGAAGGGTTGACAGCTACATAAGCTCCCCTATTGTCAAATCCGAAGGGTTGACAGCTATGGATATCCACCTTGTAACTACTTAAACCTACATTCTGCAGAGCAGTGTGTGCTTTGTATGTGAAAATAAATTATGCCTACTGTATGCTCTATTCTACTGCATACACTGCAGTTTTGTGCATGATATCAGTTGGTGGGTTCAGTAGCTACTTTAATTTCATGAAATATCTCTGGGCTTCACAGCACAGAATAGTGGAACAGAAATCTTCCAAATTCAAAAAGCAATGTCCTTGAGTGAGGATTGTCATTTAGCAACACACCATACTCCCTTGTCATCTATGGGTATGCTGCTATTAGTTTGTGATTTGTACTGGGATAAAGTATGGGTTGTACTGGGATAAAGTATGGGACTAATTCAGAGTATATCTTCTCCCTAAATCCTACAGCGTGATTCTGCAAGATACTTGGAATGGCTAAAAACAATAAAAGAGAGTCATGGTTCTGTTGAACTGTCATCTATATCACTGGCAACTAAAATCAATAGCAAGGGAATCTACCGAATTAGGGCACCAGCAGAAGGCCGGAAGGTGAGACCATGCTTGTAATATATTGTCCCAGTTTTTGTAACCTTTCTCTTCATCTCTCAGTAGCTATTTTTTTCTGTATACCACACCCAACAAACAGCCTGCTATAAAGTGAATGATATAACTCTTTCTAAGTGTCTCTGTCAATAAACTGCTTCCTTTATCATTTCCTGGTGCCTCCCTGTTGTAACGCCATTAAGTAGACCAGGGATTTCCTCCCATAGTGTTCACATAAGTGTGAACTTGAGAATTCACTATCACAGAGCTATTTTCTGTTGGTGGCATTGCTACAACTTCTTACTGGCATCTTTCCAAAGACATTGCCCTCATAATTTGGCGCAACCCTCTCAGTATTTAACATAAACCTATTTACCGCTGACAACTGCTACCTCCTACATATAGTAGGGGGAGAACCTTGTATGACTACATAAGGAAGTAAAGCGATGGTTAATTTTTTATAGGTTTCTCTGGATACTGTCTTGTGCCTGACTATCTCAGAAAGTCACGGTGGCCAAGAAGAGGAACGGCAGTACTCCCTGGAAGAGCTCCGAGAATTGATGAATAAGCTGATGCTGATGTCAGGCAAGGTAGAACAAGGTGCAGAAGTAGAGAAGTTTTCTGAGGTCAGTTTTCAGGCATAATTTCCTGTTTGTATTTTAAAACTCGTGTTATCCTTTGAGGGATGTGTGGTGGGGGGACAAGAGTAACGGGGTTCTTCCTCCAGTCATGCTGCATTTCTGTGTCCATTGAGAGATTGTAGAGATTTCAGAAAGTGTTTTTTCCCCTGAGATGTAAAATACAATTTGAAACTTCACAGAAGTTCGCATCACATTGAATTGTGATGATTTGTTGCTTATTAGGATGTTCCTTTGGGAATTGAATGGCTCCATCATTTGGCTCACTTGACCTTTCTAAATTTCAGTGTTCCTGATAAATTTTAAAACAATTAAAAGTTTACACCCTGAATGCCCTTGGACCAGAGCTTGTTGGCTGCTTGCGAGTACAGAATGTTGAAGGGGGGAAAGGTTGAAGAAAAATTCAGGGAGTAAATGCCCCCCTTTTTAATACATATTGTGAACTCCTTTCAGCTCTATAAATGAAAAGTGGTGTGTAAGTTTTTAAATCAATAAATGTTAGGAGAACCAGTTCTTGAAACCACCTTCATGTATTTTGGTTAACCAGCTTAAAAGTTCAGTTTGGCCATAGTTTCTGCTGGTGTAGCTCTGTCTCTAAGCTAATGGAGTTAGCCAATGCTAGCTTAGGCATTCTAGTAGTAAGGGTGACAATGGGTAATGCATATTTTACATTCATTGCTGTTGTGCTATTTAGATTCATTGGTCTGTCTTCTGTGTTTCTTCTCACCCAGGTATTTTCTAGTGTCCAGAGGCTTGCACTGTCTTTCATCGACCTTTATTCTGCTGGAAACATGCTTTTCCGCTCTTGGGTCGCTGGTGTATATTGCTCACCCAACCATGAATTCTGCCTTAGCATGGACTTCAATTTAAATTCTAGTTCTGTCCTTATTGGAAATGGAGACGTCACAGAAGTTCTGCCGGTCATTTGCCGAAAGATGGAGAGTTTCCTGGAAAAGTGGAACCAGTTTATGTCGGAGAAGCGATCCCAGTACTTTTACTTGAATTACTATATGGCAGAACAGCTTGTGTACTTGTGCAAGGAGCTTGGCTCAAAGTGCCCCAGCGAAGCTGCCTTAACAATGCTGTCATTTATAAAGCGCAACTGCAGCAAGCAAGATGCCCAGGAGGTCTTCAGCCAAGTAGTATCTAAAAAGGCAAAGAGGAATTTTGCTGATATGCTTGGGCCGGTGGCAAGAGGGAGAGAGTTAGATGTACAACTGGAGTACATCTGGGAGTCCTACATGAGAAGTATGGGCTCATTCCTTCCAGGCTGCCTGGACATTGAAACCCTTGGCATTTACTTGGCCACCCTGGCAGATCTGGAGAAGAGGAGTGTTATGCGAAAATTGCCTCAAGGTCTTCATGCTGGCAGGCCTAACCTCATTCTCTGTCCTCGCTCTGAGGTGTTGGCTTCGGCATTGGCCATCTACATGAACAGTCCAGGGGAGATGCTACCCTCTTACGATGAAGTCCTGCTCTGCACACCACAAACCAGCTATGAGCAAGTGGCACTGTTTTTGAGGCGGTGCCTCACTCCAGGCTATAAGGGGAAGAAGATTTACACCTTGCTGTTTGCAGATGAGTTGAGCTATGATGTTGGCTACAGGTCTGAGGAACTTTTCCAGAGTCTTCACTTAAAGCATCAGGATGATTATAGGCTAGTGATTCTCTGCAACTGTGAGAGAGAGCACTGCTATGTCCCTTCTGTCTTCAGCCAGTTCAAAGTTCACATGATCCCTCAGCAGCCCCTGAAGGACATTCAGGGCTACCTTGAGAATCATTACAGGGCAACGCAGCTTCCAAGTTCATCGGCTTCTGTGTTCAAGGACCAAATGTGTGTTGGGATTGTAGCTTCTGAAAGAGCTGGCGTAGGTGAGTGAACTAAGTTTTCCATCTATGTATCAGAATGCGTAGACTAAAACTTGGGTATAAAACATGGTCTGTTGTTTTTCCTTCTGTGATGCTCTTTTAGCTTGTGACTGGAAAGATCAGCACAGGAATAATGAGGGCAAGGGGCACATTAAACAGCAGAGTAGTTTTACTTGAACAGTATTTCAGCCTGCTGTTTAGTGTTTTTGTCCCAAGCTTAGACATAAATGGTGGAAGGAAATAGTACCTCTTTTTACAGAGATGATTCCAAGATGAAAACTAGAGGTTACAGTGCAGGTGGCGGCAGCTGTGACTGGTACATTTTGGGATAAACAGTTAGTACAGATCTAAGCTGAAGACTATATCCAAGTGATTGAATCAGTTTCTCTCCCTCACCCAGATTCTTCCTACTTGTTGCTCAGCAGAAGCCCAGACTATTGAGTGCTCTCAGTTTCAAACCAATCCATTGTGTGCCTGCTGTGCCCATTAATAACTCAGTTTTTATTATGAACAATAGGAAAATCTCTTTATGTAAAGAGGCTGCAAGAGAAAATGGAAGCAAAACTACATCGCTCTGAAGTGCCATTAAAAACTATTAGGTTGATAGACCCCCATGTGGATGAAGGGAAAGTGCTGAAGTCTCTTCTCCCATTCCTGGACCATCAGCACCAGAAACAGCCTATGATATTTCATTTCGATATCACTTCTTCAGTGAGTATACCATGGTTTTGGCAGAGGTTTGTATCCTTACCCCACCCCTCACTTAATAAAGTTGGTTGTTATTGTTTGGTTGGGTTTTTTTTAAAATAAGCAGCTCAATGAGGAGGAAAATTTCCTTTTCCTTTTTAAAATTATTACATTTCTGTATTTTCCTAGGTTCATTCTGGAATTCCAGAATTTCTGTTCAAGCTCTTAGTTTTACAGTACCTGGCAGATATACATGGGAAACTCTGGCTGCGGAAACAGTGTCATTTGTATGTTGTAGAAATACTTCAAACATCTCCGTCACCAAAAAAACAAACTAGATCTGTAAGTACCTATGGGTATTTAACTACTATGTCCCAAATTGCTAGCACACCACTGAAAAACCCTATTGCAAAGCTCCCATTTTTAATGAGTTTAACGATTTCTTACATAATCATGTATTTATGGAATGCTGATATTAAAATTGTACATGTGCTAAGATAACTGATTTTTTTAATTATCCAGGAAAATAGAATTAATGAGAAGCAGTATTAACTTGTCAGTTTAAAAGCTGTGGAAAAATTATTGAAACCATTAAGAAAAGAATGAATGAATGAATGAATAAATAAATAAATAAATGGTGTGAGTGACCAAGATGTATGATCTTAGGATAACTTTTCCCTTCTTTCTCTCTTTTTTAAAAAAAAGTATTTTCCAGGATTGAAGTACAACTTCATTGATGTGTTCCCCAAAGTAACCTGCAGATCTCCCAAGGAAGTCCTAGAAATGGACATGCAGAGGAATCGGTCCTATGATTGCAGATCTCCCAAGGAAGTCCTAGAAATGGACATGCAGAGGAATCTGTCCTATGACCCAGGTATAGATCAGGAAGTGTTCCGTAGCGAAGCCTTTCAGAGACCCTACCAGTACTTGAGAAGATCTAGCAGAGGAGATAGTCTTGACACATTCCAGTATGAAGAAGGCTCTGTTGAAGGGACACCAGCAGAGTGCCTGCAGATGCTCCTGATCCATTGTGGAGTAATAGATCCTTCCTGGTCAGAACTGAGAAATTTTGCTTGGTTTTTGAACCTTCAGCTGAGAAATTGTGAAACTTCAGTGTTCTGTAATGCTGCTTTTGTCCACGACACTTTACATGGCTTCAAAAATTTTGTGGTCACATTTATGATTTTAATGGCAAAGGATTTTGCTACACCATCTTTAAACATTTCTGATGAAAGTCCTGGGAATCAGTTTTTTGACATGGAAGGAGTCACAGAAGAAGATCTTGCTCCATTTCGTATTCGGAAGAAGTGGGAGTCAGAACCGCACCCATATATATTTTTCAATGATGATTCTGTATCTATGACATTCATTGGCTTTCATCTCAAACCCAGTGCTAATGGTGGTATTGATGCTATCAATCCCTTGAATGGGAATGTCATCAAGAGAAATGTAATGACAGCTCAGCTATACCAGGAATTGTGCCTTCAGAGAGTTCCATTCAACATAAATTTTGATGCACTGCCCAGACATGACAAAATTGAGAAACTTTGCATGGTTTTAGGAATACAGTGGCCAATTGATCCTGATGATACATATGAGCTCACAACAGACAATATGCTAAAGATCCTTGCCATTGAAATGCGATTCAGGTGTGGTATCCCTGTTGTCCTCATGGGAGAAACTGGCTGTGGAAAAACTAGGCTAATAAAATTCCTGTGTGAACTACGTAGGAGCGGTGCCAGTGCCGATAACATGAAGCTTGTCAAAGTCCATGGAGGCACCACAGCAGATGCAATTTATGCCAAAGTCAGGGAAGCAGAAGACATTGCTATTGACAATAAACAGCAATACCAGTTTGACACCATCCTGTTTTTTGATGAAGCCAACACCACTGAAGCTGTCAGCAGCATCAAAGAAGTCTTGTGTGATCGCACAGTTGAAGGACAGCCTTTGGTCCGCAATTCAGGTTTGCAAATCATAGCTGCATGCAATCCTTATCGCAAGCATACAGGGGAAATGATTCAGCGCTTGGAATCGTCTGGCTTAGGCTACCGTGTCAAAGCAGAGGAGACCAAGGAAAAGCTTGGCTCCATTCCTCTTAGGCAGCTGGTATACCGTGTCCATGCTCTCCCTCCTAGCATGATCCCTCTAGTGTGGGATTTCGGACAGTTGAACAACGTTACTGAAAAACTCTATATACAGCAGATTGTGCAAAGACTTACTAGGTCAATACCGATGTCTGATGTTGAGCTCCAGTTAATAACAGATGTGCTTTTTCAGTCTCAGACGTATATGAGGCAAAGGAATGATGAATGCAGCTTTATCAGCCTCAGAGATGTGGAACGCTGTGTAGAAGTCTTCAAGTGGTTCCACAACCACAGTGAACTACTAATGAAACATCTGGAGAAGCAAGTTGCAGAGAGGAAGGCAGCTAAAGGTTTTGTCCAGCGAGACCCAGTCATTTGGTCCTTGGTTCTTTCAGTGGGTGTTTGCTACCATGCTTCCCTGGAAAGGAAAAGAGAGTACCGAAGAGTAATCAGCAACATCCTTCCAAAGCCATATGATGATGAAAAGAGAATCCTTGAAGAAATTGGCTTAGTTCAGGATCTCTTCTTGAGTGATCTACCTCTGAGGGAAACGATCGCTAAGAACTTGGCACTGAAGGAAAATGTTTTTATGATGGTTATCTGCATTGAACTTAAAATCCCCTTGTTTCTCATCGGCAAGCCTGGCAGTTCCAAATCTCTTGCCAAAACAATTGTGGCTGACGCCATGCAAGGCCAAGCAGCATATACTGAGCTTTATAAAGAACTGAAGCAAATCCATTTGGTGTCTTTTCAGTGCAGCCCACACTCTACCCCTGAGGGAATCATCAACACTTTCAAGCATTGTGCTCGCTTCCAAGAAGGAAAGAACCTAAAGGAGTATGTCTCTGTGGTGGTGTTAGATGAAATTGGCTTGGCTGAAGACTCCCCCAAAATGCCTCTGAAGACCCTTCACCCGCTCTTGGAAGATGGCTGTGTTGATGATGATCCACTCCCTCATAAAAAAGTTGGCTTCATTGGGATATCTAACTGGGCACTGGATCCAGCTAAGATGAATCGAGGGATCTTTGTATCCCGTGGAGAACCGAACAAGAGGGAACTCCTAGAAAGCGCAAAGGGTATTTGCTCTTCAGAACGCGCTGTCCTGCACAAAGTTGACCGTTTCTTTCCCATCTTTGCAAGTGCTTATGAGGAAATTTGCAAGACCCAAGGCAAGGAGTTCTTTGGGTTGCGTGATTATTACAGTCTCATAAAAATGGTGTTTGCTTTAACCAAAAAACTGAAAAGAGAGCCAGCTCCCCGTGAACTAGCAGAGATAGTTCTCCGTAATTTCAGTGGTAAAGAAGGTGTTGAGGCCTTGAACATTTTTATGTCTAGGTTCTCAGGAAAAGGAGATATCATCCGTAAGGACATTGGTACAATTGATCTAGTTCAGCAGAACATTTACAGTGACTATGAGGATGGTGAATGCCGTTACCTGCTGGTGTTGACGGAAAATTATGCAGCCCTCCAGATCCTGCAGCAGGCTTTTTTCAAAGGTACACAGCAGCCAGAAATTATTTTTGGTTCCAGTTTTCCCAAAGACCAGGAATACACCCAGATCTGCAGAAACATCAACCGAGTGAAGATTTGTATGGAGACAGGGCAGATGGTCATTCTTCTTAACCTGCAGAATCTGTATGAAAGCCTCTATGATGCCCTCAACCAGTATTACGTTCAACTTGCTGGTCAAAAGTATGTTGACTTGGGCTTGGGGACCCATCGAGTGAAATGCAGAGTGCACCCTAAGTTCCGTTTGATTGTCATTGAGGAGAAAGAGGTGGTCTACAAACATTTCCCCATCCCGTTGATCAACAGGCTTGAAAAGCACTACCTAGACATCAATACTGTGTTGGACAAGAGGCAAAGAGACATTGTGGAAGAATTGAAGAAATGGGTGTACAGCTTCACAGCAGTTGAAACCGAAAAATACTTTATGGGCCAGCAGAAATATACCCCTTCTGATGTCTTTGTTGGCTACCATCCTGACACCTGTGCCTCAGTTGTCCTGCAGGTGACGGAGAAGCTGAAAATGGATGCTTCCCCTCAGGAGCTGATGCGAAAAGTACAAGAAGAAGCCAAGTTGGTCCTGTTAAACTGTGCAACTCCCGATTCTGTAGTCCGCCTTGGTGATTCACGGCTGGGTTCCTTTCTGGCAGATGACTTGGCCATGGCATACTTTCAGCAACAACATCATACTTCTCTTGCAGAATTCCTTCATGCTTCCCTTGAGAAGCCTAGAGGTCACACAACCTTTATTGAGGTGAGTTCTGAAATACTTCTTATATATATATATATATATATATATATATATATATATATATATATATGTATATACATTAGGAGTTCATACTTTCTTGAGATGGCATTAGAACTTTTATGATTTTAAACTGTACATGGCAGCATTTGGATCAGAAAAATATATTTCTCGTCACCGTGGAGATCCGATATTGTCACAAAATGTTTAGTCAAAATCTGATCTGAGCTATATTTTACTGGTTGTACAAAGGTTTAAGATATTCCTTATGGGTCAAAGTGAAGCACCCATTACCAGGCGTACCTTCTGCTAAATTCATTAAATTGTTCATCAAGCAGTATTTACAGCAAGGTCAAATGTAGCTACTGGTCCAGTTCAGGTGTAATAGCGAAATATGGTTTGTTAAGAGAATGTGCTACAGCAAGCCTTAGGCTTGTGTGGGAAGGAGATGGGAAGAGATAATGTAAATCTAAAGTGTACTGTTATTGATGCCTCTAATAACAGCAAACCAAGATGTATTGTTTTATCTGATCTTGTTCAATATGAAACAGTGAATATTTTGTTAACTGCTTTGCCGTGGGTGTTCCATGCGCCTGTAACATTTTGAAATTAAAAGTTCAAGCAGCAGAAACAGGTGGTGGGTTATACAATTAATTTTTTGCTTTTTTGGCAATTCAAATGCCAGCTTCCTTGGTATCTCTCATATGTGGCCAGAAATCTAGAAAATCCAAATACGATCTGTTTTGCCGATGTTGGTGGAATGATTTCCTAGTGCTTCCTTTGGCGGTGTCTGTCAAGAAATTAGCAATGTCTAGACTGCTTAAGTCAGGGTAAAAACTAAGGCATCTAAATATCACCCAGCAGATTATACCTTTTCCTTCAAGCAGGAGTTGCATTTCCCCCCTCTTTGCCTCCCTTTTAATTTTATTTTCATGCCCATCATGATCTAATATAATTTTTGTTGTCAAATAGATGTAGTAGTTGACAACCAAGATTTTGGGATTTGTTCTGACAGAAATGTTGGGTTCTTGATTGCTGTCAGCATCACTCAGATCCTAAGAGCAACTCAAGGGCCTCCTTAGTGTATGTGGTGCTGGTGGGGCTAACCTTAATTTTATTGGACATTAGACTACCATGCCATATTGCTTCATTTTGTTTCAAAAGGGTTTGCTGTGTGCCGTTGTGCAAAAATATTGAAAAACTTTGTCTATCTTTGACAGAGAAATCTCGTATTTTTCTTTACCATTTCAGGTTACAACTTTCTCTAGGCTCCTGACTGCGGCAGACACAGAGACTTTGAAGACAGAACTATGTGACAATGTAGGCATTCCAAAAGTTCTTTTCTTGCAACAGTTTGACACAGAACATTCCTTTTTGAAAGAAATTCGGTGAGTGACTTGTGTTTCTCAGTCCACTTGGTTTGTAGACCACATTCAATATAACAGTAACAGAATTTTTGAGTAAAACAGATGGGTAGAGAATAAGCATGGGGTTGTGGTAGCATTTAAGGTTATGTTATAGATTCAGACTGCTGGGATTTATGGAACTTGATATTTATTTATCACCCACCCTTCACCCTAGAGTGCCATGGTGTGTGACAACATTAAAAACAACATACAATCATAAAAAGTGGGATCTAAAAATATACAAGAGTTGGGTCTTCAGCATTCTCTGGAAGCTGTATAATGAAGGTACTATACACACCTCTGTGGGAAGGGAGTTCATAGCTTTGGGGCAGCCACAGAGAATGCCCTTTCCCAGGCTACCACCACCACCCCAAACCTAACAAGAGGACCGCCTCTGCCAGTCTCCGCACCTGAGATGGTCTATAGAGAAGTCTGGGTACTGTACTGTTGCGTGTGATGATCCACTCTTTGCCTGAAATACAATACCCTTTTAACCGTTCTTGTGACATCTGTTGTTTTCTCCCAGGAATTCTCTTTCTGTTGCGCCTGGAACTAAAATACTGATTATTCAGACTGACTTTGAAAATGGATCTCTCAGTGCCCAGATTGTTGCCTCAGCCAAGTATGTTGCATAGCATGTGTTGTATTTTTTCCAGCTTCTTAATTAGAACAGCATTGAACTCATGGTTAATGGTCATAGTTAACAGTTACCACAAGCTTGTTCAAGGTCTATCCTTTTCAAGGTCTAGTAAAACACTTGGGGAAAGTGTGAGGGAAGACAAGCTTTGTGTGAAACTGTTTGAACATAGTGAACATTTAAAACTTGGTTTTAGGATGGGGTGGAGAAGTAAGCCTTGTAAGTGTTACGATAATGAGATGTGATTAGGCAGTAGTGTCCTCTGTACTGCCGCTTGAAATTGCCGACAAGTGTTTCCTTTCCCTTGCAGATACTCAGCTGTTAATGAAATTAACAAAATAGATCTGTGTGAAGCCTCAGTGTTTGTGCTCTTCATCACTAAGCTATCTCGGATTGAAGGAGGAAGTTCCTATGTGGGATTTCATGGCGGTAGGACTGCGGGATGTAGAATAAATATGAGGTTTTCAGTGAATTTGGAATGCTGTTGCAACTGTGAATAAATAACTGATATCGGTAAAAATAGAGAAGAAAATAGAGCTATTTACTGAAATATCAAATTGAGGTCCAAATTGAATCTTGTGGTCAGGGCTCATCTCTAATAAATGCAACATTTGCTATCTTTTGCTTTCTTTTTAAAACAATACAAAGAGAGCAGATGGGGTTAAAGGATGCCCATACATGTTGGCATATTAAGGAGATGCTTGACCAGCCCACCTGGTCAAACTTGGCCAACAGAGGGTGGGGGGAGATAATCACCTGGCCTATCACCTGGATCCAGTTCCCTATCCATGCTAAATATAAATAAAACTCAGTTCTTATGGTGGTCACTGTTGTGAAATGAGAGAAGAGAAGCCACTGTGAATACCTTTTGATGAAGGATGGTATATAAGTCTAACAAATAAGAAATCAGTATTATTGAGCCTCTAGGTAGTTAGGCTCATCCCTATCTGTCTTGCACTGGATTTTTCTTTTCTTAAGATAACTTCATGGCAGTAGTCGGACTCACAAAAAGTATTTCTGTCTATTGCTAGGAATGTGGCAGTCTGTGCACATTGATGATCTAAGGAGATCCAAGGACATGGTTTCTGATGTAACTTCCCTGAGGAACATAACCCTCAGCCAGCTGTTTTATGAAGATGCGGGGAAGTCTGCACAAAAACGTGAGTGTAAGAATTTCAATAAGTAATGTAGCATTAACATGTGACAACCTGTAGTCATTCCCACTGTCCTTAATTTTATCAGAAAGCAAATTTCAACCCTTTGAAAAACCTTCTGTATTATTTGCAGCTGTGATTATGGCAAAGGAAGAAGAGCAAAGTGAGGAGATGGAGACAGTGGTAGCAGCAGCACCTAAAACAGAAATATTGGCTGTAAGTTTCAATGTATCTCACTTTATTTGGCTCCCTATGAAAAGAGAGAGTGCTTTACCCCCCTTAATTCATGCTGAGGACAAATCATAAAAGTCCTAGAGGTATTATTGTACTTGTTCTCTGTTATGGTTTCCCCTCCATATTTTTTTCAAATGGTATGGGAGTCTGCATATCCCCAGATTTTCTCAGGTGTAGTGAGGAAACATCTAATAAGCATGGATTATGCTTCCTCATACCAGAGGTTGGGTTCCTTTCCCTGTTTTTGCCTGAGATTCGGCCCTTCTCCCATCTGCTCTGCTATCTTTTGCATGTGCCTTCTTTGCCTTTTTTCTTGCTCCCCTTATTGTCCATTTCTGCTCTCTCGCCTGTGCAATGTTTTGTGGCTTTTATGAACAAACAGGCAGATCTGCAGTTAAAAATGACCACCCATGTTAGAGTGGTGAAGACTTAAGGGGTGGGAATTCTGGCTGCTCCTGCTGCCATAGAGCCTCCAAAAGCAAGTCTCTCCAGAACATGTGTTCCTCTGTGCACAGGGATCGCTCTGGCCTACCATTCCAATTGATCCCTAAGGGAAAGTCTTCCTCATCACAGAGGAACAGGTTGGCTACCTCCAAACTCTAGACACCCCCTTCTTACTTTGTAAACAATTAGGTAGGGCCCATTTCAGCCAGCTTCCATCTCTGGGCCTCTACTGAGCCTCTCAAAGACTGTGGTGAATGGTATCACCTCAAGGGCCTCTTCTCTCCATAAGAACTAACAGACCCTGTGATCATCCTCTGAGGTCCTTCTTTGTGTGCCTCTTCCATATGAGGTCTGGAGGGTGGCAACATGAGAGCAAGCCTTTTCTGCACTGGCTCTCTGCTTATGGAATGCTCTCCCCAGGGAGTCTTGCCTGGCACCTTTGTTACATACAGTATATTTAGGTGCCAGGCAAAAACATTCCTCTTCTCCTAGTTCTTTGGCTTATTAGCCAACTTTAAAGGTAAAGGGACCCCTGGCCATTAGGTCCAGTCGTGACCGACTCTGGGGGTTGCGGCACTCATCTCGCATTATTGGCCAAGGGAGCTGGCATACAGCTTCCAGGTCATATGGCCAGCATGGCAAAGCCGCTTCTGGAGAACCAGAGCAGCACACGGAAACGCCATTTACCTTCCCGCTGTAGCGGTATCTATTTATCTACATGTACTTTGACGTGCTTTTGAACTGCTAGGTTGGCAGGAGCTGGGACCGAGCAACGGGAGCTCACCCCGTCACAGGGATTCAAACCACTGACCACTGATCAGCAAGCCCTAGGCTCTGTGGTTTAACCCACAGCGCCACCCGTGTCCATTTTATGGCCCTTTAAATTGTGTGTGTTTGGGCGGTGTGGGTTTGTATTATTTTTGTTTGCTACTATGTTATGTCTTGTAAACTGCCCTGTAATCCTCAGATGAAGGGCAGTATAGAAATGTCAATAATGCTTTGACGGTGTTTCCTGCTTGGCAGGGGGTTGGACTGGATGGCCCTTGTGGTCTCTTCCAACTCTATGATTCTATGAAATTTAATGAATAAATAATCACAAAGTCTGCAGGTGTCCCTTGTTAGCATTGAGAGTAAGCCCAGAATTTTCCTGGTGGCCATCATTTTGTTAGCCTCACTATCACCTGTCTACCAGAACATTGCAGGAGCTCCTTTTTAGTGTCTCTGTGCTTCTGTACTCAATCCTTGCTCTCCTTTCTGCTCCCAGCACTAAGCCTATTATTGAACTGATAAAACAAAGATCCCATCCCTCGTCTTAAACACTCCAAAGATACCAAGGACACCCAATTATTTCAAGTGGAGTAGATCTCCAATGCAGGAAGTGGGTTCTTCTCACTTCTCCACCATAACAAAACAAGCACCTATTGGTTTTTGTTAATAGGACCTCGCCGTGCTATCCCTTTTCCTTACTTTTATGACTGCTCTTCTCCAGGCAGATAAATATGCTGATTCCTGGCTGCAGGGGAGATCTTGTATCTTTGTCTCCTGTATTGGGCAGCAAGCAAGAGAGTCATTACAGGCTCTTGTTTACATCAGTTCCCTTTTTCAGAGAACAAATGTGCACCAGCTTAGTCTGTGTTGCTTCACAATATTAATAGGCTCTCTTTCTCTACTCCTGGAAAGCCCCAAATCTTGGACACCACCATTCTTCTGAGGAGCTGCGTGCAAAGTGCTGTGGGGATGCTAAGAGAGCCAAATGAGAGTTCCAGCCGCAGCACTAGGAGGATTGCAATTCTCCTTAGCCTTCTTTCTGAGGAAAGTGATTTGAAAGGTATGAATGACTAGGAGCATTTAGGTTTGTAAAGTGGAAGGCTTTCTGGTGCAAGCCCCTCCCAAAATATGTTCATACAATCTTTTTCCACAGAGCATGAGGTAACAGGGTTCTCGTGTGCTATCAAGCACAGGATTATGCACGGTGTAGGTGGGGGGGGATAGGTAGAAGTTTCTCGCTGTGTGGTAATACTAGGACCTGGGGCCATCCAATGAAGCTGAATGTTTGGAGATAAAAATCATTAGTACTTCAGTCCCTGTATAGTTAACCTGTGGAATTTGCTTGCCACTACAAGATGTGGCAATAAGGCAAAATCAATCATTTTATTGCTTCCATCTTGCCAAGATAACAGCTGTAGTTTACTGTCACCTAGTCTAGTTTCTAAACACCAGTGCAGCACATCTGCAACCTCTCCTGCTTCATGCTGAGCATTCTGTAGATACAGCATACAGTCATACCTCGGTTTAAGTACGCTTCAGTTTGAGTACTTTCAGTTTAAGTTCTCCGCGGACCCATCTGGAATGAATTACTCCACTTTCCATTACTTTCAATGGGAAAATTCGCTTCAGGTTAAGTACGCTTCAGGTTAAGTACAGACTTCCAGAACCAATTACACTCATACTTCAGGTTAAGTACGCTTCAGGTTGAGTACTCTGCGGACCCGTCTGGAACGGATTAACCCACTTTCCATTACTTTCAGTGGGACAGTTCGCTTCAGGTTAAGTACAGACTTCTGGAACCAATTGTGTACTTAAACCGAGGTACCACTGTACTCAATACTCTTCACTCATCTCCAGATTACAACTCCCAACAATTTTATATAGATAATACAGGGTGAGTCTTTTAAAAGAGGCCCCATGGGACATGTGTACTCTGTATCCACGGCACCTCTTTTAAAGGACTCACCCTGTATATTTGTAATTTCATAGTTGACAGTCAAGCACTGCAGAAGATTGTGAAACCTTAACTGGTGTTGATGATAAAATGGGACTAAATTAGCTATCGGTCAGATACCTTTTGTTTTGTCTTCAGCACTTGAAATCTGGCCTTAAGGAATACCAGTTACCACACTTTCTGCTGTTTTTCAGCCTCCTTCCTGAAGATAACAAAGAATCGCCTCTTAACCCTTTTGAGAAAGCAAGAGGAGAACTCTTACATCATGAAAGAGTGGGTGCTTCGGGAGGCATCGAACCTCAATGCCCTCCAAGAAGCAGGAACTTTCAGGTATACACAGTTGTTTAACCTAGTCATATTTCAGCAATCTAAAAGCATAGGCCATTATCTAAAGAGTACACCTCTCTTAAGATGGTTCCATGCACTCAGAGGAATTATAAATTTCTTCTTCCAGCTGTGGGCCCACAAGGTATATTTGATACTTCTCCAGAGGGTCCCCTTGAGCTTTGGGAACAACTTTTCAGATGGGTTTAAGGGCTGCAGAATCAAGGTGGTGTTAAGAGTTTGGTAAATATATTGCAGTGGTATGCAGAGCGAAATAATCTAGTAAAACAGCTGGTTGAAAGGAAAAATAAAACAAGGATTATTAATCATGAGAACGTCATTCTGAGTACAGGCTTTACATGTGGCCAAAAGTAGTGTCACTAGCACATACTAACTCAGACAGGGCTTATCCACACCTCCCTTTCCCTTACCTCTTTCCCCGGGAAAACCTGTGTTTCAGCACTGAATTGGAACAGACAGCAATCAGGTTTTCCATGGATTCTTAAAGACAATCTTAGGGTCCCGTGCCTAAGAAAGCACAGGAGAAGTGGAAATGTGGGCGAGCCCTGAATCTGTTTTGAGCAAATGTAATTCGGTGAAAAAACAGGAAGGAAATAAAAGTCTCAAATGAAGTAATCTATTTCACCAACAAGTGGTTACTAAAAAAGAATGAGCAGGGGAAGAATAAATTGTCGTTTTGTCTATTTCCCTCACCGTCAACACAATGGTTCAGGTAACTTACTGCAAAGCATTGTTGCTTTATTCCCAGCAGGTAGAGGGTCTGAAAATTCTCCCATGTTTTTCTTTTTTTGTTCGTTTTCTGCAGTCAACTGCAGTATTACAGCTAGTTAAATATCCTGGCCCTTTTGAGTTCAGAGCATTTACATGTGTAGCTGGTGCAAGATGGGAACCAAAACTCTTTAATAAAGCTGGATGTTGTTGTTTTCTGCAGTAATAGCTCTGTGGGCCAATAATGTTTGGCTGTCTTTCAAAGTTTCTGCCTCTGCTTCAAGTGGTAACATTCCTTATGTAAATAGTATAAACTTTGCTTCAAAGCCATGGTTCACAGTTGGAAAGATGTATATACGCAAGTCAAAAAAAGGCTTGCTTTTTCTTCATAACATTCTCCCTTGAGATTTTCAGTCTTGTCAGAATGCTCCTGAAAGAGTGCGTGATTGTGTCTGAACTTAATTTCTTCTTAATATTGGGTATTTCTTTTTCTTTCTTTCTTTCGTTTCCTTTACCTCTCTTGAAACTTGCAGGCACACCTTGTGGAAGCGGGTGCAGAGTGCAGTTATACCATTTCTGGCCTATATGGTGTCTGTCCTAGACAGAGATGGCAACTTGGACCTGTTGGTTAGACCAGAAACAGAAAGTTGTGTGAAAGCTCTGTGGATGTTCATCTTCAATGATCTCAATCTTCTGAACATCCCTTACATTATGAGTGAGAAAAGGTAAGTAGCACAACCAAGGCAGCAATGATGAATTGATTTGTTGTTAAATATGAATGGTGAATGTGATTTTGACTCCCATGTGAAGGAATATTTTGAAAGCTCTTTGTTCACTTGGCAACTATGTATGCCAGTAGTAGGCCATGACAGTTTGGCTTCCCATTTCTGAGTAGGTTTGGCTTACAACAGAACTCTTTAATACCTAGCTTATATCACATACTGCTAGCCTAGATAGGAGAACCTTGCTGCAAATTTGCATACTGTCTCCTCCACTTCCAGGAGCTTCTCCCATTTTGTCTTCTTGTCTATCCTAGCAGAAGTCCTCCTTTTTTCCTCCATCCATTGCTAAATTTAATCATCTTTGCTCCTCAACTTGTTGGGGTTTTTCCACTATTCTACCCTGGGGTCTAAATCCAAAACCCTGGCCATGAAAAAAACAATAGCCCATCTTGAAATCTAGGCAGTAAATGATCTTCTCTCCCTTGAGAGTGAGTGAGCTGGGTGGACCTGATCTTACCCAACTGCTCCCATACAGGTACTTAGTACAGTACTAGGTGTGTGTGTGTGTGTATGTGTGTGTTGTGAATTGCTATCCTGTGGGACCAATAGAGAGTTCCCCAGACCTGTAGTATGGTATGCTTTTATTCCATGTGTTAATTATAGTGTCTCTGAAATGCACCCACTACATCCATCCATCCATCCATCCATCCTTATGGAATAAGTTATTGAGGCAGCCCTCAAACTAATTGTATCCTGTAATCCATTCATTATGCATTCATTATTTCTTTTTCTATATAAACAGATCGCACTTTACATGCATGTGGATTAAAGGCTGGCCTTGTGATCTATTCTTTTGTTTTGGTTTTTATAGTAATGATTAATAGATTAAAGAAAAGCAAAAGTAAGTTTCCCCACTTGGTAATGGATTTCTACCAACTTTCCGATTGATTTTGCATGTTTCTTGCCCAGCTCCCAATCCAAGACAATTCTGGTGGAGAATTCCTTTCAGGTATTTACAGATGCTGGCAATGAGATGCCCTTCAGCTGGAGGATAAAGGATTTTTTGGAAGACCTTTGGGTTCAAGCCCCTTATGCCACTGGTGATGAAGGTGAGAATGCAGGGATGACATTGCAACTGGTGTCGCTCATAGGAACCTTTAGATAAATGTCAAATGGATCTGAAGGCAATAATGAAGCACCATCCCTTTTTGATGTTTGTTCTGAGGTTAAGCTGCTGTCCTCTATGGTTCTGTTTGCCAAAAAAACAAAACCTAAAACGGACATTTTGCCGATTTTCCAAATCCCCCCCCCCCAGGCGCTGTTTTCCTCATTGGAATCCTGTTCACAAATTCTCCCTTCATTGAGAGGGCTGTAGCACAACAATTGCAAGTGCTCTTGGATGAAACAGATTATCTCAACCCATTTCAATCTGCATTCAGGCCTGATTATGTGACTTGATTTGGTCTTGGTCATCCTAATGGATGACCTTTATCAGAAGGAGGACAGGGGAATGCAACCCTATATTCTTATTTGATCTCTCAGTGGCTTTTGGTTCTGCTTATGCAAGTTTTTAGTCCCTGAGCATCTTCTGTTTCTATTTGCTTTTATAGGCATATCCTAAACTATACAGACAAATGTTCCTGCTGAAAATTTACTGCATATCCAAGAATGTCCTGCATTTATGTCCAGGACATGACAATCCTATACTTGCTAGCTGCTAAGAGCATTGCTTTGAAACTAAAAGGAGTGATTTGGGCCACATTTGTGGTGCAATGTCAAATTTTCCATTGCTCAGTGGTTACCAAAGGCGGGGGGGGGGGGAAGCTTGGTGAGAGACTTCTTCATAAATGGCAAACAGCTTTCAATGTTTTGGGTTATGAGGCTTACAAAGTAAAGGGTCATCATACTTTTAACTTTTGAAATAGGGCCATGACACTGCTGCATGGTATTTCTGGCATATACTTATTTATTGAAGCATTTATATACTGCCCTATCATAAAATATCAGGACAGTGAAAACAATATAAAACAAAATACCATCAAAAAGCAATACAAAACAATCTTTAAAATGACTGGCAAGTCAAGAAGATTCATGCCTATTGGCATAAAGAGATACTATGGCATTTAAAATTCCCATCTAATCTAGTTTCCTCCCATTGTACTCCTGACCTGCAGGCCATGCGGAGAAGTTTGTAGGACTCTTTCAGAAGACACCACTGGGGCAGTATATTGCTGGTCTCTCTGCTGAAGAAAGAAACATTATTTTCCACTGTTTTATCAGAGACTATATCCGTCTGATAATGCATGTGGCCTCTCCGAAGGAGCTAAATGTGAGTATAACCAGTAAGAGATGTTGAGCTGCTTGGAGAAGAAAGCATGTGTCAATTACTACGTTCACAATTTGTGTGCTGTAGCATCTGCAAGAAATGGTATTGCTGGCAGTTGTTTTTCATAAATATAAGTCTGCTTTGTCAAGATACTGGAAACATTAAGAACCAGAATTCCCTACCAACAAGGTTTTCCTGTAAGTACGAAGCTATTTAAAACAAAAACCTAACCTAAATAAGGGATTATAGCCATTGTAACACTGAGACTGTTAGCACATTTATCTAATAACCATTTGGTTATTAAGAAAACAACAACCGGATATGTGATTTCTATAATAATTCACTTATTTATAAAGACTTGTTTTTCAATTTCCAGTTGCTGCAGACAGCTCTCTTATCATGCATAGAGGAAATGAAGGCAGCCTCTCCCAGTGCAGAGGAGGTGGTGCTGCCCATCTCCTGGATCCATCTTGCTTACCATCAGTTTAGTAGTCGTCTGCAAAACCTTTCCAGGATTCTTGCTGTGTACCCTGAAGTGCTCAATGCTCTCACTGAACATATTGAGAAAGAAGGTAGCCTCTTGCATCAGCAAATGGTAGGAGTGATATTTGGTAGCTGTAACATTTTAGAAAAAAACACAGCCTCTGAAGTACATTATATTCTTTCGTTGCCTTTTTAAAGTATTAGGAGAAACAATAATATCTTTAAGGAGAGGTACTATACATCACACAAGGCTTTAACATGTCCGTATTTGCTATACTCCTTATAACAATGCTAATCAACATAGTGCCCTCCAGCTTTGGTTGGGCTCCACCTTGAATTAGCCTCAACCAGCATTGCCTCTCCCAGGGACGATGGGAGTTGCAGTCCCAACAATATCTGGAGGGGCATCACATTGGACACCTCTGTCTTAACTGTGTACCTGCCCTACTGTGAGAACACAGTGAGCTTGTGAACCATGAGCTTATGAATTGAATAGTAAGTGTAAAATTCTAGGAAAGAAGAAAATACAAGTGTTAAAGGTTGGCTAATGGAATGTGCCCTATTTAGAACAGAAAGTAAAGTGGTATGTTTGTTTTAAAATAAATAGATGGGATAAACAGAAAGGAAACCAACTATGGACACTGCGGGAGTGTCATTATATGTTCATGAAACTAGTAAAGGGGGTATTGTCATAGTTCTTCTCAAGTTCTGATGCCAACTTACTCAAGGGAGAGGGGTATTTGCTTTCTGTAACTTGCTTAGTTAAGGGGGCATACAGCCTTATTAGTGTCTGAAGCGAATGTATTTTTCTTTACTATCCGTGTCTGTATTAAAACCCTGTTCATGCCTGATCGCTTAGGTTTTGGATGTGCTTGCTGCAATTGCTTGTACTGAGATGTTGGAAGAAAAACTGTTGAACTGCAGATCTCAAACATGGCTCCAGCAGGTGAAGAAGCTTCAAATGCCAGTTGAACTTGTGTGTACAGCAAACTACTTTCAAAGCAATGAGAGCCAATGTGACCAGCTGCTCCAGGATGTCAGGTAGGTCAGAGAGGCAGAATATGAATTTAAAAGTATAGTAATTCTACTTTCATAACTTTTTCCCCTTGAGATTAATTTCATATGACATTGTCACTTGGTTACATTGTTGTTTCACCCATTTCATTTTTGAACTGTTGTGGTAAGTTACCCATTTGCAAAGCTGCTTCCCTCTAATACCGTGTTTCTCCGAAAATAAGACACCGCCTTATATTTATTTTTCCTCAAAAAACAACAACACTATGGCTTATTTTCAGGGCATGTCTTATTTTTTTTCCTCCTCCTGCCGCGGCTGGCATTGCTGCTGCACCTATCACTATGTCTTATTTTCGGGGTATGGCTTATATTCCTTGAATGCTTAAAAATCCTGCTATGGCTTATTTTATGACTACGTCTTAAAATAGGGGAAACAGGGTACCTTCAAATCCCAGATTACACGTTTCCTGTGTTATCACAGACACACACACACACACACACACACACACACACACACACACACACAACTCAGTATAGTGGTTAGAGAGTCAGACTGGGAGCTGGGAGACCAGGGTTCATCACCTCGCTCGACCCTGAAGCTCACTGGGTGACCTCACAGGATTGCTGTGGGGATCAAGGAGGGGAAAAGAACCTTGTATGCCACCTTGAGCTGCTTGGAGAAAAAGGTGGGATATAAATGCAGTAAATAGTAAAACTAAAATGCTATTATGGAATCTACAAAGGAATATGGAATGAAAAAATTACAGTAGTCAAGTGGTTCTGTGAGCCTCCGAATTGAAGCTCAGTGGAACAGATGTAGCTGTTAAGTAAAATAATCTAAGATGCTGCACTCACTCAGTTCTGGCCCTCTCCTTAGTTACAATTTACTAGTGGGTTGCATCATTCCTTCTAGTCTTTTGCAAATCAAGTCTTCAGTGCCACTGAATTTTATGACACACTCTGCAAAAGGCAGTGATGATCCCTTCTTATACACCAGGAGTCTTTCCTCAATCCCTCAATCCAGTCATCCGGTACTTTATTCCTACTTTATTCTTTTTTCCCCATCTATAAATAAGCCATAACTCACATTTCTCTTGGAAACAGGAGCCGATGGAATCGGGTTTTCTCAGTCTCCCTCTTTGTGGAACATGTGCTGCTTGGAGCAGAAAAGGTGATCCCAGAGATGGTGGATCTGATAAAAAAATACACCATAAGGCTTGGAAAGGTAAGGACCCTTTTTCCATTTGGAGGAAAACATCACTTTAAGAAACATCAGTTGCTTATTTGGCTGGCCATAAACAACTTAAATATGTACCACTTTTACTTTAGAACTCAGAACTCAGAACTTGCTTTTCTGTTCATAAGTAGAATGGCAATTCCAATTTGTAAAACAGAAACAACAATGAGTATAGTGCCTCAAATGCCTAAAAAAGAGATATGTTTTAACCTGTTAATGTCAATGCCAGGCAAGCCTCACAGGAGAACATTCTACAGCTGGGGAGGGGTTGTGTACATATTATACTTGTAAAGCACAGTAGACATGCATTCTTTCCATCAAAGAATTCTAGGTACTGTGGTTTGTTAAAGGTTTATGGGAACTGTAACCCTGTGAGTTGTAGACTGCAGTGTCCAGGATTCTTTTAGGGGAAGTGTGTTTCAAAACTTCTTTAAAGGTACAGTATAGTGTGTTCACATCCTAAGTCTTACTGAACTCAGCCCTTCTGCAAAGACATGTATCATTGCTGTAGTAAAAATAATGTAACAAAGCCAGTTGGAGTAGCTTATTTGGCTAGCTTGTTAAACCCAGTTAGAACAAATGCATGTTCTGCTATTGCAGTTACCATAATGATAAATGTGCAGACTCTTGTGGTTAGGTTACTGCATTGTTTGCCTATATTTGAGAGTCTCTTCCCATTCACATTGTTTTTATTCTTTTCAGTGTTTCCAGTGGAATTCTGACATCAAAACTCATAACACATTCACTGCAGTGATGAAAGTGCTGTGCGAATGCAAGGATGAAATCAGTTCAGCATTTTGCAAGTAAAGCTTTTGGGATGAGTGTGTGAGGAGGGCTGGGGGGAAGACAGTTTGTGGGGAAGCAGTGGGATATAAGTTACCATAAATGTGAAAAGAGAAATATTTTTTAAAAAAAGACATGAGGTAAATTGAAATCTTTTGAGAGATGTGGGAGTTTGAGAGGGAAAAAATTAAATTAAAGGCCTTATTTGTTTGGCATCTCTGGGTGAGCAGATTTTGCCTAAAATGGGACGATTGACTCGTAACACCTCCAGAACCAATGTCTATACTTTGATTAAAACTGAACTATGGAACTCCCTGCAAGAAGAAAATTGCTGCGGTGAAGAGTCTAGTGATTTCCAGAGAGGAGTTAGATACAGTGGTACCTTGGTTGTCGAACGTAATATGTTCTGGGAGTCCATTTGACTCCCAGAACCATTTGAAAACCAAGGCGCGACTTCCGATTGGCTGCAGGAGCTTCTTGCACTCAATCAGAAGCCGTGGAAGCCACGACAGACGTTCGGCTTCTGAAAATCATTTGAAAACCGGAACACTCACTTCTGGGTTTTCAACGTTTGGGAGCCGAAAACTTTGGCAACTAAGCCATTCGAAAACCAAGGTTTGACTGTATTGGCAGAAAATTGTGTCAGCAATTGACAAATGATTACACCAAATTCCACCTTTTTGTGACTATTGCAGCCCCTACGCTAGCATTTTGTGATTGCAGGGGCAGGCAGGGCTCAGTAATTTTCAGTCCTCTCAAGTGGACCCTGAAAGGGGAAGGGTACCATATAAAGTTTGAGCATCGCTGGCTTAGGCAATGGGCTCTACAATTAAATATATGATCACATTAACTGTGGCTCTTGAATTCACAGGTATGGCTTAAGACCGTGTCCAATATGTATGGGAGATCCTAAGGACCCAGTCAACCTCCCTTGTGATCACGTATATTGCCACAGTTGTATCAAACAGTGGCTGGTGGCAGGACAGATGTCCTGTCCGCTTTGCCTGGTTGACCTACCAGAAAAATATTGTATTGAAGTATCCAAGGAGCTCAGGTAAAGCCATCTTCTGACAATCTATAATACTGGTAATGATTTAGAGACACTGGCCTTAATTTCTGAGGACTTAATATTACCCTACTAGCTGTGCATTTACACATGTGTTTTGTGGTGCAAGTTACAGAGTTGACCAGATATGTAATGGCTCATGCATTTTCTCCACAGTATTTGCATAGAAAAAAATGCCCAGTTCCGTAAGTTTTGCAACAGTTTTTTCATAGACATGGTTTCTACTATGTGCTTCAAAGACAATGAACCCCCAGAAAAAGCTGTGATCCAAATGCTACTGAAACTCCTGTTTTTCCATACGAAGCCTTTGAGAGGTACGTGCACAAGATCTTTTATCAACTGTCTTGTCTTGAATAAATAGACTTTTCCATGTCTTTATGCAGAGTTTTATTACTCCTTTAGGAAACACCAGGGTGCATACAAAATCTCTGTCGCCTTTTAACGATGTGGTAGATAAAACTCCTGTAATTCGTTCCGTCGTGCTAAAGTTGCTTCTAAAATACAGGTAAGGACTTTCAATTGGGACTTTCAACTACCCTGCTTCTTCTTCAGTGTTTATCCCACTGATGCATGTTTTCGTTTCCTTGAAGTCCTTGTGGTCTTTTCCTGGGTTCAGCCATTGCTTTTCAGAAACTTGCTGGCTCTCCCCTCGGCTCTGTTGTACAACTGAAATGCATACTTCTGACAGTGGAAATCTCCTTTCATTTTTACAATATAGAAGCACATGCCTTGTTCATTAATAAGGAGAGTTTTCTTTGTTTCTATAGCTTCAACGATGTGAAAGTCTATGTACAAAATTATTTATCAGAAGTAGAATCAAGCTGCATCCTAGACAAAGATGATAAAACAAAACTGTACGTGCTGTTTGTCAACTGCCTTGAAGTAAGTATACTTTCCAGTTTCCTTGTTTACTTTGCAGGGGTGACCTGGCCCAGTGGTAGAATCTTAGGTCATTCCAGAATCTTAACTTTTCAGAGACATGGAAGAGATTTTTATCATTGCCTGGAAGTAAATAGACTAGATCAGAAGGTGCTTACGATTAGATTTAGTCATTTACAGTTGACTTATGTGGAGCAAACAGGATTTCCTCATCATCTAAGCTTACACACACCATTTTGTTTATATATTTACCAAGCTGTCAGCTGCTGGATCAGGTAGGAGGGAAATAGCTTTCCTTACTCGTCAAAGCCTGTGCACAGCTTTTGCATTACCATCAACTTAACTAGCACTCTGTGTTTTGATTATTGGAGATGGTAGCAATTTCACCCCCTGATAATATTTTGAAAAGCAGTGAGTGACATAATGATGATCATGAGTGATTCTTGAAACATTTGGAACTGTGTGACTTGCTTCTTGATAAGCAAGCCTCTTAGTTTTTCAGCCTTCTAAAATTGCCACAGCCCCTACTTGTTTGCTTTTAGCTGAGTATTGAACATGCCCCCGGAGCATTTGCTTGGACTAAGACTGCAGTACTAACCCCTTACCTAGGAGTAAATACCATTGAATTCAGTAGTACTTTTGAGTAGACATGGTTAGGATTGCATTGTAACTCGTGGCCAAAATGTTTCCAGATTTATTTGTTTGTTTGTTTGTTTTTAAAGCACCACCAGGAAGCAGAAAAAGCTTTGCAGGCTGGCATACCTGTCAGCTCAGTGGCATTCCATGTACAAAATGGTGTGTGTGTGTGTGTGTGCTTGCGTGTCCCCAAAGGTGCAAACTACAAATGCAAGAAGTTTAAAAAGCTTAAACTGTATGGTATGGAGACTTAGTTGTAACTGGGAAACGTGGTTTAATTTTTCAGGATTCTATGTGTGAGAAATCAGGAGCCTCCTCTGAGGAAAGCAAGGCAAACCGGCTAAGAGAGGATGGGCATTTCCTGGAAAGCTACTTACAGTGGAGCAGGAACAGCGGTGACACCCGTCAAGAAGCCTCCATCGAGTATTTGCAGGGTGTGGCCCACATCCAACTGTGCATGGACAGGGCTGCAGAGCTGCTCTTTGAGCTTCATGGAACTTCAGGCAAGTGGGATTATGGTAACCAAAGAGGAATGCAAATGTACCAAAGAAATGGCATGTGAAAGAGTTCCTGCTGCTAGATGATTTACCAGATGATTTTTATCAGTCATGCACTTTTAAAATTGTGACCTTTCTATAGCACGGCATAGGGAATAAGGTCTTGTTTTCTTTCTTTCTTTCTTTCTCTCTCTAGATGGTAGTGAAGAAACAGAGAAGCAACTCTACCTGCAGAAAGTGAAGCGCTTCTGCTGTCAGACTAAAAATGACTGGTATAGAGTTTACCTTGTCCGAAAGCTTACTAATCAGTATGGAATGGAGTTCACACAGAGGCTTTCCAGTGAACAACAGTATCTCTGGGTATTTCCATCGGAAGTAATTCAACAGCAACAGGTAATACACATCTGTTTCTATTGTTAATAAATTTGAGGTGTTTATTTCTGAGCTATGGCTTGGTACACAAGGGCCAAATGGAGTGGCTCTTAAGAAGGAATTTGCAGAAATAAAAGGAATTTGTTTTGCTTACATTGAGATTTCACCCTCTAAGCTAAGGTTTATTCACTCAGGCCTTTGGTAACTAAGCTGGTTTCTATGGTGGTGCTCATCTTTTAGTGAGTTAGGTAGGTCTAATTTTATTCACTGAGCATTTTAGGTATATTGTGCTATACACTGTTTTAAATTTTCTGGTTTCAATTGTTTTTATCTGTTTTTTATCTTGTAAGTCACTTGTATTTTTTTGTTAAAAAGTAACTAACAAATATATCTAATATTAATAAGCAAAACATATTGCTTTGGCTAGAGAGCTTAGTGATAACTTAGAATGATTGGGCAGGCATCTATTACCCTTCCGAAGTTTGAAATTCGACTGCAGATTGCTGGGCAGATTCTGTAGTTACAGCACATTGTTTAGAATGTGCTTTCATATTCACACTTTTTAAAAATGGGACTTGGTATTTTGTGGCCTCAGAGTCATCAGCACAATCAGATGGATCGGTTCCTGGTATGCGGCAGAAACTACAGAGTGGTTCGTGATGCTTTGGGAAAAGCAATAATAGAATGCCAGGCAGATGGTATTGCAGCAGCCCTGAAGGTAAAGCCATTTCTTTTGATTTCATATATTCCTGATGATTTTTTCTTCCCTCCTTCCTTTGTATATCTCAGCTCTATTAACAAGGTTTTCTTGCTTACTATTGATGCCAAAGCCCAAATATTCATCTGTGTTCTATGGTTTACTTCTTGTGCTTATCAAATTACAAGCCATTCTTGCATTGGGTGGAGTATCAGGGCTGAATTTCAGCACGCAACATGTTGCATTAGAAACACTGACTGCTTATCAGTGATGGACTTCCTTCACTGTGCCATTTTGTAGTGTCCTTCATATGTTCTTACCCAGATCTGGGTGGATCTCCTACCTACAGGAGAAATTTGGCAAATGAAGAAATCCCAATTGAAATACTCTTGCCATAGGTGATGGAATCTTACTGACTACCAGATTGAAACAGTGTCAGGGAAACATTTACAAAAGTTGTGCCTTTAGTGTCTTTTTTTGGACACATCTTTGGACTGATGCACTAGATGAGATCTTTGTGACCTGGTACCATTTCATGGGCGTGTTTTCTGTACCAATATCCATGACTGCTAATAGCCAAAGATGGAAGCTTAACTATTAATAATCTCTCATTTCTTGCCCTCTTCTCCACCCTGCCCCACCCCCAATCCCAGCCTTGGTAACTTGTGCCTTCTTTTTCAGGCATGCAATGTCTCCAAGTCTGTCCAGGCTGTTCATTTTCTCTTGGCTGTCTTCAGAGAGTTCACATCTCTGTATGGATGCAAGGAGCTGAGTCTTCATCCGAAGCAGGAGGTAAATGCCTTTGCCTTGGTGCCAGTTTGCATGTTGCCTTGTGCACAAGTGCTGCTTCTTTAGGAGAGAGGAAGATTTAGGATATCGATTATAGAACTGAGCAAAGGTGGTTGTTTTCCCCAACTTTCATTTGAAAATCCGTTGAAAGGCATTGACCTATATGCATTATTAATCACCTTCCAAACATTTGATTATCTTAGTTGACCATAGTTCATATGAAGATTGAAATGAGTCTAGTTGACAAATCTCACCTTACTTTTTGTAAAATAATTTTCTTCTTATTTCAGCAACGTGATGTTATCAAGGAGTTCATCCAGAGCTCCAACGTTCTTCCTTCTCCAGAGCTGGGGAAATTTGCAGAATCTCTGATGGATAACCATCCCCCCTCACTAGCATTGAGCCCCCAAGATTCCAGCCACAAGAGGGTAGTGATTGAAATGGCAATTCACACTGCTGCTGTCTTGCTGTCTGGCCAGAATCGAATCCTTGAACCTCTAAGGAATCTGGCATTCTCACCACATACCATGCAGGTAAAGAAGTGAATCTTCCATTTTCCTTTGCAATTCCCATCAGTTACTGCACTCATTACTGTTTTACTTGCATTTCCTGCCTGTCTGCCATCACACAGAAACAGTCCTCGCCTGCATGCAAGCATAACACACTTTGGCGAAAGACTTCAACTGAAGATCTTAATGCATGAGCAGGAGGACACTGCATATTACAGTATTCTAGTTCCGCTTTGATATTATTCTTCTCCCCCTCCAGGTTGCTTTTCTGCCAACAATGCCAGAAGACTTACTGGCTCAGGCTGTGAGATGGGAAGGAACAAGAACACTTCGATGGTATAGTAAGTACCATGCTCAGGCTTGGGAGCAGCCTAGAGAGCTATTTTTCCCCAATGGTGTATTGTCCCCTAAAAACAGTGGAAATAATCCAGGGTATGATGGGGATTTAATTTTGCTGCTTCCATATATTATTCTCCTGTCAAATTACTGTGTCTATCCATTTAGGCACAAAGACATATGGTTAAGTGTCAGTGGGTGGTACCCAATTCACTCATTCTTTTAGTGCAAGGATTTCCACTTCCGCATCAGATTTTCCCTGTCTTCCCTCCCCATGCACCTCCATGACCTAAACTTTAAATGTACTTTGTGCAAGTGAAATAAGCAGACCTGAAACATTCCAAGATATTTTGATGTGTACCATGGGAACAAGTAGCAGATTGATAGAAATATTTGTTTCTGAAAGCATCCAGAGGTATTTCGAGATCAAATTCTGTAATGAGACTCTGCTAGCAGAGTTGGTTATCAGAATTAGCAGAAATTTGTTCATATTTGCCCCACCGTGCATCAATTTGCACTTGTTTACATTTTATTGCATTTGCCATTTTACTGCCCAGTAACTTAGCTTGAAGAGGTTCTTTTGGAGCTCTTTGCAATCTCTTTTTAACAACTCTAAACAATTTAGTAGCAAATACCAACCTCACTGCTCAGCCCTAACTAGATAACTTACGAACAAGCACAGGTTCCAATACCAATATTTGGAGGACTCTCCTATTTCTCTTCATTCAGAGAACTGTCCATTTTTTCCTACTCTACTTCCTGCTATGTAGCCAATTCCTGATCCATGAGAGGAGCTTTCCTCTTATTCCTTGAGTGCTAAGCTTACTCAGGAGTCTTTTGTGAGGTACCTTGTCAAAAGCTTTTTGAAAGTCCAGGTTTCCTGTGTCAGCCATATCATCTCTATATGCTTGTTCACACATTCAAATAGCATTAATAAGTGTTTTTTGTTTGTTTTAGGGGTGAAGGTCTAAATTGTTGAGCTTTTTTTAGGGAGGGCAGCGACAAAAATAGATCAACAATAAGTCATCCCGCCAGCGGAAACTCTCTTCCGCTCTGGAAATCGTGTGCAGATAAAGGAAAGAGGGAGGGAGTGGGGGCGAATGCTCCTTTTCACTCATGGACGAAAATGAGCCCACAGTCAACTTTTAACAACCGGGGGTTGACCTGTCGATCACAGTCGACCTGTTGGACAGCCCTGTTCTATATGTTTGGTTATTTTATATTTAACTCCATCAGGTATAGGGCAGGGAATGAGTTCTCGATAGGTTAGAATTCCCTTTGTTCCATTGATAGTACCATTGTGCTGAGGCTCTGCTTCGTGTGCCTCCTCAATGAGAGGTCCGAAGGGTGGCAGCACAACACGGGCCATTTCTGCAGTGGCTCCCTGTTTGTAGAATGCTCTCCCCAGGGAGGTTCGCCTGGCACCATCATTATACAGTGGTACCTCTACTTATGAATAACTCTACTTACGAATGGAGCTCCGTCCGCCATCTTGGATGCGGTTTAGATAGGATTTTTTCTACTTACTTATTTTTTTCAATAGGGTTGCTTCTACTTACGATTTTTTTTCTCCCAATGCATTCCTATGGGATTCGACTTAAGAATGTGTGTTCGGAACGCGTTAAATTCGTAAGTAGAGGTACCACTGTACACCTTTAGGCACCTGCCAAAAACTTTCCTCCTTAAGCAGGCCTTTGATTGATTGACATCCAGTGCCCTTTAAAAATGTGTTGGGGAGTTATTGGGATGTTTTTGTTTTTGCTTTGCTTTTGTTTTTATATCGTGTTTTTATATTGTGAACTGCCCTGAGACCTGTGCCAAAAACTTTCCTCCTTAAGCAGGCCTTTGATTGATTGATTGACATCCAGTGCCCTTTAAAAATGTGTTGGGGAGTTATTGGGATGTTTTTGTTTTTGCTTTGCTTTTGTTTTTATATCGTGTTTTTATATTGTGAACTGCCCTGAGACCTGTGGGTATAGGACAAATGAATGAATGAATGAATGAATAAGTAAGTAAGTAAATAAATAAATAAATAAATAAACATTCTTCTTTTTTTCAAATTAGCATGTCCAAATGGTCATCCCTGCACTATTGGAGAGGTAAGAGCTTTCACAGATGGTGTGTGTATTCTAGTTTATTTCTTTAAAAGCAGTCAGTGGTACAGTTTGTGTAGCACTTCATTCTTCTTCAACTTTCTGTCACGTGTTCAAGGGCTGACTTGCAAAGCAAACTAAATCAGAACTTTGCTGTGTGTGTGGCTTTTGTTTCTTTGTTTCTTTAGTTTTGCAATTGCTTATCATTTTGAAAGATAGTTGAACCTTAGGGTACGCTTATCCAAGCAGAATTACTTTAGATTTCTGCTTCTAATATTCCATCCCTCTCTTCTTTCAGTGTGGTCGTCCCATGCAACGTGGTTTGTGTGTTGATTGTCGTGCTGTAATAGGAGGCGACAACCACAGAGCAGTGCCAGGCTTTCAAGAAGCACAGTATGTTTTTATGTTAGCTTTTTGGAATGTGGAATGGCAAATACTTTTTTAGAGTGTTCCCTAGTCCCCTAAAGATTGGGAGGTGGGATCTATGCAGCTATTTAAGGTGAATCTGTTATAGAACAGGGCTCTGCCCCATCAAGTTGTAACAACTTTAGAGGTATAAAAAAGCAATTTACCTTCCTAGATTACTGCAGTGATTTCCAGTTCACCTATTTCAATGGCCATATTCAGAAGAACACCCAAGGCTTCAAAACCTACTATTTAGGAAGTTATGGCTGCCCCCTCCCCTATCCTTTCCCCTCTTCCTATCATGTTCCACTTTTGACCCAAAGATCTGGGCTTGTATTGATTTGACCCAAAGATCTGGGCTCCCTATTTTATGTCCAAAGTAGAGAACTTTGACTTAACACTGCTCACAATTATCTGAGAGTAATTCTCTGTTGGACTTACTTCTGAGTCCAATGCATGTATAGAACAGGCATTAACAAACAAGAAAAAAGCCAGGATCGTACTATGGCTTTCCTGATTTTTTAACTTCATGAACTTCATTCACCCCTCATTTTTATTTATTTATTAGAAGAATTTCTATATCTCTTTATATAAGACACGTCAAGGCAATTTACAGGATAAACAGTTCACTAAAAACACAACAACAGCATTAAAAACAAGTCAAGGGGGTAATTTAAGTTGAAACATATAGAACAGCAAATAATGTTATTTTAACATTTTACATACTACCTATGTAATATGTTTGTATCTATTGTTTTAGTGTGATGATAATTATTGTCTGGATGTCTGGGAATCATAGAATTTTTAAGCGCAGAAAAGTACTGTTTTGTAGCAAGTGTGCACACACCGACTATATTATTCTGTGCAGGAGTATTCAGGACAGGTCACAAACTGGCCATGTGCTTGGAAAACCTGAAAAAAGAGAAGCTGAGGTAGCCTCTGAGAGGGAGATGTCTCCAGCTGTCCTGATTCTGATTCGCTTGCTCACTCATTTGTCACTGCTTCTGGGAGCCACAAAAGATCACCAGGTATTTTCAAATAGAACTAGAACTGCGCAATTCTGTCTGAAAAGCATTGCTTCATGAAAACTGAAGAAAGCCTATCTGAAATGAGCTCATTTTTTTTTAAAAAATGGTTTATTCTCAGTATCTTGTGAAGGAGATGATCGGGTGCAAGCATGTCTCGTCTGGGATGTGTTTCCACTTGAGGCAAAGTGCCCCACTGTTTTTGTTTTTTAAAGTATTATTTTAAAAATGTGGTTGTTAACGATTCATGCAGAAATTCTTTTGTTACATTTCAACAATACATGGAGGATTATTTATACTCCAGAACTGAAGGGAAAGTAAGACTGTTAGCAAGCTTCATATATATAGTATGGGAAACAGCCCTACTAGAAAAATTAACCAATAAGCTGAAACTGACATGGGGGCAAATAGAAGAAGACGGCTTCACCCCAGTATGGCTCCCCTTTATCACATACACAGCCCAACAAGACAACGACAAAAATCCACCAACAGCATACAAATCAGTATGGCTAACCTGATCCAAAACACCCATCCACCCCCACTCACACACGAAACAAAGACCACCACAGCCAATCACAAATGAGCAATCATACCCTAGGCCAACTCTAACATCCCTCACCACCAAAGGAACGAACAGCGAACAGCAGAGAACTAGTACAAGCGATGCTGACAAAAAACTCCACATTCACATCTTTCCCCCATCTACCTCTTTTCCCCTTTTCTTCCCAATGTCTCAACAAATGAAACTGATCTGTAAAAATGTTATGAGAGACATTGCACATACTTTTGTAAATCAAGAAAATATTTAATAAAAAAAAAGCAAGCTTCATATATGGATAAATGTTTCCTTGAAGCTGAAAAGGTACAGTGGTACCGCAGTCTATGAACTTAATCTGTTCTGGAAGTCCGTTCTTAAACTAAAACCATTCTTAAACCAAGACACACTTTCCCTAATGAGGCCTCCTGCCGGTGCCCTTCCACTGTTCGGCTTCCATTCTTAGACTGAGGTAAAGTTCGCAAACCGGGACACTACTTCTGGTTTTGTGGAGTTCGTAAACCGAATAGTTTGTAAACAGGACTGTTCTTAAACCGAGGTACCACTGTACTGTACTCAGTTTCTCATACTATAGTGGACACTTGTGGTAGACAGTTCATTACAATAGACTTCTGGCTTCCTCAAGGATGAAATCATTTAGCACAGTTGTCCAACGATTTGGCATCAGGTGGTATTGACATTACACAGGCGCCTTCACTATACTCTTTTCAGCCCCTCCTAAAAACATTTTTGTTTAGACAAGCCTCAGGTTTTTAATTTTTATAAATGTTTTGATTATTTTACTACTAATCTTTCTGTTTTATTCTTTTTGTAAACACTTTGAGATTTTTCAATAATCAAGCAGCATATAAATTTTATGAAATAAATAAATGACTGACTGTTACTCTGCATGCCCTGCAATAGAACTGCACATTGCTCACTCTGAACCTTGCATTTTGTTCTTGGAAGTCCCTGCTACAGATCATAAAACCACCGGTTCGGGATCCAGTGAGCTTTCTCATGCAGCATATTCTTAAGGACTTGGAGCAACTGATGAATACTCTTGGGAAGAGTGCTGATGAAACCACCAATGTTGTCCATCTCATTCTTTGTAGCCTTCTCAAGGAGCCTCACCAACAGACAGGCCAATGTAAGGAGAGCAACTTGCAAAATGTGGTTGCTTACATTTCTAGTAAAGCAGGCCTAAATTCACAGCATTGGCGTTATATTTCAAAGTTGATTGAGGCAGTCGTGGCAGAGTTCTCACAAAGAGCTGTATTGTACCTATTTCTAAAAATAAGTAACTTATTTTAATAAGTGAGTGGCATGTAGTGGCATGTCTGCTCTTAACCTGATTTCATAGTCTCATTGCTTTCATTATTTAACTATCCACTTTTCAAAATGGTCCTGTTTGCATTACTGGTGGTTCTGGGTAAATTCCTTTATTGGGCTTTGCATTATTGAATCATAGTACTGATAAAGTGAAGAATACACACAGAGTATCTTGTTTTTACAATATACACTGTAATTTACATGCAAGAATGCTGTCCACATTGAATGGGCTTGGCTCCTTTTGTGACTTTATGTGAGTCACTTAATGACTATACACAGAATAGGCCTGTGCATCACCCTGGAACATATATAGAAGCCACACCAAATTTGACACATTCTGATGTTTTAGAGCTGTTACCCCCTTAATGCCATGGTTCTCACATAGTACTAAGCCATGGTTGGGGAACTTCCTTGGCTCCACAGTCCAGATACGCATCAGACTTAACCTCACCAGCCAAATTTGGCAGGTGGACACCGGTCAATAATCTGATGTCACAAATGTCACAATGATATCAGGTGATTTGGCACTTTGAAGTCCCAAAGTTGAGACTTCAAAGCTCTGTGCAGGGCAGTTGGCAAACTTGCCAAGAACCCTACACAGTAACTTTAAAGCTCCTGAGACTTTGGCTGTCCGGTCCACCAGCTAATGGGTTGTATAGCCAAAGCTTGCTTTTTGCAGACATCAGTTCTTCATGTTAATTCTCCTTTGAGAAACTCTCATGCACTGCTGATCCAGCAGGCTTTAGTTCTCCCACTCATCCATGGATAGGCAATGTGCCTTCTTTTGCCAATGTGCAGTTGGGAACACACTTTGTTTCCATATTCTGCACTGGCATGTGGGTCTCTATGTGTCCCACACCTGAAAGCACATATGATGCCAGATGTAGGGCAGGTGGGTGTGGTTTGGAGGAAATTGCCTTATGGGCCAAGTTTGGCCCCCAGCTTAGTGTCATGTGTGAACCCTGTTCAGCAGCTAAACCAGTGTTTCTCAACCTTTTTTGGGCCAAGGCACACTTGTTCCATGAAAAAAATCACGAGGCACACCACCATTAAAAAAGTTAAAAAATTTAACTCTGTGCCGCCCTATATTTACTATATAATTATGACTGTAAGAAACACTTGCCAATTGCTGTGTTGGTTGCAATCTCCTGTAATAAGGCTTCACAAGCCGCTGATTTCTCTGCCAGCACAATCCTTTGCTCAGCAAGTTTCAGGTTGAGCTCATCCAGCCAGCTTCTTTAAGTTTGTCTAAAACCACCCTCCCGTGGTGGTGGCTGTTGAGAGCTGCGCTCGCTCTGCGTCGTGACCCAGCCGGCTTCCTTTCCGGCGGGTCAGTGATGTTTATTGGCGGCCGCCAGGCACGTGACAATGCAAATCGCCCTTCTCGTCGCCACACGTCACGGCACACCAACCAGCGTCTCGCGGCACACTAGTGTGCCGCGGAACAGCGGTTGAGAAACGCTGAGCTAAACCATGGTTTGTTTACTAACAACAAACTATGATCTGAAGCCATGGTTTGTTATTGACTTACAAGTCTTGGTTTGTTAAACATGGCTTAGCATTATGTTAGAGCCTGGCACCCTCCCTTAGTCATGGTTTGTTTGACCATCCCATTCCAGAAACTCACCAAGCATAAAGCAGGAACAACAGAAAAAAAACTTTGGCAAAATAAGCTATGATTTGTTTGTGCATCTGTGGGGCAACTCTTTGTTACATCATGGTTTGTTAAACGAACCATAGCCTTAGTATTTTGTGCAAACCAGGCTAGACAATGGAGGGATGTGTAGCTTATGTGACCTTTTTTGGTAGTCAGGGGAAGAAACCAGGTTTCCTCCTTTTGGAGGCTAATACAGGCAGAAGAAACTGGGAATTGCTATCAATAATCTCCAGCCCTTTAACAAAAGCAGCGACAGAGAACTATTAATTGTTACTGCTACTGCCACTTTCCATAGCTGGCCCATGCCACATAACTGCATGCAAGGAAGCAGGGATAATAAGAAGGTGTTTCATGCAATAAATGTTCTTTTGCAGGGCCAGTGCGTTTTGATGGTCAACTCTCCACAAAAGAGCAAAGAAACAGCTGGGAGGGAATTGTTGCACGGATCATTCTTCCTGAACTGGAGGTAACAATAACACACTTCAAAATTTGTATTTTCTGACAGTACACAGACTAGCCTTATGGATTATACATATTACATTAGCAGCAGATACAACATACATTGTTATCCTCATTACAGTGGAACATGCAGTGATGTGTATGCAGATAGGTCTGTCACTTCTGCAAGGCTGACAGAGTAGCTGTTGAGCAGGGGAGGGAAAGCACAAGAATGAGAAATCTTTATCTACTGCTGATTTAGCAACAGATAATGTCACCTGTCAGCTGCAGGAAGCAGTGGGGATTCTAGCAGATGCTACGTTGACCTCCCCATTCTTTTTGTGGTGCAGAAGAGAAAGTAAGGGACGCGGGTGGTGCTGTGGGTTAAACCACTGAGCCTAGGGCTTGCTGATTGGAAGGTTGGTGGTTCAAATTGCTGTGACGGGGTGAGCTCCCGTTGCTCAGTCCCAGCTCCTGCCAACCTAGCAGTTCGAAAGCATGTCAAAGTGCAGTTAGATAAATAGGTACCACTCCAGCAGGAAGGTAAACGGCGTTTCTGTGCGCTGCTCTGCTGCGCCAGAAGCGGCTTAGTCATGCTGGCCACATGACCCGGAAGCTGTACGCTGGCTCCCTCGGCCAGTAAAGCGAGATGAGCGCCGCAACCCCAGAGTCATCCGCAGCTGGACCCTAACGGTCAGGGGTCCCTTTACCTTTAGAGAAAGTAAGCATGAGAATCCTCTCTTTGAAATCTAATGTGCCCAGTAATTCCTTCCAAGGCTAGTGGATAAAGTAATGGTGTGCACTTAGGGAAGGCATTGCCAAGGGCAGGTTTAGCCCTATCCATTCTTACTGTCTGACATGAGCACCAGATCTTGTCCAGATTACTGCATAAAATTGTTTGGGAGTTCCTAGGGACTGAGGGAGTTGTGCTCTGCAAAGCTTCACCCTGGGTTCAGTTTCTTGCTGTGATGCTACAGCAGGACTCTAGAAGCTAGTTTTTTTATTTATATTGATAGGAGTACATTTGAAATAACATTTACTAATTAGAAAAATTAAAGACTTCTCTTTCAGAACTAACTCTCCTTGATACCCCACACCTGCAAATTTCATAATAGTTCTAAGGAAGTGAGCATTTCACGTTTTGAGAGCTAAGGTGTTCAGAACCCACAGGTGAACTACCAGTTTCTATTATTCAAGATGCAGTTAGAATCACACCAGTTCCTAGATCAGCATTAAACCCCACTTCCCAGCCATGCCTTAGAGAGAGGGGGGGGGGCTGCATCTTAATGGTTATAACCCTCACTCCCTAATTTTCCCCATGCAGGTTCTGGATAAAACACTTCTGGAGTTGAATCGACAAATCAGTGAAGATGAGAGAATCTCTTCGAACCCAGTAGTGAAAGTTGTATATGGGGACCCTGCAACCTTCCTGTTCACACTGACCAACAGCCCTGTACACTGTTCCAGGATGTGGAGCTGCAAGAAGAGGATCTCCGTTGAGTACCTGGGGCATGTTGTCCAGCAGAAAGGTGGCAAGGACACACTGCCCATCTTATGGAAGTTTCTGCAAAAGGTGAGCATGCCCAGATTTTTGCCAATGGCCCTATTACGGGAATACACGAGTCAGAAACTGCCATGCAAGGGACCCAAGTGTACACTGCTCTTCATAATTTATAAAGGGGAAACCCTAATATATGCCCTTCATCTTCCTTTCTCTTTTCCTTCGTTTTATGAATGTTATGACTTTGATCTTATGAGCAGAAGTCTCCTGTCAGCTACTTGTCAAAAGCTGAAGTACATCAGTAAGCATCAAACCAGGCAGGTGCTTTGAAATATTAAAATCACAGTCATAGCATAAGATAACTTTATGCTGGTATCTGTGATGTAATGACTATCAGAGACCCAAGTCTACTTTACCTCCCAAAGGTATTGAGTGCTGTCAGAACTGGATTAAGGGAACTGTTATTCATGTTTCTGTAGCTGAGATTGAGAGGAACCTAAGGACAAGGGGAAAATTCTACTGTTAGAAGTTTTTTGTTGATCCAACACCTAGCTGTTTAACCCTTTTCTGCACCTGGATACCACTTGCCTTACCATCTGTGGCGGGGGGGGGGGGAGAGAGACTGGGTCACAGTATCTTTTCTTCCTTTGGATGGATGAATACTTGGGGGGTTCCCAGCTTTCATTGCAGGTTGGGGGGGAAATGGACACAAAATTATCACACGCACACCCCAATTAGAAGAAGTGCTTAGTCTTAGGCTTCACCAAGAAGCTGAAGAAAAGATTCATGACCACTTTTAGTACTCTTTTATAGCAAAATGAGACATGTTGGAATGATGTGCAGTTTATTTTGTGTTAAAAAATATTGTTGGGGGGGGTCTTATGTGATGAGATGAGCTTTGCACAGAGCAAGGTCTACTTGTACCAAGCAGATCTCTGCCCAGAATGACTTAAAAGTAAATGCTTCATTTATACCTTTTTCCTGGTGGAAATATTACTAGAATTGAGAATATTTTTTTGCAGCTGTAGAAAAATAAGGGGCCAAGTGGTTTAGGCAAAAAGCCAGAGGGGATGCATAAAATTGTGTAAAGCTGAAACCAAGAGAGAGATTGTGCAGGGGTCCTGCTTATTTTGAAATCTGGTAGCCCCTTACTAAATTTGCTTTGTAATGAAGTTATACCTGTGGGAAGCCATGTTCTACGGACTTTCCAGATATGAAGAGTTCTGTGTATATGTTAATTTCTGCTTATTGACAACCACCAGTGCTGATTCTTCTACATGGGAGTGACTCACCTGGTGAGGCAGAGCTATAGTTGCTTCCTGGAAGCAGCATCATTGTGAGGTGACAGCAAGGGGTGGGGGGGCTATGCAGCAGCAGAGGCAATCTGGTACTCTCACGAGTGCACCTGCACAGGCCCAACCTCACTGCCATTTCGCTCCTGGCTCTCCTGGTAAGCGGCAGTGATACCACTGTCTGGGCCAGGTGCAGCAATTGCCTCCTAAGGGGAAAGCTACTCATGCTTCTGTAGTCTTTCAACTCCTCTTATCTCATTAACACTACTCTGCTTCATTTTTAGGAAGCTGAATTGAGACTGGTGAAGTTTTTGCCAGAAATTCTGGCCCTGCAGAAATACTTGGTGAAAAGGTTCCAGAACGTGTCAGAGCTGGAATACCGAAAGATTGAAGATTTTCTCAACATTTCCGCAGGTAGACTCTCCCATATTAAGTTAGCAGAGCATTAAGGCGTGTGGTTAACAGCAAGCTTCACATTTATACAAGTCATCCCTGTTTTGTGACCTTGCACAGAGCAAAAAAGAGGAGAAAAAATGGTCACCTCATTGTGGCAATGCATCCTTCAGGAAAACACAACCATTGTTTTTGTAGACATAATGGATATGATCCAACTAAAATTAAGCATTTTGAAGTCTCTCTGATTTGAGAGGAAACATTAGAGACATGCTTAAATTTCTGCCATTGAAATCATTGGGATCCAGAAGTGTTTAAACCAACCTGGATCATGATCCATTTTAGCAGTGGGAAGCCATGATCTGACCAGGAGATAGAACTTGCTTATATTTGTAGCAGCATTTCATCACAATTAATTTGGGGATTCAGTGCTACAACGTACAGTGGTGGACACTAGCTTAGATGGCTTTGAACGATGGCATTCATAGAGGATAGGTCTACCTGAAAATTAGGCAGCTTAGTGAAATGGGATGCCTGAAACCAGAAACCAGAAACTAGATATAAACGTCAGGAAAGGGTGTTGACTTTGTGCCATGCCTAGGGCTTCCCAGAAACATGTGGCTGGCAGTTATGGGTACTGGATTAGGCAGACCTTAGGTCTGCTTCAGTAGGCTGCTCTTAGATTCTTACTTCCTGAACCAAAACTTACTTGGGCAATAGCTCCCTTAGAAAGACATGCAGAACTTTGCAATCTTGCATATGTCACATGCTGTTTGTTTCTTGCATATTCCAGAAGGCAAGAGGTGCCTTATGACAAACAGAGTGAAGATATTTCTGGCTGTTTGGAACAAACTGAGATCTTCCTTGGAAACCAGTGGTGAGTGGCCAGTTTACATCATTACTCTAGAAAAATAGTAAGATTGAGAGGTCACCTGGTGCCATCTAATGGTAGCTTGGGTCTTTAATGCTGGAAGAAACACACACTAGTCTCGTCTCCTGAAAAGAGTCTAAAAAGGTTGTTCCATTTAGCAGTCTCTCCTTTTACAGTACTCCCCCACCCACCCTTAACACAGGACAGGGTGAACTAGTAGAACATAACACAGGACATTTGAGTTTAGAGCAAAGGACTGTGCAGTTTATTACAAGAATGTGTTGGATTGGCAACTTTGAGATTAAATTTAAGTGGCAATGGATAGGAGGGACCCAATGTCTGTGTGAGAGCTAAAAAGAGAGGTACAAAAGTGCAGGTATTACCTATTCCAGAATTATAGAAGGGAAAGAGGGATGGATCAAGTTTCTCTGGCCTTTGGACGCAGGGGTGGTAGCAATTACGGGTCTATACATTATGAGTGCTTGGGAGTCAGACACCCTGGCTTTTTTATTAACAGCTGCTTTGTCATCAACCCAGGAAGATGGAAGTAATAGGCGATTGAGGGCAGATTGATCCCTTCTAAATCTCCTTGGACTCCTTATGGCATGGAGCTAGTCTTAATGGTGTTGGGTGGTTTATGTATTGTGTGCCTCTCTTGGAGACTAACATATACAATATATAAAAATAATGGATATGGAGCTAAGGGAGGGAACACTGTGGGAAGGAGACGGAGGTCAAGCTATGACTGATCCTGAACCAAAAGGCCCGGCTTGGGCAGCTCAGGATTGTACACGGAAGGCTTAGTGGAATCTCTAATACGCTTGATCATCTAATGGAGAAGTTTTCTTAGATCAAGGGGAAAGGAAACTGCATTTAAGTTGCAAATTTCCCCACCATAGCTGGCAAGTTCAAAAAGTGTGTGTGGAGAGAGAGCTTGAGAAATACTGGTGTAATTCTGGGTGGAGATTCTGATCCTTCGGCTCTGTATTGGCCAAATTAGTGGACACCCCTTGAATGGCTTGATTGACTTAGAAGAGACTAGGCAGAGAGGAAGGCATTTTCATTTTATGGAGTGTGCATTTCTCTTTGCTTAACTGTTTGGAGTCATTCCTTGTGAACATGCTGAAGGTGATTTTTGCCCTGCTTTCCAGCAGGTTTGCTTAGTTCACTACTTTCTAAGACAGAACAAGAATGTGGGAGTCGAGGTGCTGGGGCAAGAGAAAATTAGAAACCTGGTCACTCACTAATGTTTTCTGGTCCAAATGCAGGTGAAATTAAACTCCCCAAAGATTATTGTGCGTCTGACCTCACTTTGAAGAGTGACTTTGAGATCCTTCTGCCTCGCCGACATGGTCTAGGCCTCTGTTCCACTGCCTTGGCCAGTTATCTCATTGGCCTACACAATGACTTTGTCTACACCGTAGAAAAATATACAACAGATGCCAAAAGGTATGCCTGCATGTGTATCTGCTAGAATCCCTGCTACTTCCTGCAGAGTGACAGATAGCCTTATCTGGTGTCAAATCAGCAGTAGAGCAAGATTTCTCATTCTCTTGTGTTCTCCCTCCCCATCTCAACAGATACTCTGTCAGCCCTGCCGAAGTGACGGATCTACATGTGATCACTTACGAGGTGGGGAGGGACTTGAGCCCGCTGATCCTATCCAACTGCCAATACAGCATGGAGAAAGGAGGAGAAGCCCTCCAGGAACTGGAACTGGAAAAAATTGAGCAGCAAATCACTAGCAGATTCCTACAGGGAAAGCCTTTAATCACATTGACAGTATGTATCATGGAAGCTTGATGCTGCCACATAGCTTTCCTGGTGCCTTTTGAGATCCATTTGTCAGGTTAGAGAGCATTATTGCAAAGGCCTGCTCACTGGCATATTTTCTCTCTCTTTCTCACCAGGGCATACCCACTCTGGTATACAGGCATGACCAAAATTATGAGCATCTCTTCAGTGATATCAGAACCAAGCTGAGCCAGGTGAGCTTCAGAGATGGGAGAGAAAGAATACAAAAAGTGGCTGATTGCATTTCAGTAAAGTTTTGTTACCATTAGGATTAGCTTCTTGCTGCACAGTGCCCGATTCTGTGCTTGCTTGGTTTTTGTTGGCATCCTTCTGTCTTGAGAGAGAATGGAGTGCACCTGCAGGGGTGAAGTTAAACCACTAGAGAATCACAGTGCCTGCTGTGGCTGCAGAGACCAGTAATTCGTAACTGCGTGTTTTTGCTGTGTTAGCAGCACTGAAGTAGCGTGTATGGAGGTCAAGCAACTGTGTGTATTGCCCAGACAACAAGACCCCCTTCTTGGCCTCACTGATGTAGTCCATTGGGCACCAGATTGGCTGCAGGTGTTGCCAGAAGGAGGGGGTATAAGATGCCACCCAACCATCTTAAGCACTCCACTGCGGATTTGTGTAGGGTTTACTCCTTAGCCTCCCAAGATGTCCCACAAGGCAGCAGGTACATTGGTAGCCCTTTGGAATTCATTGGGACACTTCCTTCTAGGTGTGCTTGCTGTCCAAGTCAGGGCCTGGCAAACAGCTTCTATAACTTGGAAGAATTATTGCAGAGAAAAGGAGTGGACTATATAGAGACTGAATGCAGTGTTTGCAACAATCTGTGCTGAATGCGTATGGGTTGTGTTTTTTATATATTTTCATGTCTTGAAGGAGTACTTTCCTTTATAGCAAAGGGCAACAATGATGGGCATTGATTGGCTTTCATTCCCTTGAATTACAGAGCTCTCTGCCAAATTCCACAATTGGCATGATCAGTGGGGAGCTGCTATCCTACAGTGACATCTGTGAAGCTCTGTCTGTCACCGAAATAACCTTAGGATTCCTAGCTGTGGCCGGAGGAGACCCAGATATGACTTTGACTAAGTATGTTGACAATATCCTGCAAATGGGCCGTCAGATAAGTGACCACGTGCTGAAGGTAAGTGCAGGGGGAAAGAGGGAAGTAGACTAGGCTGAATGCGATGACTGTCTTACATGGCCCAGGCTAAAGGAGGTGCTCTCTCCTCCCATTTTTTCCAGAGGTCCAAGTTCCATTCACCACAGCAGGTTCTTTGGCATTCCTCTTGACCTTTTGAGCTGGAATGGGGGCCCCACAATTATACTATCTATTGGAGAAAGCACAATGCAACTGTTGTCTTCCAGCTTACGATTTAAGTCCCCTTATTTTGGCTGTTTCTGACTTTTAAAAAGAACGTCTTTTTGCTATTGCAAGTTTTCAGTCAAACCGGTTTTTTGCAAGAACCTAATAATACCACACAGCCTAATGGTTTATCCACACGCACCTTTCCTCCACGCTTTCCAGGCATGGTCCTTGCATTAAAGCTCCACCTGCTCTTCACCGCTGAATTGGAGCAAAATTGCCATTTTTTGCGCTTCAGCTTTAAAGAGCAGGTTTTCGTGGGGAAAAGCTCCGGGGTGAGAAAAAGAGCACTCAGACACAGAGCTTTAAAGCTCAGGCCTGTGCCTGGAAATCACAGGGCAAAACGTTAGTGGGGGTACTTCCTAGCACCCTACTGGTCCAAAACATTCTGCTGCCCCAAGAGGTGTTGAAATGTCACAAAAGGGGATGCTGGTTTCTGTTTAACTTGATACAGATAAAAAGGCAGTTATGTATACACAAGAGTTGAATAACAGTAAACTCTTGGGCACTTTAAGATGAGTTTCAGTGAAAACAGAAACTTAAAGCTATTTTTAAAGAAAAAAGATGTTGCCAGTTGCAAATTTATTGTCTCTAGAGAATATACGTGTAACAGAATGTATATATTAATTTCATTTCATTTATTTTATTCCTTTGCTGCTTTTCACTCACACGGGTCACGAAGAGGCTTACATAGATAAATAATAACATAGTAGAACATCACAATTACAACATAATTCATGCAAAATAATTAGCAAATCAAAAGTAAAATAATTACAAATCATCAATAAAACAACCACCTTCTACTAAACATTATTAACAAAAAACAACTTTTGAAATATATTTGCATTTCTTCTAAATGAAGGTTTAGCTATGTCCACCTCATCTTCATACCTATTGTAAACCTAGTTCTGAATTACAGTAAACTTAAAAATGGTCAAACATTGTGTGTTTCTTACAGGTGCTGAGCCGATGTCACCTAAAGCACATTATTGCACTGTGGCAGCTCCTTTCAAGCCATAAATCTGAACAGCTGCTGCACCTGAAAAAGGTAGGAAGCTGAAGGGGACGAGGATGAGATAACTTGATGTTTTGTGCTCTTGTTCTCCCTTCTTCCCCTAATGATGCTGTTGTGTGTTTCTTCCTTGCCATGTATTTCCCAGGATCCCTTCACAGAGGTCAGTGAATCCTATAAAGAGGAGCTCACTGCAGAGAACACAAAACTCCTCAATGCCTTCCTTATGCACGCTGGGCTGGAGTCCTTCCTCCAAGAGTTGCACGAAATGATCATCCTGAAGCTGAAACATCCCAAAGCTCAGGAAGAGTTCAATCCCAAGTGGAGGTAAGACCCTGTCAAGCCCAACCTTTGCATATTTTCTTCATCACCTGAATGTAGCTCTTTTGTGCTTGTGAACAGTGCCATATACTGCAGAATAGCTAATTATACTTGTGCTCACTCCCTCTTTTTTCACTCTCTCTCTTTCCCAGCCTTAAGGACACACTTATTTCATACCTCGAAACGAAAGGGAGCAACATACCAGAAGAACTAGAGGATACATTCCCAGAAGAGATTCTGCTCTCCCAATGTATCGCTGCCTGGAAAGTGGCTGCCACTCTTAAACGAGACCGAAGGCTTGGTTAAATGCAGACACTGTGCTGCTTCCTCTCTTTTTGGCCAAGCTTGCACATAGCAAAAACAAAAAAACACCTTTTGGATAAAAAAAAATCATTGACGAAGGAGAACCTAATGGAAAGAGTCGCTGCGCGATATTAAGAATAAACTAAAATGTGTAAATCTTAATTTAAGCCATAGAAGCTAAAATAAAAATTATATTTATCCCCTAGTAGAGCACAAGCTGAAAGATGCAAGCCACATTCAGAGGAAGGCAAAAAGACCTTTTCAGTGGCAAGTTTAGAGGGCTAGCATAACAGGCCCTTAAAAAAACCAAGGTATAAATTGTCAGTATGGGGCTATAGAGCAGGGGCTGTGTGTCACCTTTCTGTGGGATGTCTCTTTTCCCTTAAGTCACTCAGGTCGGCAAGATACAAGGAACCAATCCTCTTTCCCTCAGGTTTTTTCTTAGTCTTCCTAAGTGCTACCAAAGCTGCCTTTCTCTACTATTAGGGGCATCATTTGTTTGTAACTTTTATTTTCCCATGGTGTGTCTGTTAGTCTTTGGATCTAGGCGCCCAAACGACAGTTGTCAAAGCTGGGTCAAGGAAGTTTTCCAGGTGGCTTTCTTAAAGCCATTCATCAGGCACAGACTCTGAACTAGCTTGATGTCACTGCCTACACAAGAAGCAGCCAGTCAAGGCTGCCTAGCCTGCCTGTTGGCCATTGTGAATAGGTATATTCACTCACTTAGGCAGCCATTTTCATAATCCCATGAGTGTCAAAATCTGCTTGTTTCGCAGCTGGACCCTTGTATGCATAAACTTGGTTTTCCTTTCTTTGAGCTCCACGACTTAGATATTCCAGTTGATGTTAGTGCTTTGAATATAACAACTGATTCGCTGCTGGTGTTAAATTTGCAACTGTGATCATGATTAACTATGCCGTCTTAATTTCTGTTTGGGCCGAAAAATAGCTCAAGCACATTTCTCTAATCAGCTTCATGAAGGAAACACTGAAATGTGTTGGATTTATTGGACCAACTAGGATGCTTTCAAAAATAAGATAGCTATTTTATTTCATTTTAATAATGTTATGCTTAAACTGTCAGCTATATACAGCACATTTAGGAGCTTGAGATGCTGTGCCTCATTAAAACAACAAAAGGAGGAGATTCTGTGGAAGTGATTAGGATTTCTAGAAGGAGGAAGAAAATACCACTTACTCCTGTGTGAACTGTGCACCATTAATTGAATGAACTTTTAAAAATTTCTTTTGAACTGTATTCATGTGGATTTTTAAGCACCTTTCCCAAAATATTCTTCTCGATAGATGGATGAAAACGACAACCCAAAATATTTTGGGAGGAATTTCTCAGGGTGAAAGTAAAGTAGTATCTGCCACTGCTATAAATGATACTAGCCAAGTTTTGTTGGTGCTCTAAATTTTATGTGCTTTATAAATAACAAGGTTCTTAATAGGTGTGCTTGCACATACTTCAGTTTACCAAACTCTTTCTTAAAGGGCTATGAAAAGCTCATTTCACATATTCTGAGTACCGGTACTTGCATTTCTGGCCATCTGCATAACTTCCCTAAGCTTCACCTGTTCAACATGCATAATCTATTGATAATCTACACTGGGTACTAAATCCAGTTTATGAGTCACTGCTGATCCAACTGATCTCTATTTAAGTAGTTACCTTATTATTACTAGAAAGTTCTGAGTCTGGGGCGGAGTTGCTTACACTTGCTCTATTTCCAAACAAGAATACAAGGAACAGACACAGTGAAGGAACAAAATCCATTATTCTCCTTGTGGATGATGCATTTGGCTGTGATAAAATTAACACTGTACTGGTGAAACAGTAAACTGTGGCTTCGTTTACAAGTATACTGAGTTGGGGGACCATAACCAACAAATGTTTAAAAATTATTTTGTAGATTTTTTTTTCTCCTTTTAATAAAAAATGGCTACACAAGACTTGTATTGTGTTTAACTGTCCTGAAATTTTGCTATCATCATGAATTCAGTCTGGAAAGTTGATTGTGTTCCTTGTTACTTACAGCATATCTCTACTTATACCATTATTTCTTGGGTTGGCAGGGGTGAGGTTTTCTATAAACTTGCAATTCAAAAGCAAATCAGCATAAGCTTTTCCCAATTATTAATCAATACGGTAGGTCCGAGATGCTTTTCTACACAGAAGAGGGACATCTCTTCAATACATTATCCATTGATTATCTGCTCAGCATGAAATCTATAAATTCAGTGACCTAAAGGTTCATTCATTTTGGAGCTGGGTTTGAAAGGAAAGGCAAGATTATAATGATGGGGGCTTTGCTTGTTGTGCAGTGCTAAGGCCATCTTTCTTTACGTACAGTATAGGGTTTTTGCAGCTGCTCCAGATATTCAACAGATAGTTTCTAGAATGATTAAGCATCTTTTGGAGATAAATTTCATATTGCTGCATCTAGCATGGTGGTGGGGAACCTGCAGCCTTCCAGTTAGACTTCCTGCTCCCATCAGTTCAGGTATTGAACTGTTCCCTTCCCTGTAGGAAGTATGCAATGAGAATGTATATAAGTGTGTTTTTCCTTTTGTCCATCCTGCATGTTTGCAAGCAAGGACCCTGTTAAAGATCAGGCTTACTAGCCGCTTTGCTTCATCCTGTCTTTGGTTGGTCTCTTCATTCTCCGACTGATAGCCTCACTGATCTCTATACGGGCTCCTTGCATGCAGCTCCTACATGGAAGGGAGCAGTTCAGTATTTTTACAACAGAAGCTCTGGGTAGTTGAGCAGAGTTACAAATTTGTATGTGTGAGTGACATACCGGTAGAGACAGAGAAATTCCAGAGGGGCGATCCTGTTAGGCTGCAATAGATTGTAATGGATTGCTTTGAAGCAGGGCCAGATTTTGGTTTGATGAGGCCCTAAGCTACTGAAGGTAATGGGGCCCTTTATATGTCCAGCTGCCCTTTGTCAACAACAAATGTCACTGTATTTTTGTGTTGAATATATGCTATATGGTAATTGATGGACCTAATAGGTATCTAGCGCCATTTGCACATGTAGCCACGCAACCAGTCCATGCAGAATGTAGGCACCCTATGAAGAAATGAGCAAACCAGTGATATTTTAGGGAGCAGGCTAGCGGGTGGGGCCCATTACTTGCATCATAGGAGCCTACACAAGACAAAACACTTGCTGTATGTAGGTTTTATTTTATTTGTTTATTATATTTTGGAAATGTACATCTAGGGTTTTTTTCCCTTTAAATTTTTGTGGGGGCCCCAAGAGAGTGGGGTCCTAAGCTATACCTTGTTTAGCTTATACGTAAATCCAGCACTGCTTTGAAGTCACTTCAGTGGGGGGAGGGAGAGACCCCCCCCAAAAAAAATCTCCTTGTCATGCCCTGTATTTTTCCACATAAGATTATAATGAGGAATACCGCAAGTATTTCTATGGTTGTAAAGCCCTTCACAATTTGGTGAGGAACATCCTTCAACGTAATGAAATCTACAAATTGTACATAAATGCAATGCTATAGTCTTGTCACATTGGGATTAACAGACTCAAAATCATAAACCTGTAATATTTACAAAATAGTAATACATACCCAACACTGCTTTCTATTCTTATTTTACAATGCTTATTTTACAATGGTATTCCAGGACACTGTGCGATACACTCATGTTATAAACTGTAATTTATACAAAAGCCAAAGTATCAACCCAGGTGTATGTAATTAACCAATAAGTTACCTCAGTCTTTAAAGGAGGGCTTTACATTTACGGTACAGTCCTTTGCCACATGTGCCACGTCGAAGGTAGTTTACATTATCAGATGCCCGTGTGGTCTCTTGTATGTGGGATGCACACTGAGACCCATTAAATTTCGGAGCATAAGAATAAGGAACAATATAAACGATGCTCCCCTAGTTGCACACTTTAATGAAGCATCACATACTGACGAGGATTTATCTTTTTTCGTTATTTGGACATATCATGGACCCTTGGAACTAGCCAAGAAGATTCTTCTACAGAAAGAGACCAGATTTATTTACTTATTATTTAATACATTAACACCTTAGGTCTCAATACAGATTTAGATCTTAACTGTTTCTTATAAATTAAGAACTGTAATCTTGCAGCATTTTGGGGGGTTATCGCTTTAAGACTGAGGTAACTATTGGTTAATTACATACACCTGGGTTGATACTTTGGCTTTTTGTATCAATTACAGTTTATAACATGACTGTATTTTTCCACAACAAAGGTGGCAACCCAAACAGCAGAACTTTCCCTTCCATCACTCGACCTGCAGTGCAGGGAGAGAGAGCACCCTTGGGTCCGCTCGGTGGGGGGCGTGATCAGTGCAGGAGCAGCCCAGGAAGTAGTAAGGCGGAAGGTCCGGCTGGAATGGCGGACAGGGAAGAAGCCGAGGTGCGGGTGGCGGAGGAGACGTTGCGCGCCTGGGAACGGTAAACTGCAGCGGAGAGGTCAAGTCTCTCTTCCAAGGCGGCAAGCGGGAGCGCGCTATCGCTGGGGGCTGCGGGATTTGCATTGTGCTTTCCGGGCGGCTAAGGCTGCGGCTCGCTCGTGCGCCACCTCCCGGGCTTACAGCTGCAGTACTTGCTATTTCACAGGCTTGCCTAATTGTCCCCCGGCAACAAGCGCGCCACCCGGGCTGCTCAGGCGCACGTCGTTTTTAGCTCACTTTTTGCATGGTTATAAAATGCCTTGCCTAACGCTGCAGTGCCTCAGGGACCGTTGCGTTTGGGAGCCAGGAACTAGTCACGTTTCTCGTCTAGCAGCAGCAGCAAAGCACCTTCTCGCCCCGAGGAGCAAAAACTTAACAGCGCAAAAAACTTAACAGAGCAAAAAACTTAACAGCGCGAACATAAGCTGGTTGGTTTACTGGGAAGCCAGCGCCATCGATTCCGAGCGAGCCTCCTTAGGCATAGCTGCCAAGTTCTCCCTTTTTTTAAGGGAAATTCCTTTATGCTGAATAGGCTTCCTCGCGAGAAAAGGGAGAACTTGGCAGCTATGTCCTTAGGATTTGCGCCTTAGCGCTATCTTTGCTGGTCAATAAACAGCCCACTCATGCAGTGCAGTCCTACACGTGTCTCTCCTTAGCAGCAGGACCCACTGACTTAAATTGATCTGATTCCCCAGGCAAATGGATTTAGGATTGCAACATTAGTGCCTCGTGCTGCTGTTGAACTGAATAAAAGATAAACCTTACAAAAAGAAGTTGGTTGGGTTTGGACCGCTGTGTTGTCAACAAGTTGTAGGGCAAAAAGTTCAGGTTACCTAATCTTGTCAGCTCTCCTAAATATGATACAAATCAGTTCAGGCTAGAGAACCTTTGTGCTGGACTACAACTCCCATCAAGCCTAGCAATTGGCTGCACTGGCTGGGGGTTGATGGGAATTGGAGTCCCAACAGCATTGGAGCGCCAAAGGTTTCACAGCCCTCAATGTGTCAATGGTGAAACAGCGGGTGGAGAAACTTTGGAGGATTGACTCCAGATAGTAAATTTACAGTGAAGGGTACGGATATATATATTTGAAAGCAGAATGGTTTGTCTGCTTATATGTTGTTCCAAATGTCAATATGCATTCCCTGAGATTGAAAACAACAAAAGCAGACCACTGTTTCCCATCATCTCCCTCCCACACAATTAAAAGATAAAGGTATCCTTTAGTCTTAAATTTGTTTGCTGGGGTTGGAGAGAGATGTTCTTGTATTTGTGGATAGACACATGTGTTGAAGCAAAATGAGTTGGTTTCATAAGCATTCTGGGCCGACAGAGGTCTCCTGTACTGTATAGTCTTATTAGTCTGGAGACAGAGAAGATGCTGGAGTTTATCAAAAAGAGCTGATTTGTATGGTGGAGGCATCGTTGGTGTATACATTTATTGTCCCTCCGCTATCTCAGGGTTAAACAGATTGTGCAGTATTTCAAAAGGCTACAGAAACCTGCAGAACCTTTGAACCAGAGGCAATCAAGGGATAACACAGTGAGCAATGATGCTTCTATCATACTCCCCCAACACAATGATAATTGCCTGTGCCCGGCCTGTTCTGGTGCTGGAAACAAACAGATGCTACCTAGTTCTATTATGTTTCATAGTGACCAAGCACAGCTGAAGGCAGATGTAATTGACCAGGACACCCAGGAGTGGCAAAGCACCCCCTCCTTTGCTGGACTGGAGAGAGTTGGAGGAGTGGATCTGTCTTACATCAAAGGAGATGACACAAGAGCCTGTGCTTCACTGGTGGTGCTCAGCTACCCAGACCTTGAGGTAACCATCATAGATCTCCCAGGTTCTAAGGTTGAGAATAGAAGGAAGGGTCTTGGAGTTCTGGTAGGCCCTGGGTAACTTTAAATTAGTAGCTCTGTTTGCCTCCAGGCATTGAAAGGCTGAGGATAAGATGATGACAGCAGTTCAGAAGTAATTCAACAAGACATGAGTTTGGGGAGTTTCTGCCAAATTATGATCGCTTGATCGCTATAGACTTATGAGGATGTTAAGATGGTAATGTGTGTTTATTACTTCACTTGCTTGAGAATGTGGTCAGCCGCTCTTGCTCATTCTGAGTGAGTTACTCCACAAGTAAATATTTCACTCTGCATTCTCCCTCGATCTTTTTAGGTCTTGTATGAAGACTGTTGCATGGTAGCTGTGAATGCCCCATACGTGGCAGGTTTCCTGGCCTTCAGAGAAGTCCCTTTTCTTGTGGAGGCCGTCCAGCGTCTAGAGCGAAAAGAGCCTGGTCTCAGGCCCCAGGTGTGATATTTCCCCCCTCTGCTCAATCAGACCAAGAGTCCATCTAGTCCGGGATATTTTCTTTCCTGCAGTGGCCAACCAGATACCTCCAACAAGCTCACAAGTAGGGCTAGAAAGCAACAGCCCTCTTCTGCTGTGGCTCCGCAGAAGCTGATACTCTATCATCATCATCATCATCATCACCATCATCATCCCAGTTAATTTGTATATTGCTTACATGCCGAAATATCTTCTCAGCAGGTAGCATACTGCTTCTGAACATGGAAGGTTCCCTATTGGTTTCAGCAGCTGCTTTTATCTTTCCTTCATGGAAAATTGCCACTAAGGACATCTTTTCTGCATAAAAGTTCTGTACCAACATCTGCTTCACAGGAGAGCTCGCCAGGCTACCAGCCCCACATGGCATCTGTGCAAAAAAAGAGGGATGCCACCTATGCTTATTTATACGGCATCTGTAAATGAATGCAGATTGCTAAATCAGGATTTGTTGCTCCTGATTTAGTCTGTTGCCCTCTGTTTTGATTTTACGTGCTTCTGTTTTAATATTCGGTTAAGTTTCCTTTTATATTGCTGAGTTGTAATATATTTTTTTTATTAAAAAAAACAAGTTGCTTTTAGCAACGAGTAAGAATAATAACTTGGATCCAGACTTAATCATGCTTTTGCAGTCAATGCAGTGAAATCAGTGGGACTTAAGCAAGCTTTGCTAGATCTGAGTGATGCAGCAGTAGCCAGCCAGGTGCTACTGCCACCCACACCTGTCTGTTTACCTGCTCAGCATATTTCTCCTGTTACACTTCCCATTGAAGCATGTGCAGGGAAGCAAGGAGCTGGTGCATCTCTGAGCGCATGCCAAAGGGATCCAGGTGATCTCTAAAACGGCGTATGTGGAGTCATCCACAAGTGCTATGGGAATTCCCTCACAAAAGAGGTAAGACTGGAGACGAATGTTTGGAACCAGAAGGATGGTGAGGCCTGAGGAACAGGCACTCCGTCACATGTTCCTTCTGAACTTGAGGTGAGGGAATTGTGTACATTGCTCACTTCCTACCCCTGCAGCTCTACGTCCTCAACGAGGCATTCCTGGGGTATGGCTCTGTGATTGCATCTCATCTCTTTCAGCATTGGGGGAAGATGGTGTGAATATGTGGGTACATTCTCTCTCACACACACACCCTCAGTTATTGAAGACGTCTCCCACCCTACATCAACTGTCACTTACGCCCCTCTTTGTGGCTTTTCTAGCTCCTGCTCGTAGATGGAAATGGCATTCTCCACCACAGAGGTAAGACTCTTGAATTGGCTTTTTAGTCTAGCAACAATCGGATTTTCCTTCCATATTTGGTTGGTCTGTCATTGCGCCTGGGAGTTCTAGAGATCCCAGCATGGGGAGCTTCTCTCCAGTGCTGGCTCCCATCTTTTACAGGGCCCTTAGGAAAGATGCCCTCTGTTTACACCCTCTCTCACACAAACACCCCACTCAAAGGGGGCAGACCACTTCATTGCCACTGTCCCCTCACCCTTTCCCTCTGGACCCAGTTCTCCCAAAGGCTGCTCTTATCATTGCTTGCATGCTTGAGGAGAGCAGGTGAGGGAGCAGTAGCAAGATGGGAAGAGGAGCACCAGCCCCACAACTGGGTGGGGTATCCTCTTGATGCTGACCCCTGACCCTGGGTCCAGCTCATTGCAAAAGTTTGTGGGCTTGCCTCTTCTGGCGTGCTTTAGCTTTCCTTTGGTAGTTTGGTTCTCGCACCCTCATAAAGAGACCCACAGCAAGTCGGAAAGCTGCCTTCTTTGCTTCAGCATCTTCCCACTTTTCCTTCGGCAGGCTTCGGCATTGCCTGCCATCTCGGTGTGCTCACAGGCCTCCCCTGCGTTGGTGTAGCCAAAAACCTCCTGCAGGTTGATGGTCTGGCCAATGACGAGCTGCACAAGGAACAGGTAAGTCCGGGATAGCGATTCTTAGCTCACATTCCAAACGGCCATCGGGAAGGTTCGTAGATCAGCGGCGGAGCATCTGCTTTGAACGCAGAGGGGGGCCAGGGTGAATCCCCAGCATTTCCAGGAAGGGCTAGCATTTCCAACGCAGGAAGGGCTAGCATTTCCAACGCAGGGGAGGTGTAGCCCAGGTGTAACACTGCTTCCAGCCAGTGTTATAAACAAGCTAGAGGGACCAATTCTCTGTGCTCAGTGTAAGGAAGCTTTCTATGAATGGTACATCAAGTGAGCCTTTGCTTATTGTCCTCTTGTAGGAATTGTAGAAGATTTTGCTGGTTTATTTGCACTGCAGTTGCAGTTCTGCTATGTATATGTGTGTGTGTCCCATTAGAAGGGATGCATTGACCAAGATGCGCTGTGTCAGGAAACCACAGCCAATCTTGGATTCCTGACGTGTGTGCATAGACATGCATTTGTTGCATGCACCTGAGAACAGTCTTATGGGTAAGCGTAATGCATTTTACGCATAGTGGAGTGGCCCCAAAAGGGAAGTCACTCCTCTTTGCGTGGCATAATCCCTACAAGAGAGAATTCCACCCAGGCTATTCCTGCCCCAGACTCTTCCTTCAGGGACTTGCTGTACAGAGCTGCAGGACTGAACAGATACTAGCAAAGGAAATGCCTGGCGAGTGTGATCCCAACCTCTTTTTCTTTTTCTTAATTGTCTCCACTTTCAATTCATAGTCTTTTTCACAGTTCATTTACATTTAGTGAGAGACACTTTTGTCATAGACATTTTACAGTTGGGGGGGGGGAGGAAGAGGTGGGGAGAGAAATGGGGGTATTGTTCTTTTGTTCTGTTGCCTATTAGTGTAGCAATTTGTGTCTCACCATCACATGGGTAGGTCTTTCGTTTATGTATATATTTCTATTTATAAGGCAAGAGATGAGGGGTTCTGAGCTTGGTTGCTTGCGTTCAGTTGCTTGCAGTGTGGGTTGTTTGTGTAGGGGTGGGTGGGTAGTATTAGGTCAGGCATAGGCAACCTTTGGCTCTCCAGATGTTTTGGAACTACAGCTCCCATGATCCCTGACAACTGGCCCTGTTAGCTAGGGATCATGGGAGTTGTACTTCCAAAACATCTGGAGAGCCAAAGGTTGCCTATGCCTGTATTAGGTTGTTGGATCCCAACCTCTTAAAGCAGAAGGAATTCTAGGAAGTCGCCTAACGTTGATCAAGTTTATAACCCCATGGACTCGTTTTAGCTGCAACAAACCTATTGTATTCTAGATCCAAGACCTTCAGGCAGGAGGAGACACATTCCCCCTATTGAGTACTTCAGGGAAAATCTTGGGTATGGTAAGTACTGGGGTGCAGGGAGGGGCACTATTGATAGTGAGCAGAGTAGGAAGCGCTAAGCCCCTACCAAGGGTGTCATCAGATAGATGGGGAGTAGGCCCTGGTGGATCCTTTGAACCAGGCAGAGGGCCTTCTTGGTAGTGGCACCCTCCCTGTGGAATGCCCTCCCATCAGATGTCAAGGAGATAAAGAACTACACAACTTTTAGAAGACATCTGAAGGCAGCCCTGTATCAGGAAGGTTTTTTTGTTTGACGTTTTATTATTTTTAAAAGGTATTTTGCTGGAAGCAAAATAAAACCCAGCCAGGTGGGTAGGGCATAGATAATAAAACTATTATTATTATTATTATTATTATTATTATTATTATTATATCGTCATCGGTCATTGTCGTCGTCCATCTGGCAACAGTGAGCCCTGAACTGGCTCCAGTCGCTTTGGCGTTTGCACCCAACTCATTGTCCCTTATACCATCTCTTGTTCATTTGTTTTTAAATCTGCCCTAGGCTTTGCGCAGCTACGCCAAGAGCACCAAACCTGTGTACGTCTCTGTGGGCCACAAGATGAGCCTTCTGTCTGCTGTGCAGTTAGTGCACTCCTGCTGCAGGTATCGGGTTCCTGAGCCCATCCGACAGGTGAGAACAGGAGTTCAGGTGGAAGGGTGGTGCTGGCAGCCTCAGGCCAAGGGACCAGCTGATCTGCCAATTTGCCGCGTCAGTTGTAGGCTAGGGCTTCCAGTGGTGGTTGACCTGATGGCTGCCAGAAGGTTGCCAACACGGCGATGACCATCGTCCTGTTGTTTGTCCTCAGCGTCTTGTGTTCTGAGGTTGCTATACGTCCTCTATTTGCGGAGGCTTCAGTTTAGGTATCTTGGCTGATGATAGCCATCAAAGATCTGTCCTCCATGACAGGGGGAGGTAACCTGCTGGTTTTGGCCTAAATGCCCAAAGCACTCAGAACTTGGGCAAGAGCAATCTGTCTCTTCCTTAGCAGGATGAGCAGAGAGACAGAGAGGGATGGGGTGGCAGACACAAGGAGTGGCAAGGCAACCCAGCCAGATGGGCAGGGGGATAAATTATAAAATTGTTGTTGTTGTTGTTGTTGTTCTGGCCCACTTTTAGCTCTGGTCCCACCCCCTGCTGACTTCTACCCTGCGCACTCCTGGCATGTCACCACCAGCAAATTACGCCTGTCATGACCACCGGCCACCTGCCAGCTAGCCAACCTCTGGGCCTCATGCCATCTAAGGAGAGGGTCTTCCTGGCTGACACAGAGTGTAATTCCCTTTTAAATAACTTGCTGCTGCCAGATAAAGCAGAGGAACTCTTTCTTTCCTTCTTTCCTTCTTTCCTTCTTTCCTTCTTTCCTTCTTTCCTTCTTTCCTTCTTTCCTTCTTTCCTTCTTTCCTTCTTTCCTTCTTTCCTTCTTTCCAAGGCTGCCTTAAACTTACAAGGCTGCCTTAAATCAGGCTTAAACTCTCCCCTGGGGTCTCCCTGAAACTTCCTAAGGTAGTGCAAGGTTTATGGCTCCCAGGTAGGAGGGTGTTTGCAATCAGCTTAAACCACCTGGGTTTATGAAAAAGCAAAAGGAAATGACTAAGATTGGATGGAAAAAATATGGCGTTTTAAAGAAAAGGTATTACAAGGAAAAGTTACAGAAAAGCAGTATATTCCCCAATGGAGCAAAATAACAAAATAGATTAAAGTGTGATCCTCTTTTCCTCTTCTCTTATTACATGCAGTAGAGCTGGTTCTCACTTATTCTCACAAAGCCTTTTCTTATCACACTGAGACCCACCTTGGTCTGCCCACCTCCAAACTATACGGGGCCAGCTCTTCATAGACCCCCGGTGGCGCAGTGCACCACGGCACGGGGCTGGTAAGTTGGGTGCCGGCCTGGCAAGGAGGGCACCGCGCGAAAACCAATTGCGCCCTGCGAGGGCGGGGCGGGCAGCGGAGCGATCTCCGCCCCTCAGCACCAGGGCGCGCGATCTGCTCAAGACGGCCCTGAAACTATACGAACTGCTTAAAAAAGCAAAAACAAACTTTGTTTGCCTGCCCCCACTTTATATCTTCAGTTCCTCCTGTCATGCTGCACAAGTTCACCTTCTAATCCCCAAATAGTATGAGATAGTATACAGCATTTCCTAAAAGCAAGGCTCAATTCCTTCACAACCTCCAAGGTGGGGAATCGCCGCCCCACAAGCCGAATCGGACCTGCCAAAGCTCCCCATTTTGTTTTGTGAGGCCACTTTAGCTAAGCCATGCCCGTGCGTGCATTACATATGGCATGGGCCAGATCCAGCACTCTGGCCATTACATCACACCGGCTGTTCCTTCTGCTCTCCAAGCACATAGGTGCATGGCCTTTTAGCAGGCTGCTTTTTATTGCAGGATTTGTTTACTAGGAATTGCTTTTGGGCTGGCTCCATCCATAACTGCTTAGCAAATCATTAAACACCCTTCCCAAGAGATCTTCCCCTTTTAGGACGCACTGGATAGTTAAGATTTTTGCAAATATCCTAGCCCAGGCATGTCCAAAGTCCATTTCAGGGGCCTGATCCGGCTCGTGGGTTGGTTCAATCCAGCCCCTGTGGCAGTTTACTTCCTGGGCTAAAATCCTAAAAAAAAACCTCAACAACTTTGGTTGGCCCTTTGGTCGGCCCTCATGGACCTTCACTTCATCAAATCTGGCCCTCTTTGAAAAAAGGTTTGGACACCACTGTCCTAGCCAATGACATTTTCCCCTGTCACCCCTCTGTCAATCACACCATGGCATCAAGGGGAGCAATTTGCTTTTGCTGAGAAAACTATAGGGTGCCCAACTATAGGTGGATGAAGTCTCCCATCCGAATTTCACGCCTGGGTGTTCCTGGAGTGCAGGATTTGATGTCACTGCACGATATATTACTGCCTACGATGCAGGTGGAGGTTGCCCACGAATAACTGGCAAACCTGCACACCAGCAGACTTAAATGGCGACCACAAGGATAAAAGGAGTAGACTAAATCACCCACCTCCTTTCTAAGGCCTCTCTTTTCTTGAGATGGAGATGCCTTGCCAGCTGCAGGAGGCTGTGCACTCACTGGCTGGCTGGCTGGCTGGCTGGCTGAATAGCTCTAGCAGCATTGCTCACATCACCAGACTGCGGTGCTGCCTCTGGCTCAGGACCCTGCAAGAGAGTCTTCAGAAGCTCCCCGTTGAGAATACAGCCAGAAGGTGGCAGTGCTAGACCACCTTTCTTAACCTGGAGGCTGCATTTGAGCAGCGGGAGATTGTAGAGTGGTGCGTGGGCAATCAGACATGCCGATAGCCTGTGCCTTTGCTGGCTGCAAGGTAGGATGAAGTTCAGGAGAAGCGGCTTCTCCCTTCCCTGCAGCACTCTGCGAGGGAGTGCTGTTTCCAGGGCCCAGCTACCAAAACCGCAGGGAACGTTTCTTAGTCGGCGGAGTGTGCGTAGTTGGGGCTCCCTCTTGATCTGCGGTTGCTTCGCACATGCATGCATGTGCTCATCATTTATTTGCTACAGCATTGCCTAAGAAGCCATAATAGTTCAAGCATCAGAGGGAGGGAACGAGAGGGAGAGAAGAAATGCTCGCACTGCGTCACATCATCACAAATACAAGGCCTCTCGTTGTGATCGCTTTGCGTTTCCAAGTCACCAAGTGCTCTGTGATCCAAGGTTTTGGGTGCGCTTGTGAACTAGCCCTGAATGGAGCCTGTTCCAGTGTATATTTGAAAAGAAAAACTGCTCCAGTGTTTCTGTTTGATTGCTGCAGCATGCTCCACATCTCACAACACTTTAGTAATGGTAGGTTGCTTCACCCCTGCTCTTACTACTACACAGGAGAAAGTCCCCTGTCCACAAAAGAGCAGGGGGGAAGTTTGTTGTGTGATTTTAGGCCCCTCTTTCCGTGCTTCCCAGCACTGGAATGAAACAGGCTCCAGTTCGTTGGGAACAGAACTTCCAAGCTCCACAGTCTCCAAACATGCCCTGGGCTGATGTTCCCAAATCTCTTCCCAAAATACTCCCGGCATAACCTCAAGCCCCTAATGCTGCTGCTGCTGCAGCTAGCCTATTCCAAAAATAGGTGTGATCTGGAGGGATTATTAAGGCAACATGATCCATCTTATTGATTAGCCTCTTGGTTTAATAAGCCGGGTTAAGCTGACTCTTAGCACAGTGCTAGGAGTGAAGACTGGCAAGACTTTTTTTGCAAACGAAAAAGACACTTAATAAGGCATCAGATAAACTTGCTTTAGGAGTGTCTCCCAAACCCAGGCTACCAAAAGTGAAATGGAGGTAGCTCTTGATGCTGCTACCAGTTAGTGTGACACTTAATAAACTAGAATTGAAATGCCGCAGGTTTTATTGAAATATACTGAAATGCATTCAAATCCCCTGGTTATGAACCCATTTGGGCCACTAGGGACTGGAAGTCCCTGGTCGTGAATTTCATTGCAAAGCCAGCTTTTTAATCAAAGGAAGCAGAGTTATTTGTCAGCTGGGTGTAAGATGAGATAAATTCCTCCAGTGAAACAGTTCCACCTGTAGCCATTTTTCATTTTCACTCCAGATGGATGGATTTATTTTGGAAGAGCGGGGTGGCCTTTAGCTTCTACTGTAGCATATAACACAGCTTGCTTGTTTGAGCCATCTAGATTCCCTTGTCCCGAAGGGAATTCTGGTATGGAGCTGAATGATGGGAACTAATTTTGGTAGAAAAGTGTAGGAGAAGGACTCTCAAAGTTTGTCATAATGAACCTTCCCAATGGGGAGGGATGCTGGTAGCCGGCAGGCATTGAAAAGCAGCACCTTGCAAAATTCCCTTACTTGTGCCTCTTAATCTAACTCTTATTAAATGTACAGGCGTCCTGTCTAAGTATGGACCTGACAAGCTCTAATGGAACAGTGAGACCTAAGAAGCAATTAGGCTGAGGGCCTGATACAATCAGCCATGTCATTTTTGACCACAGTTCCCATTGCATACAAAGACTAACGCTGCCTCTGCGTACACATGTAAGCTTCTCTATCTTCAAAGGCATTAGTTGAGCTGCAGTGGTATTAAAGAATATTATCCAGTTATAGTGGAGAAGAGGAAATCTTCCTTTTTAGCATTCCCCAGTGAAAGTGGAGAGGCCAGCTTTGCCTTGAGCAAAAGAGGAGAAGAGGCTTGAGGGTGTGCAGGACAACTGTGTAGCTACATGGAGGAGAGGGAAAGATGCCTAGCTGGGGGACAGGAGGAGCTGTCTCTGCAGAGGGCAAGGAGCCTGGCTGCTGGGGACCCCCAATTGCCAAGGGAGACTCTACCAGGGACACTATGTTTGGGGGAGAAGGAGGAGGCGGCTGAATGCCGTGTATTGGTTTGAAATCGTTAACGAAAACCAGTGGTTAACAACAACAGAAAGAAAGTTAACCTGTCCAAATATGGGCAAACCAACTTTGTCCTGCGGAGTGCTGCAGAAACTCGATCCCAAGGGATAGGGGTTGGGCAGGCAGGTTATTCTGTGATATTTGGGAAGCCTGGAAGGTGGTAAAACTGGGTATTGGCTTGTACATCAGGCCTAAGCATTGCAAATGGAGCCCTTCCCTTGCTGCCCTCATGGATTCAGTGTACAACATGCAGGCTTGGGAGATCTAGGGCATGCATGGGATATGTTGTGCCCCAGGCCTTCTTCTGGCTCATGGCATGAAATGAGACCTTCCTCAGATAACTGTAGGCATAGCAGGGAGAGTCTGAGCTGTACCATGCAAGTTACAATAGGCGCCTCTAAGCCCTGGCAAAGGCCAATGGCAGTTCAGAGGGGCTGGAGACTTGTGGCCTGGTGAGATCTGTTCTGAATCCTGGCTGACCAGCCACAGGAAATGATAAACCCTCCACCCCATTCTCAGCCCTGGCACAGAGACTATCTCATATGACTGCTGGTCAAACACACCCAAGTCTTTGCCCCAAGTGGTGTGAGAAATGGTCAGAAATTGGGAAGGGCGGGTTGTGGGACGTCTTTATTGTCTACCATCTGGTGAGCTCTGAGTTAGTGGCAGCAATTTCCCCCGCAAGGCTGATGAGCCCATTCAGATGGTTTGTCCTTGGAGGTTTATTGGACCTCATGGGTTCCTAAATCTTTCCAATGAGAAAAGCTGATGATCCCATTGCAGCCCTGGTCTCGCTGCCAGGTATATTTGTTTTTAAAAGCATTGCTGTAATTACTGACAATTATTTTATTATATACACCACTTAAATATTTTTTTGAGTAAGCAAATCTATAATTCCCCCCCCCCCCCCTATATCAATAAACCCAGCCAGACCACAAATCCTCCACAAAGTATTGGCTTGTTCTAGAATTAGGAAGTGATTCCCCTGGGAAGCCTAGTGAAATACGTTCCCCAAGGAAGCGTGTGACAACCCATGATGAGAATTCTGTCCCATTGGCTCTCTGCTATTTCAATCAACTCAGCCATTTTGGCAGCATGCGCCTGCTCACATCACTTCGTTCTGAACACTGAACTGGCACACCTGCTGTTTGAGCTGGAGAATCAGTCAAAAACTTATAGATGCATACATACATACATGCACATGCTCACATACAATATATTCATAGCCTAGAAGTAACTGCTTGAATCTCCAGAGAAGTGGACACGGAGCAATGGATTCAAGCTACAAGAAAGAAGATTCCACCTAAACATTAGGAAGAACTTCCTGACAGTAAGAGCTGTTCAGCAGTGGAATTTGCTGCCAAGGAGTGTGGTGGAGTCTCCTTCTTTGGAGGTCTTTAAGCAGAGGCTTGACAGGCATATGTCAAGAATGCTTTGATGGTGTTTCCTGCTTGGCAGGGGGTTGGACTGGATGGCCCTTGTGGTCTCTTCCAACTCTATGATTCCTTTGGGAAATCTCTAACCTGCTGAACAAGTCATAGGTATAGAAGACCGTTTTCTCCAAGTTATTCAGAAGGCACCTCCCATTGAATCCAGACATGGATCAGGGACGGCTCACAGGAGCTCATGCCTGCAGAGTACATTCTGTGCATGCAGGAGGTCAAATTTTCACCATTTCAACTTTTAGACGGGGTCAGGTCAGAAGTGACGATGAGAAAGTTGGAGACACCCAAGGCTAAGTGGGCGCAGAGTAGCCTGACCCTTCTACAAGCCCTCTGGATTTGTTCCTTGATTTCAATGCCCGTTCTATTTTTTTAATTTTTTTTAAAGGCACCCATGACAGTAGGCAGGTATCGGGGATGTGTTTTGCCACCTAATTACTTGAGCCAGATTGGAGCGCAGCCTGGAATTAATAGGGAGGCCTTGTGGTGAGTTGTTGGGTGGGAAGTCAGTCCAGAAAATGTTCCTCAGATGGTTGGCCTAAGCATGGGCAGGGCTGGGATCTGGGCGTTTCTTCTTCATTGTTCATTAGGTGTCATTTATTCCCTCTCGTCCCACCACAAGCTCCTCAGATACAATCGCAGACATCAGCCAGCCAAAACAAACTGCCCACCCCGGTTCTGTTTTCTGCCCTGATTCCAGGCCGACATAAGATCCAGAGAGTACATCCGGAAACATTTGGAAGCCGTCTCTGCATCGCCTCAGCCAGAGAGGTAGGTGTGGGCGATTGGGTGGGATGCATGGCCGCGCATCCCCTTCGGGCAATCTGCCTTTTTAATGCTCTTCGGTAATGGCATTAAAGGGACAGCTAGGGTAACGTGGCAAGGTGAAATGACCGCAAGGCCCACACGGCCTCCGGGAGCAGGCTATTTCCAGCAAAGCACCGTGTTGCGCCATGTGTTCTCGGGGGAATCACGTGGCTCCGCGCTGGGCATGGCAGAAATGCGTTCGGTTCGCATTTGCCTTCAGAAGGTCACAGAGGATTTGCCAGTGGTGGCAGTGCAGAAAAATGCAAGTCCTGAAACGGATGGGGTGGGGGCAGAAGGTAGACTTCTGGCTGCTCTGCAGTAGATTTGCCAACAGTTTCTTTCCCGATTCCCAATCGCAGCAGCAAAAATGCTTCACGCAACCTGCCCTTGTGAGTTAGGCTACTGAGAAGATGAAGAAAGCTTGGGGAGAAACCCCCGAGTGGATTTTTGTGTGACAGGTTTGTGTAGCTCAGTTATTGGCACTGTGAAAACCAATTCTTGGGCTCAGCATGTGCTCAGAGCTACCCTGTCCCCTGGTTTTCTGTTGCCACTATGTTGAACCCAGTTTCAGTTGGTTCTTGTAACGGAACCAAAGTTGATCCTGCAAGCCTGGAGGCTGCCCATTCCAGTTCAAAGTTGCAGGACTCTGGCTGCTCTGGGCATTGAGACTGCTGCATCTTCTATGCTGTGTTAAATCACCCAGGTGATGTTTTGCTCCTACAAACCAACCTTGCAGCCAGGGCAGATCTGCTCTGCTAGGAGGGGGAGGGTGGAGTTTAGGAGGATAGTTGATGAGGAAAGGGATTAATCTCTGAATGGTGCAGCAAAACTTTTAAAAAGCATTTGACCTAGCATGGTGGGGAGGGGCAGATTAGGTGCTGTGGATCAGGCGGCAAAATGTTTCGGTCTGGCCCTGTTTGCTACTCTGCCCCAAACCCTGCTTCGTTCCAGTTCATTTCTGCTTCATTCCAGATCTGCAATCCAAATATGATGCTATGTCCAAATAATAAGGCAGAATCCTCGGGTTTTTTTTAATGCTGTCCTTTATTATTGTCCTTTCACTGCATTTATGACCTGCCTGTTATCTGTAGTGGCTTCATTTTCAGCCCCTAGACTCATTTGCAGCCTAGAATGTCTACTGACCCTGGGACCACCTCCATTCATAATACGTAAGCCTCGCCTAAGTAGAGGTTAAAGGCAGCCAGGGAAACTGTTTTGGAGATGCTTCTTCCCCTCCGTAATCTGACAGTTGCCTTCAGGCTGAAGCTCTTGGAGGAGCCAGGATCATAATCCTGGCACGGAGGGAGTGATAGGTGTTTTAAGTGAGTGCAAGTGTCAGCCCCCCTGAAAGGCTATTAGCATTTATCCGAAGGTGGGATAATGGAAGAGGTGAGGATTAAGCAGGCCAAGTCCCTCTGCAGAGAGCTGACAAATTGCCCTCCTACCCTTTGGAGCCTGATGCATGCAGGATTCTGCCTTCATTCAGGGCCACTGAGGTTTGAGAACCATCTGCCACCATCCCAGCTGTTGTTGTCTCTGTTCAGCTCAAGGGGTCCTGAGCGCAGGATACGCCCCCAGCATGCGCTGCCCCAGGCCAAGGCTCTTGTGCCCTCCCGTCCCATGCTGTTCCTGCTTTTTATGTTGTGTTTGCATGTGTGTGTGCATGTGCTGGGAATGTTTACCAGGGCTGCAAGTTTTTAACAGGTTTGCGTTGCTCACCGTAACCCCCAAATGGCGCTGTGCTTGATCTATTCTAGATTCAGGAAAGGTACATGAGAGGTAGATTCCCTCCACCCCCAGATTCCTCGGTGCTTTTTGTTCTGTGCTCCTTTTACACATTCTAGCCTAAAAAGGGAAAGATGCTCTGATTATTCTGCCCACACCTTCCCAGAGGTGCAAGCTATTTTGATGCCTTGAATTTCACCTCTTTCTTGCTGCTGTTTGCCCTGGTCATAGGTTTCCAACAAGGCTCACAGTGCAAGGGCAGAGATGGGCAGCAGCAATCGTTTGCGATGGAAATCCTGTTCCAACCAAGAAAAATATCTCATGCCATCTCTGCTTAGACCGGGGAGGGTGTGAGTATGCAGTTCCAGGGCTTCCGTTCTGCACAATTCTGATATGTAGGCACACTGCCCTATGGCTGATCTTGTGAGGCCTACATCTCAGAAGTAGGAATGGCTTAAATGCAAAAGGCCACAAGTGAGGGCTGCAGTTCTCAAGGCTGCCTTCCGAGAGCCTTTACCGTCAACTGTTCCGCGCTGCCTTAAATCATGCCTTATCATTCATTATTGATTATTCAGTTCAGGAAAAAACAAATTAATTTTTTATTGAAGGACAAGTAGGGGTGGGGCGGGGCACAGTGTTCTGGGGAATCACAAAAAGCTTTTTAGATCACGGTGTTGCAGCAGGAGGCCAGTAAGGAAAAACGTCCTTCATTGTGTTCCCCCCCCCAAAAAAATTAAAAAATATATATTGGTGGCAGGTTGTAGGGTCTGCAAAAATCTTTCAGCATCAAAGCAGGGGGCCCTCGAGAGCAATGTGTGTGTGTTTAAACAGGGTTGGGGAAATTTTTCAGTCTGAGGGCCACATTTGCTTCTGGGCAACTTTCCAAGGGCCGTATCCCTGTGATAGGTTGGACTTGAGAGAAAAATGAGGAAATGTAAATTTTACCCTGGTGCATTAGGCTTGTTTACACACGCACACACACACACACCTTCTCTATCCCCCATCCAGACAAGGAAGAGATATTAACAGAGTTCTAGCATTTATTTTAGCTGGAGTACGAAGCAGGACAAGGGAGAAGTAGAGTTCTGAGGGATAGCTAGAAAGGCCTAGAGGGCTGCAAATGCCTGCCCCCATTTTAAAAGATGGGCGCATTGAGAGGGGACCCACAAAAAACATTTGCAATCATGGACTTATAAGCGGGGGGCATGCACGCATACAGAAAATAAATAATGCTTTTTTTAAAAAAAAGAATTACAACTTTGTGGTGGGGACTTTTGTGAGGGGGTAGGGCAGCCTACGGCCTGCAGGGCATAGCTTGGCCACTCCTTGTCTAGTATGAGCTGTGTCAAGTTGCAAGACCTGAGCGCCCCCCCTGGCCCCCAAGTGGAGGTTGATGTTTAGGGCACTTTTCTTTGCAAGCCAGTGCACTTTGACTGAGGTGTCCTATTGCATTTTGAAGGGCTTTACTAGAAAGTAAATGAGCTGAGGATTGCCACTTCTGTTCCTCCAGGTCATAGCTGCCAAGTTTTCCCTTTTCTCACGAGGAAGCCTATTCAGCATAAGGGAGAACTTGGCAGCTATGCTCCAGGTATCACAGCCGCCGCCTACAAATACAGGAACCTGTGAGTGTAGGAACTGTTCCCGTCAATAAGTAATCTCCAAATAGTGGCTTTTGTTGAGATACTGAAAATGTTACTCAAATAGGCTAATTAATTAGCTAACGGCAAGGCTGTTGATGAGAATTTTTTTAAAAAAGAAAAACAACCTCTAATTTGTTTGGCAGCCGTGGAAGTGTTCTTTCTTTTTTATACATATAAACATTTTTATTAGATTTTCCAATTTAAATATCTAAATCATTTTCAAATTATACAAATTATGCAAATATCAATTAAACAATCCAAATCCTCTGCCAAATTATACAAATTTATCGACTTCCCATGCTTCAGACTCAGAAGGCCTAGTCCTCTTATAGTCACTGCAGTTCTTTTCTATATAGTCCAGATCTTCTTCCATAATCTATTATTAGCTTTCTTCTTTTTTCAAGTCACTGAGTTCTTCCGGCAAGCAAGATGAATCAAACCATATATGATTCTGTGTGAAGTTTTGCCATAATTCCCTTTTATAAATCTAGCACTGTCTCCTCACACGCTGGTATCTTGCCAAGTCCGTCCAGAAATCCACAAATCTTTTCCACAGCTGGCAGCCATTCAATAAATCAGATCTTAAAGCCTCTGTGATGATTTTCTCCAAGCCGCTACTAGAAGCGGCCTTTTCAGGGGAGGTTTTGCCAGGTCACAACCGTATACCCCCTTTGACTGTTGCTGTAGCCGGCTCTGTCTCCAAGATGGTGGAAGTTGTTTTTGTAACTGCGTCATATCTCAGAAATTTCTTGACAAGTTTCCAACTGCTAATGAGCTTGCTTCTCTCTGATGTCCATAAATTTAGGGAGTCTTTAGCCACATTCCAGGCAAGTCCCAAATTACAAACTTTAATTATTTATATTTTCAATTCACACAGTCTACAGTATATATTTTAAAAACCATATTATCTCAATAAATTTGCAACATTCCGATCTTGCTCACTTTATAAATGCTGCATACGGCTCTTCCGGAGGGAGGTTTGTTAAGTAAATAATAAAACACAATTATAGAGTTCTAGCCTCCCCCCTTCTGCTCCGTCACATACGTCATCTTGCCCTGGTGTAAAACATTCCTCAGTTATCTTTTGTTTTCTCAGTGGCTGTGCTTTGCAGAATAAATCTCTTCCTTGTCTGAAGCATGTCCACAACTCATATCCAATTTCTCTCTTAAGTCATGGAGCCCAGTTCTCTCGTAGAATCAGCGTCCCATGAGGGCTTTCCATCCAGTGCCCCCAGCCTCTCCTTCCTTCCGAAGTCGAAGCTGGAAGTGTTCTTTCTTTCCCCCTCTTTTTAATACCTCCTCTCCTCTCTAGGATGAGTGAAGACGCAGACGCAGACTCTGAACATTAACGCAGCATTGAGGACGTTCTTCAAAACCTCTTTGTCCAGGACAAGTGACAGAACAACCTCCCAGCTGCCCTGCGACTCCTGCTGACTTCCCCGTGCAGCAGAAGGAACAACGGAGCTTCAGTGCCACAACATCGGGGCCCTGATCCCCCAGTTGTACAGCTGGGGCTATCTCCCACCTTTGGGGCTGCTTCTCACCTTTTGTAGCAGGAAAAACTCTGTTGGTTACCAGAGCCCAGACTAGGTGCAATGTTAGTTGCACAAAGAAGAAAATGTACACAGCACTACTGCAATGGAAATAGGTAAAAGTTCGAATCCGTGTGTTGGGGCAATGGGAATAGCATTTGTGGGGACCCTGGGAGTGAAGTTTAACTCTATCCTTGCCTACTAGAGTCCCATCTCTTCCCCAAAGCTGCTATTTGCATTTCAGAGGAAGGGCTTGTTTACACTTCCGCTTCCCCCGTGCCTAGAAAGCACGGGGCCTGAGCAGTTTTGCACTTGACCTTTGTTCCGCAGCTTTCCCTTGAAAAAACCCACTCTTCGGTGCTAAATCAGAACAAACAGCAAACCTAGTTCCGATTAGCCTCAAGTTCCCACTGGCACTAATAGAAATGCAAATAGTTATATTGGAGAAGCAGGTTTTCTCGAAACCACAACAGAATTCAAGTCCCCCTCCTCCTCATGGTCTGAGGCTGCTCCCTCTTCCCTGCATTCACACAACTTGCATCGCCCTTAGTTCAGCCCTGGATTGGGAAACTGCACTCTACCCCGGTTGCTCCCAATATAAATTTGGGCAGGTCCATATATTACATTTTTCTATGCACACATTTCGAGAGCATTGTCTTAAGCATGCAATGCGTGAAGAAGCCCCAGCTCCTGCTGTGAAAGGAGTGGAAACTCAGGAGTGTTCCAGGAAACTCAGGAAACTCAGACAGTACCTGTCTTCTTTCCTGGCACAGCCACACGCAGGTCAGGAAGAAAGCATTGCTTCTGTTTGTAAGATCTTAGTCATATTTGAGATCTTTGAAGTGCTGAAAATAAACCTTTGTTGGTAATCTCTGAACGATTGTATTCTCCCACACACACACACACACACATGTGCGGTTTGCCAACAAGGAGGCGTCCGAGAACCTGTGCTCAATACAGCAAGAAACCAGGCTGCTAATGGGGAAATAATATGGCAAGGAATGGGAATTCCAAGGGCAGGGATTCCATTAAGGGCTGTGAGTTTAGCCAAGCAATATGGCTCCACTCATTTGGGCAGTGTTCTCTCTCTTTCTCGCCTCTCCCCCCACCTCCCGCCCTTTTTGCTTGAGCTCTTCTAGCCACATCAAGTCACTCAGCCTCCTGGCTCATTCTGCTCTCCGCTCTGCCTGCATGATCGTTTCTGCCACTTTCACACCTCCCTTGGGAGCAGATGCTGAATCCCCAACTCCTGATGGTCCCAGCAGATGGATAGTGAGAGGACTCTGTGTATCCCGTGGGTGGGTGTAGCTTGAGGAAGCCAACAATCTGCCTCCTTGTTTTGTTGGAGGCCGGGGCTACGCTCAGGCTGCAGAATCTTGCCGGGTGCCTCAGTTAAGCAGCCTTTACTTAGCCCACAAGGGTGACAGTGTTTTGCCTTGGGCAGTTGGGCTTGCGATGGCCAGCGGGGTCTTAGGGCAGCCAGAACTGGAAAAGGGAGATTCATGGTGCCTTGGTCACATGCTCTGGACTGGCATCGTATTAGCAGGAGCCTGACCAGGAAACTCCCAAGGAATGCATCAGACCTATAGGGTTTTTTTAAAAATATAAAAAATGTTTATGTAGTTAGCTTTATTTAGCATGATATTAAAACATTAGTTAAATCTAAGCAAATTCTCGTGGTAGTGAACTGTTAGTAGTCAGAACAAATAATAGGTTTCATTATTTCATTAATTGCCTTATGGAATTAGTCCACAGTTGCTCAGGGTGTATGTAGGGACTCAACCATTCAGCCCTCCTCAATACGGTCATACCTCGGTTTAAGTACACTTCGGTTTGAGTACTTTCATTTTAAGTACTCCGCGGACCCATCTGGAGCGGATTAATCCACTTTCCATTACTTTCAATGGGAAAATTCGCTTCAGGTTAAGTACAGACTTCTGGAACCAATTACACTCATACTTCGGGTTAAGTACGCTTCAGTTTGAGTACTCCGCGGACCGTCTGGGAAGGATTAATCCACTTTCCATTACTTTCAGTGGGAAAGTTCGCTTCAGCTTAAGTACGCTTCAGTTTAAGTACTCCGCGGACCGTCTGGCAAGGATTAATCCACTTTCCATTACTTTCAGTGGGAAAGTTCGCTTCAGGTTAAGTACGCTTCAGGTTAAGTACAGACTTCCGGAACCAACTGTGTACTTAAACCGGGGTACCACTGTATTAGCAGGGGAAACCCTGGCAAGAACTACTGTAGAAATAATACGTATATTGTATACCTATTTGTTCTTGTGGCAACTAGAACAACAGGCCTCAGGAGAAACTCCAGCATGAGCATTCGTCTCATCCTCTGCTTATTTCGGTCCTGTGATCTACTCCAGATCAATTCTGACAATGGCACTCGGCCTTGACCTATGCGTGCATTTGTCGGATCTCTCCCTCCTTGCCCCCACCCCACCCTTCAGGTTTGCTAATGCCCTTCAATCCCATCCCACAGTCCACCTGTCACGCAAGGCCTGAGCTCTTCCCGTCCATGTTGAATTAAGCCCCACGTCTCTTCGTTTTGACCTGCAGCCCCCACTTCACCCCCAGCTGCATAGCCCAACTCTCGCTCCCTTTTCCTCAATCCCATCCCACAGTCCATCTGTTATCCTGAGCTTTGGTTCTCCCCCTTTCCCATTTATCGTGATGTGCCATTCGAGCTCCTCCACCACCGCCCCCTCTCCTCTTAGATCCAATCTGCAGCATCCTCCTCTTCCAACACTTTGGCTTCCCCCGCCATCTCTGCTTCTGCTGATGGCACCAGATCCTGGGCCTGAATCCCTTTCTCCAGTGGCAATCCAGGTCCCCTACAGCATCTGAGACCGCCTGGGTACCCAACACAGCTTTGCAAATATCCTTGCCATCGCCAGCCTTCCCTCGCCAGCCTTCCCTCTTTGCTTAGTGGCCCAGTGCTGTCAAGGAGCCTGGGGAGGGGGGGGGGGACTCCTTGCAGCTGCCGTTTCCCTTTTGCAGCAGCCACAGTCTCAGCTCCCAGATGTGAGCTGGGTGGGGAGCTCAGCTGTGACTCAAAGCTGGGGTGGAAGTCAAAGGGCTGGAGAAGAGGGAGTGTTAAGCAGCTTCTGCCACCCAGCCATCTTGTAACGGGGAAGGATCTGCAGAAAGTGTCATTGGCGAGCTCTGCCTGCAAAAGCAAATTCATTCTGGCTGAGTGAGATGGTGCCATCTGTGCCCAGCTGTTGAGGTGGCAGTGCCTGAGCCCCCAGGCCACCCGCCAGATGGGTCCATCCATCATTCCACTGCTCCACCTGTTCACCCACTCTGGTTCTGCTGGTTGCTTTGGAACGGGAAGATCTGTCAGAAAGAAAGAAAACCGAGAGAGGGGTGTGAGAAAAGAATGGGATACCCCGCTCACTCTGTTATCTTGGAGAACAGAGCCCAGAATTAGCAAGGGGTTGAAGAGCAACAGTGTGTGAATGGCAAGGGGTTCATGGACCCAGCTGATGCAACCTGGAAAGCAACACCAAAAGACACACACAGAGAGACCACCGTCTCCCATAGCCTGTTGTGGCTTCTGAGGACGCAGGAAGGGAACCTTCTGGAACATTGGGCAAGACAGGAGGGAATCCACCCCACAGCACAGTGTCAGCTAGATGCCTTTTTCTTTTTCTGTCTGCTCTCCGCACGGGCAGCAGGAGAATGGAAAAGTGCCTTCCTACTCAGTTCTCTCCTGCCTGCCACGAAGAGCAACAGAATGTTCATTTTCCCCCAGAGCTGGTTTCTGTCTCCAGAATTCTGCCGCCCACTTTTAGTCAAAACCTTCCCTCTGTCATATTAGTTATTTTGTTAGCGTGTGTTGAATCTGGAAAGAGGATCAAGGCGGCAGGGAAGGGTGGCGTGATGCGAAGCCAACCAGCAGGAGCATTAGGTTGGCTCAGCTGGCCCATGTCCGTACCACATGCTGGCCTTGCCATGTCCTCCCGCTTTCCATTCTCATAAGCAGCAACAACAACACAATACAACTGCCAGGAAGTCAGGCAAGAGCTTCCATCACATCAGACCATCCACATCCCATCGCCCTTCATAGGCGGATTTAGGGGAGTGGGACTGGTTCACCCACACTTGAGTTCCACAACAATGATGTAGAATGGAAGGCAAGAAGGGGAGGGGTGCAACAGCACTGGATTTTGGAGTCACCCAGGGCGCTGCTGACATTTGCAAGCCTGGCACTGCATCATTGGCCATGCTGGTTCGCAGTTGGGAGTCCAACAACATCTGGAAGGCCACAGGTTTCCTATCCCCGGGCTGTGGGGGGCCGATGGGACTGCACAATTATTTAGCACCTAATACAAAGTCCTGTAGGTGTGGCAGAATCTAGGTATCTTCCCTTAATCCTTTTTAAAAGGATAAGCTTTTAACTCTCCTGGTTGCAGACAAAAACGGGGCAGCTTCTGCAAAGCTCAGGATAACTCAGACTGCATATGTCTGGGTGAATTTCCAATAACCAAGGCATCACTTGAACGTACTATTCCTTCCCTTTACCCCTTACTTACACAGCTGTTACCTCCTTTAACATGCCCCAGAAGTCCTTGCATAGCACACCAGTTCCAAAGGAGCTTTGTTGGCTGCCAGTTTGCTACCAAACCACATTCAAGATGTTTGCTGTGGCATATAAAGCCGGATCAGGGACCTAGATCAGGGATGGGAAAAACAGTGACCCACCCAATGTTACTCCTATCAACCCCAGCCAGCATAACCAACGGCTGCAGAATTATGGGACATCAGCAACATCGAGAGGGTCACAGGTTCCCCATCCTGGACCAGGATTCTTGACGGAGCCCTTGTTCCCATAGCCATCTGCCCACATGATTTGATCTTGTGTGGATCAAATGACCGTGCCACATCTGCTAAACATCCACTTTGTGGCAACACATGGGAGGGTGTTCCCAGTGCTAGTGCCCCAGTTATGGATTACACTCCCCTGATAGATTTTCAGTGCCAGTTTCACCCAGGCTTTTGGTTAAACTGTTGATTGGTGGAGATGAGTCTCGTCTGCCCCCCACCAAACCTGTTGACTTGTACCTATTTGCTGTTTTAAGGTTGTGTTGGTTTTAATTGTGTTTTTAGTTTATCATATGGTCCGCCCGTCCCCGGATTATATTTAACGCAAGGTGGACTATAAATCTCACAGATAAATACGTTGCAATGAAGCAGCTACTTAACTCAGCTGAGTTAAACGCACACCTACCTTCTCAGTACATAAATCCTATTGTTTGGTTTCTATTCCTGACCCTGCAGACACAATGGCGGATTAGCCTGGTCTTTATCTAATTGGTTTAGAAACAAGAAACAGGAAAACCCGTTCAATATTCGTGGATCGCCAGCCTTAGTAGAAAGACACATGTTTGGAACTTTCCTCCACCCCTGAGACCCTTTAAACTCCTATCCACTGGATGCAATCCCAGGCCAAATTTTATTATGTTATGCCCAGTGATTGTTAGCAGTAAACCTATCTCTCTAACAGTGTCTGTGAGAGATTTTTGTGCACCTCTGCATACCTATTTGGCAGGCTCTCTTTCCCTACATTAAATGTGCAAAGGTGCTTAAGGCTGCAACCCTAACCCCTCTTTCTTTGGAGTAAGTCCCAGGGAGTTCAGTAGGCCTTGCTTCTGAGCAGACACTGTTAGGATTACATGGTAAAGAAGGATCATTTGCCAGGTCCCTGGCTGAACCACATGCAGAGCAGGGCAGGGTCCCTTTCCTTCTTTTTTTCTATAATTTTCTCTTTCCATGGTTCCTTTTGCGTAATACAAATCCTTGCATATTTTATATAAACTAAACCATTCAGTATTCCATTATTACATCCATCAAAACTTATTTACACTGTTGAATTTATCTTAATGCTGCCCATGTTTTCAAATGTACACAATCCTCCCCATATATTCAGTAAACATTTTCCAATCATCTTTAAACGTATGTTCTTCTTGTTCTCTTATTTTATATGTTAGGTCCACAAGCTGCGCATATTCCATCAGTTTAAGTTGCCATTCTTCTTTTGTTGGGACTTTGCTCGTTTTCCATTTTGGGGCTAATGAAACACCATCCATTTCTGGCACGCCGGGGGCAGTCCCACCCCAACTCGGAAAACCATCCTATCTCCCTAACAGCCCCAGAGCCCCAAAAGGAAAAACTAATTAGCTTTTCTATAAGCGCAAAATATATTGCTTTGTTGGATCCCATTGTCTTTCCTATTTCTTTTTTTAAAAAAGTGTATTCTTAATGAGAGCAATAACTCTTAAACAGATGTGTTTCTGGCCAGGAGGAATTGACCCCTAGCTTCTGGCTACAGACCCTGCAAGTGTGAAGATAAATTAGGCTTCTCCACACATAGGGTTGCCAGACTCAATAGAGGACAGGACTTCTGTGCCTTTAATTGCCCTGCTCTCTTTTGAGTCTGGAAACCTTAAAGAGAAACCAGCAGACCTTTTGTTTAATTTCCAAGCAAAGGGTCTGCTGGTTTCTCTTTAAGGTTTCCAGACTCAAAAGAGAGCAGGGCAATTAAAGGCACAGAAGTCCTGTCCACTATTAAGTCTGGCAACCCTATCCACACACAGAGAGCCCAGAGCTCCATCTGCCTGAATGGAGGCACTTGAAGAAGCAACTGACACTCTCTTTGGAACCTCTCCTCACTCTGACTCAGCAGCCCATTTCTGGCATGAGTCAAACCCACCTGGCCTGTCCCCACTCTGCCTCCCATCCATGCTACATATTTCGGAGCAGGCTGCCTTCTTGTGCTGCTCTCATCACCAGCATATTCATGAGGTGCCCATGTGGCCTTCCTGAACCACAGCTGCGTGGAGTGTGCATCCTCCTTCAGCTGGAAAACTGGTAATTAAAGTGAAGAATGACATTTAAGCTTCCTCTGGGTGGGAGGAGAGAGGCTCCCAGGCATCTGGGTAGCATCATGCTCTTGATTACAAGGTTGGCTGTGCAAAGAGGGACCTCTCAAGCATGGCTAACCCAATCCAAATCTTATAGAACTAAGTCGTGAACTAATTTCAGGCCCTATCATTTGCAGTCTTGGTTAGCAGTGCCCCTTTGGCTTTTATAAGCATTAATATTTCTTTTGCAACAGCAATATGGCACTGTCGATGCATATGATGCTTTACAGGCATAAAAGAGCAAGTCCCTGCCCTGAGGATCTTGTAGTTTAAAATTCGACCCAAGGAAGGCAACAGAAATTAAAAGGAAACTGAGCTTAGTGATGGGCAAAAACTCAATAGATGGTGGTTATTCCCGTCACTATATCTCAATGGTAGCAGAACCATTGGTCCACTGCAGCATCTGTTTTGCACGCAGAAGTACCCAGATTCAATCCTGGCATATCCAAGTAGCTTGAAACTCTGCAGAGAGCTACTGCCAGCCACTATGGGGTAGCCAATATGGCACCCTCCATATGTTGCTGGACTGCAGTTCCCATCCGTATTGACCATTGGTCATGTTGGCTGGGGCCAAGTCCAAAAGCATCCATGAGTCCATGGTGGCTACCCGTGGAAGACAATACTGAGTTGGATACACTAATGCTCTGGCTCGGCTTGCTACATCCAAGACAAGCTCCATCTGCTAGCTTTCTGCCTATCATGCAGCTATTTAAAGGCACAAGGGCTCTACTAAAAGGGGAAAGAGTATCCTGTTAGGCAAAGGGAATTGCCGTTCTGCCTCCCCGCATCCCAGAAGACCACAACACAGCCATGCTCTTCTCCTGGAGCTCCGTTCATTTATTTTATCTTATTTATTAGATTTATATACCGCCCTTCATAATAAGATCTCAAGGTGGTTCGCAGAATAAAATGCAGGATAAAAACGGCAAAAAAATTAAAAATTTAAAACAGCAAATCAATAACCTCCCTTTCATTTGCTGCATCTGAGCCAGTGCTTTGTGTTCAGCAATGGGTGCTTTGAGTGAAACAAAACAGGAGCATCATGGCCATAACATGGAAGAGGACAAGGCTTGTGCACATATAAAAACTGTGAAGAAGAGGGTTTCCATGCAGTAGCTTGCTGTCTCATATGCAGCCTGTCACCATGTACAGTATAAAGCTCCCTGCAAAAAGCAAGGAATGGGCTGGGCTAGAATATTCCACACACACCCCACCCCCAATGTTTGGTAGTTCTTTATTTGCAGGAGGTTTATTTATTTATTTTTAAATTAATTTTTATTACTTTTCCATACATCGCAAAACCACCAACACCAATACAACAAAATAAATACAGATACAAAATTAAATTTCACGTTTTTCCCTTGTCTATTTTTGCATTCTTCCTTCTTCCCAAGAAAACAAAAACAAAAAACAAAACACACACATATTTTTAAAAAAAGACTTTTAAAGTATTCCATTGTGACTTCCTGTCTTTACCCATTGCATATACCTTCTCTTTCAGTTGAGTGTACTCAAAATATTTGCCTTTCCTATAGCCATTTATCTAATACATTCTATAACACACTATCTCTCCTTTAATAATTCAGCTTCGTATTCTTCCTTGATCACTCAAATGCTAGCATGGAAAACGTATCATTACTATATTTTCAAACATATTTCCTGTAACTATCCCATTTCTGCACGATTTTTTTTGTTTCGTATTTCCTCTGAGATTACTTGTCAGTTGCGCCATCTCGGCGAATTCCTGTAATTTGCTTTGCCACTCTGTCATTTTTGGAGCCTCATATTTGCAGGAGGTTTAAAACAACCACCACCAGGGGCAGCCCATCCCGTTTTGCCACCTGAGGCGAAACAGGAATTGCTGCCACCTTCCCCACTACTGCCACCACTTACCACCGCATCCCAGCTCTCGCCAAACTCGGTACTCCTGAAAGCCTTGCTGCTCAGCTTCTTCCTGAAGCGGGTAAAGATCTGAGTAGCAACGAGGTGTGCAGGAACACTCTGGCTCTCTCATTGAACTTGATGGTTCGTGAGGAGCCAGGGATAGGGAAGATGAGTTGAAAGGCCACACGTCAAAACACCTCCCTCACTGCGGTGGAAGTGGTGGGGCACGTGGAGCCGGCGCCGCCTCTTGCACTTCCACCGCCTGAGGCAGGTTCTCGACCCCACCTCATGGGCGGGACGGCTCAGACAACAACATACCGTAAGAAGAGCCTCCTGGAACAGGCCAATGGCTTACCTAGTCCTGCTTCCTGTTCTCACAGTAGCCAATCAGATGCCTGTGGAAACGCCACAAGCAGGACCTGAGCACAAGAGCCCTCGCCGCCTCCTTAAGCTTCCAAGAACTGGCATCCAAAAGCATTACTGGCTCCAACTGCAGAGGCAGGGCATAGCTGTTGTTGTTTAGTCGTTTAGTCATGTCCGACTCTTCGTGACCCCATGGACCAGAGCACGCCAGGCACTCTTGTCTTCCACTGCCTCCCACAGTTTGGTCAAACTCATGTTAGTAGCTTCGAGAACACTGTCCAACCATCTCGTCCTCTGTCGTCCCCTTCTCCTTGTGCCCTCCACCTTTCCCAACATCAGGGTCTTTTCCAGGGAGTCTTCTCTTCTCATGAGGTGGCCAAAGTATTGGAGCCTCAGCTTCCGGATCTGTCCTTCCAGTGAGCACTCAGGGCTGATTTCCTTCAGAATGGATAGGTTTGATCTTCTTGCAGTCCATGGGACTCTCAAGAGTCTCCTCCAGCACCATAATTCAAAAGCATCAATTCTTCGGCGATCAGCCTTCTTTATGGTCCAGCTCTCACTTCCATACATCACTACTGGGAAAACCATAGCTTTAACTATACTGTACGGACCTTTGTCGGCAAGGTGATGTCTCTGCTTTTTAAGATGCTGTCTAAGTTTGTCATTGCTTTTCTCCCAAGAAGCAGGCGTTTTTAATTTCGTGACTGCTGTCACCATCTGCAGTAATCAAGGAGCCCAATAAAGTAAAATCTCTCACTGCCTCCATTTCTTCCCCTTCCATTTGCCAGGAGGTGATGGGACCAGTGGCCATGATATTGTTTTTTTTTATGTTGAGCTTCAGACCATATTTTGCGCTCTTCTCTTTCACCCTCATTAAAAGGTTCTTTAATTCTTCCTCACTTTCTGCCATCAAGGTTGTGTCATCTGCATATCTGAGGTTGTTGTTGATATTTCTTCCGGCAATCTTAATTCCGGCTTGGGATTCATCTAGTCCAGCCTTTCGCATGATGAATTCTGCATATAAGTTAAATAAGCAGGGAGACAATATACAACCTTGTCTTACTCCTTTCCCAATTTTGAACCAATCAGTTGTTCCATATCCAGTTCTAACTGTAGCTTCTTGTCCCACATAGAGATTTCTTAGCCAGCCACTAATGGCCTTTTCCTCTATGAACATGGGAACATATTCATAAATGCCAGCAGTCTGAAGGGACACAGCCCATTCTACAGCCTCGCTTTTCTGCATGTGTAGACCAGGCTGCAGCTAATGACCACCAGATCAAATCAAGGGTTTCCAGATTTTCAGCCAGCAGCTTTAGCGATGCCTTGAACACCTGCTGTACAGACATTAGCAGGTGGTGATATTATCCTGGTGGCATGCAAAGCTTCCCCTCTTGATTTCTACAAATCAAGCAACTGTTAAAAGATACACAAATAGGCCAGGCCACTGTTTTTCTGCTCAGCTCATAATCTTATGGTTTTATATATACTGTATGTGTGTATGAAAGAGCAAAGATTTTCTCTCCTGAACCAGCTGCCAATAAATGTTATTACTGTAGTTATTAGAGGGTTCTGGGCTTTGCTGTAGAGAGGGAAAAAGAACAGAATTGGGTGTGTTTTTTTAGGCACAAGAGCAAAATTTCCTCCTGGACAATCTTCTGAGCGCCATGTGCTAGTTGTGGGCGGGATCAAGGGCAAAAGTAGGCAGAGCAAAGAATGCAAAATTTACCCCTTTAGACTAGCTCCGGCGGGAAGGTAAATGGTGTTTCCATGCGCTGCTCTGGTTCACCAGAAGTGGCTTAGTCATGCTGGCCACATGACCTGGAAGCTGTACGCCGGCTCCCTCAGCCAATAATGCGAGATGAGCGCCGCAACCCCAGAGTCGGTCACAACTGGACCTAATGGTCAGGGGTCCCTTTACCTTTACCTTAGCTTTGCACATACATACTACAATCACCCCTCTGTCCTCTGTCCAGGCAAGAAGAGGCATTATCAGAATTCAAGGACACATTCCAGCCAGGCAAAAATATTCCGGGAGGAAATGGAGCTCTGTCTAATTAAATTATTTGCTTTACTGAACCCCAGTGTTAATAACTGTTTGTGATGATGAACCAGAAAATTAAAGCTTTTGGTTGACAATTTTAGTCCAAGCGCTCTCATGACAATCTTGCGATACTAAGGGTAGTAGACCAGTGGGGTTTAAATTTAGGCAAAGCCAATTATTAAATGTCCTACACCAAATCTATAATTCAACAGAGGGAAGATTAGCCTCCATCAGCAATGAAGCATTTTGGAACACAGGATGGAGCAGGAAAAAAATTGCTTTAGGAACTTAAGATTGAACAGCTTCTGTAGATACAAGGTGAGTGCCTGTCCAAATCTGAGCCCTATATAATAACTGTGCTAGGGGCTTAGCTTTAAACACTTCAAGGGTTGACAGTATGTGATTGCCACTTTTGTATGGAAAAAGCATGTTAGAATTTTGGCGCTTTGAGACACTTTTTCCTTTGCATATTTCTGATGTGCTCCCCATGACCCTGTTGACTGAAAAATAAGGTCGAGGTATTTAAAGGCTTTAACTTGTTCTGTCAACTGATGATCCATATACCATCTATGGGCCCTATAGTTTCTTGAAAACACAATGTCTTTAGTTTTCTTGTAATTCACAGCCAGCTGTATGTTTTTATATATACTGGAAGCCGCCCAGAGTGGCTGGGGCAACCTGGTAAAGATGTGTGGGGTATAAATAGTAAAACTATCATTTATGGAATGGGACATCCCTATTTTAATCAGAGAAACATTGGAGAGTATGTGATTAGATATTCTGTTTTGGCTCCCATGAAATCATGGCCTCCAAAGATACGTGTTTTTTAGGGCTCTTATGTAAGTCAGGTGAAAGATGTGTGTCCTGATTTTCCTTCAACATGTTGGAGGGTATGCTCTTCACCATTCACAAAGGTACATACCTTAAAGCCCTTTCCCCACCTGTCTAAATTACAAAAAAGCAAACATTTGAGGCCCTTTTCTCACAGGGAAGTTGCTCCAACAAGCAAATTCTCAACAGCATCTACCTAGGTGCTCCAGTTTCTGATAAACATCTCCACGAACTATGACTGCGACATTTTCAGAGTAAAGGCAAGCCTTGAATGAAGCTTGTTGTTATTCAGCTTCACGAAATATGTTGACCTTCAACTCTGAACATTTTGTTTTGCTTTTGTTAATAATGAATCACTATCAGATGATTATGTAGCAATAGAGAATTAAATGACGGAGGGTTGCAGCTCATCTTTCAGGGGTGACTCGTGATGCCCAAGCAACAGGGCTTTGGTTCCATGGCTCAGTAAGTTGTAAACATGCTGTTCCTTGTCGCAGCCGTTCTAAGTGAGTAAAGCAATGGTATTTGGGGAGAGCAGAGGTGTGAGGTTTGGGCAATCAAATAAGAAACCTGCTTTTGGAGGGAGAAGCCCGTCCTGCTTTGCATGGGTAGGCAACAAGATTGCCTGCTCTTTCTAAACCACTAGCTCTGTCAGTTCTAATCTAGCAGGCGACAGCTCTGAATTTCTTACGGTCCTTTGGGGAAATCCATGGGAGATGGAATTAACGTCTTTGCCTCCTTGCTTTCAACTGTGCCCATGTTCCATAGCGTTGTAACTCCACAGAACATAATGATGTCCTTAATTTTAGAATGTCAGGCCCGTTGTTCAGACAGCACTGCTACAGCTTACCCCATACTATTTAAATGCCACATCGCTGGAGATGGAGGTCAGTGGACCACGATGACCTGCAGACAAGAGCAAAGAACTGGCTTGGACGCCTCCTTTGCTGCCCATATTTTTACGGGCAAGTAGGCACCACCACTGGCCAAATAGCCGGCACTTTCCTTTCGCTTATGTTTCAGTACAAATGCAAATAAGGCTCAGATGCCAGGGCTTTAATTGGATTCCTGCGCAGTTGGTTGGTGGCAGCGGTGCCTGGGGAAAGTCAGATTCTGGCTTTCACTGATCTTCGTGAGCCAGTTGCTGCCTTATGGCTGCTCCTTCTGAGTTTGCTCATGCAACTGATATCAGTTCGTGTGGATGGAACCAGAGGTGGATTTAGGGAAGCGTGATCAGTTCAGTCACGCTGTGTGCAGAGAGCTTCAGGGGCAGCACAGGGGGAGCTGCAACTATGATGTAGAATGGAAGGTACAGCTGGTGTGTGTGCCAGATTTTTGCATTGCACAGGGCACCGCTGAAATTTGAGGCCCCAAGATCCTCCACTGGTGGAAGTGTTCTCCGTCAAAAATTATCACCTCATCTCCCATTAACAGGTCTTGGTTGCCTCTGTCTACTCTTTATGCTATGGCACAAACCTCCAAATTTCTTAGCATGTTACAAGTACCAACTATACTGGAAGAGGATAGTTAACTCCACACTGCTGTTGGAGTACATATGGAAACAGAATGGCTTGGCTTTTTCCTGAGTTATAACCACACTTCCAGTTTGGGAGCACTTGTATTGCAGAGGCCTCTCTACTGGTATATGCACATTGCGTAAGGTATGTTTGTAGAAGGCCTGGAGAGAATCCACAATATCCAGTTTAGAACTTGCCACGTACTGGGAAAATCCATTCAGATTCCTCAATCAGTAGCCCAGTCTATCATGGGTTTTTGAGACTAGAGGGATGATTTTTGCCAATGCAATTGATCTGCATTAATCCTCGGTCGGATTGACTATTCAATGAAGAACATTTATTTTTTATACTGTTCCAACCCATAGGCTCAAAGAAGCTCGTAGCGGTTTTTCCCAAATGTTAAATGTCCTGCCACCTAGGATCTCCTGGTCAACTGGAAGCTGAGTTCTTAGTCTATCCTCTAAAGCAGGAATAGTCATTGTGGTGCCCATCAGATGTTGAGGATTACAACCCCCACCAACCCCACCCAGGATGGTTAATGGCCAGGGATGATGGGGGTTATCAGTGTGGTGCCCTCCCATGGTTTTGGACTACATCTGCTGGGGTGAGTAAATTGGCACCTTCCCACATTATTTCTTTTGTGCAAGTTCAGAAAGCACAGGAACCCTGGCCTCTTTTGCTTCTGGTCACTCTAAGACTGGGGCGGATACTCATTTGCTGCCCCCAACTCATCCCTGAAGGAGCAGCTTACCTGGATGCAAAACTATGCTTCAGGCAACCATCCAATTTCTTGAAAATGCAGTTACCTGGGTAGGATGTGCCTTTCCTTGGCTAGCAACCATAAATTCAGCTGTTGGAGTAATGGCATACTCATGTTCTCTCGCTCTATCTCTCTCTGATGTACCCTAGCTATCGCATTGCATGTCTGTTTTCAACACAGCTCTAGCAAGTGGGTAAGAGCTTACCAGGCCGATTCATGGGACAGCCTTCATAAAGTCGCTCCCCACTGGCCTGTGTGTGTTGCACCGTTGATGGTCTTGACTATGTTTGATGCCTGGCTATAAAAAATGTAATGGGGTGGCAGGGACTGCAATGAGCACCTGGGGACCAGTGTAATTCCCTCATTGTTCTAACCTTTTCTCCCTTTTTATATACCATCAGAGCCCCTGGAAAGAAAGCATGTGCTCACATTATTCTTGCGGCTTGATGCCAGCCAAGTTCTCTGTAGGGCAGTGCCTCCCTTTCAAGTTTGCCGGCGAAGCCCCATAGTTTTATTTTAAGGGCATATTAATTAAAGGCAAACGTGACGCATGTCTTTTGACATCCAAATTAATAGTGAATGAGTTAATTATGAGAGGTGCCATTAGTGTGATGGAAGAGTCTGCACTGGCCCGGCCCAGGGGAGATTAGGAAAACTGGCAAGAATGACTTCATATGAATTCTGTGCAGCACAAAACAGCCTGTGGCTGGTAATCTGAGATGGGGTGGGAAGGTGCCAGTGTTGAGGGCAAGGCCAGTTCTCCCTTCAAATATTATAGCCTGCCATGTCCTCATTTTTTAAAACAGCAGCATAAAAATTTACTAAACATCTAATTAAATCACAAATGAAGCAAAATAATTCAGCAGTCATATTTTCCTCAGTTTAATGCCAACCACCACCACCACCAGTTCAAACTGAACGGAGATGGTGAATCTGTGAGTATATGGATGATGTTGGACTTGCAACGTCCATTAGCTCATGCAAGCATGGCCAGTAGTCAAGGATGATGGGAGCTGTAGTCCAGCAACATCTGGAGGACCTCATCCCTGATGTAGAAGATCTTAGCAACACTGCCAAACTATTATCAGACGCTGGCATTTTCCCGAAGGAAGCCATTCCATCGTTGTAGGAAACCGAAATGCTTTTCTATATGTCTCAACCGCCCTGGCTTGATAGACAGACTGGCACAGATAGGATAGTGCAGACAAACTAGAACGGATGGAAGCTGCCCAACAAGTGTATAGGGGAAAGGAGGATCTTTGACTTACAGCCCAATAACCCTAATAGGATGCAATACCGAATCACTTGCCTGTTGTCGATACATTTAGTACAGCTGCTCTGATAGCGCTGGGCAAACACTCTAGGAAAGAGTTGCGTGATTGCTTAGGGGTCAGTGAAGAAGTTCCTACCTGTTTCTAATGGGGCAAATGTTTTCAAGAAAACAACCCTGTCTGCAAATCAATATGTGGCTCATTTGCTGCTATCTTGATAAACAGGCAACAGCTGCTTTCCTGGCTGTAGGCAATAATTCCACATTTTCCAGGAGAGCTGGAAATAGCAGCCTTGGCTCACCTTGCAGGGATAAAAGCTGAAATACATTAAAGACTGTGCAGACTGGTGGGAACAGGGGATATATGGGAAATAATTGGGTAGAAGAGAGTTACCTAATAGGTAGGGCAATGTGGTGTGTGTTTCCCCCCCTAGGTTTCTTTCGTGAAACTCTTAAGGCAGCATATTAGTGCCACCTCACTTTTTTCAGCATATATTTTGTGGCTGAGGGAAATAACTGTGCTTAAAGCAGCCTTTGCCAACCTGGTGCCCTCCAGATCCTTTGGATCAGAACTCCCAACAGCCTCAGCCAACATACCCAGTAACTCTGCTGTCTGGGTCTGATGGAAGTTGTAGCCCAAATCATCGGGAGGGTGGCACCAGGTTGATGAAGAATAAGAAGAGCTGTTTCCCCTGTCTCTCCTGACTTCGATTGTCCATGGGATGAAGAAGCCAAGATGTCCCACTTTCTTTATTTTGAGGGGCAGGCAGTCACTCAGAAAACTTGCATTAGGAAGCTTGCAGGAGAATCTTTCTTCCACATTCTTAAGGGCCAGCCAGAATTCACTCTCAGAACATAGGCTGGACCTTTTACACAGGATCTGCATTATAACTGGTGCTCAGACATACCTGTCCCCTAAAGCCTGAAATAACCCAGCTTTTCTGGATTTAGCATTGCCGGAGGGGCTAAAGAACAAAAAAAATCCAACTTTTCCTTTCTTGAAAAAAGATGATTCGAATATAAAAATGATTAAATGCTTTTACACGATTATATAAATGACATGCTCATTTTAAATGTCCCCCAGACCAGATAGGATCAACTTTTGCATGAGTATAGCTTGGGTATTATTGAAATGCTCCAACTAAGTGAGCTAACTGTGTGGGTCTTGGCTACCATACAGGCAGGCATGTACCTAACTCCCCAGCGGGCGCCGGGTCTATAGTTGGGGCATGCATGATTGGCCTCTGCCAAAGAGGTTGGGTCACATGTAAAGCAGGGGTGTCTAGCCTGTGACTCTCCAGATGTTGTTGGAGTACAGCTCCTATCATCCTTGACCATTGGCCATGCTGGCTGAAGTTGATGGGATTTGGAATCCAGTAACATCTGCAAGGTCATAGTTTAGTCACCCCTGATTTGAAGGGCGCCACAACCTCTTGCCTTCCACCGTTTTCAAGAAGTAACTTGGGGTGCTCCAAGGGGACACTTTGCACCTTCCAGCTTCCCTGTGGAGATGTTAGACCTTTCTTGAAGGTCATACTATATGGCCTTTTCATGAATGGATGCTTTTTCACAAACCCCAGTTCATCATGTACTAACTTAGTCACTGCACACAAACCACTCACAATGTGGGATGACTTAAAGTGTTCCCCACATGGCAGCCATAATGAAAACATTGGCTACCAAAGTCTTCTCCTGCAGGGATGTGGAAACTGTGACCTTCAAATTGGAGCACACCAGCTCCAATCAGCATGGTGAATAGTAAGTGGTGGTGACAGTTGTACTCCAACATCTCAAGAGTCTTAGGTTTCCCTTTCCAGTTCTTCTGAAAGAAAAAAAATGAACCAGTACAGGTTGGACAAGAACCACCAGAAGAAAGACCTTCCTGTTTCTTTATGTGCAGTTGTAATTCTGTCACTGAATTAAACTTGGGGGGGGGGTATTTGGTTTTTGTTTTGTTTTGTTTATCACTAAGCACTGGCATTTTGGAAATAGCTTTCTCTGCTACTCAGTGAGGCGTTGTTGTGGTGGTGGTTGTTGTTGTTGTTGTTTAGTCGTTTAGTCATGTCCGACTCTTCGTGACCCCATGGACCAGAGCACGCCAGGCACTCTTGTCTTCCACTGCCTCCCGCAGTTTGGTCAGACTCATGTTAGTAGCTTCGAGCACTGTCCAACCACCTCGTCCTCTGTCGTCCCCTTCTCCTTGTGCCCTCCATCTTTCCCAACATCAGGGTCTTTTCCAGGGAGTCTTCTCTTCTCATGAGGTGGCCAAAGTATTGGAGCCTCAGCTTCAGGATCTGTCCTTCCAGTGAGCACTCAGGGCTGATTTCCTTCAGAATGGATAGGTTTGATCTTCTTGCAGTCCATGGGACTCTCAAGAGTCTCCTCCAGCACCATAATTCAAAAGCATCAATTCTTCAGCGAGGCGATCAGACTTCCATACATCACTACTGGGAAAACCATAGCTTTAAGTATATGGCCCTTTGTCGGCAAGGTGATGTCTCTGCTGTTTAAAGATGCTGTCTAGGTTTGTCATCGCTTTTCTCCCAAGAAGCAGGCGTCTTTTAGCCCCCAGTGAAGACACTAAGAGTCTAGATATATTATACAATGAATGTATGTGCATTGTCCAGTGGGAAACTGAAGCTGCTCAAATACCTGACCCTTTGGTAGGCAGTACCTTTAAATAAAACCTTATCTGACCCACAATAAAAGCAAGAGTTTCTTTTAATAAATCCCTGCAGAGAAAGAACGAGGCTGAGAAAGCATCTGGTTTTATAACAAGCCTAGCTTCCGGTCACTGTTAGCGACCTAAGGCAATAAAAGTGTCTCCACCTAACAGTGTTTGGAAACTCGGGTTGTCCTAATCCTCAGGTGGATTCACGCTCCCAGATTCATTGGTTTCCTAATGGCATCTGCACCTTATCTTAGCCTCAACTGCAGCAGCTGGGCTTCTGTGATACAAGGGAAATGCAGGCAGGCTGTGTCTCTCTCTCAAGCCTACATCTCTGCATTGTCCTTTATCTTTGTTCAGAGCCAACATGGCTGTCAAGGCAAGAAGCTGCACAGGGATAGATATGGTATTGTGACGTGCACGGTCTCCTGGCACCTTGAAGCTGGCCAGCATCAGAGATGGACGTAGATGGATTCCTTAATTGCAAACCTTGCCCATCCATTCAGTCCCCAGTTTGCGCTTGGGAAGTTGTGGCAGGTCTCGTGCAAATCTCATCTCTCCACAAGAAATATAGCACCTTCATTCTTTCCCCAGGCTGTGTACAAGGAGTAGGTAGAATAATGAACAATTTTTTTAAACACACAGAAAGTCTGGTATGCAATCAAGGGGCAAGGCTTTCAAGGCTATACAGTTCTCCCTCCCCCTCCCCCTCATCTCTCCCTCCCTCCCTCCCTCCCTCCCTCTCTCTCTCTCTCTCTATACAAACACACACACCAATTTCTCACTTCCCTGCCTTCCAAATAAATATTCCAAATGTCTACAGAATTCAGAGAGCCAATGAATGCCTGAGGTGGAGTAGGAACACCTGCCCTACAACAGTTTCACTGAGAGACACTAGGTCTAGAAATAACTTGAAGGAAGGAAAGCTCAGGTTTTGTAGTCCATGTGATTCCCATTAACTGCTAAACTTTCAGCTCCTTTTCCAGAATGTGTTCCCACCAGCTAATGAAATATCAAAGCAATTCTTAAGGGAGCAGTGGGGATTGGAAAGTCTTTGAGAAAATGCCTAGCTTTGTAATTCCCTCCAAACAGCAGTGCTGAGCCAATATGATTAAAGCTCTCTGGTTAACACACAAACCTTGTTTCGGGCGAGTAGGAAGTGGCTGCCCTTGCGGGGGATCCACTTGGCAACTTCAAAGGATGCTGTGACAAATTGCTCATATATCAATTAGTGTTAGGTAAATGTCACCTGGTATGTAGTTGTTTGCAGAAGTCTTGAGATCCAATTAGCCTGACATTGTCACTGCAGGCTGCTAGAGGCCCCCTGCCAAGAAATCTCCTGTGCCGAATGCATCAGCAAGGCACCAGCTATGAAGGGACTCCCAGCGGTGTGCTACACATCTAAGTTAAAGGGTGCTTGTGTATAATCTGAATGTGCACACGCACACACACCAAAGTGAAATAAAAAAATCAAGGTCTTATATATATAAGGACAGATCCTGAAGCTGAGGCTCCAATACTTTGGCCACCTCAGGGGAAGAGAAGACTCCCTGGAAAAGACTCTGATGTTGGGAAAGATTGAGGGCGCAAGGAGAAGGGGACGACAGAGGACGAGATGGTTGGACAGTGTTCTCGAAGCTACAAACATGAGTCTGACTAAACTGCGGGAGGCAGTGGAAGACAGGAGTGCCTGGCGTGCTCTGGTCCATGGGGTCACAAAGAGTCGGACATGACTAAACGACTAAACAACAACAAATATATAATAAATATTCATCAATGAGTGTGGTGGAGTCTCCTTCTTTTGAGGTCTTTAAGCAGAGGCTTGACAGGCATATGCCAAGAATGCTTTGATGGTGTTTCCTGCTTGGCAGGGGGTTGGACTGGATGGCCCTTGTGGTCTCTTCCAACTCTATGATTCTATGTACCAAGCAGACACGTACACAAATGTATAAACCACATATGTGAAGCAGCACAGGAAGACAGCCCTGAAACCATTTTTGACTCCCAAACTGGCAAAATGTTTCTCTGCAAGGAAGGAGGGGGTGAGGGAACCTTTCCTTGTTTCAGAAATTAAAGTGATTACCATCTCAAAGGAATGGCTAGACTACCAGGAAGGGCAATCAGAGAAAGCATTATCAGATGGCCTGGCAGACGGGGATAAATAACAAGTACTCAGATTTCTGTTGTAGACTGCCATTTTCTGTGATGTATGTATGATGTTTCTGGGGGTGGTCATGGACTCCAGGGTGGTCAACTTAAATGTCTATATAAGGACAGGTGCACCTTGGTTCTGGGTCCTCCAATTTTCTCCTGCGTGAGAGGGAGCACCCTGTTGCAACAGTTCGATAAAGATCAGGCTTACTAGCTGCTTTGCTTCTCAATATTCTCTGGTTGGCCTCTGTTATTTTCTCCTACTGATGGAGAACCTACAAAGGACTCTACAAGGGCTCTTGTGTATCCCATAAGGGAATAAGGGCAGGTTTTGTTTATTGCAAAAGTATTCAAAATTGAGGAATATTGCATTCGACAGATCAACAAAAATTCTCCTGTATTCTAGTATAAGTGGAGGACCTTCAGCACCTCAGTTCAGATGAACCTACTCACAGATGCAAGATTTAGGCTGACACCTTTGTAATGTCCAATGCCAAGGAGGTACCCCTTGAAAACATTTGACATGCGACCAACAGCCCTCAGCAAGCTGCTTGGAACCACAAGGCTCATTGAAAACAGCTGTGGGGTTGGTACTGGCCCTGTGTCAGGATGGGAGAATGTTGCTTTCTCTTGGTATCTCATTTTTCCATGTACGCATTTCTGTGAAAGAAAAGAGGAATCCTCTCTGCCAACCAGAGTCCCACTCTGTTGCAAGATTAAATTCCTTACTGCAAGAATTGCTTTGCAAAAAACGTATCTGTTAGGAGAAATTAGGGAAACCCTGTGACCTAGGTTTATGCCTTTATTTGAGTGGCAAACATAATTGCCCAATGTGGGGAATTCGACCCCCAAAACTTAATAGTGTAGCTCTTAAAACTTCCTCAGGGAAGCTGGTGCGTATCCCTAGAGGCTAGCATTGCCTAACCTTCCTTGCTCCTCTGCTTATTTTAGAACCCAACCCCAGTCTTCTTCAATGGGAGGCCGTAGTGGGTTGCTTTCTCTGTGGTCCACACCTAGACTCAAAAGAGAGCAGGGCAATTAAAGGCACAGAAGTCCTGTCCTCAATAGAGTCTGGCAACCCTATCCACATCCCACGATCCAGAACCAGCAAATATTAGTGCTCGCTCCAGGACACATGATGGAGAACTTGCTGCGATGAAACCACCTTGCCCGTGCAAGGTCGGTCAGCGGTCGCTGCCAGAGAAGAAACACACGCAAACTACACTTGCATATGCATGCGCAAATACATTTAAAAATGGAAATGTGCAGGCACACGCAGGCAGGCAGACGAAGGCTCTCAGATGGATAGCTACTAGCTCTTTCCCAAACAGATGTTCCCAAGCCTTTAAAAGCCTTCCAGCATCCTTCCACAGACACGAATTAGGAGGAATATTTGTGGCATGAATATAAATAAATAATGTGAATTGCCCGAGGTGAGAGACAAGGGAGATAAAAAGAGAGATGGGCAGGCAGCAGGCAGTGTACAAGGCCATCCCTACCATTAAACAGAGTGAGGAGGCTGCCACCTCAGGCAGCAGAGCAGATGCTGGGGTGGGTGGATAAGGAGTGGCGGTGAATTTGCAGGTGGCACAGGTGCGCCATGCCCTTCAGTTGAGCCTACTTGCTAGTCCACTTGCCCTCTATACATGTCATGTGTGTGTGTGTATATGTGTGGGTTTTTTTCTTTTGTAGCAGCCTGGACTTGGTGCTTAATAATGAAGAACCCACCTGGGAAGCAAGGGAACCCATGGGCTGGCGGGATTATGAGGCACCGATAAAACTGTGTGGTTATAAGTATACTTCTTCTAACTAGGGAATTTGCTAGCAAACTATAATCAGATTCTTCTCCGCACATCTCAGGGCTGCAGGTGGGATTGGTTAGGTTTTCACATGTTTACCTGCAGTCACTCCTGCTTGTGGGACACGGGTGGCACTGTGGTCTAAACCACTGAGCCTCTTGACCTTGCTGGTCAGAAAGTCAGCGGTTCAAATCCGCATGATAGGGTGAGCTCCCATTGCTCTGTCCCAGCTTCTGCCAACCCAGCAGTTCGAAAGCATACCAGTGCAAGTAGATAAATAGGTACCGCTGTGGCAGGGAAGGTAAACGGTGTTTCCGTGTGCTCTGGTTTCCACCACGGTGTCCCGTTGCACCGGAAGCGGTTTAGTCACACTGCCCACGTGACCTGGAAAGCCGTCTGTGGACAAACACCAGCTCCCTCAGTCTGAAGCAAGATGAGCACCGCAACCCCATAGTTGCCTTTGACTGGACTTAGCCATCCAGGGGTCCTTTACCTTTTACCCTTTTACTCCTGCTTCTTGTAGGAGTGGTCGAGTGCTGGGCCCCTCGTTTGAGAGACTGCGCTGCAGCTGCAAGAGCCAATGCATGGAACCAGGCTGACAAATGCAAATGTCAGCTGCAGGCAATCACTGACCTAATTTCAGAGTTCACTGTGGCTCTTGTCATCTGTTTGCTGTTGCCTCAGCATAGATGGGCTGACAGGGAGCTAAGAGCAGGCAAGAGAAAGGATGCCCTGGGAATACGGGCCTGAGAATGGGCAGAGAGAGAGAGAGAGAGAGAGAGAGAGAGAGAGAGAGAGAGAGAGAGAGAGAGAGAAGGAGAAGGAAAGAGGGAGGCTGGAAGGCAGGCAGGCAGGCAGGCAGGCAGGCAGGCAGGAGCAGATTTGATGGAAGGTGGAATGTTTGCCTTTATGATATTGTCAAGGCTGTGGAAGGAAAACTAAATAATAACATTGTGAAAGCGGATACAGAGCAGCGTGGCGGTGGGACCAGCATACGGCTTAGTGGCTGGTTGCACCCTGCCAGCGACCCCCAGAGGCTGGCGCCCTGGCGCAATGCGCCACTAGGCCCTATGGCAAAGACGCCTCTGAAAGCAAGCATGCAGGTCTACTGAGGGGCGAAAGGTAAGCAGCTCATAGCCACATCTCTGTGGCTCCCCAGGGTGGAGGTAATCTAGGAACTGGGAAGAAAACTTGGTGGACCAGGTGCTACAAGGTCTGACGCAGAAAGCTCTGAGTATGACCTGTTTGTTCTAAGGCCATGAAAGTCTTTGAGCTTGTTTGGATGGCTTCTGTAATGGCCTATATTTGGTGTGGAAGGGCTGGCTGCTGAATTCAAGTAGCCAGCTTTTTTTTCCCTACTAGAAGGGGGCACATCTAATTCCTTTTGGATCTATATAAAGCCCTGATGAGAAACCTTGCCAGTAGTTGTTGTGAGACTATTTGAGGCACAGATAGCTCAAGGTTCATAAGTGGACTGATGGCAAAAAAAACCAGCAACCTCTTGCTGAATTGCTTGTCGTGCATCACTAGGGTTGACAGCTTTATCTTTGAGGAGGTAGCTGCATTTATTTCTAATTAAGTTCCCAATCTCAATCTATTGCGGAAAAGGGTCTTCAGAAAGGTGTCCTCCCTTTGGCACAGCACGGCATTTGCCAGATGAGACTGTCAGCGAACAAAACTGTCTGAAGAAGTACCACCTGCCCACATGGGTATAAAGGTAGGGAAATATTTTGCCGTCATATTCCTACCCCTACAGTGTTTTCGATTGGTTCTTGATACTCAATCCAGTAGCTTTCCTTTAGGAAAGGAAAGAGATGTGTCCCGGTTGCCTTCCTGCTTCAAAGCACAGTGCAGGGATTGAAGAGAAGCCATTTCTTCATTCCTACAAGTGAATGAATGAAAGGTAAGGCTGAGGAAAAAATGGTGAATATGATATTCCAAGAAAAAACTGCTTCATATTTTGGAGGCAAGGCAAAGGGCATCTTGGAGACGGAGGGAAAGGGTGCTATGTTGGTTGGCAGTGGAAAGGGAATAGGGTAAAAGTACAGTCTTTGGAAGGGTGAAATGTTCCTCAGTGCCCTGTATCAAATCGAGCTTGCGGGTGCTATTTCCAAGCCCCCAGAATGCAATCTCCGTCTTTCCTACCCACTTTCCCCCAAGCTCTCTGTGGGACCTTGCTGGCATTTACAGAAATCACTCATGCATTGTGAAGAGCCATCAGTCAGATCAAGTAGAAAAACAATGGGAATTAACATAATTAAATAATTCTGTCAGGCAGGCTTTAAGAACCCAGTGAATGGTTGTTACATAAAACAAAAAGCCTGGATGGTGAATAGAATCAAGGACAAAGCAAAGTTCTCAGAATTCTAAGCTTCATCAGCATGTGACCCGGAAATTCCAGATCCCCCCCCACTAAAAAAAAATGCCAAAGTTTTGTGCTAGTTTTGCACCGTTTTGTGCTGCAAACCCCAGGTTTTGTGCCATCCCCCCAAAACCGTGAAATTGACAAAGCAAATTGGGGTCATTAGTTAATGCAAAAAAATCCCACCTTGTCAGATTGACTCCAAACCAGCCAAAGTGGTGTGATGGTTTTGTGCTGCAAACACTGCTTTGTGTGCGGCCCTTCAAACTGAGTAATTTACAGTCAAGTGTCCATGAAGGTAAAGGGTAAAGGGACCCCTGACCATTAGGTCCAGTCATGATCAACTCTGGGATTGCGGCGCTCATCTCGCATTATTGGCCGAGGGAGCCGGCGTACAGCTTCCAGGTCATGTGGCCAGCATGACTAAGCCGCTTCTGGCGAACCAGAGCAGCCCACGGAAACACCGTTTACCTTCCCGCTGGAGTGGTACCTATTTATCTACTTGCACTTTGACATGCTTTCGAACTGCTAGGTTGGCAGGAACAGGGACCAAGCAACAGGAGCTCACCCCACCACGGGGATTCGAACCGCCGACCTGCTGATCGGCAAGCCCTAGGCTGTGTGGTTTAACCCACAGCGCCACCCGCATCCCATAGTGTGTCCATAGAGACACCCTAAAACCCAATATTGTCCTATTGATGCCAAACCAGTGCCAAAGTGGTGTGCTGAAACTTAAACTGGTGGAGTCACAAGTAAAGGGCCAGAAACCCAGCTTTGTCTGATTGGCACTAAACCAGTGTCCAATTGGTGTGCTGGTTTTGCACAGTTTTGTGCCACAAACCCTGCTTTCTTTACAGCCCCCCCCCCAGCTGAGCAAGTGATGCTCATGCTGGGGGCCACAGGGACAACCCAAAACCCAATTTTGTCTGATTGACTCCAAACTGGTGCCAAAGAGGCTGGCCCACAGGCAGGGCAGTAGTAGTGGCGTTAGTGACAGCCTTAGTGGTGGATTTATATTCTGCTTCAGTTTGTTATGTTACTACATTGTTGCTGGTGGGGGGGGTGCTATACATGGAGTAGTAGTGGTATTTTGATGAGGATGCTGCTGCTGCTGCTTGTAACTTGCACACATGAGCAGCACAGATTCCACAATGATATGCCACGTGGAAGCGCTGAGTGTTGCTTCACTTTACAGGTGGGTTTCCTAGCTCTGGAGATGATGCTTGTACTATTAAGAATTAAGGCTGCAACCCTAAACACATTTTCTAGGGAATCGGCTTTGCTGAGCATCGTGGGAGTTGTTTCTGAGTGATGTGTGAAGGGCAGCACTGTGCATCTTCCAGCATTTATTTGTGTATTAAATGTATACTCCTTGGAAGCTGCTTTAGCGTAGACGATTCTGAGACAGGCCAATGGCATGATTCTGTACTGTATATAGAAGCTCCCTAAATTCCCATGATCCAGCAAGGCAGCGTCTGTGTATATTTAACCCCATGAATCTATCTGGCCGTAGCATGTTAAGGCTGGACCTGGCTGCCATGCTTGCCAGTGGTGCCATCATAGGAGATATTTAGGGCAGAATTTCAGGGCCTCGCTTCACAGGGGATCCCCAAATGCAGCAGGGGATCCCCAAATGCAGCAGCGGATCCCCAAATGCACCACATTTAGAAGTGATTGAAGTAATATTCACTACCATCCACAGGCCAAGAAGTCCAGAGTCTGAAATGACCTAGGGTGGATCTACGCACAGGAAAAAAACCACACTATAAATAAGTCAAAAATTAAATCCTTATAGCAAAAGGAGAAAAAAAACACTATGTAAAAATCGCTTTGAAATTCTTTTTGCTCTCTGGCACCACCTGGTGTTGCATGTTTATAATGAATTTGAAACTTTTTTTGCTAATGTAATAGTAAAATAGTCCATAACTGCACCACTGATACTCGCTGCTGGAAAGGAAAGTGATGCAATCAATTGCATCTTTCTTACCAGCAAAGGACAGAACCTTGTACTGTATAGCTCGACTTACTGCTGCTCTGGAGCTGTTGCTCCCATTCCTTTCACCAGGTGGCCTGCAAAGCAGACCCCACCCCTCTTATTTCAAACAAGGTAAGAGGGGGGGAAGGCAGTGAACTGCTCTGGCAATGAAAAGGTGGTCTGAATCCGGTTGTCTTTGTGGCCTTTGATGATGCTATGGTTTTAATTCTACATGAATGAATACCTCTGGAGAGAAAAGTAAGAGCAGCCTTGCACTGTGTGCCATATCTGATGCAAAGGTAAAGCACCAGGCAGAGCTTTTACAAAATATGGCTAGCCATTTGTGATTGTGAATGTTGCTGAACAGGATCAGTTAACTTGCCACTAAAGTAGAATCAGGTCACTGAGGTTCATGCGACTACAATCAAAGGAGCAAGTATGTTTTTCTACTTCTGTTCTAGAAGAGAAGGAAGGCAGACTTAAAAGGCTATGGTTTGAGATAAGGTTGCCTTATTTCCAAAGGTCATCCTTTGCATGGTTTCTGACCCAGCTCTCTTCCGTAACCTATCTTCCTAATACGTACAACCTGTACTTATTGGTTTCTGACCTGGCTCCCCTAATGAGCAGATTTGAATCTAGTTCAGCCACATGAAGGCTTAACAGGATACCTGGCAGTCAGTCAGGGGCAGAACAGGTACTTTTTAAAGAGATGAAAGAAAAGGCTAGGCGACAGAGATGGAAAAGTTCCAGAATTCACTCCATGAAATGTACTAGTTGGAAGACCAGCTATGAACAACATGACAGCTAATCTCACTTTCCTAAGTAATAGGAATTGCAAGTTGCACCATGTCTCATTTCTGGACAGTTATGAGGCACCAGTAAGCTATTGTCACAAATATTTAAGGAATAATTGAGTACTATAGTGAGGGGGGGGGGAGATTCATTCATCCAACATATTAACCCCCCCCCCCCCCAAAAAAAATACTGCTACAAATTTGAGCAAGACAGGAAATGTATGTCAAAAATAGCAGGTGATGGTAAGCCAAATATATTGTAATTTTATTGTAAGTCACGTTCAGTTTATTTATTTATTTTTGTAAAGAACCAACTAGCAAGTCTGACCTAATGAGCCTTCCTTTTAATCCCAGTTGTGGAGGGCTGATCGGTAGATAGGGACATTATGGGGGTACGACAAGAGAAATTCACTCTACACATGAGTCAGGTATACATGATACCATATGCATACTCTCCAACATTTCTCCAATGAAAATAGGGATGTCCTATTTAATAATAATAATAATAATAATAATAATAATAATAATTTTACTATTTATACCCTACCCATCTGACTGGGTTAACCCACCAGCCACTCTGGGTGGCTTCCAACATATATAAAAACATAATGAAACATTAAAGACTTTTCTATACAGGGCTGCATTCAGATGTCTACTAAAGGTTGTACTGTATAAAAAAAATAAGAAAAATTCCTTCCAGTAGCACCTTAGAGACCAACTAAGTTTGTCATTGGTATGTGCATCCACACTTCTTCAGATACACTGAAACAGAAGTCACCAGACCCTTATATATAGTGAGAGGGTGGGGAGGGGTATTACTCAGAAGGGTGGTGGGAATGGATGATTGACGGATAGGTGTGGAAACCCGTTGATGACTGTTAACGACTGCAATTGGTCTTACAGGAAAAAGCAAGGGGTGAAATGGCTAAAGATAGCTTTATCATGTATAATGAGATACGTAAGAATTCAATGTCTTTATTCAGACCAGGTCTCTCCATGGTTTTACGTTTGGCGATAAGTTGCAATTCAGCAACTTCTCTTTCCAGTCTATTTCTGAAATTCTTTTGTAATAAGACAGCTACTTTGAGATCTTGTATATAATGTCCTGGGAGATTGAAGTGTTCTCCTACTCGTTTCTCTGTCTTGTGATTCCTGATATCAGATTCATGTCCATTTATCCTTTGGCATAGGGTTTGGCCTGTTTGTCCAATATAGGTTGTATAGTTACTGATGTGCTTGGCTCAGGGGTCGCATAACTCCATCCCCTCCAACATTTCTCCAATGAAAATAGGAATGTCCTAAGGAAAAGTGGGACGTTCTGGCATTAAATCAGAGACCGGGGCGGCTTCTGTAAATCCAGAACTGTCCCTGGAAAATAGGGACATTTGGAGGGTCTGCCATATGTTCCAGGACTGACTTTGACCCTGATCCTTAGTTTCAGGCTTCAACCTTGGCACCCAGGGTGAGCACCTTGCAGCTCATGGGCCAAAAACTGGTCTCAAGTAAGAAACATTCCAATAGATCCACATATTGAGACAGGAATGGGTTTATGGCAGGCATCCCCAAACTTCGGCCCTCCAGATGTTTTGGACTACAATTACCATCTTCCCCGACCACTGGTCCTGTTAGCTAGGGATCATGGGAGTTGTAGGCCAAAACATCTGGAGGCCCGCAGTTTGGGGATGCCTGGTTTATGGGTTTAATTCTGACAGGCCTACTTGTTTGGCTCGCCCTCTCTTTATCCGTGGCCGAGACTCTCTCAGTCAAGGATATTATTTAACTGGATGTAGCAGGCTGTTTAGAGACTCATTAAAATGCATTGTTTGAGTTGCTAAATGGAAGATGCTGGAACGGATTTACCTTCCAGCAAATCCCCAATGCCCCTCGCCCTGGAACCTACAGATCTGAGCAGAAGCTCCCCTGTGGCCTCTATTCTCCTGCTACCACTACTGTAGTCTAATTTGCTCACCCCATGAATATTAATAAGAAGCCTGTCTGCTGGGTCAGCTACCTGCCACTTTGAACCACAGTGTTTTTGTTTTGCTCTCCTCCCACAGTACCTTTGGAAAGTTGGCTCCCTTTTATCTCGCCGCTACTGGAGCATCTTTGAACAAGACAGTAAATTTGTGTCAAAAAAAAAAATGTGGTGATGGACAGCCAGATAAAAATTCAGGTGTATGGAAGGGAAAGCATTTCTCAGCTGGCGGCCATTTTGGGACAAGAACATAGCCTAGATAGAATAAGCTTCTTTGAAGTCTGTTTGGGCAAAAACAGCAGCACATCTTTACCAATATGAAATAGACACTATATACAGCCTGAGTATGCTGTGCTTTCTGGGACGTACCAGAAACTAGTTAAAAGCCAACATTGACTTCTGGCTGGAGCAGAGAGTTAGAGGCTACTGACTTATTTAAGTAAAGAAAATTGGTTTATAAAGCCATTTGTCTGATGTTGTAAGCAATAATACCATGCTGAAATCATATTGACTTGAGAAATAAAGGTACTAGACCTACTGTGACCAACGTTCGTACTGACTTAATTTACTGAGTTTATTCAATAATCTCTGAATTACACTTGAAAATAGTTCTTGTTATTTCCAAGTGAATTGAACATGAATTAAGTTATTTTTAAATTATTATGTATAGAGGGGGGGTTGTCGCACTTTGTGTTGGATAGTGGTTGCCTTTACCATTTTTACCTCTCTGAAAAGAGATTCTGTTATTTAAATTTAAATATCATAATTGTCAGGGGAAATAATTAAAACAGTTGTTCAAATTACCTGTGTGTGTATATGTGTGTGTGTGTTTTCTGATGTTTCTAAGCTTTAAGTATATTCTACACACTTTAGCAAGCAGCTTGTAAAATTCTGAAGGCTGAGGAAAATGCCGTGGGCCACATGAATGAATTGTGAATTGAACTGGAATGTAATTACATAGTTTATTTTTGAAGGGGGGCAAAGTTGAAATGGAACTAATTCCTTTTGGGGAGGTGAACTGGAACGAATCCCTTTTAAAAAATGAACTTCCCTAAAACCACCTGCAATTCCCTTGCTTCCCTCTTCTCTGCAGCTCTTTTTATTTTAATGAGGATGAACAAAACTGAGGGAGATGCAGGGAAGACTTGCGAGTGTGTGTGTTTACACCTGCATGTTTATCATTTGATTCCTCATCAATTGATGCAGCTGAATGTGTCACTGCCTCCACCAAAAAGCATTGCGTCTGAGGTGATATGGAAGTTCGTCTGTGCCGTTTGATTGGTGAGAGGGCTCATTCACACATGTGAGTCATTCCTCCACGCTGCAGTCATTGTGTGAAGAACATGTGTGTGAAAACTTCTCCTGCGTGTGAGGACTGGGACATAAGCTGGCAAGTAAGAGACTCGAGTGCCTCGTTCTGCCAAAACTGGAGGTATTAAAAACAAAAAGATGGTGAAGGATACTTTCTAACCTCATGTTTTTATTGATATCATCCATTTACTGGCGACTGTTCAGTGGCAACAGAATGGTATTTGTTCCTGATTGGTATCTGAGAATATATCAAGCATTCCACCCTCCACTCATTTGAAAAGGAAAGCAGCTCTTTTTCTATGCTTGCTGGAAAGGCTTCCAGTGGGAATAGCAGTTAGCATGGGTGAATCAATGTTAGTCGTTTTGGACTCACAGCTGTCCATGGAGGTGCAAGTAGATTCTGAGTCCAGGGCAGCTGTTTATCAGCTAAATCTGGTACGCAGGCTGAGACCCTACCTGCCCGTGGACTGTCTCGCAAGAGTGGTGCATGCTCTAGTTATCTCCTGCTTGGACTACTGCAATGCGCTCTACGTGGGGTTACCTCTGAAGGTGAATGCAGCATCTAGATTGGTGACTGGGAGTGGCTGCTGAGACCATATAACACCAGTCCTGAAAGACCTATATTGGCTCCCAGTACATTTCCGAGCACAATTCAAAGTGTTGGTGCTGACCTTTAAAGCCCTAAATGGCCTTGGCCTAATATACCTGAAGGAGCGTATCCACCCCCATTGTTCAGCCCAGACACTGAGGTCCAGCACCGAGGGCCTTCTGGCGGTTCCCTCACTGCAAGAAGTGAGGTTGCAGGGAACCAGGCAGGGGGCCTTCTCGGTAGTGGCGCCCGCCCTATGGAACGCCATCCCATCAGATGTAAGTGAAATACCTGACTTTTAGAAGACATCTGAAGGCAACCCTGTTTAGGGAAGTTTTTAATGTTTGATGTTTTATTGTGTTTTTAGTATTCTGCTGAGAGGCTGGGGAAACCCAGCCAGATGGGCAGGGTATAAATAAATTTGTTGTTGTTGTTGTTGTCACCCCAAGTACTGAACTCGTCTTAAGTCCATTGATTTCAATAGGACTGTTGTGAGTAGGACTAACCCTGGCTATCGCCCTATGTCACCAACTTCTCAGATACTGTATTGGGAAAGTATTGAGCAAGGGGAGGAAGAACAAGAGCCTACCAACTAAAATAGAGTACTTAGCAGCTTGGGTAAAAGGAGCTTCTTGGCCTGTGCTTGATAGGATAGTAGCACTAATATGCATTGCAATGCATGTGGCTCCAGGTTCAATCCCTGATATCTCTTTTAACAAGGAGCTCAGGTAGCAGGGCTGGGAAAGACCTCTGCATGGAGGCAGCAGGGGTGGAGATCCTATGGCCCTCCAGATGTTTCTAGACTACAGCTCCCATCATCCCACAACATTGGCCACGCTGGCTGGAGCTATTGGGGAATTAAGTCCAAAAACAGTATATTGAGAGACACAAGTTCCTCTTCTCTGCAATAGAGAACTGTTGCCAGCTGGAGTAGACATCATTAGATAGCTCTACAGTCTAGTTCAGGATAAGGCAGCTTCATATGTTCATATACTATACCAGATTATACTACCCTATTGAAGGTCCTTGCCTATTCAATTCTTTCCCGTATTACAGAAAACCATAGAACCGGTTGGCTTTGTTTAGGTCCAGCTATGGAAGATTGAAGAAGATTGTGTATGTTTTGTATTGTTTCCAAAGGCTTACTTACACTATAAAACTACACATAAAGCTGGTTCAGACATGCTCATATATTGCTGACTCATCATTTAGTGATTTTCACCTCCAATGTAAACTTATTCCACCGGAAAAGCATTATGGTGGAGATTTCCAAACTGTGTGTTGTAACATGTCAGTGTGTTGGCTGCAGTGTGTAGATGTTTCACGTGAACGCTCCCCGTGCTCCTCCCGGGGCTGGAAAGGGGTTAGTTTAACCTCTGGTTTGCTAGTAAAACAAAATTACTGTGTCACAAAATGATGCATGTCTAAAATGGGTGTCACCAACATGAAAAGTTTGGAAAGCTCTGCATTATGATGTTTTCTCTGGGGTATATGATTTGTGATGGCTTGTTCATGAAGAACTGCTATCATCAAGTAATGACCCAGCCTGTATAGATAATAACAAATTTTCAAGCTGCAGAGAGTTAAAAAGCTTTCAGCATATCAGTATCGGGAGAATAGCCTAGTCACCAAGAGCCTTAGGATGGGAAGAGGTTTTCTGAAATGTTGGCTTCACTTTAATGTCATGACAAATGCAGAGGCAATAAGAAAATGCATTACTGATGCTTGTCAGAGAAGAAGAATGGATGAGGACTAGATGGTGTTTTAGATGCCTTATGACTCCTACGGTATTTCTGCAGTTGGAGAATAGGGGACCTGTGATTGCCAATCCTGGAGGAGGGAAGAAGTTTAGTTGGAGGAAACTTCCTCTCTTGAACTTAATGTATTCTCCTCCTAGCGTTGCCCTACTCCTCTACCCATCTTCCGGCGCTTCCTTCACCAAGCTCCCTCACAGTCCCTAGCTCAGTAATTAGTCCCTTGCCAAGTGTCAGGCCCCTGCGATGAGGTCAGTCATGTCACAGGCAATGAGTTATGGCAGGAAAGGCCAGCAATTTTGCAGGCCTTGTAGCTTCTCATTAGCTTTTGAGCAAGAGAAACTGGCAAGAGGTGCTGTGCTTGCGGCTGAAATGTGATGGTTACCTAACCCTGCTTAAATAGTATGGATCTTAACAAGCTGGGGCTTTCTGTCCACTGAAACTCCAAAGTTTAGGGTAAAGGGCACATACCGGGGGGGGGGGGCAGGAATTGTGAGTTCGCAGTGGGAACAATTTAGGAGTTGTCATGTGCACCAAAACTCGGTAGCAAGTACCGCCATCTTCTTTACCTGTAACCTGAATTTCAAGGTGCCACCCTAATACTGCTTATATTGTATCATGCCTGTGTCTTAAGGACTTCAAGCCTTGTAGCACGTTGCTTGTATTATGACTCACCACTAATTACTCTCCTGTAACGCGGGGGCCCCCCCCTCTGAAAAGGGGAGCCATTCTGTGACAGAAGAGACTCTTTTTGAACCAATATAAGACACTTTTCAATTTGGTTAGCTGCTAACTGAACTGCAGTGCTTAAATGTTCACAGTTATCTTTGCAAGGGATGAGGATGGGGAGAAAAGCAGGACAACACGGCCATGTCCTTTTGACCTCCAAGCACCCCAAGAAGTCTGGGGGCCACCAGCCGTTATGGCTGCTTCCCAGAAGTATGTACATTTGCTTTCTGCAATAGCGCTGCTGCACTTTATGAGCTGCTTGCAGGCTTTATGCTATTTCCCTGCAGAGAAATACATCCTTTGCTGGAAATCGGCGATGTGTGAAGCAGCCCTCAGATGCTGCTCCTGTTCCTTTTCCCAGCAGCAGCAGCCAGGTACTGGCAGGCTGTAACAGCCAGTAGCACAGAACTACCGTGTTTCCCCTTTTTTAAGACACCGTCTTATAACTTTTTTTTCTCAAAAAAACACAGGGTGTCTTATTTTCGGTGGGGTGTCTTTTTTAAAAAAATTACCTGTCATCTAGCCCAAATTCTACCATCAAGTTATCCCAATGCAGATGCAGCACATGAGTGTCTGATGAGAGGGGAAAGAGACGGAGAAGGAGGGAGGGAGAGAAGTCCTAGAGCAACTCCCCAGCCCTCCGGATACTGCAGTCGCCCTCCCACCCAGTCCCCTGATTTCTGCCGATCCGGAGAACACAGGCTCAGGCACTCCGCCCGGCCCGGCAAGGCGCTCTAAGCACTTGGCGTTGCGGAGCGCTTGGCGTGCTCCATGCTGCAGCCGCCAGTTCGGGCGGCGGGGAGGCAGACCTCCTCGGCGGGGCCAGGCGGAGGCTGCTAACTCAGGCGCTCCGCCCGGCCCGACAGAGCGCTCCAAGCGCTCGGCGCTCCGGAGCACTTACTGTGTTCCACGCTGCAGCCGCCGGTTCTGGGCGGTGGGGAGGCAGACCTCCTCGGCGGGGCCAGGCGGAGGCCGCTAACTCAGGCACTCCGCCCGGACCGACAGAGCGCTCCAAGCGCTCGGCGCTCCAGAGCACTTGCTGTGTTCCACGCTGCAGCCGCCGGTTCTGGGCGGCGGGGAGGCAGACCTCCTCGGCGGGGCCAGGCGGAGGCCGCTAACTCAGGCACTCCGCCCGGCCCGACAGAGGGCTCCAAGCGCTCGGTGCTCCGGAGCACTTGCTGTGCTCCACGCTGCAGCCGCCGGTTCTGGGCGGCGGGGAGGCAGACCTCCTCGGTGGGGCCAGGCGGAGGCCGCTAACTCAGGCGCTCCACCCGGCCCGACAGAGCGCTCGGCGCTCCGGAGCGCTCGGTGCGCTCCACGCTGCAGCTGCCAGTTCTGGGTGGCAGCGAGGCAGGTCTCCTCGGCTGGGCCAGGCGGAGGCCGCTGGCTTAGGTGCTCCGCCCGGCCGGCGCTCCAAGTGCTTGGCGCTCCAAGCGTTCAGCGCTGCAGCCGTCGGTTCTGGGCAGCGGGGAGGCAGGTCTCCTTGGTGGGGCCAGGCGGAGGCCGCTGGCTCAGGCGCTCCGCCCGGCCCGACAGAGCGCTCCAAGCGCTCGGTGCGCTCCGGAGCACTTGCTGTGTTCCACACTGCAGCCGCCGGTTCTGGGCGGTGGGGAGGCAGACCTCCTCGGCGGGGCCAGGCGGAGGCCGCTAACTCAGGCACTCCGCCCGGACCGACAGAGCGCTCCAAGCGCTCGGCGCTCCAGAGCACTTGCTGTGTTCCACGCTGCAGCCCCCGGTTCTGGGCGGCGGGGAGGCAGACCTCCTCGGCGGGGCCAGGCGGAGGCCGCTAACTCAGGCGCTCCGCCTGGCCCGACAGAGCGCTCCAAGCGCTCGGCGCTCCGGAGCACTTGCTGTGTTCCACGCTGCAGCCGCCGGTTCTGGGCGGCGGGGAGGCAGACCTCCTCGGTGGGGCCAGGTGGAGGCCGCTAACTCAGGCGCTCCACCCGGCCCGACAGAGCGCTCGGCGCTCCGGAGCGCTCGGTGCGCTCCACGCTGCAGCTGCCAGTTCTGGGTGGCAGCGAGGCAGGTCTCCTCGGCTGGGCCAGGCGGAGGCCGCTGGCTTAGGTGCTCCGCCCGGCCGGCGCTCCAAATGCTTGGCGCTCCAAGCGTTCAGCGCTGCAGCCGTCGGTTCTGGGCAGCGGGGAGGCAGGTCTCCTTGGTGGGGCCAGGCGGAGGCCGCTGGCTCAGGCGCTCCGCCCGGCCCGACAGAGCGCTCCAAGCGCTCGGCGCTCCGGAGCGCTCGGTGCGCTCCACGCTGCAACTGCCGGTTCTGGGTGGCGGCGAGGCAGGTCTCCTTGGCTGGGCCAGGCGGAGGCCGCTGGCTGGGGTGCTTGCCCAGCCCGGCAGGGCGCTCCAACCGTTTGGTGCTGCGGAGAACTTGGCACGCTCCACGCTGCAGCCGTCAGTTCTGGCTCCAGGCACCGAGCCATCAGGTCTCCTGCTGCTGCTGCAGCCGACATTCTGAGTCCCGCTGGCTGGCTGGGGCGCTTGGCGGTCTCGCTCCATATGGCATGGAGGTATGCCTTATTTTCGGGGTATGTCTTATATTTCGCAAATGTTTAAAAATCCTGCCATGGCTTACTTTATGATTACGTCTTAAAAAAGGGGAAACACGGTAGGGTCTATTGTGCAAACTCATCAAGTCAAAACCGGTGCAGTTAGATTTGCCACCTCCTGGCCTCAAATGGTCTCCCTCTGCCTTTAATAGCTCAGTCTCTCCATCTCCCATTAATGCTCTTTTTTTAAAAAAAATTAATAATATTTTATTTTCCAGAAAAGAAAAAAGATTAACAAACCACTAAAAACAATAAGGAAAAAGCAAGATAAAAAGAAAAATACAAATACAAAAAGAAGACAAAAAACAAAAACATATAAAACATTATATCTTATCTCCTCACATTGTAGATTTGGGACCTCCTCGGGTTCCCGTTCCTGTGATTCTTATATACAATTCTTAATTAGCAAATTCTATATCAGAGTATTCACCTTATAAAAATTCCTTCTTTCCCTGTAAATAACATCTTCACATGTTCCACAGTTTTAATTGTAACTTAATTTCTAATCTAAAATATTACTTTAGCATATTTTTTTTAATACAATTTAAAATCTTTCCATTCTTCTTCCATCGCTTCTTCTCCCTGGTTGCGGATTCGTCCGGTCATCTCAGCCAGTTCCATAAATTCCATCATCTTCATCTGCCTCCATCTCCCATTAATGCTCTCATGTGGTGGAAGGGCAGCTTCTGCTAAATGGTGTCCATCGAAGCAGCTATTAAAGGAGGGATATTTATTTATTTATTGAATCCCATTCTTCAGCCAAAACAAAAAACAAAAACAAAACCCAGCTTCCAAAGCAGCTTACAAATCACAAGCCTGTCCCTGCCCTCAGGCTTACAGTCTAAAAAGACACAGCACAAAAGGACTGTTGATTGGGATGGACGAGGAAATAAGCAAATTCATATACAAGTTCTAATGACCGGCTGGGATGGAAACAGTTCAAGAAGAGACAGTCCAAAAGTTGCTGGTCTCTCAGCAACCAGCTCAAACCTCTTCACGCCATGAGCTTCTCTAGTTCATCCCAAGGTGAGGGGAAGTAGACATAGCTAACCCTGGCAAGACAGCTTACTCTATGGTATTAACCCTTTCATGCATGTTGGTTATATGAGGCCAGTTATCCCACATCTTCTCATGTCATCTCCCTGTGTGTGTGTGTGTGTGTGTGTGTGTGCGCGCGCGCACACACACACACACACCTCTGTTTCTTTTTAAACAAAGCTCTGTTTATTTTAAGGATATGTATATATTTTATGTAACTACTACGCTTTTATGAAAGTTTTGGTTCTTTGTATGTCCTGGAATGATCTACGGACTTACACAATAAACTTTATTCATTTGTACTTCAGATAAATCATAGATATCAGTGTGCCTTAATTATGTCTGTTCAATAGACAACACTTTGAACAGAATTTTAAATAGCTTGGCTGGGGCTGAGGAACTGGAATTTGAAAGACTGAGTATACATAATACTTAGGGGCTTCTCTTAAATCCTTGAGAATGTAGGTTTGCCTATGATTGATTAGTAAGTTACCTTGACCTTTGTAAAGACAGCTTCATTTTATTTAAGACAGAACATATATATGCTGAAGGAAAAAACTATTATAAATATAACATTTCCAGTTAACCTCTCCGCTAAGTGATTAGACAAACTTCTGGAAAACTTTCCCATTAGAACCTTACCATTAAAAAAAAAAAAATCTTGACGTGTCATTATAGTAGGTTTGCTATGTCAGAATTCTTCAGATTGCCTGGAGGGGAAAATCCTATTGAAATCCCTCAAGCTCCATAACAAGTGTTATGTAATTTATGATTGGTTGGTAAATTGTCATTTGCTGATAAGACCCTGGCATACAATGAGACCAATCAAAAAGAAAGAAAAAAAAAGAAAGATAAGTGGGCTGATTCTGGTATTTCACCACAAGTTTTGCTTTCTTTTAAAAATTCCATATTCATAAGAAACTGTTTTATTACCAAATTATAATATTTTGAGGGATAGAAAAATCAGTTTCCCTTTCAATTCTGGTTAATTTTCCTCAGTCTAACAGTAAAATTCAATCCGTACTGCGGAAATGTTATTTTTTCCCATATGGGCTGCCAAGGAAAGGGAGTCAGGTCAGACTAAATCCCTGGCTCTTAAGAGTCTGTCTGTTCCTTTGACCCTTCCCCCCAAGTCTTGGGTCTTGTCCTCACTCAACCGAAGCCTTCCATCTGCTCTGCCATCCCCAGATTTAATGGGCTTTAGCTCTGGAGAGTAAAATTCCCTCCCTCCCTCTCTTTCTTAAAAGCCCTATGGCTCTGACAAGGATGTTTTCCTGGTTTTCTTATTGCTTGTTGCTGTGGAAGGAAGGGAGAGCGTCAGGTAATCATCTGCCCTATAGCTTATTCAACAGAGGCCCTCTGCTGGTCTGCACCCTGCCTTCTGGTCATATACCCAGCAGTGCACTTAGGAAATGTTAGGCTTTGGACTTAATGGTCTTATGGGCCTGGGAGGAGAGGCTTTTCAGATGTTACTTGTCTTACCTCATTTCAAAATGTAGGCCCTGCTGCATTTGGGAGCTGTCCTGCTCATTCTTCTGAAAGAGCTCCTGGACCCTCTGCCCTGGTGACACTCCTGCAAATGCAGTGGCCTTTACTCACACTGATTTTGAGCGTCCAAGCTTCACCGATTAATGGCAAGGTGTTTGCATACTGCAAGTGATTCCTACCGATGCCTATAACTGTATATGATGGCTGCCTACCAGCTGGTGCTATTGTATAAAACATAACAATATTGATGTAAGAGGTTGGGGGGGGGAGTATTATTTGAGCTGCTAGGCGAGTCGTGCTACTCTTGTAGACGAAGGTAATGGGAGGGAAGGGAACAAAGGGAAGAAAGCCAAAACATGAAAAGAACCCCCTCTTCAAAGCATTCCCCAAACCTTCTCCTCTTCTTTGCCACTCAATTCCATACTAATTCCTCCTCCTTGCTTGCCCGCTTCCTTCCAGAGTGAAAAGCCATCCCATATCCCAAACATTGAGAATAATAGAATCATAGAGTTGGAAGAGACCACAAGGGCCATCCAGTCCAACCCCCTGCCAAGCAGGAAACACCATCAAAGCATTCTTGATATATTTCTCATCATCATGGTGTAGAAATCTCGGCTCCTCTGACAACTGGGGAAATGGATGAGGCACAGTAATACTGCCTTCCCTCTATGCAGATGGAAGGACAGCGTGCTTGTTGAGGACTAGTGACAATAGGCTGATAACTGCTGATAGCAACAAAGCCTGCAATTGCCACCGCCTGCATCACCAAATAATTGCATTGGCTGCTTCCCTGGGGAGGTTGTGCTTAGGAACCCAGTTGAACCAGCCCCAATAGCCAATACAGTGGTACCTCTACTTACAAATTTAATGCGTTCCAAATGCACATTTGTAAGTAGAAAAAATTTGTAAGTCGAATCCCGTAGTAATGCATTGGGAGAAAAAATTTGTAAGTCGAAGCAACCCTATCTAAAAATTTGTAGGTAGAAAAAATCCTATCTAAACAGCATCCAAGATGACAGACGGAGCTTCTTCGTAAGTAGAAACATTCGTAAGTCGAGTCATTCGTAAGTAGAGGTACCACTGTAATACCTGATGGGATCCTAATGGCAACCCCACCCTCTGCCTACACAGGCTTTGCTTGCTTATTTTGTCATATTATCAATTCGCCTGGAAGTGTGCTGTTTTAGTGTAATGTACAGGAACACAGCACAGTATAAGTAAATTGAGACCCAAGAGCTTGCAGTTCAGTGACCCAAAGAGCTTGCAGTCTAAAGGGTGAGCATATAGACAGAGGAAGGTCAGGGATGAGAGAAGCAAAGGAAAACAAAGGATGGAATGAGCAAATTCAGGGGAAGGTGTTTATGGATGTGAGGATGCCACCCTCGCCACCTCTGAGAAACAATGCTAGTCCTATTGAGATTCTTCTTTGTTTAGCTTTCCTTGAAATCCCTCTTGTGTTTCTCCTGAAGAGGAACCTTCAAAGCTACCTTGAAACTTTGCTTGAGGCAAAATTCAGTAGCAAGTCAAGTCCCAAGCCTGATCAAGTTTGCCCACTGCAGGGAGAGTTTCCTCCAGATATCCAGTGCTGGTGGAAAGGTCTTTGAGAATACCCACGGAGAGGAGTAAGCAAGAACATGGAAAAGCTGGGTTTTGTATAGACTATCCACTGTTCTCCTTGTCTAAAATAGACAAGGGAAGAAATAATGGTCTCAAAGTGTTACATTTAGCCTGGATGTGAGGGGAAATGGACTCCCTGTTAAGAGTGGAGGTACTGTACATTGGAATGGGTTGCTTAGGAATGTGGTACAATCAACACTACGGTAGAAGAGCAGGCTAGACAAGTTTACGGCTAGATTAGTTTAGATAGTAGCAGTATAACTGGACTGGATCATACCATTTCAAGCCATATGTTCAAGTCTGAAGCTGAAGGTACATCGACAAAGGTAGCTTTAAACACGTTCATATGTGTGACAGGGGAATGGACTTGATTAAATCCCTTCCACCTCTGATTCTATAGCTCCTTCCTAGCAGAAAGTATCACATAGTTGAGCATGCTTGTGGATGCTCAGAAAGCTACAATCATGCACTGGGGAAATAAGTGTAAATGAATGCTGGAGAGAGCGAGAGAATGTGAGGGAAAAGTTCCTTAGATCCAAAGTAAGAGTTACTGGCAGGAGTCTTGAGCAAAAAATTAAATGGAATAGCACATTCCAGTAACTATGTTTCATGAATCAGTCTGCTAGATCTGTGGCTCCCAAGCATTTTGACTTTCAGGCTTGTTTCCTAAGACTTGTTGGCATGTTTAGGGAAGCTTTTAATGTTTGATGGATTTCTATATTTTAATGTTTTGTTGGAAGCCGCCCAGAGTGGCTGGGGGAACCCAGCCAGATGGGCAGGGTATAAATAATAAATTATTATTATTATTATTATTATTAGTAGTAGTAGTAGTATGTCAAAATGGAATAAATAATTTTGAGGAGAAACAGCATTGCATGAGCCTTTTGAACATGTCAGTATTCGGTTGCATTTTGAGGTGCTAAAAAATACAATCTAAATACTTGGTGACACCTTCCAGGTATCGCTTCTGGGGTCGTGAAGATAGCACACTCCATCTGACTCATAAAACACCAATCATCAGATGTGATGTGGGCAGGAGACAGGATGATCAGCAAGTGTTCCATTTAGATTGTCATGAAACCTTCCTATACAGCTGGTGATTACTAGGAAACGAGAGTTTTTATCTTTTGTTGTGGCATACATACAGTCATTTAGAAGAATATACAGGGAACATACCCAGCCTGTGGACTGATTAACTCTTACACATTTTGCAAAGCTTAAAGGTCCCAGTTTTGAATGAATCCCATTTTCATGATGTGAGAAAGCACTCTCAGTTCCAAGCTTCACTATGCCAATCGAGTCATTTCATCTTAGTGGCATGGTGTCTGTTCTTCTCCAAGGCAGCAAGAAATCTATATTTTTACACTGGTGATGAGAACGTCATTGTGAATTCTGGATGTTCAGGCTCTGCTCATTTGAATGAGTGGCATGGGAGTCAAAGTGTAGTATGGTTTTGCACTGAAATAATTGGGAAATAGTGTCACGCAACCTGACTATAGGGAAAAAGAGTCTGGGGTCTGATAACAGTGTAATGAGTGCTGTGCATATATCTGGGTGAAGTGGAAGGAAAGGAACTTCATGGAGGAAATATGAAAAGACAGGACAGAAGTGAAATAGCTACCGGTAGTAAGTAGATGAGGAAGGGAAGGCTTGGGGTATATATTAGAAGGACCTCAATATTTCAAAGTAATGTATTTAATGTGTACACAAGTGGCCTATTCATTCAAATGTGAGATATATAGTTTTTAAAAAAAAAAAACTAAAATCATCCAACACACACAAACATTTAGGCCACAACTTTTTATTTCCTGCCAGTGAGAAACAAAATGGCCAGCATGCAGTTTTATCTGTTCCCTAACTGCTTCTTCATGATAGGTCTCCACCTCTTTGAAAGTCATCTAAGTTGGTGGTCATAACCACATCTTGCAATAACAAATTTCACTGGGTGGGATCCAATGTAATGCTATCACGGTTGTTCCATCAGTGCAAGCATTTCTGCTGGCCAGATGGAATGCTCTCCTCTCTCCTCTCCCTGTGCCCTGTTCTGGGGGGGGGGCTCTTCCAACCTTTCAGAGTGGATTGGGGGCTGAGGAACTGGGGGGGGTTGGGGGGAAGCTCCACGGTGCTAGCAGGAGCCCTTGTGCAGACTTCTGCTGGCCCACTGGGTTAGTTGAATCCAGCCCATAGTTCAACTTGCAGCCCCAGCCTCATTTTATGCAATTGCTAATTCCACCTAAAGCTGCCCCCTTCCATCCCACAAGAGTTCTCTCTGTCCTATTCATTTCCTCCTTATCTCTCCCAGCTTTTTTAAAGTGTTCCTCTTTCTTTCTACATAGTTTCCAAACAATTGGGAGGGACAGTATTTTTTGGGGTAGTAAAAATTACGGTAATCGATTTCTGAAAATTCATTTCCTGGTTCCATGACTTGAAAGAAAGAACCCCTCTCCTGGCTGTTTGAGAACAAATACCGGTAGTTAGGTTTCTGCTACCTGTATTTCTCCGAAAATAAGACACCGTCTTATATTTATTTTTCCTCAAAAAAACCCCATTATGGCTTATTTTCAGGGGATGTCTTATTTTTTTCCTCCTCCTCTTGCCGCGGCTGGCATTGCTGATACGCCTATCACTATGTCTTATTTTCGGGGTATGGCTTATATTCCTTGAATGCTTAAAAATCCTGCTATGGCTTATTTTATGACTACGTCTTAAATAGGGGAAACAGGGTATATGTGCGTGCATGCATATGCATTTATGCATTGCACATTAAAGTCAGGAACTGCTTTCACTTGCTTTCCAGAATAGTAGTTGTATTGGTCTATTGTACTAAAAATCAAACAAACATTTGTATACGTATTTGAAAATGACCCACCAAACCCATTAATGCTTGCTTCTGAGCAACCCTGCGTAGTATTGGAAAATTCTAATCTGAGGTAAAGGTAAAGGTAAAGGGACCCCTGACCATTAGGTCCAGTCGTGACCGACTCTGGGGTTGCGCGCTCATCTCGCATTATTGGCCGAGGGAGCCGGCGTATAGCTTCCAGGTCATGTGGCCAGCATGACAAAGCCGCTTCTGGCAAACCAGAGCAGCACATGGAAACGTCGTTTACCTTCCCGCTGTAGCGGTTCCTATTTATCTACTTGCATTTTGACGTGCTTTCGAACTGCTAGGTTGGCAGGAGCTGGGACCAAGCAACGGGAGCTCACCCCGTCACAGGGATTCGAACCGCCGACCTTCTGGTCAGCAAGCCCTAGGCTCAGTGGTTTAACCACAGCGCCACCTGGGTCCCTTGGTGAAAACTGAAGCATGGATTAATTAATCCAGAACACTTTTGTCTCTGTTTCAACCCATCATTGGCTCTGACGCTGGCCACTACTAGCATGTGACCCCCAATGTATAATTATAATTATAATTATAATTATTATTTATACCCCGCCTATCTGGCTGGGTTTCCCCAGCCACTCTGGGCGGCTTCCAATAAATACCAAAATACATTAAAATATCACGGATTAAAAACTTCCCTAAACAGGGCTGCCTTTAGGTGTTTTCTAAATATCAGGTAGTTGTTTATCTCCTTGACCTCCGATAGAAGGGTGTTCCACAGGGCGGGCGCCACTACCAAGAAGGCCCTCTGCCTGGTTCCCTGTAACTTGGCTTCTCGCAGCGAGGGAACTGCCAGAAGGCCCTCGGCGCTGGATCTCAGTGTCCGGGCTGAACGATGGGGGTGGAGACGCTCCTTCAGGTATATAGGACCGAGGCCATTTAGGTCAGCACCAACACTTTGAATTGTGCTCGGAAACGTACTGGGAGCCAATGTAGGTCTCTTAGGACCGGTGTTATGTGGTCTCAGCGGCCGCTCCCAGTCACCAGTCTAGCTGCCGCATTCTGGATTAATTGCAGTTTCCACGTCACCTTCACAGGTAGCCCCACGTAGAGTGTATTGCAGTAGTCCACAGGAATGTGGACCTCTAGGGGGGGGCGAGGGGCTTTCCTATCTCTGTATTAGTCCATGGGATGAAGACGGCATGCTTTTCATCATAGTAACACTTGTCAGTGCTAGGCTAAGAGTGCACTTTTGAAGCATCATAGGATGACTTCTGTTGTGGTGCCTATGGCTGGCATTCTTTCCCAGCAGATGGAACACTGGGATGCAACAAAAACAACTCTCTCTCTCTCTCTCTCTCCACACCCACAGAAACTGGGGGGAGGAGAGAGAGAGAGAGAGAGAGAGAGAGAGAGAGAGAGAGAGAGAGAGAGAGAGAGAGAGAGAATCATCTGGTTGGAAGCCAGACACCGTTGTATGGAAAGAGCAAACAGGCGTGGTGGCGGTGGCGGTGGCAGAAGAGAAGGCGGATGGGAGCTTTGTCAGAAACACAAAGTACCGTAAGCTCTGCATTTTGCCACATAAAAATAGCATTTTAGTTGCAATAGTAACCACTCCTTCTGGTCATGAAAAGACTGCCCTTAGAAACTGTACTTTAAAAATTATTATTTAAAAATATATCTTTTTGAGGCCCTGTTTGGCCATAAATGTTTGTGTGAGAGAAGCAGCAACAGTGGTTCAGCTGGAACTCTGTGCACCCTTACCTTGGAGTAAGCCCCACTGAAACGCCGGGGATTACTTCTCAGTAAACATGTTTTGTATTGAGCTGTGTATTTCTGAAGGATTACCACGGGAACCTGCAGCAAAATGTTGCAGTACACTGTCACATCTGAGCAGGAGGGTGCCTGCTCATAGTTCCAGTCAACCATGCCCTCCTCCAAGTTTTCTGATACATTCCTACTTGCCTAAGCATGCCCAGTCCCCTTTTGGACCGGGCTGGGGGCGGGAAGTTGCCCCCTTGTGAGTTTTGTTCTGTAAATCTACTTCCACAAACCTTGGGGTTCCCCTAAGCATGCTGATACATCTCTGTTGTCCCTCAGTGGCTCCAGTCCTATCAGCACTTACCACTTGAGTTGGCTATTATTATTAATGATAATTTTATTATTTATACCCTGCCCATCCGGCTGGTTGCCCCAGCCACCCCGGGCAGCTTCCAACACACATAAAACACCAAACATTAAAAACTTCCCTATACAGGGCTGCCTACAGGTGTCTTCTAAAAGTTGTATTGTCATCCATCCCCTTGACATCTGATGGGAGGGCGTTCCACAGGGAGGGTGCCATTACTGAGAAGGTCTTCTGGCTGGTTCCCTGTAACTTCTCACAGTGAGGGACCCTCGGAGCTGGACCTCAGTGTCCAGGCTGAACAATGACGGTAGAGACGCGCCTTCAGGTATACGGGGCCAAGGCTCTGTAGGCAGTGGCGGAGCTTCATGCTCTGGCACCGGGGGCGGAGAGCAGGCAGGGGCGGGGATGGCATGCGTTCTGGGGGCGGGGCTCCCCGTGCGGGCGGGGAGGCAGCCGCGATGGCGCCCTCGGGATCGCGCTGTCCGGGGTGGAGCGCCCCTATCACCCCCCTCTTTCTACGCTCCTGTCTGTAGGGTTTAAAAAGTCAGCACCAACACTTTGAATTGTGCTCAATTTAGAGCACAGCTTAGAGGGAGCCATTGAGATGTGGATATTATATTTGTCTGTAAATTGTTTTGTGTCTGCATTACCTTTAAGCATGTCTGTAAATGCCTTTAAAAAAGCAGAGGGGATTGCTCACATTCATTTCTCCTTCTCACGATTGCCATCTGCTTTTGGTCCCATAGGTCCTAGTATCTCATGAATCACTATTACAACATGCTTGAGTCTTCTATCTCAGTTGTAAGGTATGGTCCAAAAGGGGGGGGGAGCAATTGGAATCATTAAAGTGACACACCAATCCTTTCATTCTTTGGCACCATCAAGAAATGTAAGGCATCACTGATACTGAAAAAGCATATCATATCATTGGAATCATACTTGTGTTTTTACCCAGAGGCACAAGCTCCCCTGTAAAACTAAAATCTTGCCACATCTTCAATATATGTATGCATTCAGGAAAGCATGTCAAGAGAAGGTTGTGTTCAAAATATTAGGTGGCCTGACTGATCACGTACTCTCAATTACATGCCAGTTCCCTGTTGCAGGCCAGCACTGTTCACCTGGCCGCCCAGCTTCTCATGTGAAATAACTGTGTGATTAATGGAGTTGACAAACACACCCAACATCCACTGAGTGTGCCACTCAGTTGGCATTGCAAGCCCCAAGGTGAAACAAAAAATGTGCCCAAACCACTATATCCTGGAAATGGTGAACACTGCAAACTCCTCTGTTCCATCCTCTATGGTCTTCAGTCCTTCTGGTTCTTGAGCAGCAGAAGCATATGCTAAAGTGGTGCCAAGGAAGGAAAGTTGCTCCTTTTTGCTAATAAAGCAAACATTCTCCGGTTACAGAGAGCTCAAGACAGCTACATACTGGGCAGAAGTCACAGGAATCCACTTTCTCAAAGTTGTTTTCTGGGGAGGTCTTCCATCCCTTTGCTGAACGTTCAGTTTCTCTCTGTTAACCCATTATTATTGGGTGAATGACTTGCACAACCTCTATTAGCGGATGTAATAATTGGAACTGAGTAGGACTGAGTACATTCCTTATCTTCCTTTCCTTTCCCTGAGTACATTCCCTATCTTCCTTTCACCGAAGGGAGGAAGCTGACAACACTGGCTACTTCTTTCAACTAGGGATGTACCCTCCAGATGTTGGACAACTCCCATCATACCTGAGTATTGGCCATGCTTCCTGGAGCTGGTGGGAGTTGTAATTCAACAATACCTGGAGGGTACCACATTGGCTATCACTGCCATTTCATCCTCATAGGCACTGCCCTCCACAGGTAGGCTTGCTGGCATCCAGGTTTTAATTTTTGGTTGCAGGTGAAGACCTTTTTATTCGCCCGGGTGTTTTAATCTTTGTGTGTGTTTTCTTATGCTGCATTGTATTAATGTTTTAGTGCTGGTAGCTTTATTTAATTTGCTTTTATGTTGTGCTTGGCATTTTCCTTTTGCTGGTTTTAAGCTCCCTGTCAACCGCTCAGAGAACATTTGTTGTTGGACAGCATACAAATATTGTAAATAAATTAAATTTGCACCTGTTGCTGAAATTCTGGCTGCATGTGCTCCAAGCATTTGCAGATTTGTTTGGAATTATTCCTCGGGAAAGAAATATACACTGCTTTGCTTACCGGTAGCTCTTCTGAAGCAAAATCAGCTTCCTAAGAATAAGAGGCCTTCTCCCTTCCTCTCGCTCCACCGAAATCCCTCCTCCTTAGTGAGTGATGTGCATAGAACCATTTAAAAAAAGAAATAGGGCAAACTCTGACATCAAGCTCTCTTAGAGAGTAGAGGCTTTACGTTAGGGTCACAGGCACATAATGAAGGAGAGCCAGGTTCCAAGATGCTGTTTCCCTGACAACCAGAAGGCAGGGATGAAAGAGAGAGACGGGAGGTGACTTTTCAGAGATGTCATTAACTGGATCTGCCAAAGTGGAAGTTGATTTGGAGTCTCTGGGGCTCTCAGGGACATAATAGGACTAGGGCTTGTCTGTGTAGCACAGGGGTCCCCAGACTACGGCCCGGGGGCCGGATGCGGCCCAATTGGCCTCCCAATCCGGCCCACGACGACCCCCGCCGCCCGCTGCCGCCGCCCGATCTTATGGCGCGCAGCGCGGCGGCGATCTTCCAAATCGGGAAAAAATCGCCGAAAATCCTTTGTGCGCATGCGTATGGGCCTCTCCCGACCCAGAAGAGGTCATTTCCGGTGCACTTTCCGGTTGGGGGAGGCCCATACGCATGCGCACAAGCGATTTTCGGTGATTTTTTCCCGATTTGGAAGATCGCCAGTGCGCCAGTAAGTGTGTGCGCGCATGTGCACGGGCGTGCACTCCCCCGCCCTCCGGCCCACCGCACGATCGGCGCGGCAGGCACCGGCCCAAAGCCCGGTAAGTCTGGGGACCCCTGGTGTAGCATGACCATAGCTGTCCTAAATCACACTTGGAGATCCCACCCACTTCTTTGGCGTTCCCTCACTTGCATCTCCTAGTCTCTATTTACTGCTGAGAGGGAGATACACAATATCATCACTGAAATGCTAGTTCACCCCTCTTGCTTTGTCCCTCTGGTCTCTTGAAATACCAGTGCCAGTGAAAGAAGTCAAGAACAGGGGCAAGCTGCATGAGACAAGCTCCAAGGGATCAACCAGTTTGCTTACACTGGAGAGCCAGTGTGGTGTAGTGGTTAAGAGCGGTAGACTCGTAGTCTGGGGAACCGGGTTCGCGTCTCCGCTCATCCACACGCAGCTGCTGGGTTACCTTGGGCTAGTCACACTTCTTTGAAGTCTCTCAGCCCCACACGCCTCACAGGGTGTCTGTTGTGTGGGAGGAAGGGAAAGGAGAATGTTAGCCGCTTTGAGACTCCTTCGGGTAGTGATAAAGCGGGATATCAAATCCAAACTCCTCCTCCTCCTCCTCCTCCTCCTCCTCCTCCTCCTCCTCCTCCTCCTCCTCCTCCTCCTCTTCTTCTTCTTCTCCTCCTCCTCCTCCTCCTCCTCCTTCTTCCTTCTTCCTTCTTCTTCTTCTTCTTCTTCTTCTTCTTCTTCTTCTTCTTCTTCTTCTTCTTCTTCTTCTTCTTCTTCTTCTTCTTCTTCTGTAAAGGGTTCAAGGCATTGAGACGGGGGATGAGAATAGATATGTTGCTCGGTCCTCTTATCCCAATATAGGGTTGGGCCAGATAAAAACAAGTAAGAGGTATGTGCAGGAGATCAGCTGGATAGAGATGAAAGCAAAACTGGGCATCCCAAAGCAGCAAAAGCTGGCAACCCTAATTGTTTAGACAGAAGAACTGGCAGGAAAAGGGAGATTACCACAGGCAATGGTCAGCTGGTTCATTTGGCCAGAGAGCATATGCAGTTGTTTTCAGGACTGGTTTTGCAGAACCGTGGCAGCAGGCCACAATCTGTGCTGTATTCCTAGGGGGTGCAGGTGTAAGATCTCTGCTGCTGCTGCCGCCGACTCAGCAGCACAAGACCTGCTTCTTCCCAAGTGGACCTGACTTTGGGAGTTCCTGGCTGTACTGGGGTCCTTTCTGGGAGAGGAAAGTTTGGTGGGGGAAATGACTGCAGCCCTGTTGTCTTTCATCACTCTTTATTGTGTAAAAATAAATTCGACAATTCATGTAGTTTAAGCATTAAAATGAAAAAAGGAAAGGGAAAAAAACAGCATGAAGAACCAGTAGAAACAGTGCATTTTAAGAATTGCTGATGTGGACTGTGGATGTAAGATATAACATCAACTCATTCAAAAACTCAGTAAAGACTGATAGCAAGAAATAGGAAAAATATACAGCTTTGGTTAACAGAATGACAACTCAAGAAACATTTATCCTCTTTCACGCTGTACAGTATATACAATTGTATCACTATCACCCTTTTTTATTTTTTATTTTGGCAAATCCTGCACAATTTGGACTGGATTTATTTACCTTGACATGTTTTCCCCCCCTTCATTAGTTCACACTTAACATTCATTATTAGTTACAAGAAGGTTTCCAATAAGGGTCGTTAGCAGATCGATCTTATAAGGTAGAGTTTTGTTGGGATTGGTTGGTTTTGCTTTTAAAGAGCACTGCTTAAAATATGCTGCCCTGAGCCAAGATTTAAAAATAATATAACTAGGCTGGGTTTGTGTTGATTATGTTTAGATAGATTTCCACCCCCTCTCCTAGTGCTTTAGCATTGTGATTTCATAGGGTGGTCACATGACCCACTTCAATATCTGATGAGCACCAACCTTTCAATAGTGCAACATCGACCTTGAACTGCTTATTACATGCCCATACATGGTGCATATTCATTTGCCACAGCTTTAGGGTTGGTCAGAATGGCTCAGTGAGCCTCACAAATTCTATCCTTCACACCTCCCTTTTCACTCACAGCCAAGAAAAACTCATTGACTGGGATGAGAGAGGGTGAGGTCATTTAAAGGGGTGATGGCTATTAGTACAAACCAGAAATTCTTTTTCTTAAAAAAGAAACCATATAAAATACTATTTATCTCAAAATAGGTTTTATCATCCTTTTATCCTTCATCTGTAGCTCAAAAGTATTTTTTCAGGGAATACCTGTTTTTCTACATATATTCTTTTCTAATAAAAAATACCTTTCTTGGTAGTAAACTCCTTTTACAACAAGAGAAATAATTTGTGTGTATTTTGTTTTACAAAAGCAGAAAGGCTTGACATTTCAAAGAGTAGCTAACCCTTCAAGGGAGAGAAAATGCTGATTCAACTAATATCACATTTGAGCTGTGATTTCTATACACTGGTTGTAAGTTAAGTCCTAGGGAAGTGAATAGGTCTTCTAAGTTACCCATGTTTAGGACTGCTTGCCAGAGAATGCTTTGCTGATTACCTAAACTGGCGTGACCTTATATTCTTCAGTGGAACTACACCTGTGTAAATGGTCAGTGAAAACACCTCCTTTAGAAGGAGGCCTTTGGGAACTGTCAGACAGTCTTTAGGCAAACACATGCACTGCCTGTGCAGTGCTCTTTACTTGTATGTGTGTTTTTTATAAAAGGGCATTACCTGAGAGAGGCATGTATTATTCAGTGCAAGAGGGAACATCAATCGTATTAAGCAGTAGGCTTGAGTTTGGCTGGATCAGCTATTTATTCTGCGCTCGCTAGAGCAGCCTTGGTGCTGAACGGACAGCTCCCAGGGAGTCTGGCATGGAAAATACCCACCCATGGTGGTGCTGAAGGGACAGCTCCAAGTACATCCAGGTTGGTAAACATCAACAGGACTGATTCAGCAGCACAGTGTACGTTGCTTAAAGAAATGCTTAAAGAACAGCTCCTATAGCTGCTTTTTTAGGACAGCACAACTACTGGATTAAGAGCTCTGGCTTCTCCAGGACTTATAGGAAAAGACAAAGCTGAGTGGAGCAGTTCCCATGGATTGATTTCTTTTAAAGTTACCAATATTTTAACTGGTGGCTCCTCTTCTCTTCTCTAATACAAAAATGTGTAGTGCTGTTTATCACGGGGAAGAATGCTGTATCATTAGCCACCTTTTTCCAGCCATGCCTGACCTATACTATCGTGCTTGGATGACTTTAGTTTTTGAATTGTTTTTAAAGCATGAACTATCACTCAGCAAACCCCCACAGCTCTGCATTAGCCCATGCAAGCAGGCAAGCATTAGACCAGGTAAAACACGATTGAGGCACCTACTGAAAACATGCAAGAAACGACAGTACACCCCTTGCCTTCCCTATAAGCCTGCAGGAAATCTAAGGGTACCATAAACTAGGACGGAATCTATAAAGAGCACTATGCAACCCATTATCACTAAAGGTGGTAAAATAGGCACTCTTATCTAACCAAAACACAATCCTCACAAGAAAGGCCAACCACTACACCTTCCCAGCTTCCTAAAATAGTTGGTGCCCTTCATGATGCAAACATCTCCGTCTATAGCACGATAAGAAATGCACATTTTGCCTTTTTGCAGAGGTTTATCTGAAGGCTCGACACATCCATACAGTCTCTTAGGTATCCCTTGTGCTGTTCTTTTTTTAAAATACTGTAAAAAAAACATAGTGCAGGCTCTGTTTCTGGTTATTGGGCAAAACAGATGCATGGAGAGGTCACAGCTTCTTAATTCCCTGGGGCTTTGGAGCAAAACCAGGATTTGCCCTTTATTCAGTTTCTTGACACATTTGCTTAAAACCTCTCTCAAGCAGTTCCTTATTCCTTTCACAAAGGAAGAGCTATGAACCTTTATGAAAGTGAAGTATACCTCAAATCTCATTGGGTCCAATAAGCACAGGGCAGGCCAAGGCTCCTTGCGCTATACATCCTGCCACCTGCAGTGAACCCAATTTGTATTTAAAAGGCAAAAATCTCAGCTCAGCGGTATGGCCATGGAAATCGGACTGCAACCACATGCTTTGCATCCGACTACCACTAAAACTCCCCCCTACCCCAGCCCTTCAGGTTTATGGCTCTTAGTGAGAGTAAAGGAGCATTGGTAAGGGTTTGGGAACGCCTCATAAAGTCATAAGAAAATAGTCCCATCTTCAAGACAAGTTTTCTGGGAAAAGGCCCAGGATGCATTACCTTTGGAGGGGAAGGCAAGTAGGAGCCTGCTGTGGAACCAGGAAGGGAGAGGTAAGGGGATGGATCAGGTGATTTCCTGCCATCTTTGGGTCACAGAGTTTGGGGAGAAGCAGTAATCAATGCCTGTGGTGGAAGGAAGGTTTTCTGGACTACGCATAGGCTTTGTGATGGCTACCAGAGGCAGATCCTTTAGGCTATACAGCAAAATGAAGGCAGACAAGGGAAGGGAGCTGCTCTGCAGCTCCATTAAAATAGGTAGGAGCCAGCTGCTCCTACAAATGACCAAGGATCTGGACAAGTCGTCTAGGATCCTTGAGCTGGCAATGCTCCTGAGTCTCACATGTACCCTTGGGGGGCAAAGATGGCTCTGTTTGCTCTGGCCATAGCCAGAGGTTTACACAATTGGTGGGGGAGCAATGAGGGACCTGAAGAATTTCAGAGAACAGTCCTACCCCCCCACCCCTCAATCTCCTAGTCTAGCCACCATCATGCGTCTCTCATAAGCGTTTATCCTCCTATCACTCAGAGAATAATTCGTAATAAAAAATAAATATCTGCCCACAGGTGACTGGCTGCTTAAAAGACATAGAGTAGGAATATAGAGATATCCTTTAAAAAGTATATGCAAATGAAGACAAATGTGCTGAAAGAGTCGCACCAGCCCAAAGGCACTCAGGCATTGAAACAAAGTTGGCAAGCCAGAAAAATCAGACCATTCATGACGAGACTTCATAAAGCAAAATGGGGAAAAAAGATAAAGTCTCGATCCAAAGGAGAAAGGGACAAAAGAGGGAGTGAGAGAGGGGGGTGGGGGACAATGAACCCTCTCTTCAAAATTGTAAGGTTGCAAAGTCCCAGGTTGCCTTAGAGTTGACTGGAAAACTCCCAAGTCTCCTAGATTTAAAAAAAAAATGTGATTGATTCTTTAGAACAAACAAAGAAGATAATTTTAAAAAGAAAGACAGAAGAGAGAAAGGAAATAATTTGTCCATAATTCATTCCTGGGTGAGGAGAATGTCTGTTAACCAAGGGTTAAATGGATTTGGAATGGGAAGGGCGGGGAAGAGCAGCATTTTTTAGTTGATCTGACGGCAGGCTTCAAATGTCCATTTGGTGGCTCCACCATAAATTTCAATGTTGGTCTCGGACCAGGCTATGACACTACCAGACAGAGCTTTGGTGCTGCACGTGGCCAGGTTGTAGATCTCCCCTGGGGTGAGCTTTCGATCCCAGATGTTGAAGTGGGCTAGTTCTCCCACAAATGCCTGGGTGGCATCAAATCCACCTCCAAGTGTGTCCTTGAAGAGAGAAATGGAAGATAAAAGATTTGAAAACATCTCACCCTGGAAATATGCAGTATGTATCCTTATCTAAAAGTTAGAGTTTTCTGACCCTAACTTGAATTAGTAGGCTTCTAAAATGGCATCTCTATTATTTTACATTTTGGAAAACCCTAGGGCATTTTTGTTGGGTTATTCATTTTCTTTTCCCCTGAAAACCTCAAGAAGGATAACTCTCTGTGCTAGAATATATCTTGGGGTGGCATGCACATTGAAAAAAATTGTATTAAAAAAAGAAGAAGACCCAAGAGGTAAGTCAACACTGGGGATCCTATAGTCTTGACAGAGTAAACACTTGAAATGAGCCAGAAAGCTTCCGTAGCAGCATGCAAAGGTCAGCAGGAATAAACTGCACCAGAGAAGTTCAATAAGGAGGATGCAACGTGCAGCCTTTTAAGTGCAATTTTCATGGATGGAACTTCCAAAAATAGAAACTTAGGCCCTTGGTTCCAGCAGTGCCAGTATGCATGGAAGGGAGGAGGCTGGAGATAGAAGTTGTTCCCCGGGGAGACTTGCCTGCAGCCTGCTCTGTTACCTTCTAGGTGCTAGGAAAAGATCTCCTAATTTTCCCAGGCAGTTTTACCTTTACTGGGTAACTCTGTCTCTAATTAGTAGTGTTGATTTTTGCAGTGTTTCTATTCTTCTTTCATTCTGTGGTGTATTGCACTCTGAGAATTTTGAACGGCAGTACAGATTGATTTATTTTTTAATGTAAGTTTGTATGCACATGTAAATGAAGGCCTCGCATGTTGTTTTGAGAGAGGAAGGGGACAAGTGGCGTTAAAGAAATGGGCCGTGGTGATTTGCTATGATCCTTCATCTTGAGACGTGTGTGTGTGTGTGTGTGTGTGTAAGCCTGCACCAGAATAATTGGATACCATGGCTTTCGCTTTCTGACTATGGCAATGTATCTGAGTGAGCATGTTGTGTAACTGGCAGGCAGAGTTGATCTATGTCACTTGTGCGATAAGTGATGGGGGAAATAACTGCTTGTTTTTATGAGAAATGCAGGAAGGAAATTTAGATGCCCTGTGGTGTGTGATTCAGTGTGAAATAGTTGGTTAGCTTTAGACACAGAAGCAAGGAGGACAGGACCCTTTCCACGACTTGCATATCACCCTGTAAAATTTGAATTATAACTTGTGTGTGTGTGTGTGTGTGTGTGTGTGTGTGTGTATCCATGTGCAGGTGTAGATGTTAGGCAGCATTGTTGTCTCTACCACTGTCAAAATTATTATGTCCCCTGAAGATCCCATTTGTTCCATGGGAACATCAATCCCCATTCCTTTAAAATTATGAGTGGTTGTGTATGCAAACATGTGTAGTTCATGAGATAGCTAATGTGGTGCACTCCAAATGTTGCTAAACTCCAATTCCCATCAGCTCCAGCCAGCATGACCAGTGGTCAGGGATTATGGGCACTAAAATCCAGCACTATGTGTGGGGACACCATGTTGGCAACCCCTGGTTCAATTGTTCTTTAATGTGCATGACTAAAGGGAACAGATTGGTGATTTTCTGTGTCTCCTACTCATTTTAGAACTCTCTCACCACCACCCCCATACCATTTGGTCTCCCCCCCCCCTTATCCCTCCCTCTCTTTAATCCCCTTCTGTTCTTATCTGATGCCTAAGAAACTTCATCAAATTTTTGCCACTGTTGTTGTTTTTAAGAGGCAAATTTCCTGTACTGCCCGTGGCGGAACCACTTTGCATTCATCTAACAAATGTACTCAATGCTGGCTCTGACAGGCAGCCTATGAAACTATCACTGCAGAAAGCCTTATGCTGTAGGTTCAGAAGGTATGGAATGCCAGTGTGGCACGTTGACATAATCATGCTACATTGGCACTGGAGACCCCAGCAGGTGCATGATGAGACCTGCTGAACAAGAATACAAGGCGGATGCTACTATGTAGCATGTGAAGCTGCAATCCCCAGCATTTCCTGGTATGGCTGGGAGAGATCCCTGCTCAAAACCCTGCAGAGCAGTTTCCAGCCAGTGCTGAAAATCATGAGTCAGATGGACCCAATGGTCTGACTCTGGCAGCTTCCTGTGCCCCGAGGAATATCTAGGTCTACTAAACTTAATCCAGAGCAGCACAATCTGCAGGTTTTAACTATTTATAATGCTTAAGCACCTTCTCTACCGGTCTTTCTAATCAAATTGCTGCAAACCTTGTACAGAACATGGATAAATTCCAGTGGTCACCCCTCCCTCCTCCGCTGCCACCACTATGCTACCTTACCTGTTCCTGTCCCAAAACAAGGACCCCTTGTGGCTTGATAGGATGATAAGGGGCCAGGTTTTCCCCATTGCCTCGTTGTGTGCCATCTTGATAAGCCTCCCAGACACCATCCCGAGTCGTCCATGTGATGCAGATATGGTGCCATTTCCCATCGTTAATGACAAAAGGAAGCTTTGCTACCTGGTGAGAGAAGAGGGAGATTGCATATAGTACTAGAGACTTCACCAAGCTGGCGGTCTTCCCGAACCTGCTCTGTTATGTAATACTAGAGAAACATTTGATTTTCACATGAACCACAGAACCTTCTGATTCGCATTGATAGAGAGATGAAGATTTTATGGGGTGGCAAAGATTCTAGATTCTAAAAACTCCAGTAAGCGGAGACCATGACAATGCTTATTTTAACTTCAAGGACACAGGATCAGGTTTTCTGACCCTAACTTCAATTAGTAGGATTCTAAAATGACATCTCTATTATTTTACATTTTGGAAAACACTAGGTCATTTTTGTCGGGTTCTTCATTTTCTTTTCCCCTGAAAACCTCAAGAAGGATTATTCTTTGTGCTGGAATATATCTTGGGATGGCATGCACATTGAAAAATGCAACACAAAAGGAACTACCACACTTGTCAAAATGTGGAGGTGCTGTCACACAAGCTAGGGTTTTTAAATAAATATAATAATAATAATAATAATAATAATAATAATAATAAATAAATACTGTGCATATATAAAGGTTGTTCTTTAATGGCATTTGTATTTCATTTTGGGCCACAAGAAGAAAAATATTGAATGTCTGCCTGGTAACATACACAGTGCTGTATAATGACCTTAAATTTCGGAGAAGGGATTGGGGAACTGGGGTTTCTAAAAAAAATCACTTATTTCTCTGGAGGGCAAGCTAAATATAAGCTCCTCCAGTTCTTTTTTTCTTTTTCTTTTCAGAGATCCCTGGGTGTCTTTATTTAAGTTGCTCCAGAAAAGGGGGTTGGAGCCTGGAGGGGCTTTAACTCACTTCCTTTGTTTTCACTTTGAAAGCAAAGCTACTGAATTCCAATACTTCTGGCTGCAGTATCGACCAGCACCAGTGGTTTGCAAATACATACCCACCATGTGCAAAAGGTGCTACAAGGTGTTTGCAGAAAGGGTGCAGAGTTTTCATTATTTAGCCATTATGTTAAATGCTGGTTTTGTTGCCGCTTGTTTTATTAATTAATACATTTCTCCCCTCCTTACCCTTAAAATCATTGCATGGCAGTTGAAGGATTAGAACACTGATCACTTACCTTATCATTGATAAGGATCTCCATGGGATTATTGCCCCACTCAATAAGCACTAGCTCATTGGCTTGTCCAGGTACTGCATAAGAGAAGGGTGTGCCCACACCTGGGGAGGCATTCGATTTTATCCACATGCAAATAGTAAAGGCGTACATCTCTGGCAGGCTTTTCTTCACCTTGGCATACATATAGTTGGTTCTCAAGGGGAAAGTCAGCTGAAACTTATCTGTTGGCCGATTGTCTTTCTGGCCTGAGGGAAGATAGAGAGGGTGTTTGTCAGAGGTCTTGAAGGGTACTGAGGCTGCAATCATATATGCACTTACCTGGGAGTAAGTTCCATTGAGCTCAGTGGGACTTACTTCTGAGTAGACATGCATAGGATTGTGCTATGCAATAGGATTGCACACACAATAGGGTGCTCCTATTCAAATAATGGCATAGATGTAATTCTAAAATGTACAGGAAGGTCTTGAGTCTCTGTCAGTGGAATTTTGCATAGAACTCTGTCTGCCTCTCTCTCTCTGTCTCTCTGTCTTCATTATATAATGAGCCTTAAGATGGCACTGTTTAAATCCCTCCAGCACATTTCGGCACTCTAATCCTAGTCACATGGACAGCGCTTGGGGAATAGGGTCTTTTCTCTCCTTTCCTCTCCCACCCCTTTGTTTATTTTTTAACCATAAGGCTAAAAAGCGCTAATGAACACAGAAAAAGGCAAGGGGCAGAGTATTTGACTGGACACAACAACTGGTTCTGTTGAAGTTTAAGATGCACATATTGCTTAGAGGAGGAAGAAAATGTTAAACTGCTTGTCCTAGGTCACTTAGAGGGTAGACCCCAATGCATATAGATGAATGAATTATGTTAGCAAGTTGAAGGTGCATTTTTTTCTACATAGGTATGCTGAGTCAAAGATACTTTGCTAACATAGATTAGGTAGTTCTTCCCTACTTTACCAATACCACTTTGGAAGAACGAGATATTATCTATTTACTGTCCTTCCCCATTACACATAAACACACAATCACACAGACACACTCACTTTTGTCCATGAATTCCAGGGAGGATCAGAGTTGCATTTGCTCATAATTTAAATGAAAAGTAATCATTTCTTCACCTCTTTTAAACAGAAGGGGGGAGAACTGCTTTGTAAGGTGGGGGGGGGCGAAGGTGAGCTGTTTTTCTCCAAATGTGTAATTATTCAGTGAAAAAATGCTGATCATTTAAATCTAGGCTTTTCTCAAGCTTCTTTTTACCTTTCTCTAGGTCACTGATCCTTTGGTGAAGGGAAGTTAAAGTGCTTTCTATTTTTCCTCTTTCTTCAGTCTCGTTCTTAGGGTTGTACTTGCCTTCTTCCAGGCTGTTAATTCGGGACAGGACTTGCTTCTCTAAGTCATCGATGTTATTCTGGAGTATCTCCTTCAGGGAATTGGTCTGGCTGGAAGAATTCATCCTACTGAATTGCTGCATGGGGTGGGGGAGAAGCAAAGAGAGTAAGTGGATTGTTGCAAACCAAATTAACACCACAGCATTATTTACCACAGACTCATCCTGATGTTTGCTACCCTGGCAGCTAAACTCACGGACAGCTTTCCAAGCAAAGGAGCACCAATTTATCAAAGGGAAGCACACAAACTGCCACAAAACCCTACTGTATGAGAGTTGGGGGGGGGGTAAGTGGCAGAGAATACTTCACTGCAGACATTTTACCTCGGGAACAGGGCAAAGGGTGCAGCATTAAATCAACACCGAAGACGGCAGGGGCTGGCCATCCCAAAGCCACGTCTGACGGTGTCTCCTTTTCTAGTTCTAAGGAAAAACAGAAAGGAGAAAGTTGTACCTCCAAGGTTTCTAGTCTTGTTTTAAGCGACTGCAAAGTTTGCCCAAGTTGGGTCAAGGTCTCGGCAGCCGGAGTCCGGGACAGATCCCCCATGGTGTTTTTCGAAGAGCCGGTCTGCTTCCTGTTGGAGCCCCCGCCCGTTTTGGATTCACTGGGGACCGTGTCCAGCGAGCTCTGGCTCTCACACCTGCCCAGCTTCGTGGTTAGTTCCCTGATGGTTTCCTTTTGGTTCATGATGGTCTCCTTTTGCTGAAGCACCGTTTCCCGGAGCTGTAGCACGGTGGTCTTCAGGTCTTCCGTGCTGCCGCCGCTCTGCATAGAAGAAGTGCACATGTCCGTATCCAACGGCACCGAGGTGCAGATAAACCGGGTCTGCCCGAAATTCTGGGCGCATCCTCTCAAAAAGAAGAACGAGGCCAACACGAGGCTGCACCGCACCCCTGCAAACATGGCCGGGGCAAAGTTCCCAACAGACGCGGCGCCCCGGAACGCTGGAGTTACTTTCAGCACCATGGAACTGTCCGCCGAACTGCTGAGCCGACTGCGGTACGCGGGCTGCTTTTATAGCGCGCGGGAGGGGCTACGAGCCCGTTGACGTCATAGTGGGGTGGAATCCCTGTTTAATTGCCTTGCGAGCGCCCTGTTTCCTGTTTCGGGCAGCCGAAAGTGGAAGCTGAGGGGTCCCGGTGGAATTGACCGAGGGGGCCTGGTAATTGCCTCTGCCGCCTCCGCTTCGCGTCGTGAATGGAACGGTGCACTGGGAGAGCCCGCGGTGGGCGGGGGCGCCCAGGGAGTACAGGGGAGAAGAGCCTTCGCTGTGGCCGCTGCGTAAGGCTTGCATGCACGTGTGCGGCGCAGAGAGAGGCAGCGCTCCTCGGCACTGCTGGCAGCGATGCTGAGAAGAAGCGCCGCGTGTGCCTTCAGGGTGCTTAAGTGCAGGAAGGGGTGTGCAAGGTCGTGTCCGCGGTAGCTCGCGCCGCGCTGGAGCAGAACTTAAGGCTGCAGGCGTAGAGAACGCCGGGCGGTGGTAGTGGTGTGTGTCCGTGTCCACGCGCGTGTGTATAACCCCTGTGTAGTGTGTGTGCAATCGTAGGAGCCAACTCCTAGGGGCTGAGGGGTCTGTGGGACACCCCCGCCCATAAAATAATTGAGGGGGATGCCCCCTCCCTAAGTTGATGGGCATTGCTATTCAAATGGTATGTGCACAGCATCATGTGATCAATTATGCGGGGCAAGGTGTACCTCCCCTCCCCCTGTTTTTTTATGGCACCCCTGTGTGCAATAGTCACTAGCTGGTGTACTTGTGTTTTCGAAGGAGTCATAGGGGGTGTAAGAAAGGGACGGCTATGTTATAATCAGGATAAGGTTGTATTTGGCGTCGGCGGCGGGGATTAACCTGTGGACCCCCAGGTGGTGCTGAAGGCAAACTCCTATCAGGTACTCCCAGCCAGCATAGCCAATGATCAGGAAGTGTGGGTGTTGTGTAATCCGGCAAGGTCTGGAAGGCCACAAGTCCGTCCCGTCCCCCCTTCCCTTGATGATTGGAGGTTGTGTGCTTATGTTTAAACGCTGCAAGAAGCTACTTTAGGATAGGAGTCGTCTAGCCACTTGACGATTTCCAGGCGCAATCCAGCCCTGGGAATCTGTAATGTGCACCAATGACGCACACGCAAAACTCTTGAATGCCTTTCAGAAGCCTGTGGTGTGTCACCGCTATCATGTGTGTCACTATGGCAGGCGTCTGAAAATAGGAGGCTGTCGTGACACGTCTGAGTCCATCCGTACCTGGAAAGAGGAAGTGAGAGCTTTTTTCTACAGCCCTTGCTACACCTGAATCTCCCGGCTTCTCAACTCGTCAGTAGTTAAATACCTAAAGGAGGTGCCAATGCGTAAAGCCCCTGATTGCCCCTGGCCTTAAATCCTTTCCTCCTCGTGCTGCTCGCTTCTCTGGAGTGTTAAGTCTCTCTGTGATCACTCAGTGGCAAGAGAATTTTGCTCATGCTCAGAGACCCACGACTGTGCGCCCTGACACGAAGGAAGCTCTGCTCTCAATCCAACTCCGCTGTCCCTGGCTAATTCGTGTGGTCGCTGCTTTTGCTTCAGTAAATTCCCTGTTTGGGGAAGCAAAACCGGGCAGCTGCTACAGGATTTGTTCCCAAAGCCGTGCTTGCTCAGGGAAGCAGCGCCCGCCTTCTCCTCGGCCTCTCGCAGCAAGCTCGCTCTCATTTCTGCTTCTTTTCCCCTTTTCCGATCCGAGGAGGACCATTTCACGGGCTGTGGGATGGCAGCAGCCATCCAGCCAAGCAGGAGCATGATGATGCGGCCTGCGGGGAAAGAAAAAGAAAAGAAACACACCCGGATACTTTGCTCAGGGCCCTTCTACTGCCGCTCCTCTTCCCAGCCAGGAGATTCGCTTCCAGTAAACCAGTCCATGCTTTCCCGCAAGAAACATCCGCCCGAGGGATGCGCCTCCGGAGCAGACAGCGGAAGCGGCTCATTTCCTCCCGTTTCTCGTGGCACCGACTGAGTGCTTGAATGACTGAATCGTCTGCTCCTTTGCCAGGGCACCGGATAGCTTCCCGCACCGCGGCGCCTCTGGGGCTTTGGGAGCTGAGAATGAAGCGAGCGAGGCGGTATCAGCCTCACATCCCCTTCTCTTCCTCCCTCCCGGAACTGTTGGCCGCGCCAGCGCTGGCTGGAGGCCTGAGGAGGGGCCTATGCGCGTTGGTGTTGTGTCCCGGACAAAAGTTACCTCTCCAGAGCTGCTCTTACCGAATTCAGAGGAGCGAGGGCAGGGTTGGCACAGCAAGCTTGAAAGGCCTGCATGTGGTTATTAGGCTAGGTAGGAGAAACCGTAGCAAGCAGGTTTTTAGAGCATTGGTTGTGGTTGATTAAAAAAAAGAAAATAAACACCAGAGTCCAGAATAACTCTTGGTGTTTCTGAGGAATAATCACAAATGGAAAGGGAAAGGAGGAGACTTTAGGGAAAGATGGGGAGGGGCACTGGATACAGTCAGTGCCGGATTTATGGATAAGCTAAACAAGCTATAGTTTAGGGCCCCACTCTCTTGGATCCCCCCCAAAAAAAATTAAAGAAAAAACCTGGATGTACATTTCCAAAATATAAGATAAAAAACAAATAAAATAAAACCTACATACAGCAACAGTGTTTTGTGTTGTGTAGGCTCCTATTTGTTATGTGCAAATGGCTTTAGATACCTATTAGGTCCATAAATTACCATATTGCACATATTTAACCCAAAAAACAGCAACAATTTGTTGTTGACAAAGGACAGCTGGACATATAAAGGGCCCCATTACCGTCAGTAGCTTAGGGCCTCATCAAACCTAAATACGGCCCTGGCAAATAGATTGTAACCAAGTTTAACTCAAGAGCAGACCGGCTGAAATTACAGTAATGAAGTTCATCAAGCGCTTTCAGTGGGTCTACTTTGAGCAAGACTATCATTGGCCCCAACTCTGTAGTCTCAAAGAGTGTTGACCAATAAGGGTTTTCTGGTTTCCATTCCTTTGTTGTAGTGTTCAGGGAGAAAGGGGCAGGCCCTCTTCAGGACAACCCCTGCAAGCCACACCTTGCACCTTTTCGAAGAGTATGCAGCAAAAATGGAATTCTAACCAAAGCACACATTCAGTAACAAGCCGGGTTCCCCTCCAGGCAGCTTTGCTTCAATACTCTTATTCTTATTAATTTATTTATGATTTTTCAATTTTATACATTTCCATAATTTTACAATCATTTTAACATTTCAAAACTCTACTTACTTCCTCCTCTTTCTGTGGTTCCTTAAATTTATTTTTAATACTTTCTGCATTTCCAACTTAATTTGCTCATTTATTCAACTACTTTAAATCTATACTCTTATAACACTGCAGGTTACTGCAGCAATCCTGCCAATGTTATCTGTTTACAGTTTATTTGTAAATATTCAATAAACCATTTCCATTCTTTTATAAATTTGTTATCTTGATTTCTTATTTTCCCCCGTAAGTTTCGCCATTTCTGCATATTCCCTAAGTTTTTGTATACATTCTTCTTTCGCTGGGACTTCTTTCCATTTTTGGACACACAAACAGGCGCTTCTTCGCTTGGGGGATTGCTTTAATATTCTAGCCTGACTTAAGAAAAAAAAGTTATGGTAGACTTAACAACCACCTCTGCTCACTAATTTGTGACATTTTGGTTGGCCTTTGGGGTTTTTCGAAACCCAAAGCGCCGTGCCCTTCCTCTTTCCCCTCTGCTTCGGTTGTTTAGCGGACCTCGCTCAGAGAGAAAAGTTTCATCCATTCATTTGGCCTGCGGAGGTTGGGCAAGTCAGGCCCCAGCAGATGACGTTGCCTCCCCTGCCGCGAATCCGGTGGCACCGCCTTCTTCCCTGCCCCAATTTTGCCCCGCCGACCCGCCCACGCAGGACGCACATCCCGCCCCTCAATAACAGGCGCTTCTTCGCTTGGGGATTACTAAACCAGTGCGACTCCCAGTTTCGGCTGCGGCTAAACGTTCCAAGGCTGGCGGCCTCGGACTGGCTTTTGTCTTTCCAAGCGGTGCTTGTCACGCGGGGGAGGCAAGAAACGGCGTGGCGTGGCTGCGTCTACTGCCACCCCGTGTCCTCTCCCTTCCCCTTCCTCAGACTGGGCACCGGAGGCCGAGTCACCTGGCGAGGAGGAGGAGGTGGTGGTGGCGGGGCTCCCGTTTGCGCCGGGGCAGCCTTTAGCACCTTTGCAGAGCCCACGGGGTCAGGCGGGGCGAGGAAAGCTCCTTTGCCGCCCACACGCCACGGATAAAACGGCCCTGGACTGGGTGCGGCTGCTGTTACTCTGGAGTAATCCCACCGAGGCCAGCTGCGGAAGCTCTGCGGTGCAAACGCTGAGGCCCGCCAGCTCGCCGCTCCCTGGAGAGTAGTGGGGGCTCCTGCCTCCCCAAAGCGGCTTTCTGACAGATTCCCCTCCAGCTCCCTCCTCCAGCGGGCAGGGCTTTCTCGGGAGGAGTTGGAGTAGTGAAGTGGGGTTGGATGGGGGCTTCTATTTTGAGGCTTGGGGAAAAAAGACATTCCCACCAAGACCCCTAGTTCAGTCCCACTTTCTTATCTGGACCAAAGCCAGGTGTATCATCACCTAACCCACCTTCCTTTTAGGCAGAGTGAATTGGCTACCTGGGAGCAGAAGGGAGGGCTTGGAAGGCAGAGCTATGTGTCGTTTTAAGCTGCCCTGCTTAACCGAGGCTGCGGCCATTAGGAGCACCAGCTGACAGTCCAATCTGCTTCTGTATGTTGAACTGCAGGGGCAGCTTTACCTTCACCTTAGGCAGGAAAACTGCATTGTGCTGGCCCTGGCCAGGCCTTCACCAGTCATGAAAAGGTGATCTCCTTTCTCCAGGCATCCCTGCTCATGCCTCAGGTATAAGGTATCTGGCAGAGTCATGCATGGCATTAACCACAGTTAGGCAGTTTCCTTTTTCAAGGCTTCCCTATTTTCCGCTTAAATCCTCTCTGCTGTCCTCCAACCTAGTGACTTCAGAACTGCCATGCCGGATGCTCAGATCAATAATACAAGACTGGCAGCTCTTTCTGTATTTGCAACACCACAGTTTTTTCAGCCGCTGGCAATAGCTACCCCACTCCCCTCTTGGAAGGCAGATATCTTGCTCCCTCCCCACAAGAGCCCCCTCCTTTAGAGCTTTAAATCCAGATGAAGCAAGATAACACACATCCCTTCCCCCCCCCTCCACATTTCCTGAGTAAGAATTCACTTGCTTGCTTAAAGGATTAGCAAAGGAGACCAGCTTCTGGTTGTAACAGGGAGAATCAGCTTCTGGAAAGCCGGAGGCAAGGCAAGTAGAAAGGGGAGAGGGCTTCTGACACATTCTTCAACGGGAGAGAAGGGAGAGGAGGCAGAATGGTGCCAGCCTTGGGCACTAACTAGGAGCATCTGCACTGAGCACCCCCCCCACACACACAGAGGGAGCAGAAACTTGCCTACCTGCCAGGGGGTAAGATGCCAATAGCAGCCAAATATTTCATCAAGGGAAATGCAAAGCCGGGAAGCAGAACACTGAGCGTAGCCTCCCATCAAATGCACATGTTCTGGGCAATGTGCCAACAGACCCTAGTGCTCTACTGGAGCTCTGCCTGTGATTCATTGGCTGTAATAACCTGGGAGAGGCCACAACACTTTGCAAGAATCACAGAGATGAATGAATGAGGCTCTGATGGGTGCTCTGCTCCTTTGGGCAGATGCATACAAAGGCCCACAGAGTAACATGCTATTAAGGATCCACACAAGTTTATAGAAACAGAAGGCCTGTATACATCATCTATTATCTTGGGAGAACAGGCCCTTAAGTTGCCTCTTGTTTGGTTACATATTCAGAGGGTGAGCTATTCAAACACTGAGAATCCTGAATCCTTGACAGAATCAAAGGTTCCTGGCCCACTTCTCTGCTAAGGACCATGCAAACAACAGCCTAAATATTTCCCCCTACTTAGAGGAGGATGAGCTGTGCAGCATAGGGTTCCTTGCTAGCACAATGACCCAAGATCGCTTGTCCATGTAGAAAAGACTTATTGTCTCAGGACAAAAAAATCTTGATGGCAAGGTCAAACAGTTGTCATGTTGGCAAGATCATACATGTGCTGATTAATGCACATGTGCAGGCCTCAGATCTGAGCTTGCTCGCCAGTAACTGCAAGTTATATATGATCCAGGCGTACATTATTCAGTTTTTACTTTGGCTGTGTTTGGAAAATGGAAGTACTGTTGAAAATCAAGATGTTCCTACAGCCCAGTGCCCAGGGCAGTGATATGATTTCCCTTTTGCGATTCTGAGACCTTAGGGTAAAGGGTGTGCAATAAATTCATCATCATCATCATCCTGAGGCACATCTCCACAGTAGGCTATTAGCAAGATGGCAAATGACAGGTGTGGTAGGGAGCTGCAGACACACCCTTCTGACCCCAGCATAGCTATACAACTTAATTGGAGAGGGCTGCAAAATCGAGGCTGTGTGGACACACTAGCAGAGGCAATGTGGTGCACCCACTGGTGTATTAGCGCTCACTGCTGCCCTGGCCCCAACAGGTAAGCTGTAGCAATACCAGTGATGGGAAAGCAGCTCCTTGGCTCTGCTCCACTACACCACTTACTACTACAAACAGATGAAGTGGATGTTAGACACAGCTTCTGAGCAGACCTGGCTCAATATACTTTGCTGCCTGAGGCAATGTACAAGAAGGCACCCCCATTCCATGTACAGGTACTAGACTGGCAGTCAAATCTTTGTTCTGGTAATGGGATAGCATCTCCTAGTGCATACATAGCTCTGATCTCTAAAGGAGTGGAATGTCTGGAATGGGGCAGGGGCCTCTGCCGCCAGAGGACATAACCTCATTCTGCCTAATAGTAGGGCCAGTCCTTCTCAGTCCTTGATTGTGCAAACACTTGATTGTGCAAACAAGCGTAGGTCATGCAGGTGTCATGGATGGTGGTGATTGTCAGAGGGTCGTCGTGGCTACTCTAGAGTAACTCCACCTGAGTCCAGTTTGTCTTCAAAGACATTTATTGTGCTATTTATTTACAGTGTAGAGACAGCTTAAAACATGACCTCTTATCCTGAATCAGAATCCGGCAATGGCGTACGTCTGTTCCTACGCCAGCAAAGTAGTCTGGGCACCCCAAAACGCTGCCCCCTTGACCTGCGTTGTGGCGCTCTCCTTCTTGCGCCAGAAGGAGTGATGCCCTTTCAGCTTCCTCCCTGAGCGGTCGGTGCCCTGGCTCTGCAACATCCCTGAGCATCTGCCTGCATCCCTCCGCGCCGCCCCCCCCGAGCTTTCCCATTGTTCCTCCCTCTGATTTCTCTCCTCCTCCGAGTCTCTCCCTCCCCCTCTGGCTGCTTCAGAACCACTGGTGCTCTCTGTACTTGACGAGGTGGACGTCAGGATGATGGGGGCTGGCTCCCTGTAGGGAGTCACCCTCACAGTGATGTTTTAGGGTTAGCAGTCTCTTGGAGATCTTTCAGGTAAAAACATTTAAAACTTACATGGGAATTACATTTAAAATAACAACATGAACACATAATATCCCTTTAAAAATCCATATAAAGCATTAGCATTCTCAGAACCTACAATTCACACACACATACCCCATAGCTGCCAAGTTTTCCCTTTTCTCACAAGGAAGCCTATTCAGCATAAGGGAATTTCCTTTAAAAAAAGGGATAACTTGGCAGCTATGTCATACCCATACCCCAAAATAGCCACAGGAAACTTTGACAGCACACTTCACAGCAGGACAACACAGTGTGTTCCCCATCTTGATGTTAGAAAATGTGTGCCTAAGAACACAGTGGCTTGCAAATGAACTGAGGTTCTGAGACCAACTTGATCCTGTTCCCACGGTCAGTTGGTTATGAAACCTAATTTTCCATGTGAACAAATGTAATTATTTTGGTAAACAGATTTAATGATGGGAGTGTGAAAAACAACAAATAGTTTATGTGACCAAAATTGCCCACAACTAGCACACTAGGACATCATTCATTAATTTGATTGGATTCCTTTGTGCTTTTGCATGGTATTGTATGCCGCAAGAAGAGAATACCACAAAGTTGCACATGAACCCTTTTGATAGGACCCACTATGTTTCATGTTAGATACTCTTCCTCAGGGGCAATTAATCAATTTTCTTCAGAGATAATCATACACACCTGATAAAAGGTTTTCTTTGGGGGGGGAAGGGTTAAAATAGTATGATGGTAAACATCTAGCAATCTCTTTCATCGCTTAATCTTGTGGCGTCACTGAGAAAGGGGGTCACAATTCCCCCTCTACTCCCCCATCCACTGAGATGATGACTTCATGTATCTAATAAAGTGGCAAATGCAATGTGTCATGAGGCTTATTTTTTGCTAAAAGAAACTAAAATGGGAACCTCTCCAGAGCTTTTATAGAAGGGCTTTGAAGCCTGAAAACTTTGGTTCCCGGAAAAGAAATGGGCGTCTTGCCTTTCAACCGAGCAGTGATTTGCAATTTGCATGAAATAAGCTAGGAGAGATCAAAAGACACAGTTTACCATTTGATAGGATTCCCCTGGCTGATGTTGGTCACTTTTAATACAAGAATATCTTTATAGAGCACTTAACACAGGTACAACTACCGTGTTTCTCCTAAAATAAGACACGTCTTATATTTATTTTTCCTCTAAAAAAATACATCGCGGCTTATTTTCGGGGGATGTCTTATTGTTATGTATGGTACGGGGCTTTCTTGCGCCACCCGCTGAGCCTGCTGCTGGGTCCCAGGGCTTCACGCGGCACGGCTGTGGCTGCTGCCGGCTCCTGCCGGGTCCTGCAGCTTCGCGCGCCGCCCGCTGCTGGCTCCTGGGGCTTCACGCAGCGCTGCGCGGCTGAGGCTGCTGCTGGCTCCTGCAGCTTCTCGCGCCGCCCGCTGCCGGGTCCTGGGACTTCGTGCGGTGCGGCTGAGGCTGCTGCTGCTGGCTCCTGCGGCTTCGCGCGCCGCCCACTGCCGGGTCCCTGGGCTTCACGCGGCGCGGCTGGGGCTGCTGCCGGCTCCTGCCGCGCCGCGCCACGCTGCATGAAGCCCAGGGACCCGGCAGCGGGCGGCGCGCGAAGCCGCAGGAGCCGGCAGCCTCAGCTGCGCCGCGCGAAGCCCCAGGACCCGCTGCTGGGTCCCTGGGCTTCACGCAGTGCAGCGCGGCGCGGCTGGGGCTGCTGCCAGCTCCTGCGGCTTCGCGCGCCGCCTGCTGCCGGGTCCTGGGGCCCGTTCAGTTGGAGCTCCACACGTCGCTGTGCCGGGGCTCCCGCTGGGCTGGGGCTCGGCGCGGCGCACGCTGCTGCGTTTGCCGGCTCCCTCTGGGTTGTCCCGCTGGCTCCCCCAACACGTCTTATTTTGGGGGATGTCTTACATTTTTTGGCCTTTAAGAGATCGTGCCATGGCTTATTTTAGAGGCACGTCTTATTTTAGGAGAAACACGGTATTATTAGCGGTATATGCTTCCTAAATCCTCCCCACTGTCACATGCTCTGTGAAATATACACAGAAGGTTGAATAGACACACAGATGAGATTTGTTTCTTTTATTGGAGCTGCTTTTGATTGGGAATTGGCAGAACTGTTCATCTGTGGGTTCCCTGTGCAAACCCACCATCTATGGAATCAAGGCACAGAATTCAGTACCTTGAGATTCTCAGATCCCTTCATCACATTTTTGTATAGAATGTATCTAGTCTTCATGGTATCTAATGAGTGGCTTGGGCATAGCTGCCAAGTTATCCCTTTTTTTAAAGGGAAATTCCCTTATGCTGAATAGGCTTCCTCGTGAGAAAAGGGAAAACTTGGCAGCTATGGGCTTGGGTCATGTTTAGGGGTTGCCAGACTCAATAGAGGACAGGACTTCTGTGCCTTTAATTGCCCTGCTTTCTTTTGAGTCTGGAAACCTTAAAGAGAAACCAGCAGACCCTTTGTTTAATTTCCAAGCAAAGGGTCTGCTGGTTTCTCTTTAAGGTTTCCAGACTCAAAAGAGAGCAGGGCAATTAAAGGCACAGAAGTCCTGACCTCTATTGAGTCTGGCAACCCTAGTCATGTTGGCAACACTTGTTTGAAGGGCTTCTGGTGACTATTAGGTAGGGTGACAGCACACTTTACGGCCGTCCATCCCCGTCCCCCCACTACCAGGCTTCTGTTCCATCTGTCGATCTATTCCTTCCTTACCATTCTTGGTGGTTCCTGTTTTTGCAATATCAGTTTTTGCTACGAGAATATTTTAATTCTTATAAAATGCAGCATTTCAGGGAGAAAGAGATTATATTAAAGAAATGCATGTGTTCAAATTTTCTTAATTTGCATAACTATGGGTGTGGAACTTGGGCTTTCTTGTCACAGAATTGCATGTTGTTGAAGGGGTTTGGGGTGGGGAGGAGAGTTAGTGAAACTTCTTCACAACATGAGCTTGTTCATCCCAATCTGGCAGTGGTGATCCCTGTGCATCAAGAGATTGCTCATCTGGGATTCATTGAAGTGACTGGAAGCAGCTGCTGATGTGGATGCTTGACTCATCCCCATCTGGATGAGCCACTATTTGTTTTTATCTGTTTCCTACAGCTGGAGCTGGATTGGGGCCATTTTGCCACAAGCACAAGCTGCTTATGGCAAATGGGTACCAGTGCTTGTCCACAAGAAGAACACGATATTGTAGGACTCCACTGTAAATTATGAAAAGGGGCCCAATATGATTCATAAAAAGATTCATATCAAAAACATGAACTCTTGTTCTATTATGAATGGAACAAATTTATCCCTGAAAGGGAGAACTGAGTGAACTGCGTCGCCACTTTTCTCAGAGTGATTGTTTTATGCACAAAGGTATGTTTTTGAGGACTTATCTAGTGGGAAAGAAAACATAGGGCTTTTAGCAATTCTCCCCACTTTTGAAACAAAAGGTTCGTGTTCCTGGCTGACTTTTCTTTGCAGGAAAAGTGAGCCAGGCACAATTGATCAAGGTTGGACACATCAGCATCCCTTCATTATGAAGGTCAGCTGAGAGAAATGTGTGTGGATTGCAGAGAGTGAACTTCCTTGGGGCGAGAGGTTGGGAACGAGGGCAGAACTTAAAAGAGTTTGTGCATTAACAGGATGGTTTGTTGCTGACAACAGGCGGCACCCCTGACCCATGCACTGCAACTGCTAGTCATTATAGCTGTATAGCATTATCTCCAGAATCAGAAGCAGTTGGGGTACAGCAGGAGAAGGCTGTTGCACTCATGTACTGGCTGTAGGCTTCTCCGGTGGTCCATGGTTGGAGTATGGGATACTGAATTTCATAGGCCTTTGGTTTGATACAGAAAGGCACTTACATTCATGTGAAATCTCCAGTATTTGAAGTGGGACATTTATATCCCTCTTTTCTATGATGAAATCATACTCAAGGAAGATTACAGCAGAAATATAAACGACAACAACATTTAAAGCATCTGTGGACTCAGTGGTGGCCTTAGACAAGCCACTATTTCTCAGTCTCTCCCCCAGCCCGTCACTATTCAATATGAAGATAAGGCTTATCTTACAAAGCTGCTGACAATGTATGTAAAATGCTTGAATGCTCAGGAAATAACAAGACTAGGTTTTATTATTAGTATATTAATTTTGTTATTATTCTATCCCTGAGCACAGCTACCTCTGCAAAACCACGGCATGCCTTTACAGTACTAGAGTGTCACCTTCTTCCAATGAGGCTTCTGTGCTTGTAACAGCATAGGCAAGCAGAAATCCCCAGCGGCAGCTTTCCCCCGGCATGGGGATGCAGTAATGGGGAAAGGTTAGCTTCTTGTATTTCTATTGTCATCTAGCTGTTTAGAGGCCCCAGAGATGTGGAGGTGGGTGGTGGGTGTGGCAACACCTCAAAGTTGCCTCATGCCATCCCAACCTTTTCCATCAACAGCTGTATATTCATGCGATCTTCAGAGTCTTGCATCAACTGCAGTTAGAAGAGATAGAAGGTTGGAAGGGCTGCCTGGGAAATGGCAAAAATCAAAGGTCCCCCCCCCCCTCTGCAATTAACCAATTGGCCCACATCATAGTTGCTCCTTTTTAACTCATTCTGTTTGGTTCTGGAGGTTAGAAATGACGTGCATAGTCCATTCTAAATCTGATTCCAGCTGCATGCTGAATAAGCACATACAGTTCCCTTTCCCCAAGCATATACATCATTTCCCTGGGCCTGCCTTCTTTTAAAGCACAGCATTTATCTGTAACTTGCTACTGAATCTGATCTGCGTTTTTATTATCCTTGGTGTTCATGCACCTTAGATTTATCCTAGAGTAATTAGTCTGGTTCAAGGAAGTGAGGGCAATGCTTGCTTGTCTGCCCATCACCTGAATCTTCTGCTCTTTTTCTTTTCTGAAAAATCAAGTACAATTGCAACAAATTAGTGCTGCAGATGGAAGCAATTGTACCAGTAAAAGCCAAGATACCTCCTGGAGTGGAGTTGGGTACTTTCCCATGGTTGATCGGCTTAGGCAGCAGATGATGTAGCTAGCAAGTGTACAAGGGCTGGCAAACACATGTGTTTCCTGTACAATTATGGCAGTCAGGGCACAGATGGCAATAAAGGCCTTCAGGGGGTCTCTCTCCAAACTTATTCGCCTGTTATTTTAAGGATTGCTTCTGATGTGATAAATGCATCAGTTTAGGAAACAGCGTTCAGGCATACATGCACATTTTGCATTTGCTGCATGGCATGCGTGCTGCAAAATTACATCTGGGTACAGCTTCCTAATGTATGAGCATTATATCCAGTGAAATGCATGCACATGAAATAGTCACACACAGCAGCAGCCTGATGGTATGCATGCCACTTTATTCATGGAAGAGGTTTGCATATGGGGATTTTTGTCAAGCTTGAAGCAGTCCTTATCTGCACTGCAGGAATTTGCTTCTCTTCAAGGAGCTCCAACACAGATTGTGCTAATGGAGGTTCTCGCTGTGCCTGGGTTGATTCCCAAAGGCATTTCCCAATAATGCTGTGGGTCAAAGCAACTTTGCACTGACTGGGAGATAAGGGATGATTTGTATAGTGTGTTTTTTTTCTTTTGTAAAATCTTTTGGATGGCTTGGCACATTTTGTCTTTTGCCTTTTTATTGTACCTTGTAAGGCTGTAAGCAACGGCAGTCTGTTTTACTGTTTCTTGTTCTTACTCTCCTTAACAACTTGTTTTATTGTCCATGTTTTAGCATCAAGTGCCACTATGCCAGTAACTCTGTACTAGGGCGGGCTCCCTATTAGTACAAATATTCCCTTGTAGAAGTTGCCCTGTGGATGTGGGGCTGCAATCCAATTTTCATATGTAAAGATGAACATCTCTTCAGCTCTCAAATCTGTACAGCCAGCCTGATTCACAACCCATTTGACACAATAGGTTTGGACTGAAGCCTTTTTGTTCCACTAAATAAGCAAAACTGATACAGTACTTGTTTGACTCCTGAGGCCTTCAGCACAATTGCACTGGGGATCCATTTCAGTGGTGGTGCACCTTGCAAACAAGCAGCTCTTTCAAAAGTCTCTCTGTGCCTTTAAGTCAGAAAGCTCCTTCACTCTAGGAGGCAGCAGGCAAAGATTTCAGTCTGAAGTCTGCTGCATTTTGCTGCAGTCCCCTTTTGCAGATCTCCATCTATGATGCCTTTTCCTCTCCTCACTGTCCCCTTTTCCTAAGTCAATATATTTCCTGGTGCCTGCCATTGGCAGCCAAGTAATAAAGCAGGGGGTTCTTTATACCAGCCAGGTCCCAGCAATGCTATAGGGACATGGATCCTTTCATTACAAATAATTAATTTTGTTACATATTGCATAAGATCCTAAGAAGCTTTCTGGGGCAATCTCTCGCTCACTGGATGCACAGCTCCTATCAATATTGCATTGCATTTGGGTACCAGAGTTATGAAGTTTCATTAAAAATTTAATTTGTGGTTTAAAACTGCAGCATTCCCTTTAAAAATCTAGCAAAGAAACCACAGTGGGTATAGGATGGAATAGGGTGACGCTGAGTGGAAGGAGCTGCCAAAAAAACTAGAGGCACAAAAAATTTAGATACTTTAAGGAGGGGAAGGGTGGGAGTGTAGAACAGAATAAGGAAGAGTGAAGGCTACAAATCCTCTTGTGCCTGCCTTTCTTTCACTACTCTGCCCATCACCACTGGCACCTAGACTTCTCCTAACCCTTTCCACTCATTTGTCAAACCCTGACTTCTACCCTATCCCCACGACAATCATAAGTCAGTTAGAAAGGGCTCGGGATGAGTTACATAATCTGCATAACACCCATTGACTCTTTTAATGCTTAAATCAGGCTTCCTCCAACTCGGCCCTCCAGATTTTTTGAGACTACAGTCCCCATCATCCCTGACCACTGGTCCTGCTAGCTAGGGATCATGGGAGTTGTAGGCCAAAAATATCTGGAGGGCCAAGTTTGAAGAAGCCTGGGCTATGCTGTTTGGAAGAATGGCAGGATACCCATTTCCTTCAGAGCTGTTGAATTCTGAAGTTCAGATGCCCTTCATGACCATTGCCTTGCTTCCAACAACAAAAATGCATTTTTGACCAGTGCAGAGGCAGCTTGTTTATTCACTTAACACCCAGCCTTTTTAAGAGTTCTGGTGGTTTTAAAGACTTGTTCTCTACTTTGTGACATTTTGGTAGGTCTTAATAAAGGAACTTTGATATTTTTCCAGAATAAAAGCAGAAGTTTAACCCAAAGCCATGCATGCTAATGCAGCCTGCCTCTTCCTCTGCTTAGCTTATTTGGTGGGTTTCTCTCTGAGAATATTTGGTATGCAAAGGACTTGCAAATAGCACCCCTGGAGATGAAAAATAATTGCAGCTGCTGTGAAATAAGTGGTTGCACCTCATTCCTGCTCCACTACTCAATTGCTTTTATTGCCACCAATACTGCTTACTACTAACCCAAAGTGGCTGGGGCAATCCAGTCAGATGGGCAGCGTATAAATAATAAAATTATTATTATTATTATTATTATTACTACTAGTAGTAAGTTATTAATAAATAGCAAATGCAGGGACTTCTATTTCTACGGTATTAAGTAGAAATACCTTTGAATCCTTTTTGTACTACTGTTACTACCATGTTACTACTGTTACTGTTACTACTGTTACTACTACTACTACTAGTAGTTAGTAATAAATTTCTAAAACATTAAATTTCTAAAACATTAACTACAGATACCCCTGGATTCTAAACACATTTACTAAAAACATATAATGCAGCTAGAATATTTTCTCTTTAAATGCCTGTAAAAAGCTAAATGTTGCTGATTTGTTTGGGGAACTAAAATAAGAAATAGCAAAGCCTTTGTCTTCTGCTGAATTTTTCATTGCAAATGTTTATTCCATACTGCAACAGCTGGGTTTGGAGAAAAGCTGGATATGTGAAAAGGATAAAGAGCTCTGCAGAGCCCAGGAATGAACTGTGTGTCTGTGTTTTGTGCGTAAAACAAAAGGCTGCCAAATTTAAATGTATTTTTTTATTTTAAAAAATGTCCTTGCTTTACAACAGGCACCCCCAAACTTCGGCCCTCCAGATGTTTTGGACTACAATTCCCATATTCCCTGATCACTGGTCCAGTTAGTTAGGGGTCATGGGAGTTGTAGGCCAAAACATCTGGAGGGCCGAAGTTTGGGTGTGCCTGCTTTACAACAACAACATTTGCAGGCTGTTTCTGTTCTTGCTTACTTGGAAGTAAGTCCCTCTGAGTCAGAATGCAACTCACTTCAAATTCAGCCTCAGTGGGAAAGGGCGCAATCCCATGCCAAACTTTCCAGACTTTGTATAAGCCCGCTGAATTAGCAGGCTGCGGAGATCCACTGGATCTGGGAACCCAGTCATGTGGGGTCTACACCTTCATCACATGATGCCAGCATATATCTTAGCTTATGGAAGCTCATCACTATTGTGCTCCAACTGTATCTATCCTGAGCTATAATGCCAGAAGATAAGTGGGGAGGGGGGCTATACTATATTGATCATGTTGCTATCTGAAACAACTGAACCTGCAATTGTCTTCTCCGTGCTTCTCTATTACATGCAGCACCACACTGGACATTGTTCTGATACACTGTGTGAAATTTCCTGTCCTGACTTATGCAGGAGCTTATGACACACGGCACACATCTGAGGGTAGCTTAGTTGGACAGATACCGGTAGCAGATCAAGTAAGGCTGCACCTACAGGACCTTGGATAGCTCCAAGCAAACAACTTGCTCAGAGTGCTGTTCAGGCATGATGCCTCATGTGACTAGGGCTATGCTCATAGTAAATCATGCAGTGAACTTAAAGCAACCCCTCTCAACAGCTCAAGGGACTCATAGACGTCAGTCTTTGGCTCAGGGCTGGTATTGGGGCTGCTTTCAGCACTGTTGTAGCTTGTGCAGCACTAGTCTCTCTAATTCAGCTACTTCCATACATGTGTGGCCCTTGCTCCTGCTCAGGGTTGGGATCATGACATGGAGAGGATTCATGTTAGTGTCATTCCTTCCTGGTGGTCTCTGTCGCAGGTATTGAAAAATCTTAATGTGATACACCAAAATCACCTGGAGAGCAAATCTAAACATTGCAGGCAACATGGCGAATGGGTAGTATATATTATCTAGGTCAGTGTTTCCCAACCTTGGGCCTGCAGCTGTTTTTGGACAACAATTCCCACTGGTCTTGCTAGCTAGGGATGATGGAAGTTGTAATCCAAAAACAGCTGGAGACCATAGCTGCCAAGTTATCCCTTTTTTAAAGGGATTTTCCCTTATGCTGAATAGGGTTCCTCGCGAGAAAAGGGAAAACTTGGCAGCTATGCTGGAGACCCAAGGTTGGGGAGCACTGATCTAGGTAACATGTTAAAGGTAAAGGTACCCCTGACCATTAGGTTCAGTTGCGGACTACTCTGGGGTTGCGGCACTCATCTCACTCTATAGGCCGAGCAGGCCAGCGTTTGTCTGCAGATAGCTCCCAGATCATGTGGCCAGCATGACTAAGCCACTCTGGTGAACCAGAGCAGCACATGGAAACACTGTTTACCTTCCCGCCGGAGTGGTACCTATTTATCTACTTGCACTTGACGTGCTTTCGAACTGCTAGGTTGGCAGGAGCAGGGACCGAACAAAGGGAGCTCACCCCGTCACGGGGATTCGAACCACCGACCTTCTGATCGGCAAGCCCCTAGGCTCTGTGGTTTAGACCACAGCACCACCTGCATCCCTTTTCAGGTAACATCTTAGGCAACCCTAAATCCCAAGGCATGTAAGTGATTGGCCCTCTCTAGGGCTCTCAGCTTCTAACACAGGCTTCCTCAGCCTCGGCCCTCCAGATGTTTTGAGACTACAATTCCCATCATCCCTGACCACCGGTCCTACTAGCTAGGGTTCATGGGAGTTTTAAGCCAAAAACATCTGGAGGGCCGAGGCTGAAGAAGCCTGTTCTAACACAACAGTGTACCAAGGATCTACGAAATTCTGACTTGGAAGCGTTTATTCATCACTTCGCATATGTAGAGTGACTGGCTGTGGATTCTCAACAGTGATGGAGAGGATTTCTGCACGTGCTCAGGGGTTCTGCCTTCACACATTCCATGATGGAGCTCTGGCAGCAAAAGATTAATCTTCTAGAGCAGGCACCCCCAAACTGCAGCCCTCCAGATGTTTTGGCCTACAACTCCCATGATCCCTAGCTAACAGGACCAGTGGTCGGGGAAGATGGGAACTGTAGTCCCAAAACATCTGGAGGGCCAAGTTTGGAGATGCCTGGCATAGGCGTTACCTCATTTTATTGATAGGGTATGTGTGCACCTTTAAAAACAAATTTCACATTTCAGTGGTGGAGAAATTGATCCAGCCCCTGCCCCCACTCAACGTGGATGGGTGGGGCCACCCACTTGTCAATCACCACATGCCATTGTGCCTGTTTGTGCCAATCAGCTGCCATATTTGGAGAGGTGGGTGGCAGAGATTTGCCCCTCTGCTTTAAATTACGTAGAAAGTAACAGGTAGAAAACATTTCCTATAACTAGCACAAACAAGCAAAGAAAGGCGGCAAGCAACTGAAAAGGAAAGGCAAACAAAATCCCGTCTTCACTGAAGCAGGAGAAAGATCAAGATTTAATCTGACTTCAGTTCCAGATCCTGTTTTTCAATGTAAAGGAAATACAGGTGGTGGTGATTTGTTTTGCAGGACTCATGACCCACCAGCCTGGCTCAGCTCAGGGAGAAAATGAAGTAGCCGCAAAAAGAGTAGAGCCACTCCCTCATGAAATGGGGCCCTCTAAACTAGTAGACACCACCTTATCTTCCTGCATAGAAAAGGCAATGTTTTTAATAGTCCTAGGTTTGCATTCCAGTTTGGTTGTCTTTGCTCCCTTCTTCTTCACTTACCCGCTTCCATCAGGGGAGCTGCTGTCCTGTAACTTTAATTAGGGCAACATTCCACAGTGGGAGCAGCTTCTGTCCCCAGAGTTATAGTAAGTGGAGCTACTACATTGCCCTTACAGCAACCCTGCAATGTAGTGTCTTTCCTGAGGCTGGCTATGTCTTTAGTCTCCCAAATCTACACCTGTCGCCACTACCCAAGAGCAACCAATCCTATAATATACCGTAAGCGTCACGGGAGTTTGCGGCAACCTGGATTGGTGCAGAACAACCCATTGGTTTGGGGATGGCATTGCTTTGCTTACTTTACTGCTTGCACTGCTTACTGAAGTGCCTTGCTGGTGACTCCTAAACAGGCTCTGCATTAAAACATTATGCATTCCAAGGCTTTGTAGCAGAGAGGCAGTGCCTCAGGCTTTGAAGTTGTAGCAGTCACTTGCCAAAAGGGTTGGCCACAGCTGCTAAAGCCACAGTGCTTTACTGGCTTTTATCAGTTCCCAATTTCATTCTGGTTCATCTTTAGCCTCAAGACAAGTTAAGCTATCAAAGGCCTTGGTTTGTTTGTTTTTAAAAAAAGCTGAGGTTGCTGCTCTGTAGAAGGAAACAAACCGCCTTGAACAGCACTTCAGTAGTCAATCATAGCAATCACGGCAATATAGATCCTGAAAAACCCTCCAACAATTGCAGTGCTCAAAACTCTTCCAGACGGTCTGTCTACAGTTTGCTCCTCTCTAATCAGTGAGGTCTGGCTATTCATAGTCACCCAACTGGGTTTTGCATTGAGGGAAGAAAAAGAAAAAAAGAACGGATCAGTCAGTTAGTGGAACACTTAATTTCAACAAATTAAATGTCTGTCTAATGTTCCTCCTGTTCAGTGATTCCTTCAACTAAATGAGTCCACCTGCTGTTTCCATTTATCCTAACTCAGTCAGACTGCAGCAAGGCATGATGGGACACAGTCCCTTTGCACATTCTGGCCAGGGTGGAAGGTGAGAGGCCAGGCAAACCCATCCTCTGTGCTCTGGCATCCTGGAGCTGATGCAACAATTGGACCCAATGCTGTCAAATGGTAGTAGTGGGGTTGACTTGGGATCTGGTGGATCCTTAGCCATTTCAGTCCCTCCCTTGGCCCTGAAGTGCCCCATTTGGGTTGTTGTTTTTTTAAGGGCTGCCACCAGTAGAAATCCCACCAGCAGTACTTTCCCCCCATCCACATATTTGCTGTGGAGAATGGGGAGCTCTATACCGGAAAAGCATCACTTCATGAGCAAAGGAAGCTGTGGAAGCTGTTTTTGGTTGGGTGGAGGGAGAGCTCTCCTCTGCCACCCAAACCCTCCCCAGCATGGCAGACTGGAGCTTTGGATTGCAGCCGAAGCCACCATGCTGCTTCTCCCGTTTTATAGCTTTGTCTCCAGCTGCGAGAGATAAAACTGTCCCTTTCGCCTTCTGTGCTATGCATAGACAGCCGCACATAAAACTAAGCACTAGAAGAAATAATACATTCCCTTGCACCTTCCTTGGGAAGCAATGCTGCTGCAGAGGAACTCTTCCCCCAGCTCCTGTAATCCTGAGATATGTCTCACAGTGCAGAATGCTCCCATGTGAGAACAGGGCATAAATATTGGTGGATCCAAAGAGTCAGGAGATCAGCCCTAGGTATGTTGCATCTGTGCAGTAACTGCGGGGATCCCTGTAACGCGGGGCATCTCTAATATCACACACCCTTCCCCTAATGAGGACAGGGCTCCCTATATGGGGCTCACCCCATGTTAGCAACACAACAGCCCTGTGAGACAGGTTTCCTCTGTTTAAGTGCATTGTCCAAGGCTTTGCCCACTGAACTGTACATTACGCCAGCACTCTAGGTCTTTGCAGACATTAGTGACTTGGTTAACTTGGGGTGCTGCTTTAGCTACAATGCCCCCCCCCCAAGCTTTTGCAAGTGTGTAGCTGAAGTGGATTTAGTTGGAAGACTTGAAGCAGCTTTAGAAGAGAAGTTAATGTTCATGAGATACCAGCATTGATTGGATCAGGAAGGTGTTGTCACCAGTTCCTACAACTGGTATGAGCCATGGGGTTAGAGCAGGCATCCCCAAACTTTGGCCCTCCAGATGTTTTGGACTACAATTCCCATCTTCCCCAACCACTGGTCCTGTTAGCTAGGGATCATGGGAGTTGTAGGCCAAAACATCTGGAGGGCCAAAGTTTGGGGATGCCTGGGTTAGAGTGATGGGGTTTTCTTTTGTGGAGACAGGTGGTGGTATTCACTCTTCAGCTACTTGATTAGATCTAGGTTTGAACAATCTGCTTGTCTCCCAGAGCCACAATATTGCCATTATTTTTGGATCACACTGACTGGTTTGCAAAAGGTCATCCTATCCTGTGCATATGACAGAAGACTAGAGGAGTCAGCTCCTAGGGGCTGAAGGCCCCCCAATAAAATATTGGAGGGAGCCAGCCCCCCCCAGATGATTGGCATTGCCCATTCAAATGATGTGTGCACATGCCATGTCTGGTTTAGGTCTCAAGAAGCCAGTGCTGGATTTCCAAATAGGCAGAGTAGGCATTGGCCTATGGGCCCCATGCCTTTTAGGTGCACCGTGACAACGGATCAAAATAATATTGATTTGATCTCGATCTAGTTAGTTGGTAAAATAAAAAATGTATTAGGAGATAATTTTGCAAGGGAGGCCCTGATATTTCGACTGCCTAGGGGCTTCCACATGGTTTAATCTGGCGCTACCTCCTTGCAAAGTGAACTAAACTGATTGGCAATACTGAGGTGGAGTTTCTCCCAGGTTATAACTGGTAGCCAGGCTGTTAACACCATCTAGTCCAGCATCCTGTTCTCACAGTGACCCACCAGATGCCTATGGGAAGCCTGTAAGTAGGACCCGAGTGCAGCAGCCCTCTCCCCTCCGGCAGTTTCCAGCAACTGGTATTCAGAAGCATACGGCCTCCAACAGTGGAGGTAGAACAACCCATCAGGGTTAGTTAGCTTCATCCTCTTTAAAGGGGTCACCTGTGTCAGCCGGATAGCTCAGCTGGTTAGAGTGTGGCGCTGATAATGCCAAGGTTGCAGGTTCAATCCCCACTTGGGACAGCTATGTAGTCCTTCATTGCAGGGAGTGGGACCCTGGATGATCCTCAGGGTCCCTTCCAGCTCTACAGTTCTATGATTCATTTGCAGAGGATTTCACCCTAGGTGACCTTAAGCAAACCATCCCACTTTCTCTCAGCCTTTGCATGTACCTTCCCACCCTGCTGTGGGATGGAGAAGCAAGTGTCTGCATCAGCCCGATGTGGATGGCAGGACCACAGTCTGGAGGCATAGCTGTCTCCCTTTTCTCGTGAGGATGCCTATTCAGCATAAGGGAATTTCCCTTAAAAAAAGGGAGAACTTGACAGCTATGCCTGGAGGACAATGGAGTGTTTGTGCAATCTTGTGTATTGAACTAAGAAGAACTCTGCTGGATCAGGCCAGTGGCCCATCTCATCCAGAACGCCTGTGAGAAGCTTGCAGTAGGACCTAAGCACAAGAGCACTCAGGGAGATCTACTTTTAGGCAGGAGGCCATGTAGCCCAGCATTTCTCTCTTCACTGAAGGATCTGCCTTCCTCATAAGTGACTCTTGTGCTGGATGGGCAGAATGCCAGCCCTTCAGCCCTCCCTTCTTGAGACGTTGTGTTTGACACAGCAGACATGTCAGCAAACTGGACATTTTGCCTGAATGCTTCTGGCAGACCTAGACATGGCTAACTGGGGTTTTGTTTGAGTCTGAGTTTCCTCAGATTAGGGGCTGTTTTGCTGCCAAGCCAGAGCAGATATTGCTCGATAGAACCTACCAAATATAGGGAAACATTCCTACACTGGAGAAGGAGAAAGTCTGTTCAGAGATTTGTATGATACCACTCGCAGTACATCTATTTATAAATATGCATGGGGTGGAGCTGAGGGGGAAATTTTTTAACAAGTGTTGTGAACAAGCACAGAATTATAGTGATATAACAAATGAGCTAACGTTTTATTTATGTAACATCTTATTCAGACAGCTATCAAGAGAGAGTGTACAATCACGAGGCTGGACAGGCATCCAGGAAGCCTCTTTCTCCAATTTGCTGCAATGAGGCAGGATTAATTATGCTAACTAGACCATCTTAGAGAGATTTTCCTCCAGTTTACACCCAGCCTAAACAGTGCAACCCCATGCATGTCTACTCAGAAGTCCCACTGAATTCCATTGGGCTTATTCCCAGGTAAGGGAGCATGGAATCGCAGACTAAGGTACCTAAATAATCTGGAATTTATTTCTACACAGCGATGGAAATCCTACATTTTCAATACTCACTCGGGTCCTATTGAAATAGATGGTACAGATGCACATTTACAGGGTGCAGGATTGCAGTAGGTCAGTTTGCTCCAGAAAATGAATAGCTCCTCTGTCTCTACTCCCCAAAAATGTTCCCTGTACACTTCATGTTTAAAGAGATTCATTTTTCACTACAGAAGTGTTTAGTTAAAAACAGTGTTTCTGTCCCGTTTTATATCTCCCCCTCTTTCTTTCTTTCTTTCTTTCTTTCTTTCTTTCTTTCTTTCTTTCTTTCTTTCTTTCTCTGATGGTGAGCACCATCGAGGAGTTAAAAGGAGCCCCATTTACAAAGCTGTCTAGTTGGAAGTGAATGTTGCGTTCTTTGCTTATCAGTAGTAAAAAAAATGTTTATGAGTACTCATGGCAATAACTTAAAGCACACTGTGCCAGGTTTTCCATTATATTATACAAAATGTGCAAAAATGTACAAATAAAGGAATGTGTAATGCAACCAATACAGGATATTAATCTGGAGGAAACCAATTGATTATTGATGTGAGCTCTCTATCCAGGGAAGGCTCATCTGTGTTTAACTGTTCAGTGGTGAAAAGAATTCTGGCAAGTCCTGCTTCCCACCCCTGCTGGTGCTGCAATAATCTGCCTGCCTAAACTGCTGTGGCACAGACCAACACCTTTTATTTCACAGTAAGGGAGGGAGGGAGGGACGCAGGAGGTGCTGTGGGTTAAACCACTGAGCCTAGGGCTTGCCGATCAGAAGGTCAGCGGTTCAAACCCTGCGATGGGGTGAGCTCCCATTGCTCTGTCCCAGCTCCTGCCAACCTAGCAGTTTGAAAGCATGTCAAAGTGCAAGTAGATAAATAGGTACCGCTCCTGCGGGAAGGTAAACGGGAGGGACGCAGGAGGCGCTGTGGGTTAAACCACTGAGCCTAGGGCTTGCCGATCAGAAGGTTGGCGGTTCAAATCCCCGCAATGGGGTGAGCTCCCATTGCTCTGTCCCAGCTCCTGCCAACCTAGCAGTTTGAAAGCATGTCAAAGTGCAAGTAGATAAATAGGTACCACTCCTGCGGGAAGGTAAACGGCGTTTCTGTGCCCTGCTTTGGTTCACCAGAAGCGGCTTAGTCATGCTGGCCACATGACCTGGAAGCTGTACAGTTGGCCAGACCACTGCAGTGGCATAAATGAGAAAACTGAGATGGGCAAAATTTCATGGAGCTCTTAGAAAGTATCAGCTCTTTGGTCCTATGTGGCATGTTTCCAATGTTTTCCCTGGCTCCAAACAAGTTCATGACCACTATGTAGAACATAAGAAAACAAGAAGTGCACTCAGGAGTGCCAACTTGGCCCCGTGACCATAGATGCCCAGAGCCGTGAGTGCTATGCAGCATGCAAGGCCCTGGCACTGAAATTTGTGGGTGCCCAGCCCCTTCATAGGGAATTTTGTGGGTGATCGGGCACCCAGGGCCCCAGGATGTTGGCACCTATGAGTGCACTGCTAGATTTGGAGCATTCTCAGTCCAGTTTGTGGTCAGTCAATCAGAGTATGAAAGCAATAGCTCTCTTTCTCTGTCCCAAACACCATGGGTTGCATCCAGCCCCTAAGTTAGTGCAAGGACCTCCCCTTCCTCCTCTTCACATGCGGCTCCTACATAGCTTCTAGGGCGTTCCCCCAGAGGAAGTTTTAGGGTAGTGTGACCAGAGCAGTTGCACTGGGCGCTGTGTGGCAGGGGTGCCAAAACAATGCTGTAGAACAGAGTGTGAGGGGCGCGGGCACCAAATTTTAGTGTCACACTGGGTGCAACTGAAATTTGAGATCCCAAAGTCCACCGCTGGTTCCCCCAATCCTCTGGAGCAGATTCAGGAAGGCTATGGGGTGCACACAAGGGGAGGGGAGGAAGTCCCATGGCAGTAGCAGTAATCTTTTCACTGATGGAATGTGTTAGTAGAATTACCAACCTATGTCTGAAATAATGTGTATAATCCCTTTTAAAAGCTATAAACTAGCATCTTGTGGCAGTGGGTTCCGCATGTTAATGATGCACCGTGAAAAGAAATCCTCCCTTTCGGTGTGTCCTGAAACCTATTGCCATCTAATTCTGAATATTTCCTTTGCAGTGAAATATATATGTATATATATACGGTATTTTTCAGTGTATAAGACTATGTCACCCCCTAAAAATAATGTCCCAAATTTGGGGGCGTCTAAAACATGGATAGATGCCCCCCCATTTTCTTAAATTGGAGTCCCCCATAATAGGGGGTGTCTTATATATGGGGGCATCCTATTGACGGAAAAATACATAATGTTACTTATGTTCTGCCTAGTCCCCTTTAACATGCATATAGCATGTTATTAATTTTTCATTTGTTAGGAATGGGGCAAATATGTTTGCTCTTCCGATTTGGTGCTGTATACTTTGGCAGACTAGCAGCTTTTGGGCTGCTGTCTCTTTTTGCTAAAATGCCAGAGACATAAGCTGTGTGTTCGCAAGCTATGTGCATGTTAAAGGGGACTAGGCAGAACATAAGTAACATCATGCTTTCTCTGCCACTGAAGGAGAAGGGCATGCCACTAGGTCCTGTAAGGAGTGAAAGCTGGTCATTTGGCTCCCCCAGAGGGTACCCGCCAACTGTGATGTGTAACCAGTGTCAAATCTCGACACTCCCGAATACCCACCCACACGCCCCTCACAATCTTGCCCTGTTTCTCACCCCTCAGTGCTCTGATTCACATTTCCTACAAGGAGGCAAGTGCTGGTGTCTGTGTGCTGCAGACGCATAAATAATAGAACTGAAATCATCCTTAGTTAAAAATAGATATTCTTCTTAATAAATATTTTACTTACTGTCTTTAGGATATAAAGCTCCCCTGACTGAAACCTTGGTCTTTTGCCCAAAGAGCTTAAAACTACCCCTAGTTCTGGCTTTGCAAACAACATGGGACTGGTTTAAAAAGACTCTTTCTTAATGTCTATTATTGGACCGGGGGGGGGGGAGTTGGAGTAGAAATCCTTGCTGCTCAAATATTTTAAACTATTTAAATATAATGGTGAGTCAGGGCAGCTTCTCATTTGGTAGATAATTTAGGTAACCTTTGTACTTAACTGATGCAAATTCATAATGAAACGTATCCTGAATGTTTATGAGTTCCTTTCTTTTCCTTTGTTCCATTGTCTAAAATGAGAGCAGGAAAGTGGATGATTTCAATAACTGGCAGAGACCCAAAGAGCACAGGTTATTGAAAAAGACTTTGTTAGGGTGCTGGAGTTGGTCTTCTTGGGACCTGGCTAAACTATAATTGAAGAGGCATTAGAGGTTACATACCAAGGTAGCTTACCTAAATTAGATGTTAGGCCACTGATTGGCTTACTTATTTAAAAGGTAAACAAACACTTTCCAACACCTGTGACCCTATGTCCTGTAATAGAATGCATACCAACACCCAAATCTGCAAGAATGTGTAGAGAAATACAGGGCATGAAAACACTGAAATGATTTCACAGACAGAGCAGTGATATTCAAGAGACACTGTATTGTAATCATCTGATGAGCTTGTGTCAACCTTCTATGAGCAAAACTCCAAATCTTGTTGATATCGTCCAGCAAACTGAACCTGCCCTAAATATTTTTGGTAGCAAACTACTTACTCCAATAGTCTATGGTGTTGAAATCTGGGGCTCCAATTTGAACTCTGTTAAAGTTTTGGGAACTCTGCAGATTCTCCCCCCCCCCCCCCCGCTTTCCATTGTACCATCAGGAAGTAGCAGCAGCTCTTCTTCATACAGAATCTGGGGGAGTCAACAATTAAGGCAAGAGCAGACTGCATTGAGTTAAAGTATACTGTATTTTAGAAATTGCTACTGTGCCTATTGAGTGTTTTCCTGCACTGTGCTATATGGAATTGGGTGATAACCAACTATAGAAAGCAGTTTGTCAAGGTGTTTTAGACTATTATTATTTTCCAGAACTGCTGAGCTCTTCTTTGACCTTGTATAAGTGTCAACGAAGGAATTGGCTCTTTTTGATAGAATCCAGAATCTACAACTAATTAGAAACACCAAATTCCCCCCTTGGTATCCTCTCTTGAGAACAGAGCATTTTAGAGCTAGTTATCTGACCAAACTCTTACCAGTTTCCTTAAGAAATTACTTTATTGATCTGTGTTTCCAAGTGATGCCCACTGCAGTCTTGGAGGGCCTCTACAACAAGGTCCCATACACAGATAGACTTTGTATTTGTGGCCAACCCTCAAGTGGAAGGCATCACTCATCTGTTAGCCTGTCCCTTATATAGAGACCCAAGAGATTACTTTCTGAAACTCTTGTTCACAGAAGCAAGCAGGCATATCCTGGCAGAAATTGTTTGGTTTCTTTTGAGTGACAGTAATAACTTCAAAACACACAGAGTAGCCCTTTGTGCACAGGCTGCAAAGAAAGAAAGAAAGAAAGAAAGAAAGAAAGAAAGAAAGAAAGAAAGAAAGAAAGAAAGAAAGAAAGAAAGAAGAGGAAAAATCTGATAGTAAGATAGAATAGCTAGAAATTGTTGTGTTGATTCAGAGGTTGGATCTGAAATCAAGCTGGAATTGAGTTTGTTGGTGTCTCTGGTAACCTCTCTCTCTTACATCAAGGATGTTGGCAAATTGGATTTTAAAAAGGCAAAATAATATTAGAACTGGAGCTGTCAGAGATGCGCAAGGGAAACTGTTTTAATGCTCAGGAACTTGCAAAGTCTTTTTTATATTATGGATTTTTATAGATGTATGTTCTGCATTATTTTATTAATACATTTGCCTAATACAAGTTTGGCTAGAACAATAAACTTATGACCTTGAACATGAATGTAATTAAAAGGCATGGCAACAACAAAAAATATTTGCATTGATCAGTGTGCTCCTATTCCTTTACATCAAGTTCATCATGCTACCTGTGTAGCTTAGTTTGGAACTTTTTGCTGTAAACAGCATTGGAGTTTTGGACAGGGCAGTCATGCCAAGCACACATTAAAAAAAAATCATTGCTCCAAAGAAAGCGCTTGCCAGGGTGCTTTTGGTTTATGTCTTTATGTCTTTGGTTTATCTTGAGACACCAATCTGTCCATTTGTAAGATCCAGGGCCTCTGGGTTCTTTGGCTGTGTACACATCATTCATTTAAAGCACATGGCTCCCTGCAAAGAATCCCTGGGGATTGCAGTTTACCACTTACAGAGATATAATTCCTAGGATCCTTACCAAACTACAGTTCCCATGACTTTTTTGGGGGTAAGAGGAAAGTCATTTGCTAAATGTATGGTGTGTGCGCCACTTTTGTCCTTCTAAAACAATGTATTAATGTGGCTGCTCTTCTAGAATGCATATCTCTGCAAGTGATTTTGTGTTTTGAGTGTCATATCCTGCCTAGCTGATTATTGAAAGTGGCTCAAAACAAAGGGCAGACAATTAGATTTGTATATGTGTGCATGCCTGCACAAGCAAGCATGGGATGGTGAATGAATGAATGAATGAATGAAATGAATGAATGAATGAATAAACAAACATTAAATGGCTGTAATATTGAGGTCACAATAAAATAGACAAAAGCTGCTCCCACATCCACTAATGCTTGCTAATTTGTTTTCTTTAAAATATTTGTTCACATCAGGTTTTATAATTAAACTATTATCAGTCTGAATAACAGGCCTGGAAGCTAACTGATTACCCTTTTTTTCAAAGGTCTTAATGCCTCTCCATGGGTAGGGACGCGGGTGGTGCTGTGGTCTAAACCAGTGCTCCCCAACCTTTTTATCGCCGTGGACCAGTCAACATTTGATAATTTTACCACGGCCCGCTGAGGGGGGGGGGGATGTTGATTGTTTATATTTTATTTAGATTGTTTTGATTTAAAAATTTTAATTTAATTGTATTTGAATGTTCCTTGGGCGGCCCGGTACCAATTGATCCACGGACCGGTACCGGTCCGTGGCCCGGGGGTTGAGGACCACTGGTCTAAACCACTGAGCCTCTTGGGCTTGCCAATCGGAAGGTCGGCAGTTTGAATCTCCATGACGGGGTGAGCTCCCATTGCTCTGTCACAGCTCCTGCCAACCTAGAAATTCATGCAGTTCACGGTAAACAGCATTTCCATGCACTCTGGCTCCTGTCACAGTATTCCTTGCACCAGAAGCGGTTTAGTCATGCTGGCCACATGACCCAGAAAGCTGTCTGTGGACAAATGCTGGCTCCCTCGGCCTGAAAGCGAGATGAGCACTGCAACCCCATAGTCGCCTTTGATGGGACTTAACCATTCAGGGGTCCTTTACCTTTTTACCTTTCTACCGTAGCTAGTTTTCCCCATACCAAGGTTGAGAAATAGACAATCACTACCCCCTGCTCCCAATCGGTTAATCATCGTCTGTGTGCTTCTCGGGTGCACTTCTGTGTTTCACTTCCTGATATTGTTCAAACCAGGCTTCGTGACATCCATCCCAGTTTCCATGGTGTTCAATTGTGATGCCCCAAAACAATTGCAAAAGCCAAAGCTCTTTCAGTTCCAAGGCTTCTTTTCAAGAAACTTAACATAACTGGCATTTCAGTGTGAAGAGACATGCATTTCCTATTATCTCTAGTTTCCTTGGCAATGAAGACTGGACGGATTAGGTTTTTTTTTTTGTAAGTGATAGAAAATAGTTGGCGATGAGTGGCTAGAGGGACTAATAGGTGGGGAACTTCTTCATTTTGCTCACTATTACAAAACGTATCCATTTCCTCTTTTTACACTGGCATACTTGAAAGACCCATATTCTGCACCACCTAGTTCCTTTATTGATTCACTAGTAAAGGTAAAGGGACCCCTGACCATTAGGTCCAGTCGCGGACAACTCTGGGGTTGCGGCGCTCATCTCGCTCTATAGGCCAAGGGAGCCGGCGTTTGTCCGCAGGCAGCTTCTGGGTCATGTGGCCATCATGATTAAGCCACTTCTGGCGAACCAGAGCAGCGCACGGAATCGCCGTTTACCTTCGCGCCGGAGCGGTCCCTATTTATCTACTTGCACTTTGATGTGCTTTCGAACTGCTAGGTGGGCAGGAGCTGGGACCGAGCAACAGGAGCTCACCCCATCGCGGGGATTCGAACCGCCGACCCTCTGATCGGCAAGCCCTAGGCTCTCATAAATTCATAAAGTACTATTCAGTACTCATAAATCAGTACTGAATAGTACTGAATATTCTAAAGCAACAATTTCCAAATGAAAGGTTGAAACCCACCATGGTCAGATGCGGCCATGGTTTGTAAAGGAAAGTCTGAGAGAGAGAAGACCACATTGCTGGTTGTGCCCACCCAACATAAGTCCCCATGAGCACTGGTGGAGAAAGGGGGTGTGGTAGGTGCAGTCTGCCCCGGGTGTCATCCCTGAGTGGGGGGTGACATCACCGCGCTGACCCCCTGGGACATTCGCCCCACCCCCTGGGACACTTGCCCCGCCCCACAGGCAGCTAGCCCCGCCCCCACATGCACAACATGTGCACTGCTCCAGATGCTGGGGCAGCTAGCTCTGCCTCTGCCCATGGGCAGCCAGCCTAATACTCATTTTGATGTTTTTGTCCGGCTCTGACACCAGCACATGCTAGAATGACTGGGTTGCATGTTTGTCCAATCTGCCTGAGCAAAATGCATTGTTTTAATTTCAGCTTAAAATTGTTAAATAAGAAACTGTCTCTGTTCTGACCCCCTTGGCTTATGTACTTTTAAAAAGGTGAATTTTTGGCCTCTGTAACAGGGCTGAGGCTGAAAAAAAAACCACCAACCCCCCCCCCCCAGTAAATCTCTTGTTAAATATTTTATTTCCTTCTTTTATAAAAAGGACCTTTGTATTTGCTGGGTTCGGTTAATCACTGAGCCCCAGATGGAGATTTGCAGAAGTAAATGTTATGCCCTTTTCGTGACACATTAAAAAGTAAAGTGCATCCACAGCTTTGACCTTGCCATCCTCGTTAGGGATCAGTTATCCACATAACAATGGCATCCGTTCTGCCACTGAGCCGCTGGCATGCTGAGAAGCTGTCTTTTCCTCTGGCAGGAGCTATTATAAGCTAAATTTTGCGAAGGCAATGTGGTTCCACTATCTTAGGTATGCCCTCATTTGCAACACTGCAGGAATAGGTGGAATTTGCCCTTTATAGTTAAAGGAGCCAAAATGGGAGCCTCTTTTACCTTTTTCTCTCACTGCTGCTGCTCCTATCCTCTTGAACTACACTACACTTGATCTTAGCAAAAAGGCCGAGAAGTGAATGGCACTATTTAGCGGGAAGAAACTCCAATGAAGATCCTCGTCATTGCATATTTTACATGGCTGTTTATTTGTATATTTTTTAAATTTTTATATATGGATGTTTTATGATGGCCTATACTTGTAATGCCTCATAACGGTTTGGCAAAGTAAGTAAATCCTCTTGAACTATCGTATTTTTCCGTGTATAAGATGCCCCCATGTATAAGACGGCCCCTATTTTTTGAGCCCAAAATTAAGAAATAAATTTATTTATATATTTAATTGCAACATTCCACGTATAAGACGACCCCAAATCTTAAACTTCAAAAATTTTGGGGGAAATATAGCCTTATACATGGAAAAATACAGTATATACAGATACATCAACTATACCTCTTCACAGTATTGGGAGTCAGAGAGGGTGTGCCCCCTTACTTATACTGTAGTAATCTATCGTTTTTCGGAGGGAGAATGATGCTTTGAATAACTTAGGGTGAGGAGAAATTAGGGTTGGGTCTTGTGGATTTCCATAAGGCCCCTCTGCCTTTCTCTCCATAACTTAAAACACTGCTTTCCCCGCATTGTTTATCCTATTCCATCAAGATGCTGGAAAATGAATAAGTTGAATAATGTCTCCTGTGTGAACGCTGAGCTATGGGAATTTCCCACGCTCCATCTGTCACTTAACTATGCAGAGAGTGCAGCAACTTTTTCTTCGCGGTTTGGACAAGCACAGGGTGGGGCAGGAGAACATCTCTGACTCGTAACTGCTTTCTTCTAGAGAAGATGAATGCCTGAAGGAATCCATAGTATAGAACACTTGAGCCAGTGTGGTATAGTGGTTAAGAGCAGTAGACTCATAATCAGGGGAACCGGGTTCGCGTCTCCGCTCCTCCACATGCAGCTGCTGGGTGACCTTGGGCTAGTCACACTTCTCTGAAGTCTCTCAGCCTCACTCACCTCACAGAGTGTTCGTTGTAGGGGAGGAAGGGAAAGGAGAATGTTAGCTGCTTTGAGACTCCTTAGGGTAGTGATAAAGTGGGATATCAAATCCAAACTCCTCCTCTTCTTCTTCTTTGATGCAACATTAGATGCTAATTAATTAGCCAGCATTATATGATCTCCATATATTGTAGACTACATTTCCAATCTTTCCTTATTGTTGGCCATGCTGTCTGATGCTGATAGTTGTACCCTGAAATATCTGGAGGGCATCAAGTTGCCTACCACTGGGAGGATATCTAGTTTGCCTGGGACATTAAACAGTGGAGACCGTGTTGCCAGTAAGGCCCTCAAATGAGCACCCAGAGTGCCATAGATAATGATGGTGATGACCATAAGTCTGGTGTCTGCACCTGGGCTAACATGGGTGTGCCAGTGCCCTGGGGGCTGCTGCTAGTTGCCGCAGCATTGTTGTTGTTTTTAATCAATAGGAGGAAACCCGCTTGCCATGTACATGGTTACAGAAGCCTGTTTATTATGTTGACTTCAAAAATACAGCAATGTTAACTGCAACAAACTGGTGCTTATTCCCAAGTAAATGTGTTTATCAACAGAGGCGAGCCCCATTTTACCCCTATTGTTAACAATGGTGCCGTGATTTAAGTATGTTTCAAATGCAAAACTGCACATGCTCCGAATAGTTCTTTCTTCTTTATCAGACTTGGCAAACTGGTTTTTGTCTGTTTGTTGCTCTGTGGAACGACAGTGAGGCATGGGAGGATAAATGCCCATTGTATGCTTCATAACTGAAGTAATACACATGGCTGTCTAAGGAGGCCTCTGAAATGACCTACCGGTAGTTGCACCACTGAGAGGTGATCGGTCCGGCTGACTGGAAGCGGATGAGTGCAGGGACTGAGTGATTCTATTGCAGGTCCTTGCTTCTGGGAGATGGCAACCTATATACCTCATGTTTTGCACAAGGCGGCGGTTATCAGGGGCCAGAGCTGGCTTCTCTCACTATCCAAGACAGACTGTGGCAATAGTGTAGGGAACATCCCATTGCCTTCACTCCCCCATGCCTGGCACTAGTTTATTTCCTCAGCTTGAAGAGTGCTGCAGCAACATTATTTTACTGAAGTGGTACTGCAGGATTTAGGCTGCTGATCTCCCCTGACTGGGCTGGATACAGTCTGGTGAATTTATCAGTTCACATACGCTGCATTTTGCACCTAATACTTGAGCTCTCTGTTTAACTGGCTGTCTTAACCCAGTACCAGATTTCTTCTAATCTTCTCTAGTATTTTTTCCCCCCATGGAAAACCTCGAAGGCTATAACCCACTGACTGCTGCTACTCCTGACAAACATCCATTGAAACAAATAGGGTTTCTGTGGGATCAATATTTGGTAGATTGTGCTTGAAATTCTAAACGATTTGACATTTGAGGGTGGCATTTTGTGGGGTTGACAATTAGAAATAAGCAGTTTTGTAATAGCTCAGTTTCTCAACATATGCTCTCTAGGCTGTGGGGAAGTTTACGTTTTGAAGGTGACACTTCAAAAATTCTTTGTAGGAACGAACTATTTGGCATTTTGGAAAGGCATGGAACTAGCCTATGCATTTCTCTTGCTCCCTTGTGTGCCATGAGCTACTTTCTTGCCTAATGTGAAACAAATGTACCTATATTCATCTGTCAGATGTTGGAAGGTATGCACCCATTACAGGAATGAATGAAAATACTGCCTGTCCCAAGCAAGTCCCATAATAGCCAATCTTCTTTCATCGCCTGGACTGCTAGACTGGATGGATAACTGAGTGAATTATATATAAGTGTGTGGTGTGAAAAGATTACCTTGCTCTTTTCTATTCTTCTGGTGTTGTTTCTTTTTCTTCAGCAATGTTTTCTGGCTAATTTTCAGACTGATGTTTTATCTTATTCCATGTTCATATTCTTTTTTTATAGGAGGCCAAACACCACATCTTGGGATATACTTGGGCCTGAAAGCCTGAGGAGTTATCCTATAACAAATATATGATCTGCGAGGTGTAACTGTGGGGCAGTCATTCTGGGCTTGCCACTTCTCCCTTTAAAGGGGGCAGGAGGGGATATTAGATTGCCTATGCACACTAATTTCAGCACATGCATCTTCAAATTGTCCCGTTACTAGGCCTGGAGTATATATGAATTAACTTACAAAACAGTTGAGCTCTTGCAAAGCCCTCTTTTTTGACCAACCAGCTTAGCTCAACTGCAACATGTCCTTGAAGCACTGCCCTAAATCATCACTCTGTGATGCCAAATTGTTCCTTAGACTGTAAACCTGTCAGCAGGACCGGTTTATAGTTTTATTTGCATAGATCCCGGATCCTGCTTAATGAATAATAATACCAGAGCTTTAGTACTCCAGCAGTACAATTTTACAGTTCTTCTGTATCTTCTTGTTTTGTACAGCTTGTATGTAATTGAGGATACAGTGTACAAAGATAGAGAAAGGAGTATGATGGCTGTTAACTGAGAATTGGCTTGGGTCCTGCAGTGTAAACTAAAGTTATTTGATTCAAACAAAACCAGGATTCAAATCAAGCCTTGCTTTTATTCCTTATTCCAGAAATCTCTGCCCCACAGAATATGATTGATGTATCTTATGTCAAATAGCAGAACTCCTAAATGTCACTTATATTTGGAATTCTAATTTGGCTACTTTACCAGTAAAGCACATTTGTTCATGTGTATGTGTGCGTGCAGGGACGCAGGTAGCACTGTGGGTTAAACCACAGAGCCCTAGGGCTTCCCGATCAGAAGGTCGGCGGTTTGAGCTCCCGTTGCTCGGTCCCAGCTCCTGCCAACCTAGCAGTTTGAAAGCACATCAAAGTGTAAGTAGATAAATAGGTACCACTCTGGTGGGAAGGTAAACGGTGTTTCCATGTGCTGCTCTGGTTCGCCAGAAGCGGCTTTATCATGCTGGCCACATGACCTGGAAGCTGTACGCTGGCTCCCTCGGCCAATAGAGCGAGATGAGCGCCGCAACCTCAGAGTTGGTCACGACTGGACCTAATGGTCAGGGGTCCCTTTACCCTTTTATGTGTGCACACATGCACACGCGCCGCGCGTACACACACACACACACACTCTTCACTTCTCCTTAAAGCATAATGGTGTTTTGAGTTTCAAAATAGACTAAAACCATTTATAGCCAATGTAAAAGTATTTTTTTTTCATTAAGGAAATAACCATGGATGCATAGCCCCATAAGGTTATATAGCTGGCAAGGTTTTGTTTTGTTTTGGGGTTTTTAAAAAAATAATAGTTCAGCTGTGGCCCAGTGGATACTTAGGGGGGTGGGGAGTTGGGTCACACTGGGAGCCAGTGTGGTGTAGTGGTTAAGAGTGGTAGACTCGTAATCTGGGGAACCGGGTTTGCGTCTCCGCTCCTCCACATGCAGCTGCTGGGTGACCTTGGGCTAGTCACACTTCTTTGAAGTCTCTCAGCCCCACTCACCTCACAGAGTGTTTGTCGTGGGGGAGGAAGGGAAAGGAGAATGTTAGCCGCTTTGAGACTCCTTAGGGTAGTGATAAAGCGGGATAACAAATCCAAACTCCTCCTCCTCTTCTTCTTCTTCTTCTTCTTCTTCTTCTTCTTCTTCTTCTTCTTCTTCTTCTTCTTCTTCTTCTTCTTCTTCTTCTTCTTCATCTGGCAAGGCTGGACTGGACTCTTCTTACATTCGTTCAGTTCTGCCCATTCTTTTAAGGACTGCAGCTGATTTTCGACAACTTTCATAGACACCAAGGACTAGAACAGCAAGAGAGCAGAAGCATATATGGATAGAACTGCCTGCTGCCTGTGGCAAGGAGCAGCTGGGGAGATGTGCAGTCCAAGGCCAGAATAGGAGGGAAGAGTGCAAATGAGGATTAAGTTGCACTGGTAGAACAGTGTGCCTCTCAGCTGGAATATGGCTGCAGGTCAAGACTGTGGAATATTGCCAAGCTGCAAGGGGAGCATACGGTATATCTCAGCTAGAAAGGAGTGCTGCGGGTCAGAATTGAGATGCATTAGCAGAGACGTGCAAAGGAAGGTTGTTGACAATCTGTCTGGCACTAACCCATCCTCTTAAGTCCTCACTGGCTTGATTTTCAAGGCAGGTTATTTTTCTCATTATTTTTTTTTAAAGCAACAACAACACTGCATCCTGGTTTTAACATTTAGTTTTCCAGTTTTTTCCTTCTCAATTTGTCCTCTACTTTCTTTTCTTTTTTTGCTGCTGCTGTCTTGGATTGCTGAAGGAATCCAAGCTAACACATTCCTTCCTGAAGGCAGAATGAGCACGGCTAGCTTTAGTTCTGTTCCTTTTGTAAATCCCATATATGTTCAGGTAATTGACTCTAAGTAAGATTTATGTTTCTTTCTACAGTAGTAGCATAAAAACAAAAGGAGAAGCATTAGTTTTGCAGAGGGGAGGACGCAACAAGCGCGTGTTTACACCATATGCTGCATGCATATTTAGGAGGCTGCAGAGTTTTATGAAGATGAGATATTGTGATCTACTGCAGCCTCATGGAACATGTGACTAGGTAGTAGCTCCATTGTTGCGTAGGACACAGCCTGGTTTATGTGACCAAGCGCCTCAGAAGGAAAATTTGCTATGGGAACATCAGGCACCAAGTCACCAAGTCGACTCATTCTTATCAAGGATTTTACTCTTTCACTGTGGATTCAGAACATAGGCATTCTAGAGGCAATGTATTATTTCAAAAAGATGATGTGGGGAATCTGAGCAAAAGGTCTATATGCCCCCCCTTTTTTACAGAGCATTTGGCCAGGCCATTTGGCCAACATTCAATTATTAGATTTGGAAGGTTATGGTATGAAACATGGCTGGCATGCATGTCTATGGTGTGGTAAGGTAAAGGTAAAACACATTTTTAAAAATTGAATCATGTTATTAGGAAAAATATAGAGAGAGTTTGGGAGGAGTATAGAAACCCGTTAGAGAGAAAAACACCTTTATGGCTGTGTGTATCTCTTCATCAGTCCAGAAGCTTCAAAAAGCAAGGAAACATCAAAAACTAGCAAGGCCTGAATCTTCAACATTACAAAATATTCAGACTGAGTAACACAGTAATACAACATGAGGGTTGGAGATTTCAGTACTGTATAATCTTCTCTCTCTCTCTCCCTCATACACACACACACACACAATTTATCAGTAAGGTATTTAGCAACTGAAGAAGTGTAAGAGAGTAGATAATACTGCTCTGAGCTCCTTGGGTTTGGCAAAAGTTTTCATTGCTCCTTGCTGTCAGTTGCACAAGCTTTAAAAAAAATGATGTCTCAGGAGAACAAGGAAAATTCTATTCCAGTCCTAGCAGTGCCAAGTATGAAATTCACGACAACATCTAGTCAATTATTGGATAGGCTAAAGGATGATTCTTGTGGTGAGAAAGTGAGAATTTGTTTAAGTTATTCAGAGATATTACTGGTTGTTTATTGAATTTGAGAATATATTAGGATAAACTTGAGAGTTGTGAAAGGGTTTGAAATATATTTACAGAGTTCTGTAGGTTGCTATTTCTAGAGGTGTTATTTGGTTATTTTTAACTGGCCTTTTTGTTTCTTTCTTGCCACATGCTTGAGTTATATTTTAGGTTATCTTCAATGGTAAGTGAGCGTTTTAATTTTTAATTTATTTTTTTAAAAAATATCATTTATTTATTTATTACATTTATATCCCACCTTTTCCTTCAAGGTGGTGCATATGATTCTCCTCTTCCTCATTTTACCTTCACAACAACCCTGTGAGGTAGGTTAGGCTTAGAGGCAGTGACTGGCACAAGATCACCCAGTGAGCTTCTGCAATGCCTTGCTTTCTAATGAGAAAAATTGGAACATCATTTTTCATTCTGCAAAATGCCAAACTTCTTGATTTTTGGAGGTACAAGGAGCTTTTTTATTTTTTTCCTGCACTGTACGTATTTTAAGTAACTCAAACAACTCCAAATAATATCATTTTATTTAGGCTTTTTTTTATAAAGTACTTGAACAAGTACTTTTAAATGTTTAAGCTTGAAGCCATGCATTTTGGCACAATGTAGTTTCAGATTCCACTGTTAAATAGCCCCTACCCCCTCTATTGCTTTAACTAGGAGTACTGGCAGGGTAAGTCTTACATGTACACAAGTTATAGACAATAATAATAATAATAATTTAAAAATATCCTTTAAACGATTTGATGCTTCCACAGAATGTCAAACAGGTGTGACTGTGACCATGGGCATAGCCAGGATTTATTGGGGGGGGGAAGGGCAGGCTTTATGTTGGGGGGGGCAGAACTGAGTTATCCGCAGTGCAATTGGTCAGTTAAGTATTTTATTAATTTATTTGATTTGGTGAGGGCAGCTAGCCCCCTGCTCTCCTCCCCCCCCGCCCTGGCTACGCCCATGCTTGTGACTTTACAATAAAAGTAAATTGGAGCTCACCACATCTTTTGTAATATATGTGCCTCGGAAAGATACAACTGCAAAGGAACTTTTAATATTTCCAATTGTACAATCCAAAAATGTACAGAGAAAGAGATGCATTGTTCTAACCAGCACTACAGTAAATAAAAATAAAAATATGTTGGCATGTTTTCAGTTAAGTTGGGAAGTTGGCATGTGGTTTTTTTCAATTAAGGAGAATTAAACGAATTTTGGTTCATTTTGACAAATTTCCCCCTCCGATATTAAATTATGAAGATCACGGTGATCTCATCGCCTTATCTAACCTATCTATCACCCAGTAATTTTCAATACAGCAGCTGCCCTATTTCTGAAGCTGGGCTAAGGCTATTTCCTCTGTGCCGCCCCCGTAGCTCTGCATGTTGCGGGCGGCGGCGGCGGGTCTTCGTGCCAGGTGGCACCTCGCGCAGCTGAACGCCGTCAGGTCTGTTGCCGCGGCAACCCCGGCGCTCTCGGCCCCTCCCACCACCTTTGCCTACAACTCTCTCGTATTTAAAAGGCGTCTGACGCGGTATGAGCCGGCCGACGACCCGTCGCCGCAATGCATTCTGGGTCTCGGCAAAATGGCTGCCTCCTTGGTGCGCTGCTACTGAGGGGAGTTTGGCTGTCCGGCAACCCGGGACGTTTTCCTTTTTTAAGCTTCCCGAACCCCGCTGTCTTGGGGACTTTTCTTTACGCGAAGAGCAGCCATCAGCTGTCCCGAGACGGGGGACACGATGGGACGAAGTGGGCGCCCGTCGCGGCAGCCGGGCACAGGGCAAGTACCTCCACGGGGGTAGGACGTTCCTTCTCGGCCACCGGAGACCATAAGCTCTCGGAAACAGGCCCAGTCCCTGCTCCTGAGCCCGACTGCACCGCCAAGGGCTAGACTTTGTCGTGAGTGAGCTCCCTTCCCCCTGCATCCTCTCCGAGGATAGGGATAGCCGCGCCTGGAGCAGAGGCGACTTCGGCTAAAGCTGCAAGCTCCATCTTTGCTTCCTATTATTTTGCCTGTAATAGGACAGACCTCCCGACCCCACGTTCTTAAGAGTTCTGCCTTGAACAGGGTACCACGTTGTAAGCCTATCCCGCTCTGACGGTTCCTTTGTGGCAAGAATCCTGTGCTAGGAATCTCCATATTTGAATCCAGAGTAGACCCGCTGAAATTCTGTACACCCCCCTGCAAATGTTGCCTTAACGAGGACTTAGCTGAACAGCAGTTCCCACAAAGAACTCCCACTGTTGCTAGAGATACAAGAGGTTCCTAATCTGATTCTCCACCCTGGATAAGAACTTTTGTCACTCAATGTCTCTTACATTGCTTGCAGTCTCTTTGTGTGGCATAAGGCATCAACTTTAACCTAAACAAGACTACCAAACATCCTGCTACTATAGTAATATTTACAACTTGCCCGCTGATTTGCAATGTTTAGACCACTTGGCTAGATTCCCAATCATACATCACATTCTTCGACCAAAAATAGCTCTATGCCCATCTTCTAAAACTTTCTTCTGAATGAATATTCATTGATATCATTTCTGCCGGGTTATGTCATAATTTCTGTTGTGACCAAGAAACACATATCTCCCCAATTCTGAGATAACAGTGACTGTGAACTATATCTTATTCCTGAAGAAGGCAACAACAACAGCAGCAGCAACAACAACGGATTTACATACATATCTCTGACCCATGAAGCTAGAGGGTGATAATCCATTTGCTGTCAGATACTGTTTGTTGTCCCTTGTTTAAGGATTGCAGCACTCCTTAAATTTTCTCATCCCAGATAGGAAACCCGCAGTTGCTGAGCAGGGAATATTGCAACACTCTGGGACAGTAGCACTTGCAAATCCACTTTGAAAACGGCTCCTTCCCTGCAAACAGCTCCTTCCCAGGAAACATCTTTTGGGAACAATAATTGCCAGATTCCTTTGTCCTTCCAACTACTTTTTTCTGGACATTGTGTTGGAGTGGAGGTTTCTGATCTCTGGTCACATTATTTCATTTTCTTCTGATGGAGTCTGACATGCTGCAGTCCCCCCTCCTAGGGCTTGGGGAGGAAGATGAGTCAGACATGACTGACTGGAATCTGCCCTTGGCCTTCATGAAGAAGAGGCACTGTGAGAAAATTGAGGGCTCCAAGTCTCTGGCTCAGAGTTGGCGGATGAAAGACCGGGTAAATATATATAGTAGCAAATTTTATTTGAAAGGGAGATTCTAATTTTATTCTTTGCTTGCTTGAAGTCTGCACGTTGTCCTTTGGTACACCCCTGCACCTTTATAATTTTTTTTAGCTTTGAATACTTGTTAAATTGCTACAGTCATGTTGATAAATTATGCATTTGATTAAATAAGGCTTTAAATTGTTTGTCATTTGTATCCAGTTTTATGCATAAAAGAAACAAAGCTAGCTGTCTTGGGGGGATTTCAGCTAACAAAAACTGTCAGTAGAAGCCCCCTGAAATTGGCTCAGGGAGGTCAGGAGAACCCCCAGAATACTGCACGGGGTGGGCGTGTGGGGATTGTTCCATCTGACAAGCAGATATACTTGCACAGACAGGATATTCAGCGTAGGGTGACACTGAATTCCACCCTTGGTCCATTAGAAAAAACTCCACAGTTGGGCAATAATCAGGTTACACATAACTGTTTATTTAAATAATTAAAAATGTTGAGGTGTTGTAATTAAAAAATAAAAGGTAGAAATAAGATGCAATGATAGTGATAGTGAGAAGGCAGATTTTTTTCTATGAGAAAATTAAAATAAAAAGGCCTTACATAACCTGCCTATTTAACGACATCATAAAAGGCCCCCCATCCCCAAAACCTGGACCTCTTCCAAAATAGTCTCTATTCCTAAACCTCTCAAACATAGCCTCAAAATAGAATCATACCACCCAATTTCATTGATAAACCGAGACTACAAGATATTCACATCGATCCTAACTGAGTGCCTAAAAATCTTTCTACACAAACTAATCACTCCGGACCAAGCAGGCTTTGTCCCTGGTTGCAACATAACAGACCCTGTTAGGAAACTACTGAATCTGATGGAACACAGCAAAATGATGATCATGCCCCTAGACATCCTTAAAGCCTTTGATTGCTTAGAATGGAAATATCTATTAGCAGTATTAACTAACATGAAATTTGGCCCCAACTTCCTACAAACCCTCAAACAAATTTGCTCCCAAGCCTTAGCAAAATGTAGAATTAACAGTATGGACTCCAATACCATAACAATTCAAAGAGGCACAAAAAATGGATACCCACTTTCTCCCTTCCTATTCATCTTGGCCCTGGAACCCCTAGCAATCTGACTCTAAGCAGCCCCAGATATCAAGGGTGTGGAAATAAAATGTAAAACCTACAGACTAGGGCTCTCCACAGACGACCTGATGGTCACAACACCAGACCCCATAACACAGCAACCACCCTAATTAAAGAACTCAACACATTCGCAATGGTGTCAGGCCCACAAGTAAACTTTGCAAAATTTGAGGAGTTGTGCTTCAACTCCCCCCCCCCTCCGGCACACTCAAAAGGAATTCACCAACACCACAAAGATAAAACTCTGCTGCACCAAATTCAGGTACCTAAGGGTTCAAATAACCAAAAACCTCAACAAACTATATTTCCACAATTACAATTCCCTTTGGTGACAAATCAACAGAGAGTTAGTTACAGGTAGGTAGTCGTGTTGGTCTGACGTAGTCGAAACAAAATAAAAAAATTCCTTCCAGCAGCACCTTAGAGACCAACTAAGTTTGTCATAGGTATGAGCTTTCTTAGAAGTGTGCATGCACACGAAAGCTCATACCTATGACAAACTTAGTTGGTCTCTAAGGTGCTGCTGGAAGGAATTTTTTTATTTTGTTTCGAAATCAACAGAGACTTGGGGAAATAGAACAACACCAACTTCACCCTTTCAGACAAAATAGCCATGATCCAAATGATCACCCTCCCAAAACTAGCCTATTTATTCCAAATCCTCCCAATCTGGAGTCCCTCAACCAACTCCAGAAGTGGTAGAAAAAACTACAAGCCACGAATAAGCTCCCAATACCTGCACCTCCCTTCAGAAGGAGAATGGGGAATCCCCAACTTAGAATCATATTACATTGCCAACCAACTACACCACTTAATCCATGAGGCGAAACAATGGGTCCACTTGTAATAAAATGAATAGAAAGAGAAACCAGCCAGTTGACGCTGACACAAAACCCCATACAAAATAATATAAGCCTCATCACCCCACCCCTCCTCTCCCCCCTCTTTCAACCCAACCTTATACTGTACTCAACACTAATGTCTCACAACAAATGTAACTGATTTGTAAGAAATACTGTACAACCTGAAAAAAGAGACAGTGCATGTATTTTTATAAACCAAGAAAATCTTAAAAATAAATAAATACTGTATATTCCGGCGTATAAGACAACTGGGCGTATAAGACGACCCCCAACTTTTCCTGTTAAAATATAGAGTTTAGGATATACTTGCCGTATAAGAAATACGACCCGGCGTATAAGACGACCCCCAACTTTTGAGAAGATTTTCCTGGGTTAAAAAGTAGTCTTATACGCAGGAATATACAGTACCAGAGGAGTTCATTCAGCATTAAAGATTGCATGCTGAATGTGGTTTTTTTTCATGTGCTGCAAATGCGATGTTGTAAGTTGCCACCTAGTTGCCTGGGGGCACTTCTTGTCTTCAGTGGTTGTCAGATGACTAGTTACAGTAATGAAAAAGTTACGTTTTGTTGTTTATCTGAAAAGTATAGATTAAGCTATGGGTTCTACTGCAATAAGAAATCGTTGTCATTTTTATACTAACTGAGTACTCTAGTAAGCAGATTATTGTAAGATCATTTCATTCTTTGGGTAAAATTGAGGGTACATTTCAAGTTTTGCTTAAGCTTACACACTGAATCCATAGTGTGGGAAATATTTTTGTAATACAGATAAAAGCAAACATAATTTCTTTGTAAAATCAACCTGCCAGCCCAAAGAAATGTTGTTGACATTGGAACTTTGCAGCTTGGAACATGCTATCTTTATTTTGGGATATGTGGTGGGTTGTTTTGGTAGAATATACAGTAGGTGACATCAGTGTGAATTGAGTCCACAGATGCAGTTCACTGCTTGTTCTTTTTGCATATCTCGACTACTAGCATGTTTCTTTCTGGATTACAGCTAATTCATTTCTGACTTTTAATTGGCATAAAGAGCCTATGATTAGGAAGATTCTCTGTATTTAGCTGTTTTGTTTTATTTCCATTGTTCTTTTATATTTCATGTTTCATTTTAATTGTCCTATCCTTAAGAGTGCCACATGACAGGCATTAACTATTAGTTCAGTACAGTATTTATTTTAAAAAAAATAATACTTTACTCAGTCACAGGTAGATGCATGGATACAAATGCTTAGAGCTGGAGTAGAACTTTGAGTTGATTCTAGAAAACATTGTTTCCCCCATGTTTATATCTCTTCCACTCATGTAATTTTAGCATTGTAGTTTTTTGGTGAGGAGGGGTCACAACCTAGAGCTATTATATAATGGGACACATTGAAACCTATGTAAGCTTTGATTTAGGAATTATCTCTAGCCTTTAGGTTATACTTGAGCTACATTTATCTTCTAGTGAAATATTTAATATGAGACCCTGGTTATAATATTGCAGTAGTTATGGGGTAATTTTATATTATGCTCTTTTGCAAGATCAAATTATTTGAGCATTGAGCTAGCTCAGGGGTTGGCAAAGTTTTTGAGGCTTGGGCTGGTTCACGGTCCCGCAGACGCCATGGTGGGCTGGAGTGTGCATGCACGCACGCATGCACAAACGCTGTTTCCGGCACGGAGGAGACGTGCGCAGCTTCCCATTGGCTGCAGGAGCTTCCTGCAGCCAATGGGAAGCTGGCCAGCGTTGCAGAAGGTAGTCCTCACTCTGCTTCACGCTGGTTTAGCGTGGCGCACGGGAGCCGACCGAGTGGGCAGCGGGGGTCCATGGACCCTCTAAACAACCCCCAAGGGGCGCTTGTGGCCCATGGGCCTTAGGTTGCCGACCCCTGCACTAGTTGGTACATTTGGTTTTAAAAATAAACTATCTTCTATTTTTAATTTGGAATATAATCCAAAGTTTATATAGCACCAATTTGGAAGACACTTTTTAATTTACTACTGTCAATAATAATGACACCACTGTTGGTGCTCTGCAGAGAGGGCAGAATGCATGTTCTGGGGTTATATCATAAGAGGTTTTGGATCAAGTGGATCCAAAGCGCTCCTATTCCTTTGGCACATAGCCTTGATGGGGGAGAAGAATGTCAGCCTTGTTGTACTGCTTCCCCTTCTCGGCAGCTTCCCCTTCTATGGCCATAGATTTTCCTTTCCCACCCCTCATTAGATTAATCCTCCCATATGTAGTTCTGCACATATAATGTATAAAAGATATTGAGTAAACCTGTTAGTGATCCAGTGATAATGCTGTAATACTAATCTCGTGACAATAAATTGTAATACTTTCTTAAAATGGTGATAGTCAGTTTAGCAGTGTTTTTTTGCCTGATTGACAAATAACCTGAAACCTTAAGGAATAATTTTTTGTTGTGCTGCTATTTGGTGGCACAGTTCCATTTTAAGAAAAAGTCATTGATAAATCTACTCTTTGCCCAGAATATTGTAACTTAGCAGAGGGTTTGCTCTTCGTAGCCTAGATCCAAAGTATCTGTATGCGATCCGAATGACACTCCTTTGATCTATTATTTATTCAAAGAATCTTTTTTTATCACACAGAGTAGGAATTTCACTTTGAATGTGGAATTAAATCTCATAGTTCTGGTAGCAAAGACTTCATTAAAATAAAAGGGTCTTGAATGTGTTGGATTTTTACTGACTGGTAGCAACTTGTCAGAGCTTTTAAATTGAGCCACATTTACTTATATTGATTTTTAAAACAAATGGGAAGCAAAAAAATATCTGGTTGTAGTGGTTTCATTTTAACAATCCCCCCTCCCCCGTCGGTTGCCTCATAACCTGCCAAGTGAGAATTAAAATATTCCGTTCATGGGAACAGGCAGACTGTGGGTTTCTATGGAAAAGCAAAATAATAGAAAGGGCTGTTTTAATGGACTAATAGAGCTGACTGGTGTCTGAATGACACAACATCTTCCTTAGAACCAACAATAATCGATAGATTTACCAGCCATTTCAGCATCAGAACTATGAATAGAAACCTTCACATTTCAAAAGATTATTGCTGAAGAATATAATTGTCCTGCTGATTTATAGCCTGACCTTCCTTGCTGGCCAGTTTTACCTTTTTTTTTGCTGGCCTGTTTTACCTTTGGTTGGGGTTTTTGAGGTGGGGTGGACTTGTTCAAATACTGTTGGTAAGGGGGAGAGAAATACAACAATTTTGTAGAGAGGAAGGCAGGTGTTTCTTAAGGATCATTGCTGCCTATACCCCCACCCCAAAATATTGTGCTGTACCGGTACTCTACCCTTCTCCATTCAATGACTGGATAATGCATTGTAGTGCCACCTTTTCTTGTCCCCTGATCATAGAATCATAGAATGGTACACCTAGGCCATAGCCCCAAGATTAAGAGTCTCTTGCTCTACCAGTGGAGCTATCCCAGAAGTACCTTCTCTTTTATTCCATTGAGGTAGCTGATAACAGTAGCTGGAACTCATGTTAAAACATGTTTATCAATTGTCAGTCAGTACCGGTACATTGTCAATACGTTGTGTTTCTTGTCATATATTTTAGAGAGAGCTCAGGTCATATAAGCTGCCTTTTAAGGTAAAGGTAGGCAAAATATTTTTTTTAAAAAAACCCAATCCTGGGTTGTGTTTTGAAGTAAGATTTATAAATGCAGATATTACTTATGAGTAAGCAGTTTTTTGTATACACTGCAGAATGGTTGAAGATACTATAGTTTTATAATGCTGTTGGTGTGTGTGTGTGTGTGCTGTTGCTTTTCAAACTCTTCCTACTGTAGAATGATATTTTTAAAAAAGACCTAATGATCTTTAGCTATTCTGGAGGACTAGACAAACTTCATTGCTGATGTGCAGCTTTACTCTACACAACTATGGTGAACTTTCCTGAACATCTTCATAGTGGTTCGGCCTGTCTTTTATAGTTTCAAGAATGGGCAACTTGCTGGGCAGGAGCCAGAAAATGGAAAGCATATATACAAATATAGTTTCAATATTGATTCCTTGTTTAGATAAGTGCTTGCTTTGTAAATGGTGAATCTATCAGCTTTGCCATTTATTATGAGCATTATTTGCATTACCGTCTGTGTTTGAGCATTGCTTAGCTGTTTGTTTTGTTTTGTTTTAGTCATCTGAATGAAGTTAGGAGTTTTGGAAGGCAGTTGTACTTGGATGTCCATGATGCAGTTTCCTGAAAGCTAAACATTCTGTGGAATAGGCTTGGGTGATATATCGATATATCACCCAAGACTGCTATGGGGGGGGGGGGCAGACCGTCGTGGTGGTTTCTCTCAGTGGTATATCACTAGTGAAGCTGCCGTCGCTCCTGAGTCCCATTGCTACCAGCGCAGTGATGGTGAAACAAGCTGCAGCTGGCTGCTGGAGGCAGAGGAACTCAGAGCCCTGGCAGTAGCCCTGATCCTTCTCCTGCTAGTATGTAAGTGGGAGAAGGATTGGGGCTCCCTCAGCTGAAGAGCAGAAAGTTTTGTGATCCCAGGCTGAGGTGCTGTCCTTCTGGATGGACGGAGATTTTGTTCAGACGGGAGGCGAGAGCTTCACACTCCCTGGCTGAAGGGGCCATGCCAGCAAAGATGAAGGGAGCCCTGACAATGGAGCCTGTCAGGTTCCTTTGCAGTGCTTCCTTCATCTTGCTTGTGGGGGTGGGTGGGAAGCAGGCGGCCTGTTTCTCCTAAGAAAAGGAGGCTGATTGAGAGCCAGTGTGGTGTAGTGGCTAAGAGCGGTAGACTCATAATCTGGGGAACTGGGTTCGCATCTCCGCTCCTCCACATGCAGCTGCTGGGCGACCTTGGGCTAGTCACACTTCTCTGAAGTCTCTCAGCCTCACTCACCTCACAGAGTGTTTGTTGTGAGGGAGGAAGGGAAAGGAGAATGTTAGCCGCTTTGAGACTCCTTAGGGTAGTGATAAAGCGGGATATCAAATCCAAACTCTTCTTCTCCCCACCTCCTGTCAGTGAAGCTGAAGGAACCCTGTGAACGGAGCCTGATGAATCCTTCCATCTTCACTGGCAAGGGTGGGCGGGCCAGCAGGCGGCCTTTTTCTCCCAAGAAAAGGAGGCTGCTTGACCGCCCCTTGCACCTTGCTGGCGAAGGCGAAGGGAGCCTTGCAAACCGAGCCTGTCAGGATCTGACACTGGGCTCCCTCCGTCTTGGGCAGTGGAGGGCTAGCTCAGCTGGGGAGCAGGGCCTTGCAGTCTGGAGTGAATGCAGCTCTTTCAACATTGCGGTATATCACCAAACTGCAATGTTTTTGCTGGGGATACACCGCAATGCTGAAAACCTAATATCACCCAGCCTTATTGTGGAATGTGGAGGTTGAAAAAGCAAGCCAAGCAGTCTCAAGCAGCTAATTGAGGAATCTAGTGCATATTGTCACCATAGCCACAGTGAGAACTGACCTTTCAGGATACATGTGGCTGTGGACTACCTGCAGAGTCATGTGAATTATTAATATTTTTCATGGTTTTGTTCATTTTTTATGCTCTTATTTAATTCATCAATGCTGAAATATTTGATCTCCTTTTTCTTAAATGTTATCTAAGCCTCTTACAGATTTTTTCTGAGCTCTTTTGGAAACAACTGAGTAAAATGAGGATAGAGTTTATGTCAACATCTTTGTTAATTGAAAATACTATTTAATGCTTTGTTGTTATTTAGTTGGACTGGCATACAAACCTTTTGACTTGAGTCAGGGCCAAATAGCACAACGTATATGTTTGCCTGATGGAATTGTCATTGTGGATAGAGAAGCCTGGGGAATGTTTTTGGTTTGCTGTAGGATTTGTTGATTTGTCTTGTATCGATACTTTCACTAGAATGAAATTCCTTAAGTTGGGTATAAAGCTTTACCAAGTTAAAATGGTAGGAGTTCCCCAGCAGCACTGTGTAGTGAAAAGACCCAAGAGGCTCATGGAATGAAGATTCCTTTAAAAATTCTGTATTCTATTCCAGGGACCTCTGAGATGTTAATTGTTTGGGAGGGCTGGATGGGAAAAAAATGGACTTTCCAGCTTCAGAAGAACCCATCCTATTTTCACTGTCCTTTTTTTAGTTCAAAAAAATAGCCCTGCCTTATGCTTTGCAATAAACTTTGTAAGCATCTTTGATATCCATTGACTAGCTTTGTGCACGGTGCCGTGAAATCCTGTTCACTAGGAATTAGTGTAACAGAAATAAACTGTCAGATGGCTTGTTTGAGTTGTCAAAGTAATAAAAGGTATCATAGGAACACTGCGGCGTTAGAAAAAAAGACTTCAGATAATTAGGCTGTAAAGCAGGGGTGTCAAACTCAAATTCATCGGGGGCCGCATCAGCAGTTTGGTCACCCTCAAAGGGCCGGTTGTGTCTGTAGGACTATGTGTCCACTCTTTATTATCATAAATTATTGTCACTGCATTCAATTATTACTGTTTTTTGTAATAATGTAAGCTCATTCCCGCCCCCACGCGGATCACATTCCTGTGTTGTGGCGCGTGTGTGGGAGGGGATGTAAACGAGGGAAATTTGAGCAAAAGGTGGGGATCGACAGCTTCCGGGGGGGGGGGGGCTCAACTAAACCTTCGGCAGGAAGGAGAAAGCCACTGCTGGGATTAAAAACCTGCAGATGGAAAGAGGGCTTCCCTCTCCCGCCCTGCGCACACCCAAACCCCGCTAGGCAGGATGCCACACGCTGCAACCCACCCCGTGCTTTGGAGAGGGGCAGTAACATGCGGTGCAGCGCCAACTCCCTGCTTTGCTTTTGCATCCTCCCTCCTCAGCGCCAGAGTCCCTTCCCCTCGCGCTGAGGGAGGGCAGCGGATTTCCTGAGGAGGAAGGCGGCGGCAGCCCCAGCGGACGTGCATCTTCGCCTCAGAGCTGCTCTTCCCCCCACCCGCGCTGTTGTCATCTTCGCCGCCGCCTCTCCCTACCGGGACTGCAGGCAGAGGAGGCTTGAAACCCCCCCCCCAAAAAAAATTCCCCTCCCACCTACTCAAACCGCGAGGCGACTCCATCTGGAGCCCTACATCACGAGGGGCTGATGTACATCACGAGGGGAGCAGCTCCGCCGGAACTGAGAAGCCAAAGGGCGGCTCGGGGGTGGGGGGCAGAGCAAAAGCCAGGCACCCTCCCGAGTGTCTATGAGGAGAAAATGGGGGAAGAGGGAAGAGAAACCCGGCTCCATCAAAAGAGCGACTGTTGCGCTTCGCCTACTTCCCCCTCAGGCTCACTTCGCGTCCCTTTCGCCCGCTCGCTCGCCCACCTCCCGGCACCAACTTTGCCGGCGGCGCCTGTAGGGCTTTTCTACCTCCTCGGCGGGCTTCCTCCTCCTCCTCCTGCATCTCACTTCCCCGTCTGGCCGCTGTGCCACCGCCTCCCTCAGCCTCATTCGAAATTGAAATTCCCTGGCCAAGGCCGTCAGCGCGGCTCCAGCGCCCCGGCCTCCACCTGCAGCCCCGCCCCCGGTTTTGACCCTCGGCCAATCGCAGGCTCCAGAACTACTGTCAGTGGTTATTGTCGGCGGCGGCTACGCGGGCCACATGACGAGGTCTGGCGGGCCGGATTAGGCCCCCGGGCCTTGTGTTTGACACCCGTGCTGTAAAGAAATGAAAAGCTATGCTGTATGGAAGCCCTAGAAAGTAAGTTTTTAAAACACACATAAGGCAATGAGGTATCAGAACACAACCAAGCCTGTGTGGTGGTTTAACCAGCAAGGGTTAATACTGTTCCTTTGATAAAGGACAGCTATTATTTGTAAATGATGTACTGATAACAGAGTTGGAACAAAGTAAGCACTGCTAAATTGAGTATTCTGTTGCAAAATGAATTACAACTGGCTATCACTGTAAATAGTTAGGTAATGAATTGAGTAAAATATTAACTGACTGATTAGGTGACTAGATCACATATTTGTTAATATATAAAAGCAAGTTTGCATTTCACCCCAATCTGATGAGGGCGAAGGGAGATAATGTGTCGAAAAGGTATAGCCTTCCTCCTTCCACTTCCAAAGGCAACTTCTGAGTTTCAACTGTTTGTGTGTCCTGCCACTGCTATGTGTGCATACCTACTTCCCCCCTCCTTGTGTTTGTGTATCTAATACATACAATATATAGCTATAGGTGTGTAGTGTGTATGTGTGTTCATGGCACTTTGGCTATTGCCATTGCTGGCATGCAGCTCTTGCAGAGGTGCCAAACCTTCAAGATGAGCCATGGGCTGAAAAAGATTAGTCACCCCTGCTCTTAGTCAAGCCATTGTTTCTGCAGCTCCTGTTCAGAAGTTGCACAGACAGCTGCTGCCTCTGCTGGAGGTTGATCATTGGTTTTGTTTTAAAAATGTAAAAATCCCTACCTGGTCCCAACCTGATAGTTCTTACTCTGCCTACAAATAATGCTTGCTATAGAAGGAATTGCATTCAGAAAGTGTTGTGTTAACAACTACTATAGCACCTATCCATCTGAATATGATTTTAAGAAGGAATTTTGCTCCAGAATGTTGCCAACATTTTGAGTCATAAAGTATAAATGCATTTTCTTATTTGTTAGGGCTATTATATCTGGAAAACCACTTCAGAATCTGTAAGCAGCAGCTTTCTTGTTGCCTCAGCTTGTTTCCTTGAAATTATTATATTTCAGCACCTTGGAAAAAGGGATTAGATGAAAGGATGTATGAAGTGAGTAATATATACTGAAGCAGAACGATTTATTTTGAAGGAGTTAAATAGCTGTAGTGTGGAGTCCTATACTCTCTCTCTCTCTCTCTCTCTCTCTCTCTCTCTCTCTCTCTCTGTGTGTGTGTGTGTGTGTGTGTGTGTGTGTGTGTGTGTGTAGAACACAGAAGGGAAATAACCCTATTAGTCTTCGGGAACACCCAGCTAGACTATTGCTTATCCGTGCCATTTTGCTGTCAATTTTCAGCAAAAAATGCTGCTTTAAAACACATGGAACTGAGGAATAGACAATAAATATTGGCATGCACAATGATGGTCACAGATCAGGCACTTGAGATGAAATATTGAAAGATAAGGCAGTGTTAGGCCACAAAGGAAAAGTAGCAAATAAATGGGGGTGGAAGAAAATATTATTTGGCAGCATGCTTTCTCTAAAAAGAATTATTTGTGCTTGTCCTCTGTCTCAATGGGGAAATCTGTCATGTAACAGGCAGCCCCCCCCCCGTGTGGTTTTAAGTAGCAGTTTTCCCAGTATATTATTATTACTTGTAATATGCTAATGTTCTCCAACAGAGTGTTCTCTTAGACTCATACCATTCTTGTTTAGCAAGATTGTTTAATAGATAAAACCCAGTACAATAAACACTTTCTAATCCTTCCTAGCAGATTGCCCAATAGTTGTGTTCCACGATGCACACATGTTAACCTTTGAAATGGCTCTTGGTTTCCAGTATGATGGGTTTTATTGGTCTTTCATGACCTGAATGACTTGCCATAATGATTAATCTTTATTAACACCCTCCCGACCATGCTTGCAGTCTTTTTGCTTTGGGTTATGCTTTTCAGTTATGTAAAAGAGAGCAATATAATCCTGTTATAGGGGTGGATGGAGTAATTCTCCCTGAACTGGGTTTGTCACCTGGTAATAGGATTATTGGTGATAGTGTCCCTTGCATGTCTGGCCAGATCTGTGGAAAGGGATAGGTAGAGTCGGCTCTGCCCTCCTCCCCACTGTGATTCCTTTTTTAAGACCTCAGACCTTTTTAAAACAAGTAACCTGCCTTTTGTAGTTCAAGGGTTGAAGTAGTGAAAAAGACTAGTGTGGTGGTGGTGGTTATAAATGAGATTATTTACTGAATTATTTGTATTTTTGTATAATTTAGTAACAGAAACAGTTGCCCTTTTAAAAAATAATGTGTTGAATGATTTTAAGTGAATTTGGATTTGGGCTGCCTTTCTTTCACTATAATAAGTCTGGTATAGTTTAGCATGGAAACTGATAAAAGGGTTTAGGATTTCCCTACTGTTGATTTGTCATCTTCACAAGACTAAAAAGTGAGATGCTAAATTGAGTCAATAATGTTTGGAGAATGCCTTGGAAGTCAACAGACATCTAGCCTGATGAGCAAAACAGTTAAACAAAAGGAACTAGTAGAGGCAGCTGACTGTTTCTTATCATTTGGAAATCTGAGCAGAATACAAGACTGGAAGAAATGTTGACAAAGTATATAGGGTTGCTTGACAAAGGTGAGGGATTCCTGATCAGGAAGTGTTTTGTCTAGCTTTGTACAGGGAAGCAATTGTGTAGAAATGGCTTAAGAAATGAATTGACCTTTCTTAGATGGCCCCATGAGTTTAGTGGTGAGCAGATCTCCCAGATCCAAGTCTAGCTCGTTGACTCTTCTTTTTACTGCTTTCTCTTCCTTGGGCTCTCCAAACTGGTTCTGGGGTGCCTCTTTTGAGCCATGTGCTGCTGAAGCTGATGCAGATCTTTCTACTTTCTTCAGAATTTGAATCTGATGCCTGAAGAAATACATTCTGTGTTCACTCACTAGTTTCTAACATAATTACAGTGACTGTTGCTGCATAAAATGCCTACCTTCTGTTGTATCCTAAAGTTGGAAGTGCAAGTAACTGTAGCAGGCATTATAGATGGTTTGCATTTTGAAACTGACTGTGGGAGAGTAATGTTCAGGGTGAGGAGGATGTGGTATGAAACACTAGCTAACTAGCTGGATCTGATTCAGTTTATGATGATCTCCAAGTGTTACATTTTTTATTCATCTTTGGCTGATGACTGTAAAATATACTCATGGAAGATGTCATCAGAGTGGGTCATCCCTGCACATTTCCTATTTACAATTTGCCACTGTTTGACTCAAACTGGTCAATTTAGTGTGATTAGAAGAGAATCCATGTTCTGGAATGTTGAGATTTTATTTATTTGTGGGATTTACATCCCACCTTTTACCATGAGTAGCTTCAAGACAATAATAATAAGCCACAGTCACATAGAGAACAGCAGCACACTAACAGATAAAAACTATTGCATCCATTACCGGTAAATCACCATAAATACAAAGCATGAGAGAAAAGGATAGCCTTTGAAGCCTAAAAGCTTGCCTTAGGTAAGACGAGCACTAAGCTTGGTTGTGATCCAGCATTTACTAAATACATGCTTGTTTTCCCAAGCGTTTGCTGATTCTTAATATCAAGCTTTAAGTGATTTTTTCCCCCTACTGTGGCTTTTGTATTTATAATCTTTATGTATTTATGTTGATTTATTATAGTATATATGCCCATGTGGCTTTCTTTCTTAATGAAGGGCAAGATTCAAATATTTTAAATCAATAAATGGAACTTAAGAGATGGAGTTGGGTGAATGGGTTACATAATTTTGGGTGTACCTACATAAAAGTAGCTCCCCCCCCACCTACCTGAACTCAAAAGCTGATAGTCTTCAGAGGCCCTTGTTCAAGTGCTATCTTAATGGGTGGGGAGGTTCATGTGGAAGAAGTCAATTCTTTGAGCATCCTCACTCCAGGCTGCTTAGAGCAGCGTTTCTCAACCGGTGTTCTGCGGCACACTACTGTGCTGCGAAACACTGGCTGGTGTGCCGCGGCGAGAAGGGCGATTTGCACTGTCACGTCGCTGGCCCGCCGGAAAGGAAGCCGGCAGGGTCACGAGGCGAGCGCCCGCGTCGTGACCCGGCCAGCTTCCTTTCTGGCGGGTCAGTGTTGCATATTGGCGGCCGCCAGGCACGTGACATTGCAAATCGCCCTCCTGGGGAGGAGGAGGCAGGCGGGGAAGGCTGCGCAGGGCTTCTCTTCGCCGGGCCAGAGCGGCGGCGGCTGCCTGGGGCGGCTGGGAGGTGCCGGCAGCTGCACGCCCGTGTCTGCCCGCCTGGGGTCTGTCCCCGCTCGCTCCGCAGGCTCTGCGCCTGGTGGGTTCACCTGGCTACCGCGCAGCAGTTCTTCAGCGGCATGCTTTACCGGTACGTCTCCCCTCCAAACTAAACTAAATATACCGTGTTTCCCCTATTTTAAGTCGTAGTCATAAAGTAAGCCAGGGCAGCAATTTTAAGCATTTGAGAAATATAAGACATACCCTGAAAATAAGACATACCTCCACGTCTGCCAGCTCGGGGCCTGAAACTGGCTGCTGCAGCGTGGACCGCTCAGAGCGCCCAGGCGCGGGCAAAGCAAGAACATGGAGGTGCTGATCAGCTGGAGCGCGGGAATTAGCTGTTCCTGGCTCAGCTGTAGCGCACGCGTAGGAGGAACGCAGCAAAGTCAGCCCTGAGGAGGGAAAATGGCGTTTAAAAACGCCGTTTGAAGCGCCCACCTCGCGAAGGAAAAGCGCCCCGCCGGCCACCGCCCTGCCCAAACCAGGGCTCTCTCCCCTCAGTCACCCCCAGCTGCCCCGCCGCCGCTCTCCCCTCCCTCAACTGATCCTTCTTCCCCAGCCGGCTGCCCGCGTTCCTCCAGCCAGGGCACGCAGCGGGGAAAGGGTGTGCGACGGCTGATGCAAACAGAGGTGGCCGATTGCCCGGGGGTGGGACGGTCAAAAAGGTGGGCAAGAAGGGAAGGAAGCTCCTTGCTCGCCGCCTCCTCTCTCCCTCTCCCTCTCTCCTGCTGGGCGCCTTGGCCCCGGGGAGGCGCAAGGAGCCGCAGCAAACGCGGAGGAACAGGCGGCCAGGGGTGGGTCGCTTTCTCTGCCTCCTCGGAGTTTGGGCTCCGTATACAGGAAGGAGCGAGCCCGGAACTGCCTCCCAGCCAGCAGCCCCTGAGGAGCCGCCGCCGCTGCCGCCCTCGAGCTTCTTTTCCCTCAGGCGGCTGCAGCGTGGAGGGCGCCGAGTGCTCCGCAGCGCCAAGCGCTTGGAGCGCCGGGCCGGGCGGAGCGCCTGGGCCAGCGGCCTCCACCTGGCCCGGCCGAGGAGCCCTGCCTCCCCGCCGCCCGGAACTGGCGGCTGCAGCATGGAGCACGCCGAGCGCTCCGCAGCGCCGAGCACTTGGAGCGCCCTCCTGGGCCGGCCAGAAAGCCTGAGCCAGCGGCCTCCACCTGGCTTGGCCGAGGAGGCTTGCCTCCCCGCCGCCCGGAATTGGCGGCTGCAGCGTGGAGCATTGGAAAAGACTCCTGGATGAATCCCTCTCTCCAGGCAGAAGAGAAGCTGGGGGTTTGTGAGTTGACCCCAGGGCAATAGTGGGCAGTGTGGAGGGATGCAGAATGAAGTCGGGCAGATCATACCGTAATAAAAACCGTACCGGTAATTAAAAAAATACAGGTAATACACCCCACCGAAAATAAGACACCCTGTGGTTTTTGGGGGTGGAAAAGTTATAAGACGGTGTCTTAAAAAAGGGGGAACACGGTAGGGCGGCACAGAGTTGGTGTGCCGCGGGATTTTTTTCATAGAAAAGTGTGCCGTGGCCCAAAAAAGGTTGAGAAACACTGGCTTAGAGAATTAAACTTTAAAACCAGCACTCTGAATTTTATCCAGAAACAAATTAGAAACCAGTGATGATTTTTTAAAAACACTGGATTTATGCTGTGGGCAGCATGTGTTAGCAAACTATCCACTGCCTTCTGCATTAGTTAAGTTTTTGAACAGTGGTAGATTTAAGAGTGGCTGGGGAAGCCCAGCCAGATGGGTGGGGTATAAATAAATAAATAAATAAATAAATAAATATTATTATTATCATGGTCATTGTCATTATCTGAATAGTAAAGCTGATTCTTAAGGGCCAAAATGGAATACTTGGAATACCATTTCCTTCATCTGATAATTCTTTAAAAACAGCACCTCTTTCATGTCTAGAGCTTATCTGGATTTCATTACGGTTCATTGGGGCATTTCTCTATCTAAAAATCTAGGGAGGTTATAATTTTATTGCATCACATGAATGACTTCCTAAAATAGTTGTGCCTGTGCAGTGGAGCAAAACACTTCCTTCTTTTAGTTTCTAGAGAACTTTCTTGGTTTATAATTGTTCCTGCTACTCTAGACTACAGTGGGTGATCATTTTTCAGAAAGCTTTGTGCTGAAATTTGCAGGATTTTAATGAGTGGTATTCTGGATATTAACATGATTCAGGATATGTTAGAACTGCTTAAGCTTTTTCTAAACAGTGACCTCTTCACATTCTGAAGAAAAGTTAAGTTCCTCTGCATCCATTGCATAGTAGCATTTTTTCCTGTAATATTTAGGCACAGTTTTATATTTGGAAAACATGCAATAAACATATCCCTGACAGTGGATTACGTTGATTGAGGGGGGAAAGTTTATAGTGTGTTTTCAATTATACAAATATCTTTCAAAGGCATAGTCAACTATATATGGGTATGTTTTCTGCATCATGAAGTAACTCTAAGGTCTTGATCCGGAACACATTTATTAACTTGGAAGTAAGTTCCATGATATCAGCGAGACTGTGTGAGCAGGCTTGTGTATCTCCTTACTATGACATCCAGTTTGATGACTTGTAGAGGAACATACGTTGACTTTTTCCATATTGTGTCCGAAGTGATATCTAGTGACATGAAAGCTCTGTCCACAGTGCTTGATCTGCATTGACTCTCTTCATACATGCAGGCCATCTCTTGATGTTGCATCCATCACATAATGAATGTGTTTCTTTGAACTGGGATAATTAAAGTATGCTACTCTTGTAGTGGAAGTGCAAATTATTCTCAAGGGCAGCTTGAAGCTTGATGTTCCCAAAAGCTCATGGCTAACATGGCACCATGTTCTTCAGCAAGTCCTTTCTCCTGAAGCTGTCACATTACATGCCTTGTTTCATACAAAACCTTCAGTATTAATCTGATTTCCATTTTAAATTGGCATAGAAGCATAAATGAGCATTGCCATATTAAAACTTCGAGAAGAAAGGATACTGCATATGTAAGATGTTTATTTATGTGCTGTAGAATTGGAGTTATGTGATTTCCATTGTGGCCTGTGATCTGAAATAAAGTATGCCTTTTTTTCTTTTTTTAAAGGAGGTTTTGAGTATCTCGTTTCAAATGAGCAGATGTTAGTGTCTTGAGAATATTGATTTTCATTTATATTGTCTTCACTGAAGGTCCTCACTTGTTGGTGATACAGATAAAAGTGCAAATGTTAGAGAAGAGCATTTGAAACAGTAGATATAGTTCTCCACCTTTATTTGACCTGAACATGCACATGAGTGTCCTCTCAATTGAACCCTAATCCTTACTCCCCTGTTCTCTGACATTGCTCTTGTTTTACTTGTTTCAGACAATAACATATTCTTCAAAACAATATACATGTACCATTTTATTCCTTTCTTCCAATTTTTGCTGTAGCCTAACTGCAAGCTTCCTATATTTTCTGTTAAGGCCGATCTAGCTTATTACTATGAAATAGCACTGCCCCTTTCAACATTTATGTGCTTAAGCGCCAGCTGATACTGATTACGGTATATGCCTACATGTGCAGTGTTATGGTGTTGATGCAGATATATTGGTATAGATTTCCCCTCTTCTCAATTCGATACAATCGGTATTCTAATCCATTCTTACAATGCTTTACAATTTAGCTGAACATAATTTCAGTGGTGGTACCTTGTTCTTTCTCTAATTAGTAGCTATGATTATCTTTGTGGTGGCTTATAAATTTCAAGCCAATTCATGGTTTGTCCTTGAAGTAACCTAACAACATTATGAGGCAGCTTAAGGATACTGCATTAAATTGTATAATTAGTATAGTCCTCTTCCACAAAAGCGTACGGTAATTTTAGGACAAGTCGACCATTTGCATTTGTTTTTGCACTTGGTCCAACATTGATCTGTTCCTTGTTTATAGATCTTATATGACCATGCATATATAACCATTTGATAAAAAGAAATTTATAATAGTTTTTTTTGTTATGTTTAAGTATGTTGACAAAGCTGAGCCTTTGATAAAAATAAAATGACACATTTCTTCTGAAATTGACATGTAAACTGTTCCTTCACAGGTACATAGTTAGGGTTAGGGTTAGGGTTAGCAGTAGATAATATATTTTAGTTCATGAGCCTTTCTTTACAGCAACTTCAAAAACCATATGTAACTTCATGCAAATTACAGGCAGGTAAAATGGCTAATTGGTGCAAGTCCTTTGTTGTGTTCTAATTTCCCATAATTGGCTTGTGGTGATCAACAGCTTGCTTTCCCTTACTGTATAGGATTTTGATAGAAAAGCATGCAAAGGCAGTTTTACATTAACTGGAAGAGAATGTTAACATTATCTCAACAAATACAGTAGTATCTCTGGAGGTCCGTTCTTAACCTGAAACTGTTCTTAACCTGAGGTACCACTTTAGCTAATGGGGTCTCCTGCAGCCGCCGAGCCACCGTGGCACAATCTCTGTTCTTATCCTGAAGCAAAGTTCTTAACCCGAGGTACTATTTCTGGGTTAGTGGAGTCTGTAACCTGAGGTACCACTGTATAGCACTTGAATTTGTTTTACAAGTGTTTCCTTTTAGGTCTGAGAGTATGAGATAAAAAATATTGAACCGTCTTCTATTGATGGAAGCATGCCAGCTTTTAATTTAAGGGGGTTCCTTTGATACACACGCAGATTCTCTGTGGCTTGAAAGTTTGCATCAGCAGGTGAAATGGGAGACAATAGTTTAATAAAAGCAGCTTCCTGCTCTCTCTCACAAAACCATTGAATTCACACCTAGGTACTAGTCTTTGATTCTTAGCATTATAATCAATCCTAATTCGGTAATGTTGGATAAATTAGCTTTTTCTAACTTTTGGGCCATTGTTAGTCATATGAGTTTTTTTAATGTTAATAACTGACCATTGTGCGATATCATAAACTACCTTTTAAACTCGACCTTAAAAAAGCTCCAGTTTGTGTGGCACCGGAGGAGGGAGTGACTGTTATGGAAACATTATTATTATTTATTAAATTTGTGTACCACCCTATACCCGTAGGTCTCAGGGTGGTTCACAAGATGAAATCACAATATAAATACACAAAATACATTATCAAAACAAAAACAAAAACAACCCAATAACAACTACCCCTCCAACACATTTTAAAAGGGCATTGGATGTCAGCTAGCCAAAGGCCTGGTTAAAGAGGAATGTTTTCACTTTATGCCTAAAGATGTAACAACAACAACTTATTAACAATTTATTATTTATACCCCGCCCATCTGGGTCGGTTTCCCCAGCCACTCTATAATGAAGATGCCAGGCAAACCTCTCTGGAGAGAGCATTCAACAAATAGGGAGCCACTGCAAAAAAAGGCCCATTTCTGTAGAAACTCATCTATAGGCCTTTTGGGTACACAAAGCGTCTTTGGATCCTAGCCTTTGTAATGATCAATGCCAGGCCTTTATTAAATTATTGCAGAATGTCTATGATCTCAGTAGTGTAGTTCCTAGTGTGGTAGGAATGGGGAAGCATTATTTCTTAAAAATTGATCTATTTAACTGAATCAGTACTAAAAAAAAAGCTAAAAGAAAACTTCCTTTGTTACCTAGCAGTACCTTTTTAAAAAATGAGTACACATAGTAATTTGTCCACTAATTTAAAGTAAGATTCTGATTTGCACAGAAGATAGATATTTTAGAACCAAAACTTTTTAGAAGATTTAATTTTCTTGTATTAAAATGTCTTTGGGTATTTTTGCTAGTAAATACAAGTCAGCACTGGATGTGAGACATGGTTGTTGGATTTTGCTGCTGTAATTGCATTATGTTCCTGCTGTACTAAATCACTGCAGCTCATTAGTAAAAGCAAGCCTGTATTAGTCATAGACCATCACACTTTCTATAGTAAGAATAAACCGCCAAGTTGTAATGTACTTGAGTGTTAATTAAAAAGTGATTAAGCTATAATGTTGCTTGCCTTCTTGCTGGCCTGGGCGGGCATTGACTCTTGGGAAACACTGTAGCAAAAGAGAAAACATAATAGCTGTGGTGGCAAACACTTTAAATTCTTGAACCAAGAAGTCTGAGGAAGGTTTTTAGAACCAATGTCCCAGCTGCCTCCAGAATTTAGCATAGAATTTCAGATATGCTCTCCAGTGAATTGCCTTTCAGTCTTTTTTTATTATTAAAAAAGAGTTAACAAACTATTATTTTTTCAATAAATAATATTGTTTATTGATTTATAAAAGAGAAATTATACAGGTGACTTGACATTGCAAAATGTTCAAAACAAAGCATTTCAGTATCATACATGGTTCAATCCAACCAAAAAGTAAAAAAAAAACAACAACAGAAAAAGAATGTTAAAATATTTTTAATCAATAAAATTTTGATTCATATTTGATTCATTGGTGTTCCTTTAGCTAATTATGAGCCACTTTTAGACTACAACTCCCATCAGCCCCAGCTGGCATTGGCCAATGATCAGGAATGATTGGAGTTGTATTCCAGCAACATCTACAACCCATGCTTGGTAAAGAGTGCATTTAAAGGATCCAAGAGTTAGTTTCAGTGTTCAAGTTCTCCTCTCTCTCTCTCTCTCCCTCTCTCCCTCTCTCCCTCTCTCTCTCTCTCTCTCTCTCTCTCTCTCTCTCTCTCTCTCTCTCTCTCTCTCTCTCTCTCTCTCTCTCCCCTCTCTCATCTGCATTTTACTAGCAAGTCATAGGGTTGCATCAAACACAGTTGGTTCACTGGTGCAAGGAACTTTTGAGCAGTGGGACTTTTGTTTCCTCTCCTGTCCCCTCCAGCCCCCTTATGCACCCTCAAAATCAGCTATCAGCTCTGGAGGTTTGATGGACTCCAAAACAGATTTGGGGGTTGGGGGTGGACAGGTGGAAGCAGAATACAGTAAACGACAATTTCTTTAGACCAATGGAGCCTGCTGGCTCAGCATTGCATACATTCCACAATCTTTTACTATCAGGATTAGTAGATTTTTAAACTAAGTGTGACTGTGGCACAGTGATGCCTTTTACTGTTGAGTTTCCAATCAATGGCAAATTAAAATTTGCATACTTGCTGCAGCTGTAAAACCTGCTATTATACATTTCCATTCTGGCCTTTGGAACTGAACAGTGGTTAGTTTATTATGGTTTTATTGTGCCATTACAGTGTGTTTTTTGTGTCTACAATTTAATCCCATGATTCTTGCGCCATACCTGTAATTTATAGCTGTTTGGTTCTCCTCCATGTATTTCTCTCATTTGAGAGTAGAATTGTGGCTGCTTGTTAAATGATGGTTTTGATTACAAATACAGCACTTGTAAAGCTCTTTCTGCAAATTTCCAGTAAGCGTAGTTGGAAACTTAATCTGTATTCTAGCAAATAATACCTTCATTTACTGTTTTGGAGAACTATATAAATGTATGCAAGAGTATTATGAAAGTTTCAAGAAGTGTTCCTTTTTTCTGTCAGCATAGCATTTGTTTGTTAATGTGACAATAGTTTAAAAGGAAAATGAAATTCATCTTTAATAATCCTGTAGTAATATATCCTTGATTTGGAAAGATCTTTCACTGTCAGCTGAGTCACTCCTTTTGATGCATCCTGCTGTGTGAGTGCATAAATGAATCAATTACATTGACATTATTAAAACAACTTTGTCACAAACTAGAGCTCATTGCAAATAAATCATAATGTGTATTTTGCCATTATTTTCAATTTGACAGTCTAGAATTAAGGCAATATTTTTTAAAATGCTAGGCAGCATGGGATCACCTTGACAGAGTGTGAAATCACAAAGGGAGATCTGCAGCTCATTCAGGCTTTTGCATGAACATGGAATTGTTTAGATGACATTTGTCATTCGTGTCTAATTTGTAATTGTTTCCATGCTAAGATGGTGCTGTGTGGAATTGAGTATACTATTAAATTGCAAAAAGAAGGATCACCCCCACATTTCTGTACATAAGTAATAGGAAACTTCTTGTCACACATTTTGGTGCCAATATAAGAGAGGGCAATTCATAGCAATTGAAGGGCATGTCTGACTGACTCAGAGGAGGAGAGTGCAAAGGATGCTGGCAACAGGGGAGGGGCTGGAGAGGACACCCTCCACCCTCCCATTCCTGCTAGTTCCCTCTTCTGGAGCAAAGAGTTTCCCTTGCATTGGGAGACACACCCCATGGAGAAGTGCATGCCTCCAGTCTCATAGGGAGAAGGAGTCTTGCAAGTGAGCGCATCATCTCTTGCCTTTAAAAGCTGCTGAGGGGAGCATGCCCATCTGTCAAGACTAAGGTTACTAGATTTTTTCAATGAATCCGGGGACACTTTAAATGAATGAATGAATGAGTATGAAGTTATTTTTTTAAAAAATATGAAGTTAAATATTCTCTTTTGTGGTCTCCTCTGTTGTGCGGCCTTCCTCTGGGTCCCGGCCTGCTTTCTTGGAGTGCTAGCCATGCTTCCACTCCCTCCCTCTCCCTCCTTGCACTGTGATCCCCTACAGGCTTACTCAGGAGTAAGCGTTACAGGTAGGTAGCCGTGTTGGTCTGGATCGAAGTAAAATAAAAAAATTCCTTCAGTAGCACCTTAAAGACCAACTAAGTGAAGTAAGTAAGCGTTAGCAGAAACCCCTTCCTGCTGCTGCCCTGCCCGCCTGCAGGCATCTCCTGTGCAGGCATCAGCAGAGTTTGAGATGTGGGATGATGACAGAATCACAGATTTTGAAATCTGCAATGGAGGTGGCTCAACAAGAGCAGCCACAACTTAAAAGAACATAAGGCTTCCCTGCTCCATTTATACCTATTGTGACACAGAAGGTACCCCCCCCCAAGCCCCATCCTACCAATCTCTCCCTTTTTATCAAAGGGAAGGGGAAGGAGGCAAGCAAGCAGAGGTAGCCTCTTTTAATATTTTTAAAGGTTCATTTTAATTTTTTTAAGGTTCATTTTTTAATAAGAAGGGAACAAGAAAGCTGTTTAGGGGGAACCAACATAAACACCCCCAAAATAAGCATAAAACATTCCTCTCCTTCTATTTTTTGCTAGTGGGGGTGGGTGCAAGGGAAGAAAAATGAAGCAACAGCACATAATGATGTATAGGGTTGGGGAACCAAATGTGTGAAAAGACAAAGGGAGAATTGGGAAGAGTTTATGGGTAAGGAGGAAAAAATGGGGAGACAGACAATAACACAGAGAGAAGGGAGGGAGGGAAGGCAGTCCAATGTAGCTCACAAACATGCAGAATGGAGCAAAAGAGGCAAGACAATCCCCCCCCTTTACTTTGAAGCAACAACCTCTGTCTGGGAGACTGAAGGTTCAAGGCAGCATCGTGCTTTCTGCTGGCTTGGTAGCTCAGCTCACAAGCAGGCAGAACTCAGCAAAGGGGGCTTTAAAGGTATGAAAAAGTGCTCCTCCTTCCTCATGAGCAAGCAGGAGAGACAGGGTAGCTTGCAGAGATGTCATGCAGAGAGGCTTCTTCCCTGCACTTCAGCTCTGCTGGTCCAAAGAGCAGCCTTGCCTCTCTGGCTCAAGCAAGCAAGCAGGAGGAGCAGGGCTGTTTGCAGAGCTAACAGAGAGGGAGGTTTCTTTTCGCGTGTCAGCTGATAGGCAGGAGAGTTGCAGCAAAGCTCAGCTGCACCTCCGGCTCCCGAGGATACTCTCCGGAGCTGGAGCGGATGATTGCTTTGGGCTCTGGGGAGGGTCTGGAAGTCCCCAGGCATATGATTAATCCGGGGACATTACATTAAATCCAGGGGCATTCTGGGGGTGGATTTTTTTCTGGGGACAAATTGGTAAATCTGGGGGCTGTCCCCGGGAACAGGGGATGTCTGGTAACCATAGTCAAGACATCATCATAGGTTTGGTTCAGTTTCAGACCCTGATGTTCTTATTGAACACTTAGTGATCTTAGTAAGTGTTGAATAAAGCTTTATTTATTATGTGTACGTGAGAACCTCTGTCATTGCATTGCGATGGGAGCCAGGACGCTTTAGGGTACATCTTGAATGAGTAAAAAGTGATCATATGTCCATATGAGCCCTCTAAACACTTCAGTTGCTTGTCTTAAGTTTATCAATAGACATTATGGGTTTGTTCACATTCATGTTGTGAAACAGCAGTAGGGTACTCTGTCAGTAATGTAAAGGTAAAGGTAAAGGTGACCCTGACCATCAGGTCCAGTCATGTCCGACTCTGGGGTTGCGGCGCTCATCTCGCTCTATAGGGCGAGGGAGCCGGCGTTTGTCCGCAGACAGCTTCCAGGACATGTGGCCAGCATGACAAAGCTGCTTCTGGCGAACCAGAGACCAGAGCAGCGCACGGAAACGCCGTTTACCTTCCCACTGGAGTGCTCCCTATGTATCTACTTGCACTTTGATGTGCTTTCAAACTGCTAGGTGGGCAGGAGCTGGGACTGAGCAACGGGAGTAATGTAGTTCTCATTAAATCAGTTGGCAGTACAGATGTCAAGTATACAAGACGTTGGCAGTCCTGAACCCTGTATGAGGAAGAACAGGATACAAAAACTAAAAAAGAAAAAGTAATAAGCTTTACTGTTGGAGTAAAATACAGCAGTATGACAATCTATGTATGAACACAGTTTGATGTAAATAAATATCTTCATACCTCATACTTTTTTCCTTTTTAATCCTTGCAGTGTGGTTTCTAACTGATATTGTAATCTGTAACAAGGAATGATGGTTGATAAATAATAAGGGGCTTGAATTTTCTGGGTCATACACTTAGAGGGTCAGATCCTGTACAGACCCTGAAGTTTATGTGTCACCTTGGAATCCTGAGGAAAGGTAAAGGTAAAGGTAAAGGACCCCTGAACGGTTAAGTCCAGTCGAATTCGACTTCAGGGTGTGGTGCTCATCTCCACTTTCAGGCTGAGGGAGACGGCGTTTGTCTGCAGACAGCTTTCTGGGTCATGTGGCCAGCATCACTAATCTGCTACTGGCACACAGAACAATGTGATGAGTGCCAGATCACACGGAAACATCACTTACCTTCTCCCTGCAGCAGTACCTATTCATCTACTCATACTGGTATGCTTTCAAACTGCTAGGTTGGCAGGAGCTGGGACAAAGCAACAGGAGCTCACCATGTTGGGCAGATTCAAACAGCTGACCTTCCGATCAGCAAGCCCAAGAGGCTCAGTGGTTTAGACCGAGGCACCTGTGTCCCTTCCTGAGGAAAGGGGGAGGTTATGTGTGGGGGTTATATTTTCAATTTTTTCATTGTTACATCTGAAAAACAATTATAAATTGAGGCGAAAGGATATCGTTCTCTCAGGGTTCAATACACATTGGGCTATAATACATGGGAATAATTCCCAATTTGTTGCTGCTGCTCTGCAGGTAAAGCCTTGCTGTCATAGGTTAGGACATGAACAGACTGGTTTTAGAATTTATCAAGGTCAACAGCCTTGTTGTGATACATTGGTTTTTGCTGTGTTTGTACTGCTGGAGGACATCTCTGCCAGGAGCCTCTCAATCTTTATTTTTTTCTTAGGCTTGAATTATAATCCAGGCAATCTTCTTTCTCAGAAGAAATTGCTATTCACCTTTGGGCAAGTGGCAGACTATGCAGCTAATATATTTTATCTGCAGTACCTTTTTGCTGCTGCTCCTCCTTCATTGGACGGCTTGCTGTATGGCTGGATAATAGTGGAATACTGTAAGCCTTTCATTTGTATTGTTTTCCTCACCGTTGACTAAGCTACTGCTTCAACATCTTGATAGCTTGATTCTGTGGATTGTTCCCAAAGGTTTCAGTATTTGCGCAATAGTTAAATTGATGAGAAAATGCCATTTTCTTTTTTCATAGTTTCTTATGATTTTTGCCTTGGGTATGTTTTTCTCTGCATTTGTTGTTGTTGTTTTTTAAAAAATAGTTATTCGCCTAAGGAATGTGGTTTTGTAACTACATCAAATATAAAATAGACAGATTTCTTATTTCTTGCTGAATGAGTTGCATATTGGAAGACAATCATTGGAAAAATCTCCCATGACACTCAAGTTTTCTAACCAAAAGTTATTACAGTGGAACCTCGGTTTATGAACACCTCGGTTTATGAATTTTCGGTTTATGAACGCCGCAGACCCATCTGGAACGGATTAATTCACTTTCCATTACTTTCAATGGGAAAGTTCGTTTCAGTTTATGAACGCTTCAGTTTATGAACAGACTTCCGGAACCAATTACACCAATGCTTCAGTTTATGAACGCTTCAGTTTAAGTACTCTGTGGACCCGTCTGGAACGGATTAATCCACTTTCCATTACTTTCAATGGGAAAGTTCGCTTCAGTTTATGAACGCTTCAGTTTAAGTACTCCGCGGACTGTCTGGAACGGATTAATTCATTTTCCATTATTTTCAATGGGAAAGCTCGCTTCAGTTTATGAACGCTTCAGTTTATGAACAGACTTCCGGAACCAATTGTGTTCATAAACCGAGGTACCACTGTATTGTAAACTGAGTGTCTAGACTGTGTTTAGAACTAGAAATGTCTTCAGTCCTGAAGAGATTAGCCAGACCCAGCAGTAAATTAGAACGAAAAGGATTAATAGGGTGGTTATCCATGTTACTTTTAATACATGGGCCGTAATATATACTGTACGTAGCTCAAAAGCTTAGCGATGTGCATGCCCAGGTTGAAAAACACACTTTTAAGAGGAATGTGAATAACTGGTAACATTTTTGTATGGTCTGAGACTATATGAGAATGGCCTCTGGTAGCCTATTCGTATTCCTTCCTATTCATAGTGTTTTTGTGGTACTGGTAGTTCCCTGGTCCGGATCACTTAGTTGAGAAGGTTTCCACTCTTATGGACCAGTGGGCACCTCTTGAATTTTGAGAAAGTGTCATGGATACTAGTCACAAAATGGCTCACAGGGACCGGTGGTACAACACAAAATTAGAGAGAATACAGTCATTGCTTCTTCCCCAGACAACTTCATTTTACTGTGGGAATTCAATAGGGTCCTACTGGTCCTGATTTTGGAGATCACACCCCCCCCCAAAAAAAACACCCCACAAAAAAATGATGCTATTGGCTATCTAAAAAAACAAACCAGAGATCATTTGCCAGTACCAAGAAAAATATACAAGGTTGTCATGCAGTGTTCATTCTTCCACACATATGCAAGGTGTGCAAAATGCTCACAGCACATGCATGCATCTCTCCCTCTCTTATAGACCACACATAGACACGGAATGCTCATTCATACATACCTCACCCCCACCTACCTCAATCTCACCCCCTGCTCTTGTGCATCTCCCTCCAGCACACACACACACACACACACACACACACACACACACACACCCTTCAGGAGGTAAAGCAGGTGCTTGCTACCAGCTCCATGTGGCTGTTGGGTAACAAGCAAGCAAACAGGATGAGCTTCTAAGTGAGCAGGAAGTTCTCCTTGCCGCCACTTCTCCCCACACAAACATTTATTTATTTATTTATATTTCATAAAATTTATACACTGCTTAACCAAACAAAAACAGTGGCATCAAGAAAAAAATCACAACCATACTTTAAAACCTAAAAAAGTATCAGTATTAAAACAGATTAAGATTACTTCAACATTCTTAATGTCCTTTCAAACCAATCAGAATGCAACGCTGTGGGCCCTTCTAGCTCTAGTAACGACTCTTCTCTTCTTTTCTGTGCTTTCCCCTCCCACTTCAAAAAATCCATAGAAACATTGAGGTTCAGCAGCTCAGTACCTGCAGGTGCCCTGGTGGGCCTGCAAAAGCCAAGGTGTCTGAAGGCCCTGGAGCAGTGATTTGTAACTTAGATCAGGGCTTTTTTTTCAGCTGGAGCTGAAATGGGTGCCATTGCCATTCAGAGAGAAAAAGGAAGAAGTTCATAGTTAGCTCAGGCATCTCTTTTTCTAGAGAAATAGCACTGACTTAGATCAAAGATTAATAGGAGAAAGATTAGTCTTTTTGTCGTAGCATTTTACTCTTCCTTTCTAATCTGAACACAACAGAGTGCTCAATGCAGCTTGCATCTGATTAAAAACAAAATATAATAACCAGGGGCTGCTGCTGCTCCTCACATTGTTCACCTAACTGCCACAGCCACCAAACTCACCATCCCCTTGCCAAGCTGTGCTGCTGGCCTGCATCTCTGTTGTCACACTGCAGGCCACCTATTAGCAGCCACATAGTGTGATGACATGTCTTCTTACAAAGATGTAGTTTAGTAAGATTAAAACACTACTAAATTCCCAGCATACAGTTAAGATAAAGAATGTGAGAACCAGCAAAATGGGGAGGAAAAAAGTCAATCTGAAATTGGCCTGCAGACTTGGTAGAATGAAAGGGATTTCAAGCAATAGCTGTATCCTAGTAAAGAGAAGGCCACATGAATCTTCTCCACATGGTGGGAGTCACAAAAATGTAGGCCCTTCCTTAATTCCCATAAGCCATACTGGAGACAATAGTGGGAAACACACGAAGCCTCTTCAGCTGATCTCAGCAGACAAGCAGACTTGTGCAGGAGGAAGCAATGGCCCTTTAAAATATTTACTTTATTTGTTATATTTATATACTGCCCTTACAGTATTAACTCTCTGGGTGATGTACAAACATATTAAAAGTATCAAATAGATCAGAATTTAAACAGTAAATAAAATTATTTAAACATTAAAAAAATCTAAAAATGACATAGCTGCTAAACACAATTTGAAACCAACATAAAACCAGTAGGGGAATAATTCAGTGCAAGAGTCTAAATGCATACCACTTCATTTAAGCAGTGAAGAACATTAAAAAATAACCATTGCTTTGAATTGTGTTCATAAAATCGTAAAATTGTGGAGTTGGAAGGGACCCCAAGGGTTATCTAATCAATGGCCATCCAACCTCTCCTTAAAAACTTCCAGTGTCTGAGAGTCCACAACGTCCCAAGGGAGTCGATTCCACTGTTGAACAGCTCTTACTGTCAGAAAGTTCTTCCTGATGTTTAGTCAGAATCTGCTTTCTTTTAACTTTAATCCATTGCTCTTAGCCTCCACTGCAGGAGAAAACCAGCTTGCTCCATCTTCAATGTGACAGCACTTCAGATATCTGAAGATGGCTATCATATCTCCTCCGAGTCTCCTCTTTTCCAGGCTAAACATACCCACACCCTCAACTGTTCTCCATAAGGCTTGGTCTCCAGACCCTTACTCATCTTTGTTCGGAAATGGGTGAGCACTTGGTATCTGCTCCCTGCTTTTCTCAGTACCATGGTCTGGCTTCATGTCATCTTCTGTGTGCAAGCAGCATAAGAGTTGCGCTAGTTAGGGCAGAATTTAATACAAGACTATAGCATTTCATTCTGCTTTACACTACCAAGTGCATTCCCATAGGGCTAAATGCCTGTACATAACATAGTTCACATTTATGTGTGTTAAGATAGAATCAGACTTTGTCCAATTTTTCTTTTTCTCTGTTGCACAATAAAGCTTCTAAACTGAAATACATGGTAACTGTGAAACTGCTTTCTCCCCTTTCCTAAGGGCTGTTCAGTCCTCTGGGAATTCCTGTAAAGTGCTGATAGAAGGAACTGCTTCAGAAATCATGAAGCTTCCTCCTGCATCCTAGAAAGCATCACTTAACCCCTTGATAACCTAAAATGAGGAATGTGAAACTTGCATAACGTCTATGATAGCAATGCATTTTGATCGACAATTTGCATTGGGATGTAGCCAATGCAAATGTGGTGTTTTGCAGCAAGCTTTTTGGATGGAGGGAGAGGGAGGAGATAGTAGAGACTGCAGGGTTTTTACTCTAAAAATACATGGGATTCTCCCTGTTTGGTTCCACCCTCCAATTCTTTCTTCATATGATCTCTCTGCTGTGTGCTCCAGTTTCTAGCTTTCTTTATAAATTATACATTTGTATGGCTTCAGCTTCGCTGAAAGTTTTTTTGCCTGCTCTGAATCTTAATGAGCACCCCAGGGTTGTGGAGATCCAGGTGGCTTTCCTCTAGAAAGGCATGGGAATGCTGTAAATATTTGTGGGAGGAGGTCCCTTATATGTGTGATTTTAAAATAAAGAATTGTGGTAAACAACAATCAAGGAATGATGCCATCCCAGAAATAAGTTGTGTGCAACTTTGGAGTGTTGTTCATGATTGGTCTTTGATTTCCCCCCCTCCTGCTCCTTGCCCTGGATATATCAGAATGCATGTATTTGATCCAAACTTTCTTCTGTTGCCATTGAATTAGCAGCCCTAGGCAAGACAAAGATGTGAAGCCAATTGGCAGTTCTTGACTACCGGTAGACACTACAAATCTTGCTTTATTATATAATAAAGCCCATTTTAATAGCTTTTCATCTTCATAATTAAAACACTTAATGCCTGTAGTACAAATATATAGAGCCAAAGGATAGCATCCAATAAATGTTCTCTAAATTTAATACCTTATCACAGTGCAAACAGAATAAACTTTATATTTTAACGCATTCTTTTTCCAAAGAGAAAGGAACTACGTACCATTGGGGATGTCCAGTGAAGCTGAATGTTGGAAAATTCAGGACAGACAAAATAAAGTATTTCTTTACACAGCTCATGGTTAAAATGTAATTTGTTCTCACAAGAGGTGCAGACGCTTTGAAAGAGGACTAGACCAATTCATGGAAGATAAGGTTGCCCATGACTATTAGTCACAATGGCTACATTCTACCACTGCTGTCAGAGGTAGCATGCCTCTGATTACTAGTTGCTGAGGTTCACACTCACCCGGTTTGCTCTTGGGTCTTCTTTTTGAGCTTCCCATGTGGCTGCTGTGAGAGCAGAGCATTGGACCAGCATAGGCAAACTCTGCCCTCCAGATGTTTTGAGACTACAATTCCCATCATTCCTGACCACTGGTCCTGTTAGCTAGGGATGATGGTGGGAGTTGTAATCCCAAAACATCTGAAGGGCCGAGTTTGCCTATGTCTGGACTAGATGGACCGTTGTCCTCATCTTGTGTTCTTATGGCAGTAGTTTATTCAGCAAAGTTTTATCACACTGGAAAAAAATCTAAGGAGATAGAATTGACAAGTGAATTTCCTTGGTGTTCTAAAATTAGTAAAATATCCACATTTTTTTGTATTTTATTATGGTGGTGTTCCTCAGGCTGTAATGTTACTGTTTTATTGCATGTGTTACATCATATCTAGACTGACCGCAGGGGACCTTCCCTGCAGAAACTGTTACGGTACCTGCCTTTGGTCCCTGGCGACATCGTTTAATCACACCTTTCTTGTTGGGTTTTTATTATGAAATTATGAAATGCTTTATTCCTTTTCAGCTTTTTTTGTTACACTTTATTGCTTTGGAGTTCTGTAATTCAACTCTGAGACTGTTACTGAGTCAGGTACTTTATCTTCAGTCGCTTGAGGTTTCTTGCTCAGAGGCTGCGTTTAAAAGAAGGTGAAATGTCTGGTTTGTGGAATTTCAGACTGTATCAGCACTGAACTTGTATTATTTGTCTTGGTTCATGCTTCTTACAAAAGATTCATCATGTAACATCTTCTGCTTTTTGTCTGCATATATTGGATTATATTGGATTAGGCCAAAGTCCCTGTGCAATTCTTTGGCCATAGTTTTGTGTGTGTGTGTGTGTGTGTGTGTGTGTGTGTGTGTGTGTGTGTGTGTGTATCAGACAGGGCATAGATTATTGCATGCTCCTGTGAGACTGGAATAGCCAAGATGTGTAATGAACAGGAAAAAGTGGGGAGAAAGAAGAGGCTGCTGTAATAGTGGACTGAGACAACATGAGCCTAAGGGCATCATTAACTCTTATCATACACCACTGTAATAGCCGAGTCCCACAGCTATTATTAGATAGCTGCAAATTGGAGTGGTATAGTTTGGCCCCTGTACAGTGTGGGAGTTCTTAAAGTATAATATTTTGGAGAGCATGCAATTACCCAGTCTTGCAGTAAGAATATTGCGCTGATAGCCTTTACCACAAACCATGTAGTATGCTTAGAATCAAATTCCTATCTTCAGTGATAACATGTATGGTGAAACTGTGTCTTGTGATCTACCTGCAATATATGAGCTTTATTTTAAGAGATCCCTGTTAGAGATTTTTATTATAAAAACACATTTAAGGTTCTTTTTGTTTATCTGGCTTCCTGAGTGGTCACTTAAGGCAAGGCATGCTATGTTGCATTATTGATTTGCGAATCTTGAATAATGTGTTTCCATTACTTTTTAATAAAACATTTCTGTTGGACTCTGCCTAATCCATGAAGTTTGGCAGAGATCCACTGGCAATCAGTTTTCAGTGGAACTGCACTAAGGGCTTTAGAAACAGAAGCTTTAAGAATTTAAGACACATATGCAGCCCCAGGATATGTTTTCTGAACAAAAGATAACCTGAGGCAGATTTCCCTAATCAAGAAACAGATTCGGAGATCAATACATGAATGTTTAGGGTGCTGCCTTGTATTTAATAGTTCCTTAGTATAATTAGAAATAGGGTCAGTTAGCAATTTGCCACAAACAACATTTGACTTTTCTCTAAAACCATGTAGAAATAGGTTTCAGCAAAAATGTTGCAATTAAATTTTTAAAATTTATTGTAAACATTTAATGCCACCTTTCCCCTAATTTGTACATTTCAGAAGGGTAGGATCAGCTTTTCCAATAAATCCACAAAACAAAGCAGCAAACCAAGCAAACATTTGTGCTGGTGCCCACGTTAGTTGTTTGTGCACATCAGTGGCCTGAAAGAAGCTGTATAGATTTCTTATCTATACAGCTGGAAATAGTTTTTTTCTTGCTAAAGGTTACCAGGCAAGTGCCTGTTTTTAAATACTTTGTACAGATACAAGCATTTGGGGGTTTGGGGCTATGGTGCAGAAGGCTATCCATACTTTTTTGCTAACTTGTCTAATAAATTAATTTGACTGTTTTAGATGGTATAGCACAGGATGGCCAACTCCCAAGAGACTGTGATCTACTCACAGAGTTAACAAGTGGCGGTGATCTACCCCGTTTTGGGGGGTTCAGGTCAAAGTTGTAGGGCTTTTTTAGGGGGGAGGAAAGCCCCATTTCTTTGGGGTGCAGGGCAAAAATGTTGAGGTTTTTTAGGGGAGCCAAAGTTGTTGAGCTTCTTTGGGGGGAGCCAGTGATCTACCAGTGATCTACCACAGACGTCCAGTGATCTACTGGTAGATCACGATCTACCTGTTGGACGTGCCTGCTATAGCAGAACTGAGAAGCTTTTGTCTGCATATTAATCACAGCAATCATTGCACAGATGGCATTTCCCATTGGAGAACGGAACCACATTTTCGTGCTGAGTGATAGGACTCAATTTCTTACAGTGACTGCAAACGAAACGTCTGCTTATTGTTTGACAAGCAGGTGGCTTCTTTCCATGTGCAGGCCGTTAAACTTGCTTAAATTCAGAGGCAGAATTGCAGTAGAAATACCCTCTGCCAGTTGTTGCTTAGAACAGAGATTAATGGCCCAAACCTTTCATTTTAGAAGCTTAAGCATTATACATGACCTGCTAATATTCTTTCAGAGGGCTATCCTACACGATGAAACAAAATTGCAATAAAGATGCCTTTATCTTCTCTTGTTAGTATTTGTAGATATATACATGAGTTTTTAGGCCATGTACGCTATAGCACTGCACTTCAACTGTTGGGTTAGGACCTACTAGTTGGTTTTGGCCTGATCTGATGTGGGTCACAACAGCAGCACTACTACCATGCAAATATATGGTAAAAGAGTAAGAAATGGGTCCCCAAATGTATGTTTGGTCTGAAAAGGCTAAAGGGTTGTCTTAAACAATGTAGTGATCATCTCTCTTCCTTTTTTCAGATGAAGACGGTTAGTGTTGCCTTAGTGTTGTGTCTAAATGTTGGTGTAGACCCTCCTGATGTGGTGAAGACAACTCCATGTGCCCGTCTTGAGTGCTGGATAGGTGAGTCCATTTGAATATTATTTGTTTAATCTTTTAACCAGCCTGTCTTGAGACTAGATGCAAGTAACAACACATTAAACACAAATCCTGTATTAAAATGCAGATTAAAGCAGGTTGATTTACTAAATGTCACACTACCTCCTCCTGGTGGCTTAATTTTAAGCCACTGAAATTCAGCCCTAGTGTAAAAGGGCTTATCTGTCTGAAAGAGATTCAGCCTCAGGCTAGCTTTGCAGAGGAGGATTGTGGAGCAAATATCAAGAACACTTCTCTGCATGGCCACTGCTATTTGTGTGAAGCCAGAAACATGGTGCTCATAGTTGATCTATTCTAGAGGATTTCAGAGGCATGTGGGCCGCAACACATTTTGGGGGCCACTTTGAATATTATATTGTTTTTTATTTATACCCCGCCCATCTGGCTGGGCTTCCCCAGCCACTCTGGGCGGCTTCCAACAGAAAAATAAAACACAATAATCTATTAAACATCAAAAGCCTCCCTGAACAGGGCTGCCTTCAGATGTCTTCTAAAAGTCTGGTAGTTGTTTTCCTCTTTGACATCTGTTGGGAGGGCGTTCTACAGGGCAGGCGCCACCACCGAGAAGGCCCTCTGCCTAGTTCCCTGCAACTTGGCTTCTCGCAACGAGGGAACCGCCAGAAGGCCCTCGGTGCTGGACCTCAGTGTCCGGGCAGAATGATGGAGGTGGAGAATAGTGTGTGATTAGTTGTACATTATAGTTCCTCTATTGTGTATGTCCCTGGATATAACCAGAGTTAACGTAGGGAAGTTTTGATACCTGCAAGGATTTGGGTGTAATAGTATGCATTTTGCATTTAATTGTTTACTAGAAAGAGGTTTCATAATGCAGGTTAGATATAGGTCACCAAAAACCCCAAACCAAATTATTTTCTTATAGTTTTACATTGTGATTTTTGACTGCTGAGAGAAGACATATTGACATGGCCAAGAGACTGGACCTTGGGGGCAATAATTCTCAAACTGGAATGTCTGTTGAAGAAATTGCGCAACCATAATTCTTTCCTTTCTTTTTGTGTTAGTTCACCTCATTTTCCTGGTATCTTAATTGAGACTGGGCATTAGTTCTTGTTTGTTGATTAATAGACCCTAATCGGAATTGAACAGGGGTGCTTTGTGTATGAAAATGTTTCATTAAACCACCAGCAGCTCCTTGCCAGAACTTCTGTTTAGTTCAAATGTCACAAAAGCATGGGTTCTGAAAAGGATCCCAGTAATTTTGATAAATTGAATTTGGTGGAGAGAGGGAGACATAAAACTTTCTGTGCACCGCTGTTGTCTAAATGACAATTTAATGTCATTTATAATGTCACATATTCAGTATGAATGCAGTCTGTCTCCACACACACCAGGTATTTCCCAGTGTGCGTGATTTGTATGCATAATTAATTAACTTGTTCTGTGTGGGTCTCTGGCTTTCCTAAGAGCATGTATTCTAATGGACAAACAAAATCTAGGAAATGTTGGATTGCTCCAAATTTTGGAATATTGCAGTAAATGGAAAGGTCTTGTCTGAAATGAACAAAAAGCCAGAGGCATTCATATTGGTATTGTCTGGGTATTTTCTTACCCTGTAAAACAGCTGCAACATCCGTTTTAATTGCTAAGAAGATAGAAGGTTTTACAAAGCGACTTCAGCATTTACTGCAGAGCTGTTAACCAGGACTTATGTATGCATTCATGTTCAGTTATGTGAAGATAAGTATGGATGATTTTTCCTTGTATTATAACAGCTGTAGTATAATGCTAGTATTTGGGGTGCTACAACAACTGTGTATTCTATTCTATTTTTTAGTAATAAGTGCACTGAGTATAGGAAATAATTGTGAGGAGTCATGCTTTTCCATTTGACTCGGCACGCTGGCACCCCCAACTAGCTGAGAAGACATCACACTTTTATAATCGTTTCTTGTCTGCATTTTGTACTGGGGTACTCCCCACTTGCTTGCTCAGTCTGATTTGTAAGTAGCAGAGGACCAGGAAAACCCAGGCATGATTTTTCCAATGTCCAGGAGAGCCTGAACACGTTTTGCTCCAATCTGCTGCCTACTGGCCAGAGCAGCAGAGAGCTACAGAAATATTTGGGATTTCCTGCTGTAGCCCTACTAAGAAGATGGAAGTGTTGAAAGAAGTAACATCTCCTTCCCCATACATGCAGCACAGCAAGCCACTGAATGATGAATAGTGAGATGTGATACAGCCTTTCCCCCTGTACTCTGTGTTCTAGACGCTTCTGCATATTGAGTAACTGGGAGGTAGAAGGAAGGAAGGTGCTTTGCATCCCTGCAGTGAAACAATGTAGGAATTGAGCATTCCCTGTTTTGTCACCTGGTACCACTGTGTGTGATATTTATATTTATAAAACACAATTTATACTTTTTAAAAAAAATACAGTGGTATTTTAATAGCCACTAAGTAATGTTTTTGCGCTCTTCTCCTTTTGCTGTGTCTTAAACCTGTCTCTCTGGGATTAAAACTGGAGTGAACAAAATGTGGTTATGTTTTGAAGGTGAGTGAAGAATAGGTGTGCATATCTTCTGTAATTTGCCTTGAATGAGCTTTGAAGCACTAGTACATTCATTTTTGGGAAGCTACGGTTGTTAGGTGTACTGCTTTCACTCCATATAATAGACAGTGTTCCTGTAATATTTCCTATCTTCTCTTGGAAAAATGACACCTGTCTCTTATTTTGGTTTTGCTTTATGACCTGGCATTAAATGTCACAATAAGAGTGTAGAAAATGTCATTAAGAAAGATGAATGCCCTGTAGCATTCAAAGGGGGTGGTGGAATCTGTTTATAACAGTAGTGTAAATGAGTTGAATACTGAATAGAAGCAATGTAATTCAACTGAAATCTCTCTGTTTATACACTGCCTAATGGAGGCAGTGCATCAAAACAAGGCAGGAAATGTGACATGGTTTGTTACAGTCCCTAGAAATGGACTAACTGTAAAATAATACTGTTCTTTTTTCTCTAAATGTGACCCAAATGCCACAATGCATCATTAAGAGCTAATTTTAGCAAAATGGAAAACAGCAATCCCAGGACAGTTACTTCTCCACTGTGTCTGGAAACCATGCTAGCCCTTAATAATGATGTATAGGTAAAAGAGATGTGGGTGGCGCTGTGGTTTAAACCACTGAGCCTCTTGGGCTTGCCGATCAGAAGGTTGGTGGTTTGAATTGCCACAATGGAGTGAGCTCCTGTTGCTCTGTCCCAGCTCCTGCCAACCTTGCAGTTCGAAAGCACGTCAGTGTGAGTAGATCAGGGGTTCCCAACAAAAATTTCTCGAGGACCCCTCATCGAGCCGCTATTGTGACAAGGACCCCCATTAATTCCTAATCCTAAAATTAAAAAGTGAGAGCCAAATTAAGAGTCTTTTTATATTTTATATTTATACGTTTTTTACAGTTCTTCCTCTTCATCTGTAGACCTTTGTCGTTTTAACGAACCACTTTTTAACCAACGGTCCATTTTTAACTACGCGAACTGTAGCTTCCGCGAAAAACAACGCCTTGTTTACAAACACTACTGTTTTGCAAAGAGGCAGCGTGCGCCAGGGAGGAGGGAGGGGAATGGAGAAGACAGGGTACCTGCGCAGTAGCGCACAAATGAAGCCGACGCGAGCAAAGTATCTTGGGGAGGTGAGCGTTAGTAGAATGCGTGCGCTGCCGCTTTGCAAAACAGTAGTGTTTGTAAAGCGCCACCTAACGGCATACAGCAGAACTACTGCCTCTATCTAATTCTAGTTTTGCGCTAGATTCTGCTCATGCAGGAAAAGGCCAAAACAAAAAATCTGTTATCATACGAAATATATTTAATATATTTTTTATTCTAATAGCATCTTGCGGACCCCTCTGGCATAGCTCGCGGACCCCTGGGTGTCCCCGGACCACCTGTTGGGAACCACTGGAGTAGATAAATAGGTACCACTGTGACAGGAAGGTAAACATTATTTCCATGCACTCTGGCTTCTGTCACAATGTTCTGTTGCACCAGAAGCAGTTTAGTCATGCTGGCCACATGACCTGGAACGCTGTCTGTGGACAAATGCTGCCTCCCTTGGCCTGAAAGTGAGATGAGCGCTGCAACTACCTTTGACTGGATTTAACCATCTAGGGTCCTTTACCTTTAATGATGTATGACTAAATACTTGACAAAGATACCATTCTTTTGCTCTTTTCATGTCTGGGTAAGAGCAGATACAATGCATTTATTATTTCAATACAGAACAATAAAATTGATGGTAATCCTGTATTCTCCAATCTTTTCAGTCATTTGTCTGAAGTCAGCTCTTACCACCACTTTTCTTTGCTATTGGTGCTTTTGCTGGATCCTTCCTGGGCATTTTAGTGGGTATGAAAGGATGCATGAGAAAACATCAGAGTTAAGCAACTGGAAGATGTGCTTGATAATCACTTCTGGGTCACCTTGGAGGTCTGCTACAAGGGCATAGAGCAGGCTATTCCAACATTTTGATTCTGAATGTGTGACCCAAGAAACAGTGTCCCATAGTGCAACTTGCTTATCTAGACAATGCCAACTGCCTGAAAGTATTTGCCTCTCAATGAGAGTCACAACTGTCCTGTGAGGTAAGTTTAGACTGAGAGACAGTGACTGGTCAGAGTTCACTTCATTAGCTTTATGGCTGGGACTGCATTTAGAAACCATGCTGGTGATTGGGAGATACAGTATTAAACTGTATAGAGTATTAAGCTGCTGCATTTATGGATGAAAAATGTTTTCATGAAGAATGAGATTGGCTCAGTTGAGCATTGTGCTGATTGTGTAGGTTACTGTTTTGTGTGTTATCTTTCTGAAGGTACCTTATTTGTGTCCAGTCCAAAGTCAGCTTTAAAAGCATTGACTTCAGAAAGCAAGAATTCTTTATAGTATTTTTTTTTTAAAAAAATCTGAATAGGGAAAATGTCTAACCCATTCTTAGTTCTTTTCACCTTAGAGCTATTGCTTCACCAGTCGATACTAGATTTGTTCTTTTTGTCCATAGTGTCAGGTGGCTTCCATTAAGCATGCAAATGTTCCTTTAGCATTCCACAAGGACATGATTCTTCCCTAGGTAGACTTCCACTGTAATTCATTAGTCTCTTTTTGCATGCATTTTTTACAAATTAATCTTGGTGCTTCAGGGAGTAATTTGGAAACGGTCCAGTTTTTCAGCCCTAGCTTTGCAAAAAGCATGGTACTGTATTGGAAGGATGCTTTTAGCTCAGTTCTTAAAGAATGAGACGGGCCTTCTGAGGAAGATACAGGCAGTTAAGTGGGGAGATGTAAGCTTTTGTCTGAATTGTGTATTCTGAGTATCAGGAGACAAAATGCTAGCTTACCCATCTTCTGCTTTAAAATAGGTGAGAACTTTTCATGTTGGTTTTGAGTGTTGTGGGGCAATCTCCCCCCCCCCCCATGGGGAAGCCTGTTCCTTTAATATAGGCAAAGCTAGGGCTCAACACACATGGGACGCAGGTGGTGCTGTCGGTTAAACCACAGAGCCTAGGGCTTGCGATCAGCAGTTCAAAAGCACATCAAAGTGCAAGTAGATAAATAGGTACTGCTCCGGCAGGAAGGTAAGACCTCTCCTTCCCAGAGGGGAGGGGTTGCGAGCAGGAGCCATTTCCCGTGCTTGCAGGGGGGCGTGTTCAGCCCCCTGCGTTAGCACCGCCCAGCCACTACGTTAAGCCCCTCAGCCGGCCAATAGTGCTTGCTGGGGGGGGCGGAGTCTGCCTGCATTTAAGCGGTGGGAGTTTCCTTACCCTGCTTCCTGCTTGCATCAGATCTCCTGCCCTCCATCCCTTTAGGCTTTGCTTTGCTTTGACCATGCTATGGACTTGGGTTGGTCGCCTTGGTTGCCCAAGGGGCCTGGTAGGAGTCATTTTTATCCATGTGGCAAATTGGCACCGGCCTCTTGGTTTTTTCACCTACCTCATAGCAATTCGTCACAACTTTTGGTATTGGCGGTTAGGCATTGGATTATTCAATATGTGATGTATCTGTGTTCTGTGTCGGAGGGCAGGTTGTGGCCATCACCTACCTCCTTTGGGTATCCCGTTAAAGGGATCTGGCGGTCGTGGATCCTGTTTGATGCCCTGATGGGGTTAGGGCCATGGCACGGCCCCCGGTGACTTCGGGGGAAGCTTCCAGTTGTATTTGCATCAACAAGCTCCTCCCACTGTTTGTTAACCCTAAAGTGACTCCACACCAGTCAGGGTGGAGTCATCTGTCGCGTTCCTGTCCAGTGCCTAAGCCAATACCACTCACATGCCGTAACCAATAAAGTTGTGGCCTTATTTTGCCCATTAACCTAAAATCACATCTCCTTGTGTCTTATTTACTCCACACGGGGGGCTGGTCATTGACTTGCAAACGGCGTTTCCGTGCGCTGCTCTGGTTCACCAGAAGCGGCTTAGTCATGCTGACCACATGACCACGGCTGTACGCCGGCTCCCTCGGTCAATAACGCGAGATGAGCGTCGCAACCCCAGAATCGTCCGCAACTGGACCCAACAGTCAGGGGTCCCTTTATCTTTACCTTAGGGCTCAACACATGAGTGAATACAAGCAGCTGGATTCCCTTTGGCTTACATTAGCAACATCTGGAAATGACTGTATCTGTTGTCTCATTGGCAATTGATGGTGCTGGCTGAGGCTGATGCAAGTTGGGAGTTAACAGCATCTGGAGGGCAACAAGTTGATTGCAGAAGTCTGAGGAATTGCATTACTGTACTGGAAATCATTACTTCCTCCCCAGTTCACCAGTTTTTCTCCATAACTGTGTTGATAACCTTTTTTGTTCCTTTATTGAAAAGTGGGATCCATAAATGTTCAGAATACTAAATTCTACTCTGATACTCAATTCTGTGTTTGAACTGCACTAGCCTTGATTACAACTGACCACATACTTCTCCAGAAACCTCTGTTTTGATAAAAGATGAGCAGAGCAGCTGAAGGGATTACTTTTTCTTTGTGCGTCTTTTGGAATATTTTGATTTGGTCTTGGAAAAGCACTTGCTATTTACCTATACTATCTGTTCTTTCCTTATTTTGAAAATAAATAAATCAGCTACTAGAATAAAAAAGCTAATTCCTTTTGTTGGTAATCGTCATGCCTATCAAAATCCTGATGTTCTGAAGCTATAGTGCTGAAATATAATTTCCTATATCTCACTGCACTAAACCCAGAACCTCAAATACAGCTTTTCAAAAGTTTTAAGCGGAGAGCACTGCTGTGTGATTACGGGCATTAGCTTTTTATCTGTGAAAAATCTTCTTTTTGAGCTGAGCTCGATGGAAATTAGGGAGACAGCCACCTTGACAACTTTATGCTTACCATGGGAAGACAGCTATAACCTGCTGTTCCGGATTGTGGAGAACACACACACACACACAAACACACACACACGTTGTTGCTGTCTAATAATAGTACCATGAAAAATATACAAGGTGGCCACATCATAATCTCATTTCACAGAAATCACTTAGAAGGTACCTGCACATTTTACCCTGTAACGTGCGGGGGGAGGGGGAGGGGCTATATACTTGTTTTTATTTAAGTAAGCTTTCATGGCTGCCATGGCACCTTGCTGGGTTGATTACCTCTGTTTTAAGGTAGACTTCTTCAGTTGGCTGGGACAGGGCAAAACTGGTGGAAATGCTAAGCATGTTAGTGTCTTTACACCAAGCTCCCTTTCTATTAGTGTCCTAAAGGAAGCAGCTATCTCATGCTCCAGGGCCTTTTATCCAGAACTTTTGCAAATTGCCTGGTTTGCTATGTTACATCCTTGGAGATTGCACAAGGTTGGTGCAAAGTAATGTCATGAGCTATAATCTGTATTCAAATACCCTTCCCTCCATACAGAATTAGAAATTATGTGAATATTCTTGAGGAGCTGATCAAAAGTCTCATGACTCTTTTATGTGTTTTAGATCCTCTGTCAATGGGGCCACAGAAAGCTTTGGAAACTATTGGTGCAAATCTGCAGAAACAGTATGAAAACTGGCAACCAAGGGTAAGTATGATTTTTGTGTTAGAGAGGAGTTCTATGCCTCCTTTTTTCCAATCAACTGTGTGTACTACTTGTACTACATGAAAAAACCCTGGTTTCAGCTTGGAGTATGGACCATCCCTTATATAACTTAATGACTTGCCAATATTCATAACTTGTCTGTCCATTCGTGTGCATAGAATCTTGCAAGTTCTCAAAAGCTATTAGGCTTTGGTTGGGTGAATGTACTTTGAAACAGGAATAATTTTCAGTCAAGATTTTTATACTACCATTTATATTCCACATGGCTCCCATTGGTATAACTTTCTGAGTAGTTGGAATTCAGTAGTTAGTTTCCGTGTAGGTTGGGGTCTTTTCTGCACCATCAGTTTTTTGGTGAATTTCTGCAATCTTGACCGGTTCAACTATGCTGTTTATGACTGTTTGTTAGCCTTTAGATTTATGGTATGGTAATTGCCAAAAACAGGGATCACACTAGCTTCTTTCCATGGAAGTAGCAATTTGTGTAAAGCCCCCATGGCTTTGGCAGTTTTAATTATGGTAGCAAAACCATGCTCAGTGAGCTTAAAATTGTTGTACCCATGTGGGCATCTGCTACCTACAAACGTCTTCTCATATGGAAAGATTGTCACCCAGTTCAATTTTTTGGTTGTTGTGCTCCATAAACATTATATGTCTGAAGCGGGCACATTCCATTTTTGTAAGAAATAATCATTTCAAGTAATTCTGTTCATAAATATTCAGGGGGCACAGTCACTCTTTAAGTACTGTGACCACATATTGGGGATGGAAGATGTGAGCAGACTTCACATGCTCTGTCTATATCATTTTTCTGGCTTTGGTACATTTGGTACAAAATTCCTTTGCACAATTAAGACGACACAATACTTTCTGTATATGGAATGTGTGCTGTGCTTTATCACACATAGTGGTGGTTCAGGCACAAGGCTTCAGTAGCTATGAGAACTGATGTACACAATGGTCACAAGGACCATCAATCCTTTGAACACCCTTGTAACCTGAGTTCCATCTGGGGACGCCCCTGTTGGGCACAAAACTGGAGTATGTCTTTGGCTCTCTTCTTTCCGCTCTTTTGTGTGTGGCAGTTCATGAATTCTTTTCCTGGTTTGAGGGAAACCATAGTTTGCTCTTTTATCTGAACCATGAAAGTATGGTTTGTAACCCATGTCCAAATGGGATTAAACAGTTAAATATAGTTTGCTCAAATCAAGAAAATGAATAGGGCATCTCCATGTTTGAGGAAGGCTAAAGGATTGTGTGAGAGGTCGGTTCAATCCAGGCTTGTGAATACAATGCCAAACTGTGGTTTGATGTTGCTTCTAAACTTGGCTTAGGTTTAAAGCCATTTTACTGTTGAACCTACCGTAATTCTGTGTGTGCATATTCTAGAGCCAGAAGTTTCCACGTGCTTTGTGTATTTTTCTGCCAGTTGCATAAGATTTGGTAGACTATTTTTCTTTTCTTTTAAAAATATTTATGAAACAAATGTAACAATAAAATATACAAGAAAAATAACTACAAGAAAAGTATACAATAATAAAAAGGGGTAGGAATATTATCTATAATCTCACAAACATTTCAAACTCCAAGGCTATTTTTTATTCCTCCATTTTTCATCTTCAGTATTTTGATCAGTAACTGTGTTTTGGATTTCACATGCATTGTTGATTGTCAAGAGAACTCCTGTGTTCCTATTCTGATGAACTTACAGTATTATTGTCACATGTGCAAATACAGATAGCAATCTTCTCTGCTTGAAATCTTGATCAGTGGACAGCTGTAGGGTATGCTCCGGAATTTTGAAAATCTTCTTAGTATTCTTTTCCTTTCCCAAGCGGGGAGCTCGAATGATAACTAGCTTGTCCTGGCTATAGCAATACCCTTAGGTAAATTTATTCCTAGTCATTCTACTTTAAAGTGAAATTGGTTACACAGAGACAGGTGGCTGTTTCATCATTAATTTATTTGTTCCCGTATAATTTATAAAATCAATAAGGATAATAAATTGCCACAGCAAACGTTTTCTTTGGTAACATGAGCTCAGAGTAGACAGAGGCAGCATCTCTTTCTGAGCAGTTCAGAATAAAATCTTTGTTGAAGCTGATTAGTTATCAGAACAGATTTAAATATGGATTTAATATCCTTGTGGTGGTGTGAATATTAAAGTGTGGGATGTGAATTGCTTCAGAAGTGTGCTAAAGTCAGGGGAGAGAGCTACGGGCATTAGCTTTGCATGTAACTTGGCTTCTCTAGTTGAAAAGGATCTTGTGTAGCAGGGTTGATAAACTCGGTTTTACAGTACTTTGACCACAGCCTGGTGAGGAATGAGGGCTCTCTTTGACCATGCATTGACTTCAGAGAATCTCAACACAACAGGGATGAACACCCTGTCCTTACCATGCCCTTTCTAGCCTAGGTCTGCGAAGGAAAGTAGGAACTTGTTTCCCAGACTATGAGTGTTTGAGGACCAGGACATTCACAGGGAAACCAAAATGCTTGTTTACAAAGCTATTGTACTACCAACCTTACTATATGCTTGTGAAACATGGACCACTTATAAACGCCATCTCCAACTCCTTGAAAGATTCCATCAATGGTGTCTACGACAAATTTTACACATCACTTAGGAAGACAGGTGAACTAATACCAGTGTACTGGAAGAATCAAAGATCACCAGTGTTGAAGCAATGATTCTTCAACATCAGCTTCGTTGGACTGGTCATGTTGTGTGGATCCCTGATTATCATCTTCCAAAGCAACTACTCTATTCTGAACTTAAAAATGGAAAGTGTGATGTTGGTGTTCAACAAAAGAGATTTAAAGACTGTCTCAAGGCAAATCTTAAAAAATGTAGTATAAACACCAACAATTGGGAAACACTTGCCTGCAAGTGCTCCAATTGGAGAACAGCCTTTACCAAAGGTGTCATATGGGCTTTGAAGACACTCGCTCAGGACACAAGAGATAAACGTGCTAAGAAGAGGGCATGCTTGGCAAATCCACATTGTGATCAGCTCCCACCCGGAAACCAATGTCCCCACTGTGGAAGGATGTGTGGATCCAGAATTGGCCTCCACAGTCACTTATGGACTCATTATTAAAACCGTGTTTATGGAACAGAATCTTACTCGGCTACGGGTGATCACCAAAGAAGAAGAAGAGGAAGAAGAAACTCAGAGTGTTGTTGCTAGTAAGACTACACTACTCCTGCTGGTGAGCACAAATTTTGGGTAACTTCCAAGGGCAAACTTGCATGTGTCGTGTTTTGAGCACTCTCAGTAGCTGCTGTCTTGTTACTGTAATTAAATCTTCATATTAAAAAGATCCTGAGCCAGGAACCACTCTGGATCATAACTTAGGAGAGAATGTTATCGGGATAACTAAGGAATCTGCAAATTAAATTTGCATTATATTGGCATGATTGTGTACATTTGCTTGTTTCTTTTCTGCTGCTTATTTAGAATTAAATCCTGTGTTTAGGGAACAGTGACTTATGCTTCCATTGGCACCTGCATCAGTTTGTAGCAGTTTTAAATTTAGATAATTGCAGGATTGGCATCAGGGGCCAACCACCTAATTGTTTATTAAGAATAATTATGTCCCGCCTTTCCAACAGAATGCTGCTCAAGGCAGCTAACAATAAAAACAAGCTCATCAAAATACAAGCTGAAATGTAAATAAAACCATGAAAAATAACCTTAAAAATAAGCGCCGAGAAAATAAACAGCACAGGTCCAAATTGTACCACAGCAAGACTCTATGACTGCTTATAGCATGCTTTCTAAAATATTTGCTGTCTCCTCTGTGTCTGCCTTCCATTTGTGGATGTAAATACAGTAGTGACACCAGATGATTTTTTCCAAGATATTTATCAGTTGTCCTGCCAACAGAAAGAAAATGGAACAAAGGAGATTAATCTTTCTGGGGTGTGAACATTAATATAAATGTTATATTAAAAAGTCAGCATAAAGGCCTAGCAGCATTTTTCTGACATTCTGCTGGCCAAGTATGCATTTTGTTAGAATAAAACTCAAACTCTAAAGAAGCTACAGGAAATTTAGTGTGTTTATTGACAAAATGTGTTGATTCAAAATCAGTGAGCTGAACTAATATGTTTTCTTTTGAAGAGATTAAAAATGGACTGCCCTATAAGTGAAATCTTCAACTGTATCAAACAGTTCACCTATTTTGATACCCAAAAGTAGTGCCTTTAGGGAGGACAAAAATATTCCCGCCTATTTATTCCCCCATTAGTTGCTATTTTAGCACCATTTTATTTTAAACCAGGTCAGTCAACTCCTGCAAATAATAGTTTGTGGGATCATGTGGTGAGGATATAAGTGGTGCCATACATTCAGGTTTGCCTACATGGTAGTGACACATGGCCAATTGAGAGCATGAGCAATGCTTCTTGAAACAGCATTGCCATTCCCTTTTGTCCCCCTTTGTAGCACCCCGCCACCCCCAATCACAGGTTGGATGCCTTTTGCTGCTACTGAAATATTTTGCCAAAAGTACCCTCTTTTAGTCAAGTCCTAGTTAATTCTTCATACTGGCATTTCCTTTTTTCAGCATGATAACTTGTTTACTGTAATTGTTTTGAAATTGTTCAGTTATGGCTCAGTTTTGGATTTTTTAAGTTTCTGAAGGTTCTTTTTTATTTATCTGTATTTTAAACATAAGAACTAACCACTCTTCACAGTTCTTATCATTTTCTGATGGCCTCCCCCCCCCCCCAAGAAATAAGGTAGGAAATAAGAGAACAAGAATGTCAAAGCAAGACGAGCCACTGTATAATTAGTTTTTGTTTTGATGAGTTTGGAAAGTTGCTAGAGGCTGCAGACTCATACATACTTCCCTGGAAGTGCACCCCACTGAACTCGGTGGGGCATACTTTTGAGTAGACATGTGTGAGATTGTTTTATAGTGATAAAAAAGGAAAGCAGAACTGAATAAGCCACTAGGTTAAAAACAACCAAACCAATAACTTTTTTAAAAAAACAATGTGAATTCAAGGGGAGATTCGGTTTAAATACAGGCTTGATTGCATAACCATGTATCAGTGACATACTTGTTTGCATAAGAAGATAAACCATAATAAAATGTTGGTTTCTTCAGATTTGAAACGCTCTTGTTGGATATAATGGAAGTATTGAAGATAAAAGGAAAGGGTTGTTACCTTCTCACTTCCACTCAAATTCTTTCTGTCCAGATGCAGCAGACCTGGCAAATTCTGCTGGCATATTTGGACAAATATATAGCTAGTTAACGTGATTTCTGTAAGTATCTTTGTTGTAAGATTGTTGATTTCCTTAGTGGTAACATTTATGCGAGCATGAAAGGCCACAATGGTTTTTTTACGAGTAAAATTGCAACGATACCACATTATTGCACATACTGATGAGTCATGCAGTTTCTAGTATCCATGCTACGTGCCATTCCAGAGCCCTTCTCTTTTCAGCAGTAACAAGAATAATGAATCCCGTGGAACACAGCCTATTGGCTGGCTGACATGAGACTTTAACACAGCATGTGGAACCTAAGGTATAGTAAAACCTCAGGGCACAACGAAAACAAACGAGTCTCTCTGCTGTTTAATGACAGAGTCCATGGAATTGGGGGAAGAGGGTGGGCTGGGGAGGGGAGTTGGCTTCGGGTAGCAGCAGGTACTCTGCGTGTGGGCAGACCTCATGCTGCCTTGTATAGTTTGTACAAAACATGAGGCAATTACCGAGCTCAGATGTTTTGTGTGCAAGATACTTGGTTTGTAGCGGTAAATCACTGCCCTTTGAAACATTGCAAAGCTGAACACGTACTACTTGATTGCATTCAGCCAGCTTTTGAGTTTTTCCTGCAGTAATAAAGAGAAGTTGCTGGGCTATCTGCAATAAAACAATAGGAGAATGATTGAATCTCTTAGACCTTTGCTGTAAATACTAATAGACCTACTTTGGTTGTGATTCCCCCACCCCACCCCCACTTGCTTAAATGGTCAATAAGGCTGAAGAGAACCGCATGCCAGGGCACTGAAATAACCAGCCTAGCGACAGAGCTTGGAAATAGTTTATCATGAATGGATGACAAGTATTGATTATTGGAAAATTGCTACTGAGTGTATGAGCTTCATTGGAATAGTTATCCAATAAGATGTGGAGTAATGAGGCTTCAACGTTTAATGCAATTTTGCTTACAGGATTTGTTCAGTAAACGCATTAGTTGAAATATCTGCTTGGGTAAATGCAAAGATTTTAGAAACTAATTTTGAAGGGAATCTGAGAAACAATGTTGACAGTTTCCAAAACCAACTCTGCTCCATGCTTGAATGGTATGCCTCTTTAGTTTGTAACTACTTACAGGTTTTCTAAAAATTAAATACTTTTTCGTGTTTCACAGCTGTATAAATTCTTGTGCTACAAGGGTGAAAAACACTAGAACCAGTTTCATCTACAGAATCATGCAGTTAAGTAAGCCATTTCATGCAAGGTTCAAATTATTTTTTTATTGGGAAGCAAGTATAGAGGCTTACAAAGTTCCAACAAATTAGAGTTCTGCAATCAAGCATGAGAAATACTTTAATGCGACACACACACACACACACACACACACACACACACACGAGAATGAAGATGAGAGATTATTTAGGAATACGGTACTTGTTGCCACGAAGGGGCACTAATACCTGACAGCCTTGATTGTGGTAGGCCACTCTAAGCCAAACTTTGGCTTAATGCAAATGTGTGAGTATTCAGGCTTCTGGAGAGGAGCTTGCAACCTCTGTAATCTTTTTGCTGCTGTGCTGTGAAGAGCTAAGCCAAGGTTTGCTTTAGTGTGCCATCTAAACTCAGACTCATGCCTCCTGGTCAAACCCCAGCCTTCCCTTGACTGGAGCCACCTTCCCTTGTTCAGGCAGTGACCAGTATGCCTTTCCTCACTCATTTTGAGCAACAGCCCAAGCAAGGGAATGCCAATCAAGTTATTTATTTATTTTGTGGCGACCCGTGTAGGGTGGTGGTGCCTAGTTTTAGCATGTCATCTTGTGGGAACTAGACCTTAAAGGTAAAGGGACCCCTGACCATTAGGTCCAGTCGTGACCGACTCTGGGGTTGCAGCGCTCATCTCACGTTATTGGCCAAGGGAGCCGGCGTACAGCTTCCAGGTCATGTGGCCAGCATGCCAAAGCCGCTTCTGGCGAAACAGAGCAGCACACGGAAATGCTGTTTACTTTCCTGCTGTAGCGGTACCTATTTATCTACTTGAACTTTGAGGTGCTTTCGAACTGCTAGGTTGGCAGGAGCTGGGACCGAGCAATGGGAGCTCACCCCATCGTGGGGATTCGAACCGCCGACCTTATGATCGGCGAGGCCTAGGCTCTGTGGTTTAACCCACAGTTAGTAATCACCCTTAAGACTCCTTCCTTATGATGGACCAGTGCCCCTAAAGCTCACAAAATATAAACAGAAGACAATTTGTTTTCTAAATAGATGTTATCAAGGCGTAACATTTCCCCCCCAAATATACCTTTCTCTAGTCCAACTACCTAGTTTGACCTCTGCCCTGACAGTAACATTTGTAATACTACAGTAAGCATTGTTGAGAGGCTGTTTGTATCTGAAAAGCAATATATAAATGTTTGGAAACCAGTATATTTTTCAGAAGCAAGTCCCTTCGTGTGGACTTTGAATCTGGACAAAAATACGGTACTACTTTTGTATGCTTGTGTTTATATCTGCAGCAGCTCCCTAGGTGGGGTGGAGTCTAGATTGTAATTGTAGCATTACAATATATTTTACATTTTGTCTCTCTCCCTCTTCTTTGAAATGAGTGCAGAGGTTGCTCAGGGGTTCACACTTTGATTAATTTTGTTTTCAATATATGTAGCTTGTTTCACTCTGATCTCAGCCTTCAAATTAGGTATCTGATTGCATTGTGTTTTATGTCTTTCCAGTCTCCCTTAAAAGTAGATGGATGGATTGAGGTGTAGCACATCCTTGAATTGCAGAATATTGTACACACACCAATTTACATTTCAGCATTTCTGTGTTCCTTGAGATAAACTGTAGCAACATCTCCTTCATTTTAGAGGCCAGGGCTTCCAGGTGGACTCTAGTCCCATTATTCCTTTCATAGAAATAAACCACTAATCAACAGAGGCTGTTGATGAAGCTTTATTTTTGGCTTTTGCCAATTTCGGTGAAGTCCATTCCAAGCCACATGTCTGCCTTGTTTCTATAATAAATATTTTTTGGATGCACTCATGATCCATTAGCATCTGTTGTATATTTTTTGCTGCTTGTTTCACTGGACTGTGGATTGTATTCATTGACCAGATGATGAACATAGCAGTCCGCTACATCAAGGCAAAGATTCATGTGCATTATATATAAGTGCTTCTATGTTTGTAGCCTTCTGGTAGTAGTCTTTTAAATCCTGTATACTTGGAAGCTCCATTGAAGTGGGGCTTACTCTTAGATAAAATTTTGGTTTACCCAGTTTGCTTTTTGGGTAAATTGATACAAATTTTGTATATTCTCTTCACCATTGCCTAATTAATGTTTGTAATTAATTGCTCTTGTCCCTCTAAATGCTAGAATAGCCAAATGTTAGAAATAATGAATAAAATAACATATCTTAATTTTAACAGATTAAGCTCTTTTTTGCTTCAACATATTTTTGTCAGTGCTGTTGTAAATTGTCTGTACACAGCAGTTTGGTTACATTTTCTGAAAACCATTGTGTCTGAGGAATTGAGACACTGATTTATCTGAGGAACTGGGAACTTGCTGATTTATTTCCAGTATTGCAACAGTGTAATTGTTTACAAAAGTGTGACAACAATTCTTGCTCCCGTATGCCCCTCCATCTATAAACGGTCTAGTGCAATAAGAGAGGATGCTTTAGAAGGCATCGATGGGTCAGCTGAGTCTCTTTTCCATGAAAGGTACTCCTGGAGCAATGGAGTCACATGGGAAATGAAGCACAGGGGCTGTTTGGTACAGTTGTGAGCTTTTACATGCCAGTGTTTCATTTCCAGTATTCTGGCTTTAGAGAACACCAGCATTTTCTCTGCAGCCAGTTGGAATTGAGTTAGAGCGCCTTGTTCCAAAAAACATTAGCTCCTCCTTCCATATTTTGGCAGTTTTAGCATTGAACCATCAACAAAAGCTTCCCTGCTTTAGATCTTTCCCAGGGTCATTGACAGGGAGCCAAATATCATCCCTGACTCTAGTTGTAATGGTTACTTCCTGGCTTCCTTTTCCCCTGGACTCTGAGCTTTTGCCTAGTTCGTGTTGTTTATGTATTTGTGACAAACTGCAAATGAGGTCCTGTAGCCAAAGGCAAAATTGTAGGCTGGATGGCACACAGTTTACATAATTCAGAATCTGGTGTGAAGTACTTTGCAGCATATGCTCATTAAATTTGTATGAAATTAGTTCCCCCCTGCTTTTGGTTGATGATTTCACCCATCTCCAATTTCATTTTTACTCCTCATTATCCAAAATATTTTAACTGAATGATTCTATATAAATTCACTAATAGCAGGACTGGCTCACCCATGAGGCAAGGTGAGGCAGCTGCCTCAGGTGGCAGGTTCCAAAATGTCTTGGACCAGCCCTGACTAATAGGTTTAAATATCTCTCTAGCTTTAGCAATCTCCCTTCCTCGTTCCTACCTGTATTGCCTTTGAATGCCACAGTGGATGTTCTCACTGATCTAACTCTGATCCTAGAACATTCCCAATTCTCCCTCGTTTTATTGTTTTTATTTTATAAGAGTATTTTGAGGATACTTCTTAGGGCATAGCCCTTACAAGGACTGCAGTAATGGCAGTATGTCTTTCTGAATATAGGTCAGGTTAATTTTCCACATTCTGGTATCTGCCATTACTAGACCGATTCAGTTCTCCACCCCAGAATCTGTAGCGAGATCCTGGGAAGTGCTTCGTGCAAAGGGGTTGTTCTGATGTCTTGAAGCATGTGGAGCAAGGTGATAACGATTACTGTGACCCTTTCTTTATATCTTTGGTGCCCTGAGGAAACAGTTGAAAAGCTGAACTGCTCCAGAATTTTCCCAAAGAACTTTTGAATCTGATTCCGATGGTGGTAGTTAACCCAAGCACTGACCAGGAAGGTAATTCTCAGGTCTGCAGTGGGGACAAGGTGTTGTTAATCTAGCATGTGAACGAATGGTGCGCAGCAGACCACAGGATTGTGCTGAAGCCCTACATATTAATGTAAATGATGAATGGCTGGGCAACTTTTCTTTTGGAGACACTATAGGGATTTTGTCCCTCTTTTAATAAACTGAAACTGTATTCAGAAGCTGAATTTCCCTTTGGCAATGGAAAAAGTTTGAGACCTATTTATTACAAAGATTATCTAGCAGCTCCAAGAGCAAAGATGTAAAAATATCCTTAGTTTGTGATTTTATAACTAGGCTTGAATATATGCGCCAGCTTCTTGTTTGTCAGGGCTGACAGTGTGTGTATGTGTGAGTGGGTGGGTGACTAAATTAAGTGAACAGAACTTTGTTTTTTTAAAATTCACTCCTTGTTTTTGGTCCAGCAGTTTCTAGAGTTCTTCATTTGTTCCATTATTTTATTGCTAATTGTTAAAATGCTGTTGAGCAATCAGATTTCCTTTTTGTTAAGGTGGCCTGAACAATTTTTAAAATTAAGCAGTAGCAGTAAAATTTTGTGTGGCTCATAATAATATTGGTTAGTTACTTGTCTTTTATTTGCTAGCTTTTAAAGCATTGAAATAGCTGCTGTTGGTGATTATGGGCATTTAGAATGGCAAAAAAGCAGGGGCTCCTAAAAACCTGTGCAAAATCTTATCAATAATAAAGGAGGGTTAGGCTTTTAAAAATCAGCCCTGAGTGCTCACTGGAAGGACAGATCGTGAAGCTGAGGCTCCAATACTTTGGCCGCCTCATGAGAAGAGAAGAATCCTTGGAAAAGACAATGATGTTGGGAAAGATTGAGGGCACTAGGAGAAGGGGACGACAGAGAACGAGATGGTTGGACAGTGTTCTCGAATCTACAAACATGAGTTTGACCAAACTGCGGGAGGCAGTGCAAAACAGGAGTGCCTGGCGTGCTCTGGTCCATGGGGTCATGAAGAGTCGGACACGACTAAACGACTAAACAACAAGGCTTTTAAAAAATCCTTGGCATTACGGAAGTGGGCTTTGGGATTGATGTTTCCTTGTTGGAGACAATTCAAAGTTGAACACACAACTATGCTACTACAGTCATACCTCGGTTTAAGTACGCCTCGGTTTGAGTATTTTCAGTTTAAGTACTCCACGGACCTGTCTGGAACGGATTAATCCACTTTCCATTACTTCCAGTGGGAAAGTTCGCTTCAGGTTAAGTACTCCACGGACCGTCTGGAATGGACTAATCCACTTTCCATTACTTTCAATGGAAAAGTTCGCTTCAGGTTAAGTATGCTTCAGGTTAAGTACAGACTTCCGGAACCAATTGTATTTGTAAGCTGAGGTACCACTGTAAGTATTCTTCTTCTTTCGCGATCACTTGTAGCCGAGTAAGATTGTCTTCCATAAACATGGTTTTAACAATGAGTCCGTAAGTGACTGTGGAGGCCAATTCTGGATCCACACGTCCTTTCACAGTGGGGACATTATACCTTGCATTTTGTACTACCACCATCTTACTTGTATATTACCTTTCGCTGGTAAACAGTGCTTAAGGTGACTCACAACATCACAACGGTTGCAAAATTCAAGAGGGTTGCAAGACACAACAAAATTTAATTAGTCATGGTAGGCTAATGAAACCACCTACTTCAGGTGGCGCAATGGGTCATTGTGTCTGGCTGTTAACCAGAAGGTTTGTGGTTCACATCGTCCACCCAAGAATGGTTGTGGTATGAGCAGGATTCTTGCATTGCAGGGGATTAGACTTGATGATCCTCGGGGTCCCATCTCTACAATTTATATTAATAAATAAACAACAAAGTTAAACAGTTCATAATGCTGTACAGCAGTAAAAACTACACAAACGTAATCTAGATAATAACAAAAATAATGCATCTCTAAAACTAAATCCTAACCTAAAATAAGGTCCTTGGATCACTGTGTAACACTGATTTGTATTTGAACATGCATTTTTGTGAATATTGTTTTTTAAATTGCACAATGCAGAAATTGTTTGAAATGAAATTAGAAATGATCTCGTGCAAAATTGAAGTGGATCAGAAATAGGCAGATTAACCTAGTGATGGTCTCAGCAGTCAATGACTTATGTGTTTAGAGGTAGGATGCACCGGACATCAGTTTTTGGGGAGAGGGGAACAACAGTGTAAAAAGAGCTACTGCCTTAATGCCCTGGGGCTTCCCAGAAGCTGGTTGTTCTTAAGTTCTTTATTGGTACATTGAAATAGTGCCAAGTACCTGGCTAAAAACATAAATGTGTTTCCAGCACCAATAGCAGGACAGTGCCAGGTGGCTTTCTTTGGCAAAATGTTCCCTAACTGCAGAACAATAACATGAAATTACTGGCTCAGCACCTCTGCAGATCTTTTAATATGAGGCATGCATACTAACGACAGGCCTTTGCAGCTGTTTAATTTTTTACTTTTTCATTAGCCAGTCACTTTAATGATTCTCTGTATTGTTTAAATGGTGCTTATGCCCTAATGTTGTACACCACCCTGATATTTATAATGATATGGCAGTATAGAAATGCATTTATAAATAAAACTGAATAGAATGACAAAAATTAGTTTGCAGCTAAATGGAGCATTTGTGCAGTTTATGAAAATAATCCAAAATCTTTGCCCATGCAGCCCACAGGCACTACAGAACTACATCTGCTTAGGGAAAAGCAGGTTTCTGTTTTGCTGACGTATGTACACATACAGGGATACAAAGCAAGATCACCTGATGCCGAAAGCTCAATTTTATCCTCACTTATTTGGAAGTAAGGCCCACTGAAGAAAATTAGGCTTAATTTTTATTAAACATTCATAGGATTGGGTTAAACGTATCCTGAACTTTCTGAAAGAAAGAGCCCAGAGACTAGCAAATGATATACAAGGATGCTATCTTGTATATCACCAGCATCTAGAGGGCCCATATGAATGGTCTTGCACTATTGATATTTACCTTTAAAATAGCATTTTTTTCTGCGATCTATTCAGTTCTTAAAATAAAAACAATTATCACTCTGCTAACTAAACACCATGACCATTGGCTTTATATCTCATTGAGAAACAGTTCAGTAACTACAAATTCAGTAAGAAACCCACCATTATAAATAGATGACTTATTGTGTCATAATGTTTTATCTCGGAAGGCAGATATTTTCCCCATGTTTTTTTTATAAAATATATATATATTAAAAATGCCTTTAAGATAACATGATGCTCATGGTTCAGTTGTAAGAAATGTGTAGGCTTGAACATGCCTTATATGAAATCCAGTCTTCATTTTCAGCCAGGTCATTATTTAAAAAGGAATTAAGATAGTTGATAGCATGCCTCAGTTGAATTTAAAGTATATTTGAATTAAAAGGTGATACTCAACCAAGTCATACTTAAACACATTGAAATTAATGGACTCAAGTTATTTAAATCCATTATTTCAGTGGGTCTACTCTATGACTAAAGTTGGAAGTCATGTACCCTGATCACCTCCTAACCATCTACCAGCAGTGCCAGATTTTGGCAACTGCAGATATTCAGGATGAGTGTAATCCTGTCTAATTGCAGACAATACATAGATGATTTGACTTGAAGAAAGAGTGTCAAATCAAGAAGTGTTATCATAAATGCAACTTTGATGATATGGGTGTATTTTTGATCATATACAAGGTTTCATCAGAGATTAATTTTACAGGATCAGATGTAGAAATTGTTAGAGATGGTCTCAAGTGTTGGATCAAGGGTTTGTGTGGTGTTGATCAGGGCTTTGCTCTCTAATATCTTGCAAGCTACTGTTCCCTCCTCTTCCCAACACTCCCTAGGAGTGTATCTTGGTTCGAAGAGGAAGGCAAAGGCACTCCCAGTTCCTAGAAGAGCATATTTTCCCATGGCGGGGAGTCCAAAGTTGATTTGAGGCTATATGTCCTTGCATGCTCAGTTTCTCCTCATACCTATGTGGGAATTGCATGTAGAAAATCATGTCTTCACTTGCATTGTTGGGATTTGTAGTCCTAGTCCAGTTCCTATCAGGAAAAGGAGCAATTAGAGGCATGTTCATGCATCCTTACTATTGGGTCCTGCCATTGGACTCTTTAATATCCCATCTGCAGTCTCACACACTCATGCATAGCAGGATCCTGTTATATGTGAAATATTGGTCAGTATGAGAGATCCTAAGATGGTACTCTTATTCCAATAATTTATTGTTACTCAAGTATAGCAATAATATTAAATTTATTAATGGTAGCTAGAATGTTCATTGCTAAATAATGGGAAATCAGCAAAATTCCCAATTCAACAGAATGGCTGCAAAATGTCTGGAGTATAGCTATTATAGTTACAATTGCACATTTTATTCAGCTGCATGAGGGGATCATCAAACGAAAGTATGTTGGCATTTAATTGGTCCTTGTTTATTAATAACCTGAATAGGAAATACTCCATTAATTACTTGAGCAATAATTTTTTTTTTACATTTTAGTGCTTGATGGTTATATAATTCTGATCATCATGAATAGAACATCTGAGGCTTGAGCACACAGTTGCAGTTTTTTTTAACTACTTGTAATCTGTCTTTTAAGTACTTGCACCAAAGAATTTCAGTTCTTCATATTGCTTCAAAAAAAGTAAACAGTGTGCATGGTTTCTACCTGTTGTTGAAATTGCCGAAGAAAAAATTGAATCAAGCTACTGAACAATAGTGCAAACAGAACACTGACTAATATACTAACATAATAATTTTCTTCAGGTGACAGTTCTTTATAAACTTGGCATTTTAATTATTTTAGGCTATCTTTAATCTTTATATGCATTCCTATCATCAATTATTAGGCCCATTTTACCAACTGTAATTTTTCATAACTAAATGGATAAAAACCCATCAGGATTGATGGCTTAGGTTGCACCAATCCCATTCTGCACACACATTTACCACCTCTCTGTCCTTACCTCTCCACTCCCATGCAATACCCTGCCATTTATCACTGAAGCAGTTTCCACATACTCTGCCCGGGGCCCAGGCCTTCTTTCCGAAATGTTCGCTTGACTCTCAAACTGAACATGAGGCCCTGAAAGGGTGGCACCTGAGAGATTTCATTTGATATGGGACACTAAATTTTAGTGCCAGATCAGGGCATGTGTGGCAGTTTAGGAGCGGCGGCAAACAGCTTCCTGCACTGAGCTATGTGGATGACGTGGCAAGGGAGAGAGAAGAGGAGAGAAAGGTGTGCTGCAGCACATGCTCAGTGACTCATCCTAAAAAGAGCTATTTTGCCCTCTGTTATGCTTGGGTTATTAGAAGAGGTGGCCATAGAAAGCCCAACTTCCTTGTCCTCGCAGGAAGAGGAAGACAAGAAGCTTCCCTGAGCCTGCAAGGAGGGCTAGGAGGCAATAGCTGTCTCCCATTGTTGCTCACCATCAGCTGGTAGGATGGGGTAGAATTCTTATAGACATTGCAACCAATAGGACATGAAAGCAGTAGCTTTCTGCTGCTGCTGTTATCCATAATATTGAGAGGTATGCTGCCTCTGATTGTGGAGGCAGTATATATCCATCATGTCATTTATGCCCAGCAGGGCTTGGACCAGGGGTCCCCAGACTTACCGACGTTTGGGCCGGTTCCCACCGCGCCGATCGCGCGGCGGGCCGGAGGATGGGGGAGCGTGCGCCCGTGTGCATGCGCACGGGCGCTTCCTGGCGCGGCGGCGCGCTTCCAGGGTGGAAAAAGCGCCGAAAATCCATTGTGTGCATGCGTATGGGCCTCCCCCAACCCGGAGGTGCACCAGAAATGACCTCTTCCGGGTCGAGAGAGGCCCATACGTATGCGCACAAAGGATTTTCGGCGCTTTTCCCCCGACCTGGAAGAGCGCTGCTGCGCTGCGCGCCATAAGAGCGGGCGGCGGCGGGGGTCGTCGCGGGCCGGATTGGCAGGCCAATTGGGCCGCATCCGGCCCCTGGGCCGTAGTTTGGGGACCCCTGGCTTGGACCAATAAGAAATTACTTGGTAAGCTGCCTCCTGTGGTGCAAACTGTTTGTGCTTTGCTTAGATAGAAGAACACATTTGGACAATCCATTGTGGTTTGCTCAGGCAGTCCAGAGGCTAGGGCGGAGTGCTTTACCCTGATGTTCATTCCCAGCTTCACAAAACCATGGTTTATGAAATATTGAATGATCATCCAAATCAGACCATTATGACTGGCTCATTGTTACAACAATTAGCACACTTGAAGAATGCATCCAGAAGCTTATTCATAATAGGCTAACTTTCTAATACACTTAGAAAAATGTAAGTGAAAAAAATGGTAGCCAATCACTATGGTTTGTATTCAACTAAGTCCTACTCATGTTGTGTGGATGCCTGATTATTGTTTTCCAAAGCAACTACTGTATTCCAAACTTAAAAATGATAACCATAATGCTGGTGGTCAACAAAAGAGGTTCAAAGACTCTCTCAAGGCGAATCTAAAAAATGTAGTATAAACACCGACAACTGGGAAACACTGGCCTGCAAGCGCTCCAATTGGAGAACAGTCTTTACCAAAGGTTTCGTGGGTTTTGAAGATGCTCAAACTCAGGACGAAAGGGAGGAACACACTAAGAGGAAGGCACATTTGGCAAACCCTCAGCATGATCAACTCCCACCCGGAAACCTATGTCCCCACTGTGGAAGGACGTGTGGATCCAGAATTGGCCTCCACAGTCACTTACGGACTCACTTTTAAAACCGTGTTTATGGAAGACAGTCTTACTCGACTATGAATGATCGCCAAAGAAGAAGAAGACTCAAGAGTAGACCTGTTGCGTTTAATGAGCCTAAGTTACATTAGCTTCAATGGGTCTACTCTGTCTATGACTACCATTGAATAGCAGTAATAGCCTGCCATGTTGTGTACCCCTAAGCTGTAAGGTAAAGCTTGTTCTTTTTTCCAATATCCTGTGACAACATGTTTTGCTTTTAGGTTTTTGCTCTTAATGTGCCTTGGTTATGGTAGTGATACATAAAATTCATCCCTTGAAGTTCACAATCAGGGAGTAGAGGAAAGCAGTGCAGACTGCCCTCTATGGGAAAATTTGTAGATCCAGCACTGGGAAAATTGCAAACCCTACTGGCACTTTCCACTATGACTATCTGTGCAGCGAAAAAAAGTTATATGCCATGGTGTTTTTTTTAACACTAGAGTATTTTCTTTGTGTTGGGAAGCTACCCTCAGTAGCGTTCAAGTCTGAAATCCTTTGCAAATTAATTGGTGCAACTAATCAGTTAGTGCATTCATCATAGGTTTTAAATGTGGATTTTTAATTGAATTTTAATTGATGAAGTTCAGTGCTGATAGCAGTTTCATAAACAATGTGTGTACATCCCTGAAGTCAGGCAATGTGTTTGAGATGGCTTTCCAAAGAATAAATTATTTGTCTGTGTTATTTAATCAAGAGAAACTGTTATAGTAATTAAATATCCCCCAAATACTGTATAGCCTGTGTTGAGATGAGAGAATACATTTTAGCTGGTTAATTAATTGATTGGTTAATATCATGGCAAGAAATTTTGGCAAACTTTTAAAAAAACAATGATTGCAAATACTACCACAATCTTAAAGAGGCACTGTAGGAATAATTTACAAATCTCCAGTGCACCTTTTAAATGTGTGGTGTGGTCAAGAGGCTTTATCTCAAAACCCCCCCCCCCAGTCTTGTGACAAATCTTCTATTGACTTTATTAATGGAAATCTGAGGCCAGGAAATGTTGACTGAGTTCCAGCAGTACATACCACAGAGCTCCCAGTATGAATAGACATTGGTATTCTCTTCTATGAGCCCAAGATCCTCTTTGTATCCATTGAATGATCCCTGTGGTCAGCCCGAGCATTTCCGTCAACCTAGCAGCTATTGTATGTGTGTAGTTTGGATTGTACTATATATGTCATTTGGCAAAGGTTCTCCAGGTAGTATTTGACTACAGACTTCTTAGATTGAAGTAAAACACTGTTTTAAGTGCTGCTTGCTTCAGATGTTTATAATTTTCATGCTTAAAAATATTTACTAGTAGCTATAGAAAAATGCATGAACGCCACAGGTCTGACTTCTGTATAATTCCCTTACATAGAAAGGTGTAGTAAAATGCAGTGTATGAAGGTGAATGACGTTAGACAAGGAAAGGTGTTCTGACCTAATGAGTTGCTGAAAGGTGAAATGGTTTGAAGTGCTCAGCAAGCAAGACATTGGAGTGTCCTGCTTCACAGTTCATTACTGGGTAACTCATGTGGGAAAATAATGGAACTTCCCATGCAGAATGAGTGGAAATGTACAAAAGCAGCAGGTGACTATTGCAAATTGTGCTCTAAGGATGACTCTAGCAGAGAGGTTTGAATCTGGGAGACACTAGACTTCGGACTCAGCTATACAGTTGCAAATAAAATGTTTTAAGTGTGTTGTAAAGTGCATTATGCAAATGTGACACTAGGGGGCAATGATGAGCTATGGCAAATTCAATATATTTTTCAAAACTTTTTTTTTTTACAAAAAGCATTTTCACAGTTTTTATATGTGTCTGGATTCCACCTTCCTATCTGCAGAAGGTGGCAGAGAATAGAAACAGTAGTACTGAAAGTCTCAACTGTGCTCTGAATGAAACTTTCTCTGCACATGAGAAAAGGCCAAGCATATCAGACATTATTATTTGTATAGCAATATTATGCCCTGTTGAGGGGAAAGGATTCTGTGGGTTGTTTTTTTTAAAAAAACCAAACCAAACAAAACACCTTTTGCAACTCTATGCTGGAGTCTTGCATAACTGATGTTTTGGTATTCCTTATCTCTTATGGCATATCAACATATGTCCTTTTAATTTAAAATGACTCTCTTTGTACCATGCTCAGCACTAGCATCTGCAGTGCATAAACATTTGCTGTAGAAAGAGGGAGAGGTAAGTTACATTCCTGTCTTTGGGATCTAAGCACATTAAAATCTATGGCATTCCATCTTCCTCTCTGGTAGCACCAAGCTAGGAGCTCTGAAGGTCGTTTGTGTTCTTATAGCAACTATAGCAGCAGCAATGTCCCCAATTACTTTTAAACTCATTCTATAAAAGGACCTTGATGCCCTCATCTTAAATCTGTCAAGCCCTTACATCTTTAAATATTCTTGCATTTAATATGCTATTCAGATGATGTCGTTTTTGCCACTTTTGTGTCGCCATGTTAAAGGATTTACCATCTTACTACTGAGAAATTGAAAGTAACATTTCAGCACATCCAGATTAGTTCAGTCCCTCTTGGAACACATTCATTCATGGCAACCTGGTTTTAGTAAGCATGACCGGAAGGAGGCAGAGTTAAGAACTAGAGGGAGAGAGGACTGAAATTTGCTACTTCAGAATAAAGTTGTTTGAAGCCTGCACAGATTATTGAAGCAAGACTGCACATGTCTACATGTGCTTACTCCCAGGTACATGACTATGGATCGCAGTCTTAATAAGCTTGCATTCTGGAACAGTTCCAGAAAGGGCTAAATGAACAGAACATTTCTGTCTTATGTGGGTATGTTCTGTTCAGCTTGATCTTATATAGATTTGAATAGCTAAATAATGCCCCTTTGCTTTTGCTGTTTGTTAACAAAAGATGTTGTTGTTGTTTAGTCATTTAGTCATGTCCAACTCTTTGTGACCCCATGGACCAGAGCACGCCAGGCACTCCTGTCTTCCACTGCCTCCCACAGTTTGGTCAGACTCATAGACAGGGAATAAAAGAACAGAGTTGATTTATCCGGAAAGAGCGGTAGGAGCAATTATTTGGTCTGTTAGCCATCTCTCCCCCCACTCCACCCCCATCTCAACTGCATTAGTAACATACAGTGTCTTATTACAGAGATTGAATGCCTAGGAGTAAAGAAAGGAACAGAGAGATGATCAAGAGCTGCTTCAAACAGTACTAGTTTTCTCAATGGAATGTCCTTCTGTGAGGAAATAGTGTGCAGCTAAGTTGGCGCTGTGAGTTAAACCACAGAGCCTAGGGCTTGCCGAGCAGAAGGTTGGTGGTTCGAATCCCCGTGACGGGGCGAGCTCCCGTTGCTCGGTCCCAGCTCCTGCCAACCTAGCAGTTCGAAAGCACGTCAAAATGCAAGTAGATAAATAGGAACCGCTACAGTGGGAAGGTAAACGGCATTTCTGTGTGCTGCTCTGGTTCGCCAGAAGTGGCTTTGTCATGCTGGCCACATGACCTGGAAGCTGTACATCGGCTCCCTTGGCCAATAATGCGAGATGAGCGCGCAACCCCAGAGTCGGTCACGACTGGACCTAATGGTCAGGGATCCCTTTACCTTTAAGGTCTAGTTCCCACAAGATGACATGCTAAAACTAGGCACCACCCCCCTTTACCTTAAGGTTGTAACAAGATCATAGAATCATAGAGTTGGAAGGGACCCCTGACAATGCAGGAATCTCAACTAAGACATACATGACAGATGCCCTTACAACCTCTGGTTAAAAACCTGCAATAAAGGAGAGTCCACAACCTTCCAAGGGAGTCTGTTCCACTGTCAAACATCTCATGCTCTCAGAAAGTTATTCCTGGTGTTTAGTCAGAATCTCCTTTCTTGTAACTTGAATCCATTTGTTCTGGTCCTTCCCTCTGGAGCAGGAGAAAACAAGCTTGCTCTACCTTCCTGAAGATGGCTTTTTAAACATTTGGAAATACAGTGGTACCTCAGGTTACAAACACTTCGGGTTACAGACTTTGCTAACCTGGAAGTAGTACCTCAGGTTAAGAATGGACCTCCAGAACGAATTAAGTTCGCAACCCAAGGTACCACTGTATGTGCTAAAAAACACATGTCCTTGGGTAAAGAGATTAAGAAACACAGCTGATTCCATGCCTCAGTAAATCATTGTGTGATTGCAAATGTGCATGATTTGCTGCAGATGACTATTCTAAAAAACAATATCCTATTGTTCCTTCTCAACTCATAATATGCATGTAAATGTTGTTTGTGATGCTTATGTCGCTGTTTGTTTCCAAGTGCTTTCCATGTAAGAGTTTAGTCATGTTTGAAGCAGACCCAGAGAAGCATGCCTGTACAAATCCATATTACAAAATCCATATTATAATAATCACTTGAATAAAGAAAATGGGTAAATTCTATAAAAGAAATCTAGCTTGATGTCAGGGACTGGCAGGACTCTGAAGTGTGTGTGGCAGAGGCTGGGGAACAGGAGAGTGACCTAGGAGAGGGTACAAGTGATTTATGGGGTTTGATGCTGCCTGCAAGGCAGGAGCCAGGGGACAGGGGAGAGTCAGGGCAGTCTGAGATGGAGGTAGGCGTGCCAGATGTGATGGAAAAAGAAGAGGCTGTTCAGCTGACAGACAGGCCAGTAGACCCCCCACTTTCCCCTGCCCCACTGTCTCCTGGAACCAGGAGGGGCTTGAAGCGAGAAGTCTCAGGTTATGGGGCACAACCCTCATCGGGGAGGGTATATAAGCTAGCAGGGAGGTGGAGTTCCCCTGTTGCTGCAACTGCTCTGCAGGGCCTAGACATGTGGACAGCTGCCCCTAGAGGCTAGAAACGTGTGCATGTGTATTTGGAACACTGTGAAAGTGGCGGTAAGTGTTTCTTGTCATTAAAGAATTAACTATCAGAAGTGTTACTTCCATGGCTGGGTAGGGCCAGTTCAAAACTGTGTTGCTTATTCTCTTTAATGCTGCTCCAGTTCATACTTTGAGTGATGGGAGGTGCTAAGCATGGTAAAAGTCTTCTCCATCCTCCATGCGGGGAGCATTCACCTATTGAGACCTTCTACATGAATGCCGTGTTATGTAGTTACCTGCTTCACGTTTCTAACCTATATGCTTTTGAGGTGGAGAAATTGGGCAAATGAGGTATTGGTGGAGTAGGATACAGAAGGTACAGTTGTGGCCATTATATTATTATTACTGTACAAGCATTGCCAAATCTTAATTTTTGAACCTGGTCATAGAGTTGAAATGGGAGAAAGTAAAACAGCTTAATTCTTAGTATAGGAGTGAAGGTATTCGGGAGTATGTGTTACACTGTGTTTTTAGCTGTGTAAACAGATCAAACAGTATTCAGGCTTTCATTTTCTGCTGACAAGTTTTGTGGAACTTGATACAGTTAACTTCTTATGCATAAAAACATTTTGGAGAAGCTTCCAGCTTGGCAAATGTGTTTAATTTCATACAGTTATACTTGCAATTTTAAAATAATGTGTTTCTCAGCCAATGTCATTTGAAGTGATCTTCTGTCTCGAACTAGAATCTATTGCAGGGGTAGGCAACCTAAGGCCCGTGGGCCGGATGCGGCCCAATCACCTTCTCAATCCAGCCCGCGGATGGCCTAGGAACCAGCATGTTTTTACATGAGTAGAATGTGTGCTTTTATTTAAAATGCATTTCTGGGTTATTTGCGGGGCATAGGAATTCTTTCATATTCCCCCCCCCCCAAAAAAAATATAGTCTGACCTACCACATGGTCTGAGGGACAGTGAACCAGCCCATGGCTGAAAAAGGTTGCTGACCCCTGATATCACAAACATTCCAGATGTTCCCACCTTCAATCCTTGGCATCTCCAGGTAAAGCTGGGAAAGACATGTGTCCGAGAGCCTGGACTGCCACCTACCAGTCAGTGTAGACAATATTGGGCTCGATCAGTGAATGGTCTGACTCTGACAGCATCCTTTGCTTTCACCACCTGAGAGCTGGTGTAGCAAAGTACTGAATTGCAAGAGCTGTTAGCAGGGAAGTCCCTGATTTAAATCTTGCTCTGCCCTGAGTTCACTTGGTGGGCTTAAGCAAGCCACAGTTCCCTAAGTCTCAGTCACCCTAGCTGTGAAAGGCAGATAAGAAATTTCTATCTTGTCAAGGTTGTTGCAGAGATTATGCGTGTGAAGCACTTTAAACAGGTGAAATGTGCTATCTAAATGCTAAGTAGCATTGTAACTCCCTGTTTCTATGAAACTCCAGGGTGTCCTATTATATATATATATATAACTTGCATTGTTGTCTGCACACCATGTCTCAGTGGAAATGCTTATGCATTTAGCCATCAAGATATCTTCTTTGTTCCCATGTCACCAATGTTTTCTTAATATCTGAAGTACAGTAATTGAGATTTTCTTTTTTTGCTTGAAGCGTCTACTGTATATTGAAAAGTCACTTTTCTTCCCTTTCCGCATGTTGTCTTCTCTTGATGCTGTTGTACTCCTTATTAGATATCGGTGTGGTCTTTGATATGGTTTCTGAAGTTTTGCTCTCTTGCATTTTCCCTCTCCTTCCTAATTAAGTGGTGTACTGCCTACTGTACATCAAAGGCTGAGCATTTCCTAAAGAGTAACTAGTTAAGCATGAAAGCTAATTGAACACATGACCTAATTATTGGATAGTCTCCAAGCCATTGCTTTTCCTTTATTTCTGCAGGGTTTTTGCTTTTAAAGCTATAGCAAATGCTAATTACTGTTGTAAAAGAAAGGGGGAAATATGCTGGGGAAAATGTTTCCATTTCATGGTTTGGAAATGAAATGGCTTTCTTTTCAAAGGTTTTCAGCATATATAACTCCATTCTAATAACTCTCTCCCAAGGTTGATGTTTTGAATTTAGTACATGTAAGGTTAAAAACTTTCAGTGCAAGGCTTGGGCAAAGCCCAGCAATTTCCCATATTGGATCACAAGTTTCCTAGTGAAATTTAAAGCTCCCAATATTTGAACTTTCAGTATTCAATCACACACGTATTCAAAAGACTCGTACTAGCTTTCGAAAACATAAGAACTAGCCTTAATAAATGCACCACTTCTCTATCCCATTTAAATCAGTGTACCATTTCTATCTCTGTCCACTATTAAGTGTTTAATATCAAATGAACAATTTAGAGTCTGATTCCTGCCACATGAGGGTGTAGCAGCATGGAGCACTTGCTATGAGTCCCAGTGGAGCTCTCCTCCCTTAGCATGACAATGTAGGATGTGTCCATGTGCCAACCATTACCCCAAATTTTGTGGCCCCACTCAGCCTTCTAGCTCCAGTTAGAATTTCATTTAACCCTGAAGCTCTAATCAGATTTTGTCCTATGCTCTTGATTGGAAAGCGAGGACTGGGTTGGATGGAAAATGAAGTTCAACATTCAATTCTGGCTAATGACTAGCATGATGTGCAAATGTACAGAGAAGAGCTCCACTGGGCCCTTTGGGTATTTATCTGGTTGTGTGTAGCTAATTCTTTGAAGCTGGAAGGAGCTCTGTGCTCCCCATTCCCCTCTGGAGTGGATGGGAAGAGATTGGAAGGTTTCACGTCTAATTCCAAACAATGGCTTAGCATTGTTGTGGTTCCGAGCACATGGGACAGCAACATGGAAACAACAGTCAGTCCCTTTATGGAAAGTGGTGGAGCTGGTCAGCTGGAGGAGTGAAGGCCTTGGATAGGCATATCTTAGGTATAAGAGTGGAGAGATAAGGGAGGGGGGAAAGGTATGGAGGGTTTTGAAGATAAATACAGTGGTACCTCTAGTTACGAACTTAACTCGTTCCGGAGGTCCGAGGTACTGGAGGTTCTTAACTAGAGGCGTGCTTTCGCTAATGGGGCTTCTTGCTGCCGCTGCGCCACCCGTACACAATTTCCGTTCTCATCCTGTAGCAAAGTTCTCAACTCGAGGTAACTCTTCCAGGTTAGCAGAGTTTGTAACCTGAAGCGTTTGTAACCCGAGGCGTTTGTAACTCGAGGTACCACTGTACTGGATCTGGGAGCAGACAGGAAGCTAGTGTAGAGATTTACCACAAAAATATATGATTGGGGTATGGCTGTAAAAGTGGATTAAACAAACTCATGGAGAACAGGCTGAAAAAATGGCGAGGCGGCTTGTTTACTGGAAACCAAATCATGGGATGAAGTGATGCAGTGACTTTTTGAAACTGTGGGATAACAGCTTCTCCTGAGACATGACGGGAATCACCAACAGTTGCAGGAATAAAGGATACAACACTATATATGGATGAGGAAACATGGGAAAAATTGTCACATGCAGGAAAGAATAAGGATTGCAGCTGAAGTTCCTCACTTGAAACTTTATAAATTACCTATTAAACCGACACAATTGAAATCACAAGATGGTAGCTGTTATATAAGGGACTACCGTAGCTGGCCCGGCCACGCGTTGCTGTGGCTTAGTCTGTGAAATGGGTCCTCAGAGTCCCCCTTCAGACTACCCTGATCTTCAGAGTCCCCCTTCATTTAGTTGAAATGTTTTACGCGTTGCTGTGGCCATCCCTGGGAGTCCCCCCAAGGGTGTCCCAAGGGATGAGGTATCTCGCCTCCTCCTCCCTCCTCCCCCGACTGTTCCCTGTGACTGTTCCCAGGGTGCCCTGATCCATCACCTATCCCTCCCCCTCCTCCCCTCATTGCCCGGCTCATCCCTGTGAGCCCCCCTGTCCTGACCCATGAAGTATCCCGCCCCCTCTTTTCCCCACCCCCCGGCTGACTCATGAGGAATCCTGGCCCCTCTCCCCCACCTGTCGGCTCATTCCTGTTATTTCCCCCACCCTGTCCCGATCCATGAATTTTTCCGTCCCCTCCTCCCCCCACCCCGGGGTCTGGGCTGTGGCAGGGGCGGCGGTGTCATCGGGGGCCTGCATGACTTGCTGTGTTTATGCGGCAGTGGGTGAGTCCGGCCTGTGGGGTGGTGGTAATGGTGGGTTCTGGTGGCAGTGGTGGGGTGAGGCATGTGGTGGAGGCGGTGGAGGCGGCGGCAGCGGAGGTAGTGGAGGTAGCAGCGGCCGTGGGGTCTGACCTGCCTTGGGTTGTTTTGGAGCGGTGGCGAGGTACGGTTTGTTGAGAAGCACTGCCTAAGATGGAGAACCAGAAATCTTGCAATATAGGCATGTTTTCATATCAAAAAAGGAAAGCATTTCTGGAGGGTTTATTGGAAAGAGCTAGACAAGAGTGAAATATAGCCATTGGGCTGTTTTGTGCTGTTTTTCATGCATTCTACAGCAATGATATGACATCTTTGAACCAAACCAAGAAACTTGCAAAATCATTTTAATGGGAAAATCCTCTTGGTCTTGCTGTCCTGCTGACAAATTCAAGCACTGCAGGCAAAGTGACCTTGAGATGGAAGAATCTGGGGCAAAGAGGAAGTTGGTGCCAAAGTCTAAAAGGACAGAGCGACCAATAACCACAAGTCATGTTCTCCAGGCTGTAAAGGAGTTTTGTTTGGGGTTAGCTTTTCTGGTTTAAAGAATTGAGTATTCTTGTTAGAATTTGAAAGCTCCGTATAAGGGAACTTGGGAGGCAAGCATAATAGCATTTAAAAGGCACTTAACGTAAACCACTAAAGTAGTTATTAGATACTCAGAACTGACCCATCTGTATCTTGCAGGTGCTTTCCCTTTGGATAAAACAGCTGAATCATTACAGTGCTGAGGTTTTGAAATTCTCCAGAGTTATTTCTTAATAAAAGCTGAGGTCAAGATTGCATTTATAGTACAGGTAACAGTTTAATATTTGTTGTCCAACTGCTGGAAACCACAGGAGGGGAGAATGCTTTTGTGCTCGTGTTCTTCTTGCTGGTTTCCCACAGGCATCTAGTTGGCGACTGTGAGAACAGGATGCCGAATATGATGGACTATCCTTATGTTTTCCTCAACCATTTAGGCTACACACAATTACATTTGTTTTCTGGGCCAGTCTATGGGAGTCTTCTTCAGCTGCCTCTGACAGCTTAGCTAGCATGGGGGTACGTGGGACATGTTTATTCTAAGAACAACTTACAGAGACATATTAGTCCACTGCAGCAGAAGCAAAGAGTCTTGAAGCACCTTGAGGACTAGCAAATTTATTATGATACTGTATAAGGTTTCATGTAGCAGAGTTCATTTCATCAGATACATTGGCTGAAGTGGACTCTAGTCCACAAATGCTTAAACCATAACAACTATGTTTTGTCTTTAATACACTTCAAATAGTCATTCTTAAAGTTCTTTTAATTTTTTTTATCCAGGGTACGCAATAGGTTTCGCCATGCTTTCTTGCAATAGCAATCAAGTAGTTTAATGTTTTTTAACCTATAAAGCCCTAAAGAGTGGATTGTCTTTAGAGAAGGCTTAATCAGGCTAGAGTAACCGTTATTTATTGTGTACAGTACTGTCTTCTGTCATAAAATTTGGTCATGCAAATCACAGTTTCCACTATGTACATGAAATACTCATTTCTACTGGTCTTGAAATTCTGTTCTTGTTGACCAAAGGAGATTTAAATGTGCAAGTGGGAGGCTGCTGAGTTTAGGACCTAAGATTTCATTGTAATAAATTGCCTCATTATAAAGCTGCTAATGTGTTGTTTTTAGTGGTCAGGGACAGTGATGGATTGATATCCAATCAAGATTTTCAGCTGAGAGGGCATATCTGTGTGTTTCTGTGCTCTGCACTTGTGAAGACATGTGGAAAGGCTTAATATCAGAAGAACGTAGTGAAAGGGTTAAGTAGTTTAAATCCGATCCACATTTTCCTGTAATTATACTCTAGCCTCTAGTGTTTTAAAACACTTTTGCTTTGTGGCAAAAGAAGGTCTCAAAGCAAACTGTGGGTGAAATATGTATTTTGTGTGGAGCTACTCTGACTGTGACTTGTGTGCGTAATAGCCAACTAGGGTAAATGAAGCTGAATGTTACTCAAATAGGAATGGGGTTCAGCACTAGAAGCTGTTTGTTTCTTTGATGCTGTGAAAAATCCCAGCTAGGTGTGCAGCTGATTCTTGTGTGTGTTTATTCAGAAATTACGCCCCGCTCAGCACAAGGGAGTCTCTCCACAGAAAATGTGCTTGCTTTCCCTTTCTGCTGTGGCTTAGAGCACTGGTCTTCAACAGATGGGCTGAGATCCATTAGTGGGTTATGACCTGATCCAAGGTGGATTACAACAGGAGCAGTACCAACATGCAAATATATGGCAAAAGATTAAGCAATGGACCCCCAAATTCATGTTTGGGTCCTCAGTCTGAAAAGGTTGAATATACCTTTTTTAGAGAACTGATGAGCTCACTTAACCCAACTCTTACCCTGGAATTTGCCAAGTTGTTGCAACTGAGCAATTTATGACCAATGTCCATTCAGCGCTCCCCCAAAAGTCCTCTATAACCTTCCAGGATAATGCACATTTTGAGAGTTATGAAAGCTGACCTAAAATTCTGCTATGTTACTCATACCTTGTGATTATTTAATTATTTAATTTCAACAATTTAACTGCAATAGTCTGTATGTGGTATGCAGAAAATACAATATAGAAAAGGTAAAAATCTGTTAAAACTATATGATCAAACTTCAGTTAGAATGCCTGCTGGAAGAAAAACAAATCTTCAGTAGGCTGCAGAAATTGGGGGCCTGTCTGACGCGGGTGGCGCTGTGGGTTAAACCACAGAGCCTAGGGCTTGCCGATCAGAAGGTTGGCGGTTCGAATCCCTGTGACGGGGTGAGCTCCCGTTGCTTGGTCCCAGCTCCTGCCAACCTAGCAGTTCGAAAGCACGTCAAAGTGCAAGTAGATAAATAGGTACCGCTACAGCAGGAAGGTAAACGGTGTTTCCGTGTGCTGCTCTGGTTTGCCAGAAGCGGCTTTGTCATGCTGGCCACATGACCTGGAAGCTGTACGCCGGCTCCCTCGGCCAATAACACGAGATGAGCGCTGCAACCCCAGAGTCGGTCACAACTGGACCTAATGGTCAGGGGTCCCTTCACCTGACCTCAACTAGAAGGGAATTCTGTAACATTGGGCCCATTGCTGAATGTAGCCCCCCCTCTAAATCTCTTGTCTGAATTAATATTGCACAGAGTATCTGAGAGGTGGGGTGGGGTGGGGTGGGGGGAGAGCCGTGTCAGGTCAAATACTTAGTCACTCAAGGCTTTAAAAATTGATTGCATTAATAGCTGTTGCTGTGTTTTCATCCACTGAATTATTTTAGCACATTGAAGGTATAGTTTATCAGGCTCTGCTGTCTTGGATTCCTTTCAAACCCCCAGTAACATTAGTCACCATTTTCGTGTACTGACCTCTGAAGTCTTACCTAATGTTTATGCTGATTTCTACTAATCTAATTGAGAAAATGGAAGCAAAGTTTGGACTGAATTATTCAACTTCCTTTGCTTTAATAGCTCGTGAGAACCACCGTTTCCTCTGTTACCCTCTTTTGTGTTTCGGGGGGGGGGGAGTATATTTGAAGAATATGTTTCCCCCCCCCTCCTATCGCCACCACCAAGTTTGTTCTTTAAATTTGTTGTTTTATTCCAATATCAGTAATGTGCTTTTGTCTTTAAACTTCACCCAGCCTTTGCCATTCTTTCTTCTGTAGTATTGCCATTATGAGCACTGGCTGCCCACTTCCTGTTGAGCCAGGTTCAGGTTCCTTGTACTAATTTGCAAAGCCCTAAGAAACTTAGGTCCAGGGCACCTCAGGGTCTGCCTAAATCCTTCTATCCCAGCCTCATCACTGAGATCATCTGCAGGATTTTCATTGGCTGTCCCCTGAGCTGGCAAGGCTTATTTGATATCAACACGAAGTAGAGCCTTTGGTGTAATTGGCCCAGTTCTGTGGAATGCTCTGCCAATTGAGGATCAGCAGACACCTTTAAACACCTGCTGAAAACATTTCCATTCTGGCAAACTTATGCAAGCATCTTTCCATAATAATTAGTTGAGGGTCTCTGGTTTATTTTTATTTTTGTTGAAATAATTTGTGTTGGGTTTTCAAGAATAAGTAAATACATAAGCAGATGAAGTTTTCTGTTCAATAAAGTACGTTGATACAACTGCAATGCATCATTTATACTTCCCTCACTCAGATAAACCACTATAGCAAATAAACAAATAAAATAATTGAAACAAAACTAGATCCCCCTCCCTCCCCCTGCTACCAACAATCCTTTGAAAGCCCTGTTACTCCTCAGCAGATAAGTGTAGCAAAGAAATAAGTTTACATACAAGTCAAAATTCATACCAAAATGCATGTATCAAAAGAGCAGCTTAATTCAAGACATCCAAACCATCATATAATGTGAAAGAGGAGATAAATCATTAATTTTAGCAGCAACAAAGGTAACAAAATCATATCACTCTCCTACAAAGCAATCATTCTTTGCTTGTCTCCTAATTACTTTCAATTTATTTGTACATTTTCCCACTATAGCTAACCTCAAGACTCATTTTTATTTGTATGTCTATTTAGTATATAGAGATAATAATGTAAAATGCTTTGATATTTTATGTGCTATAGTGGTATATAAATATTTTTTGTAAATAAAATAATTTCCCAGTTTTATCACTTTTGCATTTTACAGATTGCTAACACAGCTATTGTGGAATTTCTAGCATTGATGATAAGGTGCATTTTTTGAAGCAAATTCTAATTAGAAGTGTTCCTTGGTGGGGGCTGGTCCATCTTGCAGTCTAAGGAGGAAAAAATGACTCCCCGGTGAGCTATGTGTGTGCATCAAGCTGCATGAAGTCTCACAGCCTGAACTGAATCTACAGTACTGATGAGTTTACATTCAGGAAATGAGGAGCCACATGTAGCCTGAAACTTTAAAGAGCTCTTAAAATAGAAAAATAAAAGAGGAAGGGTAAAATGTCACAGCTGCATGGCAATTATGCAGTGTACTGACTAAGAAGGTTTTAAAGTTGTGTCCTGGTGTGTACTTAAAATCCTGTTACGGTGTTTCATGTTATATATTCCTCCAAGGGTCCCAAATGTCTTAGGAACTAGAGAATAATGAGACAGGAGAAGTAGATTCTGTAGTTTGTATCCCTTCCCCTTCTTGATTAAAAAGAAAGAAAGAAATATATTTATATATTGTGTCAGGCCTTGAAAAATTGCTTTGCTTACCAGAAGTAGAATGGCAGGATTTGAGGGTAGCTAAGGAGAAAGCTACAGAATCTGTTAGCTGAAGCCTTACCATAGTAAACCTGGCAATAGTCCCTGACAATTCTGCATGTGATAAGGATTTTACAAACATGAATGGAATTATATAACATAATATTGCTTTGCTCCTTTGTTATTCCATATCACAAAAAGACAGAAAGAGAGAGATTTATCATATTTGGGATGAGGATTATTGGAAGTGCCTTATTCCATGTACCATCCAGGTAACATCAATTTGTACTTTTGAATCTGAGCAAGATAAAGCAGTTTATTTTTCTGCAGTCACCTGTGCTTTATGTCCGTTTTCCACCTGCAAATGGCAGTAAATAATAGCTCAGTTTGAATTGTTTCCACTCCTAATAAGAATCTGTAGGTGATGCCTACATTAACACATCACATTGTTGATGTTCACAGATATCATGACCGAGACTTGGAAGTAAACTGATTAAAATTTAAGTCTCCTGGTGCTGAGCTACAGTACTATTGACTTACTACCTCCTTAGCCCAATTGCTCTTTTGGCCTTGATAAAACGTTAGCATGGTCTTGCCTAGAAATTACTCTGTGTTCACATATATTCAAATTTCAGGCCATATATGGATTCAAATTGCACTCATTTCACACGCTAGCAAGGTTATGCTCAAAATTCTCCAAGGCAGGCTTCAGCAGTATGTGGACCGAGAACTCCCAGAAGTGCAAGCTGGATTTCGAAGGGGCAGAGGAACCAGAGACCAAATAGCAAACATGCGCTGGATTATGGAGAAAGCTAGAGAGTTCCAGAAAGACATATACTTCTGCTTCATTGACTATGCAAAAGCCTTTGACTGTGTCGACCACAGCAAACTATGGCAAGTTCTTAAAGAAATGGGAGTGCCTGATCACCTCATCTGTCTCCTGAGAAATCTCTATGTGGGACAAGAAGCTACAGTTAGAACTGGATATGGAACAACTGAGTGGTTCAAAATTGGGAAAGGAGTACGACAAGGTTGTATTTTGTCTCCCTGCTTATTTAACTTATATGCAGAATTCATCATGCGAAAGGCTGGACTAGATGATTCCCAAGCCGGAATTAAGATTGCCGGAAGAAATATCAACAACCTCAGATATGCAGATGACACAACCTTGATGGCAGAAAGTGAGGAGGAATTAAAGAACCTTTTAATGAGGGTGAAAGAGGAGAGAGCAAAATATGGTCTGAAGCTCAACATCAAAAAAACTAAGATCATGGGCACTGGTCCCATCACCTCCTGGCAAATAGAAGGGGAAGAAATGGAGGCAGTGAGAGATTTTACTTTCCTGGGCTCCTTGATCACTGCAGATGGTGACAGCAGTCAGTTCATCAACAAGCCTGATTTAATGAAGCATGTCCTAACTGTAGTATCCAAATCACTGTAGAGTGGCCAGCACTTTATTCATTTTTCTGTTGGTGGGAAAGGGCAGTTGTATGGATCTTAAGGTGTTTCTGAGGCAATAGCCAAATACAATTGGTACAAATATTCAGTTTGATTGTATAGTGAAGTGGAAGCAAGTTCCTTTAGTGTTCTTTGGAAGAATAACTTAAAAGTACTGTAGTGAGTTAATGAGAACTGGCTCTTATAGTCCATCACAAGATGCTATTAAGCAAGATTGGTGCGATTGATGAGTGTTCCCTATACTTTAAAATAGTGCCTTAATGACTTGGATTTTTTACTGAAATTGTGAGTAGCCAGAATTGTCTTAGTAGATATCTGAATTTGGTTACTAAATTATCCTCACATTCATAGACAAAGTCATCCAAAAAACATCCCAAATTACTTCTGTGAAGGTTATGGGGTAAACTTTTGGTAGAAGTTTGGCTGAAATGGTAGAATTTGCTATGGTTTGCCTACAGTTTGGACTAGGGGTGTTAAAAACCTCATGCCCAAGGGTCAATCGAAATGTCTATTTGAAACAAAGAAGGAAAAATAGACAATGGGAGAAAACAAAATATCAGAGGAGGCAACAATGCAAGGCAAGGAAGGAGTCCTTTGAAGATGTTCAAATAAATTTGTCGTGATGCACAATGTTTGAAGGGACAGCTATAAAAGCAAGCATTTAAACAGTTATTTAAAACAAAAACTTTAAAATATATGTCATTATAACAGATGGTTATCATTTATACTAATCTTTGTATTAATAATATTACAGATGAAATCAGTAACATTTTTCCCAAAGTAAAGGTTACACATCCTAAAGATTATTAAGACCACAGAGGGGGGAGATGCATAGTATTACATTTAATTATATAGAACATTCTTTTTCTATTTCTGGGAACACCAGACACCATGCCATGTAACAAATTGCATTTTAAAGTTACAGCTTCCTGACCTTCAAAAGTACTTTGATGTTTGTGATGTTTGAGAAATGCAAGCAGACTGACTCGTGAGTCCTGGCAAGATGGGGGCACTGTGGGTGAGCAATTCCCGAGTCCAGATAATTGATCAGCTGCTTGCTTTCATTGGGGTCTTGTTCTCCTGAAAGAACAGGTTTGTAGGCTGGGGTGCACCTGGATGCATCTTTGTCACAGGTGATCTCAGTGTCTAGAAGTGCCTTTTACCAGTTTTGACTGGTTAATACAACTATGGAGGTTCTCTGGACTGGTTTAACCTGGGCAGCTATTTATTTTCCATCTACTGCAGGCACCCCCAGCCTGTGGCCCTCCAGATGTTTTGGCCTACAACTCCCATGATCCCTAGCTAACAGGACCAGTGGTCAGGGATGATGGGAATTGTAGTCCAAAACATTTGGAGGGCCGAAGGTTGGGGATGCCTGATCTACTGGTAAGCTCCATATTGGATTCTGGGATTGTCCTTGAGATGACCTGGAAGCTTCAGCTAGTGCACAGTGTTGTGACTTGAATGCTCACTGTGGCAGAGTATCACCATTATTTTACATTGCTTTTGAAAGAATTATGTTCACTGTTGAACAGAAATGTTTGTAAGAAAAGCTATCCCAGTGAACTTGTTCCCACTGTGTTGTAAGCTAGACAAAGCACGTGTTTCTAGGAGCGGTTTTATCATGTCGTAGTAAAGAATCTAAACCCTTTAAAATAGGGATTCAGTTGACTAGTTACCTTTTGTTCTTTTACTTTCTCTTGAGCCAGTGTTGATGAAGTATATACATGTCATGACTAAGCAGTGAGGGGAAGGTCATGGAACTATATTGGATTCTGCTGTGCAAACATCTTTACTGTTTCTCCTACGTATTGTGGTATAATCAATGTTTCTGGGTTAGAGAATATATCCTTACAACAAAAGTGCCTTCTGTTCTATAACCATGATGTTCTGTGTGCCTAGTGAAGGGGAAAAATTCAAAGCATTTATTTCCATTGCTCCTTCTAATTTTCACTCTCTTGGATAATTAGCTGGAACTCATTAAAGCAAGATTTCCCTCTGGCTTTGGAGTCTCTGAAGGGGTGATCTAAAGAGAATTCACAGCCATACAGAAAAAGAACTTGGTTTATTCCGTACAAATGTAGATTAATTTAAACTGTAATGTGAGATGATTGGAAGATATAACAAGTAGTAAATTTGCCTGCCTCATCCCTCAGGCACCTACAGTTTAACTCTATAATCTGGCTTAGCTACACATCTCAGTTAAACATGCAAGAAGGGATAAAACAATTGATGATTATTACCTGTACCACTAGTATTAAAGGATAATTGTCTCCCTTAAATTAATAAGAACTTGCTACTTATATTGTATAAAGCTTTTTTGAAGTTCCACTTGCTTGAATTGTGTTAATACATCTGGCCTTGCATATCTAACTCTCCCTTCCCCCATTAATAAATTTAGAACTTAGTTCCATGTTTAGTCTCTTTCTGGAATGCTTTGGTATTGCACATAATTACTAATAGTATAATATTTATCTGTGTATGTTATTTCTAAACTGGCAATTATAGCACTTCTAATGCTGAGCTATAATTGCTGTTTCTGCATCAGAATTCATAATAGGCTCTCTAGTCAAATGGCAACATACCAGGCACAGTATTAAATTGGCTAATGTAGAGCATTTTCTATAAAGATTTATTTCTATTTTTGTGCCCCATTAGCTATTTATTTCAACCCTATGAAATTATATAGTGAGAATAATGACACTTTCCAAGAGCTGTTAGAAAGCATTAATAATATAAACTTATGAAAATGTGAATGAAATATTACTTAAATGTTGATGTGTCTCACTGTGGCCACAGCAAGGAAAGTTTTTCTGCTCTTTAGGGGAAGGGTGCTGACTCAAGTTCTATACATTTGTTTTGTTACGGGGCAACCTGATGACTTGTTTTCACTAAACGGCCTTGGTCCTGTATACCTGAAGGAGCGTCTCCACCCCCATCATTCAGCCCGGACACTGAGATCCAGCACCGAGGGCCTTCTAGCAGTTCCCTCACTGCGAGAAGTGAGGTTACAGGGAACCAGACAGAGGGCCTTCTCAGTAGTGGCACCTGCCCTGTGGAACGCCCTCCCAGCAGATGTCAAGGCAATAAGTAACTATTTTACTTTTAGAAGACAACTGAAGGCAGCCCTGTTTAGGGAAGTTTTTAATGTTTGATGCTGTACTGTTTTTAATATTTGGTTGGAAGCCACCCAGAGTGCTGGGGAAACCCAGCCAGATGGGTGGGTTATAAATAATATATTATTATTATTATTATTATTATTATTATTATTATTATTATTAAAGTTATGCATTGTGATGAATTATTAGTAATGAAGGGGATGATTGGCAATGTTTAATGATGCTGAAGTGATAGCAGGGATTTTTATTTTTGATGCATAAATTAAAAGTTATTTCTATAACTAATTGAAGATAAAATATAAGGGGTGGGGTAAAACTGTGTAATAATAATAATAATAATAATAATAATAATAATAATAATAATACCCTGCCCATCTGGTTGGGTTTTCCCAGCCACTCTGGGCAGCTCCCAGCAGAAGAGTAAAACACAGTAAAACATCAAACATTAAAAACTTCCCTAAACAGGGATACGGTTGTGTTAGTAATCTGATCCTGTATGGTAAAGCACAAAGCATGTATTCAAGAATTCAGGGTGAATTGCTTGCTTGTGGATGTTGACTGTCACCTACATAGCCTGGTAGATAGTGTTGGGAGGAGTCAAAGGTCATGGTGCATGTTGGCACCATTGGCATGGGGAAATGTGTAGCTGTGAGGTCCTGGAAGCAAAATTTAGGTTGCTAGGAAGGACATTGAAGGCCAGGACCTCCAAGATAGCTTTTTCTGAAATGCTCCCTGTTCCATGTGCAGGGCCATCTACACAGGTGCAGCTTTGTAGTCTCAGTGCATGGATGAGACAGTGGTGTCAGGAAGAGGGGTTTGGATATGTTAGGCATTGGGGACATCCTGTGGCAAGCCAGGCTTTACTAATGGAATAGGCTCTACTTGAACAAAGATGGAGCCAGACTGTTGGCATTTAAAGTGTTAAAAGGTGGCAGAGCAATTTTAAACTGATCCTGGATGGGTGTGTGTGTGTGGAGCTGACAGGAGCGGCGGAGGAGGGTCCAGTTTGGAACAAAGTTCTCCTCTGGGATGAGAGTGATAAAACTGATGAAAATTAAAATAGGGAAGTGTAGAACTAGGCATGGTGAACAGTGTTAGAAACTGAGATATGAAAGCTAGGAGCTAAATGGCACCTGAAACCTAGGTTATGGGCACAACAGTGTGTCTAGGTGCACTTTTTTATAACAAGAATACAAAGCTGACAATGAATGAACTGCAGCTAAAATAGTATGTTCATTTTTCAAATGGTCTAATCCTTTCCCTGCCCACCCCCCTAATATTCTTAACAGGGTCTCTTCTCCAGCCTTCAAAGAGTAGCTGGAAGAAGGGAGGCAGAAAAAGGTCCTCCTTTCCTTCCACTCTGCAGTTTTAATTTGAAATCTTAGGCGCAATACTGGGCCCAGAGCTCAGAAACGGCTCGCGCTAATGAAATTCCGTGTCACAAAATGCACCTGGACCAATGGGAGTTTTGAACACTGATTGTGAGTACAGGGGCACAGTACAGAAATTCAGAGAGGCCACAATCTAAGTGCCAGAGACACTTGAAAAGAGAGACTGTATACAAGTGTTTAGACTCATTGTTAAAACCATGTTTATGGAAGACAGTCTTACTCGGCTACAAGTGATCGCCGAAGAAGAACAACAAGAACAAGAAGAACAAGAACAAGAACAAGAAGAAGCTAGTAGCTTCTGGGCCAAGATGGATGAACTGGAGTGCTTAATCTTAGAGGAAGGCATTGATATAGTGGGCATAATAGAAATCTCATAGAATAGAGAGAACTTGTGGGATACATACTGCACAAGGCATTCTAGTGCTTGTAAACAGACATGTGACAACCTTGCTAATGCTCCCTGATAACTGAACTGTGGTGGTGGTTTAGTAATTTCCTCTACAAAGCAAAATGAGGTAGAAGTTAAGAACTGAAGTAAGGACTTACTTCATCATGAGAATGCTTAGAATTTTAGTGTAAGTTCCATTGGGTTCACTGGGGCTTACTCTCTAGTGCATGTGCTTAGAGTTGCAGCCTTCAGAAACCTTTTAAAAATTTAGTAATCTCAGTACATTATTTATTAAAATGCTGCTAAAAACAACAACCCTACAGCGAAGGGCTCAATCCAGCCAAGCTAAGCACCTGCATTAACTTCAGTGGGAGTGTTAAGCTAAAATCTCTTTCCATTGAAATAACTGAAACTTAAAAATGCTTAACGGTTTCGTAGTGTTGAACAGGAATAATTACAACACCGTGAAAATTTTAGTATGTCAATAGTGATCTAAACTAGCAGTTATCCCACCCCCCACCCAATATGCAGGTTTCCTTGTTGTAAAATGATTTAGATTCATGTTAGAATGACATTACTGGCATAATTTCCAGTTCTAAACCTACACATGTATTTTAAGTATATAAATGAACAAATCTGTGTGACTTGTTTTAGTTTTGTATAAATATGTTTATGGAATCTTGCAGTGAAGCTGCCTTATATTTCATCAGATCATTGGTGTGTTTAGCTAGTAATTACTCTTTTACCTGGCAGCAGCTTTCCAGAATCACAGGCATTTATTTATTTTTTTGCCTATCGTCCCTGCAGTTCTTTTGAACTGCAGATGTTGGGAGACAGAGCCTTGTTCACGTGAAGCTTGTAATCTGTCACGGGGAGCCTTGACTTTTGTTTGATTGGGAGTCACCTCAGTTACAATAGTGACTTTCTCCAAACATTTCCTGGAGCTTTATGGAAGTGAAAGTTCCATCTACTTTTTTGCATTATTGCCCAACAATGTTTTGGAAATACCTTCTTGGCACAAGACTCCAAATTCAGTGAAAATCTTCTTTGGGTTGCGGGATGGGAAGCTGACAAAACACAAAATGCTACAGACAATTTCTGAGAATAAAGGTTTTCATTACTTTTGCATGGTTTTCTTTTCTTTTAGTTGTTCTTTGGTGCCATTCTCCTGTTTCTGGCTAAAGCTTTAGACAGGGACATGAGGCATCCCTCCTCTTGGCTAGATTTTTCTTGCATGCCGTGTAGGTTCCAGTGGTGGGTTTGTTCCTTCTTCCTCATTCCTCTTTTGAAAACTGAAGAAGACCTTCTATTACTTCTCTTTTGTCCTAGCTGTGTCTGACAGGAAAACTCTTTTTTTATTTAAGTGGTGTAATTCACCCAATACAATTCTTGGCTGGCTTTTAACACTGCCTCCCCATAAAGAGCTGTAGCATAGTACAGTAAGTCACTTTCAAGGTATGGCACAGCTGTGGGAACAAGGTCTCTTCAACAAATGGCTATAGCTTTTTGCCTCATCTTCCAGTAAATTGTATTCTGTTTGCTGAATATTCACAAAGGCACCATGCAAGGATGGATTCTTGTATAAGCTTTTTGGAAAAGAGCCCTGACCACTGCAAGGAACTTCTGTGTCGCCTCCATAAATTGAACAGAATAAGGCATTCAGAGATGCCACCAGTGGTGTCTTTAATCTTGTCTCAGAATGACATGGTACATTAAAGAAGGGTTGACGCACCCAGTAAGTAAACGTTGTATGTCTAAAGAAAATAGTATTGCAAGAAAACACAGGGCTTGTAGGAGCCAACAAAGGTTTCCCTAGAAGCCTCCAGGGGTTGCCATTGTGGAGCACTTGGGAGGCCAGTATCCCAAGTGTGGGAACAGTGGGAACAGCAAGGAAAACTTGCCTTGCCTACCTTTTTGGGTTCATCGTTGCAGATTGGGTCCAAAGAGGGTAATTGAACAGGAAGTGAAAACTGTGACAGGTAGGATGTGAGTGAGAGGGGCATTGAGAATCTGGCGTGACTCAAATAATCTGAGTTAAGCAATATAGCCAAAACTTATATTCATAAGGCTATACCGAAGGGACTCCATACACGTTGCCCAGGCTTGCACCCCAGAGAGGACAATTTGGTGCTGCTAACATGGCAAAAACAACATGGGAGGCAGCAGTTAAAAGTTACCCATCTCAGCAGTCAGAGCAGGTGCTGTGATTCTCCAGTGGTTTGACTTCACCCGTAGAGCCGCACTCCATTGTCTCCATTGTCTCTCAAGATGGATGCCAGCAACAATACCCAAGTATATGTGTAACATGAGTCTTTCTGCCTCTCTTTGATATGGATCCCTCAAAAGATGCTGCCAAGTTATATTCACCTGAGCTATTAGATAGGAACCTGGATGTACCTTCGAGTCATGCAGTATCTCCTGTTGTGAGCTATTCATCATTTCCTGTTTAGTCATTGTGAGCTCAAACTAACACTGAGTTGAGAATTCCTCTCCACCTTTGCAGCCCCCTTTGCATGCTGTGAAAACAGGAAAGCATTTTGTGTGGGTAAGAGAAATGCTTAAAAATTTCTGAATATCTCACTGGGAGGCTAGGGGTGCTGGCTGTTCTACCCTTTTCTATTTTCAAACTTCATTATACTGCTTCCATAAACAGCAGTCATGTGAACCACCATGTTCTTCCACATTATGCTATGCCATAGTATCATTCTAGTGCCGAACATTCCATAAATATCTGTGTGAAATTGTGGGAAGGAGGGAGGGAAGGAATGGTGGTCACTGACCATTGCAAGGAACAATGGAGCAATTATTTTTTAAAATAGAAGGAAGAGAAGAAGAAAACAGGCACCGCCACCACACGCTTTCCTATAAGCCCTCAGCTCTCAATAATTTTAAGAGTTTATTTCTGTCACACTAAGAGAATAGGCTGTTTCTGCTTTCCATTTTGTTCCACTGCCCCTCAGAAAAAAGTATGTGTGTTTCAGCTCAGATTTAGTTCATATTCCATTAATGTACATTTGAAGTTAAAACAATTTTTTTTGCTCTGGCATGCATCAGTTCAAAGAGATCCTTTTGGAGCTCTTTGCAGTGCACTTGAGTTTTCACCAACCTGAGTAATTTGTGGAATTTGTTGCCTCCATCTCAAAGGACCATATAGAAGAGAGCACATGAATGATTTGAGAGCATCACAAAAAGGTTCTGTAAGGTCAGTGTTTCATTCAGATCCCAACACTACTAGCCTGTTGTTTGTGAACTTTAGAGGCATCCCAGCAGCCCAGTCAATGTCTAGTAGCTCAGGTTATATTTTACTTGCTCTTAACTATATCTATGTAACACACGTCTGCCAATGTACTCAAAGTACATATTCTGAAATTATCAAAGCAAGCCCAACAGGGAGACATTTTTCTTCTGTATCCACCAGGAAGTGCTTCTGTATATCTGATCCTTTCAGTAAATACTTATGTTTTTCAAGGCTTCCCCCTCAAAATCCTAACGTCTTTAAGCCTCCTTTGATTCAAATGAAAGCCGAGGGCACGTATGGTGCTCCTGTGGCTGTGAGAATTATGGTAGGATGCAAAGCTTTTCCGGCACTAATCACATGTGAATGAATATTGTGGATTGGCCAAGAAATCCAGATACTGCATTGGGTCCAGATTTTAGATAGGGAAGGAAAAGGGGGAAATCATATAATTTAGTATAATGAGCTTGAAAGGGGCCACACATCATCACCATTGTCTGAATTATCAGAAACAAAATGACTTCACTATAAAGAGTAATTCCCGTTTTCCTCGGGAAGTAAAATGTATAATAAATTCAGAGCAGCTCACAATAAAATGTGGCAAGGAAATTTTTTCAAACCACCATTGGCGTATTTCATTCCCTTTTCATTTCAGGCTGTGATGTGGACATTGAAACCCTTATGTAGAGCTGCTGATCTTGATGTACTTCACTGATTCCTTGTCATCTGCAGCCCCCTGATCTACCACTATAATGTTTCACCTAAAGAAAATAAATGAAAGGGAGCATCAATCAGGAATTTAATTGCATGAAACAGTTGCATAAATTGGCATTTGTCATCTCAGAAGAGAACACATTTATCAGCCTTTTCGCAACATCAGAAGTAAGCAGTGCTTTGTATGTAAAGCACAGTTTGTCCTCAAATGTTTTGACATTCATTTTGATTTTCTGATCTAATGGTTTTTTGATTTTAAAGGGGGGAAATCATTAGGGATTTCTTCCATTCTACTCCATGCTATATCATCATAAAAGGATGTCTTTAAACTTTCATTCTTAAACAAATTTAATTTCTCTGAGAGATTTGCTTTGCATGACTGTGAGTTAAGCTGCAAGAACCATTTGCTAAAGAAAAAAACGTAGTTACACCTTCACCTCCAACCAGCATTGATAAAGTTTTATGGTTGGTGGGAGTTGCTGTCCAACAATATGTGGAGAGCACCACTTCCTTAACCTCTCAGCTCCAAGAAGAAAAAAAAAAATAGGGCCAGGTGGTGCACTCCGGGTTTCCACCATGGCCCTTTTTACATGATTTTTAATACAGAATGTGGTTTCTATATAAAGGTATGAATCTGAGCCACAGCTACTTTGAGAATCATTGAATTAGTAATTGACGTTTATGTGTATATGTGTGTGTGTGTGTGCGTGCGTGCACTAGAGAACCCAGCAGTGCTGCTATTTGTCACGATATGTGGAGCATCTAAAAGACAGAAAATACATATAAGAATCTTTATGCAGGTGCCCTTGAGAATGAGCTTCTGATATAAAAGCACTGATGCATCTCTCTTTTTCTTGGTCAATCTCATTAAGTCTTGTTCCTAAGTATTTCAGCACAGGGGGAGTATAAGAGGAATCCCTAAAATGACATTGAACTCACCTTAACTGGCCTAATCTTTACATCTTTTATATTGGTGTTGCAGTCTGCTTTCTGGGCTCAGTGCAAGATGTTCATTTTGCCCTAGCTGTCTTGAGTCAAACATACCTTAAAGACCATTTCCTTTCATATGATCTATTGTGACCAATAAGATTTTATTGGTATCTTTTAAATATTATCATCTATATATTGTGTTGACTCTCAGGAGCAGAGAGATAGGGTGATTGTTCACAATTATGGGACTTCTTAGTTGTGGCTCATGCACAGGCCATAATTTCAATTGACTTTTAATAGTTCTTTCTTATATATGTGCTTTGCCTGTTTCTAAGCAAGTCCCCTTTGAAATAGGGCAGGGTGCAAAGGTTTATGGATAACTTGGATAATCTGCCAATAAAATATAATCAATTTATGTTAACAATAAACACAGTTGAGGCAATGGAGATGGTGTTGATTACATAACATGAGAGAGAGAGATTGGCACCTAGTACAAAATAGTGCTCAGTGCCTACCTATTAACCTGGTTGACCTACATAAATAACCGATAACAGGAGCTGAAGTGATATGATAAGTTTTCATTGGAAAAGATTTGTACTTGGACACACACACACACACACACACACACACATACATTCAAGGAACTTGCCTGAAAATTCTACCATCAAAGAACTGGAACTATCTTCATCCTCTTCTTACCTGCATAGTTCACTTGACTTAGCACAACCATCCTAGCAGCAACATGCTACTCAGACAACGGCAGGATTGAACCAATGTCATGCATAAGAACTGAGCTTCCCCTGTATGCCGCAAGAGAAATGGGGAAGGAGAAAGTGGTTCAGGGCAGAGGCCACTGCAGAAAGCCAGCATGATGTGATCACGCAGGAATGCGAGAGTATATGTTTGAACAAGACTGTTCAAAACTTTCACATGAAATACTTTATTTTAATTTTCTGGCTACTTCCTACAAATGCAATGTTGGAAGTTTAATTTGTATTATGAAAATTCAGAAGACCTGATTCTCCTTTACCAGAATTAATTTATTTTGTTTTAGTAGAGATCACCTTAAAATATATATAGTAGGAATAGGCAACTAGTGTCCAAAAGGCAAAATGTAGCCCCTCAGCATATTCCTGGTCCTAAAGATTAATATAATGGAAGCTCTCTTCCCAGACAAAACACAGGGGAAAGCTTCCTTTTTCCCTGTTCTTCAGTTTTGAATAGCAAAAGATTCTCTGTTAGAGTTCTCCCTTTTCCATACACGTCAGGTCTGGCTCCCAGGTGTGAGTAACTGAAGTGGCAAGGAGGGATTACTCTGCTCAAGCCTGGCATGTCCAAAGTCCATTTCAGGGGCCTAATCTGGCCTGCCGGTCGGTTTAATCCAGGCCCTGTGGCAGTTTATTTTCTGGGGTAAAAATTCTTTAAAAACCATCACCAACTTAATCCCCCCCAAACCTCAACAACGTCAATCCTAAAAAAAGGTCAACAACTTTGGTCGGCCCTCACGGCCCTTCACTTCATCAAATCTGGCCCTCTTTGAAAAAAGTTTGGACACCACTGACTTAAGCCCTCTAACAGCATTCTCTTATAATGTCAACTCAAAGTTAGGTGCCGTTGAGCTCAGTACAGGTAAGTGGGTGTAGAATAGCAGCCTAATATTGTTTGCAACATCTCCCCCAGTGTGCAAGAGCCCTTTGCCTGTTGCACAACTCACATTCAAATGTCAATGGAGGGGCTAATCTTGCTGGTCCTTCCACAATTCAACTTATGACCCCTGTAAAAAAAAGTGCATCACCTATGATTTACTGGTAGAGAGTTTGTTTCTACTGAAATGTTGGCACACTTCCATTAGTTGTTGTATATGCTTTGTGGTTCTTATTTTTAAAAATGAATGACAGTCCATATAGTTAGCTTAACTTCCAAATTCTTTAAAATTCAATGTTGTGACATTTTCTGTTGAGTAAAGATGAAGAGTGATATCTGAAGCTTTAATGAATATGTTGTCGTTTTTAAAACATTTTCTTCTGTAGAGGTCTTCCTTCTTGCAAAAGCTTTTTATTATGACAGAATATAAGGAACATATCAGTGGAGCACTCAGGCGGCAGAAGTGTAAGAGGCTCTGCCCACACCACAGGGAGGTGTTCCGGTGTACGTCATTGCTTATCCCTGGGTGGAGAAGTGGAGTGGTGGAGTGGCAGTGCTTTGAGGAGCTCCCACCAAGTTCAGTGAGAGCCAGGGCATCCCTGCATGCCACATTGACGATTGGCTCCTCTCCCCCTGGGGGAGAGGCTGAGTGACAATGCTTTGAGGAGTACCCTGGCTCCTGCTGTGTTTGGTGAGAACCAAGCACTCGGAGCAGCAAAGTTGGGGGTGTAGTGGCGCAGGGAGGCGGCAATTCCTGTTTCGCCTCAGGTGGCAAAACTGGAAAGGCCTCCCCTGAAATGTAACATTGACACTTGTTTTACAAATTGGGAGATGGCCTTGGAGACTCTTTCTCTTTCCTCACCCTCTCCGCTCTCTAGACATTTCCCTCCCCCATTCCCTTGGCATTGTTTTACCATGGTTTAAAATTACAAATGCACCATGCCCAGCCAGAGTCAATGCTTCCCTGTTAATGGCCATTTGAATCTATAATTTGATGTGTGATTTGTGGGGAAACTGATTAGTTTTTTTTACCATTATTAGTGTCAGTATATGAAACACTACATCGTAGTTAATGTCAAGGGAGAGGGGATAACATCCTTGAGACAGTATCTCAATTTGAAAACCATGGTTTGTAGAACATCAGCATTATGCAATTTCTTAGGTGTTTTACTTTGGTCATGTGTCAGTAGAAACATTGTAAAAGATGCCCTGATCAATTCCTCCTCAAAGCAAGGGACCACATTTATTATTGGTAATCAATATTTAGTTTTTGTTTTAAATAGCATGTCCAAACGCTGAGCAAAACAGTCGTGAATCCTCCTCACAGATGTTTTTACATCTTGTTACATATATTAAGTAGCAGGTAGTTCCCACAAATACTAGTTGTTTGAATTGCTGAATACTTTTCATTGTGAGATAGGGCACTATTATTCCCTCTTTATGGATGGGAAAATGAGACTTAGAGTGAGTGCTTTGCTATTAGCCCTTATTGAAGTAGCCTCATGATCCAGGCATCCACTCATGATTGGCGCGTCTATTTGCTCCCATTGTGACTGTCATACAAGTGGTTCATTTTGGCAGCAGCCATTGCAGAAATAACATATAAACCTGACCAGTTATTGCATGTCAGAGGTGGGACTTGCATTCAGAACTGGTCCTAGTATTCATTTGGTCAATAACACTGGCTTTTGTGTGTGATGTGTTACACACACACACACCTCTACATATAATTGTGTGGTGAAGCCCTTCTGTTCCACTAAAGATTGAAAATCAGCAGTGTTCCTACTTTAATTCAGTTTCTAAATTGCACTTTGCTTTAATATCATTTGTAGGACAAAATGTAAACAAGTTATGTAATTCTTAGTTCAAATGATTAGTTGAGTTTAATATACAAACTGCCTCATAATAATGAGATTGACTTGATTTTTAAAACATTTTTGAAGCTTTTATGATGATGGGAAATAAAAAACAAAGTGAACTTAGGTGGATAATGTATCACAATGACAGCTAAGCTCAGATTTGGACTGTGGTCTTGACACATACATTGCAGGGGTTATGACTAAGACAACTTCATCAGCATGTATTGTAGAGCCAATGTGGTGTCATGGTTATAGTGTTGGACTAGGACCTGGGAGATCAGGGTTGAAATCCACCAGAGCCATGAAGCTCACTGGGTGACCTTGGGCCAGTCACTGTCTCTTTGTTTAACTTACCTCACAGGGTTGTTGTGGGGATTAAATGAAGAGTGGTAGACCCAAGTACACCACCTTGAGCTCCACTGAGAAAAAGGTGGGAAATCAATAATTAAATAAATTTTGTACCAGCAAGGCTGAAGATGCATTGCTTAAACATAGGCTACCAGTTTTCCAACTTCTTTAAGACAAAGGTGCTATCCAAAAAAAAGAAAAAGAAAATAAAAGAATAGATAATTTCAAAGGTCTCCCTGCCCTGCTGCATACATCATGGTACAGGAAAGGTATCTCAGAATCCAGCCTTCAAAGTGTACAAGTGGCTTGAAGTCATGGTCCTATTTTAAAAATTATTTTGGAAAACTTATTCATTTATATTTGTAGCTTATCCTGTACCCTGTTGAAAATTGCATTATGTATAACAATGTGTGTGGCGCAGTGTGTTAAACCACTGAGCCTAGGGCTTGACGATCGGAAGGTCAGCAGTTCAAATCCCCGCAACAGCGTGAGCTCCCGTTGCTTGGTCCCAGCTCCTGCCAACCTAGCAGTGCAAATAGATAAATAGGTACCGCTCCTGCGGGAAGGTAAACTGCGTTTCTGGTTGCTGCTCTGGTTCACCAGAAGCGGCTTGGTCATGCTGGCCACATGACCTGGAAGCTGTATGCCGGCTCCCTTGGCCAATAAAGCGAGATGAGCGCTGCAACCCCAGAGTTGTCCGCGACTGGACCTAATGATCAGGGGTCCCTTTACTTTTACCTTTTATAACAGCAGTAATACATGAAGCATAATTACATGTTTAGAGAGATAATAGTATAATGAATTAATGGAAAGCTGGATTTAGTGTATCCTTTTCCACCCTAGTGCCCTCCAGATGTTTCAGGGAAGCTTTTAATGTGTGACATTTTAATGTATTTTAATTTTTTGTTGGAAGCAGCCCAGAGTGGCTGGGGAAACCCAGCCAGATGGGCAGGGTACAAATAATAAATTATTATTATTATTATTATTATTATTATTATTATTATTATTATTAGGCCAGGCATGTCCAACTCCCAAGAGACTGCAATCTACTCCCACTTTAAAAAAAACTGGCAGTGATCCATCCATTGGATTGACCAAAGTTGTTGAGCTTTTTTGGAGAGGAACACAGGTATGGATCATTTGTGACTGTTGACCATGCTGGCCAGGACTGATGGGAGTTAGCATCTGGAGAGCACCAAGTTGTAGGCTGTAGCAACCTTTCTGTCAATTGCTGGCGGTTAATTGCTTTTCAATACCAACAGTGATTAAATATGGTATAATGATTCCCCCTTCCTCCCCCTCCTCAAAAGGTGATGTTTCCTTATTGTGGTGCCAACAATGATAAATTGGCCATTTGGCTTTGACACACTCTCGGCTGCTAAATGTGTTGCAGCCCACACAGAATATGCATGTGTGCGTTTTTATTTTCATACTTTCTGGGAAGAATTATGGCAAAGAATTATATAAAGGTATATCCCAATTTTCCTTCCAACAAATTGACTAACCCTTAACGGAAAAGAATAAGTGCTTGATCAGATGCTTCCCCCCATTCTTTGCAGTTTTGAATCAACCCGTAAATACTTGTTTGTTGTCCACCAGCCTTCCTCTAGGCCTACAAATAATACAGAATAACTGGGCTTCTTTGGGCTGTTTCATCACCACCTCTGAATGTTTTAAAATAGACCTTCAGACTTACTTTGTTTCTTCTGTTTCTAGATGCTTAGGATTAAGGCAACAGCCCATAAGCAGTGCCACAGAGGAGAGGAAGGAGGGATTTGAGCATCCTCCCCAGACAAGTAGTCCCTGCTCCCCATTGCTCTGATTGAAGGTTTCCTGTGATTACTTGAAGGGAAAATACTTTTCACATGCTCAGAAAGACACTTTGCCCCTTCTGTGACCTTCCCAATAGTTGCTTTCAGGTACTGCCACTGCAACTCCCTCAATGCATCTGTGGTCTAAAAAAATTAGGTCTTCCTTATGTGAGAAGACAACCTCCTGCATCCCTTTGCCAGGCAGGGACAGATGTAATCACAAGTAACCAGTCTATATCACCCTGTATTTTGTCTGTGCACTCTATTCAGTACAAGACTATCCTCAGATGGGACCCTGCAGTTGTGTTCTGTTTTCTAGGTAAATATGTTCCTTCGTCTCCTGTTCATAACTTGGTTTAAAAGTAAGTTTACTTGACACACGATGCATTTAATTACTTGTTTGCTTCTTCTTGTTTGCTTCCAGTGTGGTGTAGTGGTTAAGAGCGGTAGACTCGTAATCTGGGGAACCGCGTTCCTGTCTCCGCTCCTCCACATGCAGCTGCTGGGTGACCTTGGGCTAGTCACACTTATTTGAAGTCTCTCAGCCCCACTCACCTCACAGAGTGTTTGTTGTGGGGGGGGGGGCTTTGAGACTCCTTAGGGTAGTGATAAAGCGAGATATCAAATCCAAACTCTTTTTCTCTTCTTCATGGTGTGACACAGACAATAGGGTCTGATGATCCACATGAAATCAGTGTAAGGGGAGTGTGAATCACCTCCACTTAAAGTTTTTCTCTGTGATTGCTCACTCTATTCTGCTGTTGGATTTAGAGAGTGGTTCTGATCTTCTTTCTGGCTGTGCATGGCTCCTAGGAGTTTGCATGTTTACAGCAATGAAACATTCCCTAGACCTCTTATCCAAATTGCAGGTACCCAAAGTTTCAATCTGTAGCTCAGATTGCCCTGATGCAGAGCCTGTTGGCAATGGCATTGCTGGTGTACTCTGTTCGCACTGCATCTTAGAGCAATTTGCAGCACAAAGCGTAGTGCATGATGCACTGCAGCTTTTAATGGAAAGAAAGGTCTGCATTATTTTAGCTGGCACAATAATTTATAACAAGTGATTAGAAGGTTCCTAGAGGTAATTATAATTAAACCACTGTGCCCTTTGTGAGTGTTCTTGCCTGCAGGTATTCATGTCCCCTTTGTGGCCTGAAGAGAACAGGACATTGTTTCATTAGAAATACATCTAGAAATCTTTATAATTGCATTTTAAAGGAGAGAGAGGTACAGTGCATATCTAATCATGTTGTTGCTTGAAGAACAAGTATATTTTAATAGTGTTGATACTTTTAATAAAGTATCTTTCCCTGGATGGTATTGAACTAAGTTTCACTTAGAGTAGACCCATTGAAATTAATGGACCTAACTTACCATGTCTATTAATTCTAATGGGTCTCTGCTGAATACCATCCTTTAAACCAGTTTCCCAAACTTGGGTCTCCAGCTGTTTTTTGACCACAATTCCCATCACCCCTGACCCCTGGTCCTCCTTTTTTGAATTTTAGATTCGATGTGTATTTTTAATATTCCAAATGCCCAATTTGATTTATATTTTTTCATTCATTGTATTACTAATGATTCTTATGAAATAATGCATTTCTAAAAGTGGGGGGGGGGATTCATGGGAAATTATAGTACTGGATAAATTTTCACTCTCCGTCATGACTTTTTGTTTTGAAAGTTATCCAATATATACACCCTATTTTTCCGTCTATAAGACGCCCCCATGTATAAAACGCCCCCTATTTTGGAGGACTCAAAATTAAGAAAACATTCCTCAGCACTACCCGTGTATAAGATGAGCCCCAATTTTAAACCTATTTTTTTTGGTTTAAAAAAACCCTAGTCTTATACACGGGAAAATACGGCATGTGTGTGTGTGCAAATAAGTTGGAATGACCTAGGGCTATTTCAGTTACTTAAGTGTGTAGACTGGAGTATTTCCCATTTCAGCATTTATTATCAGGACTTCAGTCTGCACTGGGTCTTGAACTCACATCTTGAGGAATGTTGGAGAAGGACTTACCTCCTGTGCCTGTATAAGATATTCCAGTCGGGCTGGAATTTTCCTGTTTGCCATTTTCCTGTTCATCTCCTCCTCCTTTTTTTGCCACCATCCAATCTTGATTGCATAAGCGCTGGGTCTGACATAGATTCTCCTCTTCCTTGCCAGTGCTAGTCATGATTGTTTGGAAGTTTTCCAATGACAGATTCAACTTTGCTGCTAGTAAACACGTTTTAAGAAAATACTTTTAAATGTTTTTATAACACTAGGCAGCAGTGTGAGCTATGAGCTGGAAATTCATGGTTCAGATCTCAGCTTCGTCATGAACTTACTTGGTGATCTTAACCAATCTACTATCCCTTGTTCTCAACCACATACCTCAAATCTGTGGCATGTGGAATAATTACTGTACTGCTTGATTTGGTTCTTGTAAAGATTACTAAGATAATGTACTTGAAACACTTTGAATGCCTAAAGAGCACTATATAAATATTGAATGTGTTGTTTTATCTTCTAATTTTCATCCATGACCCTGACGAACTTATTTTTTTGCATGCGATATTGATTCTTCTCCACCATGTCATTGTTTCAATGGGAAAATATTGCATCTATTTGTTCCCATAGCTGTGTGAGTCTTGATAGAAGTTCTGCAGGGGACCTTCTTTTGTTTTTAAGCTTTTGGTCTTTAAATGCAACGTCCCTTGCTATGTAAGACAATGTAGCTTGTACAACCCTCTGCAGTGTTTTTTACTTGTTTTGGAAGGACTGAGCTCAGTCTATATGACATTTGTGATCTCTGCAGCTTTACAATGACTGGGGGAAACCACTTATTGTAAATTCTTTTATAGTACTTGAAAACTGATCTAGAAGCTGATTGAAATGCCTGTTTAAAAAATGGAGAGATTTTAGGATGAATCATCCTGAGGTTGTTATTGTCTAAACTTTGTTTTGCACATTGCTCCAGGTCCAAGGGAAGCTTGTTTTCAGTTGTTGTTCAATGAACCTCCAATGGCTTGGCTGGTCATTTTCTTAAAAGTCAGGAAACAACTGTTACTTCTGGGCCCAATTACTGCTCCCCAAATTGATGGTTGCTTCCTCCAAATCTCCTGATGACCTTTTCCACTAACTTCATGTAGATGTTAAAAAGCATGGGGAGCAGAATGGAACCCTGCAGGACCCCACAGTTCAAGTGCCATTATGCTGAGCAGTAATTCCCCAATGCTTCCTTCTGGAACTGGACCTGCAGGTAAGAGTGGAAGCACTGGTTCATTATGCCTTCACCTAGATCAGGGGTCCCCAAACTAAGGCCCGAGGGCCGGATGTGGCCCAATCGCCTTCTAAATCCGGCCCGCAGACCGTCCGAGAATCAGCATGTTTTTACATGAGTAGAATGTGTCCTTTTATTTAAAATGCATCTCTGGGTTATTTGTGGGGCATAGGAATTTGTTCATATTTTTTTCCAAAATATAGTCCGGCCCCCCATAAGGTCTGAGGGACAGTGGACCAGCCCCCTGCTGAAAAAGTTTGCTGACCCCTGACCTAGATGTTGTGGTTGATTGTTTCAAAAGCTACCAAGGGAACAAGGAGAAATAATGGGATTTCACTTCCCCTTTCTCTCTTATTCACTCAGTCCAAATAAATAATCCACATCTTCCAAAGCATCCTAGGAAGGGGGTATTTGCAACTAGGTGGTAGTTGTTACAGAGTGGTCCAAAGAGTGGACCTTTAGGAGTGGTCACACTACTCCCTGTTTAAAGCAATAGACACCATTCCCTCATGCAAATATGTGTTCAAATGCACAGTTGGACTCACCCAGTCATATCAGCCAAGATGGGCAATGATTGAGGGAACTTATGGTTGGCTGAACACCTTGTCCACATCCTCAGGCCACAAGAGCCTCACAATATCTGAGCAGACAGTGCTCAAGATACCACACTTCAGAGTCAACCAAGACATCATATTCAACATGAATGAGCAATTTTACTCTTGAAGTGTCTCACACATTTATTACAGCAGGAGCCTGAGAGTTCTGAACCACACTTCATAGACTATATTACAGGGGCCCAACTGGCCTCAAGTAGAAGTCAGGCATTTAATGTTGCCAATCCCATGTTGTGGAAAGCTTTTCTGGCAGAGATTTGGCAGGCAGCCCTACTTTTGGCGTTCAGGCATCTCTTGAAGACTTCGTTTTATGCTCATAGGCTGATCCGATTGCTTTACAATTTTATTGAGTGACCAGTAATTTTAAGGATGGCTCTGCACTGCTTTTAATGTGTGTGTGTATGTATATGCGTGTATGTATGTGTGTATGTGTATGTATATGCGTGTATGTATGTGTGTGTGTGTGTGTGTGTGTGTGTGTATACACACACACACACACACACACACACACACACACACACCGTGTTTCGGGGTATGGCTTATATTCCTTGAATGCTTAAAAATCCTGCTATGGCTTATTTTATGGGTATGTCTTAAAATATGAGAAACAGGGTATATATAATATTGCTGTGCACCACCCCAAAATTCTGGGAGAGGTCAGTATATAACTGCTTGAATCAATCAATCAATCAATCAATCACATATTTCTATAGGTCTTTCCTGCTTGGAACAATTCTGCTGGAATTGTTGCAGCAGAGGTGAAAAAGTAAGCTTTCTTTGCCACCATGTAGTAGGTCTGATCATGCGGTCTTGCTTAGCTTTGCAAATGTGCTAGCAATTTTATTGCTCCACCAGCCTGCTTGCTATTCTTGTTGCAAGCATTATACCACTTGCACTCCAGCCCTTGTCTGGCCCATTTCACTGTCCAGCTCTGAATTACAGACCATGAGTCATTCACCCTGTAGCAAAGACTAGATTTAAAGCATGATCCACATTATGCACTGGGAGCAGGAGTGCATTGAGCCTGCCCTGTAGTTGTCATGGTGGCCATAAATTTCTAAGCCAGCTCACCCAAAGGGGCCTCTGTGCGGGTATAGAAGCCACTCAGAACAATCCGCTGGGGATTCTCCAACACCACTTAGACCACCCTTACAAGCTAGGATAGAGAGATTGCTGGCCAGCAATGTATGTGGTATACCAGTGACATCCCTATTCTGTCTCTCTGATCCCGTGTCAAGTACTTTCAGATTTATTCCCTTATGGGCAATGATTACTCCTGCCCCTCAAGCCCAGAAAGGTACTGCACTGATTTCTGAGGCAGATGCAGTTGTGACAGACATGCCTCCCATGCATTTCCTTCACCCAGGCTTCAGTGGTTCATGCTAGGTGGGTTCCTTCATCTACAAATAAATGAATGAGAGCTGTCTTGTTATGGAATAATACTCCAACCTTCTGTATCAATGCCTCCCTCTGCCCACAGTCATAGTTATAGAAGCACTCCTGTGGCCCTCCTTGTTGTATCCCTGTAGACATAATATTGGAAGGAAGAAAACCATCCAGCACTTTCTAAACCTCAAGGGGAGTAGTATGTATGTTATAGTGCAGTAATAAACACACATCCATCAGCTGCAGTAATTCGGTATAGGCTCTGCACATGATGGGGTCTCTTGATAATGTTCCAGTTCTGATAGTCTCACCAAGGATGAGTCAGGTGCAAGGCTTTTTAATGAAAGAAGAATAAAAATCACAGCCGGCTCCACTCACTTAAATAACATAGTAATGTTGCACATGAACTCCTCTTCTTTCTGCAGAAAGCTGGGGGTTAAATGTCTAATACCACTAGCTCTGATATATTGTGCCCACTAGACCTCTTCTCTTTGAAGATCCAGATGCAATGGGCTCTCTTGATAAGCTCCCAGCCCAAGAAGTGACAACAAGGCTAAAGCAGGTGCAAGGCAATTAGCAACAATTACAGCTGGCTTAACTTACTCACTTAGATAATTGTGGTTGTGCCGTATTTTAACTCCTCCTCTCTTTATTGCACCGTACAGGCATCCACACAGCGGCAGAAAGCTGGGAACTAGTTGCCAAATGTGTCTGAACAGCTCTCTGATGTTTTGTCCTCTGGGCCTTCCTTTGCTCTCCAGTTCTAAGCTGTTCTGTAGCAAAAAAAAAGTACATCAAGATTGCATACAACATTGTGCTTTGCCCAAGCTGTTCAAGAGTCCTCCATATGATTTTTTATTATCTCCCCACTCCCACTGCAGGTCTTTAAGACAGACAAGGTTCAGTAGTTGCCCCTGACTCTCTGGGGAAGCTTTTAGGGGGAACATAAAGGGGATGTATTGGCTACAATATTGAAAACATGCACATTGCAGTCCACCTTGCCTAGGAAGATTCAGCTGCTAGCTCCTTTTTTTGCCCTCCTTGGAAAAAATCTGCTGATCAGTGTCACGTAATAGAGGAAAGAATTATAGTTAACTAAGATGAATTCCTTGCAGCATTTGTAAGGTTCAGATCTACTAGACAAGCAAGAGTTGGAATAAGTTTGTCATCTTCAGTAATGGCTACATGCTTTGTCCGTTTATAACAGATGTCTCAATTTCATCCTCCTGTGGTTTCCTTGCATCCCTTGTCAGAACAAAGTGATGGTTTTGTATCAAAGGGTCTACTTAAACTTGCATTTGTTTTTCCCCACCCTAAGGCTGAGAAACGGGCATCATATTTTTTATAGTATTAAGACCTGGCATCAGATCTTAGATACACTACCTCAAGATCAGTTCAGACATTAAAGAGTCTAACTAGGTGCTTCATAAAAAAGGCCATAATATGTTTGGAGTTGATCACAAGATGTGTTTCCGCCCAAGTCCCACACTTACCAAGCCTACAACTGTTTCACATGAACATCCCCAGACATGTAGTAGTTTTACAGGCATTTCAGATGCACCCACTTAAAAGCTTTACTTGGAAGGGGTTGTAGCTCAGTGGCGGAGCCCATGCTTTAAATGGAAGGTCCCATATTTCAATCCCAAGTGTGTCCAGGTATGACTGGGAAATATTTATGTCTGAAACACTAGACAGCACCTGCTAGTCAGTGAAGGATGGCAATCCTGAGATGGATGGACCGGTGGCCTTACTTGGTATAAGGCAGATTCCTCCGAGGGCTACTCCAGAGTAAGAATTTAAAATCCAATAAATCCATCAATTTTGGGGTTTTACGCTGTATGGCCAGTGAAATCAGGGGCATATCTCTGTAGTTCAGAGGTTGAAATTGCTTCCTCTCTTTGCAAAGTACTCCTTGGTGAACTGAATGTTTCATCAACTAATTATTACAGATGTGAATGTTTCCTTTATCTTTTGAAAGAATGAAATGCACAGAAAAGACGGTGATGCTAATGCTGTGTTGTTATGGGACATGGAGTGGCACTGCTACATTTGCTGCGGATTTTAGCTAAACCTAATCTACCAGCAGGCTGCTTTATTGCCCATTCCAGACTTTCAGCAGCTGTTTTATCTGACCTGTTAATTGGTTTAGAAATGCTGTGTGTGGCTTCTCCAGCACAATCAGCATGATGAAATGGAAGCCTGCACAGACACAAAAAGCGTCTCTCTAATTGAGTGAGTTGATGAAGTATGACAGGAAATGACATGCTGTAGATAAAATATGCAGTGCCAAAACCCACAGTGTGTAATGCCATGGTGGCCCCACTTCTCTAGGGGAGGAAAGGTATCTATATTCATAGATTTGAGATATAAAAGTTACAGAGAGGCAGGTGTGATCTCCTGTGTAGATTACTTTCTTTTTCTTTTGTTTTCTTGTCATGAGAAGAATGAAATTGCAAGTACAAGTTTAGCTTCCTGTTTGTTTTTGTTACTTTTTCTTATGAAAGTTTTAAATAGAAGAGAATCATAGAGTTGGAAGAGACCACAAGGGCCATCCAGTCCAACCCCCTGCCAAGCAGGAAACACCATCAAAGCATTATTGACATATGCCTCTCAAGCCTCTGCTTAAAGACCTCCAAAGGAGGAGACTCTACCACACTCCTTGGTAGCAAATTCCACTGCCGAACAGCTCTTACTGTCAGGAAGTTCTTCCTAATGTTCAGGTGGAATCTTCTTTCTTGTAGTTTGAATCCATTGCTCCGTGTCTGCTTCTCTGGAGCAGCAGAAAACATCCTTTCTCCCTCCTCTATATGAAATCCTTTTATATATTTGAACATGGCTATCATATCACCCCTTAAGCTTCTCTTCTCCAGGCTAAACATACCCAGCTCCCTAAGCCATTCCTCAGAAAGCAGAACTGAAATGGAAAATTAAACTTTCCAACAATTAGAGTTTGTTATTCCTGAACATTGTTCAAAATTTTATTTAAATAACTGACTTCCACATACCGTAGGAGATGTACCTCTGAGGCTTGGTAGGTGTAGGATCATGGAACTCCCATGCCAGAGTTTTCCGAAGGTGAGAGGCCAATCCTCTTATAAAAACAATCTGAATTATTTGGGTTAATTAAAGGCACTGATTGTAGAACAACATGCTGGCAGCAAAATGAGTACAAGAAAGGAGTTCATAATTTATATACTGCGATTTCTAAATTGCTTCACTTTAAAGACTTTGGATGAGCACCAATTCATTGAAAACATTAAACAATAGTTAGTTAAAATGAGTGAAACAGAATGCAACAAATGTTAAAATGGATCTTCATTTATTGCATTATGTGAAATCAATTTAAAAGAGAGAAAACAGTGCTTTGAAAAGATGATTCTGTCGGCATCCGTGGGTCGAACGGCCAGCTGGCTAGCCCCCAGCTGGATCGTCTCCTTCCAGCCATCACGCTGCAAAGATCCCTCGACCTCTGGTGTGACATAAATCAGTGACCCAAGTCTGCTGACATGGGCACACTTTATTTAGCAGAGCAAACTGTGCAACAAAAGGGGCTTGAGGGTTGTGGAGACATACTAGCAAATTATTGATTTATTAATCAGAAATCAGGACAAAGAAACATGTTGTCTCTCCTTGCCGTCTCATCCCAAGAGAGAGAGATAAAAGCAAAAGCAACAACAACAACACAGCGGAAGTTCCACTTGCACCAACAAACAGTGCTGGAATGTAAACAGACATGTGACATGTAACAATCCCACGTCTGTAACTAAAAGTGGAATGGAAAATCCCAACAGATTCTACAAGACATTGAGTTTCAGAGTTATGGGGGGTTGTCAGGAATCATAGCAGGAAAATCTGGAGAAAGTGCTCTTTTATGAAAACTGGGTCCAAACTGTTAGCATTTAGTAATGTAGATTGTAATCCTTCATTGGGTAAGTGTTTACCCCAGGCATTCCCAAACTGCGGCCCTCCAGATGTTTTGGCCTACAACTCCCATGATCCCTAGCTAACAGGACCAGTGGTCAGGGATGATGGGAATTGTAGTCCAAAACATCTGGAGGGCCCAAGTTTGGGGATGCCTGGCTTGCCCCATCATACTTCTCACTGTCAGGACAATGCATATTGCTTTGCCTCTCTTTCTTTGTTACAACAATAGATGGTCCTGATAGCTGCTAAGGAAACCTGTTTTGGTTCCCCAGGGGTTTTATTTCATGGAGTTCCATGCACACATGTCATCTAAAGGTAATGTGGGAAGTACTGGTAACTGTCAACTAGTCTTAAGCTACCTCTTGCAAGTACCTTATTTGCTTTCAATATGCCAGCAAGTTTGGAAAACTCAGCAATGGCCAGAGGATTGGAGAAGATCAGTCTACATCCCAATTCCAAAGAAGGGCAGTGCCAAAGAATGCTCCAGCTACCGCACAATTGCGCTCATTTCACACGCTAGCAAGGTTATGCTTAAAATTCTACAAGGCAGGCTTAGGCAGTATGTGGACCGAGAACTCCCAGAAGTGCAAGCTGGATTTCGAAAGGGCAGAGGAACCAGAGACCAAATAGCAAACATGCGCTGGATTATGGAGAAAGCTAGAGAGTTCCAGAAAAACGTCTACTTCTGCTTCATTGACTATGCAAAAGCCTTTGACTGTGTCGACCACAGCAAACTATGGCAAGTTCTTAAAGAAATGGGAGTGCCTGATCACCTCATCTGTCTCCTGAGAAATCTCTATGTGGGACAAGAAGCTACAGTTAGAACTGGATATGGAACAACTGAGTGGTTCAAAATTGGGAAAGGAGTACGACAAGGTTGTATATTGTCTCCCTGCTTATTTAACTTATATGCAGAATTCATCATGCGAAAGGCTGGACTAGATGAATCCCAAGCCGGAATTAAGATTGCCGGAAGAAATATCAACAACCTCAGATATGCAGATGACACAACCTTGATGGCAGAAAGCGAGGAGGAATTAAAGAACCTTTTAATGAGGGTGAAAGAGGAGAGCGCAAAATATGGTCTGAAGCTCAACATCAAAAAAACCAAGATCATGGCCACTGGTCCCATCACCTCCTGGCAAATAGAAGGGGAAGAAATGGAGGCAGTGAGAGATTTTACCTTCTTGGGCTCCTTGATCACTGCAGATGGTGACAGCAGTCACGAAATTAAAAGACGCCTGCTTCTTGGGAGGAAAGCAATGACAAACCTAGACAGCATCTTAAAAAGCAGAGACATCACCTTGCCGACAAAGGTCCGTATAGTTAAAGCTATGGTTTTCCCAGTAGTGATGTATGGAAGTGAGAGCTGGACCATAAAGAAGGCTGATCGCCGAAGAATTGATGCTTTTGAATTATGGTGCTGGAGGAGACTGTTGAGAGTCCCATGGACTGCAAGAAGATCAAACCTATCCATTCTTAAGGAAATCAGCCCTGAGTGCTCCCTGGAAGGACAGATCGTGAAGCTGAGGCTCCAATACTTTGGCCACCTCATGAGAAGAGAAGAATCCTTGGAAAAGACCCTGATGTTGGGAAAGATTGAGGGCACTAGGAGAAGGGGACGTCAGAGGACAAGATGGTTGGACAGTGTTCTCGAAGCTACGAACATGAGTTTGACCAAACTGCGGGAGGCAGTGCAAGACAGGAGTGCCTGGCGTGCTATGGTCCATGGGGTCACGAAGAGTCGGACACGACTAAACGACTAAACAACAACAAGGTACCTGGCTGCAAAATACATGTAGGCAAGGCTCCCTCTCTTTATAACAACAACAAACAAGAGCTAACTATTTCCTGCAAAATATACAGAAATTATGAGATGCTAAAGTTGGGCTCCCACTTCCATGCCTTTTAAAAGGGAAAGCTGATTTTGAAAGAGATACTGTATATTCCTGCGTATAAGACTACTTTTAAACCCAGGAAAATCTTCTCAAAAGTTGAGGGTCGTCTTATACGCTGGGTCATATTTCTTATACGGCGAGTATATCCCAAATTCTATATTTTAACTGGAAAAGTTGGGGGTTGTCTTATACGCCCAGTTGTCTTATACGCCAGAATATACGGTACATTCCCATCATAATTCTATTTGTGTTTTTTGCACTGAAGAAGTCCTCACTAGCGCCAAAATTTGCAAGTCTTAGTTTTTGTTATACAGTCCTGTCTGTCTAAGGCTTGGATCTTACCGTGTTCATGCTTCCCTTCTAGCCCTCCAGTTTTACAGTTAAGTCATAATTTGGTTATGTTTCTTTCTGAGGATTAAGTCTAGTACACATCAAAGCTTCTAGGATTCTGATTTGCAAAGCCTGGACTGGATCCAGATTTGCAATTGCACTTTGCTACCCTTGGCTTAACCTTGACTTAAGTAAATGCAATTAACTTAGTTTGGATCCAACCCTATGGGTAGAATCCATTTAGTGCCCTTGTTCCCATGGGAGTGATTTTGGTCCAGTGAACAGCTGGAGAGATGGGTTTTTTTTGCTGATATTCCTCTTTCCTCCTGCAGCCCACTCTTTGCCCATCTTCTACCATGTTCTGGAGGAACTCCTAAGTTTCCCAAGATGATTTTCAGGAGGCTGCAGGTGGTCATGAAATCAGCATAGTCCCCCCCCCCCTTTTCTGTCAGCGCAGATTCCATTCTATATGTTCACATGCTTTTTTCTGTTTATGAGGTAGTCTTGTTCAGATCCTATATCCTGCCTAACAGAACAGTGACTAATATTTATGCTTGTAAGCAGGCGCTTCTAAATTATAAAGCAGGATGGAAGATTCTTATTTTGGATGCTGAGGACAGATGGGATGTTGTCTTTATGGCTTTGCCTCTCCCTGTCATAGCACTTGGAAACAAAGGACGATTGACATGAATGTGTGGCGAACTGGGAATAAGATAAAACATTGCTGCTTGGCAATTGATTGCAGTTCTAATGCAAAATATTTCTATTTCTAGAACTTCTCAATTACATCAATAATTGACACTGAATGTTTGCACAGTTTACACAAATTCTTGATTTAGTGATACTGTTTAAATGTTTGAAATCCTGAATTAAAATAAATGTTACATACTTCTTATTATTTTCTTTTTTTGTGCTTGACAGAAGGTATAACCTGGGTCCTTCTCAAGGGGAAATAGTGATGCAGTTGATGAAAAACAGATTTTATACAATGTTCAGAAGAGAACAGTGTTAGTCTGTCAAAGCAGAGTTGCCAGTAATTTCTGTTGTCAACAACCACTTTTCTTAACATACATTAGAATTTTGTCAGACTAATTTTTTATATTTTGTTGCCATTCCACCCAATTTTAGTCTCCAGGGCCATGTCTATGTCCATGCATGCACAGGTTGTAATGAATTCTAGTTTTTCGAAAGGAAAGCATTGGGTACCGTAAACCTTTTATTAATATTTTATCTGCAACAAGACTTTATTTTTTAACCCACCATATTTCTTGTAAACTTTTGGTCCCCCAAGACCCACATGTAGGCATTTGAGGGCCACATGCCAGTGGACTAAAGCCAGTTTATAGACTGAAGGGAATGCAGCTGCTATGCAGTGCAAGGACCATGCTTTGGGCTGCCTTGGGATTGCTGGGGTAGGTTAAAGCCTTCACTCTCCAGTAATTTCAGTGTAATATAACAGTGGTGGACGCCCATCCCCATCCCTGCTCATCTACACCCCCTTGCTTTTCTGCCCTGTCACTGCTCCACATTCTCCCCCTCTATCAGGGTGACGGAGATGGAGAACACACAGGCAAATTCCAGAGCTCTGCTACATGCGATATTCCTGGCTGGGAAACAAAGCTGAGAGCTCTGGCTCAGTCAGGCTCCTGCTGCTTCTCACAGACCTTAAGACAGAATAATTGCACACACAGTCTGACAGGGTAGATCCCAACATTTTCTGTCTCTCTCTTGCACACAATATGCTTCATTAGTTGTGTGCAAAACCTGAGCAGTTTGGCACTTGAAGACTTGCTTTAGGGTACCTGTTACTACTCTATTCAAGAAGGGGCTAACAGCACGCCTGGTCTGCACCAAATATTTGCTACTTTTTTTTACCTTTGGAGAATACCTGAAAGGTAGCTTGAAATTAGACCGATGAAGTATTTTCTTAGTCTGTAATCCAAAGGAGTTAACTGCAGATGCAACCACTCTTCCATGTAAACGGCAGCTTGTCTCTTGTCCAGGGAGACAGGGGCAACAGGAAGAGTAAGTGAGGCGCCACCTGTATGCCTAGTTCTTTCCTATGTATTCATACCACTGACTTGAATGGCAGTTTTTTGTTTTTCCAAAGGCTGTAAAAATCGTGAGCTGCTTTTCACGCCTCCACTTGTGACAGAGGCACCTCTTGTCATCTCTCCACAGCCTTGGAAAATCTCAGTGTCAAGCGATTTCCCCCTTCATATGTTTATGTTGTTATAATAAAAAGCTTTTGGCATATCGAAACCTGCATAGGGCAATTAGAGTGGAAATGTAACACAAAAAGTCAAATTATTCTGGGAAAATAACAGGATATTATGTTAGTTATCTTTCTCATATTTTTGTCGCATTTTTAATCAAAATAAAATTGCCACAGAAATCCCTGACAGCTGTACTGGAACACAAGAGAAACAAAAGAATTGGTTATGCATATTATAATAAGGATTTGCTTCATAGTCTTGATTAAAACTCTGCAGCTTTTGGGTTTTTTTCTTCTATTCTAAATCATAGCCAGTGCAAAAAAAAAAAAAACCTGGACTTCTACTTTTAAGTTCCTGTTGTTTTATGATTGTTTTAGATTTGGCTTTCAAGTGCACAAATATAAATTTACTTAATCCTTTGTAGTGGTGTTTTGTTTTGTTTTGTAAATAGCCACAGTTGCATTTATTCCAGATTGTTTGAAGTGCTGTTTACAGCTAATCAATAGGAAGAAATGAATTAATTGGTATTGTCATTATCTTTACTCAGATTTCAGATGGATGCAATATTGAATGAAATAAGAAGTGTTCTGTCTTAATTTTGTAAATGGAATTGAGACTGTTCCCAATTTGGAGTTCCCCAAGGCTTTTTTTGTAGACATAACATCTTGAGTCTCACACTAAAGCGATAATAAAAATCGGATTCTCACCACTGAAGCAGCTGACTGACATCACCACCAGCAATTTCATGCTTGTCCTGCGGTGCCCATCAACAAGGCATTTTGACAACTCTGAGCTTGGTGTCAGCTTTGGAATGACAGATACAGCTGAATACCATCAGCAAAGGAGCTGTAATTGAGAGTGTCCTTTCTGATAACCATAATAAGAAGGAAAGCTTTCTTGCCAAGGAGCAGGCAGAAATACGGAGGGAAACATTATAGAAAAAATCAAGAAGAATTTGCTAGGTCAGGTAGACTTTGCTGTAGGTACTTGTTTCCCAGCCCCCAGCCCCAAATCTGCAGCTAGTAGGTGTCAAAAAGAAGCTAGTGCAGCCTTATCCACTAAAGTTTTAATTGCTCTTTTATTACAGTGAAATGTTGTTGAAGGATTAAAAGCCAATCTGTACATCTGCAGAGACGCCATTAGTTTTGCACTCAGCTAAAGCTGATATTTTGCCTTGAAAATGTGGAACAGGAACATCTAACAGTGGAAAATAACTGACACAGACAACAAGCAGAGGATATAATGGAATAAAAAAGGCTTTATGAAAGGAACGAACACTGGCACTAAACACTTTTAATGGGAAGTAAGCAAATCAGTTTGTAGACAAAAAGAAAGGTCATGAATTTTAAAACATGTGGTTGTATCTGACTAACTCATAGTCAGTAGAGCCACTGAAATAAACGGAATTGTTAGCCATTACTAGCTTGTGTATTAATTTCAACAGGTCTACTCAGAGTATGACTTGGATACAACCCATGATTTTGACTACATAGTGAGGTCTTTCTACTGTCAAAAAGCTACATTTAACACCAATAGAAGAAATTCATTTAGGTGTCAGTTGTTTGTGATTTAAAATAACATTTTAAAGCTAATCAACTTTAAGCTCTCTCCCAGTACCTAAGAGCAATATGGTTCAGTCTACTTTATCTTAACAAAACCAATATGATCTTGTGCATTGGTGCCCTTGGTAAATCTTCATGTGAGGAGGGTAAAGTTGTAAACATGTCAGCTGCTAGCTTGAAAGAATGGCACAGCAAAAATGCAGGGCAGATTGGAGGAAGAAGATGTGCTGCTTTGGGCCCCGAAAGCTATGTGGTCTGAAAATTAGAATGGCTTCACTATGAAATGCATCAGATTTCTTCCTTTAAGAGTTGGAATATGCAGTTTATGTGAGAGATTGGGTGTGGAGACAGAGGAGAAAAGGAATTACTCATGTGAAATGATGTGTTTCTCTCCTCTCGGTTGCTGTCATATGAATCTACTACTATGACATTGGTGAGAAATTGCTACCCTGTGCTAGGCCTTTCAGTTTAAGGTCTCTCTAAGTTCCTTTTGAAAGTTTTGATGGTAGCCTATTTTTCCAGGTATAATGCTTATTGGGGGAAAACAGCTATATTTTCAGAGCAGCAGTGGGCCACTTGTGACCCGCAATATGTGTTTAACTGTAGTCTTGACAAACCTATGCCCTTCTCATCTTCTGACCAGCCACAGGCAGCATGGCCCAGTCAGTGGTCAGGGATGATGGGAGTTGTAGTTCAGTAACAACTGGGAGGCCCCAGGTTTCCCATTCCTTCAGTAGAGAGTCTTAGATTTCGTTTTCTACACATAGTTAAAGCAACTGAAATGTTGGTTCTCTGCACACCATTCTTTTACAAATTAGAAGTTAATCTTGAGAATGTGCATTCATTCCTTTTCCTCTCATGTGAATTTTCCACTTCCTGCTGTGGTTAAGCTTAAATGTGGGCTAGCATTACAAGTACATTAATATGAACCATGGTTCCCATCTTACCCAGATGCAAGCTCATTTCAAACCTTGGTTTCAAATTCTGATTGAGAAGGGAACACTGTTTACTAGCATTTGTCATGGTTAGCAATGGTGAAAATTTTATGCTAAAGTATGGTTAAGATTGATAAGAGGAGGAAGAGCCCATTCACAAATTTCAAAGGAAACAGCATGCATTCCTGAAGCTGACTCCCAACTTGTGAACAGTGGTTTACAGGGATCCAGAGTTGAAATTGTACTGTCCACTAGCATTGTAGAGTAATCTGCCCATTTCAGGTTCCATGCAAGCAATTTGCTGCTTTTCAATTATATACTGCCAGCAGGATATTCTGTCTAGTGCAGATAATGGTGTTGTGGTTGACAGTGGAGGATAACTGCTTTGCTAGAATCTGTTTCTAAGCATGTGTCAGTTTTCTGTCAATTGAAGGATCTGTTCTGATGTACCTTTTTCCAGAAGCAATTTAGTTGGCAGCTCCTGTAGTAACTACTGCTTTTCTGTTTAGGGAAGGTATGTACTCTTGTTTCCACTGAAATTGCTCCCAAACTGTATTGAGCAATTCTCCCTTGTGTTGCTGGGGAAAGTGCTACTCTGGAATGCAATGAATCAATTGATCGATCGATCAATATGACTTTTAGAAACAGTCTTGTGCTCTGGGTTTCAAGTTTTAGCAAGACACAGTCTTTCTGAAATTGTGTAGTCTTGAAGAGTGGAAAAACTCTTTACAGTTGAGAAGCAAAAAGGCTGTGCACAGTTTGGCAGTTCCTAACACTGCACCATGAAAACAATTCTAAATAATTTTTACTAAAGGAACTAGAAATAAACTTTCATTGATGGACATTTCACTTCCCAAATGCACCAAGACTTACCAATCTGTGCTTTTGTTTCTTGGTGTTCTTCTTTGATCTCTTGTTTCTGTGATAGTCCTTAGAATGTTCCATTTTGTTTAAATGACCTGTGTTTAAATGTCTGAAACACATAGATAATTAGTTTTATGTAAATAGAAGCACTGGGTACATAAGACACAGATATCCTGCTGCATGTGGGGTGAGATGTATAGTGAATTCAGTGCTTGACCATGCTTGCAGTTTAGTGGCTAGAGTGTTGGACCTGGATGTGGGAAGCACAGGTTTCATAGCAAAGTGAGAAAGTCCACCATTTCTTCAGCCAATGTGGTTTAGTCTGACTAGCACTTGGGAGACAGGGCTCAAATCCTCACTCAGTATTGAAGTTCACTGAGTAACCTTGAGCCAGTCACTGCCTCATTGCCTAACCTACCATACCTCACAGGGATGTTGTGGGGATTAAATGAGGAGCAGGGAGAGCTATGTATGCCACCCTGAGCACCTTGGAGAATAAGGTATAAATGCAGTAAACAAATAAAAATAAAAATAAATTTGCCCTCAAGTTGTTGTGAGCATAAAATAATTTTCATGCCTCACGTTTTGAGTTCATTTAAGGAGGGGTGGGATACATATGTGAAAAATAATGGGAAATTCGAAGTGTGGAATCCTAAACCCGGTCACTGTGCAGCAGGGTTTAACAAAGTCAGGGCCACATCCACATCTCTGCCACGTATGCCAGCTGGGAAAGAAGGGAGGTCAGACTGACCACTTTATCAACCTGCAGCTGGCACAGCTATCAGGCCCAATGCCATCATGGGATCCAGTGGTCCTCCCTGCCCTTGAATGCTCAATTTTGGGTTTTTTTGTTGTCAGCGGGCTGGGCAGAGGGACACCTCCATTCAGTCCCGCACTGACTCAAAAGGGGGGGGGAGTGAATTACACCCTTAGTTTGTAGAAATCCTGTAAGTATTTTGTATTGCATACTCTTTCTTGTATGCACTGAGACAAATATAATCCCCACTGCCATTTCTTCAAGATGTATTGCCTGATCTTCATAGCTGATTTGAAGGAGGGAGCGAAGTACAGTGAGTGGGAGCAGAATAAGATCATAGACAGTAGTTGTGGGAAATAGGTCTGATTGGGTGTTAAGACACAAAGCAACCAAAATGGTTTATGGCACAGGAGAGCATTCATTTGGAAGGAAATGCAATTTTGACCTGCAGTTTCATGAGATGAAAACAGGATAGATTTTTTTTTGAAACACACACACACACACACACACACACACACACACACACACACACACAATTTTATTTTATTTTTTATAAGGAATCTTGCATCCCGATTTACTGTTTGCACAATGTTTGTGCTGTCATTAAAATGGCATAACAGCTGTGAACACTGTTTTAGAGAACTCACTTTGACAGAATAACATCTGGGGGGAAATAACCATGAATCAAAAGAACCAAGCTGTGCTCTTCACATTGTTTTTTTCCTTTGGTGTTGTAATCACAGGAGGCATGTAAATAGTCAAAACATAAGGTTTGGTTTGCCTTCTAGAAGGGGGCAGTAGTAACATCCAGACAATCTTTAAATGATGTACCTGTGCGGGTTAATGAAACTAGTAAGTAAAGCATGTGATTAAATCTTTTTAGAGACTAAATATAGAGTTGAATCTGTGGCTTAAAGAGAGAATATTTTTGATGAAATCTGAGAAGCCTATTTTAGGAAGGGGCATAGCTTATGGTAGAACATCTGTTTTGTATGGAGAAGGTCCCAACTTCAGTCCCTGGCATCTGCTAGTAGACCTGGGGAAAACTTCCGACTGAAACTTTGTAGAGCTGCTGCCAGTCAGTGCAGATAATATTGGGCTCTTTGGACCAATGGTCTGCCTCAATATAAGACAGCTTCTGATGTTTCCAAGGACAGAATTCTGAAGCTGGAATTGTTTTTTTCCCCCTGTTGGAGGCAATGTCTCATCTCTCTGATCCCAGTAGCATTAGTGGTCCTATAGTGATTTTTTACCCAATAAAAATATACATATGAACATACCGTATTGGCCTGAATATAAGCCACACCCTAACATAAGCCATGCCTTTAAAATTGGAGGGGTGGGAGAGAAAAAATACCTGAATATAAGCCGCTCCCTTTTTCACTGTTCCTGGCTGCATATTGGGGGAGTTGTGTTGTTGGCGGCCTTTCCCCTTCCTCTCCCTTTCCCTTCCCAGCCTTGGGGAGAGAATGGGGGGCTACGTGCGGGGCAGGTGCCCCTTCGTCGCATTCCTGCCGCTATTTGCCCCACGCTCCTGTCTCCTGCATACTGTAAGGTCGCGAATATAAACCACACTAACTTTTCACGGTCAGAATTGGGGGGGGGGTGCGGCTTATATTTGCGCCAGTACGGTACTTGAACCCAGTTTGATTGAGGTGACAACACCACCAACCCATTGTTGAAGATGTAATCAGAACCCTTTTGATCTGGAGGTATCTAGCTATCTCCACCACTTGACAGGACATGTCAAGGCACACCGATTTCATGCTTAGCGCACATTTGGTTTTTTGATACTGGACTCTTTGTCAGACCTAGTCCCAGCCCAGGATGACGCCAGGTCAAACTCTAAATGCCCAGCCAGCAATACTGTTCCCTGCCACCATGGAGAACTCTTACCTCACACTTTGATTCCCTTGTGTGTCTTTGTAAACCCGTTTTCATTGCTGTGATCCCCTTTAGGAGAAAATAATTGTCTAAAAAGTGGGATAAAAATATAGGGCTGTATTCAGCTTACTCTTGGTAGACCCACTGCTATTAGTGGCCATGACTACTACTCTGGAGTAAAAGTTTGTTGAATCAGGTATGACCTGTCCATGAGGCAAGATTAGTTGACCACCTCAAGCAGAGGAAACCCACCAGGTAGCATTCCCGTGGGCGCTCTAGAGAAGTGGCACCAACAGCAGCACCAATTTCCAGTGAGATTTCAAGAGATTCAGGCAAGAATTTGCCGGAAGCTGGCACTTCTGCCAGGGCTTCATGGGCACTGCCACACAACACAGGTAAGACAGGCTTGTTGGGGGGTGGGGTGGGGGCATGTTTCATTTCACCTCAAATGATGAAACGGGATGCTCTGCCCCTAAGTTGACTACAGCCTCATAGTATGCAACACAACCAAACAAATAAGAACTGGTAATGTTTGCAAGCTTTTCCTTAAAGTTCTTCCTAATCACTTTCCTGCTTTTTCTCTGTTTCTCTCTAAAGGAAATATTATTACAGTGTTGTCAAAGCAAAACAAATTGCTGGTTACACCTCTCATCATGGGCAGCATGAATGGAGATTTGGCTTGTCTGTACATCAGAATGCTATTTTAAAAAGGGAAGGCTAAAACTCCTTGCTTGGCAGATAGGTATATAACTGCTTATTTAGTGGCTCTTTGTTTTTCCCCTGTTTCCTCCTACTACAGCTCTGCTCTGTAAATGTGAAAGTGGTGTTCTATGTAGAGTTTGGCTCTTCTTTCCATTCACCACTATTAATTATGAATTCAGTTTAATAGCAATGCTAGGGGGATGCGACGGAGATTCCAGCAAGGAAATTGCCCCTACCCCCTCCTCAAAGCGAGAATTGAAAAATTGCCTTGGTTATAGGGCTTGGTTATAGTGTCTTGTAAATGCGCCAACAGGCAGAATGTGATTTAAGGCATGCATTTTGCAAATCAGCACCTTCATAACAGGCACTGTAAGATATGATAGTGAGATAGAAGATGATGCTTGCATTAATGCAGTCTACTGTGAGCAGCATTCTTGAGTGACAGACTTTAGCAGCATCTTTCCTGCAGCTGCTTGTCTCTTGCTCATAAACACAGATGAGTGGAATGAAATATTACACTGCAAGGCACAGTTTTAACAGAACATCCTGAAATGCCAAGAACCACTATTGTGTTAACCTGCTGCTTTATTCCTGTAAAAAACCCACAAAAATGTGGGAAAAAACAGGCAGTGAAAGGTTACTATTTCTCACGGGAAAATGCTGCAGTACCTTTTAGAAGTTTGCAAAAAAGGGGGGAGTGAAAGGACACTGTACAGCATTTTTAAAAACATTGTGAAAGGACACTGTTCAACACAGGAAATAGGGTTATGTATTTTCGTTTAGAAGTAGCTCTTTGCCCTTTAAATTTGTAGCTATTGCTTGGTTGTTCTCCCCTCACCCCCATTATAAGCTTTCCTAATGCAGTTATTTAAACGACGTTTGTTCTGTATTTTGATTCAAGCTCTGCTGAAATGAATGGACTGATACAAGAGCTTTGCTATGTACCAGTGTTTTTCTGCTTTTCTGCAGTAAGTGGTGGTGGTAGTGGGGCAAACATGAAAAACATTACATTAGGAATGTGCGAGTGCAGAAAATGTTGTGTTAGAATTGGCACTGCACTTCTGTTGTAGTTTCCACTAGCTTTTAGTGGCACTTGTGCAGGAGAATATAATCCCAAGTGATGCCATGTGCATACCTGTCTTTTAAATTTTGTTTGTGGTAGAATAAAGTTGGAGCTATCTGTGGAGGGACATGAACCTCCTGTACATACTGTGTCAATGGTAGATTTTCTGGTTTCTTACATGAAATTGGCACATAGTTTTCTTTCTAGTAGTGTACATGAGTATAGGACACAAGCTAAGTGGAACCTCTGTGTTCAGAGGCAGTACAGTGGTACCTCGGGTTACAAACGCTTCAGGTTACAAACTCCGCTAACCCAGAAGTAGTACCTCAGGTTAAGAACTTTGCTCCAGGATGAGAACAGAAATCGTGTGCCGGCGGCATGGCGGCAGGCCCCATTGGCAAAAGTGTACCTCAGGTTAAGAACGGTTTCGGGTTAAGAACGGACCTCTAGAACGAATTAAGTTTGCAACCCGAGGTACCCACTGTATAGCTCTAAATACCAGTTGCTAGGACAAAAATCAGGGGGGTCTTTGTCTTCTTGCCCTGCTTTGTGGGCTTTCCAAGAGACATCTTGTTGGCTGCTGTTGGATCCAGCAGGACTCAAAGGAGGGGTGAGTCTGAAAATGCCTCTGGTCTGGTATATATATACCTTTTCCTTGAGTCTAAGTAGTTCTTTGTGCCCTGGCCATTGTCTGCTACTGAGTTTGAAAAATGAATCAGGGGCTTAACTTACAATAAACTTTAATTTGAACAAGGACTTCATCTGGGATTTCTATCTTCTTGAATGTTTAATGACCTATTGTCTAGGCCTAAATTGTTGCAGCATCTTTAGCTATGCCCTGTAATCATTTCAGGACTGCGGATAGTTCCTTTGGTACCAATATAATTTGTAGGAGGGTTTATGCATTATGAAGAGAGAGGTGCTTTTGTAGCAGGTGGATATTTTAAAGTTGTCCAAGTTTATTTAGTTGTTTAATACTGAATAAGAGGCAAATGTTTGTGGGAAATTGTCAAAGGGGGTACACAAATGTAGTTTAAGCATTATAAGATATATGCTGCTTATTGATTTATATGTTCTATATAAATGAAAGTGAGCTTCATTCTTGTACATAGGAAAAATGTCAAATTATTGTTAATTCTCATCCATATGCAAAAATAAAACAATGTGATATTATTCTCTCTCTCTCCTCTCTCCTTCCTCTCTCCAACCAGGCCCGATACAAGCAGAGTCTTGATCCTACAGTGGATGAAGTTAAAAAGCTATGCACCTCATTGCGTCGAAATGCCAAGGAAGAGAGAGTTCTCTTCCACTACAATGGGCATGGTGTCCCTAGACCAACAGTAAATGGAGAAATATGGGTCTTCAACAAGGTACACGATTTGCAGATGGAGTTAAATCACAGTCCTTCTCATGTCAAATTTGTTCTACACTTACCAAGAAACCAATAAAAGCGTCATTGCTAATGTTTGATTTTAGAGCTTCAGTTTGTTCACACCTTTATGTACCCCCACATTAAGTTGTTATGAACTTCTTGTAACTCCTTTTTTTAAAGGGATCCCTGCATTCCTTCTGGAGGAGCTCTCTCTCTGCATTAGCGTGTGCACATAAAGAGAGCTAGATTACAGAGATAATAATGATGCTAGATACATAATTAATTTGCATGTCCAGATTTCCTCCTGAAGAGGATTCCATAAATTGCTCTTCAAATTCCACAAGCTAATAAAACTCTGTTACACAGTGCCAGCAGTAGGCATGGTACCTTACAGAGTTTTCTAAGGGAAAATACTCCCGCCCTCTTCAGTGGCATACCTTTTAATGCACATGGCCTTGGTCATTATGATCTTGCAGTGTATGCTAGAAATGTATGAAACATGAAGTGCATTGCCAGGATTTTCAGCTTGCCTTTGTGGTGTCGGAAGCCGTAACCCACTTTGCATTCAGAATCCTTATTAGCCTTACTCCAGACAACAAATCTGCCACAAGAGCTTGTACTCGACATCAAGATGTCTTCTCACTTGCATGGGGATGAGAAGTGGGTGATAGGTTATGATGATTGATTACCAGTTGCACTTACCCAAATGTGTTTTGCCTTTTAAGTAACACTTTTACTACCTCCAACAGGTGACTGATAGTGAAACAGAGACTTTTATTCAGCTGTTTATTTACTGCCCTGGGGTTGCTCCTAACTGTGTTTTATAGCTGGTTCCATATAGCTGAGGGAGAGTTGCTCTTGGATGTTTATATGGTCAGTTCAGTTTCAATTTTTTTGTTTTATTGTTCCAAGTACAAAAATGTAGTTGTTTAGTTTGCAGTGCATTTTGCAAAAAGTTACTATTTCAGCCCTGAGTTTAGGCGTGTGGAGGAGAGGACTTGGGTTCTTTCTTTCCTTCTATGGTGTAGCCTCACAAACTTATACCATAGTTTACTAATGTTGCTGGCTAGTAATTCGGCTAAGATTAGGCAGCGAACTGAGCATGTGTCTTTCATGCAAAATGTCCCCATGTTCAACTCTAATCATTTCCAGTTAAAAAGGTCTAGTAACACAGGTGGTAAGGGACACGGGTGGCACTGTGGGTTAAACCACAGAGCCTAGGGCTTGCTGATCAGAAGGTCGGCGGTTCGAATCCCCATGATGGGGTGAGCTCCCATTGATCGGTCCCAGCTCCTGCCAACCTAGCAGTTCGAAAGCACGTCAAAGTGCAAGTAGATAAATAGGTACCGCTACAGCGGGAAGGTAAACGGCGTTTCCGTGTGCTGCTCTGGTTCGCCAGAAGCAGCTTTGTCATGCTGGCCACATGACCCGTAAGCTGTACGCCGGCTCCCTCAGCCAATAACGCGAGATAAGCGCCGCAACCCCAGAGTCGGTCACGACTGGACCTAATTGTCAGGGGTCCCTTTACCTCCCTTTAACACAGGTGGTAGTGAATTGCCACTGTCTGTTGAAGGAAGACTATACTGGAGCATATTACCTGGTATAAGGCAACTTCCTTCCTAATAGAGTTCAGAACTCAATTAACATTCATCCCATCACAACACCAAAAATTTAATCTAAATCTGGTGTTTAAAAACAATAAAAAGTGATCTAAATGAGTTCTGAACGGTAAATAAGATAGAAATAATGTGATGCTGAATGTGCTACAAGAATGAGGGAAATAAATTACTGATGAATGAAATTTGGATGTTGTGCCAACAGCATTATTAAGTATTTATTTATTGTGCCTTTGCCAGCTATCCTGCCTTATCAGCTGGGGTAATCTGATGAAGACTCCACTGTCTATTATTAGGAGATGTCTTAAAGATTTGTAGCCCAGGTTACGAAGGAGGACTGGATTTGCATAGGTGGAATGTGAAACATGATATATTTGCCTATCAGAAGGGGAAGTGTGCTTTCTTTCTAACAAAAAAAAGCAAGACACACAAGGGAGGGAGGAAATGCTCTTGCCCTCTGCTTCCAAACTGCTTCTGTACAGCTTGAAGTTTCAAAGATTCTAATGCAGAGTAAATGCCACTGTTTTGTTTTAAGATGAATTCTAGAAAATATAACTTCTCCCAGTGGTCCTCTTAGGTAGTGCATTAAAATCCAGTGACTGCACATTCACTAGCAATTGGCTCAACCTACCACAGAGTGTCCCTGAGATGCCCTTGGTGGTCGAGCTGTAGTTGTGACCTTCTTTTTTAGCTGTAGAATTGTTGCTTCTGATCAGAGACTCTGCAAATTATCTCTTTGCCCTTCAGTGGAAGACCTGTGAGTTTACAGTGAGTCTGTGCAAGTTTAAGCACCCATCATTTTCTAGTAGTGCTATATTTATAAGAGATTAAGGATAATATATTCTGATACATAGATTAAAAAGGATAAACCCTTCAGGAAGTATTATTTCTGTCTGATTTGTTTCAGCCAAAAAGCCAGATCTCAGTTGTTTTGTTTAACTAAGCAGACTCTATTTTCCACAGGGATCCAAGCGAAAAAGGACTATGTGGCATAGTTTGAATAAGTCACTTTTAAAAAGTTAATCATTAAATTGAGTTGGATCTTTTTTTAAAAAAAAGTGTGTGTGTTGGTGTCTCACTGTGTGTGTGTGTGCGTGTGTGTGTGTGTGTTTATGTGTGTGTGTGTGCACGCTTTTCACTCTTTCCTGCCATGCATCCCCCCTTAACTTGATTTTTTTATTCCTCTTGTCATGTTTTGCATAATGTGGTGGCTAGCTTAATTTTTCAGGACTGGTTTATAAAGCGAGCCTAGTTTTTGGATGTTTAATCTAGTCTGACAGATAAAGAGGAACTTAATAAATTAATACCATAATCTGCAGTGCATCTATGCTCACTTAGTTGGAATGAGAACTTGCTTTTCATTCTCTGTATATTTAAGCATGAGAAAGAGAGACAATTGCAATGTGTTTCTTCTCCTCTTCTGCCCCCAGATTATATTGCTTTGAGATGGGGCATTTAGGGATCGAAGGTATTTTGTCTTTAAGAACCTCACTTTGGTACAGTACTTTCAGCCCATGTAGGAGGAGAGAGCACCTTGAAAGGATTTGGAGAACATTTATTGGTATATTCTTCTCCTTCCATTCACCTCTTGCTGCAACAAGACCAATGTTCCTCTGTAGTATGATAAAATGATTTCCCACTCTTTTGAAGACTTGCAGTGCTCTAAATTTGGTTTGCAACTTGGCAGACAAAGGAAAGCAGCTAATGAGATGCTAATGGATTACACAGAAAAAGAAAATTGACATTCCCCCAGCCCCCCAGCCCCTGCTTTCTTTTATATTTTATGATTCCATTAAAATCACAATTTTTGACCATAAAGTCAAGAACCCTCAAAGCTGTTGTTTTGGCTTTACAGTATTTCAGGCACATGCCAGTGATTTGTATATTAAAGAAAAAAGATGCACTGTGTGTGTGGGGGGGAAACCAGAAATATTAATGGTTGCTCTTTTTCCTGGGTGCTCTTTTTATAATCTTTGTTAATCACTCAGAAAGTAGCCAAACAATTCTACAGTATCACAAGTGCACAGAACTTGCATATTAAACTGTAAGGCAGAAATCTGTTTTATTACCATTTAAGTAACCGGAAGCTGTTCCATGTTTTCTGATTGGTTAAGCTACTTCATAGGTGGTTTTTTAAAAAAATTAAAAGCAGTGGTGATTCATTTACTTGTCAGAGGTCTTAGCTCTATCTTTGTGCTTAGTTTTCAAGGCAACCATAAGTTTGCAAAATTGATTTCCAGATGACAGTTCAGTGAGTCTTCTGATAAACTGTCGTTCTGAGATAAGATGTCTCTTGGTCATGATTCAGGAAACAATGCATTTTACTTACGAGGGTGTGAATTTATTTTGCTTGGTACAAATATGCATAGGGACATACCCAGTATAAACAGCTAGTAATAGTTAACATATATTATTTTCACACACTGTGTTTGGTAGAATTTCACCTAACATTATAACATGTTCAGCTTACTTCTCAAGTTGGTCCTGACTCTTTTTATGACCACAATCTCTGATACATGCATGATAATAATACATAGTAAGTGACAAGGATTCAGAGTAAATTTGAGAACATTTTCACACTGGATGAACCCTTGTATTACTTTATGGGAGGGTAAATGATGATGCCATAGCATCATTTATTTCCATAATATTTGGAATTGTTTCTTAACCCTGAAAACAGAAGTAGCTTGTTTTATCCTTCTGAGTATTGTAGGCAAAGGCTGTTCGCTGTGCAGTATAATATACATATTTTTGTTTGTTTGTTTATTTTGCAGAACTATACTCAGTACATCCCATTATCCATATATGATCTACAGACATGGATGGGCAGTCCCTCTATCTTCGTGTATGATTGCTCAAACGCTGGCCTTATTGTCAAATCTTTCAAACAGTTTGCCCTGCAGAGGGAGCAGGAGCTGGAGGTGAGATCTCTTAATGTGGAAATGTGAAGTTGTGAAAGAGGGCATTATTCTTTTAGGCTTCAATAGGATCGAGTGGGGAAAGGACCATGGGATCACGCCTAGTGAGAGCAGATGATACTGTGCTTGATGGAAAGATACGACTAGCAACAAACGTGTAGGAGACTGAGCTGAAAAAAAGAAACTAATTTAGGAAGAGTCTTGCAGCTTTAATTTAGTTCTGATTCTGTTTGCTTTCCAACAGTATAACCCTGGCCATTAACAGAACTGTTAATTAAATGATAACATTAATAGAATCTGCTTGTGCCCTAATGGTTTTTACAGAGGAGATGAATGCAAGGTTGAAGTAGGTCTATATATCTCTTACACATTGCGTACTTAGATCTGCATAGAGATCTATTACAGTATCCTTACTCTTGCAACCAAATGTGCAACCGCTAAACTAAATGCTTGAAAGAGTTACAAAGAAGGAACTTGCTGTTGTTGCCATTAATTTTGCAGTGTGAAAAAGTGCCCTGGTGTTAATAAAAAGCGGCATTTTGTGGTTTTAGTATTAAATTTATTGTGGCAAATGTGAATACCAGAAGATGAAGCCATTAAATTTAAGAAGCTTTCACTTATGCCTTTGACACTGAGTTTGGCTGAATATTTTCTCTGTACTTTGTAACTGCCAGAGATGCCTTATTAGAAACCAATTTCTTATTTTTATGTTGCTAACTCCTTTCCATCTTTTAAACTCTCACTTTGAATGCTAGAAGCTGAGCCAAACAGATCTATACGGGATTCTGACTATCTAGGTTATCCATGATTCTAATATTTTACTGAAACAAAACTACATTTTTTTTTCAAAGCCAGTCCTAGCATATGTTTATTCATTAACTTCCTTGCCTTTTAATTTCTACATAATGGCTGTTGTCTCCCCATAGAATTTGGAAGCATAGTATAACAGCACTTAATGATTCTGCTGCTTCAGTCCATCACAATTTATCTATAATCTTCTTATCTGTTGGAGTTTTCCTTCTCAAATCCTTTCATAATTTAAAATACACAAAAATCTTAGAGATGTGCAGTGACCCAGGTACTTTAATAACCTATTTGTGGTCTCTTGTAGAGAATTACTGTAGATCAGGGGTGGGCAGACTTCACTCTGTGGGCCAAATTTGGCATGCCAGGTTTTTGTTTTTTTTAGAAAGCCACGCCCACCTGTCCAGGTAAGGGCAGGACTTGGCCAAAAGGGACTTTGTTTGATCAGCCACTGTAACTAGGGAAATGTGTGGAATTGCCTTTGATGCTGACCTGCTGTAAAGCTGGGAACAAATCCTTTCTGCGGTGAGGGATAAACAATATCTATACATTGCCTGATGAAAAACATTTTAATATTAATCCACTGGTTTTGTAAGTTGCTGTTAGATTTGTTTATGGAAAACCTTTGCTCTCCGGCTGCTAATCCAACATTTCCCTCTTGGTGTCTGTTTAGATTGCAATAACCTTCAGTCTTAGCATGCCAAGTAGTGCTGTGGATTAACTGGCTAAGAAATGTGTTTTTCAATTTCAGAGTATACTCTTTATAGGAACTGTTACACATCCTGTTAAAAAGGCACACTGCAATTTTTAAAAGTGGATCAAGGATCGCACTTTTTTTTTTATGCCAAATGCGCAACAATGTAAAAGTGCACTATAGGTTTCATAATTAACTTAGATTTTGATCTTGGTACTTTATTTTTAATTAAAATGAAGAAATGCCTGTCTCTCTCCGCCTCCCTCCCGCCTCCCATTAGGCTTAATATTATTGGCTATTGTTCAGATGGTTGCTTGTATAAATAACGGATATTAAAAAGACAAAACATGTCCATGGTTATCACTTGTAAATATTTCTTTTGGCAAATACAAATACTTCTAGTTTAGAGGAAGGCAGCCCATGCATTGTGGGGACTGGAGGCTATATGCTGCATTTATTCAGTGCTGTTTGAAATTTATTTTCTGTGTTCCTTTAAAAAAGGATTGACCTACTGGATTATCAACTCATGGAGTAATTTGACATACTTTTAAAAATTTTGGCCTGTGATAGTAGTAGGGATTAAGGGATTGCCTGCCAGATGGTGTGTTGAACTGGCAGTTCAGAAATAGTTGTATAAATGGTGTTTAAAAAAATATGAAATAGTAGCAATGTGAAGCTTATGATATAGATTGCTCTGTTGCTTCTACCAGTCATTAATCAATGAGCTAAATGCCTGGGAGGCCTCTTCAGTTTAGGATTCTTCTATTCATTTTAGATGTCTTCATAAGTATAAGCCAGTGTTTTCCAAACTTGTGATAGTTTAAGGCTCCCCTCCCCAAATGTAAATGGAATATGAATTTCACTCATATATTAGCTATCGACTACACATGTGTAGACCTTTCTCTCTGTTGAGAATCATAGGAAACCATTTTTGCATTATGGGTTTGAATTCATACCACAAGCATGCTCCTATCAACATAATGAAAAGAAGCTGCTTCCTCTGGCGGTGCAGGTTGGGAATGTTTGCTCTTGTCTTTAAATCTCAATGGGAAGGCTGCAATTAGGAGGAATTCTTCCTCAGCATGAATAGTGCTCCTGAGGGACAGGAAGATGAAGGGCAGAAATGCCAGTTCAGTGTTCTGAAAATGTTAAATGCCAATTCAGCTATTTTTGTACTGTTTTGTTAAACCAAAGATGAGAACATCTTCCTTGTTACTCCACTTCTAATCACCCAGAAGGGAAGAGTTCACTTTTATAAAATGCCTTGTTGACTTGACAGAATCCCAATGGACATTCCAAAGTTCTGTGTTAAGATTCTAGCAATGTTCTGACCCTAAACAAAAGACGCAATGTGCAATCCAGTGGTGTGCAAACAACACAGGTGTCTTTTTTTCTTTCAAATTTAATAGGACAATAGGGCATTGTTGCAAGAGACCAATACCTCAGATATATTCCTTTTGTTTCTGGGGTTGAAACGAGCCATTGAAACAGGCAACCAGTACCAGTTTTTGAGTGGAAAATGTTCTGAAATCTTCTGACAACAGTAATCTATTCTTCCTCTATAAGTAGCCTGTTAGGAAGGGGAAGATTAAGTAAATGAGTGATGATGTGTGTGTGTGTGTGTGTGTGTGTGTGTGTGTGTGTGTGAGAGAGAGAGAGAGAGAGAGAGAGAGAGAGAGAGAGAGAGAGAGAGAATCAGTCCATATGAGAGAGAAAAGTGGCCCCTGAAGGAGTATCCTGACAGAATGTGTTCCTCCACCGAAAAGGGTCCCAGCCCTTCATTAAGATTTTGTGTGGATTTACCCTGTTGAACAGGGACAGCCACCATGGTGGCATCCAAGTACTGTTGGACTGCATTTAATATCATCCCCGAACATTGGCCCTGCTGTTCCTGGGTCAGATCTCAAACCCACAAGAAATGGGACCATTCCAGCTGGAAATCAGGAAATCAAACCCAAAATCCTAATGGGGGGGAACTTATAAGCAATGTATTCTACCATCAGAAGCAAGGTCAGAGACTACTTAATTACTTCGTATTTCCATGGTTAATTTATATGTCATGATATTTGACACAGGTTGCTCATGAAACCTTGGAATTCAGATTCCAAATATTTCCAATAATCCTTTTGTCCAAGCCCTCTTGAGGTTTGCTCAATGTGCCTTGCCACTCCTGGATGGGTGGCAATTGAAGAGAGAGACTATATTTGGAATGCCTGCTCTAGGGAAGCCTGCCTGGCACTTGCATCAATGTCTTTTAGGCAGGCATAGGCAAACTCTGCCCTCCAGATGTTTTGGGACTACAACTCCCATCATCCCTAGCTAACAGGACCAGTGGTCAGGGATGATGGGAGTTGTAGTCCCAAAACATCTTGAGGGCTGAGTTTGCCTATGCCTGCTTTTAGGCTTGAAGCATTGCTCATAATTGAATTGCTGCTGTGGTTTTTGTTTTTGTTTTGGTACGTTATTTTGATATTTTCAATTTGTTGTCGTTTAGTTGTGTCCGACTCTTTGTGACCCCATGGACCAGAGCACGCCAGGCACTCCTGTCTTCCACTGCCTCCCGCAGTTTGGTCAGACTTATGTTGGTAGCTTCGAGAACATCTTGTCCTCTGTCGTCCCCTTCTTCTTGGACCCTCAATCTTTCCCAACATCAGCGCCTTTAATGTAATGCTAATCCCTGGTTTAGCATTACATCTAGACCAGGGATTGTGGTGCCCCCCCCTTCATGTTGTTGTTTAGTCGTTTAGTTGTGTCCGACTCTTCATGACCCCATGGACCAGAGCATGCCAGGCACTCCTGTCTTCCACTACCTCCCACAGTTTGGTCAGACTCATGTTTGTAGCTTCAAGAACACTGTCCAACCATCTCGTCCTCTGTTGTCCCCTTCTCCTTGGGCCCTCAATCTTTCCCAACATCAGGGACTTTTCCAGGGAGTCTTCTCTTCTCATGATGTGGCCAAAGTATTGGAGCCGCAGCTTCAGGATCTGTCCTTGCAGTGAGCACTCAGCTTGTGACAGCAGTCATGAAATTAAAAGATGCATATTTCTTGGGAGAAAAGCAATGACACTGGGCCCATCACCTCCTGGCAAATATTTTTCCCATAACTACTGGGAAAACCATAGCTTTAACTATACCTTTGTCGGCAAGGTGAGTTCTCTGCTTTTTAAGATGCTGTCTAGGTTTGTCATTGCTTTTCTCGCAAGAAATAGGCGTCTTCTAATTTCGTGACTGCTATCACCATCTGCAGTGATCATGGAACCCAAGAAAGTAAAATCTCTCACTACCTCCATTTCTTCCCCTTCTATTTGCCAGGAGGTGATGGGCCCAGCGGCCATGATTTTGGTTTTTTTTTTTTGGTTGAGCTTCAGACCATATTTTGCACTCTCCTCTTTCACCCTCATTTAAATGTTCTTTAATTCCTCCTCACTTTCTGCCAACAAGGTTGTGTCATCAGCATATCTGAGGTTGTTGATATTTTTTCCGGCAATCTTCATTCCGGTTTGGGATTCATCCAGTCCAGCCTTTCGCATGATGAATTCTGCATATAAGTTAAATAAGCAGGGAGACAATATACAACCTTGTCGTACTCCTTTCACAATTTTGAACCAATCATTTATTCCATATCCAGTTCTAACTGTAGCTTCTTGTCCCACATAGAGATTTCTCAGGAGACAGATGAGGTGATCAGGCACTCCCATTTCTTTAAGAACTTGCCATAGTTTGCTGTGGTCGACGCAGTCAAATGCTTTTGCGTAGTCAATGAAGCAGAAGTAGATGTTTTTCTGGAACTCTCTAGCTTTCTCCATAATCCAGCGCATGTTTGCAATTTGGTTTCTGGTTCCTCTGCCCCTTCGTGTTGAAGCTGTGTGGTCCAATTAATAATAAAAGCAGCAATCTTTGTTGTTAAATGTTTGCCTTGACCTCTTCCTCAGACTTATCTTGGCCTTTTGAAAACCAGATTGAACTTTAGATATAAGGTCTGTTCATGCTGACTCTTAGCAGTGAACACTGGCAGTTTCAGGGAATATAATGTTGTCTCTCAAGGCTTGACCAGATGCATGTATATATGTATGACTCCGGGAAAGAGTCTGGATCCAAGGCAGGTGCTGGGGCAGTTCAGACAATAAATAGTGCATGTGTTCCAGTCATTTGGCTGCGCTTATTGAGGACTAAAGCCACCCTGTTATAGCTCTCAATTATCTAATTAACTAGCTCCATTTGAGTTCAGAGTGTTTCTGTAAACACGCCATAATTCTGGATAGCTAAATGAGCTGCTCAAGTGCACTGTTGGAGCAAAAGGCTGCTTAATCTTCCTGTGTCATCCCACATAATTGTGTATATCTGAAATGCCTTATTACATGTCAAGAGAAGCTAGAAAGAGGGTGAGGTGGAGAATTTGTGCATATCATAGGACCTTGCTCAGGCTGTATATAAATTAATAGTGACATATGAGCCTTAGGTTCTTAGTCTCCCCACAACCCCACAGCCTTATTTTCATGGTCTTTTTTTCAGTCTCTAGGGTATTTTATGTTAGAGCAGTAGAATTTCTTGTGTTTATTCCTTCTCTGTGTGGGAATTTAATTCTACTGTGGGAGTGCTTGTTCCTTTAGCCAGAAGTACGGTACATGACTAACTGCTTCTGATCAGAAATAATGAGATCAAATTTGCAGTTTTGATTTGTTTTCCGTCTTCAGCACAGATGAATCTTTGAAGTTACAGTCCAGAGGACTGTTACGGTATATGTCAGTGGTGTGTGGAATTTTCCTAATCATCTTCTGGTAAGAAGAAATTGTTCTCCTTTACCTTTGTTAGTACATTGGCATAGAAGATCAGGATGCTGTCGGTTCTGAGAAATCACCAAGCCGTGCCACCATTCAGAATGATGGGAATTGTAACCTCAAGCCTCCATGTCCCGTACTCTTGACACTATCACTCCAAGGAATAAGCAATTCTTCCCTTGTTCAGAACACACAAAAACAGCAGCAAGTGAGAGGATCTGAATACACTTGATTTTTCTTCTAAATATGTACTTTATTGGCCAGAATATAAGCCACACTCCCCCCCCCCCCAAATTCTGACAGTGAAAAGTTAAAGTGTCCCTGTTTCCCCTTTTTTTAATACGTAGTCATAAAGTAAGCCATGGCAGGGTTTTTAAGCATTTGAGAAATATAAGACATACCTCAAAAATAAGCCATACTTCCACGCTGCGTAAACCAACCCCCACAGGCACCTCCACTCACAGAGTCACTCCATGCGGCTGGCACTGCAGGAGCGCGATCAGCTGTGAAGCGGCGCTCCAAGAGCTCCGCTTAACATATGATCGCGCTCCCGCCTTGCTGGCTACATCCCCGCGCTCCGCCTTCTCGTCCACCGCCATCCCTGCCGCTTCCGTGCTTGCCGCCACCGCTGGGCTCACTGCTTCTTCCTTGCCTGGCCCGGCCAAGGAACTTGGAGCGTCCTGCAGCGGCGGGTGAAGCGCCTGGGCCAGCGGCCTCCGCCTGGCCCAGCCAAGAACGCCTGCCGCCCCGCCACCCGGAACCGGTGGCTGCTGCAGCGCCAAACACTCAAGAGAGCCCAGCAGCGTAATTACTGTACCGGTAATTAAAAAATAAGGCATCCCACTGAAAGTAAGCCACCCTGTGTTTTTTTGAGGAAAAAAGTTATAAGACGGCATCTTAAAAAAAGGGGAAACATGGTGTGACTTATATTCGCAACCTTATGCTGCCGGCAAAACAGCGTGGCTCTCCCCCCACCCCCCACCCAGGAAGCAGCCTGGGAGCATGGGCCCACTGCTCCCAAGCCTCCCCTGGTGCCAGTTTGGGGAGGGAGTGCCAGGAGGTGGTAGTGTCAGGACGTTGGTTCTGGTGCTGGCCCCAGCCCTCCAGGTCAGGGCGGTAGGGCTGGGAGGTAGGGCGCACCAGCAAATAAGCCTTGAATTTTAAAGGTGCGTCTTATTTGCAGGTGCGTCTTATATTTGGGCCAATACACTATACCGGTGTAGGAAAAAACATACTCACCAATGAAAAACATGTTCATTGACAGGTGTGGATTCTCAGGTGTCTATTTTGTTGTTGTTTTTTTTATACCAGGAAAAAATAAAGAAGCATTGTTTGAGTCTGTTTTTGTCACCAGGCAAATAGATTTTTATCATATTGAGGAGCCTCTATGCTTGTTGAGTAGTTGTAGCTCCAACTGCCTGGCAGGCATAGAGCCAAGCCTATGCCACCTTTCTTCAGCTCAGAGTCACCCATTACCTTTTCTCATTAGTCACTGACGCTCCATAGAAAAATGTTCCTCTTGCCTGGCACCTGTGTGAAGATCGCGCATGTATCTGTTTTGCTAAATATGCGCTTGGAAAGCTGCAGTTTCCAAGTATGGTACACTTTCCTCATCAGAATACACATGTATGACCTTCACGGAGCATATTGTACACCATTGTATGTTGGTTTTGCAATACCCGTGTTTGCCTCTGTGGGAAACATCATGTGTGAAATGGGGACCCAGCCTGAAACAACACAATCCAATCAAACTCAGCATGAAACTGAACAAGTTTACTAGAGGTTTAACCTGTTTTTTATGAGAATCTCCTCACCAAGCAGAGAACTGCATACAATAGTAATATAGACACAATATTTAAACTTTAAACACCCCAAATCCTAAGGAACAGCCAGCATTAATGTTCTCTGTAAAAGAGTCCTTTGCAAAAAATAAATAAATTCCTTCACCCTAACCAGAAAGTGAAGCTGTGTGTGCTAGATCACTGACCCATTCATATCTCTGCTACTTGTCAGTTGTAATGAATGAGATTATCAGATGTATGTTGTGTTCCCTATCTACTGATTAGCTGCCAGGCAGTTAGCTGATTAGCAAGGGGAATTGCTGCAGTCTGCAAAGTAAAAAGACTGGAGAAGCAGTAAAATTGAGGCGCAGTAGCCAAGAGTATTGAAATAGCTTTTAGTTCCAATCCTATGCACAGTCTAGGTGGGCAGGAGTTGGGACCAAACAACGGGAGCTCACCCCGTCGCGGGGATTCGAACCGCCAACCTTCCGATCTGCAAGCCCTAGGCTCTGTGGTTTAGACCACAGTGCCACCCGTGTCCCCTATTGTAAGTTATCTCCTTTAAATTAACAGGTTTAATATTTACTTTTCTGTAACTGCACTGGTTTGTAATATCTACTTCTGAAAAGACAGTGGTTTAAGATGCTTACGTCTTTAAATGTATAGGGGTAATTAGAAGTTTGCTCTTCAAAATAGTTTTATACTGAAAAATATGTACTTTGGTACTTGCTCTACCTTTACTGTTTAAACATGATGAGACCAAAAACATGTATGCAGTCATGTTAATGTGTTTTCTGTCTGTCTGTGGGGCAGGGACACTGATCAAGGGTGAGGAGAAGCAACCAGAGGTGGTGATGCTTACAGCTGACTCTCAAAATTCCCAATGTGCCCTTGGGCTCAAAAATGTTAGCAGCACTTGGCCTTTGGGAGCAGGCATAACCACATTGCCTAGCTTTGTTTGTTCTCAGTAACTGTTGTATTGTAGTGAAATCCTGTTGGTTGGATGATGACAGCACTGCTACTAGGATAAAAGTCTGTTTTGAACATCAGTATGTGCAAGCTGTTTGACGTTTCTGTTATTTCTGTCTCTCATTGTGGCTCAGCTTTCATGGCAAACAGGGAATGAACCATTCTCAATTCATAGCAGTGATGTCATCCAGACCTTGGGAAGCAATTTCCTGCTTTGGAGTAGTTTCACTATGTTGGCTCTTCTTCTGGTTACTGAAGTGTTAGGGACTTGCTTTGAAATTTCTCCTGTGACCAACTGCTGTGGAGTGTTCTGAAAAAACGTTTCCTTTTTTCCAAGCTGGTTACCATCAAAGGCCCATTTTAAAATTGAGCTTTGAGAAAGGATCCATACAAACTGCCTACATGCAATCTTAGCAGTTAAAGAAGACCTTTCATTTCTTTTTCTCTCTGTGTATTCATTTTCCCATAAGGATTCTTTCCCTTCTGCCCCGTTCCCTCAGGCGTAATGTTTTATCTCCTTGCAATTCTCCTTTTTATTTCTAATTTGCATATGAATATGAGTAAGGGCTAGTTTATACAGACCTTTCCTAGCTAATTAATATTTCTGATCTCCATTGTGGAGGTTTGGAAGCACTATTTCAGCTCACATTTGTAATTTGGGACAATTGCTTCCCTGCAGCCAGAATTTCAACACCAGAAATCCCATGAGATACCGGAAACTTCTTTTTTCACTCTTTCGGAGAGACACACTGCATCAGATATAGACAGTTTCATGAAAGGCTGTTAAACTGGTTTTCAGTGTGGTTTCTTTCTAAGCATTTTCAAATGATGACAGAGAAGTTTTTCTTTCATAATAATTTTCAGCCAATTAATATTTATACTGTTGAGCTACTTCAGGTTATAATAACACTATTCGTGAATGAGGTGGTGATATCCACAGTAGTTCATTGAATGACCAATTTGGTGGTCCAGTCTTTTGTTGAGCATCCTATAGAAACTTGCACTCAAACGTCTTTATAATGGGAATTGGATCAAATTATCATAATCTCAAATTAAACAAATTGATCTTGGAGTTTTTTATTTAAAAAATCAGGATAATGAAGGAAAAAGGAATAGAGATGACATGGATCAGTCTAAGGAATTATGACATGATGGTGCTTCTTTCAAGGGATTTCAATCGAACTGACTGATCTTTAAATGCTTTCCTCATTTCCCCCCTAATGCTTTCCTAATGCTTTTTTAGGCCTTCACCACAACAAAATATGCAAAAACAAACAAACCCAAACCCTTCTGTTAAAAGCAAAGTAAAATTAACGCTGAATTTATATTTTATTTTGTGATTTGTAATATGCTGCTTTACTGTGTATTGTTGTAACTTCATGGTTTATTGTCTATTAGCCAGCATGGGCACTGAAGATGGGAATACAAAAATATTATATTAAACAACATACCACTTAAGGCCCCTGAACAGCCTGTATCCTAGGCTTCATTCCTAAATCCTATCTTGGTTTTCAGTTGTCCATGTGGCCGATATAACGTGTTTTCCCGAAAATAAGACACTGTCTTGTATTTATTTTTCCTCAAGAAGACACACTATGGCTTATTTTCAGGGGATGTCTTATTTTTTATTACGCGTCCAGCCTCGCCTCTTCCTTGGGGCCCTCCAGAACTGCGCCTATCACTATGTCTTATTTTCAGGGTATGGCTTATATTGCCCAAATGCTTAGAAATCCTGCTGCGGGTTATTTTATGGGTATGTCTTATTTTCGGGAAAACAGGGTAGGCAGAAGTTCAGGCTGTGCAGCTCATGCAGCCAGCTTCCTGCAACCACTAAGGTAGTGCCTTTGAGAAAAATGACCCGTGCCATGACTAAAGAGCATAGGAAGCTATCCTTTGGATAAGCAGTTACCCTTTGGATAGGCTTGAGCTATTCATTTCTGCTTTACAATCTCCACCAGTATCATTAGTAATTTAATCATTGATGAGTAGCATGGTTCTCTGAGCTTTGGCATCTCCTTACTAGTTTTGTTTCCAGAAGATTTTCTAGATACTGGTAGTTAATCAGTAGGAAGACTTAACTGCTGTTTGTTTTAATTTCCTATGAAGGTGGCTGCAATTAACCCTAACCATCCACTGGCTCAGATGCCCTTGCCTCCTTCAATGAAAAATTGCATTCAACTGGCAGCATGTGAAGCCAGTGAGTTGTTGCCGATGATCCCTGACCTGCCAGCTGACCTGTTCACATCCTGTCTTACTACACCAATCAAGATTGCACTGAGATGGTGAGTGACTTGCCTGCTATTTGGAGGAATATTGCATGTTCTATGAGCCTTGCCTGTTGGACTGATAGACTTGTTGACCCAAATACTTCAACTGCTCTAAAATATATCTGCAGTACTAAATTACAAGGATTGAGGTGTTCACCTGGGAGAGTATCTTATTAAGCATACTTTCACCTTCTTGGCTTTGATTATCCTTCTGTTTATTACGTTTTGGATTCTAGCTGGATATTTGGGTTTGTTCAGATTAAGGGACTTACTGTGCTGGAAATTAAAATAGTCTGCCTTTTCACAAATCAGAAATACCATATGGTACAACACAATGTTATATCAGTAGACCATTTTCCAGACAAGCTATAGTGCTGATCCTCAAGTTCTTCCACTTGTGCATATTCCGTTTATTCCACAGGAGGTTTTCAGTGGTACTACGCTTTGAGGATTGCGGTGTAAATCCCATATGTTACAAAAATGCTTCAAATAAGCTAGTTAAGCAATAGCATGGAGTACAAAAATTTGCAGGCATAAACAAAAGAGAAGATAATTTGAAGTGATGTGGCCTTCTGCCGAGGTGGAGAGAGATGAAAGCATATTCTAAGAAGATTACAGTACCAAAACAAATGGAACACCAGATATCTAATAACTCTGATGCACAAACAAGTTTAAAGTTTTAGTAAATAGAAAGTGTCCAATGCTTTCGTTTCCTCTTTCTGTTTTTCATGTCACAGTGCAGAATTAAGATTCTTTTGTCAGATCTTCTGCTTTTGCAGTATTTGTGAAATTATTGCAGTTGAGTTGCAGTGTCAGTTTTGTATGCATATCCTGGCTTTCCACTTTGAGCAGCTTTGCACGGCAAACCCAATTGCTTTTGGTAGCAAACTTTTAAAAGTGTGGACAACAGCATACATGTATTTTTATATAGTCCAGTTAGGATTCCCAGATGGCTAAATATGGATAATTAAAGGTGAAGGTATGCCATCCACACTTAGCATATTTTCTCAGGAAATTGTGATGTAGCACTGGTGAGCATAGAGCAATCAGGTGTGCTGTGTGGAACAGCCCTTTGGTGAAATCTGCAATGTCTATTTTCCTTAGCTGTGAAAGTCCCACATGGTAAGTTGCCAGTCTGCTATAAACAGAAGTTAAAACCCTTATGCTGCTATGTCTTTATGTTCACTGAACTCAAAATAATTACTGTGAAGTGGTCTTAAGTTCATTTGGATTTTTTTGGGGGGAGGGGGAAGTAGTTTGAGGATTAGAACGTTAAAGATGCTGAGGTCCTAAATGCTTTTTAACGCTTGATGTTTTTAGATATGCTGTAAGGCGCCCAGAGTAGCTGGGGAAACCCAACCAGATGGGTGAGGTATAAATAATAATAATAATAATAATAATAATAATAATAATAATAATTAATTTTATTTATTATAAGAGACCAGTACTTAGTTGTGTTTCTGGGGGTTTTCCTGTTGTTATTCTGTCTCTCACAGCTACAGTAAACCTACCATTAAAATTATGGACTGGTTATTTCTTCGTCAGAGGGCAAACAGGTAAATTTAGCAGGGGAACAAATACTCCCCCCCCCCTCACTGTAATATATAGGCCAGGGTTTTTGTCCACGCTTTCCTATTGCTTCCCTACAATAGACCCAGATTATTTTTATGGAGCCATTAAAAATAACACAATTTGTATAATAGATATGTGTTAGTCATTGTTCATTATATTAAGATTTTATATCAGAAGCTACTCGCCTCAATTACTTGATATTACTTCCCATATGATGGGGTGGTGCCTCTGAGTACCAGCTTTTGAGTGGGAGAATGCTATTTTACTTATGTCCTGCTTTTGGACTTCCCATTGATATCTAGTTGGCCATTGTTAGAACAGAATGCTAGACTAGATGGGACTTTTGGTCTGATTCAGCGGGTTTTTATAATATTTTAATAACAGAACAGTAAACCAGTTGTTTGCTTTTGCTTAACCTGTTTAGTAGGAGGTGATTGTAGAGTAGATTAATAGACTATTACCAAAACCCATATAATTATCTTAAGACTTTTAGTGTACCAAATTAAGCATAAGTACAAATACAGTTCAGCAAAACCTTTGTCCCTGGTAGAAATCTGTATTTAGTGGCTTTAGTTTAGAAACATAAAAATCAATCAATATTCAAAGATGTGGCATAAATGAAATAGCGCCATAATGTTTTTAAGGAGGGATACCTCTGTGGTAGCCTTGAGTGTGAGAAATCAATTTGCATTTATTATAAATTCATGTGATTTTGTGATTGATTCTATGAATCTATGGCAGGGGTTGATAAGGGGTTTGGGATTGTATCATCTGAAAGATAACACCTCTGGCATCTCAGTACCTTCAGCAATGTTCTAGTACAACATGAGGTAGTCTTATGGAATATTTTGTTCCTTTTCTGTTTCTTGTTTTGTGGTACAACCTTAATGATATTTATATAACTTCAATTTGCTTTGACATCATTCAGTGAATGAAGAGTGAGCAAATAATACTGTGTTATACACGAGAGCCTGAGTCAATACAGTACAGCAAATAAACCATGACAATATTTAAGCCTAGTTACCATATTCATTGTTTCTAAGTCTGCATCTTGTTTGAGCACATTTCTGCATCTCAAGGAATACATTGGGGAGTTAGATTGTAGCTGGATTCTGCAATATTCAAAACACCCTTAAAGTCTCTGCTTATTTTTCCTAATTTATTATGGATATTGGAGCATTTTGCTTTGTGTTCAATATGTGTACAAAATGAGTGGTTGTTACATGTTATTGAGGAAGGTAAGGGGGGGGGGATATGTCATAAATTAATTAATTTTTATCCAGCCATACTTTTCTGTTATGGCAATATATTTCTGCTTGCAGAATGGAACTTTCTCCTCTTCTCCTTTCCCCTGCATCAGAACTGATGCCATCAGAATCAGTTTTGGAGGACTGGCAGACCCTCTGGAGCAGATTTGGGGTGTGTGGAAGTGTGGAGGAGTGGAAAGGAAAGTCCCATTGTGCAAGTGGACTTCTGCCCACAGAGCATTGGCTACAACCCACAATGTTTAAGTGAATAAATGAATCTGCAATAGTTTTTTTATGCAACAGATACTGCTTTTCTTTATCTTGCCTTCCCTTCAAAGAATTTAAGGCATCTTGCTCTTCCCTTCCCTATTGTGACCTATGAGCAGTTTGTCTGGGAGATTGTGACTTTGTCCCTGTCTTTGAAGACAACCCACCAAGAGCATATTTGACTTTGTTTAAGGCAGGCATGTCCAAAGTCCGTTTTGGGGGCCTAATTTAATCCGGCCCCCATGGCAGTACATGTCCTGGGGTAAAATTGTAAAAAAAAAGCTCAACAACTTCAATACCCCCAAAAAAGCATGTTCACTTCATCAAATCTGGGCCTCTTTGGAAAACGTTTGGGCACCCCTGGTTCAATTCAAAGTGTTGGTGCTGATCTTTAAAGCCATAAATGACCTCCGTCCAGTATACCTGAAGGAGCGTCTCCACCTCCATCGTTCAACCCAGACACTGAGGTCCAGCTCCAAGGGCCTTCTGGTGGTTCCCTCACTGCGAGAAGGGAGGTTGCACGGAACCAGGCAGAGAGCCTTTTCGGTAGTGGAACCTGCCCTGTGGAACGCCCTCCCATCAGATGTCAAGGAAATAAACAACTACTGTTTCTGACTTTTAGAAGACATCTGAAGTTTTATGCTTTATTGTATTTTAAATATTTTGTTGGAAGCAGTCCAGAGTGGCTGGGGAAACCCAGCTAAATGGGTGGGGTATAAATAATAATAATTATCATTATCATCTTTTTCTTGCTCCCCACAACCCTAAACATTTAGTGCCAATCTGTCTCAGCATTCACTGCAGGAAGCATCAAGGAATGGCTCAGTGTCAAACAAACAGTCCTCTTTTTTATAGTAATCAGTCCTCTTTTGTGCAACTCTGCAGTGTGGTATGTTACAGTATTTGTATTGAATGTACCCATGTATATGATAGATACATGGATAGATTGGAGAGAGGAGGATGAAGTTGTTGGCAGAAAAGTGAAATTCCTTTGTAGTGATGCTAGCAGACTGAATGCTTATTTTTATTTTATGTTATTTATTTATTTATTTATTTATAAATAATTAATAAACCTAGTACATCTCAAAGGCACCAGGAGGCAGGGAGTGCAGTTCCCTTGCCAGTTCTTTCTCTTCCAAATATGAAAATGCTATAAAAGATTATTATTTGTGTAAGGGAGTTTAACAGCTATTGAGGCACACTGCCCACGCTCCAAAATAGGCTTCGTAGCTCACAACCAGAGGCATGGAAAGTGTCCCTGGAAAAGTACTTTTCTGTCCTTGGTATCATTGAACTGCAAAGAAATCAGGTGTTCACAGAACAGTAAAAAATAAATGTACAAACTTGACATTTTTAGGGTGGGTAGAGGGGTCATAGTGCGTCTCCCAGATTAATGTGTTCATCTTTGTAGGGAAGCCTTGCTTTTATTTTGAAATTGGACTATTGTTCTCTGGTGTTGAAAGACTTGTAGGGACCAAGTAACACCAAAATGAACTGATTCTGGTAGAGAAAAGCACTCTCTTCCATGTTATGCTACAGGCTCTTAATATTCAGTGCTTTGCAGCAGAGTCATTCTCTGCAGGTACGGCTTGCTGTAAGTAAGGCAGGAGGTCCATTTACATTTTGCATCACTCTGAGATTAGTATATAAAGATCATTGCTTATCACATGCCTGGATGGCATGCACATTCATAACGTGGGCTACAGACCTTTCAATAGACATTTCAAAGCATTTGGTGTTAAATTCTCACAGCATAAACTCCATCTCTACTAAAAGTAGGTCACTAAGATACTGCAGTTGTAATGGGTAATAGAGGAATATCCTGCATACCAAGCAGTGAATGTTAAGTTTTGAAATTCCCCTCTTATTAAGTGGAAAAAATCAATCAAAATACTGCTTCCACCAAGCTGTGTGTGTATCCATTTTCCATATAAGCATAACATGCTGTGCTGAAAGCGCTTTAAATTTCAGCGAACTACATAATACGATCCACAGACAAGTGTGATTCATTGATTGGAGGGCTGGACTTGGATCTTGAGAGATGTGGGTTCACACAGCGTTCTCTCACTGAGAAAAGACTTTTCTGCTGTTTCTTATTTCTTGTGTTGCTGAAAGGGCTACAGAAGCTGTGTTTGGTATTGAATGGTGGGTCTTTTTAATAATACTATTGATGTTGCCTGACCAATTTAAGTTTTGAGAAATTATAGAGCCCAGGAACTTAAAAGACTCTACTACTACAACCATGTAGCCAAAGCAAAATTCCAAGTATGTTGGTACTTGGCCAATCAATAATTAATAATAATAATAATAATAATAATAATCACCCCCTCCCATAGTATTCCTTGGATTGGAAGGTGGTTCCCCAATGCACCAGGAAATGCTCAGCTTATTCTGTGTAAATCTGAGTCAACTGTTTCTCCAGTTGAGGGACCAGCAGAGTCTACTCCACCCATTTCACAGAAGAAGAAGCGAGTAGACACAGGTGGAAAGAGGGCTGAAAATTTGCAAGTGGGAGGGGAATTGTTCTTCCCTAGCTTACCTGGTATTTGAGGCAGACATGAGTAACTCACGTTTGCATTCTGAACTAAGCAATTATAAAGCTCACAAGTATCTCCAGTTGTGGTAGAAAGAAGATGCCACTATGTTAGTGCCCATGGCTCCTCTTTTACACAACCCAGACACCTGACTTGCACCATGTGGGCCCAACTTCATTTCTAGGGGAAGATGGGGTGGACCCATCCACCCCTTGCTCCTAAGAGGTTTTCCATACATATCTATATAACTCTCTATAAAATCTTATTCGTTACTTGTTCGGACTGATATCTCTGTTTGTTTCCTTTAGGTCACAAATGACACTCCCTTCCCCCCCCCCACCCCTTTTAGGTGTCTTTCCAGTCACCTAGAATTAATTCTTATTTATCAAAGGTGAATGGCTATTTACAGGACTAGCTCCTTAGGTAGCAACCACAAGATTGGAATTGCACAAGGAAGGCAACTGGGCATGTTTTTAGTTGTCTACCAAATTTAGGAAGTGGGCTACTGTTTTTTAGACAGTGGAAATTGCTATATACTAGTGTCATAGCTGCCAAGTTTTCCCTTTTCTCGCGAGGAAGCCTATTCAGCATAAGGGAAAATCCCTTTAAAAAAGGGATAACTTGGCAGCTATGACTAGTGTGCCTTCAAGAGAAAGTCCATGTTTACCTAAAAACTCCTTTTCAGCATAACTTAATGATGAGAGTGTAACAAGATTGCCAACTGATATCTTTAAGAAGTAATATAAAAGAAGTCATGTGAATAACGAATGATAAATTTTGCAATGTTTCCAGTTGCATTTGGGGCATTCTGAATAAAGTGCCGTTCAGTTTCACCCTGTAAAAACACTGCAAAACTAGAAAAAAAACCGCTGAAAGGAATGATGTTTCCTTTAATAAGCTGCAGTGCAGGCTACAACCCTTGGGACCCAACTTCAGCAAGCTGTTGGAGCTTCACCTTGTATAGCCAGCACTGCAGCAAAAAGCAGAATTATGTTTTTTCCCGTTATACTTACTCACAAGTCCACCCCCTGATTGTTTTATGATCGCTTTAAAATGACAGCCTGAGAGACACCTGTAGGATGTCTTCCCTTTTCAGGATTGCGTAAAATTGCTAGCATCTAATTTGGAAAAGTCCAAAATAACTCCCGCCTCGTACTTAATTGCTAAGTGCCAGTAAATGTCTATGTGTGATTTGTTCGCCCCCTGGGTTTATTAGTTCCTGCTTCATAGCATGAGAATAGGAACTTCTTTAACATTATAAGAAATTGAACTTACACCTATAAACTTTTATAAAGCTTATATGAAGAAAGAGCAATGGCATGCATATGATAAGAGAAAAGCAAAGCAAAGTTTTGTTACTTTTTTAGATAATATTTCAAAACGAGATATATTTATCAACTTTTGAAGAAGTAAACTACCAAGGGAAAATGAGTGAAAACTTGATATTCCCCTTCCTAAACAGGAGGTGGCAAATTTTCAAAGGGAGATTTCATCTAAAGCAATTGCATTGAAAAGAGTAGTTTGTGAATATCCAAGGGCAAATGATTAATATGGGCCGGGGGGGGGGAGGAGGAGGAGGATGGAAATGAGAGGACATAGGTTTGGGGTTTTGTTTTTGTTTTGTTTTTTTAGTAGAATTGAGCCAAATTTTCTGTAGTATTGATTTTTGTGACAACATATGCATGCTTGATGAGGCAGAACCTTTTGTGGAACAGTAAAGCAAACTGAACAACAACAAAGGTGTTTCTCTGCTTTTTACACCTCCAGAGAGCGGTGCCCGCAGCACACATTTTATGGAAACTCTCACACTTTTGGAGCAAAGGAACTGAAGCGCCTCAACCGAACTAAGTCTTAAAATGAGTCCCAGTGCATAAATCCACCCCAGCTTATCTGACTTTGTAACAGTCCCATTCTTAGCCCTGCAGGTATTAGCATGAGTTGAGGGAAAGGGTTACAGAGGCACAGCTCAAACCATCACATTGGAGCAGAGCCTTTTCCTCTCCTCTTCTTTTATGTTCCCAAATATTTCTTCTTTTCTTCCCCTTCCCTCCCTCACCCTCTTGTACCTCCTTTCACCTACTAGTATTGCCTTTTGTCTCCATCTCCTTTTCCTTTTCCTCTCTTTTTTTCTGCCCCGTGTCACCTTCTCTGTCACTTTAATTCACCTCTCCATGGCCCTTGCCCCTTCCTCATGTCAGCTTGCCTGAAATCACAATAAACAGGAAATCTGGGGAGGGTTCATCACCCTTGGGACCTTGTACTGTTGATTGTTCTTTGTTGCCCCTCTGTTGAGTGAAGTTTGAAGGAACTCCCCTGATTCTTCCACACTGAAGCAACATATAGTTGTAGTTCCATAATGAAAAGTTTGTTTTAGTTTGTGAAGTCCTGCCATTTTACCATTCAACATTCCCACCCCACCCCCACTTCAGATCAACTCTGATAGATTAAAGTTGCAGTCCTGTGTACACTTACACAAGAGTAAGTTACGGGAAGTCCTTGCACTGGCTTCTGCTAGCCAGGCTCATAAGTTGAATTTGGCCCTGAGTTTCAGCTCAATTCAATGTTTTAAGGGTTTTTGACTGGTAATATAGGACATAATCCAGCCACGTTTAAGCATATCCACAGGATTTTTTATTTGTGTGCAAATAACCTTTTCTCATTTGGGCTGAATTTGACAGTCAGGAGAACATGAAGATTATTATAAGCTCTGTGTTATCTTTGTTTTCAGTTGCCATTTTGTTAAGAGGGAAATTTTATTGGGATTCAGAATAGAGACAAATAAGTTCCATGTATATATGTGCGAGAGAAAAGCTACTTCTTCCCCTCCTGTCCTGCTGATGCTTTTTGATTATGAAAGGCCTACCAGCAATGATAGGTTTGTGCTGAGTTTTCTAGTCCTGTTTAAAATTCTTTGCAGCTCTGCAAGAACCCAGGATTAGCTGATTTCTTCTTTTACTGGCATTATGGAAGGAGCGTTGGGGCTTGGCTTTGTGCCACTAGACAAGTTGAGATTCAGAGCTCTGCAATAACATCAGCTTCAGACCTCTTTAATGACTGGTTTTGGAAATGATACATGTGAGGGCATTTTGCATGGTACAGCAGTATAAAATGTACTTGAGCGGGCTGTTTAACTCCTAAGCACTGCTTCTCTCAGCATGATTCCATAGCCCTGTATTTTTAAAGGGCATCAAATCTGCGTAAGTTGTCGCTTCTGATTAAAAGGGAAAGGGAGCTTATGCTGCTGTTATATTTTGTCTTTTCTTCTTTGGTGGTGCAGTGAAAATTGGTAGCTTGTTTTGTCTGCCTTTTGCAAATATAGGGTGCAAAAAAAATGCGGAAATTAAGTACAGTGGTATCTCTACTTACAAATAACTCTACTTACGAATGTTTCTACTTAGGAATGGAGCTCTGTCCGTCATCTTAGATGCGGTTTAGATAGGATTTTTTCTACTTACGAATTTTTAGATAGGGTTGCTTCGACTTACGAATTTTTTCTCCCAATGCATTCCTATGGGATTCGACTTACAATTTTTTTCGACTTACGAATGTGCGTTCGGAACGCATTAAATTCGTAAGTAGAGGTACCACTGTATAGGTTTCTGGTCATCAAAAGTAACTTGTTGGGATCAGATATAAAGGCGGATTACTTAACTGGAGCAGCCTCTAGACATATAACAACTGCAGAATTCTGCAGTACTGTGGTCAGAGTACTTGTAAAGGCAAAAAACAACAACAACCCAAAACATTAGTTCAAATCAAATGTGTTTCATTATTCATGTTACTAACTGGAATGATGAGCTATAAACCATGGCTGGCTATGAACCACAGTAGGCCACCTGAACTATGGGGTGGAAAAGGGCAGTGGTTATGGTAGCAGGTGGGCGGGCACAAAAACCATAGCTGGGTTTCCTTGCTTTGATACAAAGTGATTGCCTCTCTTATAGCTTTTGTTGTATTTATCACCATAGCAAAACTTTGAAACAAAAATCAACTGACAGACAGTAACCACATTCATACAAAATACTAAGCCTAAAATCCTGGTTTAGTAAGCAAGGGTATACATGAAACTATGTGCAGGTAAACAGAGCTCCTTTGTAACCTCTTTGATCTTCCCTTTGCATGAATGGTTAAACAAGCCTGGATTCAGCACTTCACCATAGCTTCCCATTGCATGTTAACCCAGAGCTGTGATTGTTGTTGAGAGACAATGGAGTGCACCTCTGGAGGTGAAATCGAACCACTGGAGAATCACAGCGCCCGCTGTGGCTGCAGAGACTGGTAACTCGTAAATGCTGTCTCCTGCATTGTTTCCACTGCATTAACAGCACCGAAGTGACCTCTCCGGGACACAAGCCTGGGCATTGTGTATGGTAGTCCTGGGCTGACCAGACAACAAGACACCCCCACCTCGGCCTTGGTTGAAATGAAAGCAGAGAAATACATTTGGCAGCAGCTTAGTTGCAGGAGTTGCTGAAAGGAGGCGTACAATATTACATCTTAGGGACTCCACTCCAGATTTGTGTAGGGTTTACTTATTAGCCCTTTCTTCTCCCAAAGATGTCTATATATATATATATATATATATATATATATATATATATATATATATATATACACACACACACACACACACACACACACACACACACACACACACGCACGCACACACACACACACACCCTGCCCATCTGGCTGGGCTTCCCCAGCCACTCTGGGCGACTTCCAACAAAATATTAAAATACAGTAATCCATCAACATTAAAAGCTTCCCTAAACAGGGCTGCCTTCAGATGTCTTCTAAAAGTCTGGTAGTTGTTGTTCTCTTTGACTTCTGGTGGGAGGGCATTCTACGGGGTGGGCGCCACTACCGAGAAGGCCCTCTGCCTGGTTCCCTATAACATCACTTCTCACATTGAGGAAACGACCAGAAGGCCCTCTGTGCTGGACCTCAGTGTCCGGGTAGAACAATGGGGGTGGAGACGCTCCTTCAGGCAGTGTCTATATCCGACAAGGCAATGGATATAGATTTTTCCTCCAGGTTTAATCCTGAAGCCTTTCTTGTGAATGGATATAGCCGCAAGGCAGCAGAGGTTTAGGGCAGGCTTCCTCAACCTCGGCCCTCCAGATGTTTTGAGACTACAATTCCCATCATCCCTAACCACTGGTCCTGCTAGCTAGGTATCATGGGAGTTGTAGGCCAAAAACATTTGGAGGGCTGAGGTTGAGGAAGCCAGGTTTAGGGTCAAAGTTTTCCTTTTCCTAGGTGACTACCTCCCTAGGCTGATAAGTTCCATCTGCTCCACATTTTCCTCTACAACATGTGCCTTCTCGACCATTGGACCCCCTATTGTTTTCATCTGCTCAATCCACCAGAACTTGTCTTCACATGCAGGGAAGTCCTTAACTCACTGAGGGTTTGAGACCCATCAGCTACCCTCACCTGGTTTAGCCAGCCAGCTGAAGCCGCTTCTTGGGGTGTGGCTGTTGTCGTGTGCTGGTGGCTTCTTGGAGCCACAGGTGACAGCTGAGTGCAGGATGGGGACCAAAGGTGGACAAGCTACCGCAGAAGGAGTACAATGTGTCCCCCCACCAGAAGTGCTAAAAGGTAAAGGTACCCCTGACCATTAGGTCCAGTCGCAGATGACTCTGGGGTTGTGGCGCTCATCTCGCTCTATAGACCAAGGGAGCCGACATTTGTCCACAGACAGTTTTTCCAGGTCATGTGGCCAGCATGGCAAAGCCGCTTCTGACAAACCAGAGCAGCACATGGAAACGCCGTTTACCTTCCTGCCGGAGTAGTACCTATTCATGTACTTGCACTTTGACGTGCTTTCGAAGTGCTAGGTGGGCAGCAGCTGGGACTGAGCAACGGGAGCTCACCCCGTCGCGGGGATTCAAACCACCGACTTTCTGATCGGCAAGCCCTAGGCTCAGTGGCTTAGACCACAGCGCCACCCGCATCCCATAGCACAGGTACTACCCCTCCCCTAACACCCTATGAACAATGGCTTAAAAATAACGCAGGATGTCAAACCATGACTATCCTGACTTATTTTTGAAGCTGTTAACCATAGTTTCCAGGCACACATATAACAGGAAACTATGCTTAAATGCTGAATTCTGCGGTGGGAGGAACAAAGTAGCTGTCATCTGGTATATGCCAATCATTCATATCCTGGTTTTGCATTGTGGGCAAAAGTGTACTGCATCTTCCCCCAAAACAAATAGTGAGCTTCATAGTTGAGTAGAGATTTGAACCAAGAGGTTCTGATTTCAACCATATCTATATATTTTACTCCTTCTCCCTCCCCCTGTATTCTTCAGTACTTTGACTTTTACTATTTTCTTCTTCTTTTAACCAGCCCTATTTCCCTATGGGCACTTACTGATGACTAGTAAAAAGAAACATTTGGAATTTAATTTTTGCTGAGTGTCTGCATTTTCAAGTACTCTAGATAAGTGGTCTGAAAGGCAAGTTCTACGTTTCATTTGGTGTACTGTTTAAGAAGTTTGAAACAAAAACGTTGCCAGTATAGGGTTTTATCTTGAGGGTTTTCTGGGTGCTACCTCTGTGTGCCTTCCAAGTCACCCATGTTTACTGCGATATTTATACAACACTTTTTTTCATTTCCCCCTGTCATGCTAGCACATCAGTGTTTTATTTCATAGCTGGTTGTTTCAGAAGTAGCTATGGATGAAGAAGGAACACAAGGAAAATGTTTTGCCTTTGTTATTCTTGAGAGAAAATGCAGGGTGTCCCTAACAGAGTGGCAGGTATAAGCTATAGTTTGCCATGTGGAGATTTAGTCTGGAGACAGCAGGGACTCATTAAAGGAGAGCACTAAGAGCATTTCCTTGTATTCTGAAGTATGATAGCAGACCTGTGGCAGTTGCAGCCCTCTGAACATGAAAGCTGCGAGTGCTTGCTGAGTTTGTGCCATTATGCTGAATACCATGGTGAACTGACTATGCCCCAGAAAGGGTGTTTTCCTTACTAATCAAAAGCAGGAGTGACCTGATTCATTATTATGTTTCCTTCAAGAAGCTGAAAGCCCCCTTGAAATCTCTGAAATCAGCTTTATTTACATCCTGCTCATACGCTTTTGTTCAGTGCCCTAGAGGGGCAGAACAAAAGGACAGCTTTTTAATGCGCAGAGTTTGTGTGAAAATATCATTGACCCCAGATGTGCACCATATTTTTAAAGAACAAAAGAACGAATGAACGAACGAAAGAAAGAAAGACCAAATCATGCACTTGACACATTCATTGTCACTTTCCCCACTCCATTAGGTACATGGGAGGCCTGCCACAGCTGAACCAGCAAGTCCTAATCAAAAGCCTACTGAATCGAGGTATAGGTTTTGGTAGCTCATGACAAGGGCTGTCTGGATTGAGGCAGGTGGCTGCCGTTCAATCCTGAGGCCTTGGAGATATAGCCCGGAAGAGGCTGCAAGGGCCCTAATAAAAGAGAATGGAACTACAGCGGCCAGAAACTGTTGTGCCCTTTTTAATGCCATTCCATCAGATTTCAAAAGATAATCTGAGTGAGTTAAAGTCATAGGTGATGGAAGATTTCCATGGAAATACTATGCCCTCTTTGAGTCATTGACCATCAAATGGCTGGTCTTTACCATTTGGCAGTGCCTATAGCGGCATATCAATTAGTACATCCTTGTCAACGTTGCAGTGAAATTTCAGGACATTGAACATGCATCATTTGTGATCCTGGCCAAAGGTTACCTACATTCTTTTGCTTGGTATTCTTCACTGTAGAGAGTGGTAGGTTGAAGGCAGAAATTTAATGGATGGTGTTAGAGGAAAGCATGGATTAGATGGGTGCTGGTACTGTGGAATCAGAAACCAATCAAGGAAAACTATAGGCGTGGACACAGGAAGCTGTCTTATACTGAGTCAGACCATTAGTCCATTTAGCTCAGTCCTGTTTACACTCACTGGCAGCACCACACCAGGATTCCCCCCAGCCCTACCTGGATATTAAATATGAGACCTTCTGCATGCAAAGCAGATGCTGTTCCACTAAGCTATGTTCCCTTCCCTAAATGGATGTGACTTGTTGTAGCAGCCAGCCTTGGTTCTTCCTAGCCTCACTACTCATTTGTCTGCATCCTATCTCTTTTTCCTCTCCCAGTTTTGGCTGTCAAAAACAACACATAATAATTATTTTTTCAAGAAACGTGTATAAATATAACCAAAGACATAAGCAGTGCTCAAAATTAGCCAGGTGTAAGGCACATTTTGTGTCTGGCACAGGTCCAATTATGATCATACAGAGATCTCTGGATGTCAGGTTGGCGACTGGGGAAAGCAAAATGTCACTTAGAGAATAATCTGAAATATTTCCTTGAAGCTTGAATTTGTTTTACTTTGGATTTTTGATTTATTTTGTAAACCCCTTTGAGATTTGTTTATAATGACGATAATAATAATAATAATAATAATAATAATAATAATAATAGCAGCAGCCGCCACTAGGTGGGGAGTGGTGCCTAGAAATTCCATTGTGGTGACTGCAACCTAGGTTTAAAGTGCCATTTGGAGATTAGCTCATATATCTGAGTTTCTAACACTGGACATAAGAAACAAAATGATATGGTGAAAGATGCACATGGATAAGAAAATTAAAAGGCCCTATCATGTATACTGATCATCACTGCACTCACAAAAATACTTTATTGCATTTCAAGGTCAGCCAGATGAGAAGGAAAATTGGAAGGGTATGGAATATATAGTCAGAGCTGGTGATATATAGTCAAAGCAGGGACAATATATTATGCATTAATGCAAAGTAGATACACACTTCTATAATGTAGGGAAACACATACCTCTGGTGACAGAGAGAAGCTGCCACTTAACAATTTTTTCATGTCTTCTGCACGGGAATGGCATCAGCTTTATGTTTTGTAAAGCAGTTAGTGCATGACTAGTGTAAAATAAACACTAAAGAACAGAAGTAGTGCTCTGATTGCTGTGTTTACACTGAAGTGAGAAATCAATATGTATATTGTAATGCAATTAGGTATTTGGCAAAGGTGGTGAAGCCGCTGGCAGTATTTAGCTAAGCTGCCCTAACATGTAACACACACAAAAGGTCTGAGCAGATAGAAGGGTCTCTAACAGAACAGTTTTGATTCTATGGAGATGGAGGGGTATGGCAAACAAAAGGAAAATAAAGGAAAACATGGGTCTTGGAAAGGTAGAACATGGGTCTTGGAAAGGTAGACATCTGGCTTGAGAGCAGTACATGTGAAAAGGATCTAGGAGTCTTGGTAGACCACAAACTTGACATGAGTCAACAGTGTGATGCAGCAGCTAAAAAAGCCAATGCAATTCTGGGCTGCATCAATAGGAGTATAGCGTCTAGATCAAGGGAAGTAATAGTACCACTGTATTCTGCTCTGGTCAGACCTCACCTGGAGTACTGTGTCCAGTTCTGGGCACCACAGTTCAAGAAGGATACTGACAAGCTGGAACGTGTCCAGAGGAGGGCAACCAAAATGGTCAAAGGCCTGGAAACAATGCCTTATGAGGAACGGCTTAGGGAGCTGGGTATGTTTAGCCTGGAGAAGAGAAGGTTAAGGGGTGATATGATAGCCATGTTCAAATATATAAAAGGATGTCATATAGAAGAGGGTGAAAGGTTGTTTTCTGCTGCTCCAGAGAAGCACACACGGAACAACGGATTCAAGCTACAAGAAAGAAGATTCCACCTAAACATTAGGAAGAACTTCCTGACAGTAAGAGCTGTTCGACAGTGGAATTTGCTACCAAGGAGTGTGGTGGAGTCTCCTTCTTTGGAGGTCTTTAAGCAGAGGCTTGACAGCCATATGTCAAGAATGCTTTGATGGTGTTTCCTGCTTGGCAGGGGGTTGGACTGGGTGGCCCTTGTGGTCTCTTCCAACTCTATGATTCTATGATTCTAGAAGATGAAGGTTGAGTTGGCAGCAGGCAAAAGGAAGCTGGGAGAATGGGGGGTAGAGTAAAGGAGAACTGGAACCAGGGCTTGCTTTGTGCTAAACCCTGAAATTTGTTTTCAGGCTTTAATCCTGAAGAATATGAAGTGAGACTATATGAATGTGACCCTGAGAAGGTTCAGAATTCATCTTTCTCACCATTGAGTGAGGTCCTCTTGCTAACAGTTGCTGTTTCCATTTGGGCTTGAACCCGGACATTTTCTTGTACTGTACTGGCTGGAAGAAGTGCTCTAGAGTAGTGAGGGCATCAGAGAAAGGTACAGGAGAGAGAGATGAAATTCATATTGATTTGAAACAACTTGCCAAATCTTTGGCTGGAGGCCATATCTTACGTGTTTCTTGCTTGAGTCATTTGTAAGCATCTGTTCACTCCAAGTGTGGTGCACTGTTGTCTGGACTGAATAGGTTAAACTGTTGGAATTGGAGGGAATAATTGCAATAAATGCTCTATTGGTCCCTTCCCAGCAAACTCTTCTTCTATGAATGGAGCTGTTTTAGCAAGGCATTGCTTTCTTGACTCATTCCCCAGTGCTGCTTCTTTCAGCATCTGTTCTCTGGGGAACTCCAGCTACCAAACCACATTACTCTATTAGTTCAGTTTTATTCAGTGCTTTGTCCATGCTCCCTAGAAGTTGTGGCAAATGACCGAAACTTTCTCCTCCTCTTCCGAACTTGTCACTGTGGTAGTTGAAGCGCGTAGGCTTGACACTAATGATGGAAACCACTGCAGAATCACAAGTGCAGCAAACACTCTTTTCTGCTATGCTGTAGCAAACTTTTTGTTTTTATTTTACAAAAGCATTCTAATAATGAGGAACTCAATTACTGCCATGGAACCTTTTGGGTAGCCTGTCATTATAGGTTTAATTAGCATGATTTACTTATGCTTTCTCTTTTTTTCATCTGCAGGTTTTGCATGCAGAAGAGTGTGAGACTGGTGCCGGGAGTCACGCTGGATTTAATAGAGAAGTAAGCACGATTTCGGAGACCTTTAAAAGATTCTTACTTGCCCAACTTTACTTTTTCCAATTTATTTAACTGGAGATTCTCAGGTTTCTTGGAGTGTGTCCATCCCATATGGCTGTTTCGTCAAAGCAACCTCACAAATACAAAGATTGTTTTGTAGCCAAAGGGCAGTCCCCAAAGGTCAGACCCCTGCTTATTTATTTTCTGAAAGGGACAGGGACATGAGCCAAAGCAGAGCTAGGTATCCTGAGACTAAGTAAAATAAAGAGGAGGAGATAAGCCTGATACATACCACAATTGTGTTTCTCTCTTTTTAGGCTACATTTTATAGACAACAAAATGGTGGTGGTGATCTGTGTGTTTTGGCCTTAAAGAAGGGGTAGGAAGCACAGCACAGCTGCAGGGTGGTCCCTATCCACCTCTGCAGTCATTACCAGTATTCTTTTTGGAGGGTGGGCATAATTGAAATGCTTTGCCAAGAAATCCTAAGACACCACAGTTGCTCTAACCCTCTTTTCAGTTCTCTTTATTATTGCAAAAAGAAAATGTGACTGAGGGGCATGGTCTTCTTTTATCTGTATTTGCCCTCAGGGAAGGCACACTTGTTTGGGGCATGCAATACGGTTTCATGTTGGACAGCTCTTTGGACAGCCTTTTGTCAGCGGAACAGAGACCAAGGCAATCTTCAGTGATTCACAGCTCCCAACAGCCCCAACACCACCTCTCATGCTACTGCAAAGGGTCTCACAGACTTCTGGAGCAGATTGGCGGTTGCCTGGAGGAAGCTGCGGGAAGGGAGGGAGAACCTCTGAAGTTTGCCTCTGTCCCTGTTGTGCTAAGGCTCTGCCTAGATCCAAGAGCTTTTTGTCAGCAGAGGGGCACCGATTGGATACAACCCATTAATCATATTGGTAGGAGAGTTTCCTAGTGCTATGGTAGCAGGAGGATTGTTTATTTGGCAACATCACTTTATTGTGTCTTGAGTATTGTGGTGACTGTGGTGACTGGCTAGCCATCCTTCCAGCTTTGTATCTGCTGCATCCAAAGGCAAATGAATCCCACAAGAAGCTCTAAGGTCCCTCTGCGGCATCACTTTGGATTTGGCACAGCAAAACTCCCCACAACCTTCCACCCTGACCAGCATAAGATCTGGGGCTTGGTGTACATTGCCTTTTCCTCCTTTAGAGCCCATGGCTCCTCAGACAGGGTTAGCATTGTTCAGTTAGACTACCTTTGACTTGTCAAATGCACAGAGATTCAAAATTACATACACTAGCTTGTTTGCAGCTTTAAAGTGTTTGTCTTTTATGTTATTACTGCAAAGTATAGCTCAATACAACATTGACCATCAAAAAAAGAAAGAAAGTGGAGCTACTATTTGTTGGAGGCTTAAACATTTTTATTAAACGCTCATAGAAGAGGTTTAAGAAAATTGAATATTTATGATCGTTGTGTGTGTTGATTTTTTAAATACAGAACTTAAAGGGGTCCATATTGACATTAAGGAATTTGTACAAGAATTTTGCCAAACTTTCTGCTTGCCAATCTATGGGAAATTTGTACCATATGTTCTTAGGCAATGCTCTGAAATAAATTGATTTTGGTGGGGTGATGTTGTGTTGTTTCCCTACCACATTTCTTTTAGCCTCTGGAAAATGGCCAGCCTTTAAAGTACGCAAAGGTGCCTGGAAAGTGTTAAGTAGCGAGATAGTGCAGTGTTAGTACTTTCTGAAAGCTTGGGTTAAGAAGAGCTGATATTACTGGCACTGCAGCATGCCTGCAGATGAATATGCATTGATAGAGCTCTGCCCTTTATCCAGTACTGGAGTAGCATGGCATTGCCGGAGGCCTAATGAAGTGCACTGGCACAGATCATGATGTGGGTTGCATAGCTGCAGCAATGCAGAAAGGAAGTTTGCACTGTGCTTGCTTAAGCAACAACTCTTTTCGGCCACTGCAATCATTCTCTTATAACGTCTGAAATTCCTCCTGCATCTTGAATGTCTGCCAAATACTTGTGAAAAGACAAACAACAGCTTATTCTTTTGCATTGGTTAGCTGCACTCTTTTGGGCTGCACGGTATCATAAAAACATACTTTCCCATTTTAAGGCAAGCTGACAAAAAACAGACATGGTTTTCTTTCCCCAAATATGGTTCGGTTTATGCAACCCTGACCTGAATATGGAAAGGTTAAAAACTAAAATCTTCTGCAATGTGCATTTTTGCAGTGTTCCTGTAGGTTGCTTTGGTGCAGAAAGAGATGGGCTCTTTAGAATCTTGGTTCAGTGATGATTTGCACCTTTTTCGCCTTATACTGCTTATTTTGTATCAAAGTACAATTGAGTGGGAGCAATTAATAAGAGATAATTTGATTTCAATATGTCTTTCCCTTAGAAGCATTCCTTGTCAAGCAAGATAAATGGGAAGAACATATTGTGGACTCATTTAGGTTTCTGATGTGCCTCTTCAAAAGCAATTACGGTAGTCTCCCCGCACCCACCCATTCCACCTATCAAGGCCAAAATTTTGTAGCGAAGACACCTAAATGCATTATAATTGTAATGAATAGGGGTGCAGGTGCATAGGCATAATTGAAATGCTTTGCCAAGGAATCCTAAGATACAACAGTTGCTCTAACCCTCTTTCAGTTCTCTTTATTATTGTAAAAAGAAGATATTCACAGCAGAATTTGGCAGCTAATGCAAAATACCACAGTTTTCAAAGAGTTTCTGCAGGAAATAGCTGTGACTGCAACACAATAAGCACCAAGTCTCAGCAGCCGGCCGAAATCTTCCAAGACTCAGTAGCTTCATAGCAGATAACTGGCTAGAAATATCAGATGTTTCTAAATGGTAGTCCAAACTTTCCTGGCAATTTTCTGCCACAAAAATTGTGCTTCTGGTTTTCCCAGTCCTTTCTTCTGCTGCATCTGACACTGTCCTGTCACCATTCTCATTCAGTTTAAAAGACTTACAACAAAGTAATATAATTGAACAAGCATGTTCTTGTTGCATAATTTAGTTCCTTGCATTACGCAATCTTCTGGGTTGTTGCTGTTGTTTTTAAGTGTGACATTAGAATCTTTTGTTGAAGATTTCCACTTTAGATTATTGTTCTTTGTTTTCTAGTTAAGAGGATTCTCCAGAGCTGCAGCCACTGGCAGGCCATCTTAATTGGTTTACCATTGCTATTTGAGATAGAGCCAGTATGGAGGAGTTGTTAGAGTGCAGGATTAAGATGTGGGAGACCAGGGTTCACATCCCTACCCAGTTATGAAGTTTGCTGGGCTATAATTTCCCTGTAGCCTTGGAACCCAGCGGTTGTTCTCTGTATTGTTTGCTGCTGCCACCACCAGTGCTCGTGGAGTAGAAGGTATATCCTCCTACCCCAGGATGGGTGTGTGTGTTTGTGTGAAGACCTTCCTCTCTGTATATGCCACTGGGCACTAATTTGCCCTAGCATCACCATTCTGAGGTTGGAAGGAAGGAAGAAACTGGCATCCCACCAGGAACTGACTGGCAGTCGACCCTGTAGACCACAATTAATGCTGTGCGCACCTCTAAGAATGCCAGTGAAGATTGGATTGCCCTATCTAAAATGTCAAGTTCTGCCTTGCTGATTTGCTCAAGTAGATCTCTGTCGAACAATTTGTCCATTTCGTTCCAGAACAAGTTCCAAAATGGAAAGCTGTCGCCTTAATGGCTTTATCTACTTCAGTATCAGTAAATCTTCTGTGAATAGTGCTTGACAAAAATGAAGCTGTGTCAGACTTGTGCGGATTTTCAAGTGGAACCATACTGCCACCTGAGATTGCAGGGGTACATTAAGAATAGGGCCCATGCCTGAGCCAATGTACCCAGTTTGAGCCCTGTGCTAGACCTTCTTCCCTAGCACTGCCTTTGGAGCATTCCTTTTTACTTGAAGGCATCTAGAAAGTAGGGTAAAATGCATTTTTGATGGACCAGAAAATTTTAAAAACCGCATTTACAAGTATACAAGAGCTGTATGTCTGTGATGCGTTCATACCGGTACTTAGTTGCACAATTAAAGGTTTATATGCAAGCTGCATGTGTATGTGAGTGAGTCTCTATCCCCTATGCATCCACCAAGCCAGGGAAACGTTTGTTCACCCTTGCAGACTGGATGCTTGTAATAACAAGATCATCTTCTCAAATGCAGCTTTGGAAGCCCAGCCATAACTGTTCTTTCTTCAGTATGAGAGCGCTTTCAAATTCACAGTGACTTAGATGAAACACTGCTTTTCCACCTATCATTTTGACAGCCAGTGTGCAGTCTGTACCCATTGAGTAATATTTGCATGAAACACCAGAAAAGGGTAGGAAGGTCAGTCATAAAGTGGGAAATAGTCACCCCCCCCCATTGCCCTCTTTCACTCCCAAAGCAGTGTGCTGAGAATGTGTTGAGTGGCTTGGCAGATGAGCAAGGAAAAGAACAACCCTTCCATTTATCTTCTCCCTTTTCCGCTTCCATATGAACACCATCTGAGAAATTAGCTGTGAAGTTTTTGACTGGGTAGATCAATATTCAAAGCAAGCTCAGGATTTATGAATCAAAACAATCTTACATGGAAAGTTTTGTCTGCTCCCAGCTGTGCTCTTCAAGAAAATAACTGGATTGGTCTGCTGTTGGATACCTAGACCTGGATTTGATACTGCATGACCTGCTCAGTGCAGGCTAATCTGTAGAACAGAGACTGCTTGTTGCTTAGTACAGATCCTGCCCAGACTGACTGAAGCTGGCAGGGTAAATAAGGCTTCTCGGTAATGACAGATTATGTGGGAAAAGACAAAGAGAAATCTCTTTGGCTCGCCACATTTGAAAAAGAAGATTGCTGCTAAGTCAGGCTTGCAAATCTGTTTGGTAAAGTAAATAAGAAAAGAGCAGAGTGACTGCAGCTCTTTCATTTGTCTTGGGGACTGCTTTACATATGAACTTTGGCCCTTAACTTAAAAGCTGTGTAGATTTTTCAGGCTTTGTTTCTCTTATACCACCACTGAGCACATCAGAATTCATTTTTCCTGCTGTTTGCAGCATGCTTCATGTATTTTTCATCACAGTAATCTAGGTTGCATACTGCATGCTCTGCATTGGTGTTGTATTCTGACTGTTCCAGGAAATTTTTCTTTGCAATCTGTATTTCAGACTGTAGAATTAAAAATATGTGCTGCTAAATAACTCATAAAGCTGAGCATGGCTTGAGGGAGAAATGTCTGCAATCCTGAAATAATCCGCATTTACAGGCAACTGATTCATACCTCCCTCTTTCTTGTCTTGCAATTGAGGAGTTCAGCCAGCTCAGGGAAGGTTTTTCCAATAACAGTTAGTTGGTTTCAGTAATCATATATTTCAGTGAGACAGCAGCTTCTGCTTCCCCATATTGGGCAGGATGTGACACTTGCAGTAGAATCCTATGCTCAAAAGTTGCACCTATTGTAAAGGGTAGTGGTAGAGCATCTCCTTTGCATACAGAAGTCCCAGGTTCAAACCCCGGCATCTACAAGTAGGGCTGCAGGAACCCTGGGGAGCAGCTGCTTCTTTATTTTACAAAAAGTCAAAGTGGTTTACAAAAAGCTTGTCAGCATCCATACTGGGTGTACGATTGATCTGACTTGCTATAGGGCAAGTGTTGCTTTGAGTTCAGTGGGTCTTACTCCTGGAAAAGTGATTACAGTGGTACCTCTGGATGCATACAGGGCTGCCTCTGGATGCGAACAGGATCCGTTCCGGAGCCCTGTACGCATCCAGAGCAGTACTTAACCTGAAGCACCAAATCTGCACATGCTCCCCCCATGATTCAGCGCTTCTGCTCATGCGCGTGATGTCATTCGGCGCGTCTGCGCATGCACGAATCGCCAAAACCCAGAAGTAACCAATTCCATTACTTCTGGGTTCGGCACGTACATAACCCGTGTTGTACGCAACCCGCAGCATTTGTTTCTAGAGGTATGACTGTATAGAATTGCACCCTTATGCTTATGAAGTGCAAAAAGGGTAATTAATCCCATACCCTCCAAGTGCCCCTATTTTCCAGGGACAGTCCCAGAATTGTGAACTCCATCCTGGCTTCTGATTTGATCCTGAAATGTCCCTGTTTCCCCTGCCAGTGCCACTGCTGTGGAGCTCAGGGAGGAGGATTAGCTGGTGCTTGTCCTCAGCAGCAGTGACGGCTGTGAGGGAGCATCCCATTGCCTTTGCATGGCTGCCACTACTGGCACCCTCCACTGGGCTGCTGGAGAGCAGGTGAGAAGGAGTAGAGGCCACCAAGTCTCAGCCCCATATGACACGCTGGCTCTGAGGGACAGGCAGAGAGCAGGGCTGCCCTGGGCAGGAAGAGAAGGGGAGCAGAGTGCAAGGAGTCTTGATTATTTTTTTATTATGGTTTGTGTGTCCAAGTCTGATAGAGCCCCTTTCTACAATTTATACATTGGTGTGTGTGCTTTTGTAAATCTACCAAAGAATAACATAAAATAGGGATTAAGGGGTTTTCTCAGGGTGGTGGAGGGTATGTGTGCTGTGCCCCATTGGTGTAGTGGTGGAGGAAATGCTCTGCGAGGTGGGGGGACACACAAAAATGGGAGGGTTGAGGAGGGTCAGTTGTGGGGGAGTGAGAAATGTCCCTATTTTCATCTGAGGAATGTTGTAGGGTATGTAATCCATACAGATTCAAATACAGTTGCCACATTTAAGCAATGACATTAGGGACCATCCCAAGTGCATTTCTATAGTCTACCATGCACTAAGGACTTCCCTCTTTGTCGTGAGATCAAGCCACCTTATATATGTGTGCACACAATTCCAGATTATTCAGGCTAGTTGCTATAATGGAACACAATAGAGTAGGTATTCCTGATTCATAGTTTGAATAAGTAATCAGTTCAGGCAACAGCCTCCCAGGGCATCAATGCATGTGTTAATAGCCCTCCTCCTCTGAAGAAGAAAAATGTGTGATGAGTGTGACGCCTTAGTAAGCTTGAGTACAGGAATGTTTTCTCTAAAATTTCAGGGTTCTCCCCTCTCATTTGAGGTCTCTGAACATGTCATGCTTGAAAGCAAGATGTATATGGTAGACCTGTGCTCAGGAATGGGGAATAAAAATCTTTTTGTTTGTTTGGATATGAACAGCAAGCAGGTCTTGGATTTAGACTACAGCCAGGCATTGTGTATATTGGTATTCTATGGAAGTGGTTTTTTTTTTAAGAAACAGCAAAGAATCTCAGCTTTCCCTAAAGAAAGAGAGAGAACAAGTTAAGCGTCTAGTAAAGATGTGATTGAAAGTGCGTCTGTTGCCAGAGGACTTGCTGAGTAAGATTCACAGGGGGTGAGGAACAGTTTCATGCATCACCCCTCTCTTGCTCCTCAAATAGCAGAAGCAGGTCTTGCAAAACAGTGAAAACAACAGAGGAAACTACACACAGGAAAAAATGTGTAAATTAATTCATTTATTTAAAATATTTATATATCTGTATCTCCTTCTGCTCAGGGTGGCTTACAACTTGTTCTTAACTACAACACATTAATATTAAAAACACATAATTTAATTCACCAGAATTCCATTTTGGGGGACAGAATTTAGCTCATTGTTGCATGGAATGTTGTTTGTTTAATGTTGAAGTCTCACAGCCTCAGGGATCACCAATATCCATATTGAATTAGCAATAATTTCCCCTGAAGTCTCCTTGACTAGAGACTTGGGGTGATTGTTTTTTCTTGTGTTATGTGGGGAGATTGCATTACTAAATATGGTGAGCACAGGGCTGGATAACAGTGGGAAAATACGCTTCATGTTTGTGCGGGGATGCCAAATTGTGTTTCTCACCTGAGGTTCTATGCATTATCTGAAGAAGAGGCGGCATGTCAAGGGCATTGTGAGAGTCAGGACCTGGGAATGGTACTGAGACTGTACCTCTTGGCTTCAATGCATAAGTGCACCTACTCTTCAATCATGTTGGAGTTGGGTCACTTCCAGCAGCATTGTTCACTTGTTTGGGTGGCACCTGGGTTGGTGATGATGGAGACTGAAAGAGTTACCATTTGATTACAATCTTCCTGAAGGGAAGGGAGGTTCTTGCACCTGGACAGGAGAAAGATTGATTATTAAGTATTTAGCTCTGACTAGAATAGTTAGCTTTAAAGTATTTGTGGAGCTGTAGCAGTTTCACCTCCTTATGTATTGTTATACCCCCCCAAAAAATAAATCTCTCTGAACCATGCAAAATTCCAGGGGCCTCAAGTGCTAACTGAGGGTTGGTGTTTCCTTTTGGAAATGAGGCACAGTGGAGACTGTAGTATATTTTTGATATATGGTTTATTTACACGTACATACGACCTGAGCCTATGATGCAGGGGTTCAAAGTATTATAGTCCAAGAGGGTCCTGTTTCTTCCATTGCTGCAGCCTTGGATCAAAGAAAGAATGAAGGAAGGAAGGAAGGAAGGAAGGAAGGAAGGAAGGAAGGAAGGAAGGAAGGAAGGAAATAATACAAACAAACAAGCCTCTCTATCCCTCTGCTCAGCTTGCTATGTATAACAGACTGAAAAGCTTTTTCCTTTGGTCACACCATCACCACTGCAATCTTTAACAACTGCCCCCCTTTTGACTCTGCTTACTATCTCAGAGCTCAGGGAACAACTCCCTCCATTTCCTGGCTGGCACAGTCTCTTTGCATTGATAATCACCCATTACTTTCCTTTGGTTGTCCATACCCTGAGCATGGAAAAACTGGGTTGACACTGTTAAATCCAGCGTTTCGGCAATCTCTCTCATTAGTGCAAGCATAGATTAAACACCCACAAGACCCAGGAATTTCGGGGAATCAGAAATTAGAAGGGGGGTCCAGTTACCCACAAACTCATAATAGTATGTTATCAATAAAGTGAGCAGCTGTAGTTAAAAGGATGAAAGAGCTGCTTTAGACCATCTTCTTTATCTTATCTCATCCTGTCCATAATTTAAGTGCTTATCCTACTAGGAAAGAGGCATTTGTGTTTTTATAGTGGTCTTCTCTAGACAGAGGAATTGAAGGTTTTCTCAGGGGTGTGGGTGTTGGTGTGGGTATGTGTCAGAACCAATGAAATGAACAGAAAATGTATTTCTGCAGTGAATGCTGTGTAAATTGGGCAGCTTTCTTTTGCATTTTTGTGTTATAATTAGCCATTATGGTAGAAAATATTCTCAAGGCTGCCAAATGGTACATTGAGAGCAAAGAGAGGAGCTTCATCATTAAACCACCAAGTATTGATTAAGCTGTCAGGGCATTTGCCAAACTGGATTTATTGTGTAATTGGGGGACTTGCTGTATGTCCTTATGGCAGTCATTCCCCCCTCCCCCCCAAAAAAAACCCAGAGATTGAACTAAGAAGTCCTTCTAAAACTCTTTTTTATTAAAACAGACAAGACTGATTTCTCTCTCCCAACATCAATTTTAGCCCACCTGGGACACTTGCAACTTCTGTTTCTTCCCAATCATTCTCATGGATGCAGCAATAGAAGCTTGTTAAGCAATGAAATAACCAGTGTCAAAGTATGTTAGCCTGCATAGGAAAGCTCAGCTTTGGGAAAGGAGTGATTTTTACCTGCTACTTTTGTTTTAACCCCCCTCCAAAATTTGGGCCACTGAAGTAATCAGTGGCACCAAAACATTCCTTGAGCCTTCTTTAAAGATTAATGGAGTTAAATGGACACTATGAAAGGTTGCAGTGTAAAAACCTAATGTTAACAGAGTCACTACGCTAGCAGTAAATCATTTTGATTTTGTACAGCACTTACATGGCTCAGCAGGTTTCATATGCAGCATGCACTATAACTTGTAGCTGTCCATGGTATATATTTTCCCCTAAATGCATCTACTGTAATTTAAATATCACAAAAAAGTTTGATCGTGGAAGAATGAAATTTAAAAACAACACATCATATAGAAATAGCAGCTGCCTACTTGCAAAGATAGGAGAATACACACATGGGCCCAGCCTATTCCTGTAGCTGTAATTTGTTTCAATATTTATTTTTACAATACTGTATTGTATCTGTGATATGTTGGTGGATTACATGCAATAAAGCAGCTTAGTCATGCTGGCCACATGACCCGGTATCTGTACGCCGGTTCCCTCGGCCAGTAAAGCGAGATGAGCGCCACAACCCCAGAGTCGTCCACGACTGGACCTAACTGTCAGGGGTCCCTTTACCTTTACCTTACCATGGTGGTTCAGAGCTGATGGTCTCTGCTTTGCAGTGACTTTGATAATTATTTTACTCTTATTTTAGGTTTTCAAAAAGGGTTTTGCTGAAGTTGATGTGTGTGGGGGGGTCAATCTTCCCAAGATCAAAGAGCGGTTTGGCTTTTTGATCTTTTTACTGTGGCCACTACAGCCCATGGAACATTTTCTCTTTGCTGTAGGATAGATTAGAAATCTGACTCATCATTCAGCATATCCTTTGGACATTTCACTGAACTTTGAAGCAGTTGTTCCCAGCTGTGCCTCTTCAAACATGGGGGGAAGCAAATTATACACTGTTTCTAGATAAGTAGGCAACTGACTTATTCAGAGGGACTGGGATTGAGTGAACTAAAAATCAAAAATTAAGTAATTTTGGAAATTTGTATTGCCTTCACATATCCTCTGAAATCCTGTGAAGGTGAAATGGGAATTAATGACAGCACTGCAAATTTGGAGAAACAACCAGTCGGGCTTGGCAGAAACGTGAGCCACAGGAATATCAGTTGTCAGCATAGGTGCCTGGAATGAGCCTAGTCTTACAATGCTCTCTCTGTTGCATGGAATCACGGCTAAATTTTTAGTTATTGGGGCACCTTTCTTTCCTTTGGTCCCAGTTGTAGGAAAAGTTTGTTCCTTTTGTTTTGCAACATTAGTACCAGACAGCCAAGCTTACCTTATCTACATATCCATAGTTTGTAGGAATCAGGGCAGTAGCTTGGCAATTGGAAACAGCCAGATCAGGACAAAGTATACTACAGTGGTACCTTGGTTCTCCAATGACTTGGCTCCTGAAAAAATCTGCTCCCGAATACCGCAAAACCGGAAGTAAGTGTTCTGGTTTGTGACCGTTTTCCGGAAGCCGAACATCCGACATAGCTTCCACTTGACTGTAGGAAACTCCTGCAGCCCGTTGGAAGCCGCCCCTTGGTTTCGAACCGTTCCAGGAGTAGAACGGACTCCTGGAATGGATTAAGTTCGAGAACCAAGGTACCACTGTAATGTAAAAAGGAGATATATTCATTAAAAGTTGTTTGAAGTAAGCTTCCTCAAAATTTAATATGTAAAGAACCTCTTTCACCTTAATCTGTTATATGTATTATATGTATTAATTATAAAGGACACGTGTTTTTCTTCTTCAGTAGTCTGAAGACAAGATTTAGATTGGCAGTTAAGGCAACACACGTCTATTGTAATTCATAATTTAGCTGTCTTAAAATCTTGAGAAGGAGTTTGTTTTCCAATTAAGCTGCAGACTTTTTGAACAAATTACCTTGCACCTTCTTTGAAGAGATGAAATTTCTCATTATCCAAGCTAACCCAGCAGCCTGGCGGAATGAGCATGTTGTTAATGCTGCCTCCGCTGCTGCTGGAGCTGCCATGTGGATTTATTTTAAGTCCTTTGGCGGAGTGACCAAAATATCCTTGTTTTTGAGATGTTGGACATTTTGAGTATTACCAGTAAAGCTTCAAAGATGTTATTGCTGTCCGCTAGTTGTGCCCTTTTCTTTGCAAAATGAATTTGTGCTCGCAGCAATTCAAAACATGAGTAGCATGATATTATAACTACAATGGGCAGGCTGCAACTAACAAACCCCATCTGCAGAAGCCTTGCTTCCACTGGAACAATGAGGCATTTCCTTCTCTCCTCTCCCTGCTTGTAACCCTCTGTACCCCCTGAAATTAGCTCTGGAGGAATAACCCCCAGAACAGCATGGGGGGATTATTCCATCTGTCAAGCTGGTATGCTTGTACTGATGTGAAGTTCAACATTAAGGAGCACTAGCTTTACTGCTAGTTGAGCTATTCAGTGGGGACTTATCTAATGCTGTCAATCAGTAACTTTTTACCAGCACAAAATTCACTTTCCTAAAATTATTCAAAATAACAAGTCTGATGCTAAAATTACCCTTTGTTTCTATTATAGCTATCATGGAGGGGGGCAAGCTGGAAATCAGTAATTCATTAATGTCTGCCAGTCACTGATAAGATGAGTAATGATTCAACAGGAGCTAATTTAGAGATGAAATGGGGAAAACAAAATCCCCAGAGATTGCACAGGAGGAACAATGTGGGTAATTGGGAGAAAATGTGAAAATCATACTGCAGTGCTACGAAATAACCAATTTCTCCTGCACACCATCAGAGGTGCTTAATTAAGCAGCATTGCTTTTTATCATAGCAAATCTGGAAGGTAGGCTGAGGGATGTTGTTGTCTAAGATCTCAGCACTTCACCTCTGCTGAATTGGATTAAAATGTATATGTGGGTCAGTTGCTCAAACAGTGTTTGCTGGGTTCCTTCATCGCCTTTTTTTGGCACAGCCTATTTTCCTTGCAATTTGTCATTATTAGAAGCATCTTCTGGAGGGGAAGGCCAGGCACAAAACTGAATTTAAAATACCAGAACTTTTCTTGGGTTAGCTTTTGCTTAGGGTTGGCTAGCTATAAACAGTAAAAGTATTGAGTAGGCGTCCAACCATCCATCAGTAAACAGAATATGCAAATCAAAATTAGGAATGTTTTTCTCGTGTTCCACTGTAGTTCTAAGTACACCTGCACTAGCCACTGCAGTGACTGCAGAGAACATTTTGTATGAGCTTTGCAAGGACAACAGTCCTCTCTGTAGTGCTAACTGAAAAGTCCATGCATTGTGCTCAGTTGCTGCATACCACTGCAGAATCAGCAGTGCTAACTACTAGTGCCTAGGGCAATGTATTTTCCCCAAAGAGATTGCACAGAAGAACCACTTGATCAATGCCAGTGGGTGGAGGTAGGGGTGATGGTTGTTGTTGTTGTTAATTTCATTTAGGCAAGACCCAACTCAAGGCAGATCACAAAAATAAAAGCAATCACAAACCCACATAATAGTTAAAATAGATTAAAGCTTGTGGTGTGCAGTCACTGGACTAGGGGGGAACTAGGCTAGTCATGTTGCCCCGGTGCCTCCTTCCCAAAGCCTGGGAAGCTTCTGCCCTGCTTAGGGAGGGAGGAGCAATGCTCACATGTGCAATGTTGCCCTTCTCAATTGCCCTTGCAAGCTGGCACCTCTGGCCCTAGCTGCTCCCCTACGAAAAATTTCACCACACGCCACTGATTAAAGCCCACAAAAAAATGAGAAACACAAAGCTGAAAGATTTCCTAAAGAGGAGGGTTTTTCTTGTCTTCTAAATGACACTGCTGTTAAGTTCTTACAAGTTCCTACCAGGACATTCATGTCAAGTTCCTGCAAGATTCCGTTGAAAATAGGTTTCATGCAGCTGTAATGGGCATAGCCCCTGTCATCACAAATGGCACCTCCTTTGGAGTGGGGAGTAATTGCTTCCTTACAGATTCCAAATGGGTCCGGGGACACCCCTGGACAGGAGGAAGGTCTTGGATAGATCATGAGAATAGACTCTGGATATACAGTTTGTCATTCCTATTGGTGCGTCTTTGTTATCTTGCTTGTCACCCATTGAGTGTGCACTTCCATAGACCCCTGTATCTAGATGTTTCTTTATTAGTACGGTAGTATGTTTCCTACTAGATAATTATGTGCCTTATGCAGACTCCCCTCCCCCTTTTGCATATAAATGTAACATTCTTCAGGGTATCTAGCTATGGGAGTATATTTTAATTACGCCAAAGGGATAAGTGCTGTATATAGACAACAACCTTGCAGCCCCAGGGAGCTTATTACCTTAATTAGTCATTCATACTTAAGATAAATTCAAAACCAAGTAATCTGAAATACTATTATCCTTGGGAGGGCACCTCCCTCAAGTCTCATGACTAATAAAGGGCAATTTAAATAAGGTGGTAAATTTCTTTTAAATAAAACGCAGTAGAAGTTTCTCTAAACCTATTTTACAGGTTTACATTTTGACTGCTAGGGGAGCAGTGATGGTGAATGTCCAGTATAAAACCTGCCTTGTTAATGCTTGGGGTTCAAGGGGGAGGCAGCTTTGTGGATGATGTTCTCCAAGGTTTATGTCTGGCAATAAATCAATGTTTTTTTTAGTTGAAATGGTGCACTTAGTTTTATTGCCATTGTTACAGAGGGAGCCAGGCTCTGAGAAGAGCCTATTGTATACGCAAAATAAGGTCGCATTCAACAAGATGGTTTTCATGGCAACACTGTTCCATTTCCTCATATAAATAAATGACATGGTTGAAAACAAGCTTTCAAGTTTGGGGCTCCTATACAATAAATTCTTTGGCCATTGTGGAGCATAGATAGGTTTGGGGCAGGTTTTGAAATGCAGCCAAAATCTGTTAAGGGTTGTTTATTTTTGTAGCACCCTCTTTAGAGGAAAAAAGGACATTAATTTGACATTTACTTTGGCGGTGGGGGTGGTTCTTGTTGTATAAATTCAGCACTGTTGGTTTATATAGGGCTTCACAGAGGTACAAAATAAACAAAGGTAGGCCACTGTCCCCAAGAGATCTGTATGTTGACTGTGGAAAGATAAGAAAAGATGTTGTAGGATAGATGAGAAAGGGAAAATGAGCAACAAATGTCAGCACATGAAGCTACAGGAAGGTAGGCTTTGTTTCTGGAAGAGAAGGCGATTAAGGGGTCATACTAAAGGCTCTGTACAAAAGCATGGTTTTGAGGAGCGATTCTAATGAAAACAGCAAGATGGAACCACATATGTATTACTGGAGGGAGTTCACAGCACAAGGAGAAGACGGAGAAAATGAACAAAATCATCTGAGTGTAGAAAACATTCTGGTGTCTGTAGCCGGTGGAATTTTAGGAGTGAAGATCACATATGGGGTTGTGTCATGGAAGCACTGAAAAATGCAGAGTTTTTAAGATAAAGACAAACCTTGTGCTGAATGCAGACGAAAGGGAAGCTGAGTAGGGGTATCATATGAACTGAATGACTAGAGATGTAAATAAGCAGTGTTACGGATGGAGGTGAGACAACTCGTGTGTGATAAGGAAAGGCTACCGTGCTTGCAGATATCAAAGTGGGAGTCAAGCATGCATCACTGTGTTAGCTGAATGAGCTATGGCACAAAGTGAATATGGTGAGCAAAAGCAACGGAGAAATCAGAAAGATGGTGATGATGTCAAAGTGTAACAATATATAAAAAAAGTTTTAAAAAATTGTCCAGTAGCACCTTAGAGACCAACTAAGTTTGTTCTTGGTATAAGCTTTTGTGTGCATGCACACTTCTTCAGATACACAGTGTAACAGTTACTGAGGAGCAGAACAATTGGAAGGGAATATAAGCAGTCCAGTCATTCTGAATTTGAGACATCAAGGGGACATTCTCGCATAAATACCTGTTGGACAGAGAGACAACAATAGAAAGGTGTAGTGGGGTGTCTACGTATTATAAGTGGTACTGAAAGCCTATCAGTTTATTGAGAGACGACCCACAGAAATAGAGGGTGAGAGTAGCGGGGGTTGAGGATACCCAGCAAAGAAGGGGAGGGAAGAGCAACTCTTTTGTTGCTCTAAAATCAAGGAAGCCAGCTGAGAACACAGTTGCAGAGACCACGGAATGTGGCATGTTTGTTAGCTTTCAAAGCATAGTTGATTAATTTCTGATCTACTGTATAATATATATGCACTCAGTAGCTTTAATAGATCCACATTTATCCACTAAGAGTTGGATTATACGATATACTGTTTAACATATGGCCATTCTTCATTCCCATGTACAAATGGAATGTGTGAACTAAACAATCATTGTCATGAATATAGCTGGTACAAATGCCTATAGGCAAAATGGCACTTTCCTCAGCTGTTCTGAATATAATTCCTGCTGGCCAGGTCCATGATTGTCACAAATCTAGTTTCCCCCCCCCCCTGATTTTAGGTTTGGGTCAGGTTTTCATTTAGCTGTTATGTAGCACAGTATTACTACAGAATTCTGAAGTACCTGCTTTTTGAACTCTAGTTCAATATTTCTTGGAATCCTCCTGTGATAAATTGGTGCTGATTTAAGTCTGGAGACAGAAGCTGCAAATATCTTATTCTTCAGCACAATTTGCAGAGAATTAAGGCTGCCTCTAGACTACAGTTGCTGTAGTACTAACCGGGAAGTGAGCAAAAAGCTATGTGTTGGGGAGTTAGTAGTAGTGTGGGCTTAGTACTGATCTTGCTAGTCCACTATGGCCTGTGTGTATCTGGCAAAGAGCCTGCAGAATCTTAAGGACACAGCCTTATACCACGGAGCCATCTAGCTCCATACAGTATTGTCTACACCAGGGGTGGTGATTCCTTTTTCACCTGAGGGTCACATTCATCATTGGCCACCCCTTTGGAGGTCACTTGCCATTGCACACTCTTGCCCACACCGGACAAACATGTAGGCCCCCCCCCAAAAAACCTAATCCATGATAATCCCCAACTAAAGGGGATTATCATCCCCTCCTCACCCAGCAGATGATTGAATCAATAATTAAGAAGGGGGCAATTCTCAACACCACTTTTTCTTTCTGCTGCCACCACAAAAATCACTAGGGGCTTGATGGGCCAGGAAAGTTTGGGGGGTGGTAGTCTCTTGTCTATACAGAATAGCAGTAGCACACCAGAGTTTCAGGTAGGAGTTTTTTCCTAGCCCTGCTCATAGGGCTTTTTGCACATGCTCTACTACTGACCTTACAACCCTTCCCTTCTCTCTCTTTCTCTCTCCCTCTCTTTCTCCCTCTCTCTCAGTGTAGGTAGGTATCAGAGGTGGTACTGTGGGTGTTCATACCAGAATGCCATCCTTATGTTCTCTGCCCCTTAGGCCCTAAAATTAGTTGCTGGGGCTGAAGCCTGAGGTGCCTCAGGCAGAAGACAATACTCTGAAGGAATTTATACCAGGCCTAGTCACTCCACGGGTTTCGCACTGTCTGCCAGTTGCAGCGGCTGATGTTTCCCACCTCTACTTATTTGTTTACTGTCTGTACTTCATTCTGTGCCCCCCAAGGACTTTGTGTCCTGAGTGCACATGGTCCGTGTTAGCTTACTAGCTTCAGTCCCAGAAGCCCTCAGTCCCATGACATCAGATTTCTAGTCCAGGTTTCTGACCATAAACTGTTGTGTGAATGGTATTAGGGACTGTAAATTGGCCAAAGAAAAATAGATAAAAGTTCTAGCAGAAGTTCATGCACAGTGCTTAGTATGGATGCATCTGATAAAATTAATCAGAATAATTTGCTGGTTTGGGTTAAGTACCTCTAGCATTGTGCAACTGTTACCATTTTATACATACAGCAGCAAATGAAGCCAGGACAATTATGGTGTCTAGATAAAGGAAAGAAAGGCATTTTTTGTTGATGTCAGATGCTTCTACAATTATTAGTGTGCATCATCCAAAGTTGCCAGGTTTTCAAAGAGGATCTTTTGTCTGTGGCACCTGGCACAAGCTGTTCAGTGACCCTGACATTTCCATAGTTGTTACCTCTCAATGGTCTCCAACGAACTTGAGCTCTGTAGAGAGGACGGCCAGGAACACTTGCTAAAAAATGGAAGTGAAGCAGCATAATTAAAGTGTACCTTATGGCTTCAGTCAATCTGGCCTCTTTCTTCTTGTTCCATGGCCAATGCATTTTACTTGGTCTTCTGTGTCAGAAACTCTCCTGTGAATGACAAGGTAATATCTAGGGAAACAAAATCAATTCCCTTTCCTTTCCCACTCGTCATATACTTGACTAGGATGTTCTCTTTGGATATTCTGAACAGCTGAACTTCAGAAGCATAAGGGGGGGCAGTCTGATGTTGCTTTGCAGAGGTAATTACTGTAAATCACTTTTTTTCAAAAAATACAAGCTCATAGAGAACTGTGACTTAAGGCTAATTCATTTTTTTAGCAGGAGCAGAAACAAGAATTTCTTATAGACATTCTCATGGTGAGAAATCAAATTAGATTACTTTTACGTTTCTCTTCTGAAGGCTGAAGTATGTCAGAGTATGGCATAGATTCCAGTTGTAATTTGCTGTCAAATGATACATGTAACTGTATCATGCTGTGTTTTAGAAGCAGCCATATTGTTTTGCAAAAACAACAACACAAAAACTTGATGATGATGATGATGATAATCATAATCATAATTTATACCCCACCCACCTGGGTGGCTTCTAACAAAATATTAAAATACAATGGCCTGTTAAACATTAAAGCTTCCCTAAACAGGGCTGCCTTCAGATGTCTTCTAAAAGTTTGGTAGATGTTTTTCTCTTTGACATCTGGTGGGAGGGTGTTCCACAGGGCGGGTGCCACTACCGAGAAGGCCCTCTGCCTGGTTCCCTGTAACTTGGCTTCTCGCAGCGAAGAACCGCCAGAAGGCCCTCCGCGATGGACCTCAGTGTGCGGACAGAAATATGGTTTCCTTCAGAATGGATAGGTTTGATCTTCTTGCAGTCCATGAGACTCTCCAGAGTCTCCTCCAGCACCATAATTCAAAAGCATCAGTTCTTCGGCAATCAGCCTTCTTAATCACTTCAATACATCACTACTGGGAAAACCATAGCTTTAACTATATGGACCTTTGCTGGCAAGGTGATGTCTCTGCTTTTTAAGATGCTGTCTAGGTTTGTCATTGCTTTTCTCCCAAGAAGCAGGCGTCTTTTAATTTCGTGACTGCTGTCACCATCTGCAGTGATCACGGAACCCAAGAAAGTAAAATCTCTCACTGCCTCCATTTCTTCCCCTTCTATTTGCCAGGAGGTGATGGGACCAGTGGCCATTATCTTAGTTTTTTTGATGTTGATCCCAAGATCCAAGATCCCGCCCCCTTCATACGAACAACAATCTATATGTAGCTAGCCTTCTTGATTTACTGACTATGGATGTCAGTGACTTCTGAATGAGATTAAGTAAGACAGTGCTGCATTCCCTTTGAGGTTGTTTAAAGTGTATTATGTGGTACAGTATACTGGGTAGTCATTGAAATCAGTTTAAGTGATTTTACTGAAATTTCAGTGGGTGGTTAGCTTTTCTTGGCTGTTGCATTTCAATATTATTTTAAAGTGGGTCCCGTCCCCCCGCTACACATTTGAAATGTTTGCTTTCATAATCTTGTGTTCTCTCCCCCCCAAAAAAATTATTGGCCCTGAACTTGAGGAACCATATTGCTTGCCAAACTGAAAGGGAGGGTGTTATAATTGTTGGAGAAAGGAATATTGTTCTTTGGCTTTTAAGAGAGTTTTGCAAACAAATGAGATTTTGCTGAAATTAAACTCTAAGAACATCTTTGTGTGATGTTTAATTGGTCCATTCGGAGATGGTTGCACTGATTACTGTGCTATAATAGTACAAGACCAACCTATAAAGAGATTTATTTCTGACAGCAAAGTGCTTGACTGTGCCACTTTAAACTGCAAACGCCAGGATAGCCTCCCATCTGCCTTTTTATTGCATTCCAAAAAGAGCCATTGTAGTGCATATTATTGTAATGAGGTAAATTTACATTGTTATCTCTGCATTCACACATTAATCAAGCCAAATGCATGTTTCACATGCTTTTAGCACTGCTAATCTCTGAGATTTTCTCAACAGAGAAAAAGATGCCATGCTGTGTTAGCTCTGAGCCAGGTCACAAGCATTTGATATAAAAGCATGGAGCAAGTTCTGAATGAGTTTGCTTTTTGCTCTCCCACTCCCCAATTCTACGAGAAGCATGTTAGTGACATGAAGCAGGGGTGTCCAACAAGTCGATCGCAATCTACTGGTAGATCCCTGTGAGGTTTTGTCAGATCATGGGTCGATGTCTGGCTCCCTTGCCCCCTCGCCCTGCCCCCATTGTTGTTTGATCAGTGGAAAGGAAGACAGAGCTTTCTCTCTGTGGCTGTTTTCATTCAAAGCGATATTATTGTGAGTGACTTTTTCCCTTTGACCCTTGCCTTTAACACACACACCCCAACGGAACTTCTCTCCCAAGAAAGTATTCGTATAAAAACGGGGCTTTCCTCCTCAACAACTTTGACCTGAACCCTAAAAATGTGGGGTCAGATCATTGCCAGATTTTAATTCTGAAATTAGATCACAGTCTCTCGGGAGTTGGCCACCCCTGACATAAAGTATTTGGGAGAATGCAGGAGTGAGTGGACAGGATCATTAAGGCAGTATAAACATACACACCAACCATTCTCTGTAACAGAGGTGGACTCTCTGCACTTGAATCATCTGGGTGCATCTATTTAAGGAATGATTCCACAGCAAAATCTGGTGTATATTATTGCAGTAATAGCTCTGATTACATGTTGTTACGGAACAAGACTTTTGCAATCAACAGTGTCAGTTCTAGTGGAGTTGCACAGCAAAAGTGGGCCGCAGCTAATCCATGCAAACTCGAGGCTGTCTCCTTTCAATTTATGGGTTGGTGAAAATAGCTTGAGCAGCTCCCTTCATGCATTAAAACAAAACAAATCGTTGTAGCATGTTAAGAATGTGTTTAGGATGTGAGGGTGATCTGGAAGTGACATCTCACACCATTGATCATCAGAATTGATTAAGCTAGGCTAGGCTTGTGTCCCTTTCCTCTCTCACGGTTCCATGTGTGTCCCTCCTGAAACTGCAGGCTTGTTGGAAGGAGTGTACCATTATTTGGTCAAGGTTATATGATAGCTGCTCTCTTCTGCTACAGCCTCAAAAAAAAGTGAAGGAAGGAAGGTTCATACAGTGGCTGCTCCCCTACTTGCAGAGATCCTTCCTTTGGACATTCAATTTAGTCCAAATCTGAGCTGCTTCTGCTTGAAGTGTAAATCCCACTCTGCCCTACCAAGCAGGGGCTTAGAGCTGGGGCAGGAGCTTATTTTAGCTCTATGTCTATACATTAATATATATTTAAAATCTTTCTGTTAATGCTGTTTTTAAAAAAGTTCCATTTCTTCCTACAGCTTACTGGGATCGGTCATTATAAAATCAGTGCCTCTGTTCAGCAAAACATAACCTTGCTCCTGCCCAAAATAGCAGAATAGTGAAGAGAGGGGGGAGCAGTTTTAATGACTGACAGAGCCTGTTTGTCCAAAAATGTGTAGAGGTTTTTAAAGCACAGGTTTTTATTTTGTCCCCTTGAGTGGATGGAACCTGTTCTACCAGTAAAGGGGGTTGTTCATTCTGTTGCATGTGCACTTTTTGATATACAGTAGTGATTTGCAGAGAATGCACAGTCTGTTAAGCATTTAATGAACACTATCTCATGATATAGCCTTTCTAATCTCCAGCAAACTAATTGCAGAATCATTGGATGCTTTATCAACTTCTAAACTTACTTTGAGCTACTGTCAGTTCTGCTTCACTGACGAAAGGGTCACTGGGTAAACATTTCACTGTTTGCAGGGATTTGAATTGATTTCTTACCCCAACTGCTCAAGCTTGTGAATCTGTGCTAGTGCCGTTTCCGTCAAGCCTCAAGGGATGTGAACAGTGTGGGCTAGAGATTGTTACTTGGGAAGCTGCCAAGTTAGGAATTGATTAGTGTCACTTTGTTCTCTCTTTCTTTAAGAACACGAAATGGAGACCCATGGTAATTTTGCAGAGGGAAGGGGAGTCACGCTGGAAGTTTACTGGGAAAAGGAGGGGAGTCTCTAGACTGCATTACACCTTGCTTCTCTGACTTCAGAAGAGTCATGTGCCACAAGAAAGCAGGGTGGCCCAAGACATTCGCTTCCCGAGGAAGAGCAGGAAATGGCACCAGCCTCCTCAAGTACCCCAAAGTACCTAACACTTAAAAGCTAGCCAATATCTTTTGGTACCTGAAGCAGAAAATTCCATGAGTGCTTCCTCCTCTCCCTGCAGTAAAAGTGCAATGAAGATAAATGAAATAATTCATCAATTTGTTCCCCTTTCTTAACATCCAAAATCAGCTGCTTAAGACAATAGTTTCACTCGGCCTAATGGTAGGGCGGTTCCTAAAGCGGAAAATAATTCCACAATTGACTCCCCCCCCCCCAACCATCTTTTTAGTCTAGTAGTATAGAAGCTAGTTATTTAAAACTTTAAATATTCCACCTTTCAGATCAAGCATGTGCACTTGCTGCTGCAGTGAAATTAAATACAACGTGGTAAAACACAACTAAGGGAGGAATTCAACATCGCACAGTTACAATTGTTCCATCTGTGCAAGCACTTCTGCTTGCCGGGCACAACAGTCTCCCCTCTCCGCCCCCAGCTTGTTCTGGAGGTTCCTCCAACTTCCCAGACCTGATTCGAGAGGGTGTGGGGTGGAGAGGAGAGGGGGTGGAAAGCCCCCTTGTGCTAGTTTCCACTGGCACAACTATTCAGTTGAATTCAGCCTGAAAACAGCAGAAAAATAGTAGTACAGTGGAACCTCGGTTGTCGTACGTTTTGGTTCCCGAATGCCAAAAAACTGGAAGTAAATGCTTCATTTTCTAATGTTTTTCTGAACCCTAATGTGCGACGCAGCTTCCGCTGAGTGCAAGAAGCTTTTGCAACCAACGGGGAACCATGCCTTGGTTTTTGAACGTTTCAGAAGTCGGAACGGGCTTCCGGAACGGATTTCGTTTGAGAACCAAGGTACCACTGTAACAATTGTTCATGTGGATTGTGTTCAATTGTTACTCTACTTATGGAAGACTCTTGGTTTCAGCAGAAGCCTCAAGGAAGGATTGCGATTTTCCCCAAAAGAAACACAAAATCCTCCTTTCTCCTGCTGCTCCGTATGTCACTCCCATGTTGTTCCCTAGAGTTCCCCAAATTTCTGGAACAGATGTGGCCCTGGGAGCACAGCAGTCTGTAGAGGGAAAGGGAAACCAACAAAAACTACTCCTTTACCCACCTTCTGTCCATGGAAAGCTCCACTGAATTGAAGAGCCTTCAGTGTGTGGAGGGACATAATTGAATAGAACACTATTTGTTATGTCCAGGCCCGGCTCTAGGTGCAGTCCCGGTGGTGCGGGGCGCCGGGGCGCCGGGCCAGTAGGGGGGCACTGCGCGGCAAAGGTGCACGGAAGCCATACTGCGCGCTGCGAGGGCGGGGGCGCCACAGCGATCTCAGCGCCAGGGCGCCCGACCTGCTTGAGATGGCCCTGGTTATGTCCAATGAAACCATCCCATTAGCGCAACAACTTCCACTTGTGCGATGGAACGTCCGTACACTTTTCTCCCCACCCCACCCCCCAATATGCTCCGGATGGTGGGGAGAACTCGCAGAACAGACGTCAGTGTTCAGGCAAAAGAGAAGGATGGGAAGTTTCACTGTGCAAGCAGAAGACCTTGTGTTAACAAGAATATTTTGTGGGATGCAACCTTATCCAAGAACCAGCTGAAACTAAGTCTTGTATGGCTGTATCTTCACCATCATCCTAAAACATACTGCTCCTGAAAGCTAAGCCTAATTTAAGTGCTCATCATGTTTGCTAATCATGTGTTTTGGCTTGTGTTTGGACACCAGATCTACAGTGTTAGTGTTCCAGAAGCCCTGAAGTGTTTGAGGGTTTCTTGGAGAAAAAGGAGCATTTTATATTAATCTTTGAAAGGAAAATGGGAATCTTCTGTAGAATTTGCTTTGCATCTGAAACTTGGGGAGGGGAGAGAACTGCTTGTCTTAATGAATCTAATATTTTTTAATGAATACAGTCTCCGTCATAAGATATCCCTGAAAGTTATATGTATTTTAAAACTTTACACATTAGTGAAGGACTTAATGTTCCAGCTACATTAATGCTTTCTAAGAGTGCTGATATCTACAATATTGAAATCCCTTAGTTGTACCTATGCCACCTTTCAACAGTAAGAGAAATTAAATGTTAGTTGATTGGTAAGTTACCTACCCAGAAAAATGCTGTTATATAATCTGAATAACAGAGATGGGTGGTTTAGGAATGTGCTACAATATTCCTTTCTGATCCCACCTGACACTATTTTTTAACATGCAGTTCTGCATCTGTAATTGCAAGGCATAACAATTTGTATCTATCTAAAAATGTGATATGACCTCTATAATACAGGTGAGAGTACCTTGGATAGCAAACTGTGTCACTTACTATTCTAATCCACACTCAACCATGAAGCTCAGTATGTGACTGTGAGCCAATATCTGTCAACCTAACCTATTTTACAGAATATATTGTCAGGATAAACTTGAAGTGGGTAAGAATTTATGTATGCCACTCTGAGATTCTTGAAGGAAGGATGGGATTAAAATGCAATACAGTAAATGAAATATTAAATAACTGGGGGCAATTTTTAAAATTCCCTTGAGCTAATTCATTAGAACAACATCCCATTGATTTCAGTGGAGCGTCCTTCAATGTAATTTTGGTTATGCATCAAATGATGTTCACAACTGGCTGCCATATTGCACAGAAAACTTTCTTTCTTTCTTTCTTTCTTTCTTTCTTTCTTTCTTTCTTTCTTTCATTCATCTGATCAGCAATTCTAGGATGGCTTACATCATAAATGAATACAGCAGTAAACAAAATTCATTCTTATACCTTAAATAAAACTAAAATTCATTAAAATAATTCTTACTAGTTGTACTACTACTACAAATATTTACAGTTGGCCTCCTTAGCAAACATTAGCAGTCCCAACTGCATGCGTTAGATTTGCCTACTGGATTGTTTTTAATATCAGGGGAAATCATCACTGCCCTTAAAGGAATATTTGAGTATAAAGGAATATTTGAGTAAGGACATAGAACACTAGATAACATGAAGTTAGACCAAAGATTTGATCTTCACAAGAAGCTATTTGTTTTGCTTTGCTGTATTTTCATAAGAATAATTTGTGCAACTTTTCCGTAGGGCCTTAATTGTGAAATTTTATTTCACAGGAAGATACTATGCTTCTTCATCCAGTAACTTTATAGTTGGATTATTGGAGGGGTGGTTATATTAAACTATGCCATTTCATTTAGATGTTTAGTTATGCTGCTTTTTCCTTTGTTATATTTTGTAAGGATAAAGTCAAAGTCACATGACATTTGTTCTTGTTATCAGCCTCAATCTGCCACGTTGCATTGTGATTTGTTGAATTTCTCCACATTTTCTAAGCTGCTCATTTTCAAAAACTTTCACTGGTTTATTCGTCAATCCATTCAATGATTTAATGTGTAGTTCATCCTTACTGAATAATTAGGGGTTGGGGTTGGAAAACAGATCGTAAAAGTATTCCCCACTTGCTTATTAGCATTTATTCTGAAGTATCCAGGAGATTTTGCTTCCAGTAATTTTATGTTCTTAACATGGTTCAAAATTCAAGCCTTTTAAGTTCACTATTTGAACTGTGAGGTGGCAAGAAGCCATGGGAGATGGGAACAGTGAGATGAACTACCATGTGAAATAAAACATTCAGGGGTCAAATAAGGCTGCATTCCTAAACCCCACCTACCTGAGAGTAAGCCCTATTGAACTGTCTTACTTAAAAGCCCATGGAGAGGCAGGGGGCAGACGGGTGCACTTGCCCCAAGGCCTCAAAGGGCTGAGCTAGCTAGGGGGCCATGCCAGAGACCTGACAAACTTATACAGTCATGCCAAGAACACCCTGTGCCTCCCAGCCTACTGAGGACTTAATGGACGAAACACCCATGGCTGTCCTTTTGCACTGCAAGGCTTTGATAGTAAAATATGGACCTCTGTTGCTGCCTATTAGCAGTCAGGTCAGGTCAGATCAGGCAGTTGTGCCACGGCAGAGCATCTCATGGTCAAGACTCCCGCCCCAGGCATCAGACAAGCTCTGCATGTGCCTGCTTACTTACAATATGACATTTCTGAGAAGACATAGTTAGGATTGTAGCCTAAGTCCAAAAAAGTGTACATTTTACACTTAGAACGTAGGGATAAAGGATAGCTTCCTTTTGCAGCACTTTTGTGGGCATTGGAATAGATTAGCATGTTTCTGTTTTAACAATAATATTTTGTTATTCCTTGCAGAATTCCTGGGAGGCTAAATGACAGAAGAACGCCTCTGGGAGAATTGAATTGGATCTTTACAGCCATCACAGATACAATTGCATGGAATGTCCTACCCAGAGGTAAAGCTATGGCATATAAGCTACAGAATTACTGGCAATATATATAGCTTGATCATAATAGAAGAGAGCAGGAGTATGAAATGAGGCACTAATGAGGGGAAATAGGAAGCAATGAGAACTGAAATACAAAAAAAGGGAGAACATTTTGAACGGATAAAATAGGATCTTACCAAACTTCATTTCCTTGCCATGTCAAGTGTCTTTGCATTTGTGTGGGGGTGTTTTTTTTGCTTTTTGTTTGTTTTTGTTTTGCTTGTGGTATGCTATAGTTCTGCCCTTTGACAGCTGTTCTCATTTTGGAGGCTTTAGGATATTGCATGGCAGGTATCAGAATGACGTTCAGTGGATATTATTCCACTATTAAAACTATGCAAACAAAAAATAAATGTTGGCTCCTAGGTGTAAAGTCCCAGTTGAAGGCTCAGCCCGTATCTATTAGTGTGTTTTAAACCTAAATATACAACGGCAGGCCTAACTATTGCTATAATGAATCTTGCCAAAAACCTGGAAATAACCCCCCCCCCAATGTTTTTTATTACTTTCAAGCTCTTTATAGGTGCCATCCATCTTTCTGTCTTTCTTGCAGATCTTTTCCAAAAGCTCTTCAGGCAGGATCTACTGGTGGCAAGCCTCTTTCGAAACTTTTTATTGGCAGAAAGGATAATGAGGTCTTACAATTGCACACCTGTCAGCAGCCCTCGTCTACCTCCAACTTACATGCATGCCATGTGGTAAGTTGCTACCCGAAATTTCCCTCATGCTGTAAAGGTTTTACAGTCATACCTCGGGTTACAGCCACTTTAGGTTGTGTCTTTTCGGGTTGCACTCTGCGCCGAACCTGGAAGTACTGGAATGTGTTACTTCCAGGTTTCGGCACGCATGCGCAGAAGTGCTAAATCGTGCTTTGCACATGCGCAGACGCACCGAATCGCGACCCACGCGTGCGCAGATGCGGATTGCGAACATGCCTCCCACACGGATCATGTTCACAACCCGAGCGTCCACTGTACACAGATGCTTAGCAGAAATTCCAGGTGCTGTTGTCACAAAATGTAGTTGCCTGAATCCTTTTAATGCTTTTTGTGATTAATACATGGATCAAGTATGAAAGAAGATGTGGGAACTTACTACCCATCTCCAAATGTCTTCTTTCTTAGATATGTTAATTCATATTATTAGGTATGTGTCTTATTTTCCTGGTACAGATGCTCCGTTTTATTGGGACTGAGATCCTGTTTTTTCTGTTGCACAGTGTCTGCTACTGTTGTCCTTGTGTTTTTGTTCTGGATGTAGTAAACTGTGGTTCTAAGAAAGTCCCCAGAGACAAAACTTTCATTTTACTCCCTCACTTTCCAATTAAACAGAATTATTGTTCCATCCCATTTTGATAGGTCTAAAAGTCAGGCATTCCTTAACTAGAGCAATTGCTCATGTCCAGTTGATAGGCAATGGGTTGTATCCAATGTAACAATCTGTTAACAATTTGTCACTGCAAGGATTTCCACTTACACAATGAAATGTTGTCATTCTCCCTCCCCCGCTCACCTAAATTTGTTCTAAGGTTTTCTGCAAACCCTCTGGAGCAGATTCAGGTGTTTGTGGGGTGCATAGAGAAGGAAAGAAGGTCCCATTGCACAAGTAGAAATCCTTGCCTGATGGGACATGGTCATTGAATATCACCCCTTATTTTGATAAAAGAATAACCAAAGCTTAAGCCAATGGTGAGAATCCTTTGACCTGCTGGGCTCCCAAATCCCATTGGCCTTCCTTAAGCATAGCCAATAGCCATGCCTGAGTCCTGGTAATGGAATATGCTTTTAGACATGTGCAAGGGGTTTTCCCCTTTCCATAGTTTTCTGGAATTATAGGTGAGCAGAGGACATGAACTCTAGGAACTCTCGAATCCTGGCATCCTTCATTTCAGAAATAAAATATTGGGAGCAAATGTATACAGTGGTACCTCGAGTTACGAATGACTCGACTTACAAAATATCCAACTTACGAACTAAAATAATTGGCTAGCACTTACCAATTTCTTCAACATCCGAAGGCCGGATCGGGCCCTCGTCGCCGCAGCCGCTGGCCTTTAAAGTGCCTTTTTTTAAGGCCCCGGAACGAATTAATCCATTCCCAGTGCATTCCTATGGGAAACATCATTTCGACTTACGAATGTGCATTCGGAACGGATTAAATTCGTAAGTAGAGGTTCCACTGTACAAATAAAGGTTCAATCCATTCTTTCATTCACTTTATTTGTATGCTGCTTTTCAACAACAAAAAAGTTACGCCTGAAAGCAGCTTACAACAAAGAAATGGGGATGCATTTCAAACAAACACTGCTAAACTATTTCATAATGACATAGGAAAACAATAACATAACACAGCAGAGCAATAGCAAATAAAATAACATATTAAAGAAAACCACATTCCAATACTATAAATATAACAAGATTGCTTAACATGCAGCACCCAATAGCAAAAATAACAAGGGAGCTTGGCAGTTTCAGCTTAGTCCTAGAAACACCCCTCCCATGATGTTGCTCTGAGTCCCTCTCCTGCTGCCACTTGCAAGGCTTCTAAGGGCAAAGAGTGGGGTAGCTGGAAACTTCCCATGATAGGCTACTGCTTTAAAATAGTTCAAAAATGGCCCAGAGCATCTGGCTTTGTGATGCTTCTAAAATAGTCTCATGTGGGGATAAAGCGATGCAGAGTTGTCCACAGCATTTGTTTCCTGTCATCCTGCTCCTTTTTAATATGATGGATCAGAATGTAAATGGCACAGTTATTATCAAGAGCCTCTTAAATTAATTTCTATTAGCAAACACTCAGTAAATGAAAGTGTGGGGTGATTAGATAGAGCAATTATCTTTCTGATTCCGAAGCCTCTCTAATTACGGCCATAGAAACACAATGCTTGGACAAACCATATAACCTAGGAGGGTCCAGACAACATGGTTGCAGTAAAATAAACGTCACAGCTATGTCATATGTGAAAAGGTTTCTGGGAAATAAATAACACTATTCAAGGACATGCTGTTTACTTTGATTTCCAAAGAGGATTTTGATAGAATCTCTCTGACGCAGTTGTTTAGAAGAATGACAAAATTAGTGCAATATAAACCCTGTGATGAAAAGCAGGAAGCATATCATGTGAGGCTTGATTTACAACACATTAATCTACTTTCCTTGGGGATCTGATGTAAAGATATTCTATTCTTCCTATTGACCCTTGCTCTTTCATGTGTGTTTATATATACAATGTTTTATAAAACAAAATATATTTGTAGATTGGAGGGTGGTTATACCAGCATGCCTTCTTGAGTGAACTATTGTTTTCTGTCTTCACTCTAGATCAGGATAGGTAACACATGACCTCAGAATCATATCAGTCCTGTCAATATATTTTCCCTAGCCCATGCTGCTATTATCTGGTAATACGGTTGCAGATGAGGCATCATTTTTAGCAGCCCAGCGCTGCCTGCAGAGTCCATATGTCACCCTATCTCTGTTCTAGATGATATTCTTTTCACCTGTTCGACATGTTTCTGGTGCAGTGTTTTATAAGGTCATATGGCTCTTTCTTGTAGACACAAATTGCCACATCTCTTGGTAGTGCATGCCAAACCACTGATTCTGCCTCTGATGGTGTGCCTCTATTTTAACTGCATTGTCTATTATAAGGATGCACCTCTCTACATTGCTGGAAGTGTATATTAGTGTGGGGCATGTAAGCATTGTATTTCAAATGCAGTGAAGCCAAATGCAACACCATCCTTTTGCTAATGCTGAGGAAATATGACATTGCAATTAAGCCCTGGGAAAAAATGTAGTTTATTTTCAGTCTTGAGGGACCAGCATCCCTTCCCATTGAAATGGGTGGCTAATGCTCCATCACAGATACTTGTTTTGCTTTCGTATTTTTTGCTCTTCATTCAGAGAGTGATTCATTCATTTAAAATTTAAATGATGAGCATACCTACCCATCATCTGACTTATTTCGGGGTAGTATTTCAAAATGGGCTTTTCATGATACAGGTGGCACATGTTTGTTTTGCATTGGTAGGTGCATGATTTCCACATGTTTTCTCTCAGGCTCCACATCTTTTCCAGATATATCACATTTGCCCACTATCCAGATTGCAGCATTTTTTGCTAGAGTAGGATTCTTCCTGCAGAGCATTGCACTTGCTATATAAAATGACATGGGTGTGCTGGCAGTAGGGCTCTTTGAACTTTGAATGTAGTTGAACAACTCAGCTCTACTGTGTTCCCACAACATGGGAGATTGCAAAAGGCATTTTTTTCTTGGGAAGCTGCCTGAAACATACTGCAGAATTAATACATGTGAGGCTTGTATAATGTCATTTTTGCTGCTCTGGTGTCTTGATTTTAAATTGGATGGGGGAATGAGATTCCTGCACTGCAGGGACTTGGACTAGATGAGCCTTGGGGTCCCTTCCAACTTTACGATTCTATGATTCTATGATCCTCACCAGCACCACCAACTTCTTTCTAGCTCCTGTTTCCTCCTCCAGTGCCACCTGCCTGAGTTCCAGAGCTGTGTTAGATGCTGTTTAGTAGCTTTTGTGAAAAGGAAAACATAGCACAGTTGACAGCCTCTTGTGACAGTCTGCTGTTCAGCTGTGAGGGTGCTAGAGGGATGTACATATGCTGTGAATGTTTTTCCACTTGACTTGAGCATCTCTTTATCTCATGAATAAATAGCAGCCCCCTTATAGAAGTTTGATGGAAGCCATTTCACCCTATTGTTTTTGTGTATCAGTATGTGCCTAAAGGGGATTATCTCCTTTCTGCTCACTCACAGTGCAGAAGGGATTTCTCTCTCCACTTTCAGTACAAATCACTTGAGATTACCTTTGATGGCTTTGCTTCACCTTACTTCTCAGTTCCTATTTAATAGCATGTATCCTGCCGGAATCTTAATTTTTGTGATTCCTTCACCATTTATAATCTTAAAATATCCTGTTCCCTAAAGCTGTTTGTTTGGGTCTGAATTTAGGAAATGGTTTTCTTCCCTGGTACAAGCTCAGGATTGCCAAATTGATGGTTGCATCACTACAGTGATAACTCACAAGACAAAATTAATTCGTTTCACGAGTCATTTCGTATTGTGAAAATTTCGTCTTACGAAGCACGGCTTCCCATAGGAATGCATTGAAATTTAATTAATGCGATCCTATGGGCAAAAAAAAAAGCTCAAGAAAAGGCGCTAACTCACCTGCCATGGTAAGAACTTGTCCAGTGTACTCAGTACAGACTGAAATGCTCAAATTCTTTACAAAATCTATCATGTAATAAGACAGACTAGTGACAACGCTCTCAGAATATAGGTGCCTTGCATTCACATTCCTGTAGCATGAACCTATTCCAGCATTCAGAAGGAAACTTAGTAGAAAACATTGGGGTAATAAATAAGTAATTGTTTGCCAAAATATTGAGTTGGACTAAAAGCATTTTCAGAAAACTAAAGCAAAGCCACACGGTATCTGCCAAAATTCGATGTGAAAGAGGGAGGACCAAAGTGAGCCTTTGTAATCGTGCTTCATTTTTGAGAACATACAGTAGTGTAGGTTTACAATCCAGAACAGCCAGCATAATAAAGTGGTCTTTAAGGAAATCTAGAAGTTCTCTGCCTTCCTTTTCTTACTTATAAAGTCAAGCACTGCTGTACCTCAAGAGACTTAAACTAGAGGCAAGTTGGAGGAGATTGGGATAAATTATTCAGAAGTATATTATACTTTTGCTGTATAGAGTGAAGGAAGATGGAATTTCAGTAGGGGAAATAAACACTTTATATTTTAAAGTAAAACATTGCTGCCATTTTCTCCAGGGGATGAGTGGGGAGTTAATGACAAGAATCACAGAGGCCTTTCCATACTTTCATTTTTGATGTGAAGTCATGGGGGAATCATGTTGTCTGCCTTCTAAAATACCAGTGTTCCTTCAGAGTAATACCCTGTATTTCACATTTTCATTCACAGCGTGTTATTTGACTGCTTAATAAGTGCAAACAGATTCCCTTGGGCTCTACTAAATTTTTGGCAACAGAAAAATCAGGCCAAAATGGTAGGTTTCAGGAAGGACGTTTAAGCCCCACCAAAAAAAAAAAATCCATAGGTCTTTGGATGTCCTTTTTGGAACTTATTCTTTCAGCAATCTGTAGTTTCTGTACCATCTTTAATGGTCTTTTTTCCGAAGTGATCATCAGTTAGTCAGATATCATATAGTCAGTATAGTGACATCAAGTTGTCATGTGGCTAGTCAGATATGGTACAATACAATGAAGTCGAATTCACAATCAGGGACTTTACTCTGAACTGGCTTCCTGGTGATGTGATGTAGCCAGTCAAATTTTCTATGTGATGACACAGTGAAGAGAGTGTTTCCTACCCTCACTCTAAACCAGGCATGTCAAACATGCGGCCCTCCAGATGTTTTGGCCTACAACTCCCATGATCCCTAGCTAGCAGGACCAGTGGTTGGGGAAGATGGGAATTGTAGTCCAAAACATCTGGAGGGCCGCATGTTTGACATGCCTGCTAAACAGATGAACATTTTCACCCTAATCACAGCCTCTCCCCTGAAAAATCCCCTCTCCTCCACAAAATACTCCCTTCCCTCTTTGGTGCAACCCTAGATTTTTGTGCTTTTCTTTTGGTGTTTCCCTTAGTGTCTTCGTTCTTTGGATAATGATGTTTTGATTTATATATTGTTTAGTGCCAGAATAAAAAGAAGTCTTATCATTGCATGAGGCAGAGGTCCTAACAGGATTTTGTGGTTTTAGTGCTTCGCATGTGAATTGGGCCCTCTGCCCCATCCACGAGAGGGTATACAAATTTGCATATACTAATTTACATGTATGGATGCTAATTTTAGAAATTGTTGTTGTTGTCATCCATCTGTCTTGGGAGACAATGGAGGAATGTGCCTTTGGGGATGAAGTCAAACTGTTGGAAGTTTATAACACTTGCTGTGGCTGTAGAGACCAATGCAGGAGAGACATGTTTTGTTGCACCTGGGGCAGATGAAGGCGTCCGGTTGTGCTGCTCCAGATGTACCATGGAGTTTCGTCTCTTTGCACTCCACCCAGCAGTCATTCCTCCTCTGGTCACTACTATGTATGCACAACCTGACTTTCCCCAGGCACTGTAGTTGTTTGCAAGGGATTTCCACACAGTGGGGTTGATGTTACCAGCCTTCATGTCACATTTGCAGACATCTGCAAATGTAGAGTTGTAACATAGAGTTGGTGTGCCAACAAGCCTGGTGGCTGAAGCCAGCTCGCGACACAGTCAGGAAAAGTGCAATGCTGAAACCTTGTTGGGAGAGATCATCACAGACCACAGCAAGCAGATGCAGCAATGGGCAGAGCACTATCAAGAACTGTACTTGAGTGGAAAGGTAGTCTCTCACACAGCAAACTCCAGCATTGTGACCTTCTACAAGAAGCAAGGCAACCACCATGACTGTAACAACTACCATGGAATCTCCTTGCTGAGTACTGTGTAGTACTTTGCCTGTGTAGTTCTCAACAGATTACAATCACTCACTGACAGGCTCTATCCCAAACCACAATGCAGCTTCAGAGCTCAGAGGTCAACAGTCAACATGATTTTCTCATTGCACCAGCTGCAGGAGAAATGCTGAGAGCAGAGACGCCTGTTGAGTACTGCTTTCATAGACCTGATGAAGGCCTTTGACTTTGTCAGCCAAAAAGGACTCTTCACACTGTTCCACAAAACGGGATGTTCACCTAAGCTTCGCAAGATGGTTGTGTCCTTCCACGATAACATGTGTGGCACCGTACAGTATGACGGCTCATCCTCAGAAGCCTTCCCTATAAACAGTATGAAGCAGGGCTGTGTTCTTGTCCCAACCCTCTTTGGCATATTCTTCTCCCTGTTGCTCTCATATGTCTTCAGCTTGGCTGAAAACAGGTGTGTACTTCCTTCCATTCAAGGAGTGATGGGGGGCAGATTAATCTGGTATGTCTACTATCAAGATAAAAAAAATTGTCCAGTAGCTTATCTGTTAGGGCTGGTGGGCAAAGACATACCACATATGGGGGAAAAAACAATCTTTTTTGTATGCAACAACAGCTGCCAGGGTAGTGATTGCCACTGAATGGAAATCTCAGGCCATACCAACAAAGGAAGAATGGATTTGCAAATTAAGTGAGTATCTATAAGATACCATTCAAATCAAAAGTTAAGAATGGAGTGGAAGTATTTCAAAGATTATATATCAAAATATTGTTCTAAAAATGACATGCTAATAGGCTTGGAATAAAAAATGTAAGCAATAACAAAACCAATAGAGAAAGAAGGAAAAATCTGAATTTAACAAAAAATAATCTACTACAGAATGCAATGAAAAAAGGTATAAAGAAATATAAAGAAGTTGAATTACTGTGGAGGGAAGTAGAGGGTGGGTGGTGGGTTTTATAAGCGTATAATTATGTAGTTGTTGTAATTTAGGTATTATATTTTATGTTAGGGAATTATTGGTAATTTTGATTATTATGTATATATGTTAAGTTTCAATAAAGATCGGGGGTGTGTGTGTAATGAGCCCTTATCTGATAATTTAAATAGCAGTGCAAGGCATCTCACCATATTACGAAGGATTATGACCTTTGCTTTGATAGGTAGAAGGCAGGGATAGGGAACAGTTGAAGTTGTCCCCATAATTGTATTTCTATACTAGAAAGGCTAAGTCTCTTATATTTCTGCTTGCCACACTGCTGTTAAAGGCAAAACTCTTCCCCAATGTACCGTGTTTCTCATATTTTAAGGCATCCCTACAAAATAAGGCATGGCACGATTTTCTGAAGCCTAAAAAATATAAGGCATCCCCCAAAAATAAGACATGCTGGACCCGGCATGAACCAGCAAAGGCAGCAGCCCGCTGGGCTGGGGTTTGCCTTCCTTGTGAGTCTGTTCTTTTACCTCTTGGCGTCGCTATCACTCACTCACGTCAGTCTCTCTTTCTCCTCCTCTCCTCCGCTTTGCGTCGGAGATCTAGGCTTCAGGGGCTTCTCCTCCAGCCGCGCTGCAGGCTATTGTTTCGCCCTGGTTCACCCCAGGGCTTTTAGGGGGTCGCTTAGCCTCGCGTTGCCCCTAGACCCCTTAGGCAGCAGCTTCGTGCACGGAGCTTTTCTCAGAGCTCCCGCAGAGCGCGTCCGATGCGAGCGCGAGGAAACCGGAAGTCGGCTCCCGCGCGCTTTGCCGAGCTCCAACGGAGCGGGAACCAGCGAAGGCAGCAGCCCGCTGCCGGCTTGGAGCTCGGCAAAGCGCGCGCTGCTGCCTTTGCCGGCTCGAGCTCCAAGCCGGCGGCGGGCTGTGCTTTTGCTGGTTCCCACTAAGTCGGGGCTCAGCAAAGCGTGTGCTGCTGCCTTTGCTGAACCCCGACAGAGCAGGACTGAGCGGGAACCAGCAAAGGCAGCAGCCCGCCGCCGGCTTGGAGCTCGAGCTGGCAAAGGCAGCAGCGCGCGCTTTGCCGAGCTCCAAGCCGGCAGCGGGCTGCTGCCTTCGCTGGTTCCCGCTCCGTTGGAGCTCGGCAAAGCGCGCGGGAGCCGACTTCCGGTTTCCTCGCGCTCGCATCGGACACGCTCTGCAGGAGCTCTGAGAAAAGCTCCGTGCACGAAGCTGCTGCCTAAGGGGTCTAGGGGCAACGCGAGGCTAAGCGACCCCCTAAAAGCCCTGGGGTGAACCAGGGCGAAACAATAGCCTGCAGCGCGGCTGGAGGAGAAGCCCCTGAAGCCTAGATCTCCGACGCAAAGTGGGAGGAGAGAGAGGAGGAGAAAGAGAGACTGACGTGAGTGAGTGATAGCGACGCCAAGAGGTAAAAGAACAGACTCACAAGGAAGGCAAACCCCAGCCCAGCGGGCTGCTGCCTTTGCTGGTTCCCGCTCAGTCGGGGCTCGGCAAAAAATAAGGCACCCCCGAAAATAAGCCATAGGCTTATTTTCTTGCGTTAAAATTAATATAAGACATGTCTTAAAATATGAGAAACACGGTAACCCTAGTGCTTGCAAATAACTTAAGTTTCATAGGTTGGTTGTAAACTAGCTATATTACTGTACATTTTTCATCCATTGATCTTACATTTAAGATTAATATCTTACCAAAGTTCAAATGCCCATGCTTGAATAAATTCAGTACTGAATTATTGAAAAGCAAATAGTATATTCTAAGGGCATATGTTGTGGTTATTTATTTATACCTCATAATAACTACAGCAGTGTTATCAACGCAGGTCAAATAGTCACCCTTTTCTCTTTTGAGCAAAACATATTTAAGCCATTGACATGCATATACCTACTCAAATGAAGAACGTCTTTGGTGCCAACTTTTTTGTGTGGATGTGCTACCAGGGAAGACCAAAACGCAGCTAAAAGATTATTCAGAATGTCCCTTCTCCAAAGGTTGGGTGCCATTGACTCTGGGCTGCATCATATTTGTCCTTCAGAACAAGACTATAAGGCAGCAAAGCAGTGGCGAACGGTGCCACTTGGCTGCCCGGGGCGGCACATACGCAGTCCGTCCTGGCGCATGCGTCGTGACGGCACACGAGGGCAGCGGTGCGCTTGGCTGGAGGAAGCAAGGGGCGGGCCAGGGGTCGGTGGCGCTGCCCCCGCACACTGCCCCCACGCTGCCCCCGCCAGACTGTAGCTAGGGGCAGCCCGCCCCTCCCTTGCTACGCTCCTGCAGCAAAGACTGAAGCATGAAATCTGTGATGGATACCCAAAACTTGTTGATGGACTCTCTGACGCTTTTATGCTTTCCATTTGTTGGTTAGGTATTTTAAAATAAGGCTGACTAAGATTCACAACTGCAGGTATTTATTTAGGAAACTTGCAATGAAAAAATAATGGACTCTTTTGTCTAGCGTTCCTTATTTCTCAGGCAGTAGAAATTAGCCTGCAAAATAATTCTACACAGATCCAAACATCATCTGGCATGAGGTGAAGCTCCATTCGTGCACAGATGACTTGCAATCTCTTCCCTCCTCTAACTAAACTGACTGTGCCACACCATACAATGCTCTGAAGAATTACATATCCCCCCACAGTGATTTTATGTTGTGTGTGTGTGTGTGTGTGTGTGTGTGTGTGTGTGTGTGTGAGAGAGAGAGAGAGAGAGAGAGAGAGAGAGAGAGAGAGAGAGAGAGAGAGAGAGAGAGAGAGAGAGAGCTTTTGCTAATGTGTACAAGATTTTGGATCCATGCAAATGTTATGTAATAGACTAATCTAATAAAATATTATGTATTGTCACGGTCTTGCTCTTATGAAAGCCTCCTGAAGTGGAACCCCTGCCTTTCTCTTCTCCTCCATGTGAATTAAGAAGATAGAAGGGTGGCTTTCCTTCCTGGCTTCTGTTTTGCCATCTTTTAATTTACCTTTCACTTTTACCTCTGGCTGGAATATGAATAGCTCTGTTCCCCTGCTCTCTTTTTATGAGTGTTTACAGTGCTTTTACTTGGGCAGTGGCCCATTTTACTTGTGTATTTGTATAAGTATTTAACATTTGTTCTCTAAACACTAAAACAGATGAAATATTAGCAAGCCTTGCCCTGCTTGCAGTGCTTTCCCCCTCCCCTACAAAGCAGGAGAAAATGTTCTTGAGGGTAGGTAGCACTGTAAGAAAAAGGATAGAACAGCGCCTGTGGAGCAATTCAGGTTAATCACTATCTCATTACATTGCTAAAGGCAGTCATATTACATTCTGATAATGGTAATTATGCTTTTCGGAAAGGGTGAATAATATTGACTGATATGACCACATTGATTTTTAATGATGTGTTTGTAGAAGTAGGAAAAGAGATTTGGCCTTAATCTGCTGAAATCTCTTTTCAAATACCATTGAGTTTCTCTCCGATAAATGTTTTTTTTTATAAGCGTTCCAAGATTTGACCTTGTGGGAATGGTTGCTTCTTTTCTCTTTTCTTTTCTTTGTAGAAGAATTTGTGGTTTTTACCTGAAATGCCTTTGAGGAGTTAAGCATCTTACCAACATCTGCCTCTATCGGCTAATGACCTACACTGGTGTCTCCTGCAATTTGCAAGTAGCACAAATCAAGACTGTAAATGTGTCTCTTCCCATGACCCTCCTTCACCTCTAAGCAATAAAGTATAGATAAATAGCATTCATCTCAAAGCCCTTGGTGTTATTGGCTCTCACAAACTATTGAGATATTTTTCTCTTTTGCAAGTTTCTGCCCCTCCTTGTTTTCTGGCTTGAAAATTGGGTAATATTATTAGTTCTTCGACAGAAGTTTTAAAATATCAATGTATTAGTAAAGCCTCCCAAGATTTGCAGGCAAGTTTTATTTACAGCCCCCATTTGGGACTCAGTGTGTCCAAGCCAGAAGATAAGTGGAAGCCCGATTTCTGGAACTGAGTTTTTGATTCATAATCCAGGTTCCTACTGCTGTCCTAGTTTCCAACCAGAGAACCAACGGCTATAACAAGAGCTGTCAGAGTGGCTTGAATACAGTGTCCATTGCCTTCCAAGATTGCATGAGGGGGATTCCCTGGTTCTTTAGCTTAAGGATATGCTTGGGTACTGATTAAATTTTGCATGCAATAACCGAACTAAGCCAAGCCAACATTGAGCACCAGAGAGCAGATTCATTTTGCCTTCAGTACCTGCGCTTCCTCCATGGCCTCCTAGCTCATGGCCAGTAAAACTAGCACCCAGAAAGCAACAGCACTGCTGGGTGTTTTTGTTTTACTCTGTTGCTCTAGGGAAGGAGCCAGATCTTTTTCAGGGTCATCAGTCAGCTCAGAGGTAGTAACAGCTGCTTGAGTTTCAATTCTATGAGTCTCTTGGTGGAACCTTTGGGGAGCCAGTTGTCACCACAAATTATTTTTCTATATATCTGCAGAGTGGGAACCATCCATAAAAGCATGAGCCAAGCCTCTGTTAAATGTTTTCACATCAAGTCAGCACTGCAGGCAGAGTTCAGAAATAGGATATAGATTTAATTGTAATAATTGACTTTATCTCTTGTCACAATCTGGAATAAATATCTCCCACAACTGTTCTCTATAACCATTTTGCCTGCATCCTGGGCGTTTATTGAACACGTGGGAGCCATTTATTGCTTTTGCTTTGAAGCTGTTTTGATTATCCCCTGATTACCTCATAATTATATAGGCAGCCTATTGTGAAGGTCATTACTGAAGAAGCCATGGGGATGAGGAGGTGAGGGAGCAAATGAAACAAAGTGTATGCTGTGAATCAGTAGAGAAATTGTGTGTTTTGAAAGCTGTTCCTTTATTTTGTGCGTAGTTTTTGTTTTCTATCTGCAGCCTGAATCCTGTTAGTTGGCTGCTTTGCAGTAGCTAGTCTCTTGGGTGGAACACAGTTGATTAAGATTTAATGGAGGTATTCAAACAAGCAGCTAAAATCCTGTATGTTGATTATGTACAATATCAGTATGTAAAGCCTCTTGGAAATAACATTTTTTTTATTTCCATGGCTCCGATCCATTATTTCCATGGCTCCGATCCATTGCATTTACCTAATGCTTCCTCTGCTCCTTTAAAGCAAAAGGGTGATGTGTAGCTCACAATCCTGTTACATTATATTCAGGTATGTTAAGATAACAACAACAGCTAAGTTCATGATTGTTAGAGACAAAAGGTGGTTAAGAAGCTTCAGTGAATATAAATACTTGTCTGGTGTACTAGCAGAACTGTTTCAATGCATTTGCAGTTAGCATTTTCATAGAATCATAGAGTTGTAAACTTTCTATTTCAGTTGTGCACTTTATGTGTGTTGGTTTAATTAAAAGTTTGCCTGAGATTCAGAGGGGCATGTGCACTATGCAAGCATTTAAAAATTGGTGAGTTTTTTTTATAAGAAGGGACACCCATAAAACTACCAAACTCTTCTTTAAATATACATGAGGAACTTTGGTTCATCGTGACGACACCTTTATTTATAGGAGTAGAGCCCTGGCAAGTACGTGGATCAGTTGTCACAACAACTGACATTGTTGCACATCAGCTAGACCATGTGGTTTCCCATTCCTGTGTTAGCTTGGCATTTTCCTAGGCTCAGTGTTGTGCTAGCATAGCAGGAACTCTTGTGAATTTCACCTTTTAAAAATATTTTTATTATAGATTCTTAGTTTACAAAAATATGTGCATTGTCTCTTTTCTCAAGCTGTGTTTTCTACAGATCAGTTTGCAGTATTAGGTTGGGAAGAAATGAAGGGGAAAGAGTGGGTTGGGTGGCAATGCTTCTATTCTTCTACTTAGTGTATTTTTGTGTCAGTGTCACTTGTGCAGGTTTTCTTTCTATTCATTTGTTATTTTTCCTTGGTGGTGAGAGTGGTTGGGGGTGGCCTTGGGGGTGGCTGGTTGTCTTTGGTTGGCTGTAGTGAGATTTGTTTATGGGGGGGTTGTGGGGTCAGGTTAGCCATATTGATTCGTATGCTGTCGGCAGATTCTTGTTGTTGTCTTGTTGGGCTGATAAAGGGTAACCATACGGGCGTGAAGGCGTCTTCTTCTATTTGTCCCCATGTCAGTTTCAGCTTATTGGTTAGTTTTTCTAGTAAGGCTGTTCCCCATACTATTTGATACCATTGATCCATATTTACTCCTGGGAAGAGCAACCCGTTTAGTTGACTTGATCTCTCAGTGGGTTTTTGATACCATTAACCATGATAGCCTCAAGTGCCATCTTGTCTCCAATGTTGCTTAGTATCTACATATGAAGACTTCAGGAGTGGACATTAGGAGATTTGGGGTGAGGTTTCATCATATGCTGATGATACCCAACCTAGTTTATCTGAATCAGGAGAGGCTGTGAAAGCCTTGGACCAGTTCCTGGACTCTGTGGTGGACTGGAGGAGCACCAGTAAACTGGAAAGGCAGAGGTGCTGTGGGTGGGTGGATTCTGAGTCCAGATAACTGGTCAATTGCCTGCTTTGGATGGGGTTGTACTCCCCCAAAGGAGCAAGTTCATAGCCTGTTGCTAGAACCCCAGGTGACCACAGGGGCTAGGAGTGCCATTTTGAGTTGGCAAAACAGCTGCAGATGCTTCTGAATCAGGATAGCCTGGCCACTTTTGTCCATGTGCTGGCAACCTCCAGATTGGATTATCGCCATGCACTCTTATGCGGGGCTGCCCTTGAGGCTAACTCAGAAACCACAGCTGGTGCAAAATGTTGCAGCTCAACTGCACATTGCAGTAGACTATCATCATCCTATTATGCTGCTGCATAATAGGATGATGCAGAATTACACTGACTGACAATTAGCTACCAGGCTAGGTTCAAGGTGATGGCATTGGTGTACAAAGTCCTACACAACTTGGGACTAGGATACCTAAAATATCATATCTCTTTTATACCCAACTGATCACTACACTCTGCAAGATAGAGCATCCTGCAGATATCATTCTACCCAAAATTCGGTTCTGCACAGTGTCGCAATGTGGCCTTTAGCGTGGCAACACCAACCCTTTGGAATTCTCTTCCATTGCATATCAGACAGGCACCGTTTCTGTTTAGCATCTGCTAAATATGTTCCTCTTTCAACAAGACCTCTAACACGTTGTCCCAGTTGGTATCTGTCTTGGAATTGAATTGATTTTTATGTATATGTTTTAAGCTGTTTTTATATTATGTTTTCTTTTTAAAAAATTATATTTGCAGTTGTTTAAACTGCATTAAAATATGTAACTTTTATATATGCTTTATTGTAAATTGTTTCAGGATGCCTCATGGGAAGCAATAATAATTTTAAAAACCATGTTTATATTGCGTTCCTCATTCTCCACCCAGTTCAGTTGCTTCATATAACACAAATTAAAATAGGCAATTAAACCAACGTGCAATTTAAAATATTGTGCAAATTCGTCTAGCTAGTAGGCTTTTAACAAGTGTGGGATATCAAGAGATTAACTGTGCATCAGACTATTAATGCAATGCTTCCTAAACTATTGTAGTTTGCCTGCTTGTTGGAGATTACCAATTTTTATCTCTTTGTGGCCAACACTTGAGAAGGTATTTGAAAGGCATCTGAATTAAAATACAGCAGTTTCAGCACAGGGGCAGCTGAATACAGAATGCGCAGATTGAAGAGAGGTGAAGCACTGCTTGACAGAGGGTAGGTATTACTAGCTCCCTGCATGCTCCATGTCTCAGAGACAATGTCAAGACACTCCGAGTCAGACTGTCTCCAGTGACACGGAACATGTTCAGACCTGTTAATGCTGTGCCACGATTTTGCACTGCTTTCCCTTTCCCTTCACCCTATGCATTCATTGCATGTGCATCAACATAGGAAGGTGCCTTTTACTGAGTCAGTCCATGGACACATCCAACTTAGTATTGTCTACACTGACAGGCAGTCATTCACCAGGATTTCAGACAGGGAGCATTCCCAGCCCTACCTGGAGATGTCGGATATTGAACTTGCGAACTTCTGTATGCAGTGCAGGCTACTTAACTATGGTCCTTCTTTCAAAGTGCTGAGGGATTTCTGTTCAGTTCTCTCCAGAAAGACTTTCAGCCTTTTCATTTTATTTTTGTAAGAAACTTGTGAACTACATTGCAGATCTATTTAAGGCTCACTCTGTTAATCCTAGCCATGCCTACTCAAGTAAGTCCTATTTAATTCATTTGGGCTTACCCCCAGGTAAGTGAAGATGAGGGTGAAAGAGGAGAGCGCAAAATATGGTCTGAAGCTCAACATCAAAAAAACCAAGATCATGGCCACTGGTCCCATCACCTCCTGGCAAATAGAAGGGGAAGAAATGGAGGCTTGCTTTCCTGGGCTCCTTGATCACTGCAGATGGTGACAGCAGTCACGAAATTAAAAGACGCCTGCTTCTTGGGAGAAAAGCAATGACAAACCTAGACAACATCTTAAAAAGCAGAGACATCACCTTGCCGACAAAGGTCCGCATAGTTAAAGCTATGGTTTTCCCAGTAGTGATGTATGGAAGTGAGAGCTGGACCATAAAGAAGGCTGATCGCCGAAGAATTGATGCTTTTGAATTATGGTGCTGGAGGAGACTCTTGAGAGTCCCATGGACTGCAAGAAGATCAAACTTATCCATTCTGAAGGAAATCAGCCCCGAGTGCTCACTGGAAGGACAGATCCTGAAGCTGAGGTTCCAATACTTTGGCCACCTCACGAGAAGAGAAGACTCCCTGGAAAAGACCCTAATGTTGGGAATGATTGAGGGCACAAGGAGAAGGGGACGACAGAGGATGAGATGGTTGGACAGTGTTCTCGAAGCTACCAACATGAGTCTGACTAAACTGTGGGAGGCAGTGGAAGACAGGAGTGCCTGGCGTGCTCTGGTCCATGGGGTCACGAAGAGTCGGACACGACTAAACGACTAAACAACAACAACAAGTGAAGATAGGATTGCAGCTTTGCAATGGGTGTCTTTTAAGAAGCATTACGTAAGAAATATGAAGAGTTGCATTCAACTACCCTGAGCATTTCACCAGCCCAAGGATATTTCACCTTCTCTCACCCCCCACATGCCCCTTAAATATAATAATAACAACAACTTTATTATTTGTCCCTTGCCCATCTGACTGGGTTGCCCCAGACTCTCTGGGTTCCAGGGGTTTCTCCAACCCTCTGGGGACAGTGAAGAGGGGGGAAAGAGAGAGGAGAAGCCTGTTGCACTAGCACAAAGAAATTAATTGAATATCCCCCATGCATCTGAGTAGAGTTTTCAAAAGGTGCATCTTTAGGTCTACTGATGCTAATTTTTGTTTTTTAATTGATTCTTAGTATCAAGTAACAAAACACACCCATACAAGGAAAATAGAGCTTAGTAGTTGCACAGAGAAGAAAGAAAAATAGCAGCTGATGGTTATAGTTTTAAACATTCCAAGAAAGGCAGTAAGATGAAAGTGTCTCTCCATAAGGTTCCACGAGTCAGTGGAGGGTGAAAATCATGTTTGATTGTCTTAACAAAGTCAATAAAATGATACCATGTCATGAAGAAGTTGCGAGTCTTTCGCCTCTCCGATCGATATTTCTTTTGTGAAATGGTTAATTTGTCCTTAAGCGCAATGTCCCATACTTGCAAAATCCAGGCTTCAAAAAGATTTGCATTTAAAGTTTTATAGGTTCCCCCCCCCCAAAAAAAATATCTAATCTAACTGCAGTTAATAAATGGAGGATGAGATCTTTATTGGTTATTTTTTAAAATGTGAGGAATAAAATAAGAAAGTAGGGCTAATTTTCAGTCTGGCTGTATTGTTTGATTGTTTGAAAACTTTTCCCCAAAGGGAATAATTTTGGGGCAAAACCACCACATATATACTAGAGAGCCAGGTAAATTGCATCCCTACCAGCAAAGGTTGGATGTGTTATGGTTAATTCTATATAATATGCCTGGGCAGATGTACCAGCATTTATAGCTTTTTCTCAAGTTCTAATTGAGATGGATTCAAATAGTAGTTTGTTCCAAATGTGTTCCCTGAGTTGTTCCTTTAATTCTTCTACACAATTTTTTTCCCATTTTAGTCTTAATGAAGTGAGGGGAAGGGGAGCCAATTGTGTGAGGATTTTATATAGTTGCGAGATGATGGATTCGCTTTCCCGATGGGTGGGTTGAGATAAGCAGTTGCTCAAAACTGTTTAAGCTGCATAATGCTTAAGTCCTTATATTTGGGTGATCCAGAACATGTATAATCGGGTGTATCTCTAACCAGCCACAGGGTATACTGGTATCTCCCAATATAAAATTTATTTCTGGAGCTGTAAGAGGCTTTCGATTAGTGTAGAAGTCCATACTGCCCTTTCTATATTGCCCTTTATCCGAGGATCACAGGGTGGTTTACAATATAGAAACACAAAATATATGACATAGTAGCAAACAAAAACAATACACCCACACACAGTTTAAAAAGGCATAGATTCTTTAATTAGCCAAGGCCTGGGAGAAGATGAATGTTTTTGCCTGGTACCTAATGATATTATTGAATGTGCCAGGTGAGGCTTTCTGGGGAGAGCATTCCACAAGCGAGGAGCCACGGTAGAAAAATCATGCTTCTGTGTTGCCACTCTTTGGAGCTCTTGTGGAGGAGCCATGCGAAGAAAGACCTGAAATAATCACAAGGTCTGGGTCAGTACATATGGGAAGAGAATCAACCTGCCACACAAACCTACTCAGGTCCTAAGATCATATTTGCAGGCGCTCTCTCCCCCCCCCCCTCTCTCTCTCTCCCTCTCCCTCTCCCTTTCCCTTTCCCTTTCCCTCACTCCCTCTCTCCATTTTCAATAGAGACACCCCATCTTTAGATTTTATTCCCCAGAGAGAATCATCTGACTCCAATCTTGTTATATTTACATTACCTGTTTGAGATGGGTGATACATGTTTTACCTTACTGACATGGGATTTTCAATAATGTTAATGTTCTAATGCAGTTTTCAAATTACCGTATTTGGTTTTAAATTGTTTGCTGATCTAGAAAGCCCTTTGGGGGAAAACTGCAGGGTATAAAATACCTTGGAAGCAAGTAAGTAAATGAATACCAAACTAAGGTTTGTTGAAGGCCACCACCTTCAAATACAATTTGCTACTCTGGTTCCACATACATTTTCATACAATCACTTTCGTCAGCCTTCTGATGTTGTCATGTTATCTTTCCTTAGGCAAGCTTGGGACCTCGCTGTGGATATCTGCCTTTCTCAGTTGCCCACCATTATAGAGGAAGGAACTGCATTCAGGGTGAGTTACTGATTTTTCTCTTGAAAAATACATGGGCCATTCCATCGGAATCAGCTAGTGCTTCAAACCTCATATTCATTCTTGACTTCTTACACCCAAAGATGTTTCCCAGCAAATGCAAATAGTTCTAGTCAAAGTTATTGATTAATGGAGGATTGGAGCTGCTCAACATTTGAGGAGTCAATTCTGATTGCATAGCTAATACAGAGTCTAGTCTAGTCTAATTTAAATCATCTTTGTGTATTGTTTCATAAGAATTAGAAAACTGGCTATGCTTGCAAGGGAGGAATAGTTTTTATAGTATAAAAGAACAGGTCCCTCTTCTGAGGACGTTACAGTCTGAAATTCTACATACAGAAGACAACAGAGGAGGGTAGGAAAGGCAGGGTTAATGAGAAGAAGTGTGTGGAATTATTTCAGTTCCATGTACTTAGGTTTAGTTACTGAAAGACATGAGAAATAGAGGGTTACGGTCCATAACGACTAGTTACTATAACATTGTTTAATGTGACTTTCATCATAAGAGGCTAGATGCAATCCCTCTGCCACCACTGTTTTGGGCTGGATTCAGCTAACCTAGTACACTAGTAGAAGCCTGTGCAAGGACTTCCACTAGTGTAACGGGACTCCCCCCCCCCAAAAAAAAATCTCCCTGCCTCCTGCGGACCCCCACAATGTCCCACAAATCTGCTCAAGATCAGGAGAACCTCCAGTACAGCATGCAGGGGGAGGAGAGGAGAGATTGTTCCATCTGACAAGCAGAAATACTTGTTCTGACATAATGATCAGTGTGACGTTGAATTCTACCCTTCCTTCCCCCACCTGCTGCAACTTTTTGTTCTCCCTGTCCCAGAGCAGAATAAACACTTTCTCTTGCTTATGATAGTTTCTCAGGACTAGAAATGCACCTGAAGCCACAGTGGTTTTCAGAAAAATATGTTGTAATGATGCTCCTTCCCTGCAAAGGAAAAACAAGCAAAGCAAGATTTAGACTTGCTAGCAGGTTGTCACATTTGGCTTCTTAGAGCTAACCAGCACTTAAAACTGGTAGATGAACTTGGGTACAGAGAATATTGAATGTTATGTATGTTTTTGGATATCTCTACCATATGTTTGTGGTGAGTGTACCATAAAACATAGAACATTATAGAACTGGTTGGAGAACTTGTTTTTCTTTACTTCTAACTATGAAAGAGAAAAGGAGAGAGAGAATTGTGGATTCTTGTTATTGACCGGAATTGGCTTCCTGAAACAATGGTGTATAATGATGCTATGTGCTCACAGAGGCCCATACTATTGTAACAAGACTCCACTGCCAAGATTTTACAATAGAACTAGCGCTCCTGAAACTTGCATGATTACAAATGCTGCATTGAAGAATTATATTTTGGGAAAGCTGGAACACCTAGCTTTGTTCTTTAGAATGATCTCATGCAGAGAAATTGCTCCTCTCTGTTTTGGCTTAGTGATTTTGAAGGGAAAAACTGTTATTTATCCCTCAAGCATCAGATGCTTTAGGCTATTTCTTTACCGTCTTATGGACAGAACCATTTAAATTATAGCTCTTTTATAGGCTCATTGGCCTACTTGGTCAAATACTCTGATAGATTCTGGGCTCAACTCCATTAAAGATGCTTTAAATGGAAAACCTATGTTTTGTTTTCTCAAGTTGTGTTTGACCATATAACTAGTTGTTACCTAGAATACTATACTCAGATACTATACTCCTTTTTTCTATCCTCACCATTTATCTCCACGTTCTTTAATGCAAAAAATTGTGTTATACACATGCATGCAAACACACACACACATGCACACACGCACACACGCACACACACACACCACTTTTTAATTGGAAACCAGCTTGGGGAAGTGTGATTTGCAATGGAGAAGCTACCGTAGGAGAAATGTTTAACGCTTTGTCAGCTAGCATTTTGCACCTTTACTTTCCCCCCTAAGCTACTTCTGCCACATAGGTTTCTAGATGCATGTTTGTGATGCTGATCCCCTAGGGCAGAGGTTTCCAAACTTTACAAGTTTGGTGACACACTTTTTTGACATGCATTATTTCGAGACACAATAATTCAGCTTTGCATCATTTTGTGACACAGCAACTCAGTTTTACTAGTAAACTGGTGGTTAAGCTAAACCTTTCAAGCCCCAGGAGGAGCGTGGGGAGCATTCACGCTGTAACTGACACACGGAAGTATTGCAGCACATAGTTTGGAAAGCTCTGCCCTAGGGGGAGAAACACAATTTCAAGGCCAGGGGAGCAATTTTGAGCAGAGAAATGGTTAAAGCACCTACCTTGCTGCTTCTCCACTCCAATGGGTTTCTCCCAAAGCTGCCTTTTCATAACAAAGTGGACATTGAGGTTTATAAACCTGCATTTGCAAAGCTTGCATGTAATGTTTAGTTTGTCATACCCTCTCTCTCAAAAAAAAAGGTAGGTGACCAAAGTAAGATATCCCATTTCAGACAGACTGGTGTCTTAAAATGCCATTGTGTCCCAATTGCATATAAAGAGGGAGGGGGTCTGTTTTAAAAGCAAAATGGCCACATAGTGAAGAGAGCCCATAGTCCAGGCTTCCTCAAACTCGGCGCTCCAGATGTTTTGAGACTACAATTCCCATCATCCCTGACCACTGGTCCTGCTGGCTAGGGATCATGGGAGTTGTAGGCCAAAAACAGCTGGAGGGCCGAGGTTGAGGAATCCTGCTATAGTCACTCCTCCTCAGCTCTTTTCTCTGACCCCAGTTCCACTATTGGAACTTGACCGAAGAGAAGAGTGCCATAAGGGGACTCATTATAGAGAAGTAGGCTATTAGTCTACCATGCTTGGTGTCACCCTAAACCAGGCATCCCCAAACTGCGGCCCTCCAGATGTTTTGGCCTACAACTCTCATGATGCCTAGCTAACAAGACCAGTGGTCGGGGAAGATGGGAATTGTAGTCCAAAACAGCTGGAGGGCCGAAGTTTGGGGATGCCTGCCCTAAACTGTGGTTGCTATTTAGATCTTGCCACTTTCCCAAGGCTGAAATTACGTATTATGCTAATTATTCTTTAATGGAATGCTTTAGCGAAACTGAATTGGCCCCAAACTCACACAATTGTTATAGCTAAATTTTCTGTTCACAAAATTTTATCTCGCATTCCTTTCACATGGCACTACCACCTCAGAATTTATGTGGAGACTTGCTTATTTGGAATTATTTCCCAGTCAGCATTTCTCTCTATGTGATGTTGGTATGTACACCTTTCCACACAGAGGGAGATTTTAGTATGAGGCTCTAAACAAGTATTTTTTTCACACGCAGTCTGAATTGGTATACAGTAGCTGTATTTCAGAGCTCTACAACATAAAGGTAAAGGTAAAGGGACCCCTGACCATTAGGTCCAGTCGTGACCGACTCTGGGGTTGCGCGCTCATCTCGCATTATTGGCCGAGGGAGCCGGCGTATAGCTTCCAGGTCATGTGGCCAGCATGACAAAGCCGCTTCTGGCAAAACAGAGCAGCATATGGAAACGCCGTTTACCTTCCCGCTGTAGCGGTTCCTATTCATCTACTTGCATTTTGACTTGCTTTCGAACTGCTAGGTTGGCAGGAGCTGGGACCAAGCAACGGGAGCTCACCCCGTCACAGGGATTCGAACCGCCGACCTTCTGGTCAGCAAGCCCTAGGCTCAGTGGTTTAACCACAGCGCCACCTGGGTCCCATAACAACATAAGCACCTGCAAATAAGCTCTCATCACTTCTTTCTTCTTGTCAGATGGACTGTTGTGGTTGATCTTTAGATAATTGAGCAGTGGGCATATTCTTGTCAAGAGGAAGGTGCATTTGTCACCAGGCAAGCATCATGAGAACAACTTTCCCCCCCATCTGATGAGATGGCAGTGTGCCAATGTTTGTCTGTGGCTATCTTTGGTGGGTAGGAATGCGTAATTTATTGAGTCATTGGACCACGCTATATCTATATTACTGTTGACACAGCAAGAAATGTATTTGAAAGAGAAATGTCAATAATGGTTGGCATCACCTGCAGAATGCTGTAATATGTAAGACCCGAGGCCTTTTGTCTATTGGGTTCGGGAATAATAACAAAGGTAGTATAATAAGGGAAATCATTCCGGAGTTTAGGAGTGCGGGTGACTCAGTCTTAGCAGCAGGCCAGGAAGACTGTCAGAGCTGTGAATGTGTCTGATAGTATAAAGGTAGGTGTGAAGAAGGCCCATAGAAATAGATTACTGTAGAACAAAGGACTCTATGAATGCTGAAGGGGTGAAAATGATTTCTCAGTCTGTTTCAGTTTCTAGAACTCTGAAGTGGGCAGCCACCTACAGGCAAGGCAGTGATGTATGTATGTGTGATAAGCTCCGTCTTGGTGGCTCTTGCAATACTGAGCCTTTTGGAGAAATGTATCTAGATATATTACACTGACTGGATGAGAGCCCAATAGAAATTTATTGGACTGGGGAAAAATTGCAGTCAAGTTCTCTTGCAATGACAGCAACCATCTACGGCCATAAAAATGAATTATTCCTATACAAATGATTAAAGTCTTGAAGCTAATGACTAGAGGGAAAAACTAATGTGTAACCTACTGGAGAGTGTTTTGACATTTCTTAAAGATTCCTCAATACAACCTGTACTTGGCACGTAATATTCCTGCCTTTTGTAGCCGAAAGGGAGTAGCACTCCGGTTACAGGAATAAAACTTGTTCTCTCCCTCACAACCTCTAAAAACAGCTGTGGATCTTTGTCTGTTTGTTCGAATGTGTTTGTTAGGCATCATTTATTTAGCATAGCTTTGAAAAAGCTGTTTCGGGATTTGTCAGTAGCAAGTGTTTTAATGTGACTTGGCTTGCCTAATTGTGTGACAAACAAGTATGACTCAGAATATTACTAGGTCTTTAAAGTAAGGGCATTCACCTTTAGTTTGCTTGAGTTGTTGGCATCCATCTCTCTCAGGAGACAATGGAGAAGCAGTGTGCCTTTGGGGTCGAAGTCAAACCATTGGAGAGAATATTGGATAATTTAAATAAATGAAATTGCTCAGAAAACGAATATTTTATAATAAATCAGTGTATCCAAATGTATATGAACAGACAGTAAGTGTGAGGGCTTCCTCCCTCCCTCCTCTTGCATGCCTGACATCAGAGGAAACAGTCTGGTTTCTTAAATAATAGTTTTAATATTAAGAGGCACGCAGAACAGGCAGGCAGTGACCGTGTCATATGCCAGCCCCTCCTCCAACCTTGGGAATCGTGGTTGTCATATCAGCCAGCCTCAGGTCTGCGGTTGAATGCCAGGTTTGAGCATCATGGGAAACTGTAATTTAACAAATAAAATTTCCACTTAATCCAGGCGAGCAGCTGTGTAATGTCTGAACGAGAAGTATGCCCCCTTCCAAAGCTTTTGTAGTGTGGCATCTGCATCCTATATAATAATGTCCATGTTGTCCCTGCGTCCAGATGTCCCGTGTGTCCCTGGGGTACTGCGCATGTCCCCCAGAGACACAGGGATTGGACGGAGGGACAACCAGGGACACAGGGATTGGACCCGTGCTCTCGGGACACAGGGAACAGCCAACTGCCGCTCCGCCAACCGCCGCTCCGAAGCCCAGTCTCATGCTGGAGGTGCGCGGTGAGGCGGCGGGGGAGAGAAGCGCTCCCCCCCCGGCAGCCTTGCCGCACACCTCCGGCATGGGACGGCGCTTCCTCGGGGAACCCGAGGAAGCCGAAGCGGCAGCGGGCGCGGAGGGAGGCCCGCTTTGGCTTGGCAGCGGCGGGAAGAAGGGGAGGAACATCCCGCCACCGCCAAGCCAGTCCCGGAGCCGAATTGCGGCGCGGCGGGGTTTTTCGCTGTTTGCCTCCCCCAGGGGAAGGCAAACGGCGAAAAAACCCCACTGCGGACTGGCTTGGCGGTGGCGGAAAGACCCGCCACCGCCAAGCCAGTCCCGGAGCCGAATTGCGGCGCGGCGGGGTTTTTCGCCGTTTGCCTCCCCCAGGGGAAGGCAAACGGCGAAAAGCCCCCGCTGCGGACTGGCTTGGCGGTAGCGGGAACATCCCGCCACCGCCAAGCCAGTCCCGGAGCCGAATTGCGGCGCGGCGGGGTTTTTCGCCGTTTGCCTCCCCCAGGGGAAGGCAAACGGCGAAAAGCCCCCGCTGCGGACTGGCTTGGCGGTGGCGGAAACATCCCGCCACCGCCAAGCCAGTCCCGGAGCCGAATTGCGGCGCGGCGGGGTTTTTCGCTGTTTGCCTCCCCCAGGGGAAGGCAAACGGCGAAAACCCCCCGCTGCGGACTGGCTTGGCGGTGGCGGGAAGACCCGCCACCGCCAAGCCAGTCCCGGAGCCGAATTGCGGCGCGGCGAGGTTTTTCGCCGTTTGCCTCCCCCAGGGGAAGGCAAACGGCGAAAAGCCCCCGCTGCGGACTGGCTTGGCGGTAGCGGGAACATCCCGCCACCGCCAAGCCAGTCCCGGAGCCGAATTGCGGCGCGGCGGGGTTTTTCGCCGTTTGCCTCCCCCTCAGGGGAAGGCAAACGGCGAAAAGCCCCCGCTGCGAACTGGCTTGGTGGTGGCGGGAAGACCCGCCACCGCCAAGCCAGTCCCGGCAGGCCGCTTCCTCTAGCGCCCGTTTTTAAACGGGCTAAAATCCACTAGTTGCTTATATTTCTGACTGCAGAACTCACAAAAATGTGTTCACGATTTCTCTTTTAGCTAATCTGGAATAAGTACTTTTCTAGTTTTTATCGTCTGTGCTTGAACATTGCTTTCAGCAGGGACACTTTGTTTCCAGTGGTTTGCCACTACAGAAGAATGTTACACAATTGCTGAATAATCTCTGTGGTTAAGAAAGAAACCACCAGATTTGAACCACACACACACACACACACACACACACACACACACACACACACACTTTGCATAAGGATTTATATTTTTCTCTTTACTTTTCTTTTGAAGGACTGGTGGACATTTAAAAGTAAACGAACAGTTCAACCCTGGATTGCATTTTTAATCCATTTTTGCTAACTCCTATTTGTTTCCTGTTTGTCTACACAGACTAGGAAAGAAGTTCATCTTTCCATTAAATCCTTGTCTTTGCTGGCCTCTAGCTGTTAGTCAGCTTTTGCGTTACAGCTGCATCCTAAAACTCTGTGTATTGTAAAATTGAGGGGGTTTAGTTTTCTATTACATTGCTTTTACACACAGTGAATTGAACATGACTGAACGTTCTAGATCCTAACCCCCATTTCCTAATCAACATTTTGCTCTCCAATCTATCAGGAATTATTGTGCAGCAGACTAAGTTAGCTTCTGCCAGCCAGCGGTAATCCTATAAGAAATTGTGGTTTAATGGAGGCTCAAGCGTTAACCACGAGGGGGGGAGAGAATTTAAGTATTATTAAGGTTAGTCATTCGGTTTTGTAACTGGGCTGGCAGACGTCAGAGTCAGTATCTCAGATGTCAAATATTCTCTCACAGGATTTCTTAAACATTGTCATAGCAAGTCTTCCAAGGTCAAAGAACAGATTCAACCTCCATGAAAATACCTAGGGGAAAATAATAGGCGGAGCTAATTCAAATTATAGGGAAAGAGTGGGGTACATTAAAGGGAGAAGTGGGGAGCAAGGGATGCTTTGAAATGTTCAACATATAGAAGCAAAGAGACAGGAAACAAGCTCCTTCAAATTCTGATGAATTGTCCCACACTGGGTCATAAAATTGGGCCCTACCGTTTCTTATGAATTGTGATGGTAAATGTAGACAGTTACTCCTTTGCTGTTCACATTGTAGCCCTCAAAACAAACTACTTGTGGGACTGTAGACCAGCACAAAGGAAAAAATAAAATAGAAGTCTCTGCTTCCCAAAAAGTATCATAAACAGACGACTAATGGGGCGGAAGCTGATATAAACCATTTACTGTATCATAAAGACACCACTATCTCCGCTGTCCCTCATTCTGAAGGAAACACAAACCCTGGATAAGCGCCTGGAACCCCTGGAATCTTGCACTGCTGTACCCAGTAGCTTCTTTCAGGTGGGGAATTTTATCAGCACAAGCATTTCTGCTTGCAAGACAAAACAGTCCGCCCCCCCGCCCCCCAATATGCTTTCCTGGGAATTCTCCCAACCCTCCTGAGAGGATTTGGGAGAGATGTGAGGGGAGGAAAGCACTGTTGGACTAGTGGGAACAGCTGTGCTGGCTTTTATTAGCATACCAGGTTAGTTGACTCGGCCCTTAAAGAACAGTTCGGGGATTCTGTGGAGGCTGCTTCTGAGAAGAAAGGTGGGAAAGTGGGAAAGCCAAGACAATTACTTCATACTATTTAACAGTATCAACTGTTTCGGCTACTTTTATTGAATTTAACCTTCCAGTAGCTCTTAAATATGTCTTTTGAGGACTATAAGTATGGGTGTAAGTTCACAAAGGCTAGGGCATGACACCTGGCTTAGGATCGGCTGGAAATTGCAACTGAAAACTGCTAGCCCACTACTGAGAGAAAATGTAGCCCCCCCCCTCTGTTTGCATATGTGAGAACAGGAGTGAGAGTCTGTGTTTTCCACAGAAGCTTATAATAAAAGTATTAGTTTTTAAGTTTCCACTGAACTGTTGTTTTGAGAAAGTTGGGTGATTCCCTGCTTTTCCCAGCCCAAGCTTAGGGAGCCAGCGTGGTGTAGTGGTTAAGAGCGGTGGACTCGTAATCTGGCGAACTGGGTTCGCTTCCCTGCTCCTCCACATGCAGCTGCTGGGTGACCTTGGGCTAGTCACACTTCTCTGAAGGCTCCCAGCCCCACTCACCTCACAGAGTGTTTGTTGTGGGGGAGGAAGGGAAAGGAGATTGTTAGCTGCTTTGAAACTCCTTAAGGTAGTGAAAGGCGGAATATCAAGTCCAAACGCTGCTGCTGCTGCTTCTTCATCTTCTTCTTCTTCTTCTTCTTCTTCTTCTTCTTCTTCTTCTTCTTCTTCTTCTTCTTCTTCTTCTTCTTCCTCTTCCTCTTCCTCTTCTTCTTCTTCTTCTTCTTCTTCTTCTTCTTCTTCTTCTTCTTCTTCTTCTTCTTCTTCTTCTTCCTCCTCTTCTTCTTCTTCTCCTTCTCCTTCTCCTTCTTCTTCTTAATGGGCTGCTCCTTGAGGAATTAAGCATTTCACAATCAAGAGTTCTTAGCTGGCCTACGTGTTATGATCACTACGTGGAATATGTTTGGAAAACATGTAGTGTGGTTCCCCATCAGAACCATGGTGATATAGTGTTTAGAGCAGGGGTCCCCAGACTACGGCCCGGGGGCCGGATGCGGCCCAATTGGCCTGCCAATCCGGCCCGCGACGACCCGCCGTCGCCCGCTCTTACGGCGCGCAGCGCAGCAGCGCTCTTCCGGGTCGGGAAAAAAGCGCCGAAAATCCTTTGTGCGCATGCGTATGGGCCTCTCCCGACCCGGAAGAGGTCATTTCTGGTGCACTTCCGGGGCGGGGGAGGCCCATACGCATGCGCACAACGGATTTTCGGCGCTTTTTCCACCCTGGAAGCGCGCCTCCGTGCCAGTAAGCGCCCGTGCGCATGCGCATGGGCACGCACTCCCCCGCCCGCCGGCCCGCACAGGCGCGCGCTCCCCCGTCCTCCGGCCCGCCGCGCGATTGGTGCGGTGGGAACCGGCCCAAACGCCGGTAAGTCTGGGGACCCCTGGTTTAGAGTGTTGAACTTGGGCTCGGGAGACCGGGGTCAAATCCTCACTCAGTCATGAAGCTCAGTGTGTGACCTTGGGCCACTCACAGCCTCTCAGCCTAACTTCACGGGATTGTTGTGAGGATAAAATGGGAAGGGGGAAAACTCTCACAAGTTCCTTGGAGGAAAAGTGGGATACAAGTGTAATAATACGTACCGCATTGGCCCAAATATAAGCCGCATCCGAATATAAGCCGTACCTTTAAAATTCAGGGGGGGGGGAGAGTAAAAAAGACAATACCCGAATATAAGTCGCTCCCTTAAAATTCCGCAGGCACTCACACCCATTCCGTTTTACTGTATGTCTGTTTCAGCAGCGATATTGTAAAAGCCAGTTTTTGTAAGGTCACAAATTTAAGCTACACTTTAACTTTTCACAATAAGAATTTTGGGGGGTAGTGAGGCTTATATTCAGGCCAATACAGTAAATAAAACAAAACTTGCCCCTTGGTGTGAAGAGTTTTTGAACAACTGCCAAGGAAGTCTTCTGGTTGTATATAAACTTTTATTTTCTTGTGTCAGGAACAATCTAGATGGCTAGGCACGCTACATGTGATGGTGTGTGGAGCAAACTTTACACTGAAGCTGTGGTGGCCTTAGCATATAGACCTGCCCTAATTCTCTAATAAACAGCTTGTATCCTTTTGTTGCTTGGTTGTCCTCCCCCGTAAGCAGTTCTGCATTTAAAAAGCACAACTACTTTTGAACTTAGTTTGTAGATATTTTATTCAGGGAGGACATACCCTACGTTTTGTGATGTCCCGCTTTGCAGAAATGTGATTAACTTTGAGATCTTGTTACTTATTCAAGTCTTGTGCATATTAATCTCATTTCTCCGCAAGACCTTGTACAGAAATATAGTGGTACAACAATTCATTGCTGTCAGTGATTCAAGCAGATAAATCTCTCTGATTCTGCAAATGAAAAAACAGATTAATTAGGCATTCATCAGTATTATCAGGGCTCCATTGCTGGTTTTCCCAGTTTAAAAAATTATGCTTCCATGGCATTTGGCATAGTGAAGCACCTCTTACTTTACAAAGCATCCTTAGAGAGAGACACACACACAAATGCCATGAAGAGACCCATTCCTTTTGAGGAGCAGTGCTGTTTCTGGCTCTAAAAATCAAGGTACGGTGGGTGGAAACTAATGTGACATTCTTCTCAGCACTTCCTACCTGCATAGTAGAGACCACCATGCAGTAAGGGGGCAGGGATTGCTGTTTGGCAGGGGTGGGGAACCTAATCCAGACCTCCCCTTGTGGCCCACCAGGCCATTTTGGGCAGATCATGCCCACTTGCTCTACACCCAACATAATATAAGATACCAGGTGTTGGGCAGCTAAAGGTGGAACTTGACTGAAAGGGATTTTGCATGAAGTGTTTTGCCAGCCCTGTGCATGGTGCTTGGGATGAACTGAGCACAAGGTTTGCAAAGTCTTTGTGCAGTGCTTCCAAGGTGTGTTTGCAATGAGTTTGCATTGGGGGGGGGGAGCTATGGAAAATGGACCTGAAAAATACTGCGTGTTATTTACTGAACGAAAACCACATGAAAATGATCCACAGATGGTAGTGAACTAGCGAAAATGTTTAAAGCTAAGACAGGCAAATGCTGGAGGTGCAAAGAGGTAGAATGATCATTTTACCACATGCGGTGGTCATGTAAAGTAATCAAAGAATTCTGGGAAATGATTTATAATGCACTTAAAAAAAATGTTTAAGAGAACATTTCCCAAGAAACCAGAAGCTTTTCTTCTGGGAAAAGTAACAACAGAAGTCTCCATCCCCCCCAATTACGGCAGCCCAAATTTTGCTTGTAGCGCCAACCAAGGAGGAATGGCATTTGTTATTGGAATATGCGGAGCTAGCAAGTCTGACTAGTAAGATAAGAGAACAAAATGATTGAGAATGCAGAAAGGATTGGAAAATGTTTGTAAAGTGTTTAAGAAATCAGTATAAACAAGTGAACAGTTTAGTAGGACTTGAATAAATTCAGCAGTACAAGAGGAAGTATGAGATAATTAGTAAGAAGAGTAGAACTTGGTAACTTAGAATATGCGGAAGAGAGGTTAAAAGAGAAGATACCAGAGAAGGAGAGGAAGGGAAGTCTTTAGGTGTTTTGTGTTGTGTCCTTGGTTTGTCATGGCTTTGTTTTCATTTTCCCCATTTTATTCTTTACTTATTCATTTTTAACTCTATGTAAAAACGCAAATAAAAATTACTTTCAAAGTGTGTTTGGGAAGGTTGCACAAGAGGCATTGGCGAGTGCCAATCTCCTGGTGTCATTATGATGTCAGTTGACATATGGATTTTCCCACCCGCTGTCAAAGTTGGCCCACATGAGTGTGGGGAGATAAGTATTTGGTCTGGCCCATCAGGTCAAAAAGATTCCTCACCCCTGTTTTGGGGAATATTCAAATTGGACCCAAGAGTGACCTGCATAGCTTTGTGTGTTCCATCCAGATTGTAATAGTATATAAATGTTACACATTTTATCAAATAAGAATAAATAAAATTTCAATTGAATGTTAGTATTAACCATAGGCCTCCACATAAATGAATTAAATCAAGATATGCATGCACAAAAAGAGGTAGGAGGTAGGGGAATGAGGCCCCAGAAAGGACTTAAGATCTCTTTAAGTTCTACATAGTTCTAGTAAGACATATCTTACATCCCAGTTTTGTACTTATATCCATATATTGTTAAGGGTAGCAAAACTGGAAGATAACCAGTAGGTTTCTTAGACATTTATATCACTGAAATGGAATATAGGCATTTTGTGAATATCTTTTTCTTTTTAAAAAAAATGGAGAAATGAGTTTTGCTTGTGCATGGTTTTTTGTTTGTTTGTTTGTTTTGACACCATCTTATATAATTTAAAACTGCATGTATGAATTGTGAATGTCTTTGCCGAGACAGAAAAACATTTTTCATTGTTGCTGAATCATTTTCACCTTGGACTCGGTAAATGCGGCTCCGTTGCACAGAATATATGAAAGCGTAGCCATGAAAAAGAAATGAATTTGTGCCCTGTCAAAGTTACAAGTGGAAAATGTGCACAGCGGATTAACCATTCAAAACTTATAAACAAGAGCTTTCTCCCATTTTCCTCCCATTCTTTTTAGTAGATGAATGATTTCAAGTAGTTGGTTCACAGCAGACTGTAAAATCAGCGTGGAACAAACTTTTGCTAATGTTATGCTGAGGTTAAAAAAAAAAAATTCCCCACTGCTTTGTAGTTCGTAAACAAGCAAATTTGGAGTTCCTGCATTGTTTTGTTGGCATACAGTTTTCATGATAGTTTATAATGACCCAATGCCCATTGTTTCCCCAACAGCACAGCCCGTTCTTTGCTGAGCAGCTAACAGCGTTTCAGGTATGGCTAACGATGGGAGTAGAAAACCGCAATCCACCGGAACAGCTTCCCATTGTGCTGCAGGTGAGTTGGCAAGCAGTAAGACTGCTAGCTTCACTGAGGCGGCTGCTGCTGCAGCATGTGGACAACCAGCCAGCTGCAAATTTGCTCAGTATGTGTGTATTTGCGTGCATGCCTTTCCCTGACTGCTTTGCTCTCTGCCAGATGGTGTTTGGGTAAATAAATTATGTGGACTGCGTTGGAGACTAATTGGAGCTGATTGTTTGCTGGGCCTTTGCTGAAAAAGACACATTGCACACAAGCATAGTCCCACTACCCCACCCCCTAAGTGCTCCCCAGGTGAGCATAAATTGAGGTTGCAGGCCATTAGTCAGTGCTACAGAATTTAACTCCTTCACCTGTCCCCCCCCCCCCGCTGAATGCACCAGGAAGACACTTGCACAAAACAGCTAGTCATGTCAGCCTCTCTCCCCCACCCACAATTTACTGGCTACTAGTAACCAGTGCTTTTTTTCTGGGGAGACACAGGGGGACGCATACCCCTAAACATTTTGTGAATCTAATGGGAGAAGAAACTTTTTTCTTTTTTTAGTTTATTCTCTAGCACAGCGAATTGTCAGTGTGTGAAGCAGTGTGGAATGTGTGGGGGTAATGCATGTTCTTTTTACTTTTGTCCATTTACAGTATTTATTTACCCCGCTTTGAACTATAAAATGGTGATTTTCTTGAGTCAAAATGAGAGTGCCCCTAAACATTTATTTATTTTTAGAAAATAAGCACTGCTAGTGACAACAGGGACTTATCTTTCCAACAGGGTTTTGGGAACTGACTGCTTTTAATGAAAGGGCTGGTGCCATGCTGTTTTATTGTAATTATTTGCATGGTTTTAGCAGATAGAATTAAAACTATTTATTATCTATATTTCTATCAAGGTTTAATTGTTTTTTTAATGGTTTTTATTTTTATCTTTAAATTGCCGTGAGTCCTGTCAGGGGAAAAGGTGGATTAATAATAATAATAATAATAATGGTCTGTCAGTTGCAAGAAATGTGCATCGTCTTGCATTAAATGGATGACCTTCAGTCATAGACTTCTTCGTATCTGAAGAAGTGTGCATGCACACGAAAGCTCATACCAATGACAAACTTAGTTGGTCTCTAAGGTGCTACTGGAAGGATTTTTTTAAAATTTTGTTTCAAAATTTAGAAGTCATTGAATTCTGACATTAAAAATGCACCAGCAAGTGTTACCCTTTGCATTTAATATCTGCAAAACGGCATAGCCAGAGATTAATTCACATTTGTTCGCTTTCCTGTGCTGAAAAAATAGCACCCTTCCATTATTATTAGAAGACAGTGTGAGGGAAGCGGGGAGTGGTGTTGCTCCTGAAGCCTGTAATTTAATAACAGTCTTGAGCTGGAATACAGGAATTTTGCAGATATAAGTGACTTAGTTTCTCAAGGTACAAAACAGAATGTGAGATCACCCAGGCCTATTGAGACAATAAAGCAAAAAATAGATGTTCCAGCATTTTGGTGGAATATAGAATTCAGTAGTTACTCAGTTCTGCCTTGAGCCCTAACTGCAATGCACAAGTTTCCTGGGAGGCACAGAATAAAAAATAACAAATATATATCATCATTGTACTATCCCATACCTTTGAGAACTATACTTTGATGTGTGAGAACTGTTCAGTTTTCTAATAATCTGCACAGGCAATGCTGACTGCAACCAAAGAGTGAATCGTTATTTCCTGCAGTTATTTGAGGACACTTGGTCATATTTTGTTTTCATTTACTTGACGTTAGCCAGTCATAGACTCTTCCTACTTAGAGGAATGGGACTATCCAAGGGCGTCCATTTTCCTCTCTTATAATAGGAAAGGACTCTCATTCCCACTTAGATCCACAATCTTGCATCATGGCTGGCAGTATCATCAATCTTTGTGAATCTGACTCTTCATTTTGTAGAGCCTCTGAAGCCTGGGAGATCATTCTTGGAAAGGGGTGATAGATGGGCAGTTTATCTCTGACAAAGCCGTGGAGACAGGGAGATTTCTAATCCAGCATCAAATCTGTTGAGTGACTTGACATCAGAGGGATGCTACGATCATTAATTTTGCAACAATATTAAGATACCCACCTGCTTCCTATTGCTTCTTAGGGAGAAGTGACTAAGCCGGTGGAAAAGTCAGCACAGATGGGAGGATTCATTAGGGCAACCAAGTTTACATTGTTTCATTAGATTTGAATCATGATGTGATTTAATTAAATTTGGCAAAGCATGTAGATGTTTTATCCCCATGAATGTGCCCACTTGCACAGTGCATCTGAACTTAGGTAACTGATCTAGAAGAGAGAGACTTCACTCCCACATTTCTCTCTTCTTATACTTTGGCATTATATTGTCCTTGAAATGGTTGTAATATTCACAGGAGGACGATTCTTTTGTAAATGGCCTTTTATTGACTTTTTAACAATGAAGTTCCTATAGAATTTCTGATCTGTTGGGAAAGACTTGACGGAAATGGATTACCCATGTAGAGAAGGGCAGGGTGGGGGTGGGAGGGAGGGAGAGACAACGATTTCATAGGGTAAGGGAGTTGCCCACTTTGGTATATGTTTCAACTGTTGATTGTTAAATCTCGATGAGGCATTTGCTTTCCAAACTGTATCCAGTGCAGCTCAGAAGGATTAGTAGTTGCCTTGTGGATGCAATGCCTAATTGCAGATGCCAAGGAAGGTTTTGTTTTATCTACTGCTGCCTTTAAATAATGGCATCGGCTGCTGTTTGACCTGTGCTATCCTGCAATTTTAATTTAAAACCTCCTTGAATGTATTCATTCCTGCTTTGGGTAGGTGGTTTGGTATTTGCATATACATAGAATATTTTTTTAAAAAAAGAAATCTCGGATCCCCTGCCTTTTCTGTATATTTGCCTCTCTGGTTTTGCAAGCAGTGTTTTGCTTTTCTTATCAGACAGGGATCAGAGTTTGCTAGGTCTCAATTGTAAAGTTCACTTTTGTTTAGTATCAAACAAAGAATAGTTTTGTTTTTCATATATCTGCAATATTAAGAATCAGAATATTAAAACGTAATTTTTTTAAGACAAGTTTCTGTGCCCATTTCCAGCAGTGAGTATATGCAGCTTGTGAGGGAGTATTGCTTTTATGGTAGCTTTTATGGTAGCTGCTTTGTGGTAGCTAACCATGTCTTGACAAGGGCTGAATGTATCCTGATGGTGAAAATCATTGCCCCACGTCCAATGTAACCACCCAATTCAACTATTTACATGGGAGCTGTAAAAAGGAAAGTGGTAATTTTTGCCCATTTGGAGTGAGGACAGGAAGTGTTGTCTTCATTTGGCTGTGAACGTGTCATCATATAAGGTAGCAAAATCTGATTAGCTACATGGCATCAGGAAGCCTGCTCGGAATTGGAATGATGGGAATGAAGGCAGGGCAGCTGCACTTTTAATACAAGCACTACAGGAAGAAATCCAGCATGTGACCAGGACTTGTAAACAGGGGTGTTTGGAGGAGTTTGAGAGGCTAGCCCAATTCTCGACCAGAAGATCAAGAATACAGATGCAGACCTCAGAACACAATGAGGTGGCAGTGGAAGGTATAATGCACAGAATTATTCCTGCTGCTCTCCAGAGAAGGAAGAGACATGATGTGCTGGCAGGTGATTCCCTACAGAGGGTGCCCAAGGCAGCAGTGTGTGGAGGAATGACTCATGGTTTCAGTTGTCTCTACACAAATGCACAGACTATGGGAAGCAAGCAAGAAGAACTTGAGTTCTTAATACAACATGGCAAATATGTCCTAATAGGCATTACTGAAACCTGGTGGGACAAGACTCATGACTGGAATGTAGAAATTGAGGTGTACAACCTGTTCAAAAGGAATAGGTATGCTTAGTTTGGAGATATAATATCCATCTTCAGTTATCTAAAGGGCTGTCATATGGAAGATGGAGCAAGCTTGTTTCTCCTGCTCTGAAGGCTAGGACCTGAACCAATGGCTTCAAGTTACAAGAAATGAGATTCTGACTAAACATCAGGAAGAACTTTCTGATGGTAAGAGCTGTTTGACAGTTGAACAGACTCCCATGGGAGGTGGTAGATTATCACATTGCCCTTGAGATCCCTGGCTAACTGGCAATTACCTTAGGAGGAACCATTTTTTATAAAAGAAAAATTGTAGCAAAGCTGCAAATCAGAGAAAAAGCAGCGGTTACTGGGAGGTGATTTGTGCACAAATAAGCTGAGCCAAGGGGGTTGTTCTTAGCCCCTCCGGCCCTTCCTTTCATTCACAAGTTTTTCATGGGTGACAATAATTCAGCACAGCTCTAGTCTTGGGGCCCTGCTCAAATGTATCAGATCTAGTTCAGATAAGTGGCACCAATGCAGTTTATGGGTTTGCAGAAAGGTAAAGGTGAGAGTTATGCTATGAAAGAATATTTCTATGATTAATGTATTTTATGTAGGCTCCAGAGGTAATAATGATGATTCAGATCAGCCATCTCCAAACTCTGCCTTCCAGATGTTTTGGGACTACAACTCCCATCATCCCTAGCTAACATGACCAGTGGTCAGGGATAATGGGAATTGTAGTCCCAAAACATCTGGGCCAAGTTTGGGGGTGCCTGATTCAGATAATGTGAGGAGCATCTTTATAGACACTGATTACTTTCAGCCTTGTTACTCTTGCTGCTTGACCCATTTTTTGCTCATGTGCAAAAACACAAGAGACTAAGGTGGCTTTCTTATATGATGTCTTGCAAGTTTAAAATAAAAAGAAATTTAGATCTCACTAGTGTGCCACACATGCCCTGTATGTATGCTCTTTCGGAATCCCTTTCAAAGGCACACCTTAGATTTTCTCCTTAGATTTTCTCTGTGTTAGAAATTGTCAAATAATTTCTTATCAAAATTACTGAACAACTTTTCCAATACATGTAAAATATATTGAGTGTAGAATTTTCCTCCTGCTGAATTACCTCCCTCATCTCCAAACTACCTACCGGTAGTTGTACTTGCTGTCTTTGCTTATTATTCTTCTGCCTGCAATATTCTTGATCCTCTCCAAACTGGTTTTTACACGTTCTGCTGAACAAAAAGTATTAATACAAAAATTTCCAATGCCCTTTGCATAGCCAAGTTGTGTTTGTCTATCTTCATTCCTCCTTTTCATTATCTCCAGGATTATAATTTCCTTTTTGTATCTATTGCTGAAGCCATTGTTCATGTTCTGGTTATCTCCTGCTAGACTACGATAATCTCCCCTTTGCAAGTCTTTCCTAATGCCTTATCCACTCCTTTTAGTCAGTTCAGAACACTATCTAGAAGTCTGGAGCCAGATACTGTTCACATGAGAGCTCTTTAAGAAATCACATGTAAAATTGCTTAAAAGCCACTGTTCTTACCATTGGAAGGGAAGCTGCTGAATCTAACCTCTGTCTCAGGTATATTGGGAAAAAGTTTTATAAAAGGCAGAGTTATTTAACCTATAGGATAAGTCCTGCTGAGCAAAGAAAGGGAAGTATTGTTTTTCCAACACATATAGATAGGTACAATCCAGAATATACTTACGTTCTTGGATTTTCCAAAAGCTTGACAAAGTCTCTCACCAAAAGCTTCTAAAGGTTATGGGATAAGAGACCAGCTTCTCTTATAGACTCGTTAAAAAATAGGAGGCAAAGAGCTACAATAGATAGACTATTTTCACAGTGGAGGAAAGTAAACAGTACAGTTCACTTAATTGCAAGTGAAATGTGTAGTGTGGTAGCCAGTTTGCAGATAACATCAATTTATTTCGCACAGTGAAATGTTAAGCAAGTTGAAAATAACCCAACAGGGGTTAAACTGGGTGACTGAAATGAGTAGATAAAATTTGGGATTAAGTTGAGATTTGGCCCCTGGCATGGTTCCCTCTCACCTCTCTGATTCAAATCAGCACTTGAGGATGAGGACTAGGATATGGGAGGGAGGAATGGAACTATGCAGCACCACTTGATGAGCACCCTCCCTGCCCTAGATGCTCCTTGACCTGTTGAGGCAAGAGACCCCACCCTCTCCTGCACCACTGTCCCCCAGAACCAGGAGGGGATTGAAAAGGGATGAGTAGAGAAAGTTGCAGTCTCTAAATGTGTGCATGCATCCCATGGGAGGAACAGCTCCATAGAGCACAGACCTGCAACAGCTCCATAGAGCACAGACCTGAGAATAGCTGCCTAGTTGCTAGATTGGTGTGCATAGCTATCCAGAGCTGCAGAAGCGACTGTGTTATCTTTGACAATAAAGAGTTAACTGTCTGCCATCTGCATTCCTATGACTGGGAAGCACCCTTGACAAATCAGCTCTTTTATACTGCAGTAACTGTCTCTATTGGGACGCGGGTGGCGCTGTGGGTTAAACCACAGAGCCTAGGGCTTGCCGATCAGAAGGTCAGCAGTTGGATTCCCCGCGACGGGGTGAGACTTCTGTTGCTCGGTCCCAGCTCCTGCCAACCTAGCAGTTCGAAAGCACGTCAAAGTGCAAGTAGATAAATAGGTACTGCTACAGTGGGAAGGTAAACGGTGTTTCCGTGTGCTGCTCTGGTTCTCCAGAAGCGGCTTTGTCCACATGACCTGGAAGCTGTACACCAGCTCCCTCGGCCAATAATGCAAGATGAACACTGCAACCCCAGAGTTGGTCACGACTGGACCTAATGGTCAGGGAGGGGTCCCTTTACCTTTTAACTGTCTCTATGTAGGGGCTATGTGAGTAAGGTCAGGAAAGGGTACCCACAATAGCTGTAGTTTTCAGAAGATTACGGTCTACACCTACAGATTTTATCATTAAAAGGTATTGATGATCCACTAAGACAATGAAGGGTAAATGCTGATAATATTTCTGTGCATCTGACAAGCACTTCAAATAAGTAAACCCCCCCCCCCAAAAAAAAGACATTTGACTATTATTGTGGTATACCCATTTCTTAGAATTTTGTGTTACTGTTTAGCATCTGTTATATGGGTGCTAAATTCCTAGTAAACATCTCAAAGTGATTTAAACATCAACAGTAAAAAACATATAAACAAATTTCATATATAAAAACAATTAAAGCAATTTCATATCTCCTAATGTCCTAAAACACAGACAACCACTAAGGATTGTTGACTATAAATCTAGTCATTTTTAGCCTATAGCCATGCAGCATACTATTGAAATATATTGGTAAATGATTACATTATTCTTTAATGCCATGTTAATATATAATATTTTATTGTTTGGGAGCCTTCATTCTTTAGAGGTCTGTAGATCTACCAGCTCATTAACATAGCTGGATGTGGTTTTAATGAGTCTGTATTAAATTACTAATGTGCAGCCTCCTCCTGTTCCTTTTCTCTCCACTCTGACCTCTTAGCATCTATTTGCCAAGGAAAACAAAGACTGATTACTGCTTCCAATTCCTTTTGAATAGCTTCTTGCTGTTCATTATATATTGGACTGGAGATGCAATTTTCAGTTTAATCTTCTCTCTCACACACACACCACCACAGATTCAACCTTTTCCTTAGCTTCATCTAAAAAGGCATCCCCTGCAAAAATAGCAAAGTGCTGCCCTAGCAGGAGCAAAGAACTGAAGAAGCAGGCAACAACTGGCAACACTTGTCCTGCCCGGTGCACACAGTTAAAAAACAACAATGTAGATTAACTGTTCTGTAGCTTACATGGCCTGTTGTCTTTGTCCATGGAGGTTTTTTTTGGCAGGGATACTGGAGTGGGTTGCCAGTTCCTGCTCCAGGTGGATCACGTTTAGTCAAAACTCTCCACTATGACCTGTCCATTTTGGGTGGCCCTGCATGGCATAGCTCATAGCTTCTCAGAGTTATTTAAGCCCCTTCGCCATGACAAGGCAGTGATCCATGAAGGACCCATGGGCTGCAAGAAGAACAAACCTATCCATTCTTAAGGAACTCAGCCCTGAGTGCTCACTGGAAGGACAGATCCTGAAGCTGAGGCTCCAATACTTTGGCCACCTCATGAGAAGAGAAGACTCCCTGGAAAAGACCCTGATGTTGGGAATGATGGAGGGCACAAGGAGAAGGGGACAACAGAGGATGAGATGGTTGGACAGTGTTCTCGAAGCCACCAACATGAGTCTGACCAAACTGCGGGAGGCAGTGGAAGACAGGAGTGCCTGGCATACTCTGGTCCATGGGGTCACAAAGAGTCGGACACGACTAAACGACTAAACAACAACAGCTTACATGGCCCTGATCCTAGGGTTTTGAGACTCCAGCGTACTGCAGCAGCACGAGAGCACAAATATAGTCTGCCTAGTTCACTCCCTGCCTGCCCTTATGAGTTACTCTGGAATGTCCATCAGATACCTGCTCCGCGTAATCATGGCTGTAGGGTGGATGAAGGAAGTTGACCAACAAATGGGGTAGACGCCTGCTGATTAATAAGCTGCCCATTTGCAAACCACAGTGCCATTGCTTTCCCACCTCTGGGAGCCAGCCTCCTACACTTCGAATGAGAGACTAAAGGGGAGAGAGAGCATCTTAGGTGCCTGGCCTTGTTGTAGCATGTATTTTTTTATTTTTTTAAATGCCATTTCTAGTTTGCCTTCTGAGATGGGTTGTGTTGCAACAGCAGATGTGTGAGGTGGTTTTCAAAAGAATTGTTTGGAGCTTGGGAGCTCAGACCCTCCAGTATTTAGTTTGTGACCTTAAGCAAGACACTTCTCTTCTTCTAGTCCTGTACTTGCTTACAACACTGACTGGACAAAATCCCGTGGAAGACTTTTAGCAATGCATGATGACACAACATAGCCTTCTTTTTGGGTTCTCAGCATATGGTAATCAGATACCTACAAAGGCAGTGCCTTTGATGTTCTCTTAGACTTAATGTTATGTTTCCATATTTGCAATGGGTAAGGGTTTTCTGGAAAGTCTTCTACATGCTTAATTTATTGATCATATAATGCAAATCATGTATGACCTTACATGTATTCTGTGGTATCCTTTGGTATTTTTTCTTGGTTATCTGCTCTGCAAGTGGATTATTTTGTTTCTGATCATGGCCCAGTTGTAGTCCATATTGTATACAGTAATTATATTTTTCTGAAAGTGAGATGTTGGTGCTTGAATATAACCTTTCCCTGATCTTACATATGCTCCAGAATTTCAAAATTTCAGGTGCTTTACACTGCAATCTGTTTTCCCCTCACTCTCTCCCTTTTTCTGCAGGTGCTGTTAAGTCAAGTGCATCGGTTGCGAGCTCTTGATTTACTGGGACGGTTTTTGGACCTAGGTCCCTGGGCTGTTAGCCTGGTAGGTACTTATTATGGCCATCTTTTTGGAAAATGAAAGATGCTGGCTATATAATTAGCATGTATGAGTGAAGAATTCATCCTTGCAGGTTATAGAAAATAATGTCTCACAAATTTGAAGAACTGGACACTAGTTTTCAAGAGTTGTATGACCCTGAGGTCAACATAAATCAGGCTGCTAGAGCTTCAGATGGCTATAGAACTGATGAGAATTCCTTTATATGTAGTACACATTAGCTGAAGATGGCAATCCCATCCTTGTTTGGCCTCTCCAATTTCATCTGAGGCTACGGATAGTGATAATAAGAGAGGCAATGTGAATGCTTATACAGTTTTTTATGGACATGTTGGATTTATTGAACAAGCTGCCTGAGTAAAATGAAAATAAACTAGATGCTTCCCCAGCTGTTGTAAATTTTACCCATACTTCAAACATGGCCTACCTGGACCTTAAATGAGAAAAAAATTGGGTCAAAATCATTTGAGGATTTGAGCTATGTATGGCTTGTGCACAAGCCATTGGTGGAGTAACGATGTACATGTAAAAGTTAAATCTTCAATTAAAATGAGAGAAGCAAAGAAATGGAGCACTGTATCCATTAGAAATAGTGTTGTTTGGATTGATGATTAGATTTTTGCAAGCTGCCTCCTAGTAGAAGCAAGAAGAGTCAAATGAGAGATGTGGAGAGCAATGCATCGTAAGCACGTTGTGCATTGAGCAAAATGTGTTTTTTAAATTAAGTCTCAGTTTTGGCAATCCAGATGAGATTGAAAAAAAGCATCTGATATCCTTGAATAAAACTGACCTGAGACAAATATGCTGAGATTATGTCTTTAGCATGATCATTGTGATTCATTGTCAGGTGTTTGCCATGCTATTAAAGTTTGTGCTGGGTTCACCTACTCCATACTTCCTAAGTTTATTTTTGATTTTCAAACTTTCTTCCTCTAGGCTCTGTCTGTTGGCATTTTCCCTTATGTGCTAAAGCTTCTCCAGAGTTCTGCTCGAGAGCTAAGACCTCTTCTGGTCTTCATCTGGGCCAAAATCCTTGCAGTGGACAGTGTGAGTAACCATGAAATGTTAATTTAGTGATGTAGAATATGTTAAAAGGGCTGCCTTGATTCATTGCAGAGGCAACACATGAGATAACTTGTTCACGCTTAGGAATGTCATTAGTATGAGAGACTTGCCCAAAGGGAATTATTGTGGAATCATGAACAAGTTGGATTTAGGAGTGCCTGCAATCTGCAGGCCATTGAAGAGGGACCTGGCCAGCTCCTGCAGTTGTGGAATACTCTTCCCTGGCACCTTTGTTACATATCTTTAGACTCCAGGAGAAGAAGTGTCTCTTCAACCAGGCAGTAAGCTGATACATTCTATGGCTTATTAAATGCATTTGTGGGAGGTGGGTTATTGGTTTGTTGTTGTTGTTGTTGTTGTTATTATACAAAAACATAAAACATTGAACATTAAAAACCTCCTGATACAGGGCTGCCTTCAGATGTCTTCATGTAGCTATCCCAGTCGTTCTGTCTACGTTGAAGCCAGTTGGGATTTACTGGAACTTACTGGTAGATCCTGCTAGTAAAAGCTCAATGGTCATTTTGTGTGTTGACTCTGTGCATCTATAATAATAATAATAATAATAATAATAATAATAATAATAATAATAATAATTATTATTATTTATTTATTTATACCCCACCCATCTGGCTGGGTTTCCCCAGCCACTCTGGGCGGCTTCCAACAGGAAAATAAAATACAGTAATCTATTAAATATTAAAAGCCTCCCTAAACAGGGCTGCCTTCAGATGTCTTCTAAAAATCTCGTAGCTGTTTTTCCTCTTTGACATCTGATGGGAGTGCGTTCCACAGGGCGGGCGCCACTACTGAGAAGGCCCTCTGCCTGGTTCTCTGCAGGCAGTCTATGTCTGTCTCACTTCCTATCGTAGTCTCATTTTAAATTCACCTAAAGGTGTATCAGCTTGCATTGTGCATAAAGGTAATTGCAGACAGAAATGATTAACCAATATAAGTATTACAACATCAAAACTAGATATTTTTTACAAGCCTGACATTTACAGTATTTGTGTTGACTTAAGTATTTTGATTGCCTTTGCTGATTAATGCTTTAAGCACAAGCAGGAGGAAAGAGCCATGATCACGCACTGGCATCCTTTCCTGCTGATCCAGAGTTATGTTTAGTGTTATTAAATATATTTTGGATAATGTTTTAAGAGGATTTTGGACTGCAAAGAAAATGAAAAGTAATCTTCAAGCTGTTCTGGGGAAGAAAAAGCTCTTTTTTTGATATATGTTTTTGTTTGGCTGGAGATACAAGCCTCCATGTATAATTCAGAATAAGAATATATTCACCGAATCTGGCACACAGCACTGTGGAGGCCAATATGCCAATGAAATTGTTGTCAGGGAGTACAGAACACATTCCCGTCTTTAAAAGATAAGGCCGGATGTAGCCTTCCAGCTTAGACTGAAGTACATGCTTTAGAGTGCCAGAGATGTAAATCCTTTAGAGTTTAGTCCTCATTTATGCATTATGCTGTCTATGATCCAGCATTCTGCAGCAATTCTGGGATTTTGAGACAGGAAGCCCTTTCCATGTTTTGTTCACTCCACTGGATATAATATCTTAGGCTGGGAAACATTTGTACTTTTTCCTCCTTTATCATTTGTGAAACATCAACTCATGTTCACACCCCATTCCCCCCACCCCATTAGCTATAAGTATAATAGCAAAGGTAGGGGAGATGTCCATCACAAAAGGATTCCCTGTCAACCTGTGATAAAGGTGACAATGCCCGGCCATTTCTTTCTCCCATCACTTAGTGGGGAATTTAACATAAAAATGAAGACATAGAAGCATTTGTGTTTGCAGTGTATATCCAAAATCCATTACATATTAGATTTTCATGACTGTCCGTCAAAGTGTGACAAAGAATGAAGTGCAGTGTGTTAAAAGTAGAGGAGGGGGCTGGGAGGGGCATAGGACATGGTCTGTTGCCTAACAGCCCAGCAGCAATTATCCCTTAAGGTTTAGGCTCTTATGGGTATGTTTCTTGCATGGCCATGGCATTCCAGAGCTAGTCATTTTGCAAGATTTATGTCAGGTAACAATGGCTGCAGGGGAATGTCCTTTGAATGTAAGTGAAAGCATTATCCCAGCTGCTGTAGGCAGTCATGAGAAGCTGTTGTTTTGGTGTGTTGACTGAAAGATAGATGTAGTGATTAATTGTTCAGCTGCAGTGAATCACATCTGTGTGACAGAAGTAAAAGAAGGTAGAAAGTGGAGGAAAGCTAAAAGTGTATTTATGTGCATTGTAGTGGCTTAGCTATGAAGTACCCTATTTGAATTGTGCCTCGGCCGTGAGCTTGCTAGGTGACCTTAGGCAAATCACTGTCTCTTAGCCTCAGTCCCACCATCTGCAATATGGAAGACAGCAATGGTGACTTTCCTTAGGGGCTTGTTGTACGGATCACAACTAGATTACATGTGAAAGCACTTGGAACAGTTGAAATATTTTTAAAATAACAGTAAGTTTTTAGTAGTAGTGGGTTGCTAGATAAGAGCTACCAGGTTAAAATAATCCTTTTCAGTTTGTAAGCATATACTTAATTTCACATGGTTGTACCTCAGGGCCCAGCTAATGTTTTTGGGAATACTGTACCTGGATAGCTGTTGGTTAGAGCATGGTGCTGATAACACCAAGGTTGCAGGTTCGATCCCCATATGGGACAGCTGCATTTTCCTGCATTACAGGGGCCTGGAATAGATCAGCCTCAGCGTCTCTTCCAACTCTACCATTCTATGATTCTTTGATTCTGATACTGCAGAATTTCTAAAGCTTAAGTAATCGAAATTGGAGTCCTATATGAGAACAGGATTTAATAAAAATCATGTTTAAAACAGACTTTGAGTTCAAATGTTTCCCTGGTTCTGATTCAATTAGAGTTCTGTTGCTTTTCATGTTCTCTCCAGCACATATGCTATGGGGCAGCTTTATTGTCTGGAGCACTGATCCCTGGATTATGGCTTGGTTGCACACTGTATGTATACTGTTGGATCATTGAAGACTCAGTGTAGTCTACTTACTCATTCTTCCAACTAGCTTTTCTCTCACATTCACCTTGACAGAAAAATCTTCTACACATCATGGTTTTGTCTGCAGGATGAACAAAGAACTAAAAGATCAGAAAAAGAGGAGTGAGAGGATGCCACAAGTATGCACTAGTACGCATGAGTGTATGTTATATTGGAAAGCTTGGTTTTGGACTGGGTCTAGTTAGTGCCTTTCCTTTTTTTAAAAAAAAAAAAACTTTTTGCCTGTGCAGAATGAGCAAAGTGGCAAAGCTAGCAGATGTTGTATCTTTTTAAAAACGCTCTATGGGCACTTTGTGTGGACATCTTTTGTTTCTATATCCATTTTAGTGTTTGAATACTTATGGCCTAATCCTGTGGTTTGGTGCTGCAGTATTCATAGTATTCATGTTTTGTTTTGTTTTGTTTTGTTTTGTTTTGCAGCTGGACATATTGGATAATGTCCATCTAGACACACACACAGCAGGCAATAGAAGCAGAAAGCCTGCCAACCCTCTTGAGCAAATATGGGCACAACTATTGTTGACATTGGGGGGGTGGACACATTTGGGGGTAGTGGACACAGTGTTGTAATATGACTCTTCAACCATATGGGAACATAGGAAGCTGCTGTATACTGAATCAGACCAGTGATCCATCTTGTTTAGTATTGTCTACACTGATTGGCAGTGGCTCTTCAGGTTTCAGGCAGAAGTTATTCCCAGCCCTATCTAGAGATGCTGGGGATTGAATCTGGGACCTCAGCTGTTCCATCACAGAGCTACGGCCCTTCCCCTAGGACAGACATAGGCAAACTTGGTCCTCCAGGCGTTTTGGGACTGCAACTCCCATCATCCCTAGCTAACAGGACCAGTGGTTAGGGATTATGGGAGTTGTAGTCCCAAAACATCTGGAGGGCCGAGATTGCCTATGCCTGTCCTAGGATGTTGGGGATTAAAGTAAGATGTCCAGAAGGAAAGAAGCCTATGCTGTTGGGCTCCATCTCAATGTACCATTCAGCCAGTGCAAACCCAATGAATGACTGTTGAAACAGTGGTCTTAGGAGTGCACGTAATCTCCAGGCCATTGAAGAGGGACCTACAGTTTGTAGAGGGAGGGTTGTGTGGGGCCTTTCTTACATATATTTAGGCTCTAGGCGAAAAAGTTTCTCTTCAACCAAGCATTTGGCTGATTAACATTCTATGGCTTTTTAAATGTGTTTGTGGGAGGTGGGTTATTGGTTTTGTTTTATGTGATGTGCTAATCATTAAAACATTGTAAAGGTATGTTAGATCAAGTAATCAACATGTATTAACATCAGGTTTAGATTTGGTGGATAATACATTTTTAAATTCCCAATAGTGTTCATTCATAACTTTCCTACATAATCAGAATGTTTGGGCAGCTGAAATCAGGCCAGTAGAACTTCCAGCTCTCCTGTTTTTGTTTTAAGAATTCTTTCTTAAAGCCATAGATAGACAAATATAAACAATATCCTTTGCTAGCCTGCAGGCACAAGAATTAAGGAGTTGTAACTGTGATCACCTCATTAATGATAGTATAATTGACCATCACCATCCAACTCCTGACAGTACATAAGTTAACTAGTGTTAATTTAAACTCCATGTAATAATGGTGCCAGTGGGATGCTTATTGTAGAGAGAGAAATAACCACATTAGTAAAAGAGCAACTGCTCAGTATTTTACTGTATTAATGTCAATGCCCATTTAAATAAGTATACTGAGGTTTTCAAAAGAGAAGATGGTGACTCTTTAACCTGTGTAATAAAGTACTACTGAAAAATCCCACTAGTAGAATTTTAGGGAAGAGTGAGATCTTGTGACCAAACAAAATGTTCCCAACACCCCTTTATTTTAGATTGTGCCCTTCAATGATGAATCTAGCATCTTATACTTAAGCTTAGGTAGGTGTGTGCCACTCTCAGATTTGTGTTTCAGCATCACAAGGTTCATATTTTTTCTTCCCTGCTGAGGGAGTAAATATGCAGCTGATAATGAAAGCCCATTGTTGCCTGCCCTCTTCTGCGTGCAGAGAGGACTTTAATTGCTCACAGATGTTGGCAGTTCATACCACCTTCACAGCAGGCTTGCCACCATTCTGTTTTTACTGGTATATCACGATTCCTTGAAGGGGGGAGGTGCCATTGATGCTGATGTACATTCAGTATTTTCCTCCCACAGGTATCATATTGAGAGTACAGATTAATGCTCAATGTTATCACCAGAGTCTTCCACTGCAGAGTCTGTTTTCCTCAGGCAGACAGAATACTGGTGGAATCTGGTGGAAGTAGTAGCCTGTTTCTGGACAAATAATTGGCCACTTACCTAACTGGTACCAGTATTAACAAAATAACCATTCATTGGAAGCAGCAAACCACCCCCCCCCCCAGCAAGAGTTAAGTCTGCTTATACATACAGCTTGGCTTCAGCCATTTTCTCCTGCTTTGCAGCTGTCTGCAACAAGCAGCTTTAGTTACCTGAACAATGTAGTTATTCTCTTGAATCTTTGTCTCTCCCACCCGCTTTGTTTGACCCCCCCCCTTCTTGCATTTTCAATCAGGAATAAAGAATGGTTAATATTTACCCACCTGGTGTTTATCTTCCTGCAGAACTCACTGAAGAGAGTTCAAAGCAAATTCAGCCTCCTTCCTTTCTCTTCTCTCTACCTAATGTCACTTTAGTCTTTCATATAAATGTATGTACCAGTATGTATGTGTATGTGTTCATTCATCTTTTTCTGGCCTTAATATGTCATCCCCAATGCTTAAACTGGCATGCAAGTGCACAATGTTTCAAGATGCAGTTGCTAATGAGCCTTATTAGCACTAAAAGCCAGCCTGCTTGATTCTCATCTAATTGGCATCCAATATGAAATGTGGGGAAAGCTCACTTTCAAAGGGAATTATTCTCTTATCAGGAGAGGTGGGGGCTATGTCCTTTCCTTAATATCAGACACAGCAAAATGCTGGGAAACATTCATTTATACTGGAAATGAATACAATCAGAGATGCCATCTGTGTGGGGGAGCTTAACCTGTTTCCCACCATGCCAACACCAGTCATTAAGAAACAAACCTTCTCCTAGCAACATTGGGCCACCCTAACTTATGTTTCTTGGTCACAGTATAAAAGGATTTTAGGTCCATCCCTGTGTATTAAGCAGAGTGAAAAATTCCCGCCACCTCAGCTGCTTAATCACAGCCGGACTCCGCCCCCCAGCGAGCCCTATTGGCCAGCTGAGGGGCATAACGTGGCAGCGAGGAGGGGCTGGTGCAGGGGGCTGAACACGCCCCCCCTGCAGGCACAGGAAACCTCTCCCCTCTGGAAGGGAGGAGAGGTCTTATCCAAGACACAACCCTGCCATGAATTTGACATTTGTGTTTTTGCAGCCATTGTTTTAACTTCACTCTGTAAATTAGCATTTTGTTGGCGTTGGCTCGGCCTGCTTTTGAGATGATTTTTGTCTGGCAACATGTCCCAGCTTAACAGTTTCATCTCATAGCTACAACACCATGCTTCTCAACCTAGTGGCCTTTAGGGGACCAAACATGAGTTTGAAGACTTTTTATTAGTGACTTGTGCCCTTTTCTTATTTCCTCCACATTTTTCTACACAGTAGAACATTTGGAATAATTAGCATTGAGGAACATGCTGTAGAAAGGTTATGCTTGGATTGGTCATATCACTTGATATTTCACAAAGGGTCTGTGAACAGAAATCTGGTATCCTGCAGATTAGGAAGAATGTGCGATGCTCAGACCATTGCGGGTTTGATATGACATAAACAACTAAATTCTACAGCCTTGTTGTGAGCATAATAAATAGAGTGTTTTATAGTTGTCAAAATATTGGCAAGTTTTTTCTCTCTAATAAGTTAAATCATGGCTCATTGAGTACAAGCTGTGTTCACTGTTGGCCGTAATTGTCATTGGCTCACCCAAGCTGAGTTAGGTACTTCTTCCTCCTTGCAGAAAGTCCATTAGTAGAAGCCAAGGAAGAATTGGACACTCTAAATAAATGTTAAAGGCCAGTAAGTAAGGGCAGAGCAAATTCACTCTACTCTTAGAGCAGGGAAGCCAACATGATGCCCTCAAGATGCTTCTAGGTTACAAGTCCCAGCAGCTGCAGCCAGCAGGGCCAGTGGTCAGGGATGATGGGAGCTGTAGTCCAACAGCATCTGGAGGGCATTGTGTTGGCTATCCCTGTCTTAGAGTTTTAATCAACACTGTTGTCATATTGCTGCAACAGTAATGGCTGGAAAACTGCAGGAAGCCAAATTCTACCATTCATGGCACAATTGCTTTCATGCAATAAACTGAATCCTTGTGCCTGTCCTTGGGGCTTAGATCAGAAAATCTGCACGATCTGTGTTATGGTGAGAGGCGTATGCAGAGGGGAGCAACATCAGCACATCACTGATGCACATGCATCTTCTAGACAACTTTTTTTCTGAGTTTTCAGAACAGACCAAGTTTCTTTAAGCAGAGTTTTGTGACATATCCATATCAAATTGCCTCATCAGATACAGGGAACAGAGAAGAACACCAATGCCAAATGAGCCACCTGGTTCCCAAGGTAGCTTCTGAAAGGGAAAGTTTAAAGTCACTCCCTTTCAACCCATGGCTGTGTTTAGCATAAAAGTCAAAGGAAGCATAAAAGAAACAGGAAGACCCCGAATTTTGTCAGTCACAGAATATGTATAGTTATGTAGTCTGGGAGATGTCGCTTCTTTCTACACCTGGCTTGCAGATGGCTGTACTCCCAGTACATTGCTTAGGCGGAATGAGCCAGAGCTGAGTTGTTATCTGTAGAACTGGCTTCCTGATTTTTGCTTTCAAGGACTCTCTGTACACATGCAATTGATGAACTAAATGTAAATCATTCAAAGACTAAAAATAAATTATCTTCAGCTTATTGTTTTTTCTCTCTCCCCTCCTCCCCCATCTATCTTGTTTTTCAGTCATGCCAAGCCGACCTTGTGAAGGACAACGGTCACAAATATTTCCTTTCTGTGTTGGCAGATCCCTACATGCCGGTAAGGTCAAATAATCAGTCTTCACCACCACCACCACCAGGGCCGTCTTAAGCACCTTTGGCGCCGTGGTGCGACGGATCCCTCCGCCGCCTCGTTTTCCAGCGCGACGGGCGGGCGGGTGGCCGGGCTCAGTGCGCAGCGCAGTCGCCGAGGGCACTGCTGCGCGGCGGAGCGGGCGGCGGGCGGGCAGGCGTGGCTGCGCGGTGCCCCCCCCCCGGCGGGCCCTGACCACCACCATCCAACCTCTCTGATTAGAACTCATGCTGGTTCATGTGCTGCACTTATGAGGCAGCCATGCTGTTGATTTTGTAGATGGTTAGAAGTTCCTTCCACAAAGTTGTAACATGCAACTGTCCTGTTGATGAGCAGCATGGAGAAAATGGTTAGAGGACACTTTCTCCCTCTTCCTTAAAGGAATGAAATGGTTTGGCATTGTATTCAGGACAGACAAAAGGAAGTTATTTCTTCACACACTGCATTTGTGGACCTCATTCCCAAAGGCTTAGATGACTTTCAAAGGGGTTTAGATAAATTCATGGTCCATCGGTGGCTATTAACCATAATGACTAAATACGCAACTGAATACGTTATTGGTGGGGTGGGCATTATCTTCATTCACTGCTTTTGGCTTCCCAGGGGGGTCAGGTTGGCCACTGTTGGGAAATGAGAACCTGGGCTAGATAGACATTAGATGTGGTCCAACAGGGCTACTCTTACATTGCTACAATGTGGATGAGGTGGGACACATAAAGAAGAATCGTAAATTGCACACATTTTTCTTTTGCTCAGTATTTCTTCTTGTGAAAGAGACTACAATAAATGAACTAAGGGGCTTATTTATTATCAATAAATGTATTTTAAGCCTGTTAAAGAAAAAGAATGTTGCAGTAAGGGCACTGGTAGGTTTTTTTGTATTTTTTTTTTTAACTTCACTACTGTTGCTAGTATGAATCAGCTGGGCACTGTTCTCTTCTCTATTATTATTTTTGTAATCTTGCACTTAAGGGAAAATAAAATGTCATCCAAAATAATTTTCAGTCTTCCCGCGCTGCATGTGAAATGTACTGTCCTTGGGAAATGTTTATATAGTTCTTTAAATGTATCGGAAGCACAAAAGGTATTTGACACATGGAGAGGTAGAGATGACAGAAAATTTTCAGAATTCTTTTAGAGAAGGATGCAAATCCTGTGCAACCTTTTTATTTTGCCTGAAACGTGTCTGTCTATTTGTTGTGGCAGACGCTGTGTTTTGTGATTTAAAGTTAAAAGCATTTTCCACCTTCGCACCCTTAGAAAGCTTGAACCCACAGTAAAATGAATTTACACGCTTCTGTTTGAAAGGGCCGTCATACAAGCAAATGAGATTAAGTCATTTTCATGGCCATTTTCATTATTTCATTTAATTTGGATTGTTAAGTTAGGGAGACCTTTGAGAACCCTCAGTGTCAAAAGAGGCAAGTTCCAGCAGGAAGGATTTTTTTTAATAATAAAAATTCTTTACATTGAAATATTCACTTATTAATTTATCTAATCCTCGATCTTTTGTGTGTCTTTTCAGGCTGAACATAGGACGATGACAGCTTTTATCCTTGCAGTGATTGTCAACAACTACAATACCGGGCAGGTGAGTAAAAGTTGAGGAAGGGTGTGGATGGCTCTACATCTGACCTCATTAATAATCTTGAATAAAAATGTTAAGGACCTAATCCCATGCATCTATGCTGCTCTAAAAGAGTCGTTTTCCTTAGAATTGTTTAATTGGCACATAATGTGTTAAAATATCATGCTCTGCCCTTTGTTATAGGAAGCCTGTCTTCAAGGGAACTTGATTGCCATTTGCCTGGAGCAGCTCAATGATCCACATCCTCTTCTGCGCCAGTGGGTGGCTATTTGCTTGGGGCGAATCTGGCAGAATTTTGACTCTGCAAGGTGGTGCGGTGTGAGGGACAGTGCCCATGAAAAGCTCTACAGCCTTCTCTCTGATCCAATCCCAGAGGTAATACAGCGTCCAGTGGAGAGAATGGTTTATGTGCTTGCCTTAGCTGTCCAAAAGAGCTTCCCTATATTACTTGATCTGATCAGGGTACACACCACTAAACTTTGAAAGTATTCTTTCATATAAAAACAACAACAATTGATGAAAGTATTTCTGTACCACCATATAACATATGTGGGCAAGTGTACAGCAATAAAATATAAAACACCTTTTTAAAACAATTCAAATAACCATTAAAGTGGCTGGCTAATGAAACAGCTGCAAAGGCTGATTAATTTATGAAGATCTTAACTAATAAGGCATGAACATGATTAAAAGAAATCTTAGTCAATTAATTTCATGAGTTTTGAGTGATTAATCTAGTAATTAATTCTATATATGGGTAAAAATAGTAATTTTGAAGGAAGTTTCTTCATTGTAGCAGATGTCATATTTTAATATGTGTTCCCTTCTATGTAAGATGAAAGACAGAATGCCTCTTTTAAAAGAGCACTCACCACTTGTAGCTTTTATGAATACTTGTATTAGGCAACATCCAGCGATGTCTACCTTCTTATGCAATGGAAATCTGTTGGCACAATAGAACTTCTGGTCTTTGTCTCCCTGTACATGCCCAAAATCCACTCCAGAGGGTTTCTCAGTTTTCTGGAGCAGATTTTGCAGATTGTGGGGACTGTAAGATGGAAGAGAAGTAGAAGCCCATGAATACCTGCCCAGTTAATTTATTTGAATAAAGCTTATACTAACTGATTAATCTGTTAACTATTGCAGCCCTGTAATCTGTTAACTATTGCAGATTTCAACTGATGTGTTGAGGGTCTGCTGGCCATATGGAAAAAAACATAGTTCTCTCATGTCTGCATTTACTTACTAGATGTGTCCTTAATGTTGGGAGTCCTTTCCAATAGGATGGATATGTTATCTTATGGCATCTTTGCACTAAAACATGCAAGTGACAAAGTGTATGCTAAGAGTTTAAGTTGGACAGAGGTTATTTATGTTTCTTTTTCAGGTTCGCTGTGCTGCAGTCTTTGCCCTTGGCACCTTTGTAGGCAATTCAGCTGAGCGGACAGATCATTCTACCACTATTGATCACAATGTTGCCATGATGCTGGCTCAGCTCATCAACGATGGAAGTCCCATGGTCCGAAAGGTATAGCATGGGGTTGGGAGGGGTAGGTGCTAGAGCCCCTGTGCTACTGCTCAGCTTGTTAGTTCTGTCTGCACTGACTTTTTTGGTTCATTGCAGCTGTTCAACACTTTGATTTACTGAAAACAGGGAAAACCCATAGCTCAGTGATAATGCGCATCCTTCACGTGCAGAATGTTCTAGTTTTAACCTCCAGCCTATTCCAATTAGCAGAGCGGAATTTGTGCTTAGGTTTCCTCCACCCACCCACCCACCCAGCAGGTCATGAACATAAAAGGTAAAGGTAAAGGGACCCCTGACCATTAGGTCCAGTCGTGACCGACTCTGGGGTTGCGCGCTCATCTCGCATTATTGGCCGAGGGAGCCGGCGTATAGCTTCCAGGTCATGTTGCCAGCATGACAAAGCCGCTTCTGGCAAACCAGAGCAGCACATGGAAACGCCGTTTACCTTCCCGCTGTAGCGGTTCCTATTTATCTACTTGCACTTTGACGTGCTTTCGAACTGCTAGGTTGGCAGGAGCTGGGACCAAGCAACGGGAGCTCACCCCGTCACAGGGATTCAAACCGCCGACCTTCTGATCAGCAAGCCCTAGGCTCAGTGGTTTAACCACAGCGCCACCTGGGTCCCTCAATATTCTGTGAGACCCTGAATAACAACAGCCTTAAAACATTACAAGGTGAATCCTTGCACCTATGACTATTGCCAAACATTACATTGGAAAAGACACATAGTCTTCAGAAATAGTATTGAAGAGAAAACCCAGGTTAAAATATAAGATCAGCTGTGGACTCACTGTAAGCCTCAGTTTGATAACGTGGAAATAATAGTGGCATGCCTTCGAGAGGAAGGAATGTCCATTATTTTAGCTCCAAAGTGCTGTGTTAATTGCAAACAATAATAAAGTATTGCTAAGTTTCCCCCTTTCTCATTAGATATTCCGTTGGGATTCTTCAGGTCAGGGGAAACTATTTAATGTCTGTTCTATTGAAATACAATTCTAAAACCAGGCATTTGAGTTGTTTCTATACAGTGTATTGTAATCGCAGGGTAATTTAGGATTCCCAAATGTCTAAATCTAGCCCAATTGTTCCACATCATGATGAGTGTCCGTCAGGTATGGACTCTGCAGAAAAAGAGCACAATTATAAGACCTTCACTCTGAAATTCTGTTCTGGCAGCATTAAGCAATAAAGAAAACATGGCATGTCTGCAAACTGGCACACTCTAGGCCATTCATTGAGAGATTCATGAGGATGAATATGCATACTTTGTGTACATGTGGTAGTGGCAATGACTATGTGTCCTAAAATTTGCTTGGAATTGGCTTTTGTTCGTGGTGTACAGCCTTTGCACACTGCTGCTTCTGCAGGCAAGTCTTCCTAGATCTTTGTTCCAATAGAATCCTTACAGTAAATTAATAGCACATCAGGCTTCCCATTTTACCTCCCACACGGCCACTTCTTATTGGTTTCTCCTTGTTTTAACATCTTGTCTTCATCAGAATGGTTAAGAATAGGGAGGGTTTTTTTGGGGGGGGGTAGTTAGCCAATGTGAATCTTTGGCTGCCGAGACTGCTTCATCATAGGTAAGCAAGTGCCATTTCCTCAATGCGAGAAACAGGGAAAGTTTTTGCACTCCTGCAAGCCATACTGGCTCCCTCTCTGTTGACGATTTCTTTGAATCACAAGCCCTGTCGGGTCAATCGTTTTGTCTCTCCGTTTCCTGAGAGGCTTACGTAAATTTCAGTTTGCACTCGCCTGTCTGTTTTCAGCCTGAAGAATAACATTGTACTGCTTTTCTCCCTGTCCTGAGGGAAATAAAATTAACTTCATCACCCAGAGTTTGATAAAGAACACTTGCTGCAAGAGGTGGTATAGGGTCAGCGGGGGCGGGGGGGGAGTTGACCTTGAATTGAGGGCATAGATGCCATGGATCCCTTTCCCATCACAGCTCCCAGGGGCCATCACTCTGAAATACAAAATGCTTTTTCTTGTCTGACCTGAACGTCAGGCTGCTTCATTTTGCCCAGTGGGGCCAGGCATGAGGCCTTTATCAATATGGCATTTCATTTGCTGTACAGTATGAGAAATCCCTTTGCAACAGAAAAAGGGCATTGCATAACAAAATAATGAAAGAGCAGGCATTAGAAAAGAATTATTTTAGACCTGGCACCATATCCATCATTGAAAAGTGTGCTGCTGAATGCCAAAAGAAAGTGATATCTGTCAGCAGAGAGCTGTCAGGCTTGTATGTCACTACTTTCATTTTGGAGCTGCTGCATTAAAAAAAAAGAGGACAGGGAAATGAAATTAGCTGTCCTGGCCTCTGTCTCCAAGACCTCAACACTTTGCAGAATTTCTTGATGCTCTTGCTACTTCCTCCCGAAACAGAAGCCACGTTTTGTCTCTGTAGTCCTTTCCTATTTATCACCCTTTTGATAGCAGAGTCTTACATTACAATCTACCGAATTAAATATGAAATATCAATTTGTTACTGGAAGCAAGAAGTATGTGGCAGCCCTCCGAGAGGAGGAAGGATGAGTTTTGCAAGTGCAAGAGGGAAACAGGACAGTTCTATTCAGCAAACAGCTTTCCATAATGGGTTGGAGGGGAGAGGGCTGAGATGAAACAATAGTCCCTTGAAGATTGTTTTTTCTAACCTCCCATTTTAGAGCGGTAGCACACCAGTCGCTTGATAGCACTGAGAAGTGTTGTGACCAGAGCTTCCTGCCTAGTCTTGTCAAATTTATCATAGGCAAAATGTATTTCATCCTTTCTAGCCTCTGGGTAAATAGGACATTAGTAGTACTGTGTAGGGCTATTAAGAAAATGCCTTGGTATTTTCTGCTCAAGTATCATGGTATCTAGAGACTTTAATAGTCTGTGCTATTCTTGCAGAATTCAAGATTTCCCACCAGATTTCACAGAAAACAAGTAGCAGGTTGTGTTCCCTCTAAAGCACCAAGGTTTTGCTTGCCCAATGTCAGATGTGATTTCTTTTTTGAGCTGACTGTGAACTACTGTGAACAGTTAGGCATTTCTAACATGCTATTTCTGTAACTGTTGGAGTCTTCATAGAAAAGGTTGGCAAGGCTTTAAGGTCCGGACCATGATCCAGGAGGTCACACAAGAACCTTGCCCTTATTATGATTCATTATGTCCTACAGAGGAGCTTGAATGAACCAGAGAAGAATGGCACAATGTCCACCCTTCCCCTTCAGTTCTTCCAGTATCAGTAGATCAGTTTTACAATTCTCAGCTGCATCAAAAAGTAGAGAGTAGCCAATAATGAAATATCTTTCGTTGCAAAGAATTCACTTTGGAGTCAAATGTTCCAGCTTTCTTAAGACCGTCACACTAAAGTGAAGGAAAAATCAATGCTTCACAAAGCCAAGTATAAAAAGTGCCCTCGTTCCCACTTGAGGTGACAAATGGGTATTAATTTTCACAGGGACTTGATTCTCTTGCTTGCTTTATTTAAGGTTGCTCACAAAATAGACCTCCAAGTATAGGTATATAAATAAAATAAATAGTAATAAATAATAATAATAATAATAATAATAAATAGAATATTTCCACTGCATTTTCACAAAAGAGAACTTTGTTAAGTACTGCTATATGCTATTTTTAGGACTGAGGGAGATATTTGCTGTTGGTACTTAAAAGTCAAAATGTACAACCCAATGAATGACTGTCACAGCCCAGATGTTGTTGGATTCCAATTCCCATCAGTCCCACCATTATGGCCAATGGTCAGGGATGGCAGGAGTCATAGTAATAGGTCCTCCTCCCTGCTTTACAAGATACACTGAGCTGTGAACAGAATGTTTCAATAGCTCCTGGACTTGCTAGGTTAAATTCAGAAATATATTGCTTGACCTTAGAATTTGGAGTGGAGATTACTGCATCAATTTGTTTGTTTGCCTTCAAGACCCGAAACACTGTTCTTTGAGTAGTCCTGGAACTTTGACTTGCAGATGGGTGTCTGCTTTTCTGTTACATTATCAGGTGAATGAGATCTCCCCTGCTTTTTTTTACAGTGATTGGGGTTCTTTGCTGTCAGTTATTTCACATGCACACAGTGTTCAGAAGTCTGTTTTTCCTCCCTTGTCCTCTCCCTAGGAGTTGGTGGTGGCATTGAGTCACCTTGTGGTCCAGTATGAAAGCAATTTCTGCACTGTTGCCTTGCAGTTTATGGAAGAAGAAAAGAACTATGCACTGCCATCACCAGCTGCTCCAGGTAATACATCATTTTCTTTATTAAAAAAATTATAATAAAACTGTAGAAGGTAATTCTATGAGGGAGGGCAGTTTATTGGCTAAATCACATTTCTTGGCAACCCTTCCCCCCCAAAAAAACCTGATTTTGTATGTGAAGGTCAAATGTGGGCTTCATATTGGCTTCATTTACACATCATGGTAGATTAAAGATTTGTTGTGGAAGGACAAATAGTTCCCACTTCACTTCTCCCCTAGCACAAGCAGGAGCAACAAACCACAGTCCCTGCCTTAGCATTACATCCAAATGAGGAGTCATGGTTTGTTTTATTCTAAGCAAACCTTGGTATGAAGCTAGGGTTTATTCTTACTGTGACATGTGGACTTTGGTCAGTGTTTTCTATCGCTTCTCCTCTTCTTTTCCTCCTCTTTGTACATTCTTCTTAATTTGGGAAATACAGAAATCTGGATAAATTGTTGCTGGCCTTTTATCTCGTGAAATGTCATCTTAAATATTAAATATCCTGGATAATCTCTGGGGACTTGGGAACCTCTCCTGTCATATAATTTAGATGAAAATACAGTTGTCTCCCTGCAATGAGTAATTCAATAGCCCCTTTGTCTGAAAGAGTGGATTATATTAAAAAATATGAAAACCTACTCTCCCATTCCCTTGTCTGTCTGGTTGCTGTTGAATAAAATAATAATGTGTTTACTCAGGATAAATTAAAGCTGTTGTGTAAATAAAATGCACAAGAAGCATCTTATCTCCAGCATCAAGACCCAGCTATATCTGGCACAGAATTTTGAAAGCTTTTATACGGCACAAATGCTTCTTGGATCTCTCTTAAGGAGGAAAACAGTTGACATGCCAGGCACTCATAGTATACTGTAACTCCTGCAGCTAAGCATTTGGCTGGGGGGGGGGGGCTTAAGTTTTGGTTGACCTTTTGTTATAGAAAAATATCTAGCCTCACACCTCACCATCACACCCCGCCACATTGCTTTAAATGGGGTTGTCATGTTAGTCCCATTAGAGTTAATGGAGGCTGCACAGCACTTTGTCAGCAAAGTCTAAAATGAATGGATGGAAACAGTAGCACAGATTTAGGTCTTGTTTGCAAGAGGATGTATTCTCCTAATGCCAAAGTAGGGTACTTGCAGCAGTTAGCTTGCTTCTCCATTTATGGACTACCAAGGCCTAACCCAACTTTGTATAGTATTAGGCCACAGTGATGCTAAAAGCAGAAAGTTGTGATCCTTTTTCTGGGTGTTAGGAAGATGGGGTAGGAAATGAATAACAATATTGTCTCCATAGAAGGTGGAAGTCTGACTCCAGTGCGAGACAGTCCCTGCACACCAAAACTCCGTTCTGTCAGCTCCTATGGGAATATAAGAGCAGTCACAACAGCAAGGAATTTGAATAAGTCTCTGCAGAATCTCAGTTTGAATGAAGAATGTAAGTTTGCTTTTCAGGATTCTCTTATCATTTACTCTTTGCATGCATGCATGCAAAGCTTACTCATATGATTGCTACCAACCACAGCAATAATGAACCGACTCAGTGCCTATAAAAGTTTGGATGGCATACCTAAGTGATGTGACAGGATTAGATCTGGAAAACATGAGTGGAAGAGAATTCACATAAGAGCACTTTCCCGCCTCCTCTCACTCCTGCCCCATGTTAAAGGCCAATTAAGAGGGTCAGGGAATCCTCCAAAACAAGGTTGGAAGGGGCATGGGAGGTGCGGAAAGGGGAAAGGGGAGTTCACATGATGCTTCTATGTGATTTGGGGTGGTTTCCCCTTCTTCTAGAAATGAACCCATCACATTCTAGAGGGTCCCCTGACCCTCAGGATTAGCTTTTTGTGAGTGCAAGGTGGAAGAACAGCACAGTAAGCCCCCTTCTGCTTGCAGTGCATTTCCAGTGTACTCAGTTTTTTAAAAAAGAGATATTTAACTAGCCTGTCTTTATATCTTGGGATTGCTCTTCCCATAACTTGAATGTTCTAGAGTAATGGTTCCTAATTAGCTATGTACTGCACACCCCCTGTCTTTCAAAAGCCAAGCCATGGACCTTTGAAAATGTTGACACCTCTGTGGTAGTTTTGGTTATGTTATTGGTGCCACCATACCCTCCAACACGTCCCACCGCAAAACAGGGATGTGCTCACGTGTGAGTCATGTGACCAACGCAAGAGCACAGCACCAAAAAGCACATTTTTGAGTGCTGTGCTCTTGCATGAGAGCACAGCCCCCCCCAAATGGGATATCCCGGACAGTTGATGGGTATGTGCCATGGACCCCCTGGGTGGGCTATGTGGGCCCCCTGGGGTCTACAGGCCACCAAGTGGGAACCACTGCTCTAGAGTAGGCATCCCCAAACTTCGGCCCTCCAGATGTTTTGTACTACAATCCCTATCATCCCTGACCACTGTTCCTGTTAGCTAGGGATCATGGGAGTTGTAGGCCAAAACATCTGGAGGGCTGCAGTTTGGGGATGCCTGCTCTAGAGCAAGATTTTCCACAGCTGCCAATACTGACACCCTGTGGTTAATGCAATCATGCAGGAAATGAATGCAGACCTGGGGGCCAAGAAAAGGGCCAAGGAGTGAAAAAGAAGTTTACGAGGCATAATGCCAAAAAATTAATTGATAGCTATGAGCCTCAGAAATATAGGCATAGGCCAGGGGTGTCAAACTCAAGTTCATCAGGGGCCGTATCAGCAGTTTGGTCACCCTCAAAGGGCCGGTTGTATCTGTAGGACTATGTGTCCACTCTTTATTATCATAAATTATTGTCACTGCATTCAATTATTACTGTTTTTTGTAATAATGTAAGTAATAACTAGCTCTGAAAGCAGAAACATAGTCAGAATAATGGCAAGTAGATATTCAAATGTACAATTATTGTACAATTTATTGAAAAATGATTTTTGGTAACTGCACTGGGTGGTGGAGGCTCACTAGGGTTTCATGCAGGACCTTTGCAGAGCTACTAGTACCTGGAGATGCTGGGGTCCTTCTGCATGCAGGACAGATGTTCTGCCAGTGAGCCACCACCCTTCACCAAAGGGACTGTCTGAGGTTGACTCATTGGAGCTGCTCTCCTGGTTCCAGGGTTTAAGGGCCAGAAGTATAAAGCAGCATCCTATGTTTCTGAGGAGAGGGAGGGGAGGGAGGAAGGAAGGAAGGAAGAAAAGAGGGAGTGGGAGGGAGAGAGGAAAGAAGGAAAGAGGGGAGAGAAAGAAGAGTAGGAAATAAGGAAGGGAATAAAGAAGAAAAGAAAAAGAAAGAGGGAGAGAAGACGGAAAGGGAGAAAGAAGGAAGGAAGTAGAGGGAAAGAAAGAATAAGAATGAGGGAGAGGAAGAAAGATGGGAAGGAAGGACGGAAGGAAGAAAAGAGGGAGCAGGAGGGAGAGAGGAAGGAAAGAGGGGAGAGAAAGAAGAGTAGGAAAGAAGGAACAAAGAAGGAAAGAAAAAGAGGGAGAGAAAACAGAGATAAAGAAGGAAGGAAGGAGAGGGAAAGAAAGAATAAGAACGAGAGAGAGGAAGAAAGAAAGGGAAGGGGGGGTCGCCGCCTTGATTCAGCGCCAGAAAAGAGCACGAAGGGACCCAGGGGCAAAAAGCATTTCCCGTGTAGCGTGAGGCAGCGGGTGTCCGTTTTAGGAGAAGTGCGTAAAGCCTCAGAGTTGCACGTTCGTGAGGCTGAGCGCTGCTGAGCTCACATTCATGAAGCTGAGCCGTGGCAGGAGGAGGAGGAGGAGGTGAGGCAAGAGGAGGCGGAGGCGGCGTCTTGCCGGGTCGGTGCCCGGCAGCGCCGTGCGGAGAGTCCCGAGCCTCTGGGACGCAGCAGTGCTCTGTAGCACTTTGAATCCTCCTCCTCCACACGGCGCTGCTGGGTGCTTTGTCTGTGCTTCAGCAGCAGCAGCAGCAGCCGTTTCCAGGCTCCGAGCCGTGGCAGGAGGAGGAGGATTCAAAGTGCTACAGAGCACTGCTGCGTCGCAGAGGCTCGGGACTCTCCGTGCGGCGCTGCCGGGCGCTGATCCGGCAAGCTGCCTCCTCCTTCTCCTGCTGTGGCTCGGGGCGCTCCACGCAGTGCTGCTCTGGCCGCCTTCCTACCCCCCGCCCCCCCGCCCCAGCTGTTTGTCGGCGCTTTGTCGGCGCAGCGCTTCAGCAGCAAGGTCCCGCTGCTGGGTCCCGCTGGCTGGGGCGCTCGGCGGGCCACATGACGAGGTCTGGCGGGCCGGATTTGGCCCCCGGGCCTTGTGTTTGACACCCATGGCATAGGCATTTACAGAGTACACCTCCCTTGCCAATGATGAATCTCTATATTTAATAAGATAATTTTACAATACATCAATTTTATGATTTATGGTCATGGTGATTTGGACTACAATCCCTATGATTAAGAAATGTTAATCATATATTGATATTTCCTGACTTTATTTCATTTACGTTCCTAAGAATTTGGGTTGGAGTCAATGACAACTTTATTGGCACATCGAGGGGTCAATGTACTCAGAAGTTTGGGAAATCCTGCTGTACACAGATACTCCAAGGAATGCTGTCCTTGCACACTTGCTTCTCTCAATGTTTCCATACTTATTCTTTGTCTTCAACAGCCGGGAGCTCTGTTGCCTTTTCCCCTGGGAACTTGAGCACCAGCAGCAGTGCCAGTAGCACCTTGGGCAGCCCTGAGAATGAAGAGTATATCCTGTCTTTTGAGACCATTGACAAGATGAGAAGAGTCAGCTCCTACTCTTCACTGAATTCACTGATAGGTGAGCCTGCACATTTCCAAGCCGCCTCATCTCTATTCTGCAGAGTGTGGTAGGAAAGCTTTGAGGAGGAGTTCTTTGTAATAGCACATAGACTCTTAATGTGAGTAGACAGCAACCTGACAAAAGGAAATGAGGTATTTGTTTGAAGTTTTGTGTGTGGATGCAGAACAATGACACAGCTGCATTTGTGTGTGAGAGTGTGCCAGCTTTCCGAAAGGGGAGGACGTGGTGAACAATCCCAGCAAAAGAACCAAATGTTGATTGGAATTTACAGCTGCTTCCAGCATTCTTAACCTAGAAAACTGGGTGATTATATTTGACTATAGTTTTGATGCGCTGCCTTGTTGATAGTAACATCTATGTTGGCTACAATATACTAAAGCAGAGCTTTCCAAATTGTGTGTCACGACACATTAGTGTTTTGGCTGCAGTGTGTAGGTGTGTCGCACAATGTGTGTCCGTATCTCTTAAAAGAGGTTAGTATAACCTCCGGTTTGCTAGTAAAACTGAATTACCATGTCGCAAAATGATGCATGTCTAGGAAGTGTGTCGCCAACATGAAAAGTTTGGAAAGCTCTGTTCTAGAGAGTGGGGCTGACTGTTATTTCAGTTTCAGTTTCCCTGTTTTCTAGGGCTCATGGAGAACTGTATATGAAGCCAGTTGTATTCATGTTTCAGTCTGCATCTGTGCATCAGTTAACTAAGTGATCCATGGTGCCTGTGCAAAGATGAGCGGGGAGTGGGATGGAGACAGAATTCTTGTACCTTGCTTTCTTATTTCTCCTCCACTACCATTACAACCTTCCCTCTTACCCCACCTCATTTCAAGTCTTTGTCTGGGCAGGGCAGGAAAGCACCCAATTAGAACAACTACTCCATTTGCATCATAATGGACATGGTTAACTCATGTGCCACAGACCCTCCCACCACACTTAGCTCCTGAGTTAATGTGGAGGTGAAAAGGGGGAAATAGGTCAAACCACCCAGATAAGGAAAGTGCTACTGGCTTGACTCTGCATACAGAAAGCCCTAGTTTCAGTACCTGGCACCTCCTGTTATAAGGCTGAGTTGTAAAACCTGAGGCCTCGGGGAACCATGGGCTAGATGGGCAAATAGTCTGACCCCGGTGTAAGGCAGTTTCCCATGTCTGTTTTCTTATAAGAGTAGCATGGCAGGATTAGTACAGTGCTTTGGTTCCTGTAGGGTTGTTTGTTTGTTGTAGCTAAATTACTCAGGCTTGCTATGTTAATCATCCTAGTCCCCAGACTAAAGTAATGTAGATTTTTGAGGAAGAATGAATTGTTCAGATATTAAACTCATGCAGACCGTTCCAGAGTATGAAGCACAATATTGCTCCTAGACTATGATTCTAACTAATCATCGATCACATTGAGATGATGACAAATGGTCACACAGCCATTGAAATTTGGCTACATGATAACATTGCAAAGCCAAGTAAGCAAGGACGGGAAATATTTCCATTGCCTTTGTGCTTATTTGGAAAAGGCATAGTTTTGAAGGGGATAAGAGCTTCTCCAAAATTGCCACCCCTCCCCAACTTTAGCTCAGCCCTGTAAAATGGCCCACTGTCTCAGTTCCTGTGGATATTTCTCCATAGCCTCCTGCTAGTGTAAAGAGGTGCATATTTAGTTATTTACATGTGTCTTAAAAGAGTTTTAGAGCACAGCTGAAAAACATAGCCTAGGAATGAGATGAGTGAGAGCATCTTGAAGCACAAAAGCAGCTCTCTAGTGCCTTCCTCATTCATATTCAGACAGGAACAGCTCATATCCAGCTGTAAACGACATAGCTTATGGAAGTGTTTAAAATTCATAACTTACACGGAATCCCATTACTTTCAGCACTTACCTCTTTAAGGCCAGGGTTTTTTCTTCTTCCTCCATGATTTCTTTTTTCTCCTCCTTCCTTTTTCAAATGCATCTTCCAGCCTTGCCTCTGTTGCATCCTAAAGGAAATTGTAAAAAAAGGAAACCTGAACTTGGTCCATAGGTTTGTGCTTGAGTTGACCTAAATGGCAGATTATGTAAACTTTCGGACTCTTGTCAACTCCAACCCATTCTCTCCTGTTTAAATTTCTTCTCAATTACACTGGGCAGGAGGGGGGTAACTTGTTCAGGACCAAAGGCCACAATAAGAATTTCATGAGCTAGTGGGACTCAGACCACTTAAACATAATTGACACTAGCATTGTAATATTATTATGGATTTCTAGGCAATGAAAAGTTGCACTTTCTGTGTGACACCATTTGTGTAGTTGGCAGCACACTGTTCAGGGTAGACTATGAGCTCATTCTGGGTGCTGAACAAGGTCTAGAGGAGACTGGCTTGGGATATGAGGCAGTATTGAGAAGCAAGAAGCAAGCATAGACTCCTGGGTATCTGTGGCTGGATCAGGTTGTTCACAGTACCCGATAGCTCCCTGGGCAAACTCCCAGGGAAGATGGATGTTGTCTAACAGTCTTAAAGGTAAAGGGACCCCTGACCATTAGGTCCAGTCGTGACCGACTCTGGGGTTGCGGCACTCATCTCGCATTATTGGCCGAGGGAGCTGGTGTACAGCTTCCAGGTCATGTGGCCAGCATGACAAAGCCGCTTCTGGCAAACCAGAGCAGCACACAAAATGCCGTTTACCTTCCCGCTGTAGTGGTACCTAATTATCTATTTGCACTTTGACGTGCTTTTGAACTGCTAGGATTCAAATAGGCCCAAGCTCCAACCTCTTAACGGAGGGCAAGTAACTTGGAGCATGGCACTCCATCGCTGTCAAGTGGGCTTCCAGGTGTGTTATCTCTGTTGAGAGCCTTAATGGAAGTGAAGTTTATGGGTGGTTGGTGAGATGAGGGAGTTTTGGATCCTCTCTTGAGATGGGCCAGTGTTTTACTCTGGCACCTTCATGGATTCAGTTAGCTTTTTTAGCTCATGGCAAGTAGCTGACTAATCTAGACCAGGCATCCCCAAACTTCGGCCCTCCAGATGTTTTGGACTACAGTTCCCATTATCCCTGACCACTGGTCCTGTTAGCTAGGGATCATGGGAGTTGTAGACCAAAACATCTGGATGGCTCCAGTTTGGGGATGCCTGGTCTAGACTAATTCTCAGGTCAGCCATAGAGTCCCTTTAGCATATGAAGAGTGGAGAAAGGCAATATTGAACAAGTAATAATTTATGCATAGAGAGAGTGAGGATGGAGATAAAAGCATGCGAGGAATGGCTCCATAGCTCCATGGTAAAGCACATGGTTTGCATGCATCTGTTCTCAGGTTTCTTTCCTGCCATCTCCAGTTCAAAAGATCTCGGGCAACAAAACTGAGAAAGAGCTCTACCTGAGACCTCAGTGAACCACTGCCATGCAAAGTAGACAATACTGGGTTAGACAGAGCAATAATTTTCTGACTCAATATAAGGCAGCTTCATATATTCAAAGCCTTTTGATGCTTTTGTGCATGGGGCCTTTTCTCTCCGTTGCAATCTGTTTATTATCATTTCTTAATATGCACCTTTTGCTATGCTGCTAAATGTGAAATTTATTGTTATTTCATAGCAGTTGGTGGGTTGGGGTGAATCCAACCCTCCTGACCCTGACATCACAGCTGAATGCTGCAACGAATTAGAATTTTGCAATGGTCTGCTGTAAAATAAATATCCTTAGTATTAAATAATTCTGAGCCCAGGAACTTGTTTAGAGCTCCAGAACTGAACTGAGCTCACCATCAATCTACACAAAAATCAATTTTTGTTACACACACACACACACACACACACACACACACCTTTCCAGCTTTCTTCATTCTTTCAATATAGTTTAAGGGCAAGGAGTCAATTTGTTGTCATCCTTGTAAAACAGCTGGGGGTCAGAAATCTGTGTTGATCTACTTCAAATCACACAGTGATCTACCATTAGATCCTGATCTGATTTCTGCTCACCCTGTTCTAGCACAATATGCATAAATTTGCTTCTCCTCTGCAAACTCATGCATTTTAACAATCCTCTCCCCCACCCCACTTCTAGTCTATGTGAGGCCATAGCACTCCCATAAGTGGGTCAGGCTGAGGCATTTTACTTGTCTAGAACATTGCAGCTCCACCAAATTTTGTGCTTAGGTCTACCTTTTGCTACATATCCAAATGATACCTGAATCCCATTTTTAGCCCTTTCTCATCTTGAACATACTGTATTTGTGCTTTTATGCTAATGCAATTATCCAAGCAAAATGTGGTTTGCCTTGGAAATGAGTTTTCTGAAACCTCCAGGATCCATCAAACCTGGGGTTTGCCTGATTTGATGTGGAAACGGGAGTTATAAGCAGTGTACTTAGGAATCCACCTATACATAATGCTATTTACAGAATAATGTAACTGTTCAGAGAGTGAAGTTATGGTCTTTGTAGGGCTAGGATGAGACAAGGTAAAACATGAGATGCAAAGGAGAGGAAAGATAACATTTATTACATTTTATTATTACTACATTTATATCTTGCTGTTCTTCCAATGAGCTCAAGTCAGTATCCACTGTCCAGTTTCCTTCCTCTGCTATTTAAGCTCACACAACATTAAAGGTTTATAAAACTAAGAGAGAGAGACTGGCCCAGGGAGCTTTATGGCCATGCAGAGATTTTAACTCTGGTTTCCCTGGTCCTAGAGTGGCACTTTAGCAACTACAGCACACTGGTTAGGCTTAAGAAAAAGTGGGAAACTTTTCAAAAATGAAAAGTGTGTTGCCACAAGCATGCATACTTAGATTGCTTTTCTCACATGCAGATTTAACAAGTCATTTGTGCTCTCATTTTAAAGCAGATGTCGGGTGTATCACCCAATTAAACAAATATTAGTAAATTAATTGTATACACTTTAGGTGGCATAAATGGGAGTACCTCCTTTAAGGATGGCGCTTGCTATCAGCAGGTTTTATATTTGCACTTAAAAATAAAATAAGTTAAAGAAATAAATGTGCTGGTTGGTTGGTCAGGGCACCATTTTCATAAATAAAAAAAAATTGGTTAACCATTTAATTCACTAAATGTTGCAGTCCTACTTTAATTGCCTGTCATGTTGGTAAAATATGCATGATATAAAAGAGCAAATTTGTTAACACAACAAAATAATAATAGCTGGTGGGTTTTTATAAAATTTATTTTACGCAGGTCATATGGATATTCACTCTCACTGAGCCCCATGCACCATAACTATCGATAAGCTCAGATTTTTTTTCCCCTAAGGCCAGGAAAGGTCAGGCCCCCATATGGGATATCTTTGCCAGCTTCCCACCATCTCTAGTTTTCCCTGTGGCCTTTCCCAATTTTACCAGGTGTATGTGTAGAGGAGGTAAACTGGCATCAGAAAAGATTCTCACTTTGTTCCTGGTAACACGGTTGTGTTGCCAGGAATGCTGGGATCTGTAGCTCTTAATTCCTCCCTGCTCAAACCATCAAGACAAGAAATTAAACTTGATTTAATCTGCTGGGTTGCAGGGTCACAGTAATAACTTAAAGGTGGGTTCTTCAGTGTCCCTAGCTTTCTTTAGCTCCAGTTTACCTACCCTTTCTCTCCCCTCTCCCCAGCTCAGTAACTTTGGGGTGGTAGGAAAGCAGCTGGGAATATGAAGATGACTGATACTTAGGCAAGCTAATTATGAGCTAAGACAAACTTGGGTTAGTTTGTAATCAGCATGGAGGAAATTCTGAATTTTGGCCCCATCCATAGTTGTGCAACTAGGGACTGCAGTGTTGGATTCCTCCAGCTTCTGATCTCTGACTAAGCCAGGCACTGGTGGGAAATTAAATGACAGCACGGCTATCTCAACTTTTGTGTGCCATGGCCTTTTCAATACTTAGCGTGGTGAGGCAGAAAGATGTAAACCATTTGTACTGCCCTAATCATGGCTGTTAAATTGAATGAAGAGCCATGCACATCTGAATAAAAACCAAAAACTGTCAATGAAGAAGGCAATTTACTTTCCGTGTTCATTGCTAAAAGGAATCATTTTGCAACTCTGTACTGCAAGGTCCATTTAACCAGTGTTGAATTGGCCCAGCTAATTACAGAGCTGTCATTTTAGATGAACTTGAAGCGTATAACACTCCTTCCTCATGCTTTGTTTCTGCATCCCTTTTTTATTTATTATTGTACTCCATTATGCAGACGTAGAGCAGCTCCCCCCCCCCCCCCGCTGCTAGTATTTCCTTTCATCAGCACACTGACTCAGTTGGTTCAAGCTTGACAAGAAGCAATTTTGGATGCGTCATTCATGTGAATCAGTGCTATGAGCAATCCTTTCACTAAAAGGGGGGAAATAAAATAAAACAAAATAATGTATAGGGAGGTAGGGGGTACTCTTTCTAATGAGTCAAAAAAATTCTTCATAGAAATCCCCTCTGTTCTCCTCAGCGAGCGAGTGAGTGAATGAGGAATTGGAGTTGCACATTCCGTTTTTTAAAAAAGATCAGATATATTAAAACCAAGTCTTTTGTGTGAGCTCGCTCTTTCTTCTTCTGTCATAAGAGAGTGCTGGTGTGTGTTAGTACAGAGTGCTGGAATACTGAAACACAGATTCCTTCTCCACCTCACCCCTGGTCTTTCATGAACTTTAAAAGGAATCTCAAACAGTTGAGATTTCCCAGAAGTCCTTATGTAACTTTCTGCACAGAACTAAGAGCACAGGAGGCAGAATGCTGATCAGGGAGAAGAGGGCTGTAGAGAGCTCTCCTGGTGGTACAAGCTGCATGATGCATTGACAGCTGGCATCTTCTTGACTTTCATCATTTTTTCCCCCTGCACCTTACAGAACACACGTGACAAAAGTCAGGTTTGTTCTATGATCTCAAAGTCTGGCACAACAAAAGATGCAAATTGTGTGCAGAAAGTTCTAGACTAAGTTAGGGTGAGAAGATACTAGCCAAAGCTGAGCTTTGTCATGACCCTGGGGTCAGACTCCCCTTCTTTTTTACTTTTTCTAAAAATCATTTTTATTTATTTTCCAATAAAAACAGCCAATTAACATATCCATCAAATCATAATCATAATCCAATTAAAAACAATAAACTAAAATAAAAAACCAAATTACAATCCAAATGATTAATTATTAATTTTTCCGGGCTTCCCATAGTCTGGACCTCTGAAGTATATCTCCAATATCTTCGTTCCTGCCTTCTTCTTTTTGTTCTCATATTTTCCACATTCCAATCTTAACGCTTTAAAGTTCTCCGTCCCTGGCTATGCGATTCTCAATCATGTCAGAAATCATATATCCTTTCATCCATCGAGTACAGCTTTATTTGTGTATATATATTTTTTCAACTGTCTATTTGCCACCGTAGCTTTTCCTGACTTCATTCCAATCTTCCAATCCGGGCTGTTGTCCAAGTCTATCGTTTGAAGTTTAATGACGCAGCAACTCCTAAGTTGTTAAATTATTCCAATCCGGGTTGTTGTCCAAGCCTGTCGTTTGAGCGTACTGTTTGCAATATTGCAATGTAAATGAACTGTATTCCACAGATATAAGTCATTTGGTGATCGATCAGCTTTACCGGAGACCACACAATCCCCCCCTCTGGGCCCTAGAAGGGAGGTTGCTAGACATCCATTTAGCCTTCTCTCTCGCTCATAATGAAGAAATTCTGCAAACAGATGCACTGTATGTTATCCCAAATTGTTGTCTCAAGTCATGATAAAGTCAGCTAGCAAGTATTTCCCACTTCCCTCGAAAAAGGGAGGAATTCTCATTTTTCCGTGCTGCGTCATGCAGTATTAACAAGCGCCATCTTGTTTCTTCTTGTTTCTTCTTTTATGTTTTTCAAGTCTAAGGAAAGTACAATTGAATACTTAATTATAAATAGAAGCCCATCTGTACTTTTTTAAAAAAAATAGGTTTCTTAATGAGGCTTGGTATAGAAAAACAATTGTAGGTATTGAGAAGGGGGGAAAAGAACATACCAGTCACCTCCGTAATCCAAACACCATGATGAGAATCTATTTGAAGTCTGAGTTTAAACACCAGGGACTGTGCAGTTCTGCAGGGGTTTTTTCAGTCTTCTTCAGTCCAGACTATGTCTGTTTATTGTCCAAATCTAATTATTTTATCAAACAGATATTTCTGGCTATGAGAGTGACTTTGAAGAGTGAGTCGTGTCGTGCTCTGGGACCTAGTGTCCTGCTGCTTGCACCTTGATGCAAGCTGACAATCTCGGATGGTCTGCGGGTCTACAAGACAGTCCTCCCCCACCCTGGGGAGTCTGCCACGGCTAATTACCCCCATATCAATCCTGAATTACCGGCATGGCTGAGGTCCAATTGTGTGGGAGTCAGCCATTTCTCACTGCCGGAAACAGGAAGCCACTCCCCTTCTTCAGCTGGATGAGACTGGGGATTCAAGATGGGAGAGTGAATTGCTCTCAGGGCCAACCCCATATTACATACTAAGAAGCATTTGTACAAGAGAAGCCCATTGTGCCAGTACCTCTATAGCACAAGAAGGTCATGTTGTCCTCCTCTGATTCAACTCAGTGGAACCTCTGTCTCCCACACTCAGTCAGAGTCCATGACTGCTAAAGCAGGCTGCACACCATTAAAGTCTCTTCACACAGTTGGTGGAGCAAGTTACTTGGACAGAGCTGAAAATCTTAATTTAGTTTCAATCTGAGGATGGCTGCTGATGAAGCAGCATTTGGGCTGTGCTCTTATGGAATCCCCAGTCTGAGCTCTGCGTGGAGGTGTCCAAGGTGTCTGTGAAGCCCCACCTCACCTCCTCACTGCCAACTTCATCATTCAAAAAAGAGCAATGATTCATTAAAAAGTCAGAGCTATTTAGGGTACCCACACAGTAGTCTTTTGGTGGCTTTAATTCTAATTCAAGAGGGAGGGAATAGCAGTTGCATGCAAGATTGGCCAAACAGTGGCTGACATGGAAAAATCTACTTTGTTCAGACAGTTTCCCATACCTCTTCGTGTCATCTTAGGTCCATGATTGACCATAGGAAACTGTCTTATACCGAGTCAGACCATTGGTTCATCTAGCTCATTGTTATCTACACTAACTGACAGCAGCTTTCCCAAGATTTCCAAACCTTCCCAGCTCTGCCTGGTAAAATCAGGGATGGAACTTGGGACCTTCTGCATGCAAAGCAGATGTTCCACCATGGACCCATATCAGTGGTATGAAAGTGATTTACCAGCATGAGGGCAGCAGGTAACCTTGTAGTAATCCAAGACAAGTTTTAACACTTGTTCTGCCTAGGGTAACCAGTGGAGTTTGGTGCTGGTGACGACAGAAGTAAAACAATTGCATATATTGTTGGTGAGGCCATCGTTGGGGAACACAGGGTACAGTGGGTTGTATCTAGCATAGTACTATGTGAACGTTCTATCAGCACAATGATTTCTGCTTGTGCAGCCCCTAAATCTGTTGCACATGGGAGAAGGAGAGAGGGAGGAAGTCCCATTGTGCAAGCAGAAATCTTTGTGCTCACAGGATGTGATAGCTGAAAACCACCCAGTCCCATTATTATATTGTAAATATATATTTATTTATTTATATGTCACCTTATACCCAACAATCTCAAGGCAACTTACATAGTAAACATATACTAAAAACATGCAACAATAATAACTAAAAGCACATATTTCCACCCATAAAATTATCACAAGCTGTCACCATTGCAGGGGATTGGACTTAAATGATCCTCAGGGTTCCTTCCAACTCTGTAATTCTATGATTCTGTAAAACAGCAAGCAGCTAAAACCATCCATTGAACAAATAAGAGACAAGTGCTAGTCTTCACCTTTTAAAGCCCTAAATAGCCTTGTTCCTGGTTATTCATAAGCTAATATCATCCAGGAAGGCATTTTTGAAGATACCCATCAGAGGTTCCATGCACGAGAAACAACGCTTGAACCTTCTCAATAGTGGCACCACACATCTAGAACTCTCTGCTCAGATATATTTACCTGGCTAGTTCATTGTCCTCCATTGGGATGGATATCCCAGTTTTGGAGGGCTTTTAACATGCCAAAGATGAAATGACTCAAACTGAAATACTGAAAATCCTTAGCTTGGTAGATGGAATGTTGTTGTTATTCTCCTGCATTTACCGATATTTTCCTATTGTATACTGTATGGTTTCATAATTTAAAATGGTTTTGGAATGTCTTGTTGTGCATTAGCATAGTGTTTTAATTGAAATGTACTACCGTAAGCAAGAAAGCAAGTTTAAATAGGGGAATGTAAAGATTTTGGTATCACATTGCAAAGGAAGAGATAGGCCGCGGTAGCCATTCCCTCCCAGATAATATAGACAACAACACCCATCATCCCTGACTATTGACCATGCTAGCTGGGACAGATAGGAGTTGCAGTCGAAAACATCTGGAGGACACCACATTCATTAATCCTGGCTGTATCCAGGTAGACTAGGAAGCATGGGAAGAGATGCCTAGATGCTGCTGTGCATGGTTGCAGCAATGGCCAGGGTGTAGTTTGTTACATTTTGATGATTATCTGTATTATTCAGAGCAGACCGTTCAAAACAAATGGATAACTAACTCAAGTCCATTAATTTCAGTGGATCTTACCTGATTATGACTTAGTTTGGATATCACCCTTTGTACATTTATTTGTAACCTACCTACAAACTGAAATAATTGAAGTGGCTTCCTCCCCAACATCTCACACATCTCACCTGGGTAAATACAGAAAAGGAATGGGACCATGAAGTTTGAAACAGGGTTGCCTTTGCGACATGGTGAAGAGGAGCTAGTATTAAGTTTTGCTAGAACATGTACTGCTAAATCCATTATGTGTCAGGTAATCAAACAATCATTTGATCTGCATGAGCAAGTGAAAAGTCAAGAAGTTAGGCTTCTGCCCTGAAAGCTTTTTTTTTCTATCAAAAGGAATCTGACCTATTTAACCAAGGCAGACACATAAATGAGGCCTTAGTCCACACATCTGACTAAGTCATTGGGCAAAAGTTCACAACTAAACTATCAGAAGTCATTCTTTTGCCCCAAACATTGTGTAAAAATTATGTTAGGTGCAATCACAATACTGATGAAAGGAATTTTATTTCCAATGTGTATTGTTTTTCATATTCTCCTGGGGAAATAACAGTACCATTTCATTAGCAATTAGTTATGACTGTTTTGTTTGTTTTTTAAATCATTGTCATCATATTACAACATCTATCTTAAATGAATAAGGAAGCTCAGCTTTCAAAGATCCTGTCACAGTTATGATATACAGTCTTAATCTGGGTTGAAGATTATTTGAGACTGCTAATGTGCCCATATTCAAGTAAAATAACATGTCCAGGAATCATTGCCAGTCACACAACTAGACTCTATTAGCATTTATAATTTGACCTCTCAGTCTCTATGTCTAGTAGTAAATTGAAAGCATACTCATTAATTAAAGAGATTGTAATCTCCTTCTGGCAGGGATTTATCGTTTGTCTGTGATATTCTGCAAACTAGCATATATCCTGATGCCGTTGTATAAATAATAACCGTAAATAATACTGTACTGAGTCTGGGACATTGTCACAGTTATAAGATCAGTATATAATATGATAAATTGGCCATAGGATTTAATTCAGAAATACATTCCTTTTTTCCCCCCTTTTGCTTCTAGGAGTTTCTTTCAACAGTGTTTACACACAGATTTGGAGAGTCCTCTTACATTTGGCTGCTGACCCGTACCCAGATGTTTCAGACTTGGCTATGAAAGTGCTCAACAGCATTGCTTACAAGGTAAACTACTGAGTTCTCAAGATTTTGCAAACTATAAATAAATGGCTCTTGCACTTCTCCTTTTGGAAGGCTTTCTGTAATAATTTTACCAGTCAATGAGAGCTTGTAGAATAGATTCTCACATAAATTTGCTTATTTGGTTGTTACTTTTTATTTATAGTCTACTTTAATCGAAGAACTATAGCCTGAGGAATAGCACTTAAAATGAAAAGAAATAGTTAATTCTCCACACCCTGCAACAAACAAACAAACAACTTGCAATCTAAATCGGGTACAGGTCATACAGGGGGAAAGGGAAAAAATTTAAAATTATGTATTATGTTATTAGATTGAATGTGCCTTAATCCCATTAATAAACTTGTTCTGATTTCCTGCAGCAGTCCCCTTCCCAAAAACACAATATACAGGTATTCATCCTAGTTCAGCTCTGCTTTTGTGGAGGGGTTGAAACTTAACTCTTAACATTGCCCTTCTTCTCCTTCTGGAACTCTGCCCTCTGAGGGGAGAAAGAAAAAGGAGAGTAGATGCCCAGACAGCCTCCGAAGTGCCTAATAGGCAACTGCTAACAGGAAGGTACTAGAGGCAGCTGATCAGGTAGTAGGTATTAGAAGGAATGGAATTATGTAACATGAATAACCCTGTAAATGGAGCTTTCCTTTAATGTCTAGCTAGTAAATTTGACTTGCGGTTCTGGTTATTTTCTTTGCAAACTCATTTAGATTATGCAAGTGAGAGTAAGACTGGATTGCAGATTGAAGCCACAACTGCTGCCCAGTGCAGGTGATCTAGTACATGTGAGTCAGCATGCAGACACCCCATCCCACTCCTCACTTCTCCTGTATGGATTGAAAGCACCACCATTATTGCTCTTCTTCATTTTGCAAGGATGATGTGTGTTTCACTCCAGAGGCTGCCATCATTGCTGGTTTTGGAATTATTAGCTCAAATAGTGTTGATAACGGGGCTGTTTTGGAAATCACTTGTGATAACAAATCTTCTACCACAAACAAAGCACTACCTAAACATTTACATAATATTTGCTCTTGAAAATACTTCCCCCATCACTCTCTCTAGATTGCAGCTAGGGGCTATTTGGATATTGTCTTTGTTATGTTCTTGGCTCAAGCCCTTCTGGCTGCTCCAACAAACAAATAAACATGAGCCAGTCCAACATGAGGTGAGATCTCTTGCTGATTATTCATTCCAACAATGTAGCTCAAGAACTTGAGGCTAAATGTGCCATGAGAGATGTCACTATTTTAGTGCGCCGAGAGGTGTCATGTTTAAACCTGTTGTTCTCCTTACAGTGCTAATTTTTCTTTTAAAATGTTTATTTACTGGCACCCATCACCCACTGATTAATCTCAGCTGATTGGCTAAATGTCTTTGGGTAGTTTTACGACTCTGTAGCAGACGAATTTAAGGATAAGGAATGAAAAATTATGTTCCTGATACCTGAAATGAATGGAGGGAGAGATTTATATTTTAAATCTCTGTTCTTCCTCATATCATTGTTACACTTAATTCGTAAGATAAAGCAATCAACAATATGTATCAGCAATATGGATGCACATATACAGTGCACTTACCCTTAGACCAGGTTTCTGCTACTTAGATACAATAGAGTATGAGCATGACAGTTTTGGGTAATCCTTTCTTGCAACCGGGTGATTTAGCAAGAATAGCTTGCAGATTGAGTCATCATCATATTAAGATGGTGAATTTTTCCCATGGTGATTTTTCTAAAACTCTTCCTTTCAACCAATGTAATAATAGAATTATTCAATGATGCTTCTGGCTATTTGCACATATTGGAATTAAAGCTGATGTACTTTCATGTGTGGTGTAACGGGATTGCACAGTGGACAAGATCTACAATGGAACATGCCATTCTTGCCCTCCAGGAAATATATATGGATGGTATATAATAGGAAGCGCTACTCGGCCATATGATTTACTTTTTCTCCATCATTCACTTTGGTTATACAATTGCTGCTGCCAAATCAGTTAATGGGTTTGGTATGATAGTACAGTCATACCTCAGGTTACAGACGCTTCAGGTTGCGCCTTTTCGGGTTGCGCACCATATGAACCCGGAAGGACCCGAACGGGTTACTTCTGGGTTTCGCCGCATGCGCGGAAGCGCCAAATCGCAACCCGTGCGTGCTCAGACACAGTGCTGCGGGTTCCGAAGCTGCGGGTTGTGGATGTGCCTTCCACACGGATCACGTTTGCAACCCGAGTGTCCACTGTACTTTAAATCATTGTTGAACTAGTGGCATTGACATGGCTGAGAAACGAAGTCTTCTAATAAGTGGCTATATATGCTCATTCAAAGGGAGCTCAAGCAAGGGACAGCAAATAGTGAATAGTGGTATTATCTACCATCTCTGTCAAAGTTGCCTTTTCTCTCCATCTTGAAAGTGCCAAACTTGATATGATAGAAGCTGAGGTGTCTAGGCAGTACCACATTTTATATGGTTGGTACACACATGTGCTACATGTTTCTAGAGGCAGAGGTGGAGGAAGAAGAGTCATATTGTGACTTCTTCATCATAATTATGGATGGGCAGTGTTCCCTTTGAATAGCATCACCAGGTAAATAACAATTTCATTATATTTCTGGAAACCACAACCTGCATTTCTGTTTATACTTTATACAATATAGGTAAAGGTAAAGGGACCCCTGACCATTAGGTCCAGTCGTGACCGACTCTGGGGTTGCGCGCTCATCTCGCATTATTGGCCGAGGGAGCCGGCGTACAGCTTCCAGGTCATGTGGCCAGCATGACTAAGCCGCTTCTGGCAAACCAGAGCAGCACACGGAAACACCGTTTACCTTCCCGCTGTAGCGGTTCCTATTTATCTACTTGCGTTTTGACGTGCTTTCGAACTGCTAGGTTGGCAGGAGCTGGGAGTTCGAAAGCACGTCAAAATGCAAGTAGATAAATAGCATCACCAGGTAAATAACAATTTCATTATATTTCTGGAAACCACAACCTGCATTTCTGTTTATACTTTATACAATATACATCACCATATTTTGGAGTGAACCATTTCCTTAGTTTACAAATGAATTCCACAAATGCTTTGTGGTTATATCGCTAAGGGAAACCCATGGCAATTGTGCAGGTCCTCAGACTTGGGAGGGGAGGGGCCATATCCCATTACAGTCAAAGAAGTTTGGGATAGCTCAAGTCCAGATGGCCTTGGAATTTGCAAATATGATAAGGGAAATATGGGTGACTGCAGAAACCAGGGATTGGGAAATAGTAACGGGAGCAGAGCAGAAAATGTTCTTTGTGGCCAAGGATTTTAGCTGCTGCCAATTATTCACCTGCCATTCATCCTTTGTGTCTCTTACTCTTTGAGCTTTTACAACATCATGTAGAATAAATAAATTGTGGCATTTCACATTTGGTGTACTTGTTCAGATAGTCTTTTAACCTGGTGGTAATAGATGTTTTCTGCTCACACAAGAATTTCTGGATCACATCCCAGAATGTACTATGCATTTTCTTGGCTCCATAAAGAAGACAACAGAAAATGGCTACGCTTTTTGGCAGGGTGTTGTTCAGCATTCTTTGGTGGAATGGGAAATGCAGTGGAAACTTAAGCGTTTGATACATAACTGACAGTTATCATATAGTAAAAGGAACTGTTGCAGTGACCTCTTGTGTGCCCCATGAAACAGTGCGGACATAACACTGAGCACTGGTTGTGTTTACCTCGTGATGATTACTGGTATTGCTGAGCAGACAGGGAAACTGCACTTGTGATAGGTCAGCAAAGGTTCATTATAAAGTGTCGATTCATATGTTTATCGTAAGTAAACTTCATAAACGTTTGCAGCTTGTGCTTGAATCTATTCTTTTGAAGTCATAATAGATCTCATGCATCTCAACATGAATGAAAAAACCAGCAGTTTCCTCTTTAAATTTTATGTTAGAAGTTGAATGTCTGCCACTTTCCCATATTTGTTGAATGTGTGAACTAGCTCTAGGTTTTTCTGTTGAATCCTCAGGAGTTACTAAGAGTTTCTATCTGAACTGCCATTGCTATGTGCCTAGGTGAACTTTGCATAGGTGTCTTCCTCATCTCCTTTCAAAGCTTCCAAAGCACCTGTTTCTAAGGGAGTGAACTTAAAAGGGTCAAGTTTAAACCCTTGGAAATGAAAAAATTAAGACCATTACATCATTGCCTAGGTTCTAGTTTATGGCATTTCATTATAGTGACTGACCATACAACCTTTATCTCTCATCTCTGCTTTTAATAATTTAGGATGACTTGACAACTCAGCATAGCTTGAATTGTGCTTTTGCTGTTGAGCAAATTTCATTTATCACAGAGGGCTTGCAGTGGGACAACTATTCTGATGTGGTTGTAAAAATATTATGTTATATTTTAGCACCTGGAATGATGGTATGAATACTCCAGAGCGTTTCTAACAGAGATTCCTACTTGCCACGTTCCTGAAAAGATGTGAAGTATGATACACTTGATCTTGAAGCATCAGATGAGCTATAATACAGCCATTGGTCCATTATAAAATTCAACTAGCCTACACCACTGCTGAGGGTCAGAGGGAAAAGAATATTTTGTCTGGTCCTAGAAGACCATATAAAGGTTCTGGGTTTTAATAACTCTGCATGTCCTTAACAGAAGAGAATCAGCAGGGGAATAAGCGTTAGACAATAAGGCTTTCAAAAATATAATTTACTGCTGCACAAATTCCATAGCCATCTAAGACATGGTGGAGAGCCAATTTGATCCCGAAATGTAACCTGTCACGCTGGCTGTTCCAGCAGCAGCTTCTCACTCTTATTGATGTGGCTGTTACTACACCAACTGCAATTTCCCCGATCAAGGGTATGGTGCTAGTGATGGCCTTGATCCTTTTCCTAATGAGCTGGGAAGGAGAGAAGAAAACTGCCTCAAAAGGCTGTCTCAACAAGGTGAAATCTGAAGGAGAGAGGCAATATGTGCCCTCAAGCAGGGCTGCTGCAATCATCCAGTTTGCACCCAGCAATTTTGGGTGTAAAGTGCAAATGCAGGTACAACTGGAAAATGGCCTGCTGTTTATGCTATTTATTTCCCCAAGTTCCCAAATGCCTTGTCAATGGCTCTTTACACCTTTTGTACAAACTGCAGAGATCTTAATGCCCATAGTCTCAGTCTCTTTTGGATTTGACACACCCCTGTAAGTGAAGTGTCTGCTGAATAAGAAGCCTGGTTTTTCACACTTCTTTGCCTGTTGTTCCCATCCCTCCCTTGCCTAAGATTTCTAAAGGCAGTGAAAGAAGCTTACCTGAATACCTTTTGGGAATTGCAAGAGCTGCTGCACATATTTTCCTGCTTCTTTGTTGTTATGGTTGTTGTTGGTTTTAAAGTTATTGCTGCTGTTGTTTCTGAAGTTATTGCTTCAGAATCTATTACCTCACGCCAGCCCAGTATCTCAAGCAAATTTGGAGGGAAGTGACTCCAGTTATGAGGTCAGGAAGTAGTTTTTCTCCCCTGAACGTGGAGGGAATTTTATTCCCTCTATGGCTTCAGGTGGGTTAAGCTACTTTTATAAAGCACCATTCACACATGTCCATTTGTTTGCAGATTTGAATGTTCTAGTTTCTGGAAATCTGTCGCCGCAATATATTGGAAGGAACTTTTGCTGAGGTATCAAGTTCTAGTTTGGCATTTTGGTCAGATTAGTCATTTTAATGAGTTTTTCATTTTGTAAAGGTAACCTCGTTTGCCCCCAAAGCACCAATGCAAATGTTAACATATTATATCTTTCATATGAATTTGGAACCTTTTATTAATAGGCATCAGATGAACCCTTGTCAGGCATGGCCAAACTTGGCCCTCCAGCTGTTTTGGGACTACAACTCCCGCCATCCCTGACCACTGGTCCTGTTAGCTAGGGATGATGGGAGTTGTAGTCCCAAAACAGCTGGAGGGCCAAGTTTGGCCATGTCTGCCTTATGTGGTAAGTGCATATATCTTAAGTTGTATAGCAATGCTATAGCAATGCTGAAGACTGTTTCCACTTCCCACCATTGATATTGAGGTTCAGTAAGGTTATTCCTGGTGGTAAAAATAATTTTATTCCTATGATTGGCATTTGTTCTTTCTCAGTTTTTCCATTCTTTCTTTCCTAGGCGACGGTAAATGCCCGCCCCCAGCGCATCCTTGATACTTCTTCTCTCACACAGTCTGCCCCAGCCAGTCCTACCAACAAGGGCATGCACATACACCAAGTGGGGTAAGTACTACATCTTAAATCCCTTGTTATTCATAGCTGATTTTGTGCTTAAGGAGCAATGTGTATCTGTGTACCATGCAGACATTCAGCTGTCTGGAGAGGTAAGCTATGGTATATTTCACATAAGGGGACAATTTAGGACAAATTTCTCACTCTGTGAAACTGATCTGACAATCCTTGCAATGAAGGCTGCAGCGCTGCAAAAGTATCCCTCTAAATTGACCCTGACTCATCCCACATTAGAGATGCTTTCAAATCCCTTTGCCAAAAGTTAGTCAGAAGTGACATATACAGTGTCCTATGTTGAAGCCATCAAAGAAGGAGATTAATCTTTGTGTTGGAAAAAGTGTTGATCTCATCCTATAATGTCTGAAATGTGACACAAATGTGTGGTTTTTTCCTGAGGCTAGGAGAATGTATTAGGAAGTTGTTGCATTGTCTGTTTCCTGAAACTTATATTCAGTTATTTAAAATGCTACCCGTCAGACATTATAGGATACACATTTTTTCTTGGTTTTTGAATGACCATAAATTGGTAGTAGAGCATCTGCTTTGACTGCACAGGTTCAGGCCCTGGTTATCTCAAAATAAGGCTGGGAGATCACAGTCTGAAACCCTGGAGAATTGTTGCCAGTTGCCAGTCAGTGTAGAGTAGACAATAGTAAACTAGATGCACCTATGGTCTGACTCAGTTCCAGGTTGTGTGATTGTGGGGTAGGGGTAATGCACCAAATATAATGCATGGCTTTTACGGTAGGTACTAATTAGAAGTAGAAAAAGTTTCTCAGAACATAGATTCTTCATTTGTGCTTAGTAACCCTTCCGTCAGGGATAACCCTACACTAGTTGCAGATAGGGGGACAGGATTTTACAACTGCTGCATCAACGCTTCTGCAGGGATTTCCAACATTAATTTCAAATGTCGTTTCCCCCTTTACAATCTCAACTGGCCAAAGGCTAACTGGCACCACTTTGGGGGGGGGTGTGGAAAAGCATCTAGCGCTGAAAAACAGAATGGCTTTACCCACAAGAATAAATAAAGTGGAAAGTGACAGAGAAAACATAAATTTGTAGTTGCAAAAGGCCATCTTCTGCGGCAGTCTGCTTTCCTACTCTGCTGGTAAAACAGTATCCAGTACAGCAATATTTCCACCCATATTTGATTTCCCATTTCCAGAGGATCTCCACCTACCACCAGCACCAGTAGCTCCAGCTTGACCAATGATGTGACAAAGCAGCCGGTCAACCGGGACATGTCATCTGTAAGGCCTGCAAACGTGGGCAACATGGGGGTGCAATACACTCCACACTCCCACCAGTTTCCTAGGACAAGGAAAATGTTTGACAAGGGCCCAGATCAGGTAAGATCTTCCCTGTCTCATTGTACTCTAGTCCCTGAAATAACTCTCATTTGTTTTGCTTCTCCTCCACCTGTTTTTGCTATGTCATCTTTATTTTTCCTGTAACCCTGGCAATACGAATAAGATATTTATTTATTTATTGTTGTTAGCTTTACAGCTTTAAAAAAAATCAAAATAAAAGAACAACCACCAGCAGCAACAAAACAAAAGACAATAAATGCAACAGATTCATTGCATATAACAGATTTTTAAATTGTTTTCCCCCTAGTTTTATCCTTGCAATGACCTGTGAAGGAAGGGTAGGCAGAGAGATAGTGACTAGCCTAAGGTGAGCTTCATAGCTTGAGTCCTTCAGTCCTATTCCAAAACAAAACCTTTACACCATACAGTGACTAATGCAGCAAGAAAATAAATGTAGAATACAAGTTCCGGTGCTGATCAGTTCAGTCTGAGCAGAAAGTAAAAGTGAAGGCAGTCCTTCAGATACGATAGTCATAACCTAGTATAATAATGTGATACAGGAAAAATCTCTGGCAGCTAGAAATGTGATACTATGCCTACAATCTTTTCCAGCCTCTCTTTTTCACTGCATATTTTGCCATTCTTGATGGCATGCAATTTCTTTCCCTGAAAATATGGTTTCCTTTTGTAACCTAATTCTGTTAATGCATGTTGAGAAATACTTCTTCATGAGCTACGCTTTTGTGTGAACTTATAGCTTACACAATAAACACTGTGGTTTAGTGTTTTAAAACCTTTTTGAGATGGGTACATATGTCAGGGATCTTTCAGTTGGGCTCTGTCTCTCTGCAGTGTTTACTATAAGGGGAAACACTTGCAGCCCTAAGTCTCAGGAGCCATTCGGGTTACCAGATGCAATTTAGAAGCGGGATTCTTTTTTCTGTAGTATTTTCATAGAAAGGATATTTGAATGTGGGCCAGTTTCTCTTGCCATTTTGGTGGGAGAAGCTTCATCTTCTGAAATTCTCCCTTTTATACTTCTATTGAAGACATAGGTGCCCTGTTCAATATTAAAATTGGCACCCTAGAGAATACAGGCCTCTGCCTCTTAGACAGCATTATTGTACATTTCACTAGGCCAGTATGTATGTATATATATATATATATATAGATTTCCTTACAAAGGCCTAGATTCATATGCTTCTTTCAAACAAATATGACTCAGACTAAGCAGACATGTTTTCCAGACTCTTTGCACTGTAAATAGAATGCACAATAAAAAAATACCTTAAAGACAAGCAGGTGTGGAGCGTTGTTACGCAAAAGTAGCCGCAAGAACCTCTGACACATACATACAAGATACTTCCTTACAGGGCATAGCAACTTCTGTGGCATGTGAAATTTGAGAGCAAAATATGGCCACATTCCGCCACGATTAGCTTCAGAAATAATATACTAGGCTATCTTCTGATTTGGCAGGGTTTTGGTTTTTTTGCTGTTGTTCCAATAAACTATTATTGGATGGTGATGTCCTACTGTGGTTGATGTGCTATACACTCAGTGAAACCAGATGTGCAGGTACTGTAACTGAAGCACAAAGTGTACCTTTGTTTCCTCACTTTTCTCTGGACAGACAGCTGATGATGCCGATGATGCCGTGGGGCATAAAAACTTCATGTCAGCAACAATGCAGACGGGGTTTTGCGACTGGAGTGCCAAGTATTTTGCTCAACCGGTGATGAAGGTACAGTCTGCCTTTCTTCTATAAACCCTTTTCTGAATTGCAGAATCAATTGAATGCACCTCACCCTAAAAAGTAAATTACTGTTGCACATGTACACATGTGCATACACACGCACGTACACACACATATGCATGTTCACACTGCCGAGTTCTCATTCATGGTCCTCTCTCTCTCTCTCTCTCTCTCTCTCTCTCTGTTCATTTACTTTCTGTTCCAGGAGTTGAGCATTTATTTATTTATTTATTTATTTATTTATTTTAAACAAAAACAACAACAACCCAGCAGCTATTGATTCCTTCTCTTCAGTAATAGCCTGGCATGCAAAGGAATAAATATTTTAGGCTTCATTCACAGAATGCTTTGTAACCGCTTGTCAGTTTTGTGCCTTAGCTAACACTTCCCAGCTCATCCTGAATCCATCCCGTTTGGTTTTTATCAGCAGTAGGAAAACAATACATGTGCATGGAAGGGGAGTGGTGGTTTATATTGTACTCATTGTTTTCATAAGCATGTCCCTGCTTCTGCCACATTCAGAGTCCTGCCGTTGGAACCCTATGATTGTGCTGCAAACTGAAGAAAGGCATGGGGCATGAAAGTCAGAGGTTCCATATGTTTAAACCCAGTGCTGGATTAATGCACAAGCTAAGTAAGCTACAATTTAGGGGCTCAGATTATGAGGGGCCTCTAAATACAAAACACACATACAACCCCCCCCCCAAAAAGATTTCTAAAATTTTTATGATCTGTTAAAACACACAGGAGAACATCGATTTTTCTTCTGATGTGACTAATATATTTAAGTACCATATTTATCATACTGTGTTTATAAATCAATTCTCATTGGGTGACATCCATGACTTTGCTCTCAAAAAAAAATCATGAAAGAAAGTGTTTTACATTTTGTGTTATGTGCAGAACACACACAGTAGATGCTGTGTGAGCTCTTCCACTTAGTAAGTGATAGACTGCATGTTTAACGGCTCTTGTGCTGCTCTACATTAAAAAAAATTCATATGTGCTAAGAGGATACATTCTGTACAAACAGGAATATTGCAAGATATATGCTTTGGTTAGTTTCTTAATTTTTAATTGCATCCTCGCTTATGTACCAGTATATATTCAAATAGGAAAGTGTATTATTTCATTGTCTTTTCCGTTAGAATAGTACACATTTGGAGGTAGTGCTATGGGCTCTCTTGGTAATGACATAGTTTAGGGCCTCTGCCTTAGCCCTGTTTGTAGTGCCTCTTGTTGCAAAAAAGGTATAATGGGTCATACTGGGTGGTAGCAAGAACCTATATGTGGATCAACAGGATTGCAGGCTCCCTTTCCACATACACAGCACAGCATAAAGGATGCCAGATCTCTTTCCACAGCCATGGGATCCCATTCTACCATACAAGATTCTGGGTACTTAGTGTGGCAGCCACTCTCTAGTTCAGGCATGGAGCAGGTTCAGTGTTCTTAATGGTATGTTATCAGGGCAGCTTCGTTGCCTACAATCAAGCGGTCGTAGTAGGAAGTAAAATGACTTGCACATCCTCTGTACCTAATGATAAGCCAAATTCTGGCTTAGTGAAATGCACAGACTCCCAGGGAGATTGTGACCCCTTTGTTCCTCTCTGGTTGTTTTCCTACTGTGCTGCACTGAACTAAGCATGACATAGTGTGCTTTCTAGACCTGGACTTGTGGTTTAGCTCTCCCAGTCAACCCATGAGTTATAAACCATAGGGCAAACCTTGGTTCATGGTTAGCCTGGATAGCTATAAACCATAAACTCAAGTTCAGTAGACATGCCAAGCCATGGCTTAGCTGCAGCAGCAGAATGACCAGTGAGGAACAACGTGGCTGCAATCTCCTCTCCTAGAGCTCACACGTTCACCGCAAGCCATTGTTTTTGAAGCTGGTGATTCAGAGCCCACAGGGCCCAAAGCTGGTGGTTTGGAGCACATAGAATCTGAGGCTGGTGGTCCTGAGCCCACACAGCCTAAAGCAGAAGCTTCACAGATGCTGTCCCCTGAGCCTAACCCACCAGAGGAATCTAGTGCTTTCCACACGATCACGGCTGGCCCACTGTGCAGGGAGCACACCAGGCAGGAGGCCACAGAATTCACAAACTGTAAGCCAAATTTACCTTTGTGTCCCTTTACCTTTACCTTTACCTTTATGCATTCAATAGAGAGCTGCAGCCAATCCTGGTACCATGCATATGGGAAAGACAGCAAGGCAGTTTGGCTCCTTGTGCTTGCCAGCTTCCAGGTGGATTAATGGGATGTGGGGGGGGGGGGTGGAAAGGAGATGAGCTAGAAGGGACCGTTTCCCTTTTATAAAGCGAGGAGTAAGAGGACACCAGGACAGAGAGAGATTGTAAGGGAGGAAATGTCGCAGCAACATCAGAGAAGGCATAAAACTTGTAAGAGTGATAGATGGCCTGCAGGAGGGAGGGTAGGCAAGCTCCTATGACGAACTGGCCTGTAAACAAGACATTTGGAGGCAGTGTTCCCCAGCCATTATTGATGGCCCACCAACTTGGAAACAAACTCAAAAATGAAGAAAACCTCATGAGAAATAACCCAACTATCGCACAGTGCAAGTCATTCAGTCTGCTTTCTGGACCTCGAGAATGAGGGCTCTAGTCCCATTCAGCCATGGACCTTGGACGACAACCTTTCAGCCCGTATTTCCATTAGTAAAGTCAGGAATAATAGCAGCCTGCCTCACAGAATATGAATGAGAGATGGGTTGTATGCCAAACAATGCTATATAAATTATGTATAATAATGACACCAAAATCATCACAATGGTACAGGGAAGGACAGCTTCTAAGCAGCTGTCTGCATACTTGCTGCAAACAGCTGTGTTTTCTGTATCTTTCCTTGCTAATTACTGCAGAGGTTTGTGTTCAAAGAAAAACTTGCTCCCTCCCCTCTCATCATGCTTCTATTCATCTCCACAGTAAAGAGGCAGTGCTGAATTCATGATTCTGGAATTACATGATACCGTGAGCAAGCTAATGCTGTGCCTCTGACTGTTACCAAAAATTCCAAACCTTTATTGTGCATTTTGCACATTATATTTAACCTACACACAAGCAAGGTGAAGTGGGAAGGCTGAAGAAGAGAGCTGGGGTGGGGTGGGTTCAAGATTTGAGCACAAGAATGTAGGCCAAGTACAGCACAATCTTTCAGCTCACTTGCTATGTTGAGCAACTTTATGTTCATATTTTATTTGTGTGCCATGAGGGTTAACAAACAATTTTTCTCTGATCCAGATAGCACTTGAGCTTCCTGGGAGAGTTGCAGTGATTAAGTATTCTGCCTGTCTGTTGTCCCAGAGGGACATCAACAGCAAACTTTTTTTTTAAAAAAATGCCAGTTTTTGCTTGCTGTGTAATTAAAGCCTCTGCTTTTCAACAACAAGGGCAGAACTGTTTGGTGTCTCACTCTTTGCTGTTTCTAGCTGTATTAATGTTGAAACAACACTGGAACATTTTGCCTTAAGTAAAGCTTTCTAATCCAGGAGGGAGGTCAGCAAGTCACATAATCTTCTAGGACCAAGAGTTGACCCTGCTTTATTTCATGCATCTTTGGAGTTTCCATTTGTCACCAGGCTGTTTATTTACAATCTGAATTCATTGGCATCCATATGTCTTGAGAGAGAATGGAAGAGTGTGCCATTGGAGACAAACTGTTAGAGAGTTACAGTGCTTGCTGTGGCTGTAGAGAACAACACAGAGTTGGTCTACCAATGGGCCTGGTGCCTGAAGCCAATTCCCCATAGAATTGGGGGTCCATCCATCTTTCATCTGTGGACATTACTAATCTAGTGTAGACATCACTGAGACAGAAGTGTGAACATGCTGGGAAGGTAACCTTGGAACAACTCATCTTTGATACTGTCCTGCCATGTGGTGCCCCTGGTTCTTCCTGATACAGCGCATGTGAAAAGCATCAATGGTCAATGTTGCTGGTTATGGTGGAGCCCAGTTAAAATTGTCTACCACCTGAAGCCTGGGGTCAAAATGCTGGTGCATGGTGTGCTAGCGACACCCTGACCCAAGATGTCAGGCTGATGGTCAGGCCAAACTCCATGCAGGCTTGGGCAAAACATTTGATGAGTCTCTGCAGAGCTTCCTCAAGTCTGTGTCATTTGCAAATAACATCTCTTGGATAAGAACCTGCCACACCTTTGTCTTGGTGTGGAGACTTGCCACATTGAACAGACCCCCTCCCCATCTTCTGTCAAGCTGAAGGCATAGGAAAGCAACAGAGGGAAGAACATACCAAAGAGAGTTGGGGCAAGAACACAGCCCTCCCTCACACTGTTCTTTAAAGGGAAGGTGTCTGAGGATGAAGCATCATACTGGATTGTGCCACACATGTTCTCGTGGAAGGACATGGCCATTTTGTGGAGCTTAGGTGGGCATCCTATCTTGTTGAGCAGTGTGAAGAGTACTTTTCAGCTGACAAGGTCAAAGCTGGTCTATGCAATCTGAATTAGAACTCAGGAAACTCAAGGGCTGGTATTCTTTGGCCTCATTTTAAAATCACAAGAACATAAAAAAGCACCCTTCTCACCCCCCATAATAACATATCCTCATGTATCACAGATGCATTTATAGAACAAAACTATGGAGACACGCTGAAGGTTCTCATGAATTAGACTAGGCAATTGAAATTTGAATTGTGAGCATCCATCCCAAGCAGTACAAGGTTTGTAAGGTTCCTAGTTAGAGGTTGTGTTCATAGTGATGACTTTCCAGAAATTCATGCGGATTCATACTGGCACAACAACTTTCTGTGTTGCACGTGTGTGTGTGTGTGTGTGTGTGTGTGTGTGTGTACACATGTATATCTTCTAAAATTACCCTGCTACAGTATTTTATGCACAATCTGTCAGCTGAAGAGGGAGCAGAAATAAATGTCTCCCTATAGGCAGTACAATAGGTTTCTTGCATGCTGGGTAATGTAAAAAGGCTGAAATATGTCTTGCAATGAATTCATATAACTTTGCTTGCAAGAGGCAGGCACATTCATTGCATTAGAAAGGCAAGAGTACAGTTATTAAAATAAGAATTATGTATGTACTTTGAGTTGTCAGGGAGTGGTATTAACTGGTCCACTGAACGTGCCCCCCTCCCCAGTGCTTTGAGATCCACTTGAATAGGCAGATTCATGGAGGATGAGTCCTATCAATGGATGACAATATAGAACCTCTAGGTTCAAGATAAGCATGCCCCTAAATTTCTGTGGATTGGCAAAGGCTGTTGGTTCATGTCCGCAATTAGAGACTGTGGTCTTGCGTTCAAAAATGTTAATGTGCAGCAGTGTAAGGCTCTGAACAGCCACTGCTGCTGTTCCAGAAAATGCTTATTTAAAACAAACAAACAGAGGAGGGCATAATAAGATAACAAGTGACAGCGGACAACTAAACAAAATATTGCCGTGCATTTTGAATAGTACTATACTTTATAGAGGGACCCAGGCGGCGCTGTGGGTTAAACCACCAAGCCTAGGGCTTGCTGATCAGAAGGTCGGCGGTTCGAATCCCTGTGACGGGGTGAGCTCCCGTTGCTTGGTCCCAGCTCCTGCCAACCTAGCAGTTCGAAAGCACGTCAAAATGCAAGTAGATAAATAGGAACCGCTACAGCGGGAAGGTAAACAGCGTTTCCATGTGCTGCTCTGGTTTGCCAGAAGCGGCTTTGTCATGCTGGCCACATGACCTGGAAGCTGTATGCTGGCTCCCTCGGCCAATAATGCGAGATGAGCGCGCAACCCCAGAGTCGGTCAAAACTGGACCTAATGGTCAGGGGTCCCTTTACCTTTTATACTTTATAGGCTCAGGGTTGAGAGAGCAACACCCCCCCCCCCCAGCTAGCCCATACAGTTGTATGGTGGGTAGTTGGATGTTGTGTGAGTGTGAAGCCCTCCATTTTCATGCTTCAACACAACAAATCCCAGAGCTGTGTGGTATAAGTACAGAAGAGTTCAGCAAAAGGGGGTGGGGCGGAGTTGGGGATATGTGCTTGAGGGCCTCTGTTGCCTGATCCCATTTTCAGTCCTCTATTCCAGCTTCTTCTCATTCTTTTCATTACAGTAACCTACTTTGTTGCTAATGAGCAGACATAGCTCTTGCTGGGCTTTCTGGGGGAGAGATATTTTGTAAAGTAACCATAGCTGCCAAGTTTTCCCTTTTCTCGCGAGGAAGCCTATTCAGCATAAGGGAAAATCCCTTTTAAAAAGGGATAACTTGGCAGCTATGAAAGTAACAAAGACACGGACACCCAACAGACCTGTGTGTGCTTAGTGCCTCCAGGAGGCCCAGAATGGACATGTGAATAATCCATGTAGTATTTCTCCAAAACCAGCATTTATAAGGACCAGCCAAAATACCGCAAACTAATGAGCAAAGTTTTAATTCTAGTTCTTCATCTGGTTAGGTGGTATCCAAATGGGAGGTAGGGGCAAGGGAAACAAGATTTAAAAGTACAAAAAAATAGACTGAATGTTTTAATCATGTGATCAGCATTTCATTTCTATTCCAAGATCAAAATTACAGGTGGAATTAGTTTCTTTTAGGTGCTGCAGGTATCGGGTTACACCTGGGTTTCAGAATAAAGAAACATTGGCTGACACACACACATCCTTTTTTTAAAAAAAGAACATAAAACCTATTCCTGAGATCTCTGTCAATATATTTTCTGCATACCCGAGAGTCCTACTGGTCATCAAAGCAAAACACTTAACTGGCTCTATATTCAAGCAATTTTTTTCTTAATCACAACATGTTTTACAGGTGGATTTGCAGTTCCCCAGTATTATTATTTTTTAAAGAAATTGAATCACCAAGAGAATTTGCAAGGTAATAAAACATTTGGTACTTCATCAACTACAGCACAAATGCAATTAATTTTCTCTTGATACCCATAGCTACACAGGCATTGTAACATTTTTTGAAATGTTACTACTTTAATTACTAATTAGCTTCAAGCTGTTGGTCCAGCTACTTTGGCCAAACTGACTTTTATGTGCTTGTTTCCAAGTCTAGAGAACAGTATGTAGATGTTTTAAAAATAAAAGAATTAGGATAATGCTATCTTTATTTTACCATTCAGAGTGGGTAATATATTAACTCCCAATGATTATTAAAAACATTTATCTACTTTCTGAGAATAACTGTTCTCCAGAGTGGTGCCTTATTAATCTAATAAATCACTCCAGATGGCCAATCAAAATGCATCGTTCTGTGCACACAGGATGTGTGTTTTTAGTGTGAGTACTTCAGGTTTTTCTTTTTTTAAGTAGAAGTTTAAGAATATTTGGAGTGCTCTGAATTTACTTGTTGAATGGAGAACTACAACACAATTCTAGAGAGAGATTTGTCCAGCAATAACTATTTACTACCATAGATATGAGTCACATTCCAGCAAGAATTTTCCTTCCACAAGCTCCACTGGAAATAGATGTCCCATTTCTTTCATCAGGGTTTACAGGAATATATATATACAAAAGGGTTTTAGGTAGTAAGAGAATTTTCTCTTACTACCCGAAATATAGCGTGTTCATTTTTATCTCATATTCCCTATCACCACTAATATTGAAGGGTTATATATAGCCTTTCCCCCAGAACAGAATTTTGCTGAGATGTTTGAAACAAAACAGGTGGATTGATATCTCACAAATCATACTCATAGGGCTGTCCCATCATTTGACTTGTTTTATTGGAAATAGAATTTGGTCTGCAGTCTGCTCCTATGCATGTGTACTCAAAAGTGTGCCCCATCTGTTCTGTGGGGCTTACTCCCAGGTAAGTGTACTTAGGATTGCCACCATAGAAACCTGCAGCCAACATTGTGGCTGATCTTAAATACCCATGTACACAAATAGACCAAATCAAAGGCAAATCTGCTCCTCACACTGTCTCTGCCCATCTTTCCCTCCCCTGCACAAACCTCACCCTCAACCACCTCCTTTCTTTACCCTTCCACCACCCTCCCACCACCATCCCCACAGTTTCTCATGAGTCCACCCGCTCTCCTGTCCATCTCTCTTCTTCTCCCTTCTCTCCTACCACACAATTGCTCATCCCCACTTGCTTGCTTTCTCTCTCACACACACAAAGGCAGGTCTTGTTCATGACAAGACCTCACGAGCAATATAAGCATACCAGCGCAAAGGTTTGGCTCTTAATTCAGGAAACATTAGAAAATGCTTACCCAATTTTGGAAGGTGTATTGTGTATTTTTACACAATACTGGTGAACTCCATGAATCCAAACACTACCTGGTCACAGTTACAGACTGGCATTCAAAAATGAAATGTTATGGGCAACAATAGTGCATAACTCTTTCACCATCCATTGCTCCCCGCCCCATAACTCTTCCCTCCCCCAAACTGCTTTTCTCCTAGGAGGAGTACTAGACCTGTGTTTCCAGTGGAAAAACCTGTGATTCGTTATAGAATCATAGAACTGTAGAGTTGGAAGGGACCCCGAGGGTCATCTAGTCCAGGAATCTCAACTAGATCATACATGACATTTGGCCATTCAACTTCTGCTTAAAAACCTCTAGAATCCATTATTAAAGATCGCATCCAAGGGATGTGCAATATACCTTTATGCTTGCTTCTTTCTCTACCTACCACCATCTTTTGCGTTTTGCTCATGTTGCATAAAAAGTCGATTTGGGAGCCTGCTAACAGAGGTTTCATGGACACTGCACATGCTGTATTCTACAGGGTGTTCTTCACCAAAGATTGTGTGTGTGTGTGTGTGTGTGTGTGTGTGTAGGATATATATATATATATCCTAACGCTACACTGAACAATAATTAATGTCTATGAAACAAAAGCCAGCATTGCATATATCCAAGGAGCAGAATTGGTATATGTCATCAGTTGCAGCTGTGCTGTTCTCCTGATTATTCCATAGTTCATCTAGCTGAGCTTGACATTCTTACAATCTATGTAGTTCTCTAGAGTTATGTGGAATAGTCTCTTTCCTGAAAATGCCGCACGTGGCACATTCAGGAGTAAAGAAACCTGTTTTGTTCCTGCTGCCTTCTGGGAATTTCAGCTGCCTGTATTTAAACACACACACACACACACACACACCATGAAATGTGAACTAAATGTAGGTAAGTGAGAAAGCCTAGAGCAGGCACCCCCAAACTGCGGCCCTCCAGATGTTTTGGCCTACAACTCCCATGATCCCTAGCTAACAGGACCAGTGATCGGGGAAGATGGGAATTGTAGTCCAAAACATCTGGAGAGCCAAAGTTTGGGGATGTCTGGCCTAGAGCCTTATGCCAAGACTCTGCTAGGAAACACATGAAGCAGGCAGGGTGACAGTAGATGCTCTTGTGAGGAATACATGCAAAAGGGGCTGCAAGAACACTTAATTTCTGTAAGGTTTGGTGTGGAAGGGAACATTCTTTCCCTGAGAAATAGGCATTATGCTTCTATGAACTGACTGGTGGCATTATAAATCATTGGCATCAGTCAGTGTTCTATTTATGGAAAAGCAGAACAAGGTTTGTTTCAGAAAAGTGTGTAGTGCTTTAACTGGTAGTGCTTTAACTGGTACTTAACAGCAGTGCTCAGGTAATCATAGATCCGGCCCTACTCCCACCTCAAGAGTTCTGAAAACATTTAAAGTCGGGGAAGTGTAGCATTGGTCTTGCCCCTGTGTCTGACTGCAACTTTTAGGATCTTTTATGTTTAATGCAGGCAACATATGAACAAAAATATACACTCACACCCTAGCCTCAATAGTCACAGGTTGCCACCTCAGCTCCACAGTGGCTCTGGCTCTGTTCAACTGATGGAGGATTTAGCCCCTTAGGAAGCTGTTTCATCACTGTGAAACCAGCAGAGATCTCCCTATAACATTATTTATTGCTGCAAGGAGAAAATCCAACCTCTGTCCTTATTTCCACAACCCCTTGCTGACTGTTTCCATCTTGATACGGATAAAGCGGAGAACAACTTCATTGGCTTTCACATGGCACTGCTCAGTGGGATACTTCTGAATTGTAATTGGTTTCTGTCTGAGTGTAAGCCAAGAGGTGTTAGAAATCTGTAGTGTGTCATGATCCTAATCATGTAACACTATTCCAGACACCCACACACCTCTGGGAGACCCACATAGAAGTGAATAGAACAGAACAGAACAGAAGCTTGTATTTTGTTTACTATAGAAAGACTTTTCTGAAGTCATTAAAAATGACTGCAAGGAGAGAACAAACATAGTGTGAGAATAGGCCTGCTGGATTGAGCCAATGGTTCATCTAGTCTACCATCCTGCATCTGGGAAGCCCACAAGTATGGCATGAGCGCAACAGCCATCCTCCACTGATTGCCCCCCAACAGCAAAAACTGGTTTACTCTTCCTTTACTCCTCTGAAGGTAGAGATCACAGTAGATTTCATTACTAATGGCTGTTAATAGTCCTAACGCTCAATAAATTTGTCTTGTCTTTTTAAAAACCATTTAAGCCATTATGAATTGTGCGGTGTGAAGGTGCTTTCTTTTGTTTATCTTTAATCTTGTGCTTGTCAATTTCATTGGATGACCTCTAATTTGAAGTGTTATGAGAGAGGGAGTAGCATTCATTCCACTTCCTCTACACTATGCGTAATTTTAAAATTCTCCATTCTGCCCCACCTTTGTAACCTAATAACCTAAACTAAAAAAAAAATCAAATGCTCTAGCACAGTGATGGCCAAACTTGGCCCTCCAGATGTTTTGAGACTACAATTCCCATCATCCCTGACCACTAGTCCTGTTAGCTAGGGATGATGGGAGTTGTAGTCCCAAAGCAGCTAGAGGGCCAAGTTTGGTCATCACTCCGTTAGCAAGTTGTTCTTTCTGGGAAAGGAATTAATGATATTGCCAAATCACTGATTTTGGATCACACTCTTAATCCCTTGCTGATAATTGGCTAATCATTGACATAGCTGTCAACTCTCCCGTCCCCCCTGTATTTAAATCCGTTTCCCGCTGTTATCCTGAATTGCAAAATATCCCGTAAATCCCCTGGATTTATAAGAAAACATCTCCTGCTGGCCAGGGAGGCTCCTGAGCTGCGTAAATGTCCCGGCTCCCGGTTGGCTGCTCGCTCACTTGCCAAGTGTTGCCGGAAATTGCCTCTGCGCATGCCCAAGTGCATGCCCATGCACAAAAGCTATTTCTGGTGCCCAGACATGCGGACACGGGCAGTCCGGCACTGGAAGTCGCTTCTGCACATGTCTGGACATGCGCAGAAGCGACTTCCAGTGCCGCGTCGCTGCTGATCCCTTATTTTCCAATCCGGAAGTTGACAGCTACCGTATGCTCATTGAGACATTTGCACATGCACTGATCTCAGGTTGTTCCCATTTGTGTATAGATGGTTTATTCCATTCCCCTCCCGAGTTGCTAGAACATCATGGTTTTAGCAACATCATTCATGAGCAGGACCGGCCTACCCATGAAGCAGGGTGAAGTGACCGTCTCAGGTGGCAGGAGCCATAGGGGCAGCAGATATTCATGGCACTTTGGTGCAGCCAACTTCTGATATAGACAGACTCACTCCATGGGAGCTGTTACACCGGGAAGAAGCATTCCCTAATGATAATCCATACTTACGAAAGCCATGCTAGATGCCAACTGGTAATGTTTCGATTCTGTACATGCCCCTTGTCTTCTTTTCTTGATACAGAGCCCTTTAAGATCTTCCAATTTATTCCTTTGAAATGACATTTTTATCAAAGTATATCTCTCCATTTGAATATACTTAAATGTACATTGCTGTTCATTTCTCATGTTCCATCTAACAAACCTTGGATTGTTGCCAAAGAAAACTACTGGGGAGAGTGAGGGAGAATTATTATTTTTAAAATAATAAAATAAATGCTGTCTAGCTTTGTAATCTTGTTGTGATTTGTTTCCAGAGGATGGGCTGCTGTGAATTTTGTTTGCATGGCAATATGATTTGGCATACTTTTTTTTCTGGACTGATAGGGACTATGTGCCCATGATTCTTAACAATAATCTCGAAGTGTGCCCTTTCAGTCTTTATTGATATGTCTTTCTTTCTGTTGTGAACTGGGAGGTTCTGATTCTGATAACCAATCTAAAAGAAATGTTCTTCCTTGGATCCCTATTGGTCTAGAACAAATTGAACGGCTACTATGCCTGTTTTCTCAGTGGTAACCAATGCCTGGTCTCTCAGGCTACAGTACCAACTGATTAGCAGCACTGTTTTATATCAGTAGAATTTTCATCATGGCATGAATAATAATTTCAAAGGAGGTCATCATGAAAGCAAAACACCTGAGCTGAGTGAGTGCTTGTGTTTGAAAACTGCAGGCCTGGCTACGAAAATCCAAAGCACACCTTTCTCTGCACAGAAAGCCAATTCACATTTGACATTTAATATGTATGTTTTCATGCCGTTACACATCTGCCTAATTGTTTTCAGCAGCCATTCCCAAAATGTGAGCAGCATCAACTTCTTGCAATTGAGTGTGCTTGCTTCCTTAAATAACGGGGCAGAATCTTTACGATCCCCTAGCTGCTCAGGCCCTCGACAGGAAGAAGTACAGGATCTTCACATGTTGTCTCCAATTTTGAATTATACCTTCTGTGTTTACACTTCCCTGCCAGATACTTTATGGAGCCTTTTATTCATAAGGAATTATGCAGAAGTTGCACTCCTTCCATCTAAACAGAAGAAAGCCTTGGAGACAAGTGTAAAAATGGTCCTGTACTAGGGATGAGCTTGCGGGTTCGTAACAGCAGCCACAAGATTCAAATATATCTGCTGTGACAAGCCATTTATATGAGCTTCATAAATTTACGTTGCTGTTTAAGAAAATGGGATATTCATTTGCTTTCTGTGAGAACTTGTAGCCTGAATGAGACAAGACAAAAACAAATAGACCTTTTCAAAAGAGTAAGTAAAGAATAGGTTTTGGAATATTTGTCAAGTAATGGATACGGTTTATCAGCCATAGGCTTAAAATGTGCATTTTAAAATAAATGTCCCGAGTGAGAGGATTTCAGTGCCAATATCATTTTTGCAATTGATCTATGTATACATCTGCATTCAAGCAGTGCATTCCAGTTGAATTCCCTGTATTTTGTCAATGAAAAATGATCTGCATTAGATTTCTTGAAAATATTGCCTGTGTCAACATTTTATCATATTTATTTTAATTGGTTAAAAGAAACAACTGAGGCTTTGATCACTTGACAGCCCTGGGGCCCAATGGTGGATGATGTTCAGTTCAGAAGGTAATGAAGTGTATCAGAACAGAAAAATCTCATCTGCCCCTTGCTGGTTTTGGTCAGATTGCATGGGCTGAAGGCATTTGGAATCGCAATAAGCCTTTATTTGCCATTCTCCTGTTGTATTCATCATCATCATTATTATTATTATTATTATTATTATTATTATTATTATTTATTGGCAGATTCCAGAAGAACATGATTTGGAGAGCCAGGTCCGCAAAGAAAGGGAGTGGCGGTTTCTGCGCAATGGCAGAGTCCGAAAGCAAGCACAGAAAATCATCCAAAAAGGTGATCAACTTTTTCTCCCTTACCCACCCCACTTTATACATCTCCTGGCACCAAGGAGAATGCTTATCCACTCTTTACATGAGGCCATGAACAAGAACACTGTTCATAAACCATTTGTTTGGCCAGTGTTGACCTCTTTAGCGTGAGCTTCTGCTCAAAAACTTCAACTTGTTTTGTTGTAATGGGGCTGTTTGCTTTTGAGAGCTAGACAGCCTTTTTCTCCTTGGGTAAAGCACATGGGACTATGCATGTGGAGTCAGCAGGCTGCTACTTACAAGAGTCTGGGAGACGCTGTGCTCCGGTATTGCCAATATGATTTGTGGTTGTCCTACTGTTTCCTAACCCAGGAATTTAGGAGCTACACAAGGATCACTGCCATGGAATATCTGAATGAACAAGGCTGTTCTCTGCTCCTGACTGTTTCCTGACTAACCCAGGAGTTTCAGTGTGCCCCAGTTATATTGTTTTCCTGGGGTGGCAGGTTCTTTCCCTACAAATTGTAGCCCCTTCTTCCTATCCTCATGTGCCTGTGTTTTAAACAGGTATTTTAGTCCTTGCCTAAGTCAGCTTTTCACTACATTCATGCCACTTTGCATCACCGAGGTCTGGTTTTTAATGTGTGCTGAGAGAGAGCGACAGACAGACACAGAGGGAGAAGACTAATGTGTCTCTCTCAGCAGCAGGACACTTGCCCTCCAACCCCATCTCCTCTTGCGTCCTGTGTACATGCTCCTTTTTGCACGTATGTTGCGTGGGTGCATTAGTTTAATAGTGGTTAGAATTAATTAGCTAATTCTCCTTAACCCAGGAAATGTGCATGTTGTAGCTGAGCTATTCCCCACTGAAGTTCAAAGCATGTGCATATTTTGATTGTGTGTGCGTGCTCAGTAATCATTATCCCCATATTAAGATCTGTGCATAAACGTAAGTTACTAGCTAAATCTGCCCATGTAATTCTATTGCTGCTGTCTAAAGGTGGGATTCCGGGGGTGGGGGGTGCGTATGTGAAACATGTGCCTACTGAGGAAGCTTGCTAACAACACTGAAGGCTAGTAGCAGAGCTTTTGGACAGTCATGCTGATAAAAAAATGGCATGCCCCACCGAAAGCAAAATATTCGAGATAAAATGAATTGCTCAAAGACGTTGAACATATGCTGCTGAACATAGCCAGGCTTTTCTTCCATCCGGTAGAGTTTAGATGGATGCAGCAGCTTGTTTACAAGAGATGGTGTTGCAGGCGAAATGCCAGCATTTTCACCTTCTCCAAAGAGCAGAGTCAGAGTTTGATAGGTGTCTAATACTTCTGGGGTTTTCAGCAAATTAGCTTGTGATCTGCAAGAGTCTGCTGTATCCCCTTCACATTCACAAGGCACCTAAAGGGTTTCAGTATCCTTTGGTTTTATGGGGCCCCATAAATGATTGTTTATTCATATCCTGTCATGTTTCTGCAATGCTTTTTTATGTGTGGCCTCTTTTACACTTACAGCTTCTTTCCCTTCATATGCATTGGACTCATGTTTCATCAGCATATATATTCAGTGCTGTACTGAAAGCGCATCTTGCTTATTTATAACTCTTTATTCATTTACGAGGCAGAAGTCAGGCTGTGGGCTTTATTGTTTAATGACAGAGGGTATTTGAATTCCCTGTATCTTGCTGGAGTGGCCCCTTAATTTTGCATAGCTGTGGTTAGAATTGACATTTCTACTCCTTCTGCAGCTTGGTTGGCCAGTGAGTAAGAGCAAATTTGTGCTGTTCACCTCTACTGCCATTTTCAGCGTGACTCAAGATTGCTCTCACCAGGGATGAGAAAATTTGGGGGGACTTTCCGTCTACAGATGTCAGCTGGGGAAAGATTAGTGTGAAATATTAATCTGTTGAGAGAGATGGTCTGTCTCTCACATATAGCTCAGTCCTTTGAGACCTAGCAGGCTTGAGTCAGCAGAGAAGAGAGCCTTACATTTTTATTTTAAAGGAACTGTGCAAACAGTTAAGGATGCCAGTTTCAGAGTTTTATTTTGCATACTCTTAGCAGTGGTGGAAACACGGGGGGATTTTTTTTTTGATGCTGTCCCTTTTGGAAATCTGCCTCCACTTACCTGCAAAAAACATTTTGTCACAAGAATATGGTCAGATTTGCTTTACGCTGGAACTCCAGAAAATGATATTCTTGTGTGAACTTGCCATTAATATCTGGGGGCTTTGAGCCCTATTTAACTATGAAACTTCGGCTCTTATGTACTGCACATTATATTGTAAAGGTATCTCTTTTTTCACCTGCCCATTCAGCCTTTATTGGCATAGTGCAATAAGTATTTAATGAGGCACAAACATTTTGCCTGCTTATTCCAATCTGTTCTCATCTTAACCTCCTCAGAGCACTGCTATCAAAATCTGAAAAGATTTGTGAGATCTCCAATTTGTCAGGAATGCAATGCAATGTCAGGAGAGGATATCAAAGAGTGAAGACAACTTGGCGATCTTTCCCTGTGCTCTCACACAGAAAATAGACATGTAATGCTGGAGGGAATCAAGTACAACAGTTGGGCACTTGCTGAGTGATATTTTCATTTTCTGTGTGGACCGAGGACAAATAAAGATAGCCTGGACAGAAACAGGTTGGATTCCCTCATGTAATTTGAGGAGACCAGGCATAGCATATTTCAAGAACCTCCTTTGTAGAATACTAAATTATTTACATTCAATGTAGTCTTGAGCATCAGAATTTATTTTTTATGATTATGAATATTTATTACATTTCTACCCCGCTCTTCCAAAGGAACCCAGAGCAAAAAAAACAAAACAAAACGCCACACCCAAGTGCGAAAACAATATAATAAAATAAAACATATTTATAAGCAATTAAAAATATTTTAGAACATAAAACAATCACATATCCTCACAGCTTAATAATTTCAAAGTTGCCATGAACAGTCTTTCAGCAATCAGGTACTGAAAGTTATTAATGAGGGAGGGAGATGCTGCTTCCGAGGGAGGGCATTCCACAAAGAGAAAACTACTAGCAGGGAAAGAATGAGTTAATGCTAATCAGGCCGCATATATTGGCAGTCCCACTGATAGGACCTCCCCTGGCAGTCTTAGGGCTCAGGGTGGTTGGCATTGTGAGAGGTCCTTATACCATTATTTGTGTTGTTTTTCTCTTCCTTTTCCTCCCTAGGTATTTCACGACTAGATGATCAAATCTTCCTGAACAGGAACCCTGGCATGCCATCAGTGGTCAAGTTTCACCCATTTACCCCATGTATAGCGGTGGCCGACAAGGACAGCATCTGGTAAGGCACTGGCATTTTAAACACCCTTGAGCTGGTGCCCTGTTCTTGCTGCTAAGCAAAAGCCTCATACATGCAGTCGTCTTGTTGTGCCTGGATTTGTAACAGACCCTGCTAATAGAATTTCAGCCTTATTACTTTCTCTGCGGAAGCCGGAGGTGTAATGAAGAGACATTAATCAAAAGTTAAATACTCTAAGGGTGGGGGTGGGGGGGCTGGAGGAATACATTGGATTTGGAGCCAGTGTATAGAATAATATATCTTTTTATCCTGGGAACGTAAATCCACTTGGAACCTGAATCCAACTTACCTGTTTGTTTTTCCTCCTGCCCTTCCCAGTTTTTGGGATTGGGAAAAGGGAGAAAAGCTGGACTATTTTCACAATGGGAACCCACGCTACACAAGGATCACTGCCATGGAATATCTGAATGGACAAGACTGTTCTCTGCTCCTGACTGCTACAGGTGGGTATGGCCTCATTATATATACATATATATACATACATACATACATACATACATACATATATATATATATATATATAGAGAGAGAGAGAGAGAGAGAGAGAGAGAGAGAGAGAGAGAGAGAGAGAGAGAGAGAGAGAGATGGGCTAAGAAAGTGTTTTCTGCCCTGTCTATGGACCTTGTCTTGCATTTCAGTCCCACAGAGGTGTATTGTTATACATGCTTCCTTAGTTTATTCATCTGTTTTAGTAAAGGGACCCAGCTTTTAATAAAGTTTGTATTTTTCTGAACCAAAAGTAAAAACTTCTGTAGCCTTTTATTTTGCACTGTCTTCAGTGCATCCTGCCAACAAACTTACTGAGTCACCCACAAAACTCTTCAAGCATCTCTGTTTGAGACTCTTCCTGTGAGCTGTCTCTCACTGTGTCTGTTGCCCTCACCTTCATTTCATCCCAAGTTCAGAAAATGCTTTGGGAATCAGGACAGTCTAGCACTAGCCTGTTCCTCCATACCAGTTTTTCTCATCCTGATGTCAGGAATCCTAACCATCAGTTTTAACCCCTGTGCACTTTCCTTGGCCGTCACAACTCCAGAGTAATCCTCTGCTCCATAGGACTTTAGGCCGAGTTAACAGATAAAGTAAGCTTCTCCAGAGACAATTATTCTTGCAGGGAGTGTCTTCAGGAATGTTGTGCTATGTGACAATCCCTTCCAAAAGCAGCATTATTTTGTGCAGTCTATTGCCCAGCATATCTTTCCTAAGCATATCATTGTTGTGGAGCAAAGTGCTAGTGAACATCACTAATATTGAGTGCATAAGCTCCAGGATCCCATGAACTGCAGTGGAAATCATATGTGTATGCATATGCAAATGAAAAACTGCATCCATTCAGGGAAACATCCACCTCAGCAAAGTGTGGCCTGATTCGCTCTCCCAAACCCCCCAATAAACAATACAGTCATACCTCGGTTTAAGTACCCTTCGGTTTGAGTACTTTCAGTTTAAGTACTCCGCGGACCCGTCTGGAACAGATTAATCCACTTCCCATTACTTTCAATGGGAAAGTTCGCTTCAGGTTAAGTACAGATGTCCGGAACTAATTGTGTACTTAAACCGAGGTACCACTGTACATTTGAGGGTTTGGTATGTGAAATTCATTTGGAAATTATTGTGCATACTAGAATTATTTTCAGTTTTAGCCTTCTTGCTTTGAGTCTATAGCCGAGGTAATCACAAAATCTTTATAGATAATAATCTGCATTTATTCCAGCCCTATCTAAGTTTATGATACAGTTAATGAATAAAGCCTTGTCCATAACAAGCAGGAAGAAGCTAAACTTCTGAGTCTATTTGCATTAACCATGTCTGAATACTGCTGCTATCACCAATTTAGAGAGACAGAGACCCTTAAAAAACACAAAAAGCATCAAACAGCACTTCAGACAAATTTGCTTGGAAGGATACAGTTAATCCCATTTATTTATTACAGTGACTACTGAAACACACATATTAAGGCAAAATGTTTTGGCTTCTGCTTTCTGTGGCTCCCTTTGAGTCTTGTGTCAGTCAAAGGGTGCTGTAGTCGTATTACCACCTTGACTATAGCACCCTTGATTTACCTTAGGTATATGAGAGCTGGTGAAGAAGGTGGAAGCTGAAATGTTTTGCTATAATACCTCCATTTCAGTTGTCCCTCTACAGGTAGATATGGGGATGGTGAGGAGTGAGCACTGTACTATTTTTAGATTAGAGCATCTTCAATGTTCCTGTCTAGTCTCAAGCATATAAACTAATAAAGCATGTGCTGCTATATTCTGTAGCAGCAGCAGTGCTGTTTTCCCTGTTTCCTTAAACAGCTGGATTTTTTTATTGCTGAAGTGTTTGACTTAATAAGGAAAATTGGGCCAACGGACTGTGATACAGCTAAAGCATTATTCCCATAAACAGTGGGGGGAAATGTTTGCTGAATGACAAGAAGGAGCAACAAATAAGATGAAGGTTTGGAAAAAAATAAGGTGCTGCAAGCAGACTGGTCTTAAAGATTTCCATTCCAGGCTAGAATCATTCATAAGATCCTTGCTCATTGTCAGGGGGAAAACACACTAAAAGAACACTTCGAGGAAAAGAATAAAATAGAAAGCCAACAGAATTGCATGTTCTCCAGTTTTGTCATAATGTGTGCCTCTAATTTAAAATCAAAAAGAGCTTCCTGTATGGTACCTATATGTTTTGCCCATAGGGCAAATAATGGTTTGGGAGAATATTTCTTAGGAAAGTGTTGCATGGATAAAACTTTAACCTACCTTAATGCTGCAACGCAACCTAGATCAGATCCTTTCCCTTGCCTTTAGTGGCTGCTGTTACACCAATGGGAGATCCAGTCCCCATCTCTTCTTGTAATATAACCCTCAGTGGGTGTTTCCACATAGCAGTTTATTGGAAAATCTCTGTTGCTCCTGCAGGGAACATATAGTCTCATCCTCATCAAAATGCAACCCCATATTATTTTCCCCCATTTAATCCAAATTGATTCTCCCCCCTCCTTTTTTCACCCTATCAGAATTTCCACAGAACGGGTAAATCCAGATTAAATGTGGGGTGGCATTTTGATGAGAGCAATTTTGTGCATGGACAGCATAGAGCACACAGTTAGATGCTATTTGCACCCAGTGATCGTCTAATTCAAAATCAAAATTGGGATAATACTAGGACCGCAGGAAGCAAAATTTCTTCCAAAATGGTTGACTTAATTACCAGTGAGGCCGTCTGGAAATACATAATCTGTATTGCTGTCAAGCTAGGTTGCTGCCTGTGACTCTGAATGTGGCAGAGGATAGTGGAGCTTGGCATATTACTCCCTTACTTAAGAGGCAAACGGACTCAACAATATGATTAGAAAGTGTCAGATCAAGCTTTCCATAGTAACAATTGATCTCTCCATAAGCATACCTGTTTCCTGTTTGGAGAACCATGGTTTAGTGGAATCTGTCTGAAGCGGCATGATTTTTCTGCTGGAGCCAAATCAGTAATGGTGATTAACTTACGGTACTGGGTAAGCCCAGCTTACCCTTCTGTGCTGAATTGCCTTATAATTTTCTTTCTGTCATTCCTTCAAGATGATGGTGCTATAAGGGTGTGGAAAAACTTTGCTGACCTGGAGAAGAATCCAGAGATGGTAACGGCCTGGCAGGGCTTGTCAGACATGCTGCCAACCACACGCGGTAGGTATGACCTAGCATTCTATCTGGATTTGGAGGGGCAAAAGTAGTTTGCCATCATTTGGAACAGGGTTAAGTAACATGGAGTGCACTTCACAGTAGTACCTTGTTATCAATGTTTGGTCTTTATGGAGCTGATGAGAAATTTCTGCCCTGTGATACTTTAGAAACAAATAATAAATGTAAGATTAAACAGAGATGCCAGATGGGGAATAGATGCCATCTTTTTCATAGTGCTGAACAGAGGAGTGCAGGTGAGTTCTCTTCCTGGACTGTGCTGGAGTTTCATCACTAGAGGTCAGATCTAACTTTTTTTGCTTCTAGATAGAGAATTGTTGTGTAAGGCTTTTCTAAGCACTGCCCTTCCTTGGACTCATTATTGCAGCTGGTTTTCTCCTCTCACTTTGGGGTTTTACCCCCCAAAACTCACCTCTTGCCACTATCCTATTTTTTTGTTTGCTTGTTCCCTTTTGCCCCAGCTCTGCATGCTTCCCATATTACCTTGCTGAGCCTGCCTTGACTTGGGCACACTGCTTGCAGTATTTCCTGCTGTTCGTTGTGTAGGGGGGGGGGGATGGAAGGTCAAGTGAAATGTCACATTTACAAGATGGTAGTGCAAGTAGATTTGAGTGTCCCAAACATGTTGAGAATCCACGCAGGGTTAGGTGTCAACAAGAAACCCATCACTTAACAAGCCCGGCTGAGAGACTGAGGTGCAGGGTTAGGTGACCAAAAATAACCCACTATGCCGGATGTGATAATGAAGGATACTTGCTCTGCTTCCAAGACACGAGGAGTCATTAATGCTCTGACAGTTCTCATTTCCGAACCTGTGCATCTCAGCACTGAAGCCTGACAACCACTTATTTGAAAACTTCCTGTTGCTAAACCAGCACTTTGCAATCCCTTTAAAATATTTGTGCTGGCATAGCCAGTAAGTGATAGTGGTTTGACACGTCAAAATAAAAATCTCTGCCCTTTGAACATAAAGGGTTTTACATTTCAGTAGCGCTGCCTACATGTTTTCCTTTAATGTCCTCTTCCTCCCTCACATTGCCCTGCTTTTCCTGTATAATGTGCCTTCTAGCTATTCATTGGAATTCACAGACGATGCCTCACTCAGATCTTAAAACTTTGACAGACCTTCCTCTGGTTCTTTCCATGAAAAGAATATTATGGTGATTCTGTTCCTCTTCCTTTTGGGCCAGGTAGCCTGAAATTTGAGGTGCAGCTGCTGCACACCCAAGCTTCTGTAGCGCACCATTACATGTGCACATAAACTATGGGAAGTTAGATGTCTGCTATAAACATTGCTGTGAGTGAAATCCTGCCATTTACAGGAATATTGTCAATAAGAGCAATGCGGAAGCAGCTAAAAGATGCTTATCTTGCAATTCTTGAACTCCCTCTGCTGCTTTGAGTGGAGAGTAGAGTACCAAAGTCAAATCTTGTTGATCTCTCCAGGTCTTGTCTTCATAGTCCGTTTACCAAGCTTTAAAGCTTACTTGATGTTCATTAAACACACATCTCGCCCTAAAGTATCTTGAAAGCACATATTTGAGAATCAGCATAGCCAGTGCTGGACTACCCATTAGGTAGACTTAATACATGCTGCTTAGGGCACCTGCAAAGTAGGCACACAAAAAATATGAGGGTGGTTTATATATATATATTTATATTTCAAAACAAGCACTGAATTAGTCATCATAGGAGAAATTAGAACTTTGTTAGACTTCCTTAAGCTCCACTACACGCTCTTCTCCCATTTTTCTGTTATTTTTATTACTTATCCCCACCTAAACCAATGAATTTATCCAGAATTTGCAATCAGAAAATCTAGAAAGAAATTATCTTAATTTTAGCATACTTGTAAGGTTTGTGTCACACACACACACACACACACACACAGACAGACAGACAGACACTTACATTAGCAAATACTTCAAGTACAAATGCACTAAGCAAAAAGGCTAATTTAAATGGAACATGTATAGAACAGCCAACCCCATCATCCCCAATCAGTGTGGCCAAGGCTTAGGGGTGGTTGGATCTGTAATGCAAAACATGGAGGACACCAGTTTGCAGGAGGCTAATATTAATGATATTGCGTCCAACGTTGGCAATAATAAATGAAAGCTGGCTTTGAATTCCAAATAAAATCCGATAAATCCTGTGTTATATTTCACTTCACAAAAATAGACAAGCAAAGTTCATAACTAAAATTTGAAAATATTCATTTAAGACGCTCATAGTCTGATAGCCAATACATTGCTTCGCTCAACAATCAATAAATTAAACAAGAAATGTAGTTTTCTAACCTGTGTAATTCCTTTAAAGTAGTTGGAGAACTTGTGGCCTTCCTGTTAATGTTGGACTTCAACTCTCATCAGCCCCTGCCAGCATGACCAATGGTTCAGGGATGATGGGAGTTGTAGTGTAGCAATGTTTGCAGGGCCACAGGTTCCCTAATCCTGCTTTAAAAGGTTTAAGATAAGGCGAGAACCTGCTATCACATGGACACAACTTGATACGTATTGCTGTACTCTGATATCCTCAGTTCTGGTGTTAACAGCCTATAAGCCCTTTGTTATAAATTCTGAATGAGAGTGACCGTTTTTGGCTTAAAATATAGCCTAATCTGTTTAGCTATCATTTCTTATCTTAAAATAATTCATTTTTATTGTTTTGAGTCACTACAAAAAGAAAAGTCTGAGGCTGAAGAGAAGTGGCATTTCATTGATTCAGTTCAATAAAATGTGTACAAGCAAATGTTGCCTTAACCCTAGGACTCCTGCATAGAGGCTGGTGTGTGCAGTCAAATCCAATTGTATCCTTGGCTCTTCCTTTGAAGTCTCTGCCGCTGCTGTTGTCTGTGGCTGCAGTTCAAAAGAGGAGAAGACAAGAAAAACCTGCCCATATGACAAATCCTTTTAAACAACGTTCAGGCATCATAAAAAAATAAAACTTGTAAGAGTTATGAGAGCAGAGCAAACCAACATGTTGACATAAAAAATATACCCATGAAGCATTGATTTGCAGATACAGCCTAGTCTGGGTAATGGGCAATGGTTTGTTTTTTGATAGTAAAGATCAGCTGTTCCTGATCCTTTTCACACTTTTCTATAGCATGAGCAAATGATTCCTGCAGAGAAGAGCTGCACAGGTCCCTTGTGACTGTTGTTTCTGATTTCCACTATGGCTTGAATTTTCTCCCAGTAATTTCCTCACTGTTTCAGTGAATAAGAAACAGCACTAAGGGAGAGTGATTGTGCTTCCTTTACAGATCTATTAAATTTCACTTTCATTCCTTGATTTTGTTACTACCTATGCATATTGCTGAGGGAATGAGAGGGTTAGTTAAATTCACTCTGTGCAAAGGTGCAGGGTGAATTAAATGTGAGTCCTCTGTAGAAATGAGATTATTGTTAGAAGTGTTGGCCTTTGCTGTGGAGACTGCTGGTACAGTTTGTAATCTGACTCCTGTTTCTCTGAGACCATTGTGCTTGTGGCCTCAATTTTCTGTATGGTGCTTCTTCCTCCTTCCTCTTTTTACATGGCCAGTGGAACGATACCTGAATTTTAGCATCCTCTGCTGTTGGTAGTTTTTCCTCCATCTTTCTCCTCCATCTCCTAATCCTCAATTGGTGATGTAATCATCTTGATGAAAAATGGGTCACTGACCTCACAAGGGGATTGAATGAACAGCAGGAGCAGAGGACACACTTAAAGGAGTGGGTGGACCTGACCTCTTTGTGCAAGCTTTATCATTTGTGAAGAACAGGCTGGAGTGGATTAAGAGGGATGGAAGGAAAGGAATCTTATAAAAGTGTATGTAATTCTCTAGCAAAACATTCATGTGCCTATATATAGGAAACACAAAGGCTTCAGCTCTGTACTGACTAGGTACTGCAACAGCAAACAGGCTTTTTTTCTTAGCATTGGTTATGCCCTTTCCTGGCTTAAATCTACCAAATACATTCATTGTCCATCTAAAAGTTAAAGGATTAGGTCTAAGAAAGACAGGAGCAAATTTCACATTATGCAAAGTCGTAATATTTTGGATCATGTGAAGATTAGAACAGCTGTGTGAGCATTAGAGAATCAGGCAGTGGGTGGAGGGAACCACAGAATCTATGCACATTATGAGTCAGCTCCAGGTCGGTGCTGAATTGGTGTTGATATAATGACCATTTTAATGAAAGCACCCAGGCACCACCAGAAATAGTGCAGGCACAGTTCATATTGTACCACTCTGAAGGAGGTGGGGAGAAGTTGCTGAAATTAACATCGGAATAAATTCAGCACTTGGCTGTTTTGGCCAAGCAGGTCTGTCATTCTGACTTGGTCTGTTCCTCATAACAAGAGATGGACCGGTACTAAGCAAGCCCTTTATTCTCCAGGTTTTCTTTGTGTGTGTGTGTGTGCAGTGGTTCTCTTTTAGATGGTTTTGTTTGCAGTTAAACCAGTGAGAAGGGTGACATGGGGAAATGTGAAAGATATAAAACCAGGGCAAGCCTTGTGCAAGTTAGTGCTTCAGTAGGTTACAGTCTCAAGGTGATTCCTGAGAGGATGCTACTCCCATATGTGTCCGTTTTGTGGTTTCAGATACTATTTCAAAAGGTGTTGGTTTGTGTGGATTGCATGTGAGGTTTCACATGGAATAGACAGAGTGACTTTTTTTCTTTTCTTTTTTACAAAGAGGGTGTTTAAGATGAGTGGTTTAACAGAAAGCATAATGCAGGCTCCTAGGTCCGTCTGTAAAGTGGTAGGGGAAGGACATGGCAGTTCCCATCAGCGTAACCACATCCTGTGTATTACCAGTTAGAATTAGGAGAGAAAGGAAGAGCAACAGCATAAGGAACATCTTTCCCTGAGGTCAGATATAGGCAGTCCATCTAGCCAAGGAGGAAAAAAGGTGGCATATAAGTATAAATAAATAAAGTACTCTGGCTGGTGCTCTCAGACTACCCTACAGAACAAGTGATGCCTTACAATGGAGAGAATGGGCTGTCACCTCCAACTGGTGCATCTCTGACCTCTTTGCTCGCATCCATCTCCACTGCTTTACTCCTCCCAGTTTTGGGGCTTGTTTTAAAGGTGAGCCCATGGTGTTTGAGAGTGGCCTTTGCAAGTCCTGCCCTGGAAAAGGTCAAGCAGGTTCTTTTTCTTGAGTTCCGTGGGCAAACCAAGGGCAGCCAGGCTCGGCATGTGCCTAAGCTGCCTTGTCCTTAACAACTGTGCTGCTGCCACCACCCTGCAGCTCCTCTCATTATCCAGCCTTCTTCCTGATGACTTCAAATGAATCCCCTTGTACTGCTAATTTCCCCCACTTAAACAGTTGTTTGAGCAGAGTCCTCTGTAAATTGTCCTTCCTCTCTGAATGAGTGCTCATTAGCAAATCATTGAAGTGTGCTTTGTTGCTGCCTACTGCATTGCTTCACAGCTGAGTTGGTGGCTCAGAGTGAGGCCTGAGCAGCACATCCTTTGGCTGTTTGGATTCACCTCTCCCCTCACAGGGTGTTGGGTTTCTTTGTGGGTTTTGTTTTGGTGAAGGGAAGGGTCATTTGGAGCGCAGCTTTCATTTCTCACTCCTCCACTGACAGTGAGGTGCCTTTCATTCTAGGTACTGTAGAGCATAGCAGGGCCCTTCTGAGCGGGATTTGAGCACATGAGCAAAAGAAGACCGGTCTTGCTTTCTCCCTCATGGCTAATGGCTTCCTAGGATGGCTGCTGTGATCAAGCTACGCGTCTTCCTTCCTTCCTTCCTTCCCTGAATGGAGGCCTCTCTGCTGCTACTGCTTCTCTCTAACTGTGTTCTTTTCTGTTCCTTTTGGGTTGCCTTTCCTAATCCTTTTTTTAAGATTTGTTTTGCTTTGGCTGACCAACTTACCCTTAGCATCAACCCCTTAATCCCTGTCTTCTCACAGGTCTGGCCCGAAGGGTTTCAATCTATCTTGACAGAAGTAAACAGGGAGGTGAGTGCTCTCTTTCCTCTTACCTACAATCAGCGTGGGAGGGGTGGTCCTTCTAATCACATGTGTTGTTGTTGTTGTTGTTTTTAAAATGGCATTCCTTCTAACATCTCCTGGGTCCTGTTAATCCTTGGAAGGCATCTTAGCTTCTCCTGGCCTTCCCATTCCTTGCTTTGTATTGCTTGTCTGTACTATGCAGCGTGGGCTTCTACATCTGATATCCGGTCAAGATGGGCCTCGTGTCCATGTGGAAGAAAGGCAAAGGGAGGAGATTCGTGCATTTTCCTTTGCTTTGGGAGCCTGATCACAAAATGTGGAAATTGGAAAGTGTTTTCAAGATATGCAGAGGCAATATTGCTGTGTGATCACTTTAAACAAGGATCGAAGCAGGCCAGCCATGCTCAGGGTACAGCAGCTTCTCGGCCACCACCATTACTCTTATACAGTTCAAGAGATGGTCTGGAATGTTTGAGCATGAATTCGTAAAATGCCTCTGTCTTTGTTGACTGCTACGTTTCTTTGATTTGTAATTATGGGATGCTGAGTGAAAGTAAATAGGAGGTGTGACCTTGTTTCAATCTGGAAAGTTGGTTTCCGCCTTTGGCGATTAATTGTCTGGAAAAGGTTTTGAACATTTCCAACCTACAGTAAAGCATGTATTTAGCTCTTTAGACTGAGACTGGAAAAAAAAAACCCAGTGGAGGGATGGGACTTGAAATCCTTCTCTGTTGCTTCAGCTTTTGAGATAGTGACAGATGGCTGGCACAACAGGACATGGTATGTGTGGTATGTGTCAGAAAGCTGATGTAATCTTCTTAGGCGCTCTATGAATTATTAATATTCACTAGTTGATAAGGGCTGGAATGTGTCTGCAGTGATTATCAGAACAAAGTTGGCTTCTCTTAGGTGGGGGGCCTTTAAACTTTCTCTGATTATTGGGAAGCAATGGAGAAGAACGTGCAAATACAATGGATTACTATGAGCATCCCATTTTTTGTAGAAACTTGCTGGCAAGCTGACAAAGCTAAAATTAGGAAGGGTGGAGGCTGAAGGGGTTTCCTTTTGATACGCTGTGCACTAGACCAGCTTATTGCAACCACCATAGAGAATCAATACTGATGATGCTTTGGAAGCAACAATCTGTCAGCAGCACACAGATAGATAGCTCCGCTTCAGAGCTAGCCTGGCACACCTGTTGAGGTCTTTGAGAGCACATTTCTTTCTGTGAGGAGTTGGAGAGTTTCAGAGTGGCAAAATGACTGCAAAAAGTACAGAAATATTTGCTCCAGATTATAAAGAGCAAAGGCACTGCCATCCCATCTGATAAATGTGACTAAACTTGTCTCTGATTCGTAATTCTTTGTCAAATGCAACAAAAAAGTGAGAAAAGTTCCATTTGGGGATATGAGATTGCCAACCAATAGTATCTACTACAATAGCATAAGCATGTGGTCCAGCCTCATTTCTCCTCACTTGCTGGATGATGGCTATAGGCAATGCAGGGCTGTCTGTAAATGGGTTTGCTTTTTGTTGTGTACTGATATTTGAAGGAGTTTAGCAAACGTGGTAAATGTGTCCTGGACAGAGGTTGGGTCCTCTTAGGCTATCCTCCATCTTGCCTCAGTCTCATAACTAACAGAAAGTGTGCTCCAGACCTCCCATCCCTGCTTCCCACAACCTTAGAAATTTACCAGGGAAATACCACTGCATCAATTGCTTCTAGGAAATTAATGCATTCTAAGGTCCAAACCAGACTTGACCTGGAAGAACTGTGAATAGGATCTTTTGTAGTTTATTTGCTAATTAGCGGTCCCATGGGGCTGCTTTGAAGAGTGGGGAAGTAGTACTCCAGGAGAAAGAGATTTAGAGATTTATCCCATGGTTTTTTCTCCAATGTAATTCTTCTCCTTTCTGCCCACCTCCCACTATTAGCTCAGTGGGAGAGCTGCTGTCCACTTCTGTCTTCTCCACCTCAGTTAGAGCAGACTTTATGTAGGGAGAGGGGAGTTTACTTTAGGGATAGAGTAGGGAAGCTGTGGGTTAGACCACAGAGCCTAGGACTTGCTGATCAGAAGGTCGGCAGTTCAAATCCCCACGACAGGGGTGAGCTCCTGTTGCTCGGTCCCAGCTCCTGCCAACCTAGCAGTTCGAAAGCACATCAAAGTGCAAGTAGATAAATAGGTACCGCTACAGTGGGAAGATAAATGGCGTTTCCGTGTGCTGCTTTGGTTTGCCAGAAGCGGCTTTGTCATGCTGGCCACATGACCTGGAAGCTGTACGCCGGCTCCCTCGGCCAATAACGCAAGATGAGCGCCGCAACCCCAGAGTTGGTCACAACTGGACCCAATGGTCAGGGGTCCCTTTACCTTTAAGGGAAGGAAAGAATTACCGTACAAATCTCCCTGAGCACCACTTCCACACTCTTCAAAGCAGCCCCATGAGGCTGCTAATTAGCAAAACAAAAGCCACAAAATACATTAATAACATATTTCCCTGGTCAAGTCTGAGGGTCTGATTCCCTTCAATCTGACACTTAAAGTAAGCAGTGCTTTAAAATCCAATATATAATTAATTAAATGTTCAAATCAAAGAAGCTCCGGGCAAGGCCTGGGGCTGGATTAGGAGCTTCCCCCAGCCCAGGAGCTCATAAAAGTTCTTGGGTCTTGTACTTTTCTCTCTCTCTTTTTTAAGAGTAAGGGGTGAGAAAGCTGGAGGGGTGAAGTTGCCGGGGGGGGGCAAGGAGAGAAGCAGGGCAGAGAACAGGGATACTACTAAGTAAGGAACACAATAAGGAGTTTTGTTTTTGTAAGGGAGACATTTTGAACTTAAAAGGCAGTGACCTTAGTAACTCTGCTTTGTGGGGCGGAAAACTTCTAGGAGAACTGCATGTCATGCCACGTTTTTGTGCTGTATCAGAACCAGCATCCAAGTGTATTCATTACCCACCATGATATGGATGAGACAGAAGGAGTCTCATGAGGAGGTAATGTGTTATTCTTTTTTAAAAAGGCAGTAGGTGAATCCCAGCATTGATTGGTCTGTGGGATTAACTTATGTTGTGCCTCTGTAGTCAGAGACAGAGCATGATGCCTTGAGAGAGATCAGGTCTTTTATGAAAATAAAGTAATTAGGGAAGCTGCAGCTCTATTTTGAGGCACCTTTCACTTGGTAAATTAAGGCTCCCGGTGTTCTAAAGAGTCTTTTTTTTTGTCACTTGGGTGATGCTTGGCACACGAGTGTCACTTGAAGGGGCATTTTCAGGAATTAATGAATAATGAGGTAATGCAGCCTCCCCACTGTTGCCTGGAAATTAAAACAGGGACATGGCTCATTTATCAGCCCCCCGGGGGGGGGTGTATAGAAGATCAGCTTTCCTTTTCTTGGATATACTATTGTGTTGTGGCTTGTGCACACATTTCTGAACTAATCAAAATGCCAGTTAGACAAAGACTATGATACAGCAATGATTTTGGGAGAGGGGATTGGGGTGGAAACATTATTTAAATAGAATGTATTTGGAATGCAGCTGTTTCTGATGCCAGGGTTCTTTGCTGAAACGTATTCAAGGAACTATTCCACTGAGATGCATCTCTGACTTTGGGGGAATCCTACAAGTAGCAGCTATGGAAAGTTCCAGTGGCTGACATGTTTTAAAATATACCCTTCTATATCACGCAGAACTGCTAGTCCTTGTGCAAAGAAGCCAAGAGGAATTATTTTTAAAATTAGCTTTCTGCCATGTGTCTTGTGCACTCAACTTCATGTAATGCCTTATAGAAATAAGATGGAAGTTCTTTTACATGGTGTACGGCATGCCTTGTCTGTGAGAATATGTCGGCTGTCGTGAACCTTGCCTCTTTGGGAACAAATTGTGGCAGTAGGCTCCATTACAGATTTCCTCATGAGCACATAGCAGCAAGGTCTCTAGTACCTGAGCAGTACCTTGCATCATGAGCCCTGTGGGAATGTCATGGAGGGGGGTGGTTGGATCTGGGGGAGCTTCACAACATCATAATCAGAAACCACAACCAATATTAAAATGCTAACAAATGCAATCAAACATCAGCAGATAGATGTTAAACCAGCTGTAACACAAAACACACTGGGAAGCAAAAAGATGCTGAGTAAAGACCATCAAATCTAGCACCACATGGATGGATAAGGGGAGAAAAACAACTGAAGCATCACTGCTGAGAGAGCCCTATTGCCAGTAGGCACCCTCCTCACCTTCAAAGATAGGGGTATCCAGAGAGAGGCTTCTGACAAAGATCTTAAACAACCCGTTTCAAAGATTGGTTTGTGGTGTGGTGTGGTGTGGTTGGTGTGTGTGTGTGTGTGTGTGTGTGTGTGTGTGTGTGTGTGTGTGTGTGTGTAAAATCAGGAGATATGTAAATATATAAAGACAGTTCACAACCTGGGAGGACATTGCTGAGAAGAGGAAGGATTGGTGTTTGTGCATTTGAGTTGTGCAGCAGAGGAACGTTTAGCATGTAAGGAAGTGAAAGAGCAATAATTTATATAAAGAAATGAAAATGTCTCTAAAATAATACAGCCATGGAAGCAGGGGAGACTCGCTTCTCTCTATTGGTTTTACTAGCCCTCTTCAATCGCTGGCTGTGATGCTTATGCTGCCACACTTCGCACTGTGCTCGCAACTATGGATGCATTTTCTCATGAACAAATACTGCTATTTGAGTGCTGAAAAAATGCAATGTCCTTGCAACAGAGAGCACTGTTTTGCAAACAGGCATTTGGCCTCCTGGAACAAATAAGAAACAACTAATTGCACACAGATTATACTGTTTGCAAGAACATTGTTTGGCATAGCTGTCAAGTTCTCCCTTTTTTAAAGGGAAATTCCCTTATGCTGAATAGGCTTCCTCGCGAGAAAAGGGAAAACTTGATAGCTATGATTGTTTGGAAAGGCTCCAAAAGATCTATCTTCTTGACTCTGTGCCCCACCTCCCCCAATCCCATGGAAAGGTTGGTTTCCTATTTTTAATTAAAATGAAATCAAAGAGTCGTCAACGAGCCTCTGATCTGCAAGACGCAAGGAACTTGAGATGTAAACATGAGTCAATAATGTTATGAAAGTTCCCTCTTTGAAAACCACCAGAAACCTCAGGCCTACTTTAATAAACATTAGTTTGCCCTGAAGTGGGTAATGCACACAAGCTACTTTGCTCATCATCATGTAGCATTTTCTATTAGCATTTCATAGCATTCTATATATTTATGCAATTATGAATGAGTTAGATTTAATGCAAAGGGCGGCTGTCTCCATAGATCTTTTTTTGCTTTTCATGTCTCATGAATGGGTTTAAAAACACATCTTGAACATCTCAGATTCCGCTTGTCTGCTGCAATCCTTTGAGAGTGGAGGGATGCTGTGCCATCCTAGTTCTCAGCACATGGGCACCCTCTGGTGGCAAGAGCTACATAAACCTCCATGTCACTACATGGAGGAGGAGCGTATTCTATATTCTATCAAGGGCCAAAAAGGGTTCCCCTGCTTCCTTATATTGTAAAATGGTTGTTATCACTGACAGCATCGTTTGCCTGGAACTATGTGGGAACAGGCCAGGTCACTTCCTCTTGAGCATAGTTGCGAGGGAAGTTGTCAAGATTTAGTGAACAGAAAGCAGCTGAGAATCCAGAACAAACTACTTACGGAGGAAGGCAGTTCTCATAAAACACAAGTGACTGGGGAATGAGGCAAAAGGCAAATAAGCATATTGAGAAGCAATATTTGTCATTCACTGCTAAAGATTCAGCAGAACCCACATTGCTCAGACAGGGACTGCTTCCATTTTTATAGAGCAGCATAAAGAAGTGAGTCCTTCTCACCCGTGTTTGCAGAGACTTTAATTTTTCATTAGTCTTCAGGAAGAAATCTGTATATCGTCCACTAAAGAGTAGAGTCTTGTTCATTCCACACAGTTAAACCTTTCAAGAGAGCCAACTCCTTTTAAGTGATGTATGATTAACATTCTTTTTGTGCTTCCCTTCCCACAAAGGAGAGAGAATTCCTTTATTAACCCCATTTTACAGTTGTAAGAAGTGAGACTTGGGCAAGAGCAGATGTCTTACTCAAGGTCACTCAGACCAGGAATTTAAATCCTTCCTCCTTTATTTAGCATTCTGTTCACGAGGCAGTTAAATGTTGAACACTTTATTTTGCTTTGCTTCTGGGATGATGTGGGAGCAGAATAGCTCCACGCCTCCATGGAGCCCCGCAAAGAGACATTACAGTAGTTGATCCAAAAAGCTATAAAAGCATCAATCATAGGCAGCTTAGTTCCCCCCCCCCCAGGACATTGTGATTACCCACCGGTCCGTCTAGTCTAAAGTCAGACTCATCTACCTGACAACTTCCTCCAGACACTAAGTAAACAAAGGTGCCATGCCATACAAGCAAGGAGAAAAATCCACATATTGTGTATGTGTGGTCTGCAGATTATGTTGCTGCTGAAGCAGTGTTAATATTCTTGTGCTGAAATGTAAGTATGAATGACTGAGAAACTGGCAGCTTAAGCATCTCTTCCTAGAGTGCTGCCTGCTTAAGATGAAAAGGCATCATCCATCTCAAGACTGCTGGGTTTATCTTGTCATAGGGACCATAAACAGAATGACAAATGCAAAAATGCTTTAGAGGTGCTTATAATCTAAACTGCCGCCTTTTTGCTTGCTCTGAATCTGTAGCACCCCTCCAAGTTGCCAAAGAAGCTGAAGAAACAATAAGTTTGCATGTCCAGATAAAAATAGGCACTGTCCGTTTTGCTGCCATTCTCTCCTTCCCACCCTGCACCCCATTTCTTGCAGTAAGAGCAAACAAAGGGCCCAATGGCACCTCCCAAGTTCCATACTTGCTCAGGTGTTTTGGCAGCCGGGAGTTCCAGCAGGCCACAAGAAACATTAAAGTGGGCCTGGGCAGGGCCACTGGATGAAGGGAATGAAGACAAAGATAATTAGGAAGATGCTTTCAGAGCATATACTTTGATCATCCCCTTTATCAGGGGTGGCCAACTTCCAAGACACTGCAATCTACTCACAGAGATAAAAACTGGCAGTGATCTACCCCCTTTTGGGGGGTTCACGTAAAAGTTGCTGAGCTTCTTTAAGGAAGAGGAAAGCAACGTCGAGTTTTTTTTTTAAGGAAGGAAAGTCCTGTTTTTGGTGGTTCAGGTCATTTTAGGGGTGCAGGGCAAAGATGTTGAGCTTTTTTTAGGGGAGCCAATGTTTTTTAGCTTCTTTGGGGGGAGCCACAGATGTCCGGTGATCTACCGGTCGATCACGATCTACCTGTTGGAAATGCCTGCCCTATATCATAGAGTTGGAAAGGGACTGGGGGTCATGTAATCCAACCCCCTGATTAAATCAGGATCTGCAATGTGGTGTGAAGCAACAGCACCTCTAGCAGGTGACGATCCAAGGCGGGCAAGAGAAATAGCTCCCCCCTTTTTTGTCCTACAAGACCCTTAATAGGTGCTTGTGTTTATAGCACTAGGTAGAATGTTTGTGCTGCTGTTATGTCTTGATGTCCCAGCTGCAGGCACTCTTGGAGGATACTGATTATCTCTAGACACGTTCTAGTCTGGACTCAGGCCTGTTATGGGGACTGCATCTTCCTTGGTTGCCCTGATGGATTATCTTTATCAGGAGAGGGGCATGGGATGTGCGACCCTGCAACTTCTGGGTGATCTCTCATTGACTTTTGATACCATTTGCTGTTTGTATAAAGTTATATATAGACCTTGGTTGGATACAACTAATAGTTTTTATTGTACGATTTTATTATTTTGCTGTATCCCACTTCAAAAACTTACTCAGTACAAAGCAGTATAGAAATGCATTAAATTGATAAATAAATGTCACCCTACTTTATGGTGCTACTGCCCTTATGGTGGCAGTTAGTATCTAAGGGAGTGCTACGTGTTTTTGCTGTTAAAAGGTTAAAAAATACAAGAGTTTGCTTTTATCTTTTGACTAGATATCTGGTCTTTTTGTGGGGCTGGGTGCTTTTCATAGTACTGGGTACTTCTCTTTCAGAAGATTGGTGCATTAGTCATTATTTGGGTTCTGTTTTGTTTTCCTATAAAAGGCCCTGGTGGAAGTCATAGTGAGGTTGGCAGGAAGAATCAACTGCTGCCTTGTTGGGTTAAGGAAGAGACTGCTATGAATCCTATATTGTTTCAGAGTCATTTATCATCATAGCACAACCTCCTTATAAAGGAGCCCAGGGGCAGAAACCAGAGAAAAAACACACATGTTGCATTGGATTTTGTTGATTAGAAACAAGAGGAGGTTGTATCACTGCAACAAATTCGTTTGAGTATTTTCATGCCTAATGCAATTTACTGCTTATCTCTATGTTAAAAAAACAAAACAAAACAAAAGCCTTATGGCTATATTGGAGAGGAATGGTCTTTTTCTTCCTTGGGAACAAAAACAGGGGGACAGATAATTATTAAAACACTTTTCCCTCACTTTTGTGTATCATACAAGCAGTTTGTGACTCCTGTGAATAAAACAATTCAAATGAAACCAACTAGAAACCACTGCTGAAGGTGCCGCCACCACCACCACCCTGCACCCCGCTATATTTTTTCTCAAAACTTGTCACTTCCCAAAGTCCACAGTACCTTCTACATTCTAACATTGATGCACAGTGCACTCTTTGTGTTGGATTGCTCTGCTTGATCGGAAGATTTCATTCCCACAATGTTCTGACTTATTTCATCTGTCCACGTGTACCAAGAATAAATTTGTATGGCGCACCTTTTTCTTTCCTCAGGAGCAGGGATGGTGGTGGACTGGGAACAAGAAACTGGCCTTCTCATGACTTCTGGAGATGTACGGATTATAAGAATCTGGGATACAGACCGAGAAATGAAAGTTCAGGTAACCACAATATATATTGCTTATGGATCTGATACAATCCGAAACAGAGAAATGTCTTGTGCTGCTGATTTCGCCACTCAGCAGAAGGCTACTTGTTAATGAGATAATTCCTGAACTCAATACAGAAGGTGTCTGTGGAAATGCTGCTCCATGGATGTCAAACAGTTTATGTGGGGTGGAATTTGGGACCAGGGTTACTTACAAATGGGGGTGAATCATGCCTGTGTACCTGTGATGCATTTTGTTTAAAAAGCATGTTGAAGTACCAGATACCTTGCAAAGATAAAATGCTTGGTGTACCTCAAGCACTTTCAGCCTGAGCCTTGAAACATCATTTCCTGTGAACGTCTGGACCATGGGGACAAATCTGTATTCCTAAGGTCATCTGACATTCACATATGAGGAACACTGAAACTGGTTCCAAGGACAATCTAAAGTGAATCCCTTTTAGAGTACTGAAGGAAATACATGCAGAATACACAGCTCAAGAAAGTCAACCAACCCACAAACTACAGATCATGCATTAAGGAATTTAACAGTGTAGGAAATGTTACAAAGACCCATTAGTCCAAAGGAGGCACATCCACACAGGCACAATGCAAAATTGCATTCTCTCTTACATATATGTGCACATATGTGCCGTGTGTTGTTTTTTTTTCTGGTGGCACACAACAGTATGTAGTACTGGCACCTTTCTTTCACGGAAAAAAGCAACACTGTGCACATGGCAGATAAAAGAAGCAAAGATGCACTGATGCCATCTTTCATGCAGACACAGACAAGAAGCATACAGACAAGCACTTTCTCTCATGTATGCATTCACACACATGTACACAGTGGCAGAGGAAGCTGGCCCTGATTGGCTGTTGCTGGCTGTAGCTTTTCTTTGAGCTGTTCTTCCTTCTCTCGCTTGGCAGCGGTGAGCTCCCATCCTTTTATTCACATGCATCTCTAACCACGATCCAAGGAAACTTTAGGAGTGTAGGCAGCTGACACATCCCACAGTGGAACAACAAGCCAGCCAAGCTTCTTCCTGGCTGTCATTCACTGCCAGGACTAAGATGATCCAGCTTACAATGGCAGAGGCTGAGTGACAGCAAATTTAAATTCACTATATTGAATGCACAGAGCAGTGTCTGGGCCATCCCTTTCTATGTGTGCTAGAAACTGACTAGTTGGCAAGCCTAAAAGTCCCTTATAGCATCTATCTGCCTTTGGCAGCCCCCCAAATGCCATTCCTCTCTATCTGCCACCTAAAGTCACCTACTACACTTCACATCATGACATAGCCGGCCTTGTTCCTCCTCTTCTATAGGCATTGAGACTGCAAAGGAACAGAGCAGTTTTAGCCGCCTTGTTGTTTGAGCTATCGTGCCACTCACCTTAGCAAAAAAAAAAAGTGCATTCATGTCAGTTGCCATTAAATCAAGCCACCTCTTCAGACACATAATGAGAGGTAACATCTCTGTCTAAGCTGCTGTGGGAAATAAAGTCTAGTCTACAAATCTTTTGGAAATTAATTACCTCTGGATGAACATTAATTATGGCACTTTGACCCAGCAATGCAGCACAACTAAGCCTATGCTAATCTTAATTATTTTCAAATATTATTTTATCTGTGCAAATTAGAGAACATCAGAAATCAGCAGGGTGAAAATATTTTAAATTAGAATGATTAATGATTGTACGGAGAGCATCTTAAAGGCATTTTATTTCTTAAACAGTGAAAATTGGTTTTTGCAGTGATTCAGGGGATCAAGACTTAATCATACTGCAAAACCCAGAGCAGCAGAAACATAGTAGTCATATTCAGAAATGCCTGCTGCCCAGTATTTGAGCCACTGAGAATATGTTGGGTACTAGGTTGGTAGGAGATGGGGGAGAATCATCATAGATTGTGGATGGGTGCAACAGCTGTGATGATCTAGCACAGTTGGTACAATAAAATCTCATATGAACTACTGTAGTCTGCATCCCAGGAGTGGACGACCTTTTTTGGCCCAAGGTCTGCATTTACTCTTGACCCAGCCCTCCCAAAGCTACATGGCGGCAGCAGGTGCAGCTAGACCACACTCCTATGTGTGATGCTGTCTTCACAGCAGAGCCATGCCCCCTCCCCGTCCGTTAAATGATTGACCTGATCACCAGGGTGGACACAGTTTGCATCTCCATCAGGGAACTGGACTGGGGGGGTGGGGAGAAGCTTAAACCTATCTATTTGCCCCAGCACTGTGTTTAATTTGACCCCCCCCCCTTCTTTTTGCTGCCAAGGGCTTGGGAGAGTGCATCAGGCCCCCAGCTTGGGGGTTAGCCGCTGCTGCCATAGCTTATCTGGGTTATTAGATATCTGCCAGGAATGGTGGTCTGCAGCAAGCAGGCACCAACTAAGCCAAGCTAAGGGTTCAAGCAGGAAATCAAGTTGGCACATGCGTAAGCAGGGATGAGCACTGTGAGAGCAGTGCATCTGTGCATTTGGGTTTCTCAGGCTCCAGAGCCAGGATAGACTTGGAAGCTTCTTGGGACCAGAGGGAATCCTCTTGGCCTATTGCGACATCCAATCCTTACCGATCCCGGCTGTTAGTGCAAATAACAGGTCAAATCTGAACACTTCCTCATTTGGCAGGTTACCACACAATGAGAAAGATGCCTGGATCCACTTGCCAGACTTCTAGTTCAAGGCTCCACTCCACTAATTGGATGGAACACTAATTTGCATATGAGCTTCATGGTAGAAAATTCACTTGCTTCCCCCAAGTGTCATCACGTTCCAAATTGACAAGTTACCTGAATAGCTGCCAAGATGCTGTTTACATATGACTAAACTCAGTTGTTGGATGGAGCTGGAATTCTACATGCAACATTAGGTGCAGAAAATATCTTGTTGGGAAACAGATTGTATAAATACTCCCGCCGCCACCCAAGGCAAAATTGCTTTCCTTTGCAACCTGAAACTTCACTCAGTAATATAAGTCAACTGGAACTATTTGTTCCTTAAGCACCTTTTATCCACAGGTTGTGTTCTTTGTCTGTGGCATGCTGTGGATGGAACTCTAATCTGGATTATAGTCTGATTTGAAAGAATTTAATAGACACCATTGTGGCCCTTTCTCAACCCTCTGGGAGTCTACAAGAGAGTTGATTTGGAGACCCAAAAGTCTCTTAACTTGCAGAGCCTCTATGCAGCTACAGTTCCATTTGAATCTAGGATTGCCAGATTTTTATCTCCAGTAAACTGTTAATCTAATATATTTTTTTTATGAAGCAAATGTAAAAAATAACATCAAGAGAAGGCGGATAGGCTCACAGGAGCAAAAATAGGAAGGAGGTGTGAAATTAGCTAACATAATTTTGCAGAGCCAGTTCTGATTATTATGCTAGTTTGAAAATGTTGCTCAATTTTTTGGTTGCTTAATTGAAACTGTTTTTCTTTTTCACAGCTGCACTCTTATTATTCCATGCAGTTCTGTTATGTGTAGCACATAAAGAGGAAAGAGCTATAGCCTTAGAATAACATACCAGCATTGCTCTTTGTGTTTATTATTTTCCAGAGTTGTTCTTTCACAAAGTACACTGCCCTTGGTTTCTGTTCTTACCATTTTTCTGCAGAGCATGAACACATGCAGCATAGAATCTTGTTGCAGCCTGTCAGGACTCCAGGTTTCTGTTTCTTGACCATGGGCATGCAATGTTTCATCTTTCACAGTTTACTTTCCATAAAAATATGAGAGAGAGTTCCTGGCTCCAAAGAGATTATAAAGGGCTGTAAACCTTTTTGCTGCAGGGCTTGGGGAGCAGAAGCATGTCAAAGTGGAACAGCTTCCATCATTTAAAAGGAAACACTTTTTGGTAACATCTCTCTCCCCAGAGGAAATGCAGGGTTTTAGAGTTCATGGCAGGCTATGTACTTCTATAATCACCCATAAAATGCTGCACAAAAAATGTGAAGTAGAAAGGCCAGTTGCATTTGCAGTTCTCTTTGTAGTTTTGCCACTTTTAGTAATTCAGCTTTGCTATTTGACTGGGTGCATAAAAAGTGTCTCCTTCTCACCAGGCCTTCCTGTTGTTAGTTCCCTTCTCAATGCTTTCTGCTCTTAAATATATATTTAATCTACTTTTGTGGCATTTGTGGCCTGATCTAATGCCCAATAAACAGCTATTGCCCTGCAGAGTTCTTCCTTTAATACGTACTTATTTAGAAAGCAATGGCTGCCATAACATACCTCTCCTACATGCACGTTAGCTGCCAGGTGTATTTTCAGCTGGAGCAGATTTATTTCTCCCCAGGGAAATGGTGTGTGTTTGTTTAAACAGCACTCATCTATCCATCATGCCCTTCAATATAGTATTTATGGCTGGTCAGGGACAAATATGTTTTGCAGAGAAGAATCTCCTCCTGGACATTTATCTTAGCAAATTAGGACTTTTTAATGTGATTAAGCAGGGCTTCCCTTCAAACTGAAGGGCTAAGATCTCATGCTACATGTTCCAGTGCAAAGGTTTGCTTTAGTGAGTAGACACATCAGGAAGTTGTGTGACATATATACCACAGTCAAAAACAAACTCATGACCCCAATTTTCATATATATACCAGTATGCATATAGGTGTAAAGTAGCCCAGATTACATTTTCCAAAACAAAGATTTAAAGCCTGGGTAGGCAAACTAAGGCCCGGGGGCCGGATCTGGCCCAATCGCCTTCTAAATCCGGCCAGCGGATGGTCCGGGAATCACTGTGTTTTTACATGAGTAGAATGTGTGCTTTTATTTAAAATGCATCTCTGGATTATTTGTGGGGCATAGAAATTGGTTCATTTCGCCGCCCGCCCACCCAAAAAAATATAGTCCAACCCCCCACAAGGTCTGAGGGACAGTGGACCAGCCACCTGCTGAAAAAGTTTGCTGACCCCTGATTTAAACCATGTGAAAGAGACCTAAGACATTTTTTGTTAAAGTTAATATTATCCAATATAGAAATTATAATACATAATAAGGCATAGACCCACACAAGTTCCTGAATCTCACTGTGGGAGATAATGCCGTTCTGATAATATTTATGTCTTGCTCTTTGCTAGAAGAAAAGAACCAATTAGCCTGGTGCTGCAGCTCAGAATAGGTGCCCTTGATGTCTTCATTGCCCTGGTCCTGCACAGTCATGTTCTGTGCTTATTTTAAAAAACCTCAGCCCTTTTCACTACCAGAAGTTAGTTTGTTTCCAGAGGTAATTTGTTCATGCCCAGTCATAAGCCAAAATCTGAGCCTGCGTGGTAAAGTTGTCACAACCACCTTGTTACCATTGTTTAGCATCAATGCTCATGTGTGGACCCCACTGCAGGGGTAACACTGGGCTATATATATGGCCAGTGCACTTAAAATCTCCCAGCCGTTTTAGCTTACTAGTGTGTTTTTCTCTCCTAGGATATTCCCACAGGGGCTGACAGCTGTGTCACCAGCCTGTCCTGTGATTCGCATCGTTCGCTCATAGTAGCGGGGCTTGGTGATGGTTCTGTTCGTGTCTATGACCGACGGATGGCTCTGAGTGAATGGTAAGAGACTTATCTAATTTTTACAACAAGTTGCATTCACTTTGCATTCACTACTACTATTCTTGCCGTTGTTTCAATGCCTCCATACACACTAGAGATCTGGCTGTTCTTGGAACCCCCACTCTATTTATTATTATTGTTGTTATTATTATTATTATTATTATTATTATTATTATTATTACTATTACTACTACTACTACTACTACAGCATGTGTGAAAATGTAATGTGAAAAGGATATCGGGTTGAATCCAGCTAAATTATTGTGTGCGTGCAAGTGCAGTGGAGCTTCCTTTCCCTCTCCTGGTCCCATGTACCCCTCTTCTACTCCCAGGTATGCTCCACAGAGATGGGGGAATCCCTAGAGCAAACTTAGGGATCACATGGCATGGTAGGAGAGGAAGGGGAAGTTCCATTGCACTCACTGGAGTTGTTCTGTGCCTGCAGTTCAACGTGGTTGAATAAAACCCACTGAATGCATCCATTTTCCCCAGGGAGTGCAGAGTGGGGGGTGGGGAGCCCATTTCTAATGTTTGGGCAATTTCCCTTGCACCACTGCAGAACCTCTCTTTTAAAAAGCCTTTGTGATGGCATAGTGGAAATTGCGCTATATAAATCTTCTCTAGTAAGAGGCTCTTTCCCCCATTGCATCCCGTCTTCTGGTTTGCAGCACCTTAAGGGGATGTCTTCCCATATTTTGTAGATTATATTAAACAAGGGGCACAATTCTGAGGGTCTTAATTTCTAGAATCTGCACATTATTGTCTAAATAGAATCATAGAATTGTAGAGTTGGAAAGAACCACAAGAGTCATCTAGTTCAACCCCCTGCAATTGTGTGAAGCGAGTCTATCATTTGATGGTTCTGTGGTTAAGCGCTCATGATAACTTACCTCAATTCAAGGCTGCATGTGTCCTCCAGCACCAACGTTATTCAAACCCTACCATAATCTTCTATCATCATTTGCTCAGGGATTACCTGACAGACTCTATATTTCTCACCTATTCATTTCAAAAAAGCTATGACCTGGAAACAAATGCTATGAGGTGATGCAATTTTTATCAACTTGAGCTGCAAGAGAAATAACTTTTTACAGTTTGTGGTTTTTTAAAAAGAATGGGAGAAGAATATTGCATTGACTTTTTTTCTCCCTGAAATAAATAAGTTGTAAAAGACATTTACTTATTATGTCCTAGAGCAAAAACATGGGGTCTTTCCCTCCTACCTTTTCTCCTCCCCTCTCATTTCCACTTATGCTTCATTTGACGAATCACAGCACACACCAGGGTACATGTTGGAACATGCAGTTGTAAAATATAATGCCTGTACTCAAAATCTCTGGCTCAAAGTCTTGCAACTTACCTAACTGGGAACCTAGCCACAGCAAGCAGATGGTTTCCCTTTCACATTTATGGTTCATGAGTTGGTTTCTGGCCTTTTTCCAACTTTGTCTTACAAAGTTTTGCCCCTCTCTTGTAGCCGAGTGATGACCTATCGAGAGCACACAGCCTGGGTGGTGAAAGCGTATTTGCAGAAACATCCTGAAGGCAACATCATGAGTGTCAGGTAAAAGAAAACGAAATGAAAAGGAACAAGGGCCTCTGAATATTTATGCGACATTTTCCTGTCAAAACAGTATTTTGCCCTCTCTTGTTTAAAAATCTGTCTCTGGTATTTAAACAGTGATGAGATTTGAGCTCTTCACTTTGGCATTTCTACTCTGCAATTAATTGCTGCTCCCAAGATGGGGGAACGGATGAACGGGTAACCTTGTTCCTTAGAGCAAGGGTTTTCAAACTTGGTCACAGCAAACTTCAGTCAGGAAAAATAATCTAATCCTCCTCAAATTAGATACATTCTTCTGATGATGATCAACCTCATTTCAGGTTGCAGCCCACCAGACTGGAAGAACTGAGTGTGGGAACTGCATAATATTGTAGGAGTGGTACCTCAAAGAAAGCAAAACCCCACAAATTTAACTCTTGATGCAGTGCATTGTGAGTCATTCTATGTACACAAATGGGAGTGCAAAATATACTCTGCTTCAATTCTTACATGGCTTAATCCTGTGAGTGAGGGCACTGTGTTCTAAGTCAGCTTCTATTGACTTTTGGGAAGGGTCACCCTTTAAAGTTAAGGATCCTAAATAAGATCATGCCCTGCTCCGGCTGGAGTTTGTGAGCTAAGTGGAAGGAGGTCCTCAGTGGAACCCACTGCAGCCTTAGTCCCACACACAAGATCACCAAATGTTTGGAAAGAGAGTCCAGAAAGCAAGGCTCAGGTCAAACCAAAGTCAGAGAAATCCAGTCTGGATCCAAATGTAATCAAGGGTCAGCATTGATCAGCAGGAGTCTAGGGGTCGAAAACTGAAGAGATTCTTCAGAAAGCAAGGCAGGCAAAGGAATTGGGTCCAGGAGGAGGGAGCTGGCTGGCTTCTGTTGTTTCCAGTAACTAGCAGACTCCAAGTGAAGCTTGATATACAGTGGTACCTCTAGTTACGATCTTAATTTGTTCCGGAGGTCCATTCTCAACCTGAAACTGTTCTTAACTAGAGGCGTGCTTTCGCTAATGGGGCTTCTTGCTGCCGCTGCGCCACCGGCACACAATTTCCGTTCTCATTCTGGGGCAAAGTTCTAAACTCGAGATAACTCTTCCAGGTTAGCAGAGTTTGTAACCTGAAGCGTTTGTAACCTGAGGCATTTGTAAATTGAGGTACCACTGTATAGCCTAGTGTCTCAGGCCACGCCCAATACCAGTCTGCTCAAAGAGCCTTTATTGTTGAGGAAGGTTGTTACTCAGAAAGAGCCCTTTGTGCAAGAGTTCTGCTGCCACATTGAACTCTCAGACATGGACTCCAATGTTGACCAACTGCCAGGGCTTGGACCTTCTGGTGCTGGTGTTCCCAAAGAACTAGGCAATGATTCAACCTCCTTCACAAGAGTTAGCCAAGGTGGATCAGGAATCCACTCCAAGGAATCTTCTAATACATCCCCTGGAGGTAGACCTGAGGAGGCCCCTTCACAGACCTCAGGGCCCTGGCATTGTGGGGCTTTGTCTACTCACTTAGGTCATTGGTCATTTGAAGGTATAGATGGGAACCAAAGTGGGGGTCAGGGCCTGGCATGACAGGTAACAACACTGGAGATAAGGATCCTAATCTTAAACAGAAATACTTATATGATAGCTGTAAAGTAAAAGGTGGGAAGTAACTGGCTAGAGCAAGACTTGCTACTGAGACAAAAAACTTAAAATTTTAACACCAAGGGATAGATTGTATTGCATGTTCTGGACTTATTGCTATGCAGAATTATTTCCCCATCTAGCAATTTTCTGTGCATAAATCCATTTCTCATGCTTCATAAATATGGTGGAGGAGCACTGTGTTTATTTATTACCCCATTCAAAGGACAGCAGACTATAATTTACTACCACTAAGTCATAGTTTGTTTCCAGAGAACTTCTTCCTTGTATACAAAATTGAAAGAAAATATAATGCTGTAAGAGGTAATGCTTTTCCACCCCCAAAGAAGGGGCAGCAAATGTTATAACTTCTGTTTTTCCTGGAAGCTGGTTGAAGTTCCTCTTGCCAGATGAGAATTTATTTGACTCTGAATATATTTTGGTAGGCGCCCCCTGACATTAGATAATTATCTTATCTTTCAAACAAAGGGTGCTTCTCACCAGATTCAGAAAGGGATTGGAATTTTACCTGGAACTGGGCATGTTCCACATCAATTAGATCAGCCTAGCAAGCCATATTGACTCTCAACAGCATGCAGTATGTTGATGTTTCAGCAAAAGATTATGCACTTCAGTTTTAGATTAATTCAGCTTGCACGGCCTAAAGGAGCATGATGCAACGACCTTACTAAAGCTAAGACCTGGGTCTAGTTTGTGCCTGGATAGGAGAGCAGCTAGGAACCTATGTAGTATAATGCTTTGAGCATTGATTAATTATAAATTAACTAATAAACTAACATGGAAGGCAGTAGTCTATTGTAAGATAGCTGTTCAGCAGAGTATTGGCTAGGTTGGAGTAACTGGCCTTCACAGCACTAGCCTGTTTGAATCACCCTCTTGCAGAGGGTGCATATGTAAAATGTGATCATTTCTAGTCATGCATCAGGCACACTCCGTGATTCTGTTCAAGAGCGAGTGGCATACTTACTATAAGGCTTGTACTTCACAGTAAGTGATAAACATTTATACTAAAACACTAACACTAAGAACCCAAAGAACATCTGTAGGGAATAGGGTCGTGAATGGTGTTCTTAAGAAGGCCAGCAGAAGCTTGATAAATGGTTTATGTACCAGTAAACGGAGAGATGAATGATTGCAGATAAAAGTCTAAACTCTGCACTTCTCACAACAAAAGCAGCTCTCTGAAGGTCAGTTCTAACTTTGGGGTCTTGACTTGCATAGCATGGGGACATTACAGATGTTGGCTTGGGTTCATCTTTTTGTTACTTAAGTACACTCTTTCCTCCTCCTTGCATGTACCTCTGTTCCTGAAAGACTGGAAAAAAAGATGGTTTTGTACTCTTCCCCTTTCTGTGGTTAGAACAGTTCCAGGATGTTTCTAGTAATACTAGCCCTCTGAGGTCGACCAAGTTTTTCATCACTAAAATAAAGTGTAGCAGTAGGCACAGGTATTCCATCCAACATCTCAGCCTCAGGCACTGCTGTGGTCAGAACTCGGTGAAGAAGCTGAGGGATGAATCATGGTGCTGTCTCATCCTGTTTAATCCTTTTGAGAAGTTTGTTGCGTTTCCTCGATTACTTCAGCACACAGGCAGCTTCGTTAAACTCAACTGTTGGGATTCTACATTACTGATGTGCGTACTGATTATGCTGGCACACTCAGGATCTGCTGTTAGATTTTCTCCGTGGCTTGACTTAAATCCGTCCTGATTTAGTTGTTCTTACTTCCTTTGTCCCAATGCAAAAGGCATATGCAGCACACCATAAGGCCTAATGGCATAGGACAGGTTCAGTCCCTTAGCCTATTCAGTCCAAAGGATCCCAGGCCTCTGGTTTGTTAAGGCCTCTGCCTGAAGCCTTGGACAGCTGCTGCAGAAGCAATACTGTTAGGGCAGAAAATATTAGGGTAGCTGGACCGATCAAGGAGGAGACAATGGCCTACTTTGTGTGTAATGCTAAGGCAAACCATGGCTGAGCATAAACAAGGGAACAAATGGGCTCCCACAGAGGCTCCCTCCTTGGTCATTTTGCTGCTGCACTACGCTGAGCTAAGCCATAGTATGGTTTAGTATGTCATCCATACCCCAGGCTCATGGCTTAGCTCTCCCGGACAAACCACAAGCTATAACCAAGGTGTCTCCTATGGTTTAAACAGCTCGTGATTGTCTGGGATCAGGGAGGGGTCAACTGACCATCATCTCATCTCTGGAGCTTGTTCATGCTCAGCCATGGGTTCAACTTAGCATTGCATGTGAATGAGAATAATATTTAGCTGGGCCAACATATGAATGAGAGTAATATTAGGAGCAGCTAGACCATCAAGAAAGAGCAGCAGCAATCTGCTACCCCAAAATAAATACAGTTAATATCACTAAGTGTTCTGTCTCTGTCCCCTCAGCAAGTTTAACATCTTATTAATTGCATATTTTATACCCTGAAACGAACCTTTCACATTGTTTATTATTCCATTCATTACTTTTATATTGGTTCACTTACTTGTAATGCACACTAATGGATATAAAAGAAAATACAATAAAAGCAATTTTAAAAGATAAATAAAGGGCAGCAGGAATTAAGAACATGGAATAAATCATTTCATGATTCGATTTCACATACATTAATTTACAGTAAACCTGAAGACTTATTTTTAATCAGAACGTTTCCTTATGTTGAGTAATAATTTGAAGCTTTGCCTCTCTTGGATATTTTAGCCCTGCTTCTGCCCTCTCTAAGTGGTGCTATAGATGCTTCCTAAGGATGCTGCTACATCTCTGACAGCCTAACACTTGGCAGTGACAGGTGGAGTGCTTTTCTCTGTAGTTCTTCATTTGGTATTGACCTTTGGCTTTCCAGATCTGACTGTCTGTAAGGTATTAGTTTCTCTTCTGCACCCACAGCTTTTTTTTTTGAATCAGATCTTAGCTGCACTTTTCAGCTGTGTGTATTGCAGATGGGCTGTAAACACTCAGCCTTCAAGTGGATTTCCACCAGCCTCCATTAGCTTTCACCTAGTTGCATACAAGGAATCAAATATTGGTGCTTTCATCTTCAGTCTTTTTATTGCTGTGTCTCCATTGCTGTTTTGTTTGGCAGTACAGCTGTAGAGTCTTCTCCTTGCACCAGCCAGAAGTTGGTGTAACTTAAAGCCCTGCTCACTATTCTTTTTTTCTATTATGTTTTCCTTTGTGTGTTTTTTTATACTGTCAGGCTCCACAGGCTGTAAACCACCCATGGGTCACACTATGAAGGCTATTAGGTCTTTAATTAAATTACAAGGTTCCAGAAACAGGAGAGAAATAATGAACCCTAAATGAAGGGAAAGTTCTAAAAGAGACAGGGCATGCAGGTCAGATATTTGAAGTATCACAAGAGAGAGCGGAAGAATTTGAATTGCAGTAGGGAAGCCCCATGTCGAGTCCTCATTATGAAATGCTGCAGCTGGAGACTAAGGAACTCATGTAGGGAAGAGCAGCATGAGATAGACTATATGGTTACCTAACGAGATCCAGATCCCAGTTACCTGGATGCTGCTTCTGTTACATCCTCAGACCAGTAATTGTGGTGATGCAGGGAGTAGAGAATTAGTTATTGTAACCAAGGTTTAAGGTAAATTCTCAATAAAATAGTCATTTGACTGAATTAAGATAACTTCAACTGATCAGGCTTTGGCTACAGTTTTCTTGGCAAATCCTCAGCTCAAGAAACCATCTGCTCAGTGAGTGGACCCCATGTTTCAACTTTGTTTTCCTCATAGAATCATCATTTGGACTGAACAAGCCTTACAGCATTTAAAGGATTAGGACGGAAGGCCAGCTTCATGAGCTATGAATCCATTATATTTATGGCAAGACAGTAATCAAGCTAAAAGTTAGAAATTTCACTTCACCAATTATTGTGATCTTAACCATTCACTCATGCCACTATAAAGCATCTTGTCCAGTGTTAAAGGTCTTCAACCGTTAGTCCAAAGTCAGTTCTCTGGCATGGGATGTTTGCATATGGTTAAAGTAACCCTGTTATCATTTACCTTGTTCCAGGGGAATACAAAGTGTCTTAAAGTTCAGAAATCAGTCAAACAGCAAAGCCAGTCAGTGGTTTTCTAGTGCTATTTAATGCCAATGAGTTGAACAGGAGGAATAATGAATTGATTCGTGTACACTGATTCCTTGTGCGTAAGTAACCTTATGTTTGCTTCTGCAGCATCTAGGGCTGCCTGAAACAGACTGCAGTGGGTAGCAAATATGCTGGTTTTCACAAAGGGACATTGCTGGCAAATTGAGCATTGATACTAATACTCTCCTAATTATAGCCAGGTTCTGGGATAAGTAGATCTGCTCTCCTTGTTGGAGCAAACAGGTAATAGCCTCATGTTTTATCTCTTTGCAGTGTTAATGGAGATGTCCGTTTCTTCGACCCAAGGATGCCAGAATCAGTGAAGGTCCTGCAGATAGTAAAAGGACTCACAGCTCTGGACATCCACCCACAAGCCAACCTGTTTGCCTGGTAAGTTCTAAATACAGCCTGCATACCACCCTGCTCCATTGTTTATTTTCCTTGGCATAAACAGTATGGCTTATTTCACATGTTTGCAGCTGAGGTATTTCAATTCTTGTATGCTTCATTGAACCTGCAGCACATGGATTTCAATTATGGTGGATGCTGCAACTCACCATATTATGTGGGTTTCCCTTCCTTAAGAGCAGAAAGTGCACTATTTGGTAGGGACTTGCTGTCCAGTGTCAGCAGTTTGGTGCCTGAGGTTTTCACTCAAGACTATCTCATAGTTATATTCTCCCTGCCTGCTGTTGTGTCTCCCATCCTGCCTCCCTAAATCTCTTACTGAGCATGTAAATTTTCCATTGTGAACCTGCTAATAGATGAGATTGTGCTGAAGATTTCATGGCTTAAAGAAAATCCCATTTGCTGTTGTAAGCTCACTTGCTTCTTGCGCCACAAATGGCACAAAAGTAGAAAACCTTCATCTCTAGGACTTAACCACCAGTTGTTTAATGTCACCAATGTTCTGTGTTCTCTGTTTCCCTCTGCAGTGGCTCTATGAATCAATTCACTGCAATCTACAATGGGAATGGTGAACTGATCAACAATATCAAGTACTACGATGGATTCATGGGCCAGCGAGTGGGTGCCATCAGCTGCCTAGCCTTCCATCCACACTGGGTCAGTCTCATCTCAACTGTTACCCTAAATTTGTTCTGAATAGCTATTATGAAGAGGACTTAGTGAAGCTGTTGAGAGGGACACACACACACACACAGTATTTCCAAATTCAGAAAACTCAAATTCAGTGAGAAAATTAATTGAACTAGCTCATTGGGGGGTTGGGGGTTGGGGAGCATTTATTTATTTATTTATTTCAGATTACCTGCAAGTTCTAGTAGGGTTCTTTTATTTGCTTAGACAAGGTTCCCAGAATCTGCTATTTTCTAGTAGCTGTCAAGTTACAAGTTCACTTGGTCAAGCCATGGATCCATCTAGTCCATGATCCTGTTTCTGACCATGGCCAAACAAATGCTTCTGCTCCAGGTGATCAAAGTAAGAGATGCCTGATGAATAGTGCAAAGTAGATATGAGGTTGCAACTGGGTATACAGTCAAGTCACATCATATGTGCATTTTACTTTCACAAATTCAACTTTGCACACTTTGCTGCAGCTCCATTCCAGATCCATTAGAGCAGGCATCCCCAAACTTCGGCCCTCCAGATGTTTCGGACTACAATTCCCATCTTCCCCGACCACTGGTCCTGTTAGCTAGGGATTATGGGAGTTGTAGGCCAAAACTATTTAAAATTTTAAAAGATGATGCTGTTAAGGTGCTACACCCAATATGCCAGCAAGTTTGGAAAACTCAGCAATGGCCAGAGAATTGGAGAAGATCAGTCTACATCCCAATTCCAAAGAAGGGCAGTGCCAAAGAATGCTCCAACTACCGCACAATTGCGCTCATTTCACACGCTAGCAAGGTTATGCTTAAAATTCTACAAGGCAGGCTTAGGCAGTATGTGGACCGAGAACTCCCAGAAGTGCAAGATGGATTTCGAAGGGGCAGAGGAACCAGAGACCAAATAGCAAACATGCGCTGGATTATGGAGAAAGCTAGAGAGTTCCAGAAAAACGTCTACTTCTGCTTCATTGACTATGCAAAAGCCTTTGACTGTGTCAACCACAGCAAACTATGGCAAGTTCTTAAAGAAATGGGAGTGCCTGATCACCTCATCTGTCTCCTGAGAAATCTCTATGTGGGACAAGAAGCTACAGTTAGAACTGGATATGGAACAACTGATTGGTTCAAAATTGGGAAAGCAGTACAACAAGGTTGTATATTGTCTCCCTGCTTATTTAACTTATATGCAGAATTCATCATGCGAAAGGCTGGACTAGATGAATCCCAAGCCGGAATTAAGATTGCCGGAAGAAATATCAACAACCTCAGATATGCAGATGACACAACCTTGATGGCAGAAAGCGAGGAGGAATTAAAGAACCTTTTAATGAGGGTGAAAGAGGAGAGCGCAAAATATGGTCTGAAGCTCAACATCAAAAAAACCAAGATCATGGCCACTGGTCCCATCACTTCCTGGCAAATAGAAGGGGAAGAAATGGAGGCAGTGAGAGATTTTACTTTCTTGGGCTCCTTGATCACTGCAGATGGTGAGAGCAGTCACGAAATTAAAAGACGCCTGCTTCTTGGGAGAAAAGCAATGACAAACCTAGACAGCATCTTAAAAAGCAGAGACATCACCTTGCCGACAAAGGTCCGTATAGTTAAAGCTATGGTTTTCCCAGTAGTGATGTATGGAAGTGAGAGCTGGACCATAAAGAAGGCTGATCGCCGAAGAATTGATGCTTTTGAATTATGGTGCTGGAGGAGACTCTTGAGAGTCCCATGGACTGCTAGAAGATCAAACCTATCCATTCTTAAGGAAATCAGCCCTGAGTGCTCCCTGGAAGGACAGATCGTGAAGCTGAGGCTCCAATACTTTGGCCACCTCATGAGAAGAGAAGAATCCTTGGAAAAGACCCTGATGTTGGGAAAGATTGAGGGCACTAGGAGAAGGGGACGACAGAGGACAAGATGGTTGGACAGTGTTCTCGAAGCTACGAACATGTGTTTGACCAAACTGCGGGAGGCAGTGCAAGACAGGAGTGCCTGGCGTGCTATGGTCCATGGGGTCACGAAGAGTCGGACACGACTAAACGACTAAACAACAACAACAACAACAAAGGCCAAAACATCTGGAGGGCCACAGTTTGGGGGTGCCTGCATTAGAGCCTTTTTCTTCTGCCTGCATCTCTCTCTGCCTGCCCCGCTCCTCCTCCCTTGCAATGGCCATTCACACCTGGAGGAGGGGAGCAGCAGAAACACACACGCAGAGGAGACCTTCCCATGGGACTCTCCACACCAGGCATCCCCAAACTTTGGCCCTCCAGATGTTTTGGACTACAATTCCCATCTTCCCTGAATACTGATCCTGCTAGCTAGGAATCATGGGAGTTGTAGGCCAAAACATCTGGAGGGCCGCAGTTTGGGGATGCCTGCTCCACACCTTGCCAGACAAGGGAAATGCATTTTTCCCCTCTATTTACAATTTTCCTGTGTTTGCACAACCCTTGGAACTGTGCCCTCATATATGTTGGAACTCAACTGTACTGGTGGATTTTCAATCCACTGGAAACAAACAGGGGAAATTAGTGGAGAAAGGATTTCCAGCATAACAGAAACTACTGGAAGTTGATTGTCACTCTAGAGGATGAAGCAGAGGTAGTTAAGAACTTTTATGGCCACAACTCAATAAAACCATCCAACTTTGTAACTCAAAATGCAATAATTAAAATCAAGAAAAGCAACATAAATGTTGCCTAACAGAAGCAGAATAAAACAGATTAGTGCCTTAACTGTCAATGTTTTGCTGCTTCCTGAACCTCTTTGGGCTCAGAGCAAGAGGTAAGAGCTTTGACCCATTATATCCAGCTGAGAAAGAGGGTGAAGGGGCTTACTTAGGCTTCGGAGGCAGTCAGACAACCTGGTATGACATGACAATATTTTATGTGAACCGCACTGAGACCTTCGGGTATAGGGCGGTATAGAAATTAAATTAATAATAATAATAATAATAATAATAATAATAATAATAATAATAAAGACTCCAACTATTTCCCTCTTGAGTGAGGAGCAGGGCTGGTGGCGAGTATAAATTCTGACTAGCTTCAAAAGCCAATCAAAACCAGCAGAACCCTGCTATGTATGCACTGATTCTATTTCCCCCTCTCCTTTCCACAGCCTCACCTGGCAGTTGGAAGCAATGACTACTACATCTCCGTGTACTCGGTGGAGAAGCGAATCAGATAACAGTGTGTGTGGCTGCTCTGTCAAGAGCAGGACATCTCCTGGCAGGTGGGACCGTGTCTCACTCATGGTGTACATAGTGAAACTATCGACTTGAATGTTTAGTGTTGGCTGCTGCTGCTGTGCAACCCACCCACCCCCCAATAACTTGAACACTTTTTTCCCTCCTGATTTAGCTACTGATGATTTTGAGTCAGAGGGGAGGGGAGAGAAGCAGCCTCTTGTTTTTCTTCCGAGCCAGAACCTTCAGGAGCAGCAGAAAATGAGTATTTATATTCTCACCGGGTTTCACCACCACTGCCCATGACTGCTTCTTTGGTTGCTTGGCATTATGGCTCCTACAAACTAAGAGGACGATTCCTTCCTAGAACAGGGGTGGGTTTTCCTTTGAATCAGGAATTAATTCAGGACTCACCTAGTGTTCTACATACTCTACCTAGAACGTCTGTGGCTGCTACCTATTTTGTGCCAAGTGCTGGCCCTGGCAGTCGCATGCTAGCAGGCTGCCGGTCTTGGATAGTTCTGTGTGTATGTTACTACTCTATATGCCACCGGCCACCTTCTCTTGCATTTACTGTTCCACTGGTAAAAGACGAAAGGAGAGTCCTAAGGAAGAGAGAGTCTCTCGGTGCTGCTGAAAATACTACAGAGTTGGCTGCCACTACGGAAGGGAAAGCAGGAAACTTGCCCCCACTTCCTGGGTGTCTGTTGGGGAAATCGGAGTGACACATTTGAGAAGCTGTGTCAGTACATGTGACAGGACAGGAGACCTTCTGCTCTGATGTCCATTCAATCTATAAGTTGCTCTAACTCCTTTTGCTCACAGCAGAACCCCATAAGCACAAGAAATGGCCTGCTACCTCCTCATAGAGAGCAAGGAGTTCACTTATCATTGTACCACTGCCTTAAATCCTACCCCCCCCCCCGGTTCTCCTTTTGCAAGAAGTGCTATTATTCAGCTTGGTAATGGATGCAGATATTGCAGCACACATACAGAACAGGCCTGTGCAGAGGGTCCCTCCTCCCATTCACCCCCCCCCACTTCAGGCACTTGCCCCCTAGGCTGAACACAGGGGAAGCTATATGTATACCTGGCACCCTGTGATTGCATGCATGGTGTGCTGCCTGCAAGAGAACTACTGATGTTCCCGCTCTCTAGAGAATGCTGGTTCCATCTCCCATACAATAAAGACTTGGGTCTTTTCAGTGTCCAAGGGAAGAGAATCCCAATTTAATGGCTGCCTGAGTAGGGACACAAAGACAAGAAGGCCCCTTTGCATTATGTTGTGCAGCTATTGGCATTGGCTCCAAAATCAGTTGTCTACAAAGCTGTGGAGAGGCATGGAATTCTGTCGTCTTGCCAATAATTTTGTCACTTGTGATAGCATTAAGAATAGAGATAGCATCCAATTCATCTTGCAATGTGGATGTCAGCTTTTCCTTGCTTGCAAAATCCATCTCCTGGCTCTCACTATGAAGCCTGCTGTATGTTTTTTCTCCCCTTCTAGGCTGAGAGCCACCATGTAAGATACTAGGCAGAGGCCAAGGGAGGATTGCTCATATAGCTAGAAACCTATACCGAAAGCTGCCAAAATTAAGTGATGGGAATAAACCCAAGAGGTGACTTGACACATTAGTTTGCTGATCCCCAGTGTCAGTTGTGCTGAGATGCCGCAGCCTTGGCCCCATTGCCGTGCCTGTCCCTCTGTAAGTGGCAATGAACTCAGGGAAGGGCAGATAGTTGATGGATTTTGCTAACAAGCACCAAGCCAGAGTCTGAAATCCATGTATAACTGACTTAACCTACGCAATTAAAAACAAATGAGAATATGATGACAATTTTTTTTTTTAATGTATATCCTATATATTTTGTTTCAAGAACAATATCCCTTGTGCTTCCCCCGCCCCTCAGTTTGCACAGCCAGGACTATGGTTGTGGTGGTCTTTTTCTGTTTTAATTGTCAGCTTTCATCCAAATTGGGGGGGGAGCTGTGTTTTTTTTCACAGGTCTGATGTGGAGATCCAATCATGAAGTTTAACCAAGGCTCCAGAAAGTAATCTACCTATATGGTTCACTTATCTCTTTATTTATTTTCCAAAGGCAAAATTTAAAGGAAAAAAGTATATATACATTTAATAATAAACCACCACAAGATTGTACTGTGAGAGTAAAACAATTAATGAAATAAATGGTTAATAAAATGTAAATGCCGTAACAGCCTCTGGTCAATGGGATCTGACTGTTATCAGACGGGGGTGGAGGGGAAACTTTGGAGAACAGATGTCAAGAAAAATGTGGTGGACAGGTGGGTGTGGGTGTGTGAATGGGTGGGTGTGGGTGTGTTGCAGGACAACAAAGCAATTCCATGAAGGAGTGCCTAGCTGCTCCTCCTGACAAAGAAGAAAGGAAGATAATAATTGCTGTTCTGACAACGCACAGACAATGCACTCCTGGCTTGTCTTCATCTCTGGATAGCTGCACCTGCTCTCGGCAATCCTCATCTTTTAAAAGGGTGAATAGAGGAGCTGAGTAAGTGCATTGCAGTCTGGGGAAAGTACAAACACAGCTACTGCCTCCAAAACAACAACATCTCACAGGTGAGTGTGCTTGGAATTGCAGCCTTAAGTCCAGAAAAGGAAAACAGTAATTCTTCCACAATTCCTTGAATAATAAGTGATTTAACTATGTGGCAAGAACTTTCCCCCACCCTCTTTATAGGATTATAATTGTTCTTCATAGGAGTACAAATTATTTCAAGCCATTTTCTCATTGAGGCAATTCAAGCATGCTGTACCAGAAGAGAGAGAGAGAGAGGAAGAAAGAAAAAGAAAGAAAGAAAGAAAGAAAGAAAGAAAGAAAGAAAGAAAGAAAGAAAGAGGAAGATTGCTGCATTAACAGTCGAACAGATGAGTTGTTATTTTTCTAGATGGGTGGAGTCTTACTGAATGCTTTCTAATGTCATACCCATCCCAGGGGAAATGGCAGAAGAGCTGATCTTTTAATCAAATTTGATATAATGATATGTATGTTGACCTGGCCCTGAATGTGGCTCAGTCTGTTCCAATTTTCTCCCTCTGTCCCAACCTTAGAAACAACTAAAGAAACAGGGAGACTATTGTAAAATATAGTGAAGCCATGTGCATCTTATTAGCTATCTGCACCAGGCAGGAGGGAACTATGACAAAGAATGCTGTGTAGCAGAAAAACACAGAATGCTGAGCCGTATCACACTAAAATAGTAGCAGTACCTGAATTAATCTCCTCTGAAATAGCTTTTTGCTTGTCATGCTGGACAGCAGCCATTTAATCGAAGATGGCCCTGAGACATGACATGATTCAAAAGACTAGCTTCAAACCTTCAGCATATTTTCCGAGTGAAGAGTGCTGTGCTCAAAACGTCCTTGGGGACCCATGCTGTAGGTTGTGCAGAGAGCCACAGCCATGAAAGGAGAATTTTTATCCTTTTGTAACGTGAAAGGCACGTTTTCATTCTATGAAAAATGTGGGAACTGGTTTACTGTAGCAGCTAAGTGCATCAGCTACAATAAGCCAGGAAGTCCTCAGTTCAACGCTCATGTCAACCATAAACTTACTAGGTAGACTGAAGTAAACCACTGCCTCAGAACATCAGTCCCCTATTTGCAAAGGGATCATGAGAATGGCCAACCTCACAGCATTATTGTTCTAAGTTATTACTGATTACATATGCGAAGTGCTTTGAAACCTTTAAAAGCATCATATGCATTTAATTTTAGCTCACTTATATAGAGCTTGACCTCCCCTAACAGAAAAGCACCTGTAACTTAAATGTTCACGAGGAACCCCAAGATCTGGCTTTTTGTCTTTCTGAAGAATGCATACAACAAGGAAAATAAAAGGTATGCTTTGTTTCTTACATTTATATTCTACTGCCCTCAAACCAAAGATGGTGTGCATTGTTCTCTCTTTCCCACTCCTAATCCAACACTCTTAAGCACTCTAAATATTAGAAATTGGAAGACTATTGGTAAAGAGTAGGAGGTGACATGCAGACTTAGCTCTGATTGGCCCAGATAATTTTTTTCTTTTTGTAACACACTCTTGTATGCCTCACCCAACAAGAGTAACCAGTCCCAAGGGTATGAGGTGGCAACCCACCAGCAAGGGAAGGCAGCTTCCATCATGGGCTGAGTGAGAACCAGATAGAATCATAGAGTTGGAAGAGACCACAAGGGCCATCCAGTCCAACCCCCTGCCAAGCAGGAAACACCATCGAAGCATTCAGCCCCACTTCCTTGCTTCAGATTGCTTTGATGGGAGCTGCTACCTGATATGACATCAGGGAAGGACAATGACAGGAAATGCTTGAATAACCCCTGTTCCGAATGGACACTATATAATTTATGTTCCTGTACTAGGTTTGTGTATGATCTTATTCTGAGAATATTTTGCAAGTCATTTTGAACAGCCTGCAGGACTATACAGCAAGGATTTAAGTATTATTAAATATGAAGGCTAACGTTCTATGGTTTCAGCAACACCGCAGAATAGTTACACAGGGATCGCCCACCACAATAACTATCAGGCTGCCTTCTTGTTCTCAAAATGGGCTTTTCGCAGTCCATACAAGATGAATGGGCTGTCTAAATCGTTTCTAGAGTTGTCATTGGTCTGGCAAAACATTTGTGCACATTTCATGCAAATAGTATTAAGTGTGATTGTAGGAGAATGGAAAGTCTTGAGCACACATCGTTGGCATCCTTGAAATACAGTCACAGTAAAGGACAAAAGAATAATGTGTCTTCCTTGCTTGTCTGAAGCTGTTTTAAGATTAATTGACATGGTGCTTAGCTATGTCTTAGTGGAAGTTGTTACCATGGGAACCTTTACTGAATTACTGATTATTTTAAACAAGCCTACCAGCAATTACATCTGTTGAGTCCAGCATTTTGTTCAGGAAAGTCATAGCCTTGTGCTGTCCAGTAGCTTATGGCTGTTATCCTAGATTTGTAGCAATTATTTCTCTACAAATTCAGCTGGGCAGTATTCACAGTGACCACATACTATCTAGTTTCAAAAATTCCCCCTCTTTTATTGGTTCTTCATAACTCAGCCCCCTTTCTTTCACATCTTCCCCATATCTTCTCCAGAGAATTGGGGAAATCCCCAGAACAGCATGTGGAGGGAGGAAAAGGGAGAGTATTCCATTGGGCTCTCACTGGCAGAACACTATCTTTAGTACTTCATTGAATGCAACTCATAGGTTTGTAACAATAGTGTCCCAAGAGTCTTGTAGGAGGTGGAGGACTTATCAACATGGCATGCATATAATGTTCAGTTCCTTGATGTTTGTTTATTGTGATAATAAATCTACTAATGTTTTGGATCAAGCAGTGTGTCCCTATATTGTGGTGGATTTAGGACCTGGGATACCAGGATTCAAATCCCCACTCAGCTGGGAGCAGAGGCAGCTCTAAGGGAGTGTGACCAGTGCAGTTGCACTGGGCACAGAGCTTCTGGAGCGCCAGAGCAGGCTTCATGACTGTTACTCCAATTCAAGGCAAGGGGAGGGAGGAACACACTGGGTTTTGACATTGCACAGGGCACCACTGAAATGTGAGGCGCCAAGGTTCACCACTGCTGGCAGACCTTGAGCCAACCATAGTCCCTTGACCTAATCTGTAAGAAAAGGGACCATGAATGCACCCTTGAACTCCTTGGAGAAAAGATGTTTTAATAAGTAACTCATTTGCAGGTAGCATCTCACATCTTGGGTGAACTTTGTGTTGCGGTCTGTTGGCTAGGAGCTATCCAAGGTCCTGAAGCAACCCACAGCAACTCTGCATCCTGGAAATTTACTTCAGGTTTCTGCCATCTATCAGATCAACGTACGTGCTTATGATGGGCAAGACCCACATTGCTACTTTTAAATGTTAGCATGGGCTCATTTGTCGACACATCCCCTTGCCTGCTAAAGTCAGCTACACATAGAATGTGGTGGGCCACGGTTTATTGTACAAGTTGGGCAACGGTGGTCCTCAGTCAAGTCACTCTTGCCCCTGTTTCCAGTTATAAAATGGGGAATAATACTTCTGTCACTGATTTTCAGAAGGCCTCTTAATGTTTTCAAGTGTTTTGGTAATGCAGCTAGATTTGTGTCCATCTGGCTTGCATTAGTAGGGCTAATGAGCAGCAGAGGCTGGTTCTGTGTTTCCAGCGGGTTTTAGTCAAAAGTTACAAGCATACAATGACAGCTGGATAACAGACTGCCAACAGACTGCTTTTCAGATTATCTTTGGCTCACCATGTCCCACATGAATGAAATATGCTCAAAAAAAGAAGAGTGCTGTTGTATGAGACCAAAGGTCCATCTAGCCCAGCACTCTTTCCCACAGTTGCAAGTCAGATGCTTCAACAAATCCTAGAGGTAGAATGGTAACACGTCAACCCTTCACTCCTCTTGCCTTCCCCCCCCCCCAGTAATTATTAAATATGAGGCATATAGCCTCTGAAGCTAGAGTTTCATTGTCATCACTGTCCCACCCACCCCCACCCCATTCTGGGACAATGAGAAAAGCCTTTGAAAGGATGGAAAGGGGGCCTCTTTTTGGTCTCCCATCCTGAGACCACACACCAAACATTGCTTCAAGATTCAAAACATGCCTGCAACAGGATGAGGATACACTGCAACATTTTGTTGCACTTGTCCCCTGCCGGTGATGGCCAGTAGCCATTTGTCATCCTATCTTCTGGTTTTATGAATTCAGGAGAAAGAAATATATCTATCCACTTTTCCATACAATGCACAATTTTATGAATTTCATAGCCCCCGTTCATTTATTTGTCCTTCTCTGCAAATGAGAAACACTGATTTAGCCCCTCTGTTTATTGGCACAAACAAAGCTGTCCTTATTTTCTTCCCTGTCTTCCCATCCTCTTCCTTTAACTCCTCATATGAAAATGTAGTCAAAAACTCCAGATCCTCAGGTCCCTTGGCAGCACTTTCCTGACAAGGGCATGCCTACCCTAACACAAGCTGCACAACGCCTGTGTGGAAATGTAAACATGCACTTCCCTAGTTTGTTTGATTTTCCTTCTGGAAATGTACCCCTTAAGTAAAATAAGTTCGTGGTAACGTTTGAAAGGATTCCAAAGAGTGAGAGTGTTAGCAGCTGTGACATTATTGCACTTGGAGGAAGTTGCCACTAAATTTAATATAGTCCCACTAGAATGTGTCACCTGAAGTTGTAGCATACTACTGAGCCTTAGGGAACCAAGAAGTATATGATCAAGAGAAGCTGCTCCACAGGCATGGTAGCTATTTTCACTGTATAAACAGCTTGTGCAAGAGGAAAATCAGGCCACTTTCGTATAATATATTCTACGTGCACAAGCTGCTTTGCATGGCTTATCACTCTCCTGAGCATCTTAAATGGCATGATCATTGAAAGAGCCATAGCTCAGTGGTAGAGCGCCTGCTTTGAACGAAGATGGTCCCAGAATCAATCCCTCCCATCTCCAGGTAGGAGAGAACCCTAGCTGAAACCCTGAAGATCCGCTGTCAGTCAGGCAACACTGAGCTAGGTTGAGCTGACTCAATTCCAGACAACTACTTATTTGTGCAGAAACATAGAGAAGTGCAATAACCTTTCTGAATTTATGCCAGTTTCATGATAAAGCAGGGACATTTTGTTTGGTATTATGTAGGCCTGTGGCCAGATAAAGAGAGTTGGGCATCTATTGGCCAGTATTTTATCTGACAAATCTATTAAGATGCTAGATTGATACGTTTAGCATATTTAAACAAGACCTAAATAGACCTTGGCCCAGTTTCACACTAAGCTGACCTACGGCTTAGAGAGAACAGGCAAGATAGATTTTTGCAGTCGCCATTAGCTCAGTCATAGAATTAAAGAGTTGGAAAGGACCGTGAGAATCATCTGGTCCAATCCCCTGCAATACAGGAATAGGCAGCTGTCCCATATAGGGATCGAACCTGCAACCTTGGTGTTATTGGCACCGTGCTGTATCCAGCTGACCTAACCTCAGGCTATTGCAGTTTAGGTACAAAGTATAAACTAAACAAATACTATTGCCAAGCTAAACTAAAAGTAACATCCTTAGTCTGGGAGCAAGTTATTGCTCATAGTTTTTTTGGGGGGGAGGGGAACCAGGTTCATCTGTAATGCTCAGTCAAACCATAGTTTAGCTCCAAGGTAACACAGTGGCAGCAGAAGTGAGGGAGAAGCAAATAGTCTGCAATTTTCCTTCTGGATACCTACACAATTGTGCATTCTTGCTAAGGTTCAGCATTAGGTGCTAACAAGGCGGATATATTATTTAGAGAATTGTTTTCAGCATAATGCTTGAACTGAGAGATCCACCAGATTACCCTACCTGAATATCTAACTGCTGATCCTATTCACATCTGCTCAGCAACATATCCCATTGAGTTCAATGGAGATTATCTTCAACTGAGTGTGTATAGGGTACAATACAGATATTCAGCCTTGTCTTTATAAACATACACTTTGAATAAATTACTTAAGATTGATTAAACAGATGCTCTTCTCTGTATCATTTCCTTATTATATTCCCTCCTCTAATCGCATTATTATTTATTTGTATTCACAAATTAAATTAAAGGTTAAGAATAGCCTTACGGTCATTCTGAGAGCCTAACTGCACTATAATTTTTTTAATCCATTTTAATCCTGTCATGGCTTCCTCAGAATTTTGGTTCGAAAAGGGGTGTTGAAAATCCTGTCAAAGATCACAGCAAATACATATGCCAGGATTCCCTGATGAGAAGAAATGACTTTGAAAGCAGTTTAAGTCTGTGGTGTTAGATATACACTGAATGTCTAATTTAATTAAAATTTACATCCCAGTTTATGTAGCCCCAAGGAACTCTCAAAGCAGTTTGCAACAATAGTTATTATAAAACACAGAAAGCCCACAATAAAATCAATGTTTAAAATTATTGGAAGATGTGGGAAACGGGGCCAAAGGTTTCCCACCATAGTGCTGAATTCTTCCTCTTGAATCCTGCAACCTTCAACTGATGCCTAGGGCTTGCCAATCAGAAGGTCTGCGGTTCGAATCCCCGCAATGGAGTGAGCTCCCATTGCTCGGTCCCAGCTCCTGCCAACCTAGCAATTTGAAAGCACGTCAAAGTGCAAGTAGATAAATAGGTAGTATTCTCAGTAGTGGCGCCTGCCCCGTGGAACACCCTCCCAGCAGATGTCAAGGCAATAAGCAACTATTTTACTTTTAAAAGACAACTGTTTAGGGACTTTTTAATGTTTGATGCTGTATTGTTTTTAATATTTGGTTGGAAGCCGCCCAGAGTGGCAGGGGAAACCCAGCCAGATGGGGCGGGGTATAAATATTATTATTATTATTATTGGTACCGCTCCAGCGGGAAGGTAAATGGTGTTTCCGTGCACTGCTCTGGTTTGCCAGAAGCGGCTTAGTCATGCTGGCCACATGACCCGGAAGCTGTACGCCGGCTCCCTCGGCCTATAGAGCAAGATGAGCGCCACAACCCCAGAGTCGTCCGCAACTGGACTTAATGGTCAGGGGTCCATTACCTTTACCTTTACTAGTTAGACAAATATCCTGATTACAGTGTTTTATTTCCATTTTGACCTGCATGCTTGCTATTTCTCTTCTCCTCCTTCCTTCTTTTTTTGCATTGACTCCTTTTGGAATGAACTGCTTAATTTGATTTCTGGGCTGTATTGGTTTCTGCACACGCCAATTAAACTCCCACGTGTTTAGGCTGCTGCACTACTGGTTGTTAAAATATGTGGGGCAGCAGACAAGCTGAAGCTGGAATGCAGCTGGCTGCTCCCCTACTCTCAAGAAAACCACCATAGCGAGGTAGGAATCTTGCCCCTCCCCTTGCCCTAGAGGCACACGAGTGGTTTTGGCAGCAGCAGAGAGGAAGGGCTAGGCTGGGTTCCTCAGGGCTTGTTAGCCTACTTTGCAAGATTGGTGCTGAAATGGAAGGTTGCCCTGTCATTACCACTTGCCACTACTACTGCTATTTAGATATATTACCTGCCCGTAGGGCGGCTGCAATTATCTAATACTGCATCATTACAATAAATTAAAACCAATGCGTTATGCATTGCACAGTGTCCTTTACTATTTCCCTCTTTGGTTATTGGTGCTTCTCTTATAGCTCATATCTCTTACTCCTTCCAAAATGTTGGTTTGCTTCTCCTCCTGCATTTCCCCCTTCCTTGCTGTGCCTCTATCAGGGCCGCTTTCCACACAATCATTTCCAACAACTTACGTGATATGTGACAAATGTCCAAGTGTTGTTTTGCAATCTCAGTGCACAAACCTGAATTTTATGGGGAAATATGTAGAATTGTAGCCAATGGTGGCTTTGTGTTAGCAGAAAGCACTTCAACTTGTGTAAGGAAGGAGCACCAGCTTTTTGCTGATTTCCCCCTGCCCCCATCTACTGCAGCTCTCGGCACCGTATCATATACTGTTCCATATGGTTACCATCCCTCAGGAGCAGTGATGGGTGAATATGCCCATTTCAACTTCTTTCCTTCTCATATTTATTCCACTATTCAGTTCCGTTCTCTACACCAGTTTGTTTGGTGTTTTTTAATGTCCTCATGAAAAATTCATCAGCATAGTATTTTAGTTCAAATTTTTATTAATATACACAATCTTATATGCAGTGTTGCCATTGCAAGGCCATTTCCCTTAACAGATTGCATTTTTGTATGTTGTTTTTTTACTGTTATATGCATTAACATGCACATTTTACAATAGAAGATGCACTTTTTGTACGGAATCCTTGACTGGAGAACTGTACTTCAACATTCAGAAAAGTGAGATTTCCAAAGGAAGACTGTGTTTTGGTTTGCATATCATTTTGGAAACTGCAAATCAGGGAAGTTCACTTTTAAATGTGAACCGAGTTGAACTGAATTGAATTTATCCCCCTTCCATACTAAGGTGTATCGGAGGGGGACATGGGGGGCTGCACTGTACAGGGGGGGGGTGGTTGTCCTACCTAGCACAAGGGATTCGAACCCTGCTTTCCCAATACTCTAACACCACACTGGCTCTTTATTTATTTATCATTTATACCTTGTCTTCTATACACTTGGTGTTTCATCCTCCAACACCCCGGGGGGGTGTGTGTGTGTGAAATCATGCAAATCGTAGTTGGAAGAGGTGCTGTTATGGATCCCAAGTCCTCTACTGAGTTACAACTCTCATACTTTCCAAAGAACTAGGTTTGCTATTTGCTTAATTTGGTCTTTTTAAAGTGTCTAGAAAATGCAGCTGGTATATAAATAACCCTGCAACCAGATTGCTCTCAGAGGTTCGTGGCATGGTTCAATGGTTCAATCAACTCCATTAATTTGAATTGTGTTAGGAAATGAACCAGGTGCCCTGCAAAGGGCTGATCATTATCTTCAAAGCTCTGAATAGTTTGAGATCAGGATATTTAAATGTCAGGCTTCTGCCACATGAACCTACCCGTCAGTTGAGATCTTCAGGAAAGGTCCATCTCTGTGTCCCACCTCCACTTGTCAGTGTAGTGGGACAGGATCTTTTTGGTAGTGGTGCCTAACTGTCCCAGGGTGCCCGACTTTACAGGGGCTCAGATATTCAGTTAAATCTGCTTTGTTTAATCAGTCCTTTGGATTGGAGTCGTTTTTATTTTCTCTTTAGTTTGCTATTCTGGTCCTATGTTGCTGCAGATTTATGTTAAGTTCTTTTTGTGTATATTGATTAGTATTGTTGCATTTTTAATTACTTTTGTCTTTTATGTTGACTTGGAAGCCTTTGGTGGAAAAGCAGACCAAAATGTTTTAATGTATATGTCTACTCAGTGTCTTTTTTAACACAACTGGGTGCACAATGCATGCTGTCAGGTTTGGCTTGTGTGGAATTTTTCGCCTCTAATTGGTGGACCTGGCTACCTCTTTGTGCCTGTGGTTTGAAGAGCAGAGGTGCTTAAATTGAAGCAAGACTGTGGGCAAAATGCTATCACAAAAATAACATTTTCTCCAGCATCCTTTATCTTCTGCACAGTAATTGTTTGACAGAGCTTTGATCACTTGACAGAATGTCACATAACAATGGTATGTTGCTAAATATAACCTGACTTGAAATCTAGCAGCTCCAGTGGGAATTTTGGTGTGAAACTAGTCACACTTCCCCAGTGGTTAGTGTGGTATATTTACTACTAGTCATTCGTTTTTTAAGTTGTAGAAATAATATAATCATGGACTTTGGCGAAACTTAATAGACTGATCTGTCCTGGGGGAGGGAGGGAGTCAAGTTGGGATGTGGGGGTTGGGGGACTCTTTGCAAGAGGACAATTGTATGTTTACTTCTGACAAGAAATGAAGAGCTCCTAAGAGGAGGTGATTAATAATTCTGTTCATGTTTATTTCTCTGGATACGAGACTTTTTCCTATCTTTATTTTTTCCGTAGAATGTAGGAGACAGAAGTGTTCTTTTAAAGTGAGAAAATTTGCATTTCGGAAGAGAAAATCTGTATTTCTAGGAGAGGTAAATGCAGGCCATTGGGACCATTCCAAATTCTAGCTGGCCCAGAAAGTAAGTTTTGTTGAAAACGAACATTCTGTCAGGAACTGTGAAACTGAATCACCTGTTTACATTCAAAACTAAATTGAAAAGTTGCAAAGTATCTCAGGAGCGGGAGGAAGTGTTGAAAACTTTTCCTTTGGATAGCTTTCAGAAATTTAAATTCTGGCACTTCACATATCCTTGGGAAGGTGGCAACAGTGATGTGTCTTGGTTCTCTGGCATCTACATGGAACATCTGTTCACCTATTCAAGTAGACCAAGGATATTCTTGATGGCAAATGACCATTAAAAATGAAGTAACTGCTATGGGGGTGGGGGGTGGGTATTTGTGTGAGTGTCAATGAGAGGGGAGGCGTGAGGCTTGCTATAATAGAATCAGTCTCTAAGCACTTTTAAAAGCAGAAAAGCTTTGCAATTCATCCTAAAGTGAAGGACAGATCCCTACAGATAGTACACTCTGAAAAGTAAGGCTTCACTACCTTTGCATAAGAGAATTTGGAGTAGCCCACCCCATATCAAAGGATGCATAGGCTCATCTTTTCAGGTATGCTAGACCAAGACTAAGATGTACCCCTTTTTTAAAGGTCACATACTTCATTCTACTTCCAATTCTTCTCCAAAGCACTCTAAGAACTAAGTCTATATTTCAGTTTAAGTACTTTCTTTATTATGCTTCCAATAAACAACACTCTCTCTCTCTTCTCTCTCTCTCTCTCTCTCTCTCTCTCTCTCTCTCTCTCTCTCTCTCTCTCGTGGTTAAGGCTGCCATCTGGTTCAGCTATGAGTAAATCAAGGGAATAGAGTTAATTTCCAGCCTATTAAAATGAGTTTGTTGGCTGTTGCAACAGCCCTTGGTATCTATATGCATTGGCCTAGAGCAGGGTAGGGGAAACACTTGACCCTGCAGATGCTGACCATGAGAGCCCTGCTATCTGGTGCTGTTGGGAGTTTGGAGTTTCAACAACATCTGGGAGGGCCATAGGTTCCCCGTCCCCTGGCTAAAGAAATGGCCCATGCTACTAGAAGACTGCCGAAGTTGTAATTCTTGATATCTTGATATGTGTGTAGAACATATGCCTGATATCTTGTATTCATAGATGCAATATATTTTTGTTTTCAAATAGGCGCAGATGAAAGATTTACATGGATGTTAAATAGCATGGGGGAAAGGATGGGACCTTGAGGGACCCCATAGGCTAATGGTCATGGAGCCAAGCACCACTGTTCTTGGTATGTCCAGCCATATAGGGACTAGAGTCATTGCAACATAGTTCCTCGCAGTCCCATATCAGCCAGAAGTCCAAGAAGGATATCAGAATTAATGGTATTGGAAGCTGCTAAAAGGTTCACCAGCACCAAAATGTTACACTCCCCCGACTAGCTCCTGGTGAAGGTCATCTTCAAAGGGCAACCAAAGTCATTTCAGTCCAAAACTAGGTTGGAATCCAGATGGGAAAGAATCTAAACAATCACTTTTCTTCAACAAAGCCTGGGAGTTGAGTAGTTACCACTCTACTGCCTTTCTCAAACCAAACAAATTAGACAGTAGCCAGTAATTACCCTGCATGGTAGAATCAAATGAGGGCATTTAAAGTAAATGCAGCACAACTGCTTCCTTTATTGCCACAGGATTACTGTGGAGATATATTTACAACCTCAACCACCCATCTGGCCTGTCTTCCTCTGGCAGCTTAATCGGGCAATATGGACATGGATCAAACGAGAAAGTAGTTGGCCTCAGTCCTTTGAGCAAGCTGCCCATATTCTGAGGCTGTGCACACTGAAAACTATCCAACAAAATAGAAAAGCAGCCGCCTCTCACCATCATAGATTCTGTTCTCATTGTGGAGCAAGACAGAGCTAGTGTGTACTTGCAATGTGCTGTGCATACGAGTTCCAGTAAGCTGCCAAAGGTTCCTCCTCACTACTTTGGGGGCTAGTCTGTAAGAATTCCTTCACTACTTGGAATAACTTCTCTGGCCAAGCCAACGCAGCAGGGCAATAGTGATGGCGAAGCGTGGTTTCTTCGCTGTCGCAAAAACAGGTCTAAAATAAGCTCTAACCAATGTTCAGCTGAATTGATTCCTAGTCTTTCTCCACGGTCACTCTAGCAGTCTAGCCAGCCGTTGAGTCACACTGAGCTCTACCAGTTGAAATCTCCTTATAACAGGTCCCCAGCCTCTGCATAGGTCAGGAGCCCAAGATCTCTAAACCCTGTCAAGTAGTGCAATACAAGGAGTTGTATCTACTCCCTAACCACAGGTCCCTTTTGTCCTGTCCTGTCAATACTTTAGCTTAGGTTAAACAGATAATAAAGATTGCTAGGCCCCTTTGCTCTAGAAAGGGATGAAAATGTCACTGGTAATAATGCACTGCTGGTGTCCCTGCCATGTGGGATTTTCACACACAATGCAGAGTCCAGTAATAATAATTTACTATTTATACCCCGCCCATCTGGCCGGGTTCCCCCAGCCACGCTGGGCGGCTTCCAACAAAATACTAAAATACAGAAATCCATCAAACATTAAAAGCTTCCCTAAACAGGGCTGCCTTGAGATACTTTCTAAAGGTCTGGTAATTGTTATTCTCTTTGACCTCTGGTGGGAGGGCATTCCACAGGGTGGGTGCCACTACCGAGAAGGCCCTCTGCCTGGTTCCCTGTAACTTGGCTTCTCGTAGCGAGGGAACCGCCAGAAGGCCCTCGGCGCTGGACCTCAGTGTCCGGGCAGAACGATGGGGGAGGAGACGCTCCTTCAGGTATACTGGACCGAGGCCATTTAGGGCTTTAAAGGTCAGCACCAACACTTTGAATTGTGCTCGGAAATGTACTGGGAGCCAATGTAGCGCTCTTAGACTGCAAACCTGATCTCATTAGGGAAGGGGAGACACTACTACTATGTGGCAACCTTAGCCCTCCTTAGAGCACGTGGATCCCCAGCCAAGTGAAGGTGCTATTGCATCTGTCTTCCCTGGATTCAGTTGCAACTTGCTCACCCTCATCCAACTGAGCACAGCTCCAAAGCACTAAATAGATGCTGTGATTACTACTTCTTGACTGGTTGAGGGATGGGCATTTTAAAATAAGTTTGTATGCAAATTTGTATTTATGCATGCATATTTTATCTCAGTACGTGAATTTTAAGTATTTTATTTCAATGGAAAATTTTCTAAACATTACCTTATCCTATATATATATATATATTCATTCCTACTACACAGTTTAGTGCATTCTTTGAACCAAGAACAGTATTCTAAAATTTGAAGTGTGAAGGATAATTACATTCTGATCCACGTATCAGTCCAAAAGATGTGTCTGAGGTCAGTTTGCTTTAAACTGCAGACCAAATCAGTTGGCTAAATGGTTAATCTTTAATTAATAAGCAAGCAGCACTCTTATAATTAGGGGGGTACACACACACACACACACACACACACACACACACACACAGAGAGAGAGAGAGAGAGAGAGAGAGATTACAGGAGTATTTTAAAAAGAAAAGATACATATCTTACAAAAAGGGTGAAAACAAACTTTAACTGTTTATTGTAAGAATATTTCAAACTATACCTACATATATGTCTTGAGTATTAATTTTAGACATATATTTCTATGCTATTTAATTATTGTACTGCTATTCTCTCTCTCTCTCTCTCTCTCTCTCTCTCTCTCTCTTTAATATATTGCAATATATACCTTATATAAATTTTTCATTGCCTGTATATATCATGCAAATAATAAAAGAAGAAGTAAAAATATACACCAAACGAAATTCTCCTCCTTCCCTAATCGATTGTTTGCAGGCATTTGAGTGTCACCATCTGCAAATTGATGACGCTGCCCTGAATCCAAACCCAAATATTTAACACTGCGATAAGATATATAAATGGCTAACCAGCATCCTGAATGAAGGCCTTAAATGGCACCCTGTGTGTTTTAAGTTATTCCTAGGATATATTGTGTTAATAATAAGAATCAGGCTTTTTGGTGTATGGGTATGCGGCTATGTTTTCCCACACACACACACACACACACCTTGGCCTAATTGCTATAAAAAGCCTTGCTTGTTTACCCAGTCTGAAAGGCAACTGCTATCGTGAATCCTATTCAGGCCAAGGCATTCAAAGTGAATGGCTTTCATCTCCCTTTCTATACCAGATATAAAAGAAGTGGGTGGCAGCACCGCAATGATGAGCTAGGCGATGTGGTTGGAAGTCCATCTATGTGTGTGTGTGTGTGTGTGTGTGTGTGTGTGTGTGTGTGTGTGTGAAGCTGGCAAATGAAGGGCATTTCTGCACTTACAATTTATAGTGCTATAATTGCTGCTCTCTCTCTCTCACTCTCTCACACTCTGCATGCTGACACACGACATCCGTCTTTATTCAGCTAATATTTTGGAATAATGTACCGGTACTTTAAAAGCAACACCACCCAACACTTTTTTGTCTACCGCAAAAAACAACAAACTTTTGAGAAAGTTCAAGATGGGCTGGACCTTCAGTATTTGTGTGGCATGTGTATAAGCATTGACCCGGCTTCTGTGTGGTGGCCATGCAAGGCTTTTTGGGGGGGGGTGTCATATGTTTCGTGCCACTTCCCTCTGTCCAGTACAAACTGTCAGTTTGCGAGCTCCGTTAGGAAGAGAGATGGCAGATTGAGACAATGGTGCCGAGCCATAAGTACAGTTCATGACAGCAATTAGACAAAACTCCACCACAATAAGCATGTTCACCATTGCTGAGGCAACCATGTGGTTCCTCTTCTAATCTCCTATCCCACCCCCACGAAAAACAGGATAATTCTGCAACACTAGGCATTAAATCCTTTAAACTCTGACATTTACTGGCTGAAGGAACATGAGGGCACATAAGGGCTGTGACTACATCCACTGAACTTTTCTACCATTCGTGTGGAAAGGAAAACCACACTCTCACTCTCTAATATTAAACAGTGACATGTAACGAAAGTTGCATACAATGAGCTACAAATTCACTCTTTAAGATGTCTGATCAAACAGCAACTATGCTGCTATAAATACAACTATATACGTTATGAAACTATGCCACTATAAAGCACAGAAAAGCCCCCAACAGGAGCAGAGGTAGCTTATGAATGCGGTACACATGGGAACAGTAAGTCCCCAAACTGTGCACTGGCACAAACTGGTGTGCTACAGGAGAGTCTGGAAACAGTAAGCATAAACCACTCTGGGACTCTTAGAGCAGCAAATCTCCCATACTGCATTGGTGATTTCACATCCCTTCTACCAATAGCCTATCACCTTGAGGGAGGACATAATGATACCGTACATTAGAATTCCCTGGCACATCTTGCAGTAGATCTGATGGGGACATGGGGATTTCAGAACATCGCCATTGTCCAGAAGAAGAATGCTTTAGCCAGTAAGACCCTGTCCAAGGTTCTGCCCTTTACTTTGAACTGACTGATTGACTGACCTTCGGACATCACCTGCTTCCCCTATGAGCCTCAAGCTCCCATGGAACTGGATGATTGGAGAACTAGCTTAAACTATGAGGATCAGGGCTGAGGAGAATCAGCATTAGTTGCCTCTCTCCATATTAATTGTGATAGTTTAACATTCCGCAAGATCTGCAAGAGTCTCGGGAGCCAAAAGAAACATCAAGAACAGATTTGCATGCTGAAGAAATTCACCTTTGGTGTGGTGTGCTATCAGCCACTGCATGCAGTGATTAAGGAACGAAACAGAGGGCTGAGGAGGTGGGTCCTTTGCTAATTATTAGGTCCCTTCCCCTGTGCTGCTGATGGTCTTCAGGCCCAACTGATAGTGCCAACCGAGTACTTAGGGGTCAGGAGTGTTGAGGAAGCTAGCTGCATAAAACTCCCAGATTGCCAGTTTGTACAAATATTTTGCTCAGATTAACGGCTGTCCCAGTGAAATCACTTTGGCATTCTTTTAATTTGTATTTTTCACAGACAGTCAAAAATTGATTAAAATTTCCTCAATCAATTTCTCTGACTAAGGAGCTCATCTGGGTCCCTGCATGTATTAATTAATTCACTTCATTTCCTCAATTAGGTAGCATTCAAAGTCAGGAGGAACCCAGAAAGCGATTATTATGAACTGTTTTCTCTGGGAAGAAAAATTCAGCACACTTCCTATATTTTCTACCAAGTGAGTACCTGAGATTTGTTATTGTTGAGCACTGCTCTTGAAGATGAATGACACACTCTTATAATGTGCTAGAATCCATAATAACTCTAGATGGAAACAACGCACTATTTGGTTTCAATCAGTTATGCTGCATTTTTAAAACAAATAAAGCAGTTTTTGTGGTGGTGTTTTTTAAAGAAACACATTTTTTTTCTTAAATTTCCTGGGGCATGAATGTTTTCTGCAAGGAAACAGGGGCTATGGAAAACAGACATGGAAGAAAGATTTCAGCATTTTGCACTTCGTTGTTATTAAGCAATTTACTGAAAATCCCTTACTCTGCTCATAGAATGAATCAATACTGGAAGAAATTAAGGCACATACTTTCAACCATGACAGCCTTGTAAGTACTGTGAAAGAAACATGTTATAGCCGTAAGAAAGTGCTGTGAGAGATGTCCAAGTCTGACAACCCTTGCCTTAATAGGAAAAGTAAATGAAAAGTAGAAACAAGATTGCTCCTTGGCTAATGTGAATAATAGGATTTAGACTCCCTGTGTTGAACCATATTTTACAAACTCTGCACCCATAAGATACTCCTTCTCCTCTGTTACTATGCACAAAGGTGGATATATTTCGGAATAATTTTGTTTCTCATTCGTGGTAGGGTTTTTGTGTTCCTGGTTTGCCCAACCAAGAACATGCCCACTCCTGTAATTAAAGTAGGCTCCAAAGTGTTTGAGTGGCTTCAGTTAGAAAAGCAGTTCAGCATGGGCTCGAATTCTATGGCAGGTATATTATCATTGTTAAGAGCTGGAAGGTTAAAGTCAATTTCCTTTGCTGCCTCTTTGCATCACTTATACAGAATAAAATATTGCAGCTACTTCTCTTCCATGTGTTAACTAAGTTGGTTGCCACCATCTTTCTGAGTTAAAGCGAAATTGAGGCTATAATTAAAAGGTAAAAGTACAGTAAAGGAGCCCTGGACAGTTAGTCCAGTTGAAGTTAACTAAGGGGTGTTGTGCTCATCTCGCTTTTCAGGCCAAGGGAACCAGCGTTTGTTCACAGACAGTTTTCCGGGTCATGTGGCTAGCATGACTAAACCGCTACTAGTGCACGGAGGACCATAACCAGTGGCGGAGCACATGGAAACACTGTTTATCTTCCTGCCACAGCAGTACCTATTTATCTACTTGTACTGGTATGCTTTCAAACTGCTATGTTGGCAGAAGTTGGGACAGAGCAACAGGAGCTCACCCTGTCATGTGGATTCGAACTGCCGACCTTCCGATTGGCAAGCCCAAGAGTAACAGTTGAGTCGGCCTGTCTAGGTTGGGGGGGGAGCAGTGACATATGTGTGATGTCACAAATGGTAACAACCCACCCCCACCCCCAAAAAATGTTGGGTGCAACTCAGCGCCTCTGCTCCAGCCAGTTTCCATACTGCACAGAAGCTGCAAATTCTTCTGGACAAGAGTTGTATTTTACATAAGCGGTCAAAGCCATTCTAACGGTTTCACCAATTTGGGGGGCCACACCCAAAGACATAGCAGTTTGAGTGGCCTATATCAAACAAAGGCCAATACAGTGGTGTTAGTCAGGCGGAACAAATTTGTAATTATATCTGGCTGGGAAGCATGCAGCTATCCTTTGTCAGTCATCTACACTATACTACCAAACCCTCAAGCGTCATGCCAATGAACTGTTAGTCAACGCTTAGTTTTGAGTTATCTGTCCTTTGCTTCAGTCCATGCAACACCATTCTTGTGTTCTCTTCAACACCAGGCTCTCTGACCACATTACAGTAATGTCCTGCAAGTTCCAAACATACGCTTTGCTCATCCAACTCTCCTGAGCCCAACAGAATGACTCAGAGCAGCTACCTTGTGTCCCAGGTGCCATTGTAATGCAAGCAGTCTGCAAGGTGTGTTTGACTTGATGCTGATCTGAAAAGAGTATCTTATTGACCTGAATTCTGGGTCTCATGTATCAACTCTTCCTGGATGGCTTGCTCAGGGTAAAAGGACAAATCAAATTAAGGGATATTGTCTTTGCCCAAATTTGATTCTGGCTCCATTTATGCCTCTCTTAGTGGGAAATCAAGGTGTGTTAGCACTTCACATTCATTCTTGGCTTTCAGGCAAGATCTGAAGGAATGGCCAATTATATGCTTTCTTTAAGAGGCTGCAATCTAATAAGTTTGGTGCTTTCTCTTCTTATTAACTTCACCAATCACTTTGCTTGAACCTGTTAATGGGCAAGAATATACATTGCTTCTCCCCTTTGGCACTAATAATTTCCTGCTAGTAGCAATCGCCTTCAGCATGCGTTTCAAGTAAGGCATAACCCATAGTTTAGTTTGCTGCTATCTATACAGCCTTGGGCTGAAATTGCAGTCTTTTGTCATTGGTTATGCAGAGTTCTTGAGCACAAGGAAGAGAAGGAGAAAAAGCAAAACAGCAGGCAGCACCAAATACGAGAGGGAGCGAGAAGAAAATATGTCTCAAATTGGTGCTGAAAAATATGCACAAAACCGTTATTAAAAAGAGTGAACTGCATAATAGCTTTTGATTGAAACCTTCCCAGGAGCACAATAATTCAATTAATATCAAGCATTTCTAGCAATGCAGCATCTCTTAAGAGTTGGAGAAGGAAGCAGGACAATGTGATAAAGGAAATAGGAGCCTTAAAAAGCATGAATAGAGGGCAGAGGATTGAGGAAAGTGGTCACTGGTAGGTGAGTCAGCAAGTTCACACTGAAAGGAAGAGAGGCAGAAGAGGTCAAGGTGACTGAGAGTAGAGATTGAAGAGGCAGAGGGAAATGGTTCAGAGCAATAAATAGAAGATGTGGAAAGAGATGCAGGATGGAAGTCTGAATAAATGTGGGAAATGAAGACTGGAACCAGTATGTGGATACAGGTGGGAGCAGCATAAACACATGCTGACAAAATGAATATTTTAACGCGACTCACTTCACACTGAATGTTAAGCAAAACTGACATTTGCTATATAAGATTTGTTAATGTTGATTCCATACTTGGGTTGGTTCTGATATTTGAAAATAAGAGAGAAACTCCTGGATACCCCCAAGCACTGTGCTGATGCAACACTTCGATATAATTCAAACTGCATTTTGCATTGAAAAGATCTCCAGAAGCATTTTGCAGACAAGAAGGAGGAGCAGAGACAGCGGAGAGTTCTGCTGGTAGCGAAATCAGGTGAAGCTGAACGTTCTCTGCTTCTCCTAAACAGACACACACACTCTCTCACGCCTCTACCTGATAGCTAGTATATGCGCACGTATGAGTTTCTGAGGCTTATCATCCTAACTTACAGACAGTGATAGACTGTTTGTTCAATTTTTATTTGCTCAGGCATTTCATATGATCTGAAGAATCAATTGTCCCCTTAGCGTGTGATACACATTTTGGCAGGCAAGCAGGCAGTAATCAACAACAAGTGACAGCTTCCATTAGCCCCGGTAATAGCACGTGGGGTAGCCGTGGTGAAGTGTCACATTTCTAGCTCTGTATAAGCTAGGGACCAAAACTGGCTTGTTTCCCCTTCCAGCTTTTGTATGCCACTTGAACACCAAACTCAATGCCAGTCTCAGATTAGAATGCCCAGTCTCAAAAAACCAATATAGTTGTGATGTCTCCTGCTTCCATCAAATAATGCCTGAGCCCTAATGATTGCCTTATGAAGAACATATATCAGACATACAATCCTTAAAACCAATTGTTTGCATAGGCCTTGTCCTGCCAAGTCTCCCTGGCCAATGTGCTTCCTTGACAATACTGCACAGCCCCTTCCAGCTTCAGTGTGAAAGTTTGCCTTCTTCCTGTTTTCTCCTTGCCCCCCCCCTCCTTTAACCCTGTATATTCACCACCAGTAGCTCAATACATCTTCCTGGCCACGACTAAGCAGCAAACAGTGTCCCTACTTCAGTCAAGGTCCATTCTTTAGTATCAGAGACAGAAAAACTTTCACGTACCTCTCCCTTGGGACAAAACCTGCAAGGAATTCTTCCCTTACCATTCCTGTTTCTCAACTCTGTTGCCTAGGCTGAGCTTCATTGCACCACCCACCTTGTCTCTGGTTTCCCTGTTCCTGGACATCCCTATATCCCGGAATCTTGTCCCAGTCCTCAGTCTATCCCACAAGAAAGCTACTATTGTCTCGTAAGGTCTGTTTGAAATCTTAATCCCAGCCAAACAGCGAACTTTCACTTCTCTTACTGTGTGGAAAATGGACTGCAAGCATTCTCAAAACTTTCCCCAAGGGGAAAATCAATGCAGGAGACTTCACTGCCACAAGCACAACACTGTCCATTAAACAAGCAAGTTGGCATTCAAACACAGATAACTGAAAGTTAGAACTCTTGATGAATTAAAAGCATCTGCATTTTTCCCCCCAAATTTTACATTTCCAAAAAAATAAATTGGAATTTTGTTTGCCTACAGTTACACCTTTCCTGTCAGATACTGTACACTAGGTGGCACTATTGCTGGAGACGAGAGAAACTGTACAGGGCTGTCAGCTTGGAACGACGTGTGCTGAGAATGCACATGGAAGTCACACGTCCGTGACTCTGGAGCAAAGCTCCTGCCCTAAGCAGAGAACTGTGACTTTGAAATAAAGGGTTTGCTGAGCCACAACTGCACAGTGGTGCCAGCTGAAATCTCAGGCTAATTTCCCAGTTGTGCAGTCATATCTTGCAGCGTGGAAATCTCCGCATTGGTTGTTTATATGTATGAGATCTTTCACCTCAGCTTGCTCTGTGTACATAATATCCTCTGAGCACCAGTTTTATGGCAAAGCTGCTTCCCGCACTATTTAACGAGACAGAAAGGCAGACTACAGCAGACACTGGGATGGGGTGGGGGGAAAGGTAACAGTTGCTGTTCTTTGGTCTTTTACCACCTGCATTACTACTGATTTACAGCAGTGAGAAGGCACATACTTCCTCTACCTCTTTTCCTAAAGCACATGGGTTGAAGTTTGTGTGGGATATAATTTTAAAGGATCTTTTCCCTAGGTCCTCTGTGCATAAAGTAACATGGAAGGCAGGTAGGCATTTTCAGGGCTGTGCTGTCTCCAAAACTCAAAATTATCTACCGTGTTATCCTGAATTCTAAGCATATTTCTATATATTTATGTGCTTTGCACAATTTATTTTGCTTCACAAGGAGGAAAAAAGAAATGTACCCGGCACTGAAGCCACTTCTTTTTCTGACTGCTGCTCTGACCTGGAGATTTCAGCAGCTCCTGCCCACTTACAGACAAACCTATCATCACTCCCAATGAGGACTAGAAACTTGCTTGTTATATTTTAAAAACTGAAATTTCCAGGATGTTTAATCCTGCACTCAGTACCAAAGTAATCCATGTTTGGGTTTGTTTTTCCTGCACTGATGCAGAATTTTGGGATATGCCCAGCCCCCAGCCCCCCATAAATTTAGTCTGCAATGGCTTCAGAGTCCAATGCTGACTGCTTGAATTCAATCATTATCTCAACCTCCTAATGATATCTGGTGGAAAAAGCTTTAAATCAATATGAATGAACTTCTGCTTCGCACCTGCCAATGCAACAAATATTCACAGATATATGCACCATCCTGGGACTTCCTTATTGATATACTTCATTGTATTCCTTTATGCAAACTTACAATTTGTTGGTTTTGTATCTATGTTGGCAGATATGCCATTTCTTGTCCATTTGAGCCACAGATCCATTCTTTGCTACAAATAGCACTGCAGTAAACTCCAGCTTCTGAGATGCAGTACAGTTAGTATTTCAAAGGCTGTGATGATGGATTCATTATGCCACCCAATGGAAGAAAGGGTGTATGTCCTTTTCATAACTGCACAAACTGGAGCAAATTATAATCATTTAAATATATATATATAATACTTCATTATAATGCACAAGCATATAACGTTTATGAAGAAGAGGCCACTTGTAAGTTCAAGTTCCTAGTATCTATAAGAGAACATTTGTCTATATTTAAATGAGAGTATTGTGAACCTGATAATATTTGCCCAATATTGCACAGGCACTACATATCGCCGAGTGCATTTAAAGGCACAAAGACAGGAAAGAAATAAGCAAAACTCTCCAGGCTAAGCAACTGCCAGGGGCTGGGTTTTAGATCAAGCTGCCACTAGGAAAAAGAAGAAGTGCAACCATCATTCATATGGGCAACTCATATTTAGGGAAGTTTTTAATGTTTGATGTTGTCGCTTTATTATTATTATTATTAATATTCTGTTGGGAGCCGTCTAGAGTGGCTGGGGAAATCCAGCCAGATGAGCGGGATATAAATAATAAATTTATTATTATTATTATTATTATTATTATTATTATTATTATTATTACTGCCATTTAAAAATATGCAGATAGGTTAGACATAATAATACAGCTCAGGGGCAACTCTGCTCATTTGACCTTCTGGGGATGCTTTGCAACCATGTGGCAATTGCAGTTTTAGCCATGCCTGGTAAAATAAGACTCCAGAGTTCAGGTAACGTTGGGTGGACCTATGAGGCTTCATTTATTAAAAAGCAGGTTCCAAGCGTGCAGAATACTACACAGTAACCCACTGCAAAGCTTCACAGACCACAATTTCGCTCCTTTATGTCTGTCTCCAGAAGATCATCTGCCCTTAGTGACCTTCTGAATGCAGAGCATGTGCCCAGACACAAGCTTCCCTGACCACAGCTGCCCTTACAGAGACACACATCCCTCTTTTAATGGGTGGACCCAAATGCCCATGAAATGCAAGAACTACAAGTACATACAGTATAAGCCATACAAGTCTATATGATGCTGAAATGTATACACCAGTGGTTCCCAACAGGTGGTCCGGGGACCCCCAGGGATCCGCGAGCTATGCCAGAGGGGTCCGCAAGATGCTATTAGAATAAAAAATATATTAAATATATTTTTTATGATAACAGATTTTTTGTTTTGGCCGCTTCCTGCATGAGCAGAGTCTAGCACAAAACTAGAATTAGATAGAGGCAGTAGTTATGCTGTATGCCGTTAGGTGGCGCTTTACAAACTGCTGTTTTGCAAAGAGGCAGCGCGCGCATTCTACTAACGCTCACCTCCCCAAGATGCTTTGCGCGCGTCGGCTTCATTTGTGAGCTACTGCGCAGGTACCCTGTCTTCTCCATTCCCCTCCCTCCTCCCTGGCACGCGCTGCCTCTTTGCAAAACAGTAGTGTTTGTAAACAAAGCGTTGTTTTCCATGGAAGCTACAGTTCGCGTAGTTAAAAATGGGCCGTTGGTTAAAAAGTGGTTTGTTAAAACAACAAAGGCCTACAGATGAAGAGGAAGAACTGTAAAAAACGTATAAATATAAAATATAAAAAGACTCTTAATTTGGCTCTCACTTTTTAATTTTAGGATTAGGAATTAATGGGGGTCCTTGTCACAATAGCGGCTCGATGAGGGGTCCTCAAGAAAATTTTGTTGGGAACCCCTGGTATACACAATAAGCCAAAGGTCACTCACAACGATAGCGATTGGTGATAACACAGTGAATCCCAGCCATTGTCTCTACGTCATGCCTAAACAAATGAACTTCTTGATTAGTCCTTGGCTGAAGGACTGAAAAAGTTCTCTCATGGAGGGCTGCTGTTTGCAAACCCACAGGAGGCAGGAATAAACCCGGGGTGGGGTTGGGGGTGGGGGAATTGCAGAAAAAACTAGGAGGATTTTTTTAAAAAACGAGTTATTTTTAGCGCGGAGGGAGTGTCCAAAAAACAAACCAAACTCCCAGTCTTTGCAAACCACTCTGAGAAGCCAACAGAAGATGGCGTGGGAACACTGGCGTGTAGGAGGCGTGGGAATCGGCAGCTGTTCACCGAAAGCCTCGAGACAAAACTCGCCCCTCTCCTGTTGGCCCCGTTTTCTATCTGGAGAAAAGTCTCAACTCTTTCCCCTCCCGATGTTGTTGGTTGGCTATAGCTCGTGGATTTAATTGATATTGACAGGACAGGGGATCAAGGTTCTCTCTCTGTGTGTATCTGTATCTATATATCTATATCTATATATCTATAATGAGTTCTTCTCCATCACTTTCTCCAGGTTGGAAGCAATAGATGCTTATAGAGGTCCATGTAGAGACCGCAGCATTTTAAAGTAGCTGTGGCCGAGTGTGAGCCTCTCCACTCAGAAAGGAAACATGTTTCTGACAATGTCTGTGCCAGTTCGGTCCACTGCTCCCCAAATTGAGAGGGAGAAGATGAGCTGCCGCTTGCAAAACTTGTGGTGTCTTTGCGTCCCCTGATGCTGTGCATGTTTGCTCAGAAGTAAGTATCACTGAGTTAAATTATTATTATTATTTATTCAATTTATTTACCACCCTTTATTAGAAGATCCAAGGGCAGTGTACAACATTAAAAACACATAAATACAGAACATAAATGATAAAAGCATAATAAAAACAGAACGACAGACAGCCTAATCATCATCATCATCATCATCATCATCATCATCATCATCATCATCATAACAGTCCACTCCTGCACACTTTCATAGGCCATAGATTATATGGCCATAGGCCTGGGTAAAGAGGAATGTTTTTGCCTGGTGCCTAAGGTCTATGACGAAATAAGCATGCTTCACCCTTAATGGTTCAGGTTTAGAGGTGACCCTGTGGTCTAAACCACCAAGCCTTTTGAACTTGCTGCGGGAAGGTCGGCGGTTCAAATCCCTGCGATGGGGCAAGCTCCCATTGCTCTGTCCCAGCTTCTGCCGACCTAGCAGTTCAAAAGCACATCAGTGCAAGTAGATAAATAGGTACCGCTGCAGTGGGAAGGTAAACGGTGTTTCTGTGCGCTCTGCCTTCTCCATGTGCCAATAGCGGTTTAGTCATGCTGGCCACATGACCTGCAAAGCTATCTGCGGACAAACGCCGGCTCCCTCAGGCTGAAAGCAAGATGAGCGCCGCACCTCATAGTCGCCTTTGACTGGACTTAACCGTCCAGGAGTCCTTTACCTTTTTACCTTGCCGGGACTCATGCCCCAAACCCCAAGCAACAAAACACCCTTCAGGTTGTAGTAAATATCAGTCCCTTTAATTAGCCTGTTATAAGAATTTTGAGGTCATATATATATATATATATATATATATAATAATTGTTCATAAAACATGTACATGAATGTACAGAAACATGTTTGAAGCAGCACAGGAAAACAGGCCTGACTGACACCATTTTGACTCTCTCTGACCAGGTGTTCCTCTGCAAGGAAGAAGTGGGGTGGGGGGAACCTTCTCATTGTCTCAGGAATTAAAGTGATAATCCCTGGCATCCTGATACCTGACTGCCAGACAAAAGGGTGTGATTAACTTGGCTGGGAAACAGGGAAATGTAAATATCTCTCAATTTTGTTGATTAGGTTTTGGGGGCAGGGGGCAGGGTCCAGGATGCTCAGATTACTGCCACCAGACCTCCCCTTTCATGATGTACCTATGATGAATCTAGGGAGAGGGGTCTTGGGCTACACCCCTTCTGTGACATATGGATGATGCTTCTGGGGGGTGGGCTGAAACCAATTTCAAATCTCTTTTTAAGGGCAAGACATCTTTGTTTGGGGTTCCTTCCTTGTTCTCCTGTGTGAGAGGAAGGACCCTGTTGCAACAGCAAAAATAAAAGTGCCTTGCTTCGTACGTCCTGGTTTGGTCTCTGTTATTTGGTGGGCAGGAGACGCTTAAATTCGTCTGCTTGCCTGGATCCTTGAGCTCTCCCTGGGTCAAGATCCATTTCTCTGGTTTCATAGGAACCAGCTTAAATTTTACAACAAGCCTTTTGGCCAGCTCCTTCCCAATCCAGAGTGAGAGTTCAGTAGTACGCAGAGGTTTATTTTATTTAATAAAATGTATACACCACTTGCTTTTTTAAAATAAAAAAGCTCTCAAAGTGGTTTACAAAACATGAAACAGACACACACACACACACACACACACACGTGCTTTTTTCTGTGGGGACACAGGGGTACACTAAGCCTAGGGGCAGGATAGTACAAAAGCTTTATTCCTCAGCTGATGAGAACAAGGGCATTGTACATGCCCACTTCAAGTTCAGCCCCAACCTTTTTAAAAGGAGGGAGAGGCAGTGGTAAGGTATATAAAGTACTGTATTGAAGTTTATGTCAGAACAGCAGCTGGGCCATATTGCACCACATGCAAGTTTATTGTGAATCTAAGTTTGGCTACAATTCCCAGCAATCGAAGTAGGCTACAATTCCCAGCACCGTTAAACTACAACTCCCAGGATTCTCTCGGGGGAAGCCACGGGCATGCAGACATGGGGGGGGGGGGAATTGTCAGGCGCGTTCCGCGAGCTAGTCTGTATGACCACCCGGAAGCTCCCTAGAAAGGAAACGCGGCGGCGGCGGGCTCCTCTAATTTTTTCTTAGCTCTACGGAGCCAAAGCCGTCACTTTTGCTCCTCGCCCCCTTTCCGCGTTCGCGTTCCGGCAAAGAGAGAGCCTCCGCGGCCGCCGTACGGAAGTCGAGTGGGCCGGGGTGGGGCCAATGTAGGCCAGGGCCGCGCGGGCGGGGCCGGGGCGATGGGGAATCTGTTCGGGCGCAAGCGGCGGAGCCGGGTCACCGAGCAAGATAAGGCCGTGCTGGTGAGAGCAAAGAAGGGGCTGGGAGGCAGGGAAGGCGGCGGCTGCAGGAGCAGGAGCAGGTTGCTGTGACTTGAGTGCAAAAGGCTGCAAGGTAGCCAGCAAATGTATTCTGCAAAGGAGCCCCTGTGCCTTGACAGAGCCCGGACCCGCATTTATCCCACGTAGACCCATGTTTCCACCGTATGTGACATGCCCACTTCCCCTGTATTTATTTATTGATTGGCAGTTTGGAGGGGCGGGGGGAGGAAAAGTGATTTTTGGCAGGTGCGGTTTCTCCTGCATGGGGTGGGGTGGGAAAGCCAAAGATCTCTTTCTTAACACAGCTGTTGAAAGTTAAAGGAACTTTGGCTTCTTTTCGGACTGCCTACACTTTCTGTTTCTCTCTAAAAGGAAAAAGGAAAAGAAAGAAACCCAAGCAAACGAACGGAAGTCGTGGTGGTGGATCACTTTGGCAGTCAGGTGGAAATACTCCCAGGCGGGTACTTAAGAGCAGCAAAGCACTATAGAAAAAATGAGCCTTGAATTTAGCAGCTGCCTCTCTTCCACCAGTCTATTATAAAAACACTATCGAAGAGGTTATTTGCCTGCCTTTCCTTACTGTCTGTGGAGGAGTATCCTAGAATCAGAGTTGGAAGGGACCCTGTTGGTCATCTAGTCCAACCCCCCCTGCAATGCAGGAATATACAGTTGTTCTATACAGGGATCAAACCTGCAACCATGACATTATCAGCACTATGCTTCTCCCTTCTTCGCATCCAGGATAGAAATACAGGCTCATCATTTTGGGGAGGTTCATTTGGAAGGCTAATATAAAATAGTAGCATCCTATGTAGAATGAGAAGTTTCGAGGTTGAAATAAGATGCCCTCAGACTCTGAGGGGGTAAAGTCACAGTGCTTTGGGAATTATGGGAGCTCTGTCTGGTGAAGTCTTGAGATTCCCTGTTACCACTGGATGATCATTTATATAGAGTTGGAATATCTTGGTCAATATCTTGGCCACAAATGTGTTGCCTATCCTTGGCCATAGTTCACAAAATAGTAGAGCAGTTGTGCAAGCTGCCTCCTAAACACAGTTACTGTACTGAAAAGTTTTTGGAACCCTTTGCTAGTGGGAGAACAATCTCCAGGAGTTTGGAGAAAGCTGAGGCCTCCTACATCCACCCCCAAAGTGCTTTCTCCTGCTGATGGAGAGGATTTTATGTGCCATCCTGCTCACCAACTCCCATTCATCAACATGGAGTAGGATTGCATTCTCAAGTCCCTTTGAACAGTTAGTGACTTGCTTATGAACAAGCATGTTTAGGATTGTGCTGCCATGGTATCTGTAAATGATTACAAATAACACTTGAATACCATGTCTATAGCATGAAAGGGTTTTTCGAGTGTCAGAAAGACCAGGGTTTTCAACACAAAGAGCCTGTGTTCAGCCTGTGACATTCCAACTCCTTGAACTGCACCAGAGATGGGGAACCTGTGACACACCAGATGTTGGGTTCCAGGTCCCATAATATTGGACCATCCAACATGCTAATGGAGTCCCAGCAACATCTGGAAAGCCACAGGTTTCCCCATCCCTGGTGTGTATAGACTTGTGGCAGTTCTCCAGGATTTCAGACAGCCCTTATCTGGAGATGCTAGGGATTGGCTGCTTTGTCATCACACCACTTTATTTCGCCACTGCATCTAGTGTATTCCAGCTGTGGCTTTGTTTTCTGCATTTTTCTCCAAGCACATTTGAAAATGCTTCCTATCCATTGCCAGCCTCACTTTCAGCAGTGATCGGCTCCACTCAGGATCCCCTGTCATAGAATCATAGAACTGTAGCATTGGAAGGGAGCCCGGGGGGGGGTCAGCTAGTCCAACCCCCTGCAGTGCAGAAATCTCAACTAAATCGTACCTGACAAATGGCCACCCAACCTCTATGCAGATGGTTCTTCCTGACTGAGTGCAGAACCTTACATTTGTCCCTATTGAAATTCACTTTTGGTCCAGTTCTCCAATCTGTTAAGGTCAATAAAACCCTGATTCCGTCTTCTGCAGTATTAGCTACCCTTCCCAGTTTGGTCTCATTTGCATATTTGATAAGTACCCCCTCAATTCCTTCAACCAAATATATAAAGGCATTAAACAACATTGGCCCAAGAACAGAACCCTGCGGCTACTCACCTGTCACTTTTTTGAAGATTTGCATTCAGCACTGAATTTAAATTCAGGGTCTCGGGGTTACTCTGCAGTATCTGTTCTAATATTTAGGGTGTCCCTAAAAATGTTGAGGTGTCAAAAGCTAGATGTAGCCATCAGAATTGGAACTGTAGTAAAGCATTGCAGTGTGTATGTCCATTACCGTACGTACTGAAGGGAGGGTCTTTGTCTTAATACAATTCTTACTTAAAACCAGCTGATTGCCAACTTTTTCATTTAGTTCTTAATAGCCTCATTTAGTTTGAATGCTAACAAGAGGTTAGTAGCTCAGTGGTGAGAAACCCATGGCCTTTTAGTTACTGTATTAGTATGGCCAATCATCAAGGGTGATGAGAGTTGGAGTCCAGCAACATCTGGAGGGTCAAAGGTTCCACATCCTGCTGAACATCTCCCCTCCACTAGCTATTGCCCTGGGAATACAACATCCTCATGCTCCACTAGCTGAACATTGTGCACCAAATCTGAATTCCACATACTGTTTTGTAAGTCTGGAATATCATCAGATAGATGCTGCTAGTTTTATTGTGCTGCGGCCTGAGAGCAAAAGCAATTTGACCAACCTGAAAGAGGAAACACATGGTAAAACACTCTCAAACTTTTATTGTCTCTCTCCCACCTTCTCCCTTGAGGTACGATGTGTCGTACCTGAGAACCAGTGGCAGTGAGTTGGTGTTTAACTTTGCAAGGTGGAACTTTCAGCTTCCGCTGCTGTTTTTGCAGCAAGCCAAAAATGGGAATAACAAAGTAGGTTTGATCAGGCTGCTGGGCTTATAAGCAGGTCTGCCTTAAAGGGAGATTTTGGTTTCTCTTTTCCAGTGGTCATCCTAGCACAGGGGCCAGCATACTTTTTCAGCAGGGGGCCGGTCCACTGTCCCTCAGATCTTGTGGGGGGCAGGACTATATTGGGGGGTGTGTGTGTGTGTGTGAACGAATTCCTATGCCCCACAAATAACCCAGAGGTGCATTTTAAATAAAAGGACACATTCTACTCATGTAAAAACATGCTGGTTCCCGGACCGTCCACAGGCCAGATTTAGAAGGCGATTGGGCCAGATCCAACGCCCGGGCCTTAGTTTGCCTACTCATGTCCTAGCAAGTCTTGTTGGTGCACTTTCTAATGGTCAATGTATTTTCTCCTGTAGCAACTGAAACAGCAGCGGGACAAACTAAAGCAATATCAGAAAAGGATATCGCTGCAGCTGGAGCGGGAGAGGGCTTTTGCTCGGCAACTATTAAAAGATGGCAAGAAAGAGTAAGTCATTCCAAGTCACTTTGCACCCTTTCCATAATAAGTTTATGGGCTGGTTCAGAAAGTCAAGGTCTTCTCAGTGAAATGAACCACAACTGCCCCTGTGGGCCCTCTTGTATGGGAAAAGCTTGAATTGACATACAGTGGACGCTCGGGTTGCGAACGTGATCCGTGCGGGAGGCACGTTCGCACCCCGCAGCGTTCGCAACCCGCATCTGCGCATGCATAGGTCACGATTCGGTGCTTCTGTGCATGCGCAAAGGGCGATTTAGCGCTTCTGTGCATGCACACACCGAAACCCAGAAGTAATCCGTTCTGGTACTTCCTGGTTCGGCGCGGAGCGCAACCCGAAAAGCAACTGTAACCTGAGGTATGACTGTATTGCATTCCATCATTACAACCCATGAAGCATTTACTTCCACACTTGAAGAAACTGCCTGTGGGAAACTTTCTTTACAAATGCATCCCTGGAGGAATTTGAGGTGCATCATGTAGAAACCTTAAATCTCTGACTGGCCATGGTTTAATATTTAAGCTGAATACAGTGGTGCCTCGACTTACGAATTTAATCCGTTCCTAAGGCACCTTCGTAAATCGAAAAATCCATAAGTCGAAAAACGCCATTAGAAACGCGATTTCCCATAAGAATGCATTGGAAACGGAAAAATTCATAAGTCTAAAACCCTATCTAAAAATTCGTAAGTCGAAAAATCCCTATCTAAAACCACTGCGGGTTTCTTTCCGGATGTTGAGACATTCGTAAGCGCGTGGCCATTACCCCCATTCGTAAGTCGAAAAATTTGGTTGCCGAGTCGTTCGTAAGTCGAGGTACCACTGTACTGTTGTTGCTGTTGAAGTGTTCTAACTACCTTGGCTCAGCCTGCATAATAACGCAGTGCTAAAATGAATATTGTCATGCATAAGGTTCCAGGTTCAGTCCTTGGCATCTCTAGTGAAACACGGCATGGCTAGGAGCTACTTTGGTAGTAAATGTACCAGGAATTGATATAACACATAGGAGAAAGGCTGTAGCTCAGAGGGGTAGCCTGCACAAGGTCCCAGGTTCAATCTCTGGCACGGCCAGATAGGGCAAGGAAATAATCCTGTCTTTCTAAGGAAAGCTGCTGCCTGTCAGAGTAGACCAGGGTGGGAACCAGTGGCCCTCCAAATGTTGTAGGACTCATCACCTAGCATATCCAGTGGTCCAAGAAACCATGGGAGTTGTATATGAATGATAGAAATAACCCCAACAACATCTGGAGGGCCACAGGTTCCCCATTCCTGGTGTAGACCAGTGATGGCGAACCTATGACACGCGTGTCAGACGTGACACGCAGAGCCCTCACTGCTGGCATGCGCCCCATCGACCCATTTGCGCTGTTGTTGTTGTTGTTGTTTTCCCCCCATTTGTTCTCCCGCTCCTCCTCACGCTACAGCTTGTCTCCGCTGTTAAAATCTGGATCCTTTGTTGTTGTTGTTGTTGCTGCTGGTAGCCAGAGATTGGTTTTTTAACCCTTTCTGTGCTGTTTTTTCTGCCACTTTGGCAGACTATGATTGGGTGTAACAGCGTTCGTTTTTTAACCTGTTATGTGCTGGGGTTTTTGGCGCTTTGGCAGACTATGTCGGTGCTGCATGTTAGTTCCAGCAAATGTATTATTCGTCATTTATTTGTGTTCTCTTTCCCCCCCAAAAAGCGCAGCAGCTTTGGGGCATCACCCCAAAAAAAGCAAAGCAACTTTTTCACCGCCCCCCAAGAAACCTCCAAAACTTTGGTCAGCAGCTCCCCCCAAAAAGCTCAACAACTCTGGGCACTTTGTGATAAACAAGGGATTTTTGGTTTGGTTTGGTTAAATAATTAGTTTTTTGTTTATTAAATACAGTTATATATTACAATTATACATTTTTTATTTAAACTATAAATATCACAAAATTATGGGTGTTTTTTTCTCAAAGTGACACACCACTCAAGTTATGCTCGGTTTTTTGGCGAATTTTGACACACCAAGCTCAAAAGGTTGCCCATCACTGACCTAGCATATCCAATGGTCCAAGAAACTATGGGAGTTGTATATGAATGATAGAAATAACCCCAACAACATCTGGAGGGCCACAGGTTCCCCATTCCTGGTGTAGACAGTACTGAGTTTGATAGGTCACTGTTCTGACTTTATATAAGGGCACTTCCTATGCTCCTAACTCCAGTGAGAAGAGTGATTTGAAGCTGCATAACCTTCATTAAAATTTCTAAATTGGTACTATTGAGCGTTCTTAAAATGTTCCTTTATTGCATCCTGCTGGAGAAAGGAGTCATTTTGACGATAGGTCACATAATGGGCAGCTTCATTCATGTGACACAACCAGCAGAGAAATAATGAATCTTTCTCACAATGCCAGAACTTAGGCATCTAATGAAATGGATTGCCCTAAGCCCGCAATCAGATGGAAGGAAGCACTTCACACGTTGCAAAATAAATAATTGCAAAATTAAATATTGTGATGGCCGTGAGCTTTAATAAAAATTTTAAATGATCAAGTAAGTAGAGAATATACATATTAGTTTTTTCAGGCCATAATGGCTAAAAATGGGACTTCTGAATCCAAGGCAGACTGTTTGACTATCTTTAACTTATTCCCTGCTTCTGAGAATACTGGAATCAATGGGGTTTTTATTATTGTTTTAAAAAATTAAGATCAGCAAGGCAAGGCAGAAATGGCTTTGGTTTGAAGGATGGTTTTTTACAGCCGGTGCTTTTTTCTCCTCCTAGGAAAGCAAAGTTTCTGCTGAAGAAAAAACGGTATCAAGAGCAACTGCTGGACAAGACAGAAAACCAAATTAGCAACCTGGAACGCATGGTAATGGAGGCATCCAATGTCATTTTTTTCAGGGCTTTTAAAGCTGTCATATCTGTATGCTGCTAAATTTTGTTTAATTGTGCTTAATTTCTAATTCAAGCTGCCTTAGTACTTAGCATTAATTGGACATCTTGGATTACACCATGAATGTTTAAAGTGGTATTTTGGGGGGATTGGGTTTGGGTGTTGTTGTTTTTTTACTGAGCTCTGAGTGCTAAGTCATGTTTTAAGCTGTAATATCTGCCTGTGCTACAGTGTTCTGCAAGCCAGTTTTGTCTGTTCCTCTTCCATTTGGCTCTATGGTGGCCTGTGGAATGTAGAACATACTGTCAACTGTGGCTGCAGTTGGCTACTTTCCCTACTACATATTGATGAAATGCAGCACTCGCTGACCCCCTCTGTTGACTTCTGTTTCCTTCAGGTCCAGGATATTGAATTCACACAAATTGAGATGAAAGTGATTGAGGGCCTCAAAATTGGTAATGAGTGTTTAAATAAGATGCACCAGGTGAGTGTGAGCCCAGGGTCCTTGGGACTATTTCATATGGGACACTAGTTGGGACATCTCTTCTGACCAACCTCCTTTTCCTGTAGGTTATGTCAATAGAAGAAGTGGAAAGGATCATGGATGAAACCCAGGAATCTGTGGAATACCAGAGGGTATGTATTGCCCCTTTGTATCATCATTTAGTCCCTTTTAACCATTGCACTGCTTCATTCTTATATTTGTACGACAGCAATCCACCCACTTGGATGCTTGAAAGTATTTCAGTTGTGCCACCTAACCTGCTTATGGAGAGGAGTGGGGAGCCTGTTTTGCTTTAACATATTCCATTGCAAAACTAGAGACTAAACTGTTCTTCATCATTGCACCTTAAACAGGTCAGAGATGACATTTGTTCATGTCAAGAAGACTGCCGTAGAAGGAGGGAGGGAGCTGAATATAGCTTGAGTGCCAAGTGGCTGGGTTTTTCATAGCTTCGGATCTATGTTCCTATGTTATACCGACACATAAGTGTTCCCATCTTACGATGCTTAAGGATATGGTGCTATTCTGGTGTTCACCAGGCAATCTGCCCTTTTCCTTTGCAGCAAATAGATGAAATACTGGCTGGCAGCTTCACTGTAGAAGACGAAGATGCCATTTTAGCAGAATTAGATGCCATCACTCAGGTGAGTGTTTAATCAGCAACACTGGTAATTTCATTGCCGGGCTACATTTTGCTGTGGACATTTTTCATCTCAAGCGAGGGGGTTATCCATCCATATACCTGGCAGGTAATAAGGGGTCCTTATTATAGCTGCCTTGCATTTATGTTTTCCGAAGCCTTGAAGTGATCAGCCCAATCTTCCCAGAGAGGCTTAAAAAGAAAGAGGGTGATACCCAACCAAGTCGTACTCAGAGCTGACCTATTGAAATGTATGGCCTTAAGTTCACTGAGTATCGCTAATGCTGGATACTGCCAGTATTGAATAACTTTTTACAACATGTTTCCTTGGTTTACCCTTTGTTTTCTTTGCCTTCAAATGAAAGATTCTTCCACACTAGTGTCTGAAGATTCATGTGTCCCCAGCTACTTCTGTGGATGCAATCTGTGGTGGAGATTCTGGCCTGCCGCTCCTCCTGTATAACTTTGGCTCCCTTCTTAGAAGGGACGGAACTTCACTTTGAGCCATTAGACTACGTTGAAGCAATAAGTGTCGGTTTATGCAAATGGTTGGGTCATCTGCCCAATGTGACAACAAACTCATCCAGGGCAGGCAATTGATCAGTTTCTTGCACACAGGAACCAGTGTTTCTGTGCTGCCAGAGTTCAAGCTCAGCTCATTTTCCCTCATGCATCCAAGCACCAGTGCACAACCTCCTCTAATTCAGGTGTCATGTAAGAAATACAGCCCCCAAACTACAAAAGCTTGGAAATGGAAAAGCGGATAAAGGATTGTCCCTGACCTCGTGTAGCAAGGTCTGATGCTAGGAGAGTGGCAGAGTCCTGGTGATCCTAATTTTGGGGTTGACCACCAAAGGCAAAAGTTATGAAACCCCTGCTGCCTAATATCCAACTCCACCAGCGATCTGGTGGTGATTGTAAAGTGTTCAAAATATTCGTCTTATGATGCTTTCCACAAAATTCCGTTGCTTGTCAGAGTGCATAGATGAGCATATTATAAACCGCAGCAAGCGCAAAATGGGGTTGCCGGATTACTAGTGGGTGCCAGGCAATCAGAACATAAATGGTTTTGTAACAGTTGCACTGGCTGCCAATGCTTTTGCAGACCCAATTCAGAGTTCTGGTTTAAAGCCTTTAAAGCCTTGAGCTGTCTGGAACTGGGTTACTTAAAGGACTACCTACACTCATACTGTCCTGCCCATATCTTGAGATCTTTGCCGGATAGCCTGCTTCAGTGTCTGCCAGTGAAAGCAATCAAGCTGGCAGGTGCTCAGACTAGGGCACAATGGTGGCTCTGCAGTTACAGAATTCGATTCCTTGGAGATCAGACAGACCCCATCCCTTGTATCCTTTAAAGAGGACTTAAAGGCCTTTCTCTTTTCCAAAGCTTTTAATGTGACTCATAGAGAGCAGCTGCTTATTGGAATTTGGATTGTGGTCCTGTTGCTGGCATTGATTCCACGGTTAATGTTGATTCCGTATTGTAAACACAATATAAGTCACATTGTGGAGGACTTTCTCAAAAAGGGATATAAATCCATTAAATAAATGAATAAATAGATTGACACAGTTGTATTCCCAGTACAATAGCTGCCACCCAACATGATTAATCAGGGTAACTAGCCAAGGAAGCAAAAGTGCTGCTAGAATCTTGTTAGTAACCAAAGCTCTAGAGCCCAGCCAAATTTTCAGCTTCTGAGGTGGTACAGGGAGCAGCACTCCTAACACTTCCTATGCACTTGGAAGTTCTGGTTTAGAGTTGCTTGTTATCCCCAGAACATTTGTTTCACAATGTGACTTCTTTTCTTGCAGGAACAGATAGATCTTCCAGAGGTTCCATCAGAGCCTCTCCCGGAAAAGATTCCAGGTAGCGTTGCCTGTCTTGTTTTCTTTCCCTCAATTGTGCAGGCTTGTGCTTTTGGTTGTGCCTGCGTGAACCACGTGGCACATGGGAGATTTAAGAATAAGGTTGGCAGGTGCTATGCAAGCACCAACTCCGCAGAGCGCTCTTAAAGCAGCTCTAGAGCACTGGCTATGTCAGACTCCACCAAAGCTTTACTGTATGTAATCATGCTACTGCCCAACACTTGGCACTTGTAGAGTGCTTTAAAATGTCCAAAGACCTTCATATGTGTTATCTTGGTTTCGTTCTCACAACAACTGTAAGTTAGATCAGTTGCACTATCCCAGTACTGTATTGGGAGGGGGGGGGAGTGGATTCACGGTACAGGTGATGTTTGAACAAGACAAACAAAGGAGGCCAAGCTCTGGTTGAAGACCCTGTTGTACCCATAAAACTGGTGTTTGGTTTGGGTGTTTAAAAACAAACTCAATCTGAAGTACAAGGTAGTGGACCTGGGGGAGAGTGGAGGTGAGCAGCCATAGGTGTACAAAAATGACTGGCTTTGGAACTGGAAGATATATAGGGAATAGGGAGCACTCAGCAATCAATGTGTAAGTCATACAGATTCTGGGATCTCTAAAGAAACAAATAACAAAAGCTGCCTTCGTTATTTTATTATTATTATTTATTGAATTTATACCCGGAGGTCTCTGAGTGGTTCACATAAAAAGATATATAAAAAGTATACAAAATAAAAATAAAAGCAATAACCCGATAATACCCCCCCAAAAAATAGCCACATTTTAAAAGGGTATGGGATGTTGATCCGGTCAACCCAAGGCCTGGTTAAAAAGGAATGTTTTTGCCTGGCACCTAAAGGTGTATAATGAAGGTGCCAGGCGAACTTCCCTGGGGAGAGCATTCGACAGACGGGGAGCCACTGCAGAGAAGGCCCGTTCTCATGTTGCCACCCTCCGGACCTTTCAAGGAGGCGTCACACGATATATTAGCCAGTATAGTGTTATATCATACCCTTCACAACTTGGAAGAATATCCTCACTTGTTGGTACTGTAGTAGTTACATCTTTCTCTGCAGAACCTCTTGCCTCTGCCTCCTGTAATAAACTTGTATGCGGTGCAGTTTGGCCCAGCTGCTGTAGTGGCATAAACTTCAATATACCTTACCACTGTCTCTCCCTCCTTTTAAAAAAGCTGGGGCTGGACCTGACGTGGCCATGTACAGTGCAGTTGGTCTCGTCAGCTGAGGAGTAAAGCTTCAGAAGTCTCTGGCCCCCAGGCTTAGCCTCTCTAGAGAGATTTGGAGAAAGTACTATCTCAACTTCCTTGTTGGCCGCCCTTAGAACATACAAGGTGTAGAACTGTATCAGGGCAGCGACAGGGAGTGTTCCTGCTCTTGGCACAAGTATACAGACATTCAGGAGTACTTCAAATGGAAAATCACAAGTCTTCCCTCAAACATGAAGATATGTTTGAGAGATGTTGCTGTGGGATTGGGCGTGTTTGCTTGCATAGCATCTCCATTGTCTCCTCTAAAGGGAGCAAGTAGCAAGACAGACCAGTTGTAAGACTAGATAAACCATTGGTCTGAATTTGGTTCGCTCTAACTCCAGCTTGGAAAGTTAACTCCTTCATTTTTTTTATTTTACCTTCTATTTACAGAAACGTCGCCAGTCAGTGTCAAACCAAAGCCAGAATTGGTGGCTGCATCTTAACTCCATCTCCTGGGGGATCCCTGCAGGCTATCCTGGACTCCCAGCATGCTTAGGGTGCAAGAGGCTTCCGTGGTGTCCCATTGGCTCTGAACAGCCACGCTGGAGCAGGTTTCCTGCACAGAATGGAAGCTGTAAACTGGTTAATATCCCATATCAAGATTATTTTGTAGTGTGCACACTCCTTTTTTGTAACATAAACTGGATTAAATGGTGACTCTCAAAACCCTTCAAGCCAAATGCTTTCTACAGACCTGATGTCGGCTGCAGACCTGCCTCAGACACCAGCACAGCCTCTTGCTAACTCTGCCTAAGTCCCATGGTGCCCTTTTGAGCTTGTGGGCGCTGTGAAAAGTCACGAGCTTTCTGCTACCGTGCGGGAAAAATTGCTGGGAACCCTCTTGGCCTTCCTCTTCACTTGCCTCTCTTCAGTTCTCTGGCTTTTTCGAATGGGTTCTCTCGCTCTCTTTTTGTTGTTGTTGAAAGAATGGAATTTATGGAACTTTGGCCTGTACCTGAATTAGACCTTGTTAGCTTGATGCTGAGATGGGAGCATCACTTCCAATGGTAGCAACAATTGCTTGTGCTGACGTGGTAGTGGAAATACAAGAAGATTATCCCGTGTTCAGTGTGCTTCTGAGACAAATGCAGTTAATAGTTCTATGCACCACCAGGTAGTGATGCAAGGCTGCTGGCCTTGATCTTAGAAAACTGAAGGCCTGTTTCCTACAGGGATAGGAGTCTATAAAGTGCTTGCTAAGGATTAATTCCTGAAATCCTATACAGGCATCCTGTTTCTCCCCTCCTTTTTCTTCCTTAACAAATCCATGGTGTGAAGAGCTGACATGATTGGGTAGTTGCAAAGCAGCTTCTTGATTAATCTTGCCCTTCCCAGCTTATCACAGCTGTGAAATGGGCTGAGACAGGAGGCACACATCACCCTTTTTCAGAGGTGGAGGCTGTCTCCCATGTCTGCTTTTCCTCTGTTCTTGTATGGAGCAGTCAGGAACATGGGGAGCCAGTAGGGCTAAGTATTGTTTTCCTCATAATTATAGAAAACTTGAATGTGCTTCCCCGTGCCCGCCCCCCTCCTGAATGCTGGAAAGGGCTGGATCCCAGTTCGTTCTGATGGCCTCCTTGCCCTTAAAAGGATGTTGAAGACTTTGCCCCAGATCACACGGCTTCAGGAACCTTGAAACATGGGTCCGACCTGCTTTCACAGTGGCAGCCCACCAAATTTGTATCCCAGACTTACTGCCTTTTGAGAGCCAGCTGGTCTGTGCTGAGCGCAACCCGCAGGACATGCTGAGATGGGGGCCAACCGTGGCTGAGCAGTTGAATGGGTTGATGCAGTGGGGGGTGGGAGGGGAATGATATTGAAGGCTCATTCTACATACAGAAGTAGCAGAGGTTGTCACTGTCTGGGGTCTACAGCTCAGAGCTGATAAATGTTTCCTCTGATTGACCATACTTTCTCTCTTAGTGAGTGGAATTGTATCCTGAGGCTCCTGGGATTCAAGCCTCTTTGAATGTAGCGGTTTTCCCCCCCAGTGGGTTTTCAACGGAGGCCCTGCCTGTTTTGCTGTTGCAAAGAACCCTGAATGGCTCGTCTTCAAAGTCCTCTGCTAGCACTTGCCCATTACCATTCACAGGGAGAGGGATGTGCATGGTAGTAGTCCTTCATGCTACACCTAGACCTTCCCCCACCTAGGCACTCTTTGTTAGCATTAGGAAGGCTGAGCAGTAGATCGGATTGAGTTCATGGTTCGCACTTAAGTCATCCTTTCTATATAATGTGCTCAGAGACCAGTCGACCAGCCTTTACATATGGGAGACAAACAATTACGGGAAGTGTGCTGTGATTTCTTAAAAGTTACCGGGTAGTTTGTCTGTTGCCAATTCTGTCTCAGTACTGCAGTATTCACTTTGTTCACCAGGTGGCAGTCCTACCCTTACCTGTTCCATCACTGTGGTTGAGAACAAACATTCTCCGGCTTTAACCTCTTAGTTGCTGTGGACTGCTGTCATTGATTGATTGTTACTACATTTGTGAGCAAATGCCAAGGCCTGTTTCTCAAGGAGGAGCAGGACTTTCTCATTGGTATCAAGGGTGCTGTAGAAGCATTCAGCTCCCCTACAGGGATCCCCAGTAGGCTCCATTGGGGCCAGTTAACTAGGTAGCTCAGTGCCCAGGGGAAATTAACAGGAGTGCATTTTTCTTGCTCTTCTTCACTGCCAATAAGAACAGGAAAGAAAGCCAGCAAAAGAGTCTGCCAGCTTCATAGGAGAGTAAGGACAGCAGATATGTAAAGTGGCCTTAGAGAGTAGCCACAGTGCTAACTAAACAGCTTCCCTCTGCAATTCTCCAGTCGGTGACATCTTTGGCTAAAGCTGGGTCAGATTAGGGCTGCTGCCCAGCCTCTCCAAACTCTCCACTTCCTGCGTGTGAGTTGAATATTTCCATCTCTTGGCTGAATCTCTGTGCAGCTCCTAAAACAGTAAGGCCAGCAGGAGCAGTTCAGGGTAGCAGCAATAAAGTTTTTTCTGACGCCTTCAATCTGGTGTCCAGTCACATACCTCCATCAGCAGCCAATGCACTTCCCCCCACCTTGGGACCTGAAACGTATAGAGGGTGTTGGCCTCTTTAGGATTGTTCTTACGGAGCGGGAAGGGCCTTTCTGAAAGAATCACTGTCGGTTAGAAAGTTAAGGAGAGGATTGTGAATGGCACTCTCCTGTTCTAGGATGTATGCAAGGGGCGGTTTTGACTTGCTGGTTTGTTAAAGAGCAGCTGAACATGGCATGTTCTCCCTTTGGGGAGACTGAAACTGGTGCTACAGAAAGAAGGGACACAGGTAAGAGTGTTAATGCCAGCCTGTCTTTTGTTTTTGTTGTTCTGCAATGGGTCTGCCTGTTTGGTGGGGAGGAAGAGCTTCAATGAGTGTCCCTCCTGTCTGCTGGTGATTTTATCCCTCCTCCAGGTCCAGAACTTTTTGTACCTGCCCCAAGGAGTTGTGCTCCACACAAAGCAATCCCACCCCACCCCCCCACCCCCGGGACTGACAATCTCAAAACAGAGAAGAAAAGAAATTACTGGGTTTTCTCTTTTTTTTTCTTAGGTATTCCTGGGAATAAAACTCTTCAAATGGAAGAGGCCAAAGTTTAGCACCCATTACAGAGCATTACTCAAAAGTTGTCCACGAGGGAACGGTGCTTCTGCTAGAAATCAGCTTGATATGGATGTTCTTCCCGCTGCCTTGACTTCAGGGAGTTGCTGCCTTTTAAACTCTGTGTGAGTGGGCACCTTTCCTCCTGAGCTAGTTATCCCTTGTGGCCTACGTGCATCTTCTTTAAGAAGAGTTGCTTCTTTTTATTTCCTCCTTCCCTTCCTTGAGCTTATGTAACTGCTGCTGTGTGATGCCTGGCACTGATGTGGTTTCTATGCCAACCCAGTGCAATACTGGGCTACTGGGAGAAGCGAAGCAGGGAGAGGATTTTGCTCAGGTATTGGCCAAATCAGCGGTTCTGGGGGTGTAAAAAATCAGAATGGCTTTTTCTGAACTCCTAGCCTGCATTATAGATCAGGAGTGGCTAACCTGCGACACTCTTGTTATCGGACTCCAGCTCCCATCCGCCTCAGCTAGCATGGCCAGTGATCAGAGATGATGGGATGTCTGTAGCTCAATAGCATCTGGAGGGCTAGGCATTCCCCCCCCCCCCGATCTAGATAAATGAAGTTAACCACCCACAATTAGATTCAGGGTGGGGACCAGGGGTGAAGAACTTGTGGTTCTCCAGGTGTTATTGGACTACCAGCCCCCAACAGCCTCAGGCAGCATTGTCAGTGTAGTTATGGATGATTCAAGTTGAAATCCAGCCACATCTGGAAGGCCACAGCTTCCCAACACAGCTCACACCCCTGGTTGATGTTCCATTATCTCTTTAGCTTTTCTAGAGAAGCTACAATTTCCATTGAAGGATGAATGAGATGGTCTTTCCCTCAGACCAGTAGAGATTCCGTCCATTTTTCAACCTTACCTGTCCCTGGTACGTTGTATTGAGCGCTAGAGTTGACAAACACCGTAAAGTAGAGCAAGTACAGACTCTGGGGTACACCAAGGCAGCTGATTAGGGAAAGATCATTCTATACTGCAGCTTCCAGTACTGCCACACCATGCAAGTTCCTTCTCACAGATACTGCAAGGAATCTTGCAGAAGGAATCTTGCAGAAGCTTGGTATGTTTTAATTTATTGCTGCTTATAGTCTATAAGGGTGGCACTGTGGGTTAAAACACTGAGCCTAGGGCTTGTCGATCAGAAGGTCGGCAGTTTGAATCCCCACGACGGGGTGAGCTCCCGTTGCTCGGTCCCAGCTCCTGCCAACCTAGCAGTTTGAAAGCACGTCAAAGTGCAAGTAGATAGAGGACCACTACAGTGGGAAGGTAAACGGCGTTTCTGTGTGCTGCTCTGGTTTGCCAGAAGCGGCTTTGTCATGCTGGCCACATGACCTGGAAGCTGTACGCCAGCTCCCTCGGCCAATAACGCAAGTTGAGCACCAGTCATGACTGGATCTAATGGTCAGGGGTCCCTTTACCTTTATAGTCTATACTCCTAAAGTCAGGAAAGGGGATTACTTGCAGGGGGGGGGAGGTTCTGTGTCAATACAAAATAAACTAGGCCACATTCCTAAATTAGCCAGTCACAGGGCAAGAAAAGTATTGACAAGTATGTAGATTTTATAACCTACCCTTCTGTGTAAAACCAGAGTAGCTTCCACTCAAACTATGGCAAAGCTTTAACAAATTTACAAGAGTAGTCTAACCAATAAATGATCCAACTGAAGAAGTCTGAATGCCTATGAAAACTGGAAAGCTTGGGTAAACAAAGACATTTTGACTTGCTTCTCAATGCAGGGATGGGAGTGAATGGGTACCACCCCCCATGGAAGGAATATTATGTAGGCCCTGCTCAACATGGGTGCCATTTTGCTAGTTGATACACCCTAAAACTTGGATCAGGGCCTCTCCAGGGCACAGCAATGGGGCAGCAAACTCTCCCTAATGTAGGGATGAGGATTTCCCCCCCCCCCCAAGCCAAGGCCCATGTTATATCATCCCAAAACTGTTAGGGCTCACATTCATTCAGTGGCTGTGGCCAGATAGAAAAGTAGGTGGGGCCAGAGCAAAAGTGAGCAGGAATTGCAGATGTGTCTCTTAATCATTGTTCATTCTTCTAGAATGTACATACAAGACAAGGCTTGAGCTGTTGATGATCTTAAAAATGGTGACCATATCCTTCAAATGGGCTGCTGTGTTGTATCAGCAGTGGGTTTTTTCAAAGTTCCTCAGTTTCAAACCTGGATGTTGACAAAAGCATGGGCAATGGGTTCCAAAAACCTTGTTCTCCAATGATAATCTTTTTTTACTTGGGAAAAAATTTAGTTCCGGCCACAGTTTCCATCGGGGAATTGAAGGTCTTTCCAGGATATGGTAAACGCAGATGGGTCTCCTCCAGAGAATGTGGATTTCTGACCAGTGTTACCTCTGTGTTGTCTGGATTCCACCTAAGGTTGTTCCACTCTGCCCCACACAGCCACAGTCGCCAGGAAAGAAGCAGCACCTGAATCTGATATAAAAGAAGCCCGGGTGCTGTCAGCGTGTTGATGACACTTCAACCCTGTTCTTTGGATGATCTTGGGAGCTTCATGAAGGTGTTAGGTAGAAAGGGAAATTACAGGATTCTTCAGCACTCCATAGGAGAACAGCCAGAGATGTGAGAAACAATTTCTCCCAACAGAACTCAATGAACGGAGAGGTAATTTTCCTATAACATGATTTGTTAAGCGAGGGGTGCATAATTTGAGACTGTGCTCAGTTTTCTAGCTGTTAAGTTACATTGAACTCACTGGGACTTGCTTTTGAGTAGACCTGTATGGAAGTACACTGAGAGCCTTTTAGATATTGACCCCATCAGTAAAGGGAAGACCAGCTTGCTTCATTGGTTAGGCTCAAGAAGTCCAGCTCACTTGATAACAATCTAGAGTACACTTTGCACCCTTGTTTTCAGACACAGTTTCAGTTACCAGACTACGAAAGGAAAGGAGTATTAGCAGGGGGGAAAATGGCTTCATACTTGAGCACTTACTTGTGGGCAACATAACCCAGCATCCTTTACACTTAATTCTTTTGCTGCCCAAATATCCCAAATTGGTTATCCTTAGTTAAAGAGCATGACTTTTTTTTAAAAAAAAGCCCTATCCTACCAACCAATTATGTAAATTGCATAAGCTATTCTCATCTTCCTAAGGCATCCCCGGAGAGCTATTTAGCAATGTGAGGTTCTGCATTTACTGGCCTATAAATCAATTTAATATACAAGGTGTGGGGAGTGTAGGTTTGGAAGTCTCTAAGGAAGTGATACTTATATCTATTTTCTAATTCTTTTCCCTTGCATTATTTGCTGCATTTTCACCAAAGCCATCAGGAAACCTCTGCAACATTCCACTGTGTCCCCCCTTAAACCATGCCTAAAGGAAAGCTAGGTTGAAGAAGGAGTTCACTTACCTGTATTTGAAGCTTATTCCATGTATTGATTCAAATTTACAGCTCACCCTAAAGGCTTCAGACAGAAACACACCCACGCCCGCACCTATTAAAGTGCAATGAAACCTAATAAAATTACAACACTAAAATAAACCCTGCTAGGTCTCCAAAAGCCAGTCTAAACAGGTCTTAACAGTGCTCACAAAATATGTTCAGGCTTGGACTTTGGGAAGCTTCTAAGGGGAGGGGGTGGAAATCTAAGCAGCAGATTTGGCAATACGTCAGAGCGGTGTCATTTTTTGCCTCCAACTTCCATATCTATAGATTTTTTAAACAGAGAGAAAGAATACTATTTTCAAATCCTCCCAACATTTCACAGAGGGAAATAGGAGTAGCATGTACCCGTATTCTCCGGCCAAGTTTTACTGTCCTGGTCTCCTCCATCCCTGACTAACTGCACATAGTTGAAGGTTTTGGTCTGCTGTCGTAAAATCTGCAAATGCCTGTCTGTGATGGGAAGAGGATATTTGTTTGGTTAAAAATCTATTGTACTCCCAATAAGATTGTCAAAAATTCCAAAATATAGCTCAGCAGCTGCAATGTGCAAATTGGGAGGCCTTGCACAGCGTGGTGCCTTTGTGTTCATCTGCCTGCAATGACACACAATATGATAATCAGTTTCCCTGTTCCCGATATTTACATTCTGAATAAAACCACCAAAACACTAATTTTAGTAAGGCATTTCCAAGGGGGGAAAGGGCCAAAATAACGAAAGTGATTGATCAAGAGAAGGTGCTGGGAAATAGGAACTGTCCTTGGTAAACAAAACATGTGTTTTGATGTTGCTTCTGGTATGAAAATGTCTAAAGGCAGCTCTGCTTTTAGAGGCCACATCCTGCTTATCATGGCCTCAGAGAAACAGTCTTTGCTTTAACCTTCTGCGTACCCTACCAATCTCTGGGAGTTAGGAACATGAGTCCAGTACATGGAAGGACCTTTGTCTGACTTTCTAAATAATAAATGCCTCCTTTGCCATCAGAAGATGATGTTGGAGATTAAGAGTGACAGCAGCAAGAAAGAATAAACTTTTGTTAAAGGGCATTCTGGGTATCGACAGCATCAGCAGTGGATCTGTACAGAGTGGGAGGCTGTCTCTGTGCTATCCTGCCCACATGTGTGAGAGACAAATCCACCAAGGATACATAAGCTTCACGTGGCCCCCTAACCTCCCCTCCAGTTATAGTGTAGTCCATCTGCTTTCTGTGGCATGTCAAGTGTAAGATAGGATGAACTGATCCTGCTGAGATTTATAAGAGGGATACAGTAATCAAATTCTTATCGTTTGGGTGAAGCCTCTGTGGAGACTTCCAAGAACAAGACAACACTAGTGCCACTGCAACACTATTTAAAATGTGCTTGTTGTCATCACCATGGAAATGAACAGAACCAACCATAGCATATGGTTTTTCCACAGCTATAATAGTTGAGCCTTTGTGACAGTTCATGACGAATTATGTCCATTAGTCTAGTTTGCATAACCGGTGCCAAGTAGCTTTTAAAAATAAAAATAAAAAATTGCATGCAAAATCTAGAAGCAGGTAAAAAAACAACAACAAGATGTTCCTTGAGCTTGAAAACCATGGTGACTACAGAACAAGGACAAGACAGAAATGGCTTCTAGCGGGCAAAGCTGGCAATACATGAAAAAGTGCCCTGCTGTTGCTATGGTCCCTTTTTGGACAGATATGACTTGGCCACTGCGATACCCCTAACCTCTGTGCTCTGGGAACATCCAGAATGGATTACTGTCATGCGCTCTGTGTGGGGAATATGAATGGAAAACTTAAACTGCCCCCCGCCACCAAATGCCGCAGCCAGATTACTGGGTCACCTTCTATTTAGAACATATGCAACCTCTGTGTTAAAAACAGCTGCCCTGGTTGCCAGTTCATTTATGAGCCTAATCCAAAATGCTTACATTAGTGTTTAAAGCCCTAAACAATTTAGGCCCCAAATATCTGGAAGACTGTTTCCTTCCCTACAGAGCCTGTTAGGATCAGCAGAGGGGGTTCTCTTGGTAGTTCCACACCCCCACTCAGATTTTGTTTTTGGGAGGGGGAAGGTGGAAGCCTGGGACAGGGCAATCCCCAAAACTCTGCAATTCCCTACCCAGAAAGGTGCTTACAGCAACTTCATTGTTCACCTTCCATCATATGCGGAAGACACATCACCCTGCCTTGGGCTTGGACACCTGAGATGTATGTTTTTGTGGCTCACCTTTTTCTTCTGACAGTGTTTTTCCCCGACCTTTCCAAAATAGTGTGTTTAAAATTGTTGTATCCCAATGTGATGAAGGGTGGGTAATAAATCGAATAAAAAAGAATAAGTATCCAAGGCCAGACCCTTATCAGGTGGCTACCAACTCCCCACTACATACTGGCATACCTGTACCTCACCTGCTTGATGGCCTGCCCTATCGTTAGGTAGAGTGAGGCAGCTGCCTCGTGCAGCAGACGTGGAGATCCTGCAATCACAACCGTTTTCAGCTCGAGGAGCAGCACTTTTTAAAAAATCTTCTCAATCTGTGCATGAGAATTAATACTCAGAATAGATTGTCCAAATTAAGACTGCTGCATTTGCCCTGCCCGTGTTTCTCTGAAAATAAGACACCGTCTTATATTTATTTTTCCTCAAAAAAACACACTATGGCTTATTTTCAGGGGGTGACTTATTTTTTCCCCTCCTCCTCCTCCTGCCGCGGCCGGCATTGCTGCTGCGCCTATCACTGTCTTATTTTCGGGGTACGGCTTATATTCCTTGAATGCTTAAAAATCTTGCTATGGCTTATTTTATGACTACGTCTTAAAATAGGGGAAACAGGGTACCTATTTTTCTGTGTATAGGACACCCCCCTATTTTTGGGGACTCCAAATTAAGAAAACACTCCTCAGTGCTACCCATGTATAAGACGAGCCCCAATTTTAAACCTAAATTTTTGGTTTAAAAACCTAGTCTTATACACAGAAAAATGTGGTAATTTGTCATAAACTGCATACCCTCCAACATTTCTCCGATGAAAAAAGGGACATCAATAATAATAATAATAATAATAATAATAATAATAATAATAATACCCCACCCATATGACTGGATTGGCCCAGCTACTCTGGGCGGCTTCCAACATATATAAAAACATAATAAAACACTAAACATTTTTTTTAAAAACTTCCCTATCAGATGTCTTCTAAAGGTTGCATATGTTTCTCCGATGAAAATAAGGACGTCCTAAGGAAAAGTGGGACATTCTGGGATCAAATCGGAAACCGGGATTGCTTCTGTAAATCCAGGACATCCCTGGAAAATAGGGACGCTTAGAGCAGGGACCCCAAACTAAGGCCCGGGGGCCGGATGCGGCCCAATTGCCTTCTCAATCCAGCCCCCGGTCGGTCTGGGAATCAGCATGTTTTTACATGAGTAGATTGTGTCCTTTTATTTAAAATGCATCTCTGGGTTATTTGTGGGGCATAGGAATTCATTCATTATTATTTTTCAAAATATAGTCCGGCCCCCCACAAGGTCTGAGGGACAGTGGACCGGCCCCCTGCTGAAAAAGTTTGCTGACCCCTGGCTTAGAGGGTCTGCAACCGTAAGGGGAGTTGGTGGAAAAAACTTCCACTGACCTGACCGTCATGTGCTACAATGGGCTCACCTTGTCTCCATGGTTATGCCAACACACACACAGTTTAAAGCAGTGTTTCAGCTGATACAGGTGTTAATCTTGCTGCTGTGTTAGCATTAGGAGTTTGTGGTGAATGAACACATTCTTGGTTTTTGGCCTTGTCAGCCTGAAGGTTAATACAGAGCTTCTGCTAAGCCTGGGCCTGTGCAGCCTTTTCCTGCGGACACAGGATAGTAGGGACCTGGGCTTGCTACTGTTTAGTTCCTGTGCCTTGTGGTGTTTACGTAAAGACAACAGAGAAAATGTTGTAGCTGGGGGTGGGAGCTGCATACAAAATAAAAGGATGGCCCCTGTAAACTGTTAGCAGGAAAGGGAAGGGGCCCAGAAGGTTTTATGTACATATGGTTGATTCCTACTAAAAGATAAAGTCCAGAAGCAATTCACAACCCAAGTATTAAAAGATAATCATATAAACATAATTAAAAACAGATTTAACAATACAATAACATATCAACGGTACTGCTTAAATGTCCAGGAAAGCACGAAGGTCAGAAATGATGTCAAGGTTGAGCCAAGGAGATGTCTCTGGAGAGAGCTTTCCATAAACAGGGTCAGAGAAGAGCTTAGCACATGTGTGATCAAACACTGGTGGATGTGGTTAATAGTGCCCTGCCTTGTTCTGGTTGTGTGGTGGAGTGAAATTATCAACAATGATTTTTTTTGGGGGGGGGGGGGAATAAGGGATGCCCCAAGCTAGATGCAACAGACTTGGTGGTTCAAGCCATGCTTTAGCGATACCTCTGCTTTGTGGCAATGTGTGTGACCCAGGAAGGCTGGAAATGAATTTATACCTTCTTCAACTGTTCTGTTAGGTGGTGGTAATAATAATAATAATAATAATAATAATAATAATAATAATAATAATAATAATAGCAGCAAGTAGATTCACAGCCAAGCACATGAACTACTTTCATTAAAAACAGAGGTAGCATTTAAATATAGGGCTCACAAGCCCATATTTCATCCTCACAACAATAACATAGGTCCAGACAAGTATTATTCCCAGTATACCAACGGGGAGGAATTGTGACTGAACAATGCTGGATTGCAAAAAGCCATAATTAAATTTGAGCCTCGGTCTTGCAAGTGCAACGCTTTGCCCACCAGATTAGATCAGGAGAGGAAATCTCGACAGTCACAGTTTACTAGGCGCGTGATCAGATTGGAGTGCCGCAGGTAGACTGGAATAGGCCCTTTTCTTCCCCAACCCTCTTTGCACCAATATAATTTTTCCCTTTAATCTATTCAGTTCCCTCTAATCTAAACTATTCAGATTTCCCTCTAGTCTGTTCAGTCCGGTTTCCGAACATGTCAACTGCTGCCCAGAGATCCAGGTTGTCTGCGTGTAACACACTTTCATGCTAAGACTGCATTGCGAGGTAGGCCAGTTGTGCCTGTAACATTTTCCAAAAAGCTGATCCAGCTCTAATCAAGGGAATACCTCCAGCGCTATGAGCCAGTTAGTGCCCAGCATGCCTCTCCCCCCAAGACAGGGAGCTGCTTGCCATCCTTGACATTTAATAATAATAATAATAATAATAATAATAATAATAATAATAATAATAATAATAATTTATTATTTATACCCTGCCCATCTGGCTGGGTTTGCCCAGCCACTCTGGGCGGCTTCCAACAGAAGAATAAAATAATCGATTAAAGATTAAAAGCCTCCCTAAACAGGGCTGCCTTCAGATGTCTTCTAAAAATCTGGTAGCTGTTTTTCTCTTTGACATCTGATGGGAGGGCGTTCCACAGGGCGGGCGCCACTACCGAGAAGGCCCTCTGCCTGGTTCCCTGTAACTTGGCTTCTCGCAACGAGGGAACCGCCAGAAGGCCCTCGGCACTGGACCTCAGTGTCCGGGCAAAACGATGGGGGTGGAGACGCTCCTTCAGGTATACTGGACCAAGGCCATTTAGGGCTTTAAAGGTCAGCACCAACACTTTGAATTGTGCTCGAAAACGTACTGGGAGCCAATGTAGGTCTTATGTGGTCTCGGCGGCCGCTCCCAGTCACCAGTCTAGCTGCCGCATTCTAGATTAGTTGTAGTTTCCGGGTCACCTTCAAAGGTAGCCCCATGTAGAGCACATTGCAGTAGTCCAAGCGAGAGATAACTAGAGCATGCACCACTCTGGTGAGACAGTCTGCAGGCAGGTAGGGGCTCAGCCTGCGTACCAGATGGAGCTGATAGACAGCTGCCCTGGACACAGAATAGACCTGCGCCTCCGTGGACAGCTGTGAGTCCAAAATGACTCCCAGGCTGTGCACCTGGTCCTTCAGGAGCACAGTTACCCCATTCAGGACCAGGGAGTCCTCCACACCTGCCCGCCTCCTGTCCCCCACAAACAGTACTTCCGTCTTGTCAGGATTCAACCTCAAACTGTTAGCCGCCATCCATCCTCCAACCGCCTCCAGGCACTCACACAGGACATTCTCATTTTGTGCAAATGGATATGATGTCATGAGGACAAGCACTTGGAAGGATCCTAGTCTCTTGAGCCATGGAGTGCATTATCCTTGGGTGGGCGGGGGAAGGGTGGCAAACAAAGTGCCAAAGCCAGGTTTTTATTTTAACAGTTTTTATTCAGAATAAAAATAAGAGATAACAAAATAAAAAATTAAAGTTTGATATCTAAGTAACCTATGGAAGTCTAATTATAATTGTCCACTGCTAACACAGGGAGGGTCTTCTCAAGTATAGAAGCAGTGTGTGGCTTCTCTCAACGGTCACAGATGAGGGATAAAGGCAGCGTTTTCTATATTTATGGTCCATCAGGGCCCAGGTGCTTTTAAGTGACGGCTTGCCTGACACAGCAAAAGTGTGCCTTTGGGTCATGTCGCAGGTACACAGGAAAGGAGCCTGAAGTGTCTGGGAAAGTTACGCAAAAAGGAGGTGTAAATTAATACAGAAATTGCACAGGCTATCCCCAACAGACAGGATATTGCAAAGCATTGCTCAGCTTTACGGATCTAAAATGAAGGTGAAGATATCACATCCCCACTTAGAAGGAATGGGGACTAGAAAGTGTCTTAAATATAATACCCTTGGCAGGATAGATCTACATCAGAGTGTGTGTGTGTGTGTGTGTGTGTGTGTGTGTGTGAATGCATATATTTAAATCCCCCCCCAAAAAAAAATACAGAGCAGGCCTTGGCTTTGGATATAAACAAATGTCAAATAATCTTGAAGCCTTCTGCACCCATGGATACCAACTATGAACATTTTTTCTGAAGATCAAAAAATATTTGGGCTTCTCCACATTTACCTTTCCTCTGCTCTTTCCAGGCATGGTCCAACTAAGCACTTAAGAGCAGATTTTCGCGGGGAAAGCTCTGGGACAAAAAATTCAACAATGGTCATACACAGAGTTTTTAAGCCTGGAAAGAGCAGGGCAAAGTGTAAATGTGAATAAGCCCTTAGTCTTAGTCCCATGATAAGGTAGTCATAAAAGGTAAAGGTACCCCTGGCCGTTAGGTCCAGTCGCGGACAACTATGGGGTTGTGGCGCTCATATCGCTCTATAGGCCAAGGGAGCCAGCGTTTGTCCACAGACAACTTCTGGGTTATGTGGCCAGCATGACTAAGCCGCTTCTGGCGAACCAGAGCAGTGCACAGAAACACTGTTTACCTTCAGCATTGCTGAAGGCTGGTAAATAAATCTTTTCCATTTTTATTTTTTTTAAACCAAACAAGTAAAACTCCTCTACACATCCCACCTCTCTTGACTTGTTTCACTGATGCAAAGGTGGAGAGGTGATGGAGAGGGCAACTGTAGTCTGGTTGGACAAAGGGAAGAAAAAGTCTCCAATGCACATTAGTTCCAGGGTGCACTGCCCCTAAAAGGTGCAATTTCGGTCATAGTCAAGGAATCCCAGCAGCTGGATCTTTTCTTAATACGGAAAGTTAGGTGATAGGTCTGTTTCACCTCCTAGGCTCCTGCTTCTCACGCAGCTGTTTAAAGCACAGGAGGTGAGCTCAGAGAGGATGGGGAGCTCAGGCAGCGGGGTGGAGGTGGGGGTGACCAAGCAGAGCTTGGTCTTCATGCCTGCATTCAGTTTTCCACCATTCAGAACCATTCAATCGGCCCCATACAACTGATATGTTTTCTGTCCTTTTAAATAAACAACTAAATTATTGCAGTGTGGGAAAATTGATGATTGGGGGGAATATTGAGTGAATAAGGAGGCTCCCTCGGCTGCACAAGCCTGGTTGAGTGTTCCTTCCATTCCATTGTTCTTTTGACTCCCAATTGCCCCAGTGATAATTATGAAATATTAGAACTGCAGGAGAGGCTGGTGGCTGCATAGAATGGATGCTGAGCCTTAGACTTTTAAGTGCTGGTTTTGACCTCATAAATGAACAGTATCAAAAAAGAAAGAAAGAAAGAAAAGAAAGAAAGAAAGGGAAAGTTAATGGTCATGGGACGAAAAGCCAGCCCCAGAGATTTATGGCAATGTGCCAGCTCCGTTAAAAATGTCCCTAAAAGTCGCTGAAGTTTTTTTTTTTAAAATGAAATGAAACCAACCCCAGTTCGCTCTGCTAGTTAACAGTTTGTGTTTGATTAGCCCCTATTAGATTAATGCAGTGTCTCTGTATTGCTGTACCAGACCTGGTCACTAGATGGCAGCAGCCATCTCTCTCAGTCAGAACTTTCTCCCCTGCGTCTTAATAAATCTTTAGGAGAGGGGGGGGTAAGGTGTGAAGTTGTTTCTGTGAAAAGGACATTTCAGGTGGGCGTGGAAACTACAGCGACTCTCCAACTCTCTGTGAAGGTGCGAGAATGCAACTTTTTCAACATTCCCCCCATGTTAACTCAAGCAAGTGTTGTTTATGCACGCCCCTTCTCACATTAGGCATTGAATTGATGGCTAATCCACACAGACAAAGCAGTGGGTTGAAACTGCAGGTTGAGCGAAATTGTGCCGGGTAACAAAAACCAGCTGTGCGATTGCTTCACACAGATTCAGAGTACAACTGAGCCCACTGCACAACACATTTTCAGGAATATGAAAATAAACGTGGCTTGAGCTCAATACCTCAAGAACCGCCTCTTTCCCTATGAATTTACCCGGACCCTGAGACCATCTTCTGAGGCCTTCCTTCATGTGCCCCCTTCCTCGAGAGGTTCAGAGGGTGGCAACATGAGAACGGGGTCTTTTCTGCAGTGGCTCCCCGTTTGTGGAATGCTCTCCCCAGGGAAGTTCGCCTGGAGCCTTCATGCCAGGCAAAAATGTTCCTCTTTAACCAGGCCTTTGGTTGATCATCATCCAGGGTCCTTTTAAAATGTGTTGGGGTTATTGGGTTGTTTTTGTTTTTATTATGTATTTTGTGTTTTTATATTGTGATTTTATCCTGTGACCTGTGGGTATAGGTTGGTATACAAATTTTAATAATAATGATGATGTTGATGATGATGATGATCTGTGAATGGGTAAGACGTAGAACATTAGTTGCTTTGCACAGATTGCTGACTTCATATTGGATCCATTCAAGACAGGTCCTCTGGACGTGCCAACTTGGTGACGTGACTGGAAGAAAGTATAGAGAGTGAAGTTTTTTCTCCCTCTCCCATCAGTCCTAGAACAGGCATCCAATGAAGAAGAATGGTAGAAGATTCAGGACAGACAAGAGTAAGTACTTCATCACACAGCACATTGTTGATAGGCCATTAGTTCCTATGGCTTGGTTCTAAAATGGGCAGGTGGAGTCAGAGCCCCAAGAGATGACATATGAGAGGCAGAAGTATTTTTGCTGTCTCTCTCTCACCCCAAGGTGGGTTACAGGGCTGACTACTATTGAGGAAGTGTTTGGTCAAACATCAGACATAAGGTAACGTGGACCATTAATAACTCAGTCTTAATGTCAAGGAATAGCATGCTAAGCTACGCACCCTTGCAACAGTGCAGCATTGGGACTGGCCTCTTGCACTGCTACAGGAATGCAGTTCTGGCATCCCACACGTACAGCTGTATGATACCTGGCATAGCATGTGAGGGAGGAGCATCTAGCTCAGGGGTTCCCAAACTACGGCCCCCGGGCCGGATGCGGCCCAATCGGCCTCCCAATCCGGCCCGCGGCGACCCCCGCCGCCCGCTGCCGCCGCCCGCTCTTACGGCGCGCGGCGCGGCGACGATCTTAAAAGTCGGCAAAAAATCGCCGAAAATCCTTTGTGCGCATGCGTATGGGCCTCTCCTGACCCAGAAGAGGTCATTTCCGATGCACTTCCGGGTCGGGGGAGGCCCATACACATGCGCACAAGCGATTTTCGGCGATTTTTCCCCGCCCGTGTGCGTGTGCGCATGCGCACGGGCGCGCACTCCCCCGCCCTCCGGCCCGCTGCGCGCGCACTCCCCTGCCCTCCGGCCCACCGCACGGTCGGCGCGGCGGGCACCGGCCCGCTGCGCGGTAAGTCTGGGGACCCCTGATCTAGCTGGCCCACTCCCAATCACCTTATTGTGCCAATACAGTGGTACCTCGCTAGACGAACGCCTCGCGGCACGAAAAAATTGCAAAACAAAAACGTTTTGCGACTTTTTGGCAGACTTGCAAGACAAAGTTTTCTATGGCTGTGTCATAAAAAACTTTGCAAGACAAAGCAGGGCGCCGCGAGGAGAAAGTCAGACCGAGAGCCTGCCCGTCCGCCTTGCGCTTCTGCCGCCGCCATCCCGGATCCCCCCTCACTCACCTTAAGCCTGCCTGCCTGCGCGCGAACGGGCTGTCTGTCTGGTTGGGCGCGAGGGTCCGGCTGCTGGGGAAGGAGGGAGGGAGCCTCTCCCTGGCCCAACTCCTGCTTCCCCCTGAAAAACTTCCGGCCATGGCGGGTGAGTCGGCGCCTTTTTTTGCGCTCCCACCCCCCCCACAGGAAAGCATGAATTAAATTGCAATGCATTCCTATGGGAAACTGCGCTTCACAAGACGGAATTATCGCAACACGAAACGACTCGTGGAACGAATTCATTTCGTTTTGTGAGGTACCACTGTACAGTGCCTTCGATCCAAAAGTACAGCTGCTAGTTCCAAAACACTGCAGTATAGTCAATGCCTATACTGCATTGTATATATGCAGAACAACCAGCAGACACTCGCCACATTCACACACAAGAGAGTTTATTAAAAATGTTTCTATGCTGCTTTTAATTTACAAAGAAACACCAGAGCAGTTCACATAAAAATAAAATATAATAATAAGCCAAGCTGTGCCAATCTGCTTTATATCCGGTCCCTATATCCCTGCCTAATCTTTTTTCATTTTTCCACTGAGGCACATTCGACACTGCCTGGCAGTGTTGGAAAACAAGAAGTTGGGCATCTAGTGTGGTGGCACAGGCATTATGGAACACTCTACCTAATGAAATTAAGTTGGTGCCTTCTTTAATGAGTTTTAGGTGCCAAGTTAAGACTTGATTATCTCGGCAAGCCTTCCTATGAAAATGACCAATGGTTTCTACCACATTCTTCTCAGGTGTTATTCTGTTTCTTTAATGTACAGTGGTACCTTGGGTTACAAACACTTCGGGTTACAGACTCCGCTAACCCAGAAGTAGTACCTCGAGTTAAAAACTTTACCTCAGGATGAGAACAGAAATTGCGCTGCGGCGGCAGGATGCCCCATTAGCTAAAGTGGTACCTCAGGTTAAGAACGGTTTCAGGTTAAGAACGGACCTCCGGAACGAATTAACTTCGTAACCAGAGGTACCACTGTACTTTGATTTTATTTGTTATGTTGTTTTGGCTAATTGAGTTACCCTTTATTCAAGTTTGTGATATACGGTAGATATTAATAACTAAAAATAAAACTGGTAAAATCAGTGACCAGTGTTAATAATATTAACAGGGAAATTCTGAGTCAACAGATATGTTTTTGATTGGGGATGAAACCTTCCCCCCCCCCTACACACAGCTGATACTTGACCTCAAGGGGGGAGCCTTCCACAGGGTAGGTGTCACAATAGAGAAATGACCCCCCCCCAAAAAAAGGATAGTTGGCACACAGCATGGTCCCCTGCAATGCAGGAATCTAGGTTTGCCATATTTCAAAAAGTGAAAATCCAGGCACAAAAGTTGTTAAGCTGTTTGTCCTAGCGCTTTTCAAAATCTCGCTGTGTCCAAAAAAATTCAGAACATATCAAGGTTCAGTGATGAGAGGAGTGACCAGCCAATGTCTGGAACTGCCATGGCTGCAGTGCATCAGTGCAAGTAGAAAAAAAGGCACCGCTGTGGCAGGAAAGTAAACGGCGTTTCTGTGCGCTCTGGCTTCTGTCACAGTGTCCCGTCGCGCCAGAAGCGGTTTAGTCATGCTGGCCACATGACCCGGAAAGCTGTCTGTGGACAAATGCTGGCTCCCTTGGCCTGAAAGCGAGATGAGTGCTACCACCCCATAGTCGCCTTTGACTGGACTTAACACTCCAGGGGTCTTTTACCTTTCACCTTTTTACAAATAGTACTGTACTGCTTACTGCATTGAAGCAGTTCCAATCAATGCAGGAATCTATTTCACATTTCTTAATTCTTTATGACCCAAACATACACACATGTCAGTACAAAGTATTTTCCTCCCCTCCCCGTTCCATATAGAGAAACCAACTGCACTGGCAGTGAAATCTTATTTCATTCAGCACTGTTTATGTCTTCCACTGCGCTTGAAGAAAACAGGCTGGTTTAGGTAAGCTGAGGGCCACACAAAATACTCTTCCTCCAACACCTTGCCACCATTCCATGCACCCCTAGCATCTGCTTCACTTTGCCTAATGGTTGGGTCAGTCCTATGAACATGATCAGATTAGCTTTAGCCATCAGCTCCAGGCGTAGCTGCCCCATTAGCTGATTGCCCACTTATCAACCTGAACAGAGTCTCTGCCCCACACTCTGGTTAGATCTCAAGGCAACCTATCTATTGCACATCTATTGTACAGGGTACCACTGTTGGCATCGCAATTATTTGCAAGGGGGCTAAACAACCAAGGTGTGCTGCATAATGTACCCATACGCTATGTGACTGCTTTTCAATTCTATCTCTGACCATGGGAACTGCTTACATCAGACCAAACGTATTTCATGCACAAACTTATGCTTATGCTAATTTAATTTCTCCAGAATTGCCTGCTGCCTTCATCACATTCTGATTGAGAAACAAGCTAGCATGTATTTGTACATGCTAAGTTATCTTCAAGCTACAGCTGGCAGGGTAAGCTGGGAAAACAATTATTTACACAATACCTGTTCCCAATTATTATTATTTTACATTGTCAAATACAATCTTCCTGGTAAGAAAGATCGAAGTTAATTTGGAAACAACTCTTCAAAGGCAAGGCAGCAAACAGGCCTATTTTTCTGAGAATGGGAAATAAATATTTACTATAGAGTCAGAGGAAAATCAGACAACAGAACAGATGCAAATGATAATAATGGTGGGGAGAGTGTACTCTGAACCCCCCCCCCTCTCACACACACACTTTCAGGGAAAGTGAATTAAGGAAAGGGGTGTTAAGGAGATATTAAATTGTGTCCTACTCTAGCATATTTAGATGATCCCCAAAGGACAACGTTAGAAAACCATGACCTGAAAACCATGGCAATCTTATTTGAAAGCAAGCACCTTTCTCTCTCTTCTGTTGATAATCCCATAGATATCCAGGTTGTGCACACCGTCAGTACCTTTGGATTCTGTAGGGAAGCCACCTGCATGAGGGAGATGCGATGCAAATTCATCTCGTTAATCTCATTAAACAGCTGACACTTGCAGGTACTGTACCATTTCTGCTTCCTGCAGCAGTACTTTGTGGGCATGGGGAGGGAGCTGAGTTGTTAGGCGATGCTTTGTGTTTTCCCCCAGAGTATCCTCTTGTTGCTGAGGAAGGAAGTCTGTACTTAACCTGACGCGTACTTAACCTGAAGCGAACTTTCCCATTGAAAGTAATGGAAAGTGGATTAATCCGTTCCAGACGGGTCCGCGGAGTACTTAAACTGAAAGTACTCAAACTGAAGCATACTTAAACCGAGATATGACTTTGTGTGTGTTTATATGCTCAAAGTGAGAAATGTATATAGAAAGACACTCCCTTACACCCACACCCCCAATGACCACAACTCGTAAGTCCCAAACGCTGGCAGTTTGGGACACAATCTATTAAATCAATGAAGCCTAAATTCCACTTAGCTCTGTGTGAATGCAACCCATGTATAGGACTTCATTTCTTATTGGACTGGGTGGTGTTCTGATCTAATGGCACAGTGTTGCAGTAGTGCATGCCAACAGCGGCAGGAACTGCTGCAGCGGTGAACACCAGTATCTGATCCACCAAAAAGTTGTTGGGTGTGTGAGTCTTAAGTGTAGCTGTGCCACGTGGCATTGCAGTGGAGGTGGAAGCAAAGAATGGCAAAGCCCTTTCGAGATGTTTTTGCTTCCGATTATTTACAGGCACCAGAAATCATTGCACCACCTACCACCACTCCAGTCCAGAAAAGACAGGATTAATGGTAGTGGAGTTCTGCCTGTTCCATATGGGGTTACACTCCTCTGTAAGGATCAGGCTCATCGTGTTGGGGCGCTTTGCAGTTTGTTGTGCTGACTCTGCCGCTGTTTATTGAGAAATCATTGACTTGATTTGTCTGGGTGCTTTATTGGGTGCTGTTTTTATTGTTCAGTATTGTAAATGCCTATGAGAGTTTATCAATAGCAGCATAAAAATCTTCTAAAATGGCAATAGTAGCTATAGAGCTGCAGAGACACGGAATAGATGGTTTGGGTGAGCATCTGGCCTAGGGTTGTTTATATACATATATATATATAGTTAATATTCATCACATGGAATATATCACAGAGGGTTGTGCACCATCCCCAGCAGAGACTTGAGCCAAATCAGGCTTACCAAATCAGGCTTATCTGGAGGGATCTGGGCCTCCATTGACTAGTCAGGTTCAGATAGCACTACAGGTAGGGTTGAGCAGTCCAGTCTGATGGTTCATACAGTGTTTATGTTGTTGTTTATACAGCGACCACAGCTTCCATAACTTGCATTTTGTATTCTATTCACATATACTTGCATATGTTTTCATCCTAATGTTTCAATCTTTGCTTCTGTGCTATTGGTACTTGGGTTCCCGTGACGTTGTCTTTTTTTGTTACTGGCCTCATCTAAAGCCACATTGGAATGTACTCTGAGCCACAACCACCTGCTGAACGAGTGGGAGTTGAAGCTGCCTTGCCCCTTATCATAGAATTGTAGAGTTGGAGGGGACCACTAGAGTCATCTAGTCCAACCCCCTGCAATGCAGGAACCCTTTGCCCAACGTGGGGCTGGAACCCACAACCCTGAGATTAGGAGTCTCGTGCTCTACCAACTGAGCTACCCCAGGACCCATAGCTAAGTGATCTTGTCCTCTCCGTATTCTCAAAAGACTATTGCACAGTGCTCCTGCACTCTATGGAAGCATTTCCTGGTGTACAGGCCAGCAGCAACTACTTGTTTTTCTGTCACCCTTGACTAGGGGGCAAGGATAAGCTCCGGGCGCTGCAGCAAGAGATGGCAAAGAATCTCTTTGTGAAGCACTAGCAGGAAGTGGTTCTTGCAAACACAAGAATTAGCCCCATAGCTTGTAATACTAAATGGAGGGGTTTTGCTCATGCAGGGTAATTTGGGTGCTTGAATGCAGGGGTCATTACACACTTGAGGGATGCGGCTAAGGACTGGACTCTTACGGTCTCCCAAAATAGGCTCAAATCCACGTATTCCAGCTGAACTAGTTTGTGGGTTGGACAGTTGACTTCCTGTTGACTTAGTAAGTCTTTTCCCCATAGTCACTTCTTTTGAATGTGTCACCATTGTCTGTTTGCACATCCCTTCCTATATATAGATGGTTTTAGCACCTCATGGGTTATTTGGTGGTGAAGGCAGTAAGGCCCTGAAGCACAGTTATAGGTTGTGAGAAAGGTTTGAGGGGAACTAAAGTAATGCGTAAGATACTTAAGAGAAAGCAAATGGTGTGCTTTGTCTCAACTCCATCCTTCATAAGGCTGTAATAGTTGGGGTTTGTGCTCCCACCAAGGAGAGTAGGAGATGATAAGTTTAAGATGAAGGAAGTGAAAGATGATATACAATACAATTTAGAGTCAGGATGATGAGTAAGCAACAGGGCAAAATTGTGTTTTCAAAGCATTCATCGCTGTAGCACAGGCGTCTAGTTGCTCTTTCACCTTTCAGACTGTTTCCAGGCTTTTGCCATTTTGGGGTGGGGTTCAGTCACATCCTGCCACAATTCAGAGTGTGCATTTAAAGCTGATTTGGAGCTTTTGCACAACAAACACAATTTTTTTTCCAGACAAAGAAAGTGATGGGGGCAGGAAGCAATCAAGTGTGTGGGTTTTGACACCAAGTCTAGTCTTTCCATGAACAAATCAGAGTGGATACTTATGAATAACCAACCCCATCTAATCTCCCTGCAATCCAATCAGCATGAATGTCCATTAAACCAGTCTAGACCTGCCAAAGTCATCAGCCACAGTGTTGCGTCCTTAGTGCAATGTCTCTGTCACTGAAAACCTTTAGAAATGGGTTGAATCAAAATTTTGGGGGGAAAGGTGAGAGAGATTTGTATGGCACCGTAATTTTTTTCAAGAAACCCAGCCCCCTCTTTTTGAATCTTAAATAGCTAACAAAATGGCTTATGTGCAATAATGAGGAAATGCATGACAGATAAAGCATGACACCATTGTCATAAATTGCAGAGGAAAGAGACTAATTAAACTGTTAAAGAAGTGCACACACGCAACACAGACCTCACACACACACACACACACACACACACACACACACACACACACACCTGCAGTTAAATTGGGTGGATTATATAATGTGGTGTGTTGCTACAGTAACTCCACTCCACCCCAGTGGCAGCTGGGGGCGGATGCTTCTGTGCTGTGAGCCAATGCATTATAATTTCTTCTTCTCCCAGTAGAAAATACCCTAGACTAAAAGGGATTTGTGGAGAGGAGGAGGGGAAGTTGAAACCTGTGGCAGGAATTCTCCAGGAAGTACAGCGTGTAGCTGCTGATGCTTCTCCCCGGGAGTTGTTTTTAGCCACCACCGTTTTGATGCTGCTTGCATAACTTGATAGATCATCTCTAAATAAAACATTCTCTCTCTCTCTCTCTCTCTCTCTCGCAGGTAACTAAGGTTTGTTTTCATGCTATACCTGTGTAAACCTTGGGTCAGAACCCAGGACTGGGTTCAGTGTCAAAGGGATACAGTATTCTTATATTAAGTTATGGTTCAAGCCTCAAGCCCCCCCTCCCAAAAAACACTACCCTTGGACTCCTATTTGGACACCCACTCCTAAGGTACGATATTTACTCAGCTGATGGATATTAATCAACAAGTGTTTCACAATATGGGGAACAGTAAAGGGTAAAGGTAAAGGGACCCCTGACCATTAGGTCCAGTCGTGACCGACTCTGGGGTAGCGGCGCTCATCTTGCATTATTGGCCGAAGGAGCCGGCGTACAGCTTCCAGGTCATGTGGCCAGCATGACAAAGCCGCTTCTGGCGAACCAGAGCAGCACACGGAAACGCCGTTTGCCTTCCTGCCAGAGCGGTACCTATTTATCTACTTGCACTTTGACATGCTTTCGAACTGCTAGGTTGGCAGGAGCAGGGACCGAGCAACGGGAGCACACCCCGTCGCGGGGATTCGAACCGCCGACCTTCTGATCGGCAAGCCCTAGGCTCTGTGGTTTAACCCACAACGCCACCCACATCCCACAAGTATATTTTAGTCTAAAATGCCCCAGGTTCTACCAAGGTCCAAAGCATGGGGCTCTTCAGCACCCTTGGGGCACATTGCAATCGGGAACTCCAACAGGTGGTAGCAGAGTCTGCTAGAGCAGCTGGCATGCATTGCAGGAAAGGGAGATTTCTGGGCTCCACAGCTCTAAGACAATAGGGATTGCTATGCCAAGTCTAGGGTAGCTTTAAATCCCCCCCCAGCGGATTTCAGAAAGAGGGATTTCATCCGGTGAAGTTTAGCAGTCCCCTGACTGAAACATTTTACAGTCACCCAGTCCCGCCCACCCATTTTCTCTCCTTCATAAACAAGAAAGCTTTTCCTTTCCCTGCCCAAGATCTGTGCTACGCAGAGGCTGCATGTGGTCAGGGCAAATCAACATCAGCACTGTTCTCTTACTGAGTGGCAAGAAATTAGCTGGCGAGGAGGCACAATGAAACCAGGCACCTTTCTGTGCGTTAACTTGCTCCAACAGTTGCAGTGAAACATAGATTGCAACTCCACCCAACATGCAAATGATGAGTGTGGCATGCTGGGTTTGGATACTACATTTTCTTTGCACTTGCTGTTTCCACCACATGGTGGAATGTATATTTTGTTTTCCCTACAGCTTTATATCTGTCTCAATAATAGCATAGCTACAATATGAGTTTGGTTTTTTATATATATATAAAAAATAGCTACAAGATGTGCAGGGCCTCGGGCAGCTGATTATGAGTGTCATGAAAAGGACACAAAATTATTATTTACTTTATTTTTTTATTATTATATTAAACCTTTCTGTTTATGGTAGCTAATTCTTATACTGGTCAATGTTTTGTTTTGTTTTGCATTCAGTGTACGATGAATGCAGTATCTTAACAGCCGTCTTTTATGCTATTACTACCATAAATTGCAGGGCAAGGAAGGAACTTTTCAACCTAACTCTTAAGTATATGTTATATGAATTATATTGCAGGGAGTGTACAGGCAAGAGAAGGTTGATATCTCTTAAATATTGATTGATTGATTGAATCTTTATTTGCTTCAGCCATTGGCCATAGCAATAAAACAACAATATGATATACAAAGAATAGAAATAAAAGTCAATTATATAAAATACATTTTAGAGTTTTGAAACAGTAGTCAAGTAGTGGATCTTATTCTAATTGCCCCAGCTAAAAACCTTACAACCTTTGCTGTCACCTACTCATCTTGATAATATTAGTATATTATCACGTCCTACACCAGCAAATGTATTAGTTAACCTTATAGTACCTGTTCACATAACTGGGATGCTTTCGAAAGAGCTTAAATCATAAGTTTTCTTGCTCATGTTCCCCAAACGTCTATTCCTTGATCAGGACATTGGTTTTGAACACCTCCTTCAGTTAAAGATAAGTTGCATTTTGCAATAATCCACAATCTCCTGCTGTTCAGGAGCAATATAGCTCAGCCCATCTCAAATCAAAACACTTTTTAACAATCCAGTTGATATGAACATGTGGCATTGCATTACTGTGTATTGAATTGGCCCATTGGTCACTGCCAGTTTTGTCTCTGATTTGCAGCACCTCTCTAAAATCTTGGTCTTTGTGGTTCTTTCTTTATTTGGAGATGTCAGGGACATAACAAAGAACCTGTTGCTGCCAGGGAAGCATGGTGCCTCTGGTGTGGACACATGAAGTATAATATACAGATTGGTCCAGAGAATGGCTCTGTTAGCTCTGTTTGTATTTGTCTTGGCAACAGATGCTCCCATAAGAGCACTCTTAGAGGCACTCTGAGATCCTAATAAGGCAAGAGGGGAGAGCACAAATGTTTGATAGTGTATAGGTACTGCAAGAAACAAACACTGTCTTCATTAAGGGAGTCACCATAACTTTGGATGAACATATGTATAACTGATCCCCAATCTGATGAAGTGTGCATGCACACGAAAGCTCATACCAAAATAAAAACTTAGTTGGTCTTTAAGGTGCTACTGAAGGAATTTTTATTATTTTGCTTCGACTCAGACCAACACGGCTACCTACCTGTAACTGATCCCCAATGTTGTAAATCCCAAATCAGTTCCTCTATCTAATCCACCTATTGTATTACTTGCAATCTAAAATTCAGCCCAGGAGAGATAGCAATGAAGGCCAGGGCAAAGAGAAAAATAATTTCAGTTATGTGTACTTGGGGTCAGTTACAGCTGGGCTGTTGAACTCCTATTAGTCCCTGATGATGGGAGTTGCAGTTCAGCAACATCCAGCGAGCCACAGGTTCTCCAACCCCTGCAGTAGGTCATAGGAAGTAGGGGTTTGCAGAAGAGGTGGGTTTTGGTTAGGGATTAGAAGGAACAAGGAAGTAAGAGAGAAGAGGTAGCCCCAGACATAAGGGAGAAAGGGCAGAGATGTATGAGGGTATAGAAGAGCTTTGGGCAGTTAGCAAAGGCTTTGGGCAGGGATGCATCAGAATGTATTAGCATCGGTATTGGAGGCGGGGAAGGAAAGGATGAGGAAATGCTGGAAATGGGAAAGGGCAGGAAGCTAGTGTAGGACTTTAAGGAAAGACTTCTGGTTCTGGACATGTCCTTTGGACCAGTGAGAGCCTCCCCATCCAATAAAATTGTTGATTTGCTGCCTTCACATTTTGGATACATTTTATTTATTTACCCACCAGCACCAAGCATATACACACATTAGTGCCTGAAACTACCTCCTCCTTTGTTTACTTGCTTATCTCCTGGAAACCGAGGTTACACCTTTTCAGTGACTCTTTCGAAACCTTGTTGGCAAATAAGCAATTTTAAAGTGGTTGAAGGAAGTCAAAGAAAGTGGAGTGTGGCGATGAAGCTACATTTCAGTGACCCTATTTATGGTGCATAAGCAGCCTGGTGTTTGTAGAATAATTTGAAGAGGAAGAAAAGGACAATTGGGGGAAACAAAAGAAAATGTTGTGGCATGAGGCAAAGATGTATTTACCATGAGTGCAATGCCACACCCCAAAAGCACTTAGCCAGCTTGCACAATAGATCCTATTTCTGGATCAGCCAAGGCGCTTTAGGCAGAACAAAGCTTGTGAAGCAAGAGGCTAGCTGGGATCTTCCCAGACACATTACGGCCAATGTGATTCCTGCTGTTCTCAATCTTGGTGGGAAACGACAGGGGAGAAAATAATATCAGTGAGAATTAAAAGAACTGAGGAAGCCTGTTAACCTGAAATCTAAGGATGGAATTCCCCGCCTTTTAAGTTTTAGATGGGAAAGATATTGTAAAGTACCATCAGGAAATAGTAAGAAAAATATTTTCTGTATTGGTGTGGAGATAAGAAAGGAGAGATCCTGGTGCTAGAGATTCTACTATGAGAAGCATCCCAAAAGACCAGCTTTATTATGTGAAATTATTGCAAATCCTTTTATCTCTCTTGCCAGAGGAACAGCTTGTTTGAACTGGTAGGCTGTCACTCTGAAATTAAATGCAAGCACCCGCCACTAACACCCTCCCCTAGCCATGCACACCCATGACGTAGTGAAGAATATCTTACATAACATCCCTAAATATAATATGACAGAGATTCATGCTGTCTGATCCGAAATCTTTGTCTTGGCTTTCTCAAGGGATATTAATTAAATCTGGAACTTGGAAAGTCATCAAACAGAGAGTGGCATACTCTCAACACGTCCCCTCCCTCCATCAGAATATTCAGTTAAAAATAAATTATCTGCCTCTCCCTCCGTGGGTAATTTCTGAAAACAGCATACATAGCATTATTTGCCCTTTTTGTCGAAGATTTGGGGACCACACTTTAGAACCTTATGCATCTTTTCCAACGCAAACTACTGTACTACTAAAATTTTAAGTTAAGTCATCTGACAGGCCCTAATGCTAGATTAAGACTTTATGCTGTCTGAGGCGCAGCAACAAATGGTATCTGTTCCCCCCCCCCCCCCGAGTCAAGAAGTATCGTGCTCAGGGTCAGGGTCAGCCCAGTTATTTGGGCAGAAAATCCCGCAGGTGACTCCCCTGTTCCCTAACAGTAATAATAATAATAATTTAATTGCTGTCCTTTCATAACAACCAAAAACAGCTGGCTGGTGTGGCTTCCCCCACTCCTTCCAATGTAGGGTCAACCCTGTGAAAGAAGGTATTTTTGATTCACATGAACCAAAGACTCGGGGCCATAGTCTGATAGAAATCAACAATTTTCTCATTTCCCCCCCTCTTTCTTTCCAGAAACACACACACAAAAGTCAGATTTCCCAGATTTCCTACATAAATATGAGTTCAGGTCCCCAAGTGGAGTTAAATATGTCCCTCCCTTGTCATAAGGTAACATTTTTGCTATCGGTTTATGCTGAATAGTATTACAGTGGTACCTCGACTTACGAACGACTCGACAACCGAATTTTTCGACTTACAAATGGGGCAAATGGATTTTTTCGACATCTGAATGGAAACCACGGCGGTTTTAGATAGGGTTTTTTCGACTTACGAATTTTTAGATGGGGTTGCTTTGACTTACAAATTTTTAGATGGGGTTGTTTCGACTTACGAATTTTTCAGTTTCCAATGCATTCCTATGGGAAATCGCGTTTCCAATGGTGTTTTTCGACTTACGAATTTTTCGACCTACGAAGGTGCCTTCGGAACAGATTAAATTTGTAAGTCGAGGCACCACTGTAGTAGTTTTCACTGGCCTAATAATACATTGTAACCTTCAGCTAATCTCTCCCTTCCCACAGCCCCATTTTTACTTCTGTCTTTCTCTGCTTGCTTGTAAGGCCAAAGGTAGGCAAAGGCTTTCTGGTTGTCACCTCTTGAACCTATGCATCTGACCACTGAGGAAGATGCTTTATACCAGCTCGGACTATTTGTCCATCTAGCCCAGTATTCCTACTCCTGTGGCCCGACAGATTTGTTAGACTTCTTCTCTTCCACCAGTCTCTGCTGGTATGGGCCACACTGAGGAACAATAGGAGTTGTGATCCAGATCTCATTAGTCCTACAACACTCTCAGGACTGGGCTTGGATGGCTGGGCTCTGACAGAGGAGGAGGAAAAAACAGAAGAGGGGAGATCGCCCCTTTCCACCACTCCTTCAGTTGCTTTTGAAGGGGAAGCAGAGGTACTAACTCCCCCCCCCACAAGCTTCCCGTGGAGCAGATAGCCTCAGTGGAGCTGGAGAGGGGTTTGATTGACTGAGGGAGAAGGCTAAACACGATGCAGCTGTAAAGGAGCAAGAGCCTGAGCAGGGTAGTGCAGTATTGTTCCCTAAAACCAGGCACCACCTCACAGATGGGAACACACCCACTTTGCCCTGACCGAGCCTATGCTTGCAATCCCAATTTTTCCCACAAGGCAAGAGTGTCTCACAAGTGAGCTTTCCATTCCTCATCTTTGAAAGCTGGGCAGGAGGGGCAGAAAAACTTGTTGGGACATCTTTGTTGTGACTCCTGAGCACTGTGCCACACTGATGTTGTGGTGAAGGGCAGACAAGAAATCTTATTACAGTATAGATAAATAAATATAGATTTCTTACACGCCCTTCACCATAAGGTCCCAAGGCAGGTTACAGCAATAGAAAACACAATTATAAAAACAGATAAAGTAATGGAATGATTCACTATTGAAACACAGGTTTGTCTTGATGTACTGCCCTGGAAATCTTCTCTCTGGTACTCCTACCAGTCACCAAAGACCAATATTCAAAGCTGCTTCCAATTTCTCTCCTCAGTGCTATTCTGTTGTTGTTGTTGTTGTTGTTGTTGTTGTTGTTGTTGTTGTTGTTGGACCACCACCACTCTCTCAAGCATCTTGCCCTAAAAGGGAATATAACCACCGGACAATATTTGTATAACAGTTCAGGTTCCAGGGATGTTCTCTTAAGGTGGGGGACACACCACACACCTTCTTCAAACTAAGTCTTAACTAATTAAAACAACCTAGAAGGATTTTATATATACATATAAGCCATTAAATTATAAACACTAACATAATCTCAGGCCTCTGTCTTATCCTACTGTCTTTTTTCTAATACTTAGACATCCCAATTGTCTACACTAAGAATCCCTAATCCACAAATGAACATTGCTAATAACAGTCACTATATTCGAAAGCACATCAAAGTGCAAGTAGATAAATAGGTACCGCTCCGGTGGGAAGGTAAACGGCATTTCCGTGCACTGCTCTGGTTTTGCCAGAAGTGGTAGTCATGCTGGCCACATGACCTGGGAAAACTGTCTGCGGACAAACGTCTGCTCCCTCGGCTAGTAAAGCGAGATGAGTGTCGCAACCCCAGAGTCGTTCGCAACTGGACTTAACTGTCAGGGGTCCTTTACCTTTACCTTTTATATTCTAAGCCCAGAAGCTTCAAGGCAGCACACGCCCCCAAGTCTTGATTTGTGAAGACTTCCAAATTCTGATTGGTCCGTGATCTGGACATATACTGAACCATTCACAAGAATATGATGCATGTGAGCAGAGTCCCAATACAACCAGGGGCATACTATTATTGGAGAAAAGTGAATTGCATTTGGCAGTGAGAAGCCATATGAATGCTAAGTTGTTTTGGAGAATTGTTGTTGTTTTCACTCAAAAGAAAAGTCTCACACAGGAAGTAACTAAGAGGTTAGCTCTGGGTCTATGACTCTTGGTGCCAATACTATTTAACAGCTAATTCATACCATATGAATCAGCTTTGATAACCATGATGAGTATAAGCTCTCATGAGCCATCTTTTTGTATAAGCAGTATAATAGCATTAGGGAAGCTTAGTCAAGAAACACCGGCAATGTCTCTGAGGATGGGGGGCTCTGCAACCCCCATGATCCCTGCTGAAGGAAGCTGCTGCTGCATCTTCGGTGAGTAAACACCTAACAGGCTTTAAGAATTGCAAGACGAAGATGACAAGAGGTAATAATACCCTTCAGTTACGGATGCATCCAGACCACAGCATATGCAGCTTAATTACTGCCATACGTAGTGAGATGAAAGGTACCTTAAGAAAAACAAACAGCTTGCAGACTTTCTGCATTCATCATTCTATTGGACAGTGTTATCGGCACTGATCCTTCCAGACTCTAGTTTTGCAAACAAGCATGAGAATAATCACAGGCTCTTCCTTGTGGCTTGTGGATGACAAGTCCTGTGTAAGGAAGCATCCTAAGGGATCCTATTACATGTTGTTTATTTATTTATTATTCAGATTTATTCTCTAGGCACCATGCAATAAATTAGTATTAGGCAAGCACCTTGACTGTATAGCTTTTGTTGGCTGGTGAAAACTTTGTTTAGGCAAGCCTACCCAAACATGTAATTTTAGCATGCATTTTTATCTTAATACATATATTTGTTTTTAAAGCTACTTGTTTTACTTATATTTTGATACATTTTAGGTCGACATCCTTTTTAATGTTTGATTTTATTGGTCCTTTTAAATTAACATTCTATATTTTATGCAAATCTCTTAGCGGCTTTTGATGATTAAGGGGTATATAATTCCTATTACATAGGCAAAATAAGTAAACAGATAAGTGAATTCTAGCCAGCTAGCCTGACTTTTAGGTTTATGTTTCCCGACAAATTCCCTGTGAAGAAATGGGAAGGACAAATAGCATTTCTTTCTCCCCCGCCCCAAGCTTGTAAACTGGCTCAGAGTTTATTTGATCAAAATCATGTTTCTTTTCAACAGTTCTTCAGTAGGACAAAAGACTCCTGTCAGGAAAAACAACAGAGAGGGTAGGTGGAAATCTCTTGTCTCTAAGGATCTATATCAGGACTGGTGCTTAACTCATTCACCTGCGTTTCAGACTAATGAACTGATCACAAGCACGCAGAGGCAACACTGTGTACCTCGAAGCTGTTCTATCATAGTTTGGATAATTGTGGGTTCCATTTAGCTCCAGACCCCATATTTTAACCCATATACAAATATTTATGAGAAATAGCTATGGTAATTAGAAGGTACAATTGGGGCCGTGCAACAAAAAGTTGCCATGTGGAGGGCTTCTGTTTAGGGTTCCTAAGCCATTCCATTCCATCCTTTTTGGGTTTTCCCACCAATCATCAGCCGGTATTTCACGCCCTAACAAGCATGATCAGCCCTCATTGGGCGGTGTGGGGGCTTGTCTCTCCCCTTCTGTTTTTTTTAGGGGTATACATACTTGTGTTTAATCCCAATTCCATTAAATTATTTCCCCCCCCCATTGATATCTATGGGTAGATGTCATCTGTCTGTGGGGATGTCTAGAAAACCCTGTTGAATGAGCATTAATTTTTTCTTTAATTTTTATTATAGTTTTTCCCAATATGTAATATTGTATATATCCAAGAGCAGGTTTGAAAAACTTGCTAATAATAATAATAATAATAATAATAATAATAATAATATTTTTTTTTGTTATTTATACCCCACCCATCTGGCTGGGTTTCCCCAGCCACTCTGGGTGGCTCCCAACAGAACACTAAAAACAGAATAAAACTTCAAACATTAAAAACTTCCTAAGCAGAGCTGCTTCTAAAAGTCAGATGTTTATTTCCTTGACACCTGATGGAAGGGCGTTCCACAGGGTGGGCGCCACTACCGAGAAGGCCCTCTGCCTGGTTCCTTGTAACCTCTCTTCTCGCAGTAAGGGAACTGCCAGAAAGCCCTCGGAGCTGGACTTCAGTGTCCGGGCTGAACGATCGGGGTGGAGACGCTCTTTCAGGTATACTGTACTGGACAGAGGCCGTTTAGGGCTTTAAAGGTTAGCACCAACCCTTTGACTTGTGCTCAGAAACGTACTGGGAGACAATGTACGTAGGTCTTTCAGGACCGGTGTAATATGGTCTTGGCGGTCACTCCCAGTCACCAGTCTGGCTGCCGCATTCCCACTAAAAGCCCTCCCTCCACCCACATAAAAACCTGAAATCATGCCCTGCTGGTGGAGAGGACTGTCCAGACTCAGTTCACCATTAGGACTCTATTAGAAATATAGGAAACTGCTTTATACTAAGTCAGATCCATGGTCCATCTAACTCAGTATTGTCTACACTGACTGGCAGTAGCTCTCCATGGGTATAGACAAAGGAAATTCCCAGCCCCAATTGGAGATGCCAGGAATTAAACCTGGGAATTTCTGCATGCAAAGCACTGAGCCACAGCCCTTCCCCCAAGGGATAATATTATTATTATTATTATTATTATTATTATTATTATTGTATAGCCATAGCTGTCAAGTTCTCCCTTTTTTAAAGGGAAACTTCATTATGCTGAATAGGCTTCCTCTCGAGAAAAGGAAAAACTTGACAGCTATGTGTATAGCACCATGGCAATGCTATTGCTGGCAGGGCAACTGTAAGAGACATTACCTGCACCAGGGCTGACTCAAGTTTACTGGTTCTTCATTGCCTGGTTCAGGTGAGCTCCTGTTCCTTTGTCCTAGCTCCTATCCACCTAGCAGTTCAAAAACATACCAGTGCAAGTAGATAAATAGGTACTACTGCAGCAGGAAGGTAAACGATGTTTCCATGCACTCTGGCCTCTGTCATGGTGTCCATTTGTTCCAGAAGCAGTTTAGTCATGCTGGCCACATGGCCCGGAAAGCTGTCTGCGGACAAACACTGGCTCCCTCAGCCTGAAAGTGCAGATGAGCGCCGCATCCCATAGCCTCATTTGAGTGGACTTACTGTAACCGTCTGGGAGTGCTTTACTAACCTCAACACTGTGAAAAGCAAGCAAGCCTGTAAAATATTGGCCAGATGGTGATCTAATCTAGATGGACCTTCGGTCTGATTCAGCTAGGCCATGCTTATGTTCTTAAGAATGTGCTAATCACCCTTCAAAGTCTCACCATAATAGTCATATTTAGCTGCTAGTGGTCTGGACTCTCAGAAGTCTGTTTAAAAGAAGGGGGAAATATTTTTTTCCAAATGTACATTCTTTCTAATGTTCAAATGCCCTGTTTTCATTGTCCTTATTTGTTAACATCCTGAGAATCAGTTTTCAATTTAAAGAGGACAGGTTATGATGTTCCTTAATGACCTACGTAAGGCAGGGCTGTGTGGCAGAAGGTACACTGGGATTTACTGGTAGATCTCTGGGCGATTTAAAGTAGATCAGCAAGGATTTCTGTCTCCCAATTGTTTAACAGTGGCAGCAAAAAAAGTGGATTGCTGCTGCCCAACTATACTACTGAAATAAGGAAAACTGGAGGGTGGAGAGTGGGAAAAGGGATAATGGGGTGGATTTTTTTTGTAGGTGTACTGTGAACTCATTTCAGTTCTGGTACTGAAAAATAATTCCTGAGATCATAATTATTTAATTCTTAGTGTATTTTTTTTTGCACCTGTCTGGTAGGATCTGATGGATAAAATAAAGAAGGTTTGTTTCCACCTTTAGCCTAAACAACCTCTTCTAAAAGCAGCCACAGGAGAATTAACAAACCTGAGGGTTGTTGTTTTTTTTAACCCTCAGGTTTGTTAACCATATGTGATTTAGAAATTATAGGTAGACCATTTATGCCTCCAGTTCTGAAGAAGGATATAAAATACCCATGCTGTAGACACAGCTGAGTAAGACCCACTGGGAAGTTTCCATTGAACTGGATCAGAGATGCCTAGCTTGCCAGAGAACGCTCACAATATTGTATTGGAAAATAGCCATTTGCCCACCAGTGCCAAAATCTACCAGCTGCCACTGGTAGAGGTAGCATCAATCTGTGTTTGTCAAACTACTGAATGTGCAGTGCTGCCAACTGTACGTTTAAAACACTTTCAATGCACATTTAAAGCACATAACTTCCCCCCAAAGAATCCTAGGAACTGTAGTTACTCCCTCACAGAGTTGTAATTCACAGCATCTTGGACAAATTATAGTGCTCGGGATTATTTGGGGGAAGTAATGTGCTTTAAATGTGTGCTGGATGTGATATAAATGTATAGTTTGGATCTGTCCTCAGTGTGGTGTTGACAATAAAGTGCTGTAAAAAGTGCTCTTGGCCACTGATGTTACTTGGGGTTCTAGCGACAAAATGGATCTACGGACAGACTCAGATTGCATGTGGCAAAGTTACATTTTGCTATTTTTGATCAGTGGGGGGCAGTTTCTGATAAAGGAAGAAAAGCGTCAGCCAAATTGGGTTTCAGCAGAACTCTGTAGACTAGTTTTAAAGGAAGTCCATATTTGAGTCTTCTTAAAGAAATGGGAGTGCCTGATCACCTCATCTGTCTCCTGAGAAATCTCTACCGTGTTTCCCCCTTTTTAAGACACCGTCTTATAACTTTTTTTCCTCAAAAAAACACAGGGTGGCTTACTTTCGGTGGGATGTCTTATTTTTTTATTACTGGTACGGTTTTTACGGCTCAGGGCACTGGCTCAGGGCGCTGCTGGGCTCTCTTGAGTGCTCGGCGCTGCAGCAGCCACCGGTTCTGAGTGGCGGGGCTGCAGGAGTCCTTGGCCGGGCCAGGCGGAGGCCGCTGGCTCAGGCGCTCCGCCTGCCACTGCAGGGCGCTCCAAGCTCCTTGGCCGGGCCAGGCAAGGAAGAAGCAGTGAGCCCAGTGGTGGCGGCAAGCATGGAAGCGGCAGGGATGACTGTGGACGAGAAGGTGGAGCGCGGGAATGCAGCCAGCAAGGCGAGAGCGCGATCAGCTGTTAAGCGGAGCTCTTGGAGCGCCACTTCACAGCTGATCGCACTCCTGCAGTGCCGGCCGCATGGAGTGACTCTGTGAGTGGAGGTGCCTGTGGGGGTTGGTTTCCGCAGCACGGAAGTATGCCTTATTTTCGGGGTATGTCTTATACTTCTCAAATGCTTAAAAACTCTGCCATGGCTTACTTTACGACTACGTACGGTATTAAAAAAGGGGAAACAGGGTATGTGGGACAAGAAGCTACAGTTAGAACTGGATATGGAACAACTGATTGGTTCAAAATTGGGAAAGGAGTACGACAAGGTTGTATATTGTCTCCCTGCTTATTTAACTTATATGCAGAATTCATCATGCGAAAGGCTGGACTGGATGAATACCAAGCCGGAATTAAGATTGCCGGAAGAAATATCAACAACCTCAGATATGCTGATGACACACCCTTAATGGCAGAAAGTGAGGAGGAATTAAAGAACCTTTTAATGAGGATGAAAGAGGAGAGCGCAAAATATGGTCTGAAGCTCAACATCAAAAAAAACTAAGATCATGGCCACTGGTCCCATCACCTCCTGGCAAATAGAAGGGGAAGAAATGGAGGCAGTGAGAAATTTTACTTTCTTGGGTTCCATGATCCCTGCAGATGGTGACAGCAGTCATGAAATTAAAAGACGCCTGCTTCGTAGGAGAAAAGCAATGACAAACCTAGACAGCATCTTAAAAAGCAGAGACATCACCTTGCCTACAAAGGACCGTATAGTTAAAGCTATGGTTTTCCCAGTAGTGATGTATGGAAGTGAGAGCTGGACCATATAAAGAAGGCTGATCGCCAAAGAATTGATGCTTTTGAATTATGGTGCTGGAGGAGACTCTTGAGAATCCCATGGACTGTGCAAGAAGATCAAACCTATCCATTCTGAAGGAAATCAGCCCTGAAGGACAAATCCTGAAGCTGAGGCTCCAGTACTTTGGCCACCTCATGAGAAGAGAAGACTCCCTGGAAAAGACCCTGATGTTGGGAAAGATGGAGGGCCCAAGGAGAAGGGGACAACAGAGGATGAGATGGTTGGACAGTGTTTTCAAAGCTACCAACATGAGTCTGACCAAACTGCAGGAGGCAGTGCTCTGGTCCATGGGGTCACAAAGAGTCGGACATGACTAAACAACAACCACTGTGCCTTTCAAATGTGAATTTATCACAAGTGATGTTGAGGGAAATACATTTGTATTTGTACAGTCTTCACCCAGGCCTGTCTTATTTGTTGCATCAGGAGCTCTTACAGTGCTTTAAATGCCAACAATTTCACAGCCTATCAAATAATTATTAAGGAAGAGAGGAAGTAACATTTACAGCGGTGCCTTCCCAAGGAGCGGGGGTGGTGTTAGTGAGGTTGCATGTGAAAATCTAACCCGCAGCTTGAAGAAGATGCCGGCATTAAGGTGCATAGATTTTTAACCCATATTGAGGCTACAGAGAAGCAGCCAGATCAAATGCAGATTCCACCTCCTGAATTGTCAACATTTGAAAGCTAGGAGAAAGGAGAAAGGAGACTAATAAGCACACCCCAATTAACTTGTTAGAACTGTTGGGTATTGTGTTTGTATTTGTGAAACATACATATGGTGTGTGTGGTGGATTCATGTTCAGGTGTATGTGTGATAGTGTTGGTAACACAGCATATTGCTTTGCTTGTGAAAGATGAATACATTTGCATTGCTTGTGGGAAATCCAAGTGCAGCAGAGCAACAGCGGTGCTACTGGTGGCTATAGTTGCGATTTAGGAACATCGGAAACTAACTTCTGCTGAGTCACTCTATTGGTCATTTAGCTCAGTGTTGTATACATTGATTGACAACTGCTCTTCAGGATTTCAGACAAGGAGCAATATCTCTACAGTACCTGGAATTGCCAAGGATTGAGCTTGAGACCTTTTGCAAGCAAAACAGATGCTGTGCTATTGAGCTATAGCTTTAGAAATTAATAATAATTTATTATTTATACCCCGCCCATCTGGCTGGGTTTCCCCAGCCACTTTGGGCAGCTTCCAACAAAAGATTAAAAATACATTAAAACACCATTCATTAAAAACTTCCCTAAACAGGGCTGCCTTCAGATGTCTTCTAAACGTCAGATGGTTGTTTATTTCCTTGACATCTGATGGGAGGGCATTCCTCAGGTTGGGCGCCACTACTGAGAAGGCCCTTTGCCTGGTTCCTTGTAGTTTCACTTTTGCAGGCCCTCGGAGATGGACCTCAGTGTCTGGGCTGAACAACGGGGGTGGAGACACTCCTTCAGGTATATTGGGCGGTGGCCATTTAGGGTGTTAAAGGTCAGCACCAACACTTTGAATTGTACTTGGAAACGTACTCTGAGCCAGTGTAGGTCTTTCAAGACGGGTGTTATATGGTCTCAGCCTTTTAAATTATGCCTTTTAACCTTAACCACTGGCGTTGTAGAAAATATGTGCTACTCAGGAGGGAGAAACTCTCTGCACATGTAAAGAGAACTATTGTTGTTTAATACTATTACCTTGGGGAGGGGAGGACTCAACCCTGCTGAGCCCTGTTTCAAATTAAGTCATCCTCTCTATGTGTAAGGGGTAGTAATTAAGTCCTCCTTATGCGCAGGGGTTAGTAATTAAGCCCTCTTTCTGCCTAGGAGGTCGTGGTAAAAGGTGGCGCGTGCCTACAGCTCACCTAAGCCTATGCTGTCTGGATGAAGAGGTATTCGAAGCAGGAGGAGACTATGGTGAATGTGGGTGGGGGGCTGCCTGTCTGCCGCCACCGCCGCCCGGAAGGTGGGCGCCATCCCGTGCCCTTTGTAATTCGCTGAGGAATGTATGTGATCTGTAATCCTTGTGGTCGTCCCCCACCCCGGTCCCATTCATTGTCTATAATTCCTCCGCGGATCGGTCCTGACTCCTGAGCAGTGTACCTGTAAGCCGGCGGGGGCTGAAAACAATGGCTGCAGCTGCTGCCGCCGCCGCCGCCATGTGTGAACACATGCGAGAGAAAGAGAGTTGGGGTGGGGTAGGGGAAGAAAGCGAGTTTAAGTGCTGGCGTTCCTCTCTGGGGTGGTCCGAGTACATAACCTGACCGTAAACATTGCTTTTGCATTGCAATAAGTGTGCGGGGGCGTCTGTGTGCGTCGGGGCAGAGCCAACTCCTACTCTCTCATGTCCCTTCTTCGCCCACGTGTGGGTGGGCGCGTGTCTGAGTGAGGCATCGCGCGTGAGGGCAGAGTTGCCCTTTTCCCTGCTCGGTGGAAAGGGGGGGGGCACAAACGCCGACATGCGTGGACTGGGAAGCAGACCGCTGTTGTTCTGGATGCAGGCAATGCGTGGCTGAATGTATGCATGTGTGTGTGTGCGCGCGCGCGCTGCTTTGTGCGAGCAACACCCGGCAGCCGCGATTCCCGCCCGTCTTTCCCCGCGGCCCCTTCGCTGCCTCTGTCCTGCCTCCCGCTCCCACCCACCCACCTACCCGCCTTCCTTCCCGATTCCCCGCCTTTCCCAGGCTGCGCTCCTAGAGGCTGCCGCCAGGGCAGAGCGATACAAGAGCAGGCGGGGCCGGGGGCGGGCGGAGGCGGAGGCGGCTTGCCGTGGGATGAGCCTGGCTCCTGGGAGGCGGTATAAAAACGTCGGCGCCTTTCCCTGCCGCGCTGCAACGTACTCGGATCTTAGCTGCAGCGTTCCCGGTTTCTCCCGCGCGCTGCTCTCGGCTTGAGCTCTGCGCCCCCTGCCTTGGTCTATGGTGCTTCCCGGAGCCCCCGGCACCGTCATGTCGCGCTCGGAGGAGGTGCATCGGATCACCGAGAATGTCTACAAGGTAAGACCTGAGCGTCCGGAGCTCTGGGGAGGGGGGGTGCGGGGGGGCAGCGTTGCATTCCTTTGCTTCTGGAGTAGCCTTTCATCTTCCGAGTCTCTTCCTTTCCCTCCCCCCTCCCCAAATGTGGCTCTTTCAGCTGCACCGGGACTCCCTGTTTTGCGCACACCTTCCCCCTGCCGCTGCCTGGTACCGGGGCTGGCGCCGCACGCCAGCTTTGCTTTGTGTGCCTTGCCGAGTGGCACTCACCTGTTGCAAGATTTTGTAGCTTTCCTCGCTTCCTCCCTCTTTTCACCTACATTTCTCCTCTCTCTCTCTCTCTCTCTCTCTCTCTCTCTCTCTCTCTCCCCCCCCCCCCCCAAATCGAATTTCTAGTTATTTCATTATCCTGGGTATGCGTCGGGTGGTTCTAAGCGCCTTTTTGCCCTGGAAACAATGATTTTAAAACACCTGGCTTGCATAACAAGAGTGCCTTGGTTACCTTCTCCTGTATCCGTCCAAGTGCCGAGATAGTCCTCTTTATACCGATCGTTTTGTAACTACGGGAAGCTCCCTCCCCCGCCGCCCCAATCCTATCCCGAACTCCTTAATTTAATACTGCTTTCCTCTGAGGTTATAAGGTGGGGATGGCTAGAATATCATACCTTCCTAAGGCGAGAGAGTTTTGTAAAGGACTTGGTGAGAAGTGTGTGTTGTACACATGTCTAAGTCTTCCCCGGAGAAAAAGAGCCCCAATTAGGAGAGTCATTTGTTTATTTATTTATTTATTTAAAGCAAACCAGCAACTTTTCTCCTAACCCCCCCATTTCCCCCCCAAAATGAGTTTGTTTTTAGTACAATACTTGATTTGTTTCAAAAGAATCCCTGTTTGTAGGGCAAATACCAGTATCTTAACTTGTTAATTATTCCAACTGGCTAATGCTAGTTAGATTTGCCTGAAGCAGTAATTTGCTTTTTCTTTGTCAGATATTATTACGAAAGTACTGTTTATTCATTTTTAAATAAGGTTCCTTCCCTCCCATGCTAACATGTTTGGCCTATTCTCTCTCCCCCCCCTTTTTTTCTTTTTTTCTTTCTAAATAGGGGAAACAAATTGGTTTTGTTCTAAAATGGGTATAGGAAGATGTCTTATGTAAGGGCAGAGCCGATAGGTGACTTGTGTGTAGGAGTCTTTTTTTTTTTTAAGAATGAACTTTTTCTCTCTGGTATGTAAACCTGGTCTCCTATACTAGATTCCAGGCAGTTCCTATCCTGGGCAAGGGTAATTCACAAAGGATAATTCACAAAATAATCCTATACACAATCCTTGACTAGTACTAGGAAGTCAGTCCTACTCATTTCAATGCTAGTCAGGCCAAGGTAAATGAGTGCAGGATTGCAGCCTGTAACAGAGGAAAGAGAATAGATGAGAACGGAGAAGGAAGCAGGGTTCTCTCCCCCTGAGTACAGGTATATGTTTTGTATGGCTTAAAATTTTTAAGTGCATCTTCGGACATGACCTTTCCATTAATTCTAGAGAATCCGTCAATTTGCTAGGGTGTCTTTAACTCTAAAACTGTTGGATTCTTCTGAATTTGGAGACTTGGAGTTCTTTGCAGCTGTTCATGGCTTTCTAAGTAGATCTTCCAAGGCTTCTGTTGAATAGTTTTAATTATAAATGTTCCCTTACTAAACTACTTCTCTGCTAAGTCAAATCAGCGTGGAGGCATGTGGTACCTAAATAAACGCTGTTTCTTGCTTTAAATAATGGCACACTTCCCTTTTTATCCTAAGGTTTAATCTGCTGGCTCATGTAACATGTTTGAGTCTATTTAAGTAAACGAAGAACAATAGAAAGAAAGAACTACTTGAGTTAAAGGGGCCCTGGATTGATAGAGGCCCTTAATGTGTGTGTGTGTGTTACTTTCAGATATTGTCATACAAAATTGGCCAATATTATGTTCGTTTATGCCGGGATAATATCTAGTTAAATATCATGCCATTCAAAAGCACGTGTCCCTCAGTAAACACACACCAGTTACTTGATAATTTCTGGGCAGTTGTTCAAAATCTGCTGTCCCAAGGCATATGTACATGGTGTTCTGTTTTTTTTAAAAAAATAAAATAGTAGAGGTGCTGTTACACAGTGCAAGCCTGATATCCCCAGTGCCTATGCCACATGTAAATGTTCTTCCACCTGCACATATTTCAGATGCAGGAATTGTCACCTATGTGTACAGATGGTGTTGTTGAGGTAGTGCTTCTGGCATCATATCACCTGGAACAAGAAGCGCACCTCCTTTGTTGAGCATGGAGTGTTGGAATTTCTCATGTAAATATTTGCTCCTGTCCCCTTGCTCCCAATGGCACCCAGAGACAATGGAGCAGTTTCTGCTTTGTCATAAAGGCTCAAAGGGGGGCTGAAGCTGATCTATATCAGATTCCAAGTTTGTTGCGAGAGTGGTTAAGTTGGGCCAATTATTTGCTTTGAAATACCCTTGGCCTTTGTTTTTAAGTTAGGCACACTTCCACAAGCAACCTTATTGTTAAGACCGTAATTAGTTCTATGGCTGTGGTTCTGTTGGGGATTAATGAAGCTCTGGAATATTTTCCCTCTCCCTACCTTTTGAGTTTGACAGCTAACTGAAAATATTCTTCTGCTGTAAGAACGAGGGCAAATTAAAATGGTTCTGCTCCACCAGGCCTTATGAGGAACTCTTAATAAAAAGTCTTGCTAACTTGAGAATGTAATGCGGCTCTCATGCATTAAACTGGAGCCATTTGCACTATTGTCTGGGGTCAGCCTTTGCAGTCTCTGTTCATCTCTTTAAATGATTACAACATTAAGTTATCTGTGAAAAGCATGAAATGCCTCAATTATTAGGCTCGCACCATTTAACCTTGCAGGATGTCTTAAAGCTGCCTTTCTTGTCATCTCCCCCCCTCCTGTGCCCCACCTTTGTGCATTGCTTGATAGGAGAGCCATCCTTAGCCATTGAAAATTATTTATTTGATGAGAGAGTGAATCTACCTCCCACTTGTTTCCCCCTTCCGCATTATGATTGTTATGAACAGGCTGATACATTTCTTGGTTTCATAGATTGGCCAGGATCCAAAGAGCCATGGAAGTAACCCTCTCAGACTGTCCCAAGCTACATGGCAAAGTGCTTTTGAAACTGGGGGTGGGAATTTTGAAAGCTGTTTGTGATACGGAAACTGTTCAAAGAAGAGTGGCAACTCTTTGGATGGGATTAAATTCTCCCTGCTTTTACAGCCATAGGCATATGGTATAGGCATCCCTTTGTCCATAAAGAGTGTGAATGATAACTATGGGATAGGCCAATGGCTTACACTGGAGATGATGTAGGGTGACCCTCCAAATCCCATTAGCCCCAGCTAGCATGGTCCATGGCTGGGGATGGTGGGTGTTGAACTCCACCAACATCTGAAGGGTCACAGATTCTCCATCCCTGGCTTACTGGGGGACTGGTCTAGCTACAGAGAGCTCTGTGTGATATTTAGTATGAACCCTTTGTTTGTTTAGGAGTCTGGAACAGCAGCACAATTATGTGTCACTGCTACTTTGCAGCTAGTGAGGCAAAAGTTTCTGCCTCACTTGCCAAGTACAGAATATTGTGTTTGTTCTTAAATCTATCTTTTTTTAAAATATTTTTTTATTTTTTTTAAAGATACAAGATAGCAATATACAGATACAATCATACAAAGGACACAACAAAACACAACAAAAACATACAATTACGAAAAGAAAAAAAGAAAAAGAAAAAAAAGAAATATCTTTAGTTGGATATGCTTGCTGTAAATTTCAAAATGCTTTTTCTCCCAGCACAAGTATTGTAAACAACCATCCACAGGCTGTCCTTTTTTATACTAGCAACCAAAGTGTGTCATTACACTTGACTAGTGTAGCTTCAGCTGAATAACAGCCCCTTTGTGCATTTCACAAGTAGTTTTCATTGGTAGGATCTGGTCACTTCACACTCCATGGCAATAGTTGTGATAATCCAATTGCATTGTCAGGACTGGTAGTGTTGAGCCTGGAGCTGAGAGACCCAGTTGCAAGCCAAACACAAACGTATTTATGTAGTAATGCTTATTAAAAACAGCTGTAGACAACTACATGGTATATGGTAGATGGACAGAAGGGAGGTAAGCACTATGGCAATGCCTACGACAACTAGGAATAAGGGTAAGGCTATGCAAATACCACAGATATTCTCTGAGCTACACAGAGCAGGAGGTTACATCCCTCTGGACATGCTGGAAGGAGCTCTCTTTTGGGCAGTTACCACTTGTTCATTAATTTCTCTAGCTTTATGAACACATCTTCACAAGTCAAAACAAAATAAAATCCTTCCAGTAGCACCTTAGAGACCAACTAAGTTTGTCTTGCAGACCAATTGCAGTCGTTAACAGTCACCAACAGGTTTACCATCAATCACCCATTCCCACCACCCTTCTGAGTAATACCCCTCCCCACCCTCTGACTATACATAAGGGTCTGGTGACTTCTGTTTCAGTGTATCTGACGAAGTGTGCATGCACACGAAAGCTCATACCTATGACAAACTTACCGGTAGTTGGTCTCTAAGGTGCTACCGGAAGGATTTTTTTGTTTTGTTTTGACTGCGTCAGACCTACACGACTACGTATCTGTAATCTTCACAAGTGACCTCATTGTTGTCCGTGGTTTGTGTCCTCTTACAACGCATTTCCTCTTGGCTGCCTTTCATGGGCAACTAATTTTCAAAAGAACTTCAGTGGATGTTACCTTTGGGTGTATCCCTGTGTTAATGATGATAGATGGTAATTTAGCATTTGTAAAGTGTGTTTAAAGCATTTAGACTTGTTTGTCATAGCTGTGTAATTCTTGGCAAGTGTCAGTACTATTAGTCCCAAATTGGTGGTGGGTAAAAGCTGAGTTTAAGAGAAGTTTACCCAAGAACAAGATTTGAACTAGGGATTTTCCAAATCAGACATTCATTATATGGCACCAGTGGGTCTCTTGATGAAATACTACATGGTGTGCATAGCCTTGGATTCTCTGTTAGTTTGCATGGCCAGTTGTTAATACTGTAGAAGGGACATAGGTGAGGCATTCTGTACAAGAGGAGAATACGGGAGACACTATACAATACTTATAACTGTTGGTGTGAATAGATGCTAGGAAAATGTTACCCACCCTTCCTCACGTTTGCGAGTTCAACAAGGTGCCATCCCTTTACATCTTAAAAGGGAAGCTTAGGTTAGTTTTTAGCCTTTTAGTTTAAGTAATCCAGGATGCTTTAAGGCAGACTGGATTCCCCCCTTTTCTCTCCCTTAAAACAACAATTACACAAACAAGTCTTGTAAAAAGTAAAAATAACATTTACTCGCTCAGAACACTTGTTGAAGAGTAATAGATACAGCAGCTTTGTTCAGGCAGGCTTAAAATGGTAATTCGATTACAAAGACGCACTTAAGTCTATCTTAAAAGCAGATGCTCTCGCATTGCTGGCAGAGCAGAAAGAGATGAAAAGAGGAAGAGGGTGTGCCCAGGGAGGTAGGAGAATACAGTATATAGCTATGTCTTCCCGCTCTAGCAAGTTTATAGGAAAACTTTTGTGAGCTTCAGCTCCTATCATGTGCGTTATTTAGCAAAACATGAGTTGTTGGTTTGACTTCATTTTAAATATCTCACCATTACATTTCAGAAGGTTCAGTAAACATTTAGTCGTTTAGTCGTGTCTGACTGTTTGTGACCCCATGGACCAGAGCACGCCAGGCACTCCTGTCTTCCACTGCCTCCCGCAGTTTGGTCAGACTCATGTTGGTAGCTTCAAGAACACTGTCCAACCATCTTGTCCTCTGTCGTCCCCTTCTCCTAGTGCCCTCAATCTTTCCCAACATCAGGGTCTTTTCCAGGGAGTCTTCTCTTCTCATGAGGTGGCCAAAGTATTGGAGCCTTAGCTTCAGGATCTGTCCTTCTAGTGAGCACTCAGGGCTGATTTCCTTCAGAATGGATAGGTTTGACCTTCTCGCAGTCCATGGGACTCTCAAGAGTCTCCTCCAGCACCATAATTCAAAAGCATCAATTCTTCAGCGATCAGCCTTCTTTGTGGTCCAGCTCTCACTTCCGTACATCACTACTGGGAAAACCATACAGTAAACATACAGGGGGATAAATGTGAATTGGTTACATGATTACATAGATCTTCTCCCAATCCTGTCTGTAACAGCTTGCAATGGCATTTGTGGCCAGGATGGTTATTTTCCAACGTATAGCAAGCTAATTCTGAAGCAACACCTTTTTGTTCTCTTGTGCCTTAATGGGGACATGTTTTAAATTTAATCAAACCCCTGCTGCTACTTGCTGAAACATTTTTAGTCACAGTTACATAAAAATGGTTAAGCTTGTGTTGGAGATCATGTTGGCAGACTCTTCACTTGCGGTCTGAATGAATGGTCTCTTGTTGAAAGATTGCCCTAATAAGTGAGCTGGGGCAAGTTGGGTGACTTGAAGATTGTGAGTGCTTAAGCTAAGCAAACAGGAAGAGAAATGTGGCTGAACAAGTAAACTGGATTCGGCCCGTCCTCTGAAATAATAAAACACTGGGGTCTCCAAGGGCCATTGCTTCTGAATTATAGTCGCTCCTGTTAAAGTTGTTGTCTTTTGAAGAGCTGTGCTAATGGCATGTTTGCAGCAAAGGTAACGATTTCTCTGGGAGTTCAGGAACAGGGCTATTGTGATCTTGCTTGTCCTTGCCGTGCTGGCAAGGACTGGAATTATTTAACTTGGCAGATGCAGATTTCTAAGAATTATTTGCCTCCCTTTTTTATATCTTTGTGCTGGGATCAGAGGGGAAAATTGCCTAAAGCTTCTCTACCACAAATAATAAAAAAGGGAAACATAGTCGGGGCTAGTGTATGGAAGCAAAACTCCATCACCTTTCAATCTCTGTTGGACTTAGGTTGCAGGGACTGCAGTCTTGTGCATGTTTACATTTTAATAAGACCCACTGAATTCTATGGGGCTGATTCCCAAGTAGACGTGCACTGGATTGTGCTGTCAGAGAATTCACATAACTCTTCCAGTGTACGAGATTCTTTTGAACAATTAAATTAGATGTGGTTGAAAGGACAGCAGGTTTCACAAATAAGGTTATAACCTATTAAGTTAAACTAATGAACTTGTAGCACAGTGTACAGTATAGTGATTAGTACTACATATGAAAGGATCTTTCGCAGTGTTTGAAATGATCCAGGCCTAGGTAACTATCGACCAGTGAGCTTGACATCGATACCAGGAAAAGTCCTAGAACAGATAATTAAAAAGTGAACACTTAGAAAAGGATGCTGTCATTACTAAGAACCAGCATGGGTTTCAAAAACTGTTAGGTGGATTTGAAGCTGGTTTACTGGCCGAACCCAAAGAGTGCTCAGTAATGGTTCCTCAGCATCCTAGAAAAAAGTGACACATGGGATGCCACAAGGTTCTGTCCTGAGGTTGTTGTTGTTCAACATCATTATAAACAACTTTGAAAATGATATTGAGTGGATGCTCATCAAATCTTCAGATGACACCAAACTGGGCACCACAATTTAAGGAGGATATTGACAAGCTGGAAAGGCATTCAGAGGAGGGCAACCAAGATGATCAAGGGTCTGGAAACCAAACCTTATGAGGAACAGTTGAGGGAGTTGGGTATGTTTAGCCTGGTAAACATGATAGCCATCTTCAAATATCTAAAGGGCTGTCACATGGAGGATGGAGCAAGCTCCTGCTCCAGAGACTAGGACCCAAACCAATGGATCCACATTACAAGAAAAGAGATCCTGACTAAACGCCAGAAAGAACTTTCTGACAGTAAGAACTGCTCAACAGTGGAATGGACTCCCTCGGGAGGTGGTTAACTCTCCTTCCTTGGAGGTTTTTAAGCAGAGGTTGGATGGCCTTCTGTCATGGATGCTTTAGCTGAGATTCCTGCATTGCAGGGGGTTGGACCAGATCACCCTTAGGGTACCTTCCAACTCTACAATTTAAGTATACAGTAACACCCATCCAAAATATTCTCCTTTAGCCAATGTTCAGTTTTAATTTCTTGCAGGCTGTTAGAAATGGGGACATACCAATTGTTGCTGCTGCTCTGTCATTAGCCATACATGGTACTTTACAGAGTAATGTAATGTACATGGGAGGAATTCAGTGTAGCACTTTGATCATTGTTCCATCAGTGAGTTTTTCTGTTTGCCAGATGTAATGACCCACCCTCTCTTCCCCCTTGCATGCTTTTCTGTGGGTTCTCCCCACTCTCTCAGAGCCAGTTTGGGCAGGGAATGTAGGCAGGGACAGTTACCCTTATGTAGCTTTGGTGACAGTTAGGAATGGAAGTTAAAAGGTTAAGCAAAATACCTAACAGAAGAAGGGGAGGTCTGAGCTGGAATCAACAGCATCCTTCCGTCATTTTTCTTCTTCTAGTTGTTTATATTTCTGTGAAATCGTCAATGTTACAGTTTGAAAGGCAATGTCTACAACCATCTGCTGTTCATGTTCCTATACACTTTGGAAGTTTACAGCATGCCTGAAACATAGCTGATAGAACATTGAGTGTAATGCACTGAGGGTCAAACCCATGAACTTGTTTGTACTGCAACACAGTTGATTGGACTTCAGCCAATAAAAGGGGGCCGTTGAAATGCCCAGGTTTGGCTTACTGTGTGAACGTCCTGTTTGCTTTCTTCTTCTGCTATTTATGCATGTTAAGTACAGGAACAGATTTCAACAAAAGATGATGAATTCTGTGCAGTAACATGGCAGATGATAATTATAAAAAGCAAAGACACTTTCCGTTCTTAAACCGTATTGGTTAGGAAGATCAAAAGAAACCCCAGTCTTTTGTAACATTGCATCTCTTCTTGTTCAACGGAGGTTAAGTAATATGTGCGAGTTTAGGGGTGTAAGATAATAGTTTCGTACCCTTTATCTGAACTCCAGTTGGTTTTTTTGTGGGTTTTTTTTTTTTGGAGAATGCAAATGGCTCCAGGATTTGGCACAATCTTATTTCCACTTCAAAACTAAGAATAGCCATCCAGCCATGAAATAGACCAGGCATCCCCAAACTGCGGCCCTCCAGATGTTTTGGCCTACAACTCCCATGACCCCTAGCTAACAGGACCAGTGGTCAGGGATGATGGGAATTGTAGTCCAAAACATCTGGAGGGCCGAAGTTTGGGGATGCCTGAAATAGACCATGTGAGAAACTTCATGCAAGACCATTATTTTGTTTGGTGTCTTTGTAGAAATGACACCATGGCTCCATGGCACCCTGATATATTTGCTGCCAAATATTCAAATTAAAGGATGTCTTGACTTACATTGTTCTGTCTAGTGTGTGAGCAATTTATATGCATAGAGATTTGTCAATATTTTTCATGCTATAGCTGTTCTGCTACTTTAAATAATTCAAATCTGTTTAAACTGGAAAGTAGGGAATCTGTGACCCTCCACATATTGTTGGACACTAATTCTCATATTTGCCTCTGCTAGCATCTGTGCATCTCTCACCCAAAGCAGTTAATCGGCTCTGGCCAAATTATGTCCTTTATGTAAATATAAGGAGGTGTTGGTGTTGTGCTCCAGAGTGTATGATCTCTGAAGTTTAATAATGACTTAAAAAGCTATGTTTATCTAATTGCAAAAGTTGATAGAGATGGAATTTGCTACCAATTCTTATGTGATGGTATTCCAGGTTTTCTTTCTGAATGAGATTCACACGTTCATGTCATATGTTTGTCAGGGAATTAAAAAGACTTAAAAATAAACCCTGCATTTTGTTATGTTTTCTTCAGAGCAGACCCATTGAAATTAATGACTGAATTTAACTTTGGGCATATCCACACCTCCGTATGCCTTGCTGCTAAATTAGACCAAGCAGCAACTGGGTTTTCAGAGGATTGCCATTTGTTCCAGTTTCGCACTAAAGAGTGTGTTTTCTGGGGGGAAAGCAACGGGGCAAAGCCAAAACTGCTCAGACCTGTGCCTAGAAAGCATGTGGCAAAGTGGAAAACCACTTGGACCCGTACTTTCTAGGCAAGGGATAAGTGGAAATGTAGATGAGCCCTTAGTTAAATTTATTAATTTCTCATTAATTTCAATGGGTCTACCTTTAGTTAAAAACCTAGTTGAATACTACCCAATATTTTGATCTTAAAGAGAAAGCCAATTCCCCCAACTGCATGGTCATCTGTAGGACTACCGTACTTTGCGGAGCATCTTCTGGTTGGAAGTCACCATAAGCTTTACTGAGGATGGTTTCAGTAAGAAATACCAACAGATCCAACTTATGCAAGCCATAAGGGTGATCCTAACTTCTACAGGAAGTAGGAACAGAATGTGCAGCTTGCCAGATGGAAAGTTCTCTTCTAAGCTTGTTAGATTGGCAGTGAATTTGTCTGTTTCCGGTAATCTGTTGCATTTCATCTTGCTCTTGGCTTTCCATTTATCATGATAGCATTTGGTCGTGGTATGCCTTCTAGGGTTGATTGCTTCACTTGGATAGCTGCGTTCAGAAATCCATGCGTTCATCTTTCTATATTGAGTGACACCAGCTGGATATTTTATCAGTAGCTGATCATTCTAGAGAGAGAAGACAATCTTGGATAAATGGTGGAATGTGGGATCTTTCAACAGTTCTCCTGACCCTTTATTCTGAAGTCTGTTTATCTAGCGAGATCGAGCATATACCACCCCTTTTTCTTGCCCCCCCCAACCTCAACAGTGATCCTATTAAGACCTTGGTGGAATCAATTCATGGACCATAGTATGGGTCTCCAGGATCAGGAATGCTAGAGAGAACAGAAGCCTTGACTCCATCTCTATTAGAGTTTTTAGCTACTGTTATTCTATTATGCTGTCCAAACTCTTCATGTGTTCTGTTTGATTTGGCTTAGCCAGTAATGTATACCTATGTATGTTCTTTCTCTTGTGTTCCATTGATAAGTTGCAAAAGTTTAATGTTGTACATGGATGGAAGAAAAGGCGCTTCTACATACAGTATATTTGATTGCTGCCATTGGTGTGGTTTGGAGCATATTCCCCAAATGACAAAGGCCCATGTTGACTCCTGGTCTACTGCTCTCACTTCTCCCATGTAATGCTCACTAAGGTCGGCGGTTCAAATCCCCGCGACAGAGTGAGCTCCCGTTGTTCGGTCCCAGCTCCTGCCAGTTCGAAAGCACACAGTGCAAGTAGATAAATAGGTACCGCTCCGACGGGAAGGTAAACGGCGTTTCCGTGTGCTGCTCTGGCTTCGCCAGAAGCGGCTTAGTCATGCTGGCCACATGACCCGGAAAAACTCTGCGGAAGGGGACAAATGCCGGTTCCCTCGGCCTGTAAAGCGAGATGGGTTCTGCACCCCAGAGTCGTCTGCAACTGGACTTACCGTAATTGTCAGGGGTCCCTTTACCTTTAACTATGCTGTAGCTCAGGCATCCCCAAACTTCGGCCCTCCAGATGTTTTGGACTACAATTCCCATCTTCCCCGACCACTGGTCCTGTTAGCTAGGGATCATGGGAGTTGTAGGCCAAAACATCTGGAGGGCCGCAGTTTGGGGATGCCTGCTGTAGCTGAACCTGGTATTCTAAGGAAGGCTACAGCAATATCTAGCTGCCTTCCCTCCGCTGTTGGGGATGCAGTTAGGAAACCAGCTACTTTCTGCAGCACTTATCAAATGAGCTTCAGCTTTCTGCTTCCACATGGTAGTCTTTCCTAAGCCACCCTTCTTAAAAAGGCTCTGATTCTAGAGAACTACGATTACCAGAGCTCTCCCTCAGAATGATTACACTTAATGAGATAGTGGAAGGAGCTGTCAGCCTCCCTTTCTCCACTGCTGCCACCACAATTGGCTTGCCTACACATGTGGAATAATTACAGGGGGAGATGGAGAAAGCTTGGCACCTACCGCCAACGTAATCCTACCTCCCCCTCTACTGTGACTCATCCTGGTGGACTTCTTTGTAACAGAACAGATATCATTGTGGCACCGATAGGAGTCTTATCACCTCTGCTGGTGCTTTCTGAAAATTTACATCTGCAGCGCATCAGAAATGTACACCAAGGAGAGATGCGAGTTTGACATCCTATTCACAGTGTTTAAAAGTGTACTAGAATTTTGTGTGAGTATAATTACAACATTGGGGATCATATTATATATAGATACACACACACACCCAGAGTTAAAAGTAGGAAAGCGAACCCCTTCATAATAAGAGTGTAATTTAATGGTCTGTTCAGGGAGCTATATCTCAGCTTTGCCATTATTGGAAACTTCTACCCAGTTTGGCTTTGGAAATAAGACATTTTCACGTGTTAAGAGCGGTGGGCTGCTTCATCCTGGCATTTATTTATTTATTTTTAAAAAACCATCTTTCCTCTTAATCTTCCTTTGCTTTGGATGAGTGTAGCCAGAATTCCTGATCATGACTTGCTGCGCATCAGATGCAGTAAATGTCAGCCCAAGCAAAACAGCTGATTGCCTTATTATCTCAAAGTCCAGAGGGAAGAAGAGAGATTCTTTTTTTCAAATGAAGCCAAATTAGAATGGTGGGTGGCTGTCACATCCTGGCTGCTAGAGGGAGATATGCAGGTTGACAGAAGAGAGCCTGCCCCCGCCCCCAGGCTATAGTTATGCCACTTTGTATATGTGATGCTTTATGATCACCCCTGCATGCCTCTGGCTGAAACCACGTGTATCCCAGGAAGTGTTATGCAAATATAATGGCTGAGGGTGGTTGGGGTGAAAAGGGGTATGGACGCATCACTAGGAATGCTGCATTCTGTGCTGTGGTATGGTCCACTATGCATTTTTGCTTACTTATCTGCTAACAAATTTTTGCTCAGTGTGTACTATGCTTGTACTAAAATGGATGGATGAGGACTGACAAAAGTCAATCTATGGTACCAATCCTGGGATGGGGAACCCAAGGCTCTCCAGTTATTCCTGGAATCATAAAATCCTAGATTTGTAGAGAAGGAATCATCAAATGGTAGAGTTGGAAGGGATCCTTGAAGACATCAGTTGAACTCCCAGCAGCAATACGAGGATTGGATAGGATAAGAATCTGGCCCACTGGTCAAATCCAGTTCCCCACCCCTATTTCAATCTTCCGCTCTTTGTGGCTGTAGAGTTGCTGAATGATGCTCTAGGCCAGCTGCCGTTTGGAGGAGAAAGCTGGTCAAGGTGGGCCTTTGGTCTGCATCCAACCACCATTAGTCCCAGAAAACAAAGACTATGGTCAAGGATGATGGGAATTGTAGTCTAGCAGCATCTAGACAGCCACAGGTTTCCCATTCCTGTACTAATGTATTGCAAGACTCCTTTTTCTTCTCCCGCAGGAGAGAATTGGGATCCATGATGTGGGTTTGTCTCTGCCCATCTTGCAACTGGAAGGAAGTCTTTTTTAAAAAAAACAACCTTTGAGGATACTTAAGGGGAGAGACAAGCCTCTTGTTGCAGTTCCATTCCCTGCCTTCATCAAGGGTCTCTTGCCTGCTCTAGGCAAGATAAAAGGAAAAGGCGGGAACGCCATCTTGGGGGGGATTTTTCTTTTCCCAGGGATGCCTTCAGTTACCCCTGAGTGGAAATGCCTGGCTAGGACAGGCTTTGGGCTTGCCCGCGGCCATCACAGCACCCCTTCCCCCGCTTGCCACAGACCCATCAGGGTCCCTTCAGATCTGGGGAGCAGCGGGGGGCTGGGGGCAGGCCTCAGGAAAGTGCTTACCTCCACATCCTAGTTTACTCAGCCAATCGCTATTTTCTGCATTTTGCATACCAGAAAAATCATTATCAGTACACCTGTCTGGGTTTTGGATTGGCCCAAAGTCCGAGAATGTCCTCAAAGATGTTGATAACTGTGGTGGCCCATCTACGGAAGAAGGAGAAGTGAATGTTGGTACTTACCGTGATATGTTCCTTCTCTGTAGGGAGAATTGGGATCTGGCAGTCCCAGGTGCCGCTGTGTGCATGGGGGAGGCTATTGGACACTGAATCTCTGAGGATTGCCCAGAGGAGTATGATACTCCCCCCCCCACAAGGTCTAGGGGCCTCCTATCTTTCCTTTCCAGCTTTTCCTGCCTTCTCACCCCATATTAGGTTTATTTCCCTTCTCCCCTTTACCTGTGCTAGTTAAAGGGGCCAGAAAGAACCTTTCCTTTCATGTAGTGAACACAGGAGGCGTGTTCCTTTGAAATCACTGTGTTCCTCTCCTATTCCTTAGTTGTTATTGTATGACTATACAATTACTTACTTAAGCATGAGTTGATCTGGAGCAAGGAGCTTGTCTCTCCCCTGAAGTATCCTCAAAGGTGTTGTTTTTTTTAAAGACTTTGTGCCAGTGGTGAGATGGGCAGAAACAAACCCACATTCTGGGTCCCAATTCTCCCTACAGAGAAGGAACTTAACCATGCTAAGTACTAATGTTCGCTTCACTGAAAATTGCCTCATGGCCACTTTCTGTATTTCTTTGAATGTATTACATGGTTCATTACCTGCAGAAGAGGTAAAAAAGGCAGAATCGTCTCTGGACTTTCAGCTTAATAATAAACTTTCTGGGAGCACAGCACCTTTGGGAAAATTAAGGTGTAGCTAGACTGGCTTCCAGCATGATAGTGGTAGTGTAAATACCAGAAATAATAATCCATGAGAAAAATAAAAAGTCCCCAGGAACAAACCAAACCTGCGATGGTTAAAACGGGGGAACACACAAGGTACAGTGCCTCTGTTTAGGGAAAGTTAAAAAGCATGCACTTCCTATACCAATTTCTCACGTCTAGTCCAAGTTGCCTGCTTTCTGTGGTTGTGATTTTTGGGGTATGGGGAGTAGGGGAGAACTGGGGGATTCTATGTGGAGATCTACCCATGCTTTGTGGTAGCTCCTGTGCTTTGCATTCATAACAGTCTCAGGTCCAATCCCTAGCAACTCCAGTTCAAATGATTAAGTTGCAGATGTTGTACGAAAGACTTTATTTTCTTTATTTTCTGTGAAATACAGGGCGGGCGGGCTCTCTGCTAATGTTTTAACTTTTAGTGGAGTCATGGACTTGGTGACCTGCAAGGTGAGTTCCAGTCCTCATACCCAGTAGTGACCACTCCTTTAGATAATTACTGTACAACTAAGCGAAACCAATTGCATGTTTGCTTCTCGCAAAGGCAGTTGGTGACAACATCTTCTAAGGAGTTGGGGCAGGATCCCTGGAACAAAAGCAGTGTACCAACGAGTAGTGATAGTCTGAACACTCCCAAGAGGCTTCTTCAGTTATGCAACATCTGTGCCAGATGGTGGGACTTGGCAATGCATAGATACCAGCATTCTCCTGAGTTATGTAACTCTGTCTACATCCTCCTAAGCTGGTAGTGTTGCTACAGGCAGGAACAAAGGATGTCCTTTCTGAGCCCTCTTATTGCTGTCAAACTGGACTTGACCTTAAGCAGCAATTAAGTTTCTCCTCTGAGGAAAGACTCATCCCTCTGAAACTGGGATGTGGTGTTTTGAATTCAAGGGGTTGGGAGTGACCGATGTAAACAGCAGTAAGTTTGAGCAATAAATATTAATAATGAGGTGGAGTTCTGAATCAGGATCAACCAGTTCAGACACTGGAACTCTTTATACCACGGAATTTGGAAACTGCCAAAATGTAGCTCTCACTTCAGAGGTTTCTAAAGGCTTTTACTTTTACACAAGCAGGCCCCTGCTTTCTGTAGCATTCCTGAGCATTGTTAATCCTCTGGCTAGTAAGCAGATAAGCAAAAATGTCAGTTGCTTGGAATAAAGATTTCATTGTTTAAATATGAAGCAGGTTTCTTACCTCTTTGTACTTGTCACATTGTCAGGCATCATGGAGCTTGAACCAGGAAACCTGAAGATCTGGTTTTCAGCCGAGTATCCTGCTGGGGACAGTTCTCAGAGGAAGTGTTACAGGACAGAATGCTCTTTCCGGTCCTGGTAGTTGGGTGATGCCAGAGAGACATTCCCATGCTGCGGCCCTTTATTTAGCTCCTATGGTTGCATTCCTCTTGGGCTTGCTGATCAGAAGGTTGGCAGTTCGAATCCCTGCGACGGGGTGAGCTCCCGTTGCTCGGTCCCAGCTTCTGCCAACCTAGCAGTTCGAAAGTACGCCAATGCAAGTAGATAAATAGGTACCGCTACAGCGGGAAGGTAAACGGCATTTCCGTGCACTCTGATTTCCGTCACAGATGGTGTTCCATTGCACCAGAAGCGGTTTAGTCATGCTGGCCACATGACCTGGAAAGCTGTCTGTGGACAAACGCCAGCTCCCTCAGCCAGAAAGTGAGATGAGCGCCGCAACCCCATAGTCGCCTTTGACTGGACTTAACCATCCAGGGGTCCTTTACCTTTTTGCCTTTTACCACAGCCTCAACAAGGCTTGTCCTTCCATGCTCTCTCGCGCAGCTTCCCTGCAATCATCTTTCCTTCTGGCCCTCTTCACCGGCCTTCTGATTGCCTGGTTCCCTGTCATTTCACTTCTCACAATGAGATAACCACCAGAAGGCCCTGGGAGCTGGACCTCAGTGTCTGGGCTGAAGACACTCCTTCATGTATAAGAGTCCTAATGGCAAAAGTACCAAGAAGGGGTGAAAACCTTCCAATGTGTTTTTGGAAAGGTTGCCTGCTTTAGTAGCTCTGCAAGATCAATGAGCTTGACTTGCTCATTTACCTAACAGGTGGAGCCTGCAACAAAATGTGTAGAGCGCTGCTCCTTTAAATTTTCCCTTCCTCTGGCTTTCCTTCAACAGTTGGTAGCTGTTCTGTGCCCAGTGATCATTCTCAGTCCTCATTGAAGGAGATTTTTTAAAAAACCCTTTTAAATGCTGCTGATACCTTTCTCTTGTTTGTGTGGATAGTGCCATTTTGGCTGTACTGTATAAAGATAGGCACTCAGAGAATGGCTTTAACCAGTGTTTGCTACTGAGCTAGAATGGACAATAAAGTATATCTTTCTATCTATCTAAAGGAAAGAACACACAGGCATAGTTCTGGGCCCACTAAAAATGGTTTAGCAGACAGATATTGCTATGTCTGAACTGTGAGCAAGTTGCTTTGGCTCTGTGAAATATGAATGTTATTATATATTATCCTTTTGGACCTTGTTATGGTTAAGGCAACATGGGCTGTCGAGTACATGCAGTGTGTGCTCTTACCGTCATTTGTTTTGGAATTTGTTTTGCTGACATCGTTTGGATTTACTTTTAACTAAGTGTGCTTAGTGCTGAAACCTTTGTACTCTATTGCTAAGCCACTTTGGGAAGCTTTGGCTCACTTTTAGTGCTGGGGTGTAAACTGATGGTTGAAGTGAGCCACTGGTGGGATCTTAAGTGCTTTGGGTTCTCATTAACACTTTGCTACACTGACCTAACACCCACTGATCATTGTCTTAGCACTCCCATCTATGGAACTTCCATGACCTACTGATGTGTCCTGGTTTTAGCTCTGCTGCTATAATAACGTTTTTTTCCCATCTGGTGAGTTTAATCTGAGCCACCTTTGGTGACAAGATTTTCACTGGAATGTGTGACACAGCAAATAAAGCACCTTAGAGCAAGTTCAAAGTGCCTTTATTCTACTAGTAAGTAATGACAGGCAGTTCTATATGTTATGGGTTTAGGAGCAAATATTCCAAGGCTCAGGGTGTGACTTCAGGTAAGCTCCGAAGATCTTGCTTTTAGAAATTAATGACCACATTCATTCTAACCTGTTCTGCACTTCAGGGTGAGCTTGCTTACTGTTTTGCAGTAACAACGGTTTGCATGCAGCGAGTAAATGTTTGCCTTGCCAGTTTGATTAAGCAACTACCATAGGCCATGGGCTTTTGGAGTAGCCCTTGAAAGATGAAGGATGATTTCTTCCACACTGAAAACACTGGTTTCCTCTTTTTTAAAAAAGAGAAACCTTGACTTTGTATCTGCTGTTGGGGTGTGTGTGTGTGTAATTGTCTCCTATTCACTGTATCCCAGCCTTTATCTGCACTAGACTAGAATTGCTGGTGTTTCCATTGTTATTTGCTTTGGCATGTTTCATGGGAAGTGATTTATAAATGAATTAAATAATAAGAGTTCTGGAGGCTTGGTTCTCTCTGCAAAAATGCTAGCATTCCTTCCTCTTGTCAAAATGAAGAATGAGATTCTTTGGATTCCAGAGCCTGTATTTGATTGGGAGTGTTTGAGACAGGTGGTATCCCAAGCGCCGGTATGTGCATATTCAAACTGAGCTCTAAAACGTCAATTGGTAAAACTTATTTGTCCTTCATACTTGCAGCAATGCAAAAATGGGGGGAACCCTGTCCGCACTACAGAGTCATATACAGAGCTGAATTCTAGGAAGTGTCTGCCAGTACCAGAGAGAGACTGTCACACAGGAAATGAGAAGAAAAAGAAACACAAACAGAATAAAGCAAAAATGACGTGGTTTACCGCCCTGCAACAATTGCAAAGCATGCAGATTGATGCAGAAAGGAGGCAAATCAAAGCCACAGGTGACTGCTATAGGTTGAATAAGGCAATGTTTTTGAAGTAAATACAAAAAATGATGACGATGATTATAGCAGCATAAAGCTTATGTGCTGCTGATTGTAAGAAAAAAACTTGAAGTGGTTTAATATGAGAAAAGTTTCAATATTCAATGTAGCTGGAGGAAATTCAGGCTCTCCATTAGGCTATGGAATTGTCACTTACCTGAACATTACATAAGTTGTCAACCAATTGGGCCCAGGAAATAAAAACAATAACGGGGGGGGGGGGGCTGTGTTTCTTCCACTCTCTCCCCCCCTCCTTCTCTATGCAAAAGAATAAGCATTATTGCAGCATATAATGTTGAAAAGGATATGCAGACTAATTTAAAGAATCTAGGGGAAGTAAAATAAGAATGAGAAGCTGGTCATATAAGTGTATAACGTTCTATTGGCGCTTCGCGCACGTGCAGAAGCGTGCCTTCGGCGAGCGAGCGAACACCTCCGCGGAACGGATTGCAGTCACAAACCAAGGTACCACTGTACTTGGTTTGCAGGGCACAGTACACTAATCATGGCTGTGCAGGGTCCCATAGAGGTGCACCTCATCTGCCCTTTTTATTGCTGTGGCATGCTAAAACAAGCCCTGGTTTGGCTTAACTGTATCATCCAAACCTAGGTTTGGGGTTAGGCTCTCTCCTCAATAGCCGCTAGCTGTAGCCAGGGAGAGAGCTTAACCATGAGCTTGGGTTCAGATGGCATGCTAAGCCAAACCTTCGCTTAGCTCTGCTCTTCCCCAGTCCTTTTTGTTCCTAATGCAAAGTGACTTCATAGTTCTTCTAAGTCAGGCATCCCCAAACTTCGGCCCTCCAGATGTTTTGGACTGCAATTCCCATCTCCCCTGACCACTGGTCCTGTTAGCTAGGGATCATGGGAGTTGTAGGCCAAAATTTCTGGAGGGCCGCAGTTTGGGGATGCCTGTTCTAAGTCATAGTTTGACTTACCGTGTTGTGTGAACCGGACTATTAAGTAGAGTGTAGGTAAAACCGATGTAGCTGTCGGGTGTGCATTGCATATAAGAAAACAACTTAATCGGGGAAGTGTAGAAATCATGTTGCTTTTTAAAAAGTGTTGCATTGAGGAGAAGGAAGTGAGGATCTGAAAGAGAGAGTTAAAAGCTAGGATAAATGATCTGTGCAGTTCAGTCAAATTAGCATTTGAAGCAACTAGGGTGTCTGTGAAAGCCTATTTTAAAACAGGATATGCACCACCCTGAGATCCCTGAAGGAAGTGTGGGATATGCATGTGATAAATGCTCTGAGAATATGTCACTTGGTCTTAATACCAAAATGACATCACAGAAAATACCCGCTGCAAATCTGTGCCTGCGCTGGCCAGAGCTGCCTTCATCTCTCCCTTATTAGAGATTAGACCGTACATTGCTATTTGTTCCAGTGGACACAGGAAACTGCGCTCCATTGTCAAGTGGTGCCTAGGGCCAAGGAAGGGGCAGCCTATGGCCAGTGGTGGACCTTGGGGTCTCAAATTTCAGCGGCGCCCTGTGCAGTTGACAAAAATTAGCACCCCTTCCTCTTGCCTTCCATTCTACGTCGTAGTTGTGGCGTCCAATGCAACCAACCTGGTTATGCAACATCTGGACGGCCGTCCAGATGTTGTTGGGCTCCAATACCCATCAGATCCCGCTATCATGGATGATGGGAGCTTGTAGTCCAGCAACAGCTGACAGGACAGAAGGATTTCCATCCCTGAACTCAAGGCTTGTTTTCAACCCTCTTCAGTGCATATCCAGGAATAGCTTTTGCCAACTTGGTGGCCAGAACACCCATCAGCCCTGAGTTGTACTCCAAAACATCTGGAGGGGGTACCAGGTTGGTGAAGGCTGGGCAATAATATATAAAACACGCACACACACAGCATGATACATATGGTGTGTAGGATTTTTTCACAGGTATAGATAGGGTTGCTATATGTCCTCTCTTTTTTTCCAGGACATGTCCTCTTTTTCATGGGTGTGTAAAATGAGAATCGTCATAATGATCCATAGTTTAAAAGTAGAAGTCGGCAAATGCGTCCTCTTCTTTGCTCTTCAAAATTTGGCAGCCCTAAGTCCAGCTAGAAGACCACCTGAAATTACTGGGTTGACAGCTTTCAAGAGAAACATTTTCTACTCGTCTCTTCCCTCCTTTGGTTTCATTAATAAAACAGTACTTGGAGGGCCTGCAGGTTGGAGTTATGGTTTTTTAATTAGTTCCTGTCTGCTTGAGTCCCTGTGCAAAGCTGAGATGGGCTGTCCTCAAATTCTTTCCCCCTTAAACTTTCTCAAATGGTTGCCCCAAAACTAGCAGTCATTGTATTCCTCCAAGGTACTGGGGGAACTTTCATTCCCTCTGCTGTTCACTCTATTGCTTTTCATCTCTTTCAGCATAAAACTCTCCCCCCCCCTCTCCTGGAGCCCTCGTGTTTTGCATTAGTTTCAGTTTTTTTGGCAGCTGAATTAAAGCTGTAACAATCCCAAAGAGTTGAGCAGTAATGCCAGGGGGAATTTAGAGCAATGAAACGAAACCACAAAGCCCTTTCAACCTTTAGCTGCCAGGGTTTTTGTGTCGCTCCCCCTGCCTCCCCAAACTCTGCCTAGGCAGCACATAGAAAGCAAACAACTTGTGGGTGATGCTGATGGGGCAGAATTCAAGCAAGAATGCTGTTTGCTTTCATTAACCAGGCTTTTGCTGAACATAGGGCTTTGCCGTCCCCTCCCATGAATCTGAATGCATTCATTGGGTCAAGAAAAGTGGTGTTGAGGTCTCTTGACTTTTTAGATTGTAATCTTTGCTTCACACACTTATAATGCAATCCTATACAAGTCTTCCCAGAAGTCTCTCTGGGGAAGAATTCAACATCGCACTAAGGCGACCATTCCTTCGGTGCAAGCATTTCAGCTTGCTAGATGGAACGATTCTGCCTCTCCTGCTGCTGCACGCTTTTCTGGAGGTTATCCTGACCCTTGTGAGCCAGTTTTGGAGAGGAGGTTGAGAAGCTCAATTGTGCAAGTGTAAGTTCTTGCACTGAGCTTTCTCTGTCAGGAATTGTTACCCGTGTTTCTCCAAAAATAAGACACCGTCTTATATTTATTTTTCCTCAAAAAAACACACTATGGCTTATTTCAGGGGATGTCTTATTTTTTCCCTCCTCCTCCTGCCGCGGCCAGCATTGCTGCTGCGCCTATTTTCGGGGTATGGCTTATATTCCTTGAATGCTTAAAAATCCTGCTATGGCTTATTTTATGGCTATGGCTTATTTTCGGAGAAACAGGGTAGGTGAATCCCTCCCAGCGAGTTCATTTGGGCTTATTCCCAGGTATATTGGTGTGGTGAAAGATTGTAGCTTAAAGTTTCTGAAACCTTGCAAAAGATGCAGTCATAAGCATGTTCTGTACAATATGCTACAGTGAAAGACCTGTTGAACACAAATTCCCAAAAAATGTTTGGGATCGCCTTGGAAACTACAAAGGACTTTGCTGTCCTAAAGGTGTTAGGGGCCTTGTCCATAAAGACTATATCGCAGCCTCATCAGCCCCAGCCAACATGTTAATACAAAAATGCCCAAAGATGTGATTGTTGGAATATCTCATTACTTACTGAACCACAGAGCACTATGATAAATTACAGTTGTGATAATTATTGCCATTATAGTTTGTCAAATTTACATCTTGTGTATGGCAAGTGAACGATATCAGCTCCACTCTGGCCACAATACCGTATATGCCAGAACATTGAATCAAGGTTGCAGTTGTCCGTAATGGTTACATATTTGTAAATATTAGGAAAGGAGGAAGTGATTATGTCATCTAGTTACACTGCAGTTTCTATTTGCTGAGGTGATGGCAAATCCTGAGACATAACTGCTGCAATTTTCATGGGTGCAACTATCTGGCAAAATAATAATAATCTCCCAATAGTCGTTTCTGTACCTTTGAACTCTCATATTAAGGCTCAGTTTCTGCAGTCATGAGGTGTATATGTTTTCTTAATGCTTTTTTGAAGAATCACAAAATAAGATTTCTAATACCTCACATTGCACATCTCCATCACCAGGAAACTCTTACCTTCAAAATGCATTGTCATTCTCTGGCACCAAAATTGTCATTTCTTGAATAGTTGCTATAGTTGATGGTGTTAAATGAAATGTTTATTTAGTTTGCCCTGGACTTATGTAGTCTAACATTTAAGATAAGTCGCCATAATGATCATCCATCTCCTCCTCAAATAGATGTCCTTCTGAACTAGCTACCACAATCAGGGAGTTTGCATATATCAGTAGATGTGAGCCCATTTTTCATGCACAAACAATTTGGTATCTCATACTCATGTGATTGCAGATTAGTAGAGCATGGTCTCAGGTGCTGGCAGACTCACTCATTCACAGCTAACTACTCAGTTTCATCTTTGATTTCCAACTTACAGCCCCTGCCAACAGGATTCTGTTCTTGCGTTCTGCACTAAACATCTTCTCCACATTTGCACATTGAGCTTATTTAATCAAACAGTCCTTTGCAAGGTGGCTGCATGTAGCTCTCCACCTCTTCTTTCCTAGCACAGAGCAGGTGGTACCGTAGATCACTGACATTCTCTGCCAAAGTTTGGGAGCATAAATATGACACACGTTCCAATAAAGAGGTGAAGGGTCTGGACATAACCTACAGAGCATCACCAGTGCACAAATTGTAAGACAGTGGAGGAACTACATGCCTGACTTCTAGGTTGGAGTCAGTAGAACCATTTGAGACCAAGGGGGCAGGATTCTAATCTGTGAATGGGGAGAAAATGTACATGAAGCTGTTGAAGAAAAGTTGCTCCTACTATAGGAAGCCCAAAGTTTGTAGCTAGCAAGATCTCAAAAAGGCATTGCCTTGGAAGAACAAGGATGTCTGGGAAGAAGATGAATACATTTAACCAGGAAGGTGAGGTCATGTAAATAAACCTAGGAAATGAAAACTAGGAGGATAATTCATGCATTCCAGGTTTCTCCTGAATCCGATGTTCCAAGTAAACTTTAGGAAAGTGTAAGCATTTGCTAAGAACAGCATGGGAATTGATACCTCAGAATCTGGATACGTAAAGGCTGAATAACCATTCTAGTATAAATTGTTATCTGGCAACATTTGTCTGTATTTCTGCATTCAGAAGTCAAGTCCAGAAATGAACTGTGGGTTGTGGCCAAAGTTGAGAATGTAAAGAAACAAGCTGCACTTAATGTTTATGTTCTGTAATTGTAGTCTCCTTTGATCTTAAATATGTACAAATGGGGAAAGATATCTGTTTGCTCATAAATATGCCATCTGAATGTTTGGCTAAAAGCAGTGGACTGGCAAGAAGTAGGCTTTTTTGTCTTAAAGAGTGAGTTTCTGTGTCAAAACAGGAATTGCATGAGACTGCAACTAAGCTGCAGCTGACCTATAATTCAAATGTATTCTTGATGACAAGAAAGTGAATACCCCGATGCCAATATAACACTTTAAATCTGTGTCGGAAATAAAATTCAGTGTTTTTGTCTTGTGTTGAGGATCACACCTTAAGCGAAACCATTGTGTATCCATTGTATTCTACCTCTTATTTGCAATGTCTTGTGATTCTAGAATGTAATTTACCCTTGGTTTCACATTTACAAAAAGCATAAAACAGGTCCGAAGCTTTTCAGTTGTTAGAGGTTTTGCTTAGAAAAGCAGGTGTGAGGATCCATTTTATCTCATGTAGGCTAGATGGAATGATGGGCTGCCTTGGTATACAGCAAGAAGTGTGTATCTGAAGAAGTGTGCATGCACACGAAAGCTCATACCAAGAACAAATTTAGTTGGTCTCTAAGGTGCTACTATACAATTTTTTAATTTTTTTTCATATATTTCTACTACGTCAGACCAACACTGCTACCCACCTGAATTTTTAAAGCAGTTATTTCACTTTAAAGGCTTCTGCATCTCCCTTGTGAAGATTCTCATTTTGTTCCGAAAAATGTCAAGGTGTGTCTGTCGAAACAAAATGAAAAAAATTCCTTCCAGTAGCACCTTGGAGACCGACTAAGTTTGTCATTGGTATGAGATTTCGTAGGCATGCACACTTCTTAAGATACATTGAAACAGAAGTCACCGGACCCTTATATATAGTGAGAGGGTGGGGAGGGGTATCACTCAGAAGGGTGGTGGGAATGGGTGAGTGGCTGATAGGTGTGGTAAACCTGTTGACGACTGCAATTGGTCTTACAGGAAAAAGCAAGGGGTGAGATGGCTAAAAATAGCTTTATCACGTATAAAGAGATAAGAATCCAATGTCTCTATTCAGACTAGGTCTCTCCATGGTTTAAAGTTTGGTAATAAGTTGCAATTCAGCAACTTCTCTTTCCAGTCTATATCTGAAATTCTTTTGTAATAAGACAGCTACTTTGAGATCTTGTATAGAATGTCCTGGGAGATTGAAGTGTTCTCCTACTGGTTTCTCTGTCTTGTGATTCCTGATGTCAGATTTATGTCCATTTATCCTTTGGCGTAGGGTTTGGCCTGTTTGTCCAATATAGGTGTGTCTGTGTGTTTCTATAGGAAATGCCATTGTACTACATCAGAGGTGGCCAACTCCCAAGAGACTGCGATCTACTCACAGAGTTAAAAACTTGCAGTGATCTACCCCCCTTTTTGGGGAGTGGAGGAAAGCCCTGTTTCGTTGGGGTGCAGGGAAAAAATGCAATGTTGTTCAGCTGCTTTGGGGGGAGCCAGTGATCTACCAGAGACATCCAATGTTCTACCGGTAGATCACGCTCTACCTGTTGGACGTACCTGTACTACATTATTTGAAAATGCCAGTAAAGCAGTGCTGTTGCGGGCGGCACTGTGCCATACCACTCTCCACCTGCATTTTCCTTGATTCATGTGTGCAGAAGCAGCTTGCTAAGTGGGGTGGAGCCACTGCACTAGGTTCCTGGTTCACTGTTGCTTACTGGGAGGGATGAGGCAGCAGGCAGTTCGGCGTGGTGCAACTATACAAGCAGGAGTGCCGGCTTGTCTGACCTCCCCAACATCTCTTTCCCTTTCATCTCATGGTAGCTCTGCTACATCCAGTGAGCTGCTTCTGCATATCTGTGCATGCACACATATTATATTGAAGGAGCAAGGAGGGGATTTCTGCTTCCTAAATATATATATACTGTATATAGAATGTAAACTGACAACGCAAACCATTATTTTATTTAACGTGACAGCTGTACTCAATAGAGGTGTTCACTGTATTCACTGTCTTCTTGAAATATGGAAACTATCCTACAGTTCTGGGAACCTATCATCCATGGCTTACCATTGTTTCAGTATATGTTCTCTGGAGTGTGGCTTTGTAAAAATGTAGTACAAACTTGGTTAAGGCAAACTCATTGTAAGAAATTTCCCTTCCCTTCATTTCCTACACATGATTCACAGATGATGTACAGGTTTTCTTCTTTGTGATGTGTCATAGTTAAGTGCCTTAAATAATTATGGGAGATAAACCACAAAACACCTTGTTTCAATATTATTTATTTCCTACAAGAGCAATTGATGCAATGCTGTAGAAGTTGTTGGGTGACACATTCGAGTTGACTGGCGGTGTGAAACTTACTGTTAGTGATAACATTTCCATCGGAACCCTTAAGTTGCTGGAATTAAGTATGGGGAAGCTATCCTTCAGGGTGGCCAATTATCGTGAATGATGGATGGACGGACGAATGATTTGTCAATTTCAGTTTCTATCAGTTGCTTATTTCCCCGGTCTTAAGTTCAGTTCACTGCATTTCTGCATCGGTTTGCTGCTTTTTAAAGACAGTCCTCATGAAAACTGGTCAGCATTTTAGTCTGCATTTCTTTTAACATACACAGTTTTGTCCACTATACACATCCCCCCCCAGCAATTTTCCCTAATAGGATGCAATGTTGTATGATTTTGGGGTTAATATATGTCTCTTGGAAACTTCGTACATGCTGCTCTGAGCTCCTTGGCAAAATGTTAGAATTAGGGTAGATATAAAGCACATTATAGCACTGCAATGTTACATTTCTTGAGTGTTATAATTCATTTGTTGCCTAGATTAGGACTGGGCTTGTAAAACTTCATAGAGAATTTTGGAAATACAGTGGACCCTCTGGATATGAACATAATTCGTTCTGGGGATCCGTATGTACTCCGAAAAGTCCACATCTAGAGGTGCCGCTTCTGCGCATGGCACGATACAGGTAACGTAACCTGAGGTTCACTGTAGACACAATTTAGAAACTGTGACACTAGACACTTGTTAACTTTATTATATGCAATATAAACAATACATGTATTTTGTGGCCAAAACATGGCAACTTTTTAAAAGAGAACTTGCATCGCAACAACACTTGATAAGGTAGTAATAGTCAGGAAGTAAATGATGAGCTGCTGGTGGACCTCTGAACTGCAGTAACCCAGCAATGTAATGCATTAACAATTTCATTTTTTGTGTATAGATCAGACTATTGGAATCCATGACCTGTAGCAACTCCGGATGCAGAATAGTATTTGTGTATGTAAGTCATCTGAGTGTATGGTTTGTGGAGTGTAGTAGAATGCTCTGAGTCTGACCCCCTTGAGCAACCATTTTGAGTCAACAGTGTGATGCAGCAGCTAAAAAAGCCAATGCAATTCTGGGCTGCATCAATAGGAGTATAGCGTCTAGATCAAGGGAAGTAATAGTTCCACTATATTCTGCTCTGGTCAGACCTCACCTGGAGTACTGTGTCCAGTTCTGGCCACCACAGTTCAAGAAGGATACTGACAAGCTGGGTCCAGAAGAGGGCAACCAAAATGGTCAAAGGCCTGGAAACGATGCCTTATGAGGATCGACTTTGGGAGCTGTGTATGTTTAGCCTGGAGAAGAGAAGGTTAAGGGGTGATATGATAGCCATGTTCAAATATATAAAAGGATGTCATATAGAGGAGGGAGAAAGGTTGTTTTCTGCTGCTCCAGAGAAGCGGACACGGAGCAATGGATTCAAGCTACAAGAAAGAAGATTCCACCTAAACATTAGGAAGAACTTCCTGACAGTAAGAGCTGTTTGGCAGTGGAATTTGCTACCAAGGAGTGTGGTGGAGTCTCCTTCTTTGGAGGTCTTTAAGCAGAGGCTTGACAGGCATATGTCAAGAATGCTTTGATGGTGTTTCCTGCTTGGCAGGGGGTTGGACTGGATGGCCCTTGTGGTCTCTTCCAACTCTATGATTCTATGATTCTATTTTGCATCTAGCTACAGCTAGTGGAATATATTAATAGGGTTCTATTAAAGTACAGCGTATGTTGCAAGCCTGAAGTCTTCCCACATACAACTTAAGGCACAGTTCCTGTTGGTAACCGTGCCTGATATGGAAGCCCTAATATTAGCAGCTTATTGCTTTGAGTACAAGGTGACCTGCAGAGCACATCAGAACTGGTTCAAGAGGCGCAGCAGGCCTCTTCCCCTGCCCTCGCACCCAGCACCTGACTTTTCTTCTTCCCATTACTCAAGCACTTCTTCCTTTGCTTGCAAGTGCTGCAGCCCTATTACCGCCTACCATGTTTCTTATTGTGCACACAGAGGACCTGGAATCCCTGGGCGGCATTCACATGTGTTTTACTCAGAATAGATCTGTGGAAGTTAATGGACCTACTGTAAGTCATGTTCATGAATTTCAGTTAGTCTACCCTGAGCAAAATGTACAGTTGAATACCATCCCTAGTTTTTAGTCAAGCCATAGGTACAAAAATGCAACAGGGTTTGGGTCTCTAGGATAGCTGGTCAGTGGGCTGGATCTTGGTTTCTCTCTCTACCCCAACCTGCTAAATAAGTTCACGTTGAAAGGAATTTTGGCTGAACTGGCTTTTTAAGAGCTTGCCTCTTCTGCTTTCTTGAAACATCCTTGAATGCAGTTATTTCTTGTCCTAAGGAGAAGATGAGGGTGGTCTGGTCGCACAAATGTATCTGCTCACTTAGTAGCTTGTCAAGAGAACTACTGGAGCAAGGCCATTGCTCAGAACTAATCTGAGGATTTAAAGGAAATTCCTGAGCTAACCAGCATTTTTTAAAGTCTGTCTATGTTACTTCCAGACAAAGCACACTACACTGAAATTTCCAAGCTAGTATGTATGTGTTGCCATGAGGACATTTTTTGCCTGTTATGAAATTAATAACCTGCTGTTTTGAACACCAGAATGGCAGATGCTCTACTGCTCCTTGGCATTAGTGACGGGTTGCATTAGCTGAAGAAAATTACAGTGGTCATAGTCTCAAAAGAACAGGATCCAGAAACGAGGGATAAAAACGCTTCAGGCAGAAAATGAGCTTTATGGTTGCTTGGCCGGCTTCAGTTGAGGTGGCAGATGTTTACTCAGCTTATTCAACAGAAGTGTCTTGTCTCACTCCCCCCCCCTCTTGCTTTTAGGGGAGTACAACAGTCAGAACTATATCCTGCAATAATGGCCGGGGTGGGGGGGAACAGGAACAAGAGGTAAAAGTATTGGTATTACAGCAGTCTTGCTTATTTCAGTTGTATTTGGGCATTCCACCTCCCACACAGGTTAGTACTGTAGTAAGAGTTCCAGTTCTACGAAAGGCCCATTGGGTTGCAGTGAAAATCCAGATTCTGTTTGAACCCTTGTTCTGTAAGAGTTTTTTTGTTTCCCCTGAGAGATAGTGATGGTAGTGGGGAGAACCCAGAACTCTTTCTCTTCCTGTGGATAACATACACGTGATTTTTATAAGGAGCTCAAAACGAACTCGAGAAAAAGCTCTTGTGTGTGGCTTTTCCGAGCGGCATTTTTAAATGTACGCATCCAGGAAAATTCATTCTTAAACTGGAACGTTTCCAGATGCCTAAACTGCTCCCCATAGAATTGTTCTCATCAAATAATACAGACAACACACTAGAATATTAGTAAAATGGTTGATAGTATTGGGTGAGGTTATTTCCCAGGCTCCCACTCTTGTTGTTGCTACAATTGCCAGGTAAGCTTGGGCTTCTGTTCATGTATTTTATCTTTTTAATCTTTTATCAAGATTAAAAAGAAAAAAAAACCTTGGCAAGTTCACATGGAAGGAAAACCCATTGTGGATAGGATGCAGTGTTGGTGAATGCCAGTTCTGAATTCCAGGGAGTGGCCAAAACTGCCCCAGCATCTTTCCCCCTGTTGCATTTTACTTGTCTTTAAGAGTCCCGTGCATGGTATGTTAATATTCTAGGATAGTATTTCAGCAATAGGGAAGTGATAGGAAAATAGAATTTGTATGTGACTGGTCGGGTCGTAACTGTGGAAATGCCCAGATGGCTTGTTTTATTAATTTGTAAGAGAGCCACTGGTCAGTTAGCCAATGTGTCAAGCCATTAAAAAATGTAGCCAAAGTAGGAAAAATATCATCCATTGTAAACCTCGGTTTAAGTACGTCTCAGTTTGAGTATTTTCAGTTTTAAGTACTCCGCAGACTTGTCTGGAACGGATTAATCCACTTTCCATTACTTTCAATGGGAAAGTTCGCTTCAGGTTAAGTATGCTTCAGGTTAAGTACAGACTTCCGGAACCAATTGTGTTTGTAAACCGAGGTACCACTGTAGATGCCAACCTATGAAGGAAAAAGAAGACAACAAACTTCATGCATTAGAGATCATGCAGACTCTTGATATAAAAGTTCCATGAACTATGCAGTGAGCTTGTTGTTCTGATACTAGGCTGTTTCCCCAGTCCTCTGTTATCTGCCTGTGGCTTTCCTTACTGCAATATGAAATTTCCATTAGTTCAGGGGTTAGATTCTCAATCTGAAAGCACAGAATTAGTTCTGCTTCTAGTGAATTCCTCATCTTATTTGTAAGGTGCCATAGTTACAAAGTGATTGAATGACTTTCTAGATTGTAGAGCTAAGGTAGGTAGGAGACTCATTCACAGCTTGTGACACACTTAACAAAGAGCCCATTCTCTTTGGTGATTATGTAGAAGTCTAAAAGTACATAGTTTGGTAACTGGAGGTGAGAGTTCTTCTTGTCCTTGAATCCTCTCATTTCGTGGCCTGTTTCCCCTCTCTTTCTTGGTGCCTTCAACAGAATATGGCATTCCTATTGGTTAGCCTTTAAATCTGGCCTGTTCAAATTCAAAGCTTGGGCTCAATCTTTATCCAGTTGTTTATCAGTTTCAGCATTTTCTAATGAACTTTGCCATTCTTTGTATTGGTCATGTGCGGGTTAGGGGTGTGCATGTCTTGTTGTTGTTGTTTAGTCGTTTAGTCGTGTCCGACTCTTCGTGACCCCATGGACCATAGCACGCCAGGCACTCCTGTCTTGCACTGCCTCCCGCAGTTTGGTCAAACTCATGTTCGTAGCTTCGAGAACACTGTCCAACCACCTTGTCCTCGGTCCATAAACCTACCTAAACCTATGTTTCACCTTGTTAGCTAGCAGAAATCCTGTCTACATGTTTAAGGGTCAAGAATAGCAAAGTGAAATGTCCTGGCTGTGGATGCACGCTTTGTTCTTGCACTTTGATCTATGAGCAAGTTACTTAATGAGCTGCTGCTTCAACAGTTAATTTTTCTGGAGAACAAAAGCACCGGAAAGTATTTGCTGCAGACCAATGAGGCGAGGTCTCCAAAGAAAAATAGTCACAATGCTCAACAGCAGGCTTCCTCTAACTCTGCCCGCCAGATGTTTTGAGACTACAATTCCCATCATCCCTGCTAGCTAGGGATCATGGGAGTTGTAGGCCAAAAACACCTGGAGGGCAGAGTTTGAGGAAGCCTGCTCAACCGTTTGTGCCAATTTTTCTTACCTGCTACTGAGCCAGTTTGGTGCTTCTGTTATTCACTCATGCATTCTAGTCAATGAATTTCTATACCATTCTCTGTAATAAATAACCTCAGGATGGCTTATGGGCAAAAATTATTAAAACAAAATATAACAAACTAAGACTAGTCCTAGAATCCATGCGAACAGCAGTCTCCATTACAAATGGGCAACACTGATAAACTGTGCCCAAATGTCTTGGTGAACAGATACCTCCCACCCATGCAATGTAGATGCCAGCTGTTTTTCTGATGAGGAGTTCCACAGGTAGAGAGCCACCACAGACCATACGTTATCACCACCTGATGTATCACCTCCAGAAGGTCCTCTCCTATAAATCTGAGGGTTCCAAGCAAGTTGATACATGGATACATCCAAGTTATTACCATACAAGTGGTAACCAGTGCTGCTCTTGTAAAACAGGTTCTATGGTTAGAACAAGCCATGTCACTCAATACTCTGGTGGCTGATTGCAGCTTCTGAACAGTCTTCAAGGTAACTTCATGTAGAGTGCATTAGAATCTAAATGGGAGGCTACCAGAGCATGGGTTACTAGACCAGTCTAGGAAGCACCACAGCAGGAAACTGGCATTCTGTGTCACCTAGGCATCAAGTGACAGAAAAACACTTCCATACTATAAATCTGCTTCATGAAGGGGAGTGCAGCCATGTTTAGAACAGGTCATCTATCTGCTTCCTGGACATGGGAACTGCCCTTCCTCAGCACCTCTGTCTTATGTCATGGATGGGTTGGATGCAAAGTAATGGTGGGAGGAACCAGCTGGGGAACCCCCAGGGGAAGAAGGCTCAGAGCCTGGGGATTGGTGGGACCAAAAGGAGGGAGGAGGAGGAAGACTGAGAGGAGGTGTCGGGAGTTGAAGGAGTAACAGGAGTTAGTGAGCTTGGAGAGTCTGTGGCAGAGAGAAGTCCAGGATCAGAGTCAGAAGCTGAGGCAGGAGAGTGGCATGAGGGAGACCAAGAGGCAGAGACGAGTCAGGCCTGTGAAGAATCATGGGTGTCTTCCCCCTCTTGCTGTAACAAGCTTGGTAATGCACAAACACAGTTTCCGATAGCTTGGAAAAAGCCCTGGAAAAGGAGAGGACTTAGGCAGCTATGGGGAGAGGGGGACCTTCAGTCACAGCAACTGCTTCATTGGGGCAAGACCTATTGGAGATGCTCCTTATGCCTAGCACTCCTGTGTCAATTGTGTTTTGCTAATAAAGAGTTAGTTCCAACTTGCACAGTGTGATTTACTGCTGGCTCGTTCCTGATATCCTATCAGGAGCCAGTCTCAGTTTCTTGGCCATCATCCATCTCGTTACTGCCTTCAGGCACTGGACCTGCTTCGCCATAGCATGACCTGATTCTGATGGCAAGGAGGAATGTAGCTAGGAATAAGAGATTGTCTCCCAAGTATTTTGTCAGGACTTAAGGTATACATTAAAATGTATCTCCAGTTAGACCACATGACATAACTCCAGCTGTCTTTGGTCATGATGGAATGGCAGTGACTTTTATGCAGAGTGGCCTTATTATTAATGCTGCCACATTGTGTTCCTTCCAGACTCCCACTCCCATTAGCTCCAGCCAGAATGGCCATTGGTTAGGGATGATGGGAATTATAGTTCAACAATATCTGAATGGCACCACATTGGCCATTCATGAAATGCATTGTTACTTTGTAGTTGGTGCATGGAGTTTAATCCTGAAGCCTTTTAGAACTTTGTGTCTCTGCTGATGGTGTTTTTAATTACTATTTGTATATTGCTGTCTTAACTTTGAATTGTATTTATTGCTTTTATTGACTGTTCTGCAGCTTGCCTGGAGAGTACTGTATCTTATTCAGAAAGGGAGGGTATGAATTGTTATCCTCCAACTGTTAAATGGCACCTTTAAACCAAAATGTATGAACTCATCTGTTTGGCACACTATGTAATTCTAGTTAGACACTGTTGCCCTGCATTTTCTAGCCTGGCCAAACATAGCAGTATTGAGTGTGTCTGTTTTTACAATAATAAAATAAGCCAAAGAAGCTGGTGGGTGGAAAAACCATTTTCTTAAAAGAGCTCAAACTTAAAATGTGAAGGCAGATCTCTGGGATAGGATAGAACAGAACCAGAAAGGTCTGTGTGCAGTTGATTTTACTCTCACGTGTTTTCTGTCCCTCTCACATATCCATTAGGAGTAAATATGTAATTAAATAAATGGCATTGTTCATATATTTACAGTAAATGGTAACAGTTCCACATGTATAACAAGGTGTTAAAATCTGAAATCCCAGTATGCTGACACCACCCACTAGACAGAAAGGGTTAAAAATTTGCTAAGTAGAATGCTTTAATTGCCCATAAAGAATCTCTGTCAGGAAGCCGGTGGTGACTATAAAAGAAAAAATGAAGGTTCCTCAATTATTCTTCCTCATCATGAGGTGCTAAATACAGAAGCAGGCTTCTGCCTTGCACTGCTTTGCCCATCCAGGGCCCTTGTATTTGACTGGAACTTCCAGGCATGGTTTAAATGTATGAAATATATATAGCAATGTTAGCCAGTCCCCTACACAATGTTCTGTAGGAGAACCAAGGCGAATACATATAACGACTACAAATAAACACATTTCTAAGTCTGGCCAAATTTAAGCTTGCTGTCAATGTTTTTCCTTGCTTTGTGTCTACAGACTGAAGTGTTAGTGCCCAATTGCCAGCTGTTCTTATCCTACTTCTTCTGATTTTCTTCTTCTTCTGCTGCTGCTTCCTTGTACTGGTTTATACTTCATTTTGTTTATGCTCTGGCAAAATAGTCATATAGGAGAGAGCTTTGTGGTCTCTGGAATTCCTCTCATACATAACTGTTGACTTAGAATCCCGGACCAAATTGTAAAAATGCACCCATTGCCTTGTAAAATGTCGTTTGACTTGTTGGCTTGTGTTGTCTGTGTCGCATGGTGTGCGTGTCTGTGGGAAGATTCTGTTTCCGAGGCTGTATTCTGTAGGATAGTGTGACTCAGCCTCTCTTGTATTCACACATGTGTACACAAGGAGCAGAAGAACACTTTTAGTAGCTTTCTCAGCAAAGTGCTTGAATTGCTAATGCATTGTTTGTTTGTGTGTTTTTCTTTCTTTGTAGACTATAATGGAGCAGTTCAACCCCAGCCTCCGGAACTTCATTTCCATGGGGAAGAACTATGAAAAAGCCTTGGCAGGTAAGCAAAGTGTAATTGTGCATGTTGTTGTCATGGCTGTGGCATCGGGTGGTAGCAGAGGTGTGTGTGGGAGAATGGCAAAAATCTTGTCGCTGAGGTTGTTGGCATTGCTCTTGGAAGTTTAGAAAATATGTCAGGAAATGCTCTTGTCTGCCGAAGGCAGACTGCAAAGCAGCTCTTTGAATTAAAACACAAGCGCATTATCATTCTATGACATGTGAAGCATGAAGGGCTGTCACAAAGCGCACTGCTTAAAAAGCTGTGACATGAAACATCTTCCTTGCAATGATGAGCCAGATACAGGCTGCTGATTTACTGACAACTAGATGATAAACACAACTTGTGATTTCACCCTGTCTCAAATAGCCTCTTTGGATTGCCTAAAACCTTCAAATATATCTTTAATGGCAAAGAAGTTCCAGCACTACACTTTACAGTGTAGATGTATGTTTCAAAGCTGCATTAGCAAATCCCAAATGAGTAAACAAAAAAAAAAGTTTGACAATTATCAACCACTCTTGAATGTCCCCTTTGGGGGCAAGGTACTTTGAGCTTCAAGGTGGTCGAGCTTCAAGCATGCTTGGAAGAAGCTGAGTATCCAGGTCGATCTGATTCTGACTTCAGGCCCAGCCATTGCATCAAAACTGCTTTGGTTTCCCTGTTCGTTTACATGTGTCGAGAGAGAGATGAAGGGAGTCCAACCCTGCTCATTCTTCTTCATCTGTCTGCCGCTTTTGATAATTTGGACCTCAGTACTCTCCTGGACGTGGGTGGCGCTGTGGGTTAAACCACAGAGCCTAGGGCTTGCCAAGCAGAAGGTCGGCGGTTCGAATCCCCGCGATGGGGTGAGCTCCCGTTGCTCGGTCCCTGCTCCTGCCAACCTAGCAGTTTGAAAGCACGTCAAAGTGCAAGTAGATATAAATAGGTACCGCTCTGGCGGGAAGGTAAACGGCGTTTCCGTGTGGTTCGCCAGAAGCAGCATTGTCATGCTGGCCACATGACCTGGAAGTTGTACGCCGGCTCCCTTGGCCAATAATGCGAGATGAGTGCCACAACCCCAGAGTCGGTCACGACTGGACCTAATGGTCAGGGGTTCCTTTACCTTTACTCTCCTGGACAGACTCCAAGTGGTGGGGGTTGTGCACCATTTTGTGAAGGTTCTGTTTTTGATTTGGGAGTTTTGTTCCATAGAATAGCTATTGGGGGGTATTACTTTGTGCCATGGGCACTGACCTGTGCCATGCTTCAGGGCTGCATTCTGCCCCCATGCTCTTTTAATATTCATATGTAGCTGTTGGGGAGGTAACATCTGTTTTGGAGTAAGGTGTCATTAACACATGGATGACATTGAGCTCTTATCTCTCCATACCTTTTCATCGGAAGGCTGGTGTTCAGTGTTGTGCTGGGTGTTGATGAGGAAATTGAAATTGATTCCAGACAAGATAGAGGTGTTGTGTTCCTCAGCACAGAAAATGGGGATGCAGCCTGTTTTGGGTGGGATCGCACTTCCCTTGAAGGAGTAGATCTGTGGGAAATACTCCTGGCTTCAGTATTGTCACCAGAGGCTCAGGTGGCCTCAGTGGCTAGGAATGCCTATTTTCAGCTCCGGCTGGTTTGCCAGTGTGAGGGGCAAGGGATATCGCGAAGCCTGTTTGGACTTGGCCACTGTACTCATCCTCTGGTAACCTCCAGATTGGATTACTGCAATACATTCTACTTGGGGCCACCCTTAGAGACTCTTTGGAGATTGGCTGCCTCATTCTGGACCAGTTGCAATCTGGTATGACTGCAAAGAGTCATATCACACCTGACCTGAAGCACCTGTACTGGTTGCCTATTTGTGTTTACATTAATGTATAAAGCTCTAAATGACTTTGGGCCCCAAATAGCTGAAGAAACTTCTACCACATCCACCAGTTTGGGTATCAAGATGGGTGGAGGAGCACTTGTTGGTAATGCTGCCATCCACAGAGGTGTAAGTGGCAGCTCAAAAATTGTGGAATTCTCACTCCATAGTGAGAATCTGGCACTGAATTTACATCTTCTGTTGGCTACGCCTGTTTACTCTGACCTTTGGAAGCGGAGTAAACTTTTTTTAGTTGTCTTCCCCATAAATTTTGCTATTAGTTGTATCTGTTTTGTGGTTTTGTTTTATAGACTGTATTTTAGTTGATGTAACCTGTGCTTGGGACCAAAGGATGAGTAAAGAAATGGAAAATAAATAATAGAAAGTAGAGCGATCCAATTCTTAGACAAAGGCTTTCATCCAGTTTAGTTAATAATGACTGACTTGTTGGTGCGGACTTGATCCATTGGCTTCATCGGGAATTCTAAGGCTATAATTAGGGCACTTGAATCCCCTTGACTTCAGTGTCTACTTAGCATCAAATGTTTGTGTGGCAGGAGCTTTCGTAGGCAAGATCCTGCTTCATCATCCCGTATCTTACAAAAGTTGACTCTTTAAAGCCAATGCCTTAATTCAAAGTCGAGTCTTTAAGAGGTCACAGGATTCTTCCATCCAACACAGAATAACACAGTTAAGAACCACTTTTAAGAGCACTTTTAAGTCATACAATAGGCAGCAAAAAAAAAAAAAAACCCACAACCCAAACCCCACCAGGTTTTCTTCCACATTTACATTTCACAGGGAACTGTAGCCAGTCCCACCTGCATGCTGAGTGTATCTGTATGACACACAGATTCTTCCAAACAGCTGTCCGTCACATTCAGATTGTACGTTTTTAAGTGTACACTGAAAAAATCTTCAGAGCAAAACCAGAGAGAGTTATGTGAAGTGGCATTTTCTCAAGGATGGGTTTGGTTTTTTTTACCTTCTGCTTGGCAGTTTGCCCAAAAGTTAGTAGATTTGTAGCTGCTGTTGTGCTCCTAATATGCCTGGTTTCCTGCCCTGGCTGCTTCAGCTGGCTGGCCCTAGGCAGGTGTGGAAAATCTCCTACGTGTTTCAGCCAGTGTCATTTGTTCAAACCAAACAAGAGCTTGGTCAGCCATGTACATTATTTCTCTTAGGTATTTGTGCTGCTAGCTTTTGTGTACCGTAGTGCAGGCTACTTTCGTCCCTCCCACCCCCAGGGACTTTAGCTAGCAAGCAGAACTTAATTGCTTTTTTCCTTTTTTTATAGTTGCTAACACCTGAACCTCGTTAAAGCCCTAGAGGAAAGCTTTCCCTGAAAGCCTTTCCCCCCTTTTAGATGGCCCGAGGATCCCTTTGACAGCTTCACTTACTGACTCTGCCTGCTTGTTTAAGTGCAGCAGCAATTCAGTAACATTCCTGGGATTTCCCCACCACCAACCACCTTAAATAAAAGGAATAACTACCTGATGAGTCAGCTTTGTGAGCATTGCATCACTTGAGCGAGTCTTAAGGGAAATGTTCTCAAACCAACTCCAGCACATTCTGTACAACAGGAGTGCCAGCTTGGCCTTGTGACCGTGGTTGCCCAGGGCCGTGGGTGCCTTGCAGCATGCATGGCCCTGGCACCCAAGTTTGTGGGTGCCCGGCCCCTTCAGAGGGGGAATATTGTGGGTGCTCAGGCACCCAGGGTCCCAGGGAGTTGGCACCTATGCTGTACAACATGGAACTGCTTTGCACATGCCTTGCACATGCTTTGTACTGATCTGCAGTCTCCAATAGTTTCTTAAGGAGAAAAAGAAGTACTGGGTGTCTTTAGCCTGCTTTTGAAATCCAGTGCTACTCAGTAAAGAACCAAACTCCACACATTCTCAAGGGTTGCACTTCCTTCTCTTATTATTATTTCATGGGTTTCAAGACTGTGTCTTAGCATTCACAAGAAGCTGAAGGAATGAAGCCCTGGTCGGAATCATGCCATGGCAATCTTTCTGCTAGAAAGGAAGCTTATATTAAGAAGAAGCCCACCAACCCCTTGATATGCATTTTATTATCTTGAGGTTGACCCTGAAAAGCTGTTAAAAGGAGATCAAAATGTTACCTAAAGAACGCTGACAGAATTTGAAGTGTCGTGGTTTTCATCAGGGAGTCATGGCCCATAGCTGATTTTACAGCACTGTATAAAATACTTTGAAATACTGTATAGCCCAAGTGTTACACACCATGGAATGAATGAAAAGCAACTCCATAGTGGCCCTGCTGGTTTGGGCTAACATAAAAGTGTTACATACACCCATACCCACCCACACCCCAAAATAACATTTGTAAGGGTAGGATTTGTGTGCCCAATACATAATGGGCTGGTTCACATCACATGTCATAGTAAACTGTGGTTTTTAGCTTAACATGATTGAGCAGCATGCTACTGAATTGTTCCCATTTTGCTCTGCTCTGCTTGGAGACGGGAACAACAAACAACTTGACTCAGAGTTGCATGCAAACCAGCGCTTGTTGCAGAGAAACCCTTGCAGAGGCTGTGAATTTGGCATTGAGCAGGCACTCAGGAAAAGTTTTCAGCAGTGCGTAAATAGGGCGATACATTTGAGCATTTATTTATTAAATTTGTACCCAAGGCAGCATTTATCCTTGGTAAGCTAATAAGAGTGTTGATAAGTACACCTGTGAAATGGGGGAAGGTATGTGTTAAGCCAGGCATCCCCAAACTTCGGCCCTCCAGATGTTTTGGACTACAATTCCCATGATCCCGGACCACTGGTCCTGTTAGCTAGGGATCATGGGAGTTGTAGGCCAAAACATCTGGAGGGCCGCAGTTTGGGGATGCCTGTGTTAAGCAATGTATATCTAATGAAGAGGAAGACTAAGAGTAACATGAAAGCAGGAAACATATAGTTACATAAAACTATATACAGCTAACTGAGAGCTCTTCTTGTAAGAGTTAAGGCAGGGGTAGGCAACCTAAGGCCCGTGGCCCGGATGCGGCCCAATCACCTTCTCAATCAGGCCCGCAGATGGTCCAGGAATCAGCGTGTTTTTACATGAGTAGAATGTGTCATTTTATTAAAATGCATCTCTGGGTTATTTGTGGGGTCTGCCTGGTGTTTTTACATGAGTAGAATGTGTCCTTTTATTTAAAATGCACCTCTGGGTTATTTGTGGGGCATAGGAATTTGTTCACCCCCCCCCCCAAAAAAATATAGTCCGGCCCACCACATGGTCTGAGGGATAGTGGGTGGCTGAAAAAGGTTGCTGACCCCTGAGTTAAAGATTACAGACCCTGAGATTTATTGAAGAACTTGAAATAATCTCATAAAATTTGTTTCCAGACCTGTTTAGTATTAAAAAAAACCAAACACCAACTACATTTTTAAAAGAGACTAATCATCTTGGAAACCTTTTACAAAGAAGAAGCATTTTAAGCCCGTGTAGCTACACCACTGCTTTGTCATTTTAATCTGAGTTAGATCTGTTGAACTCAGTGGAACTTACTTCTAAGTAGACATGTATACTACTGTTGTGCTGTTGCTCCCTTTCACATTTAGATTTTTTACTTTTATAAAGTGCTGCAACTAAAAGTAGATTTTAAAAAACAGGTTCTCAAACTTTCTATCACCAGGGCCCACTTGAGATGGCTGAAAACTGCTGAGGCCCACCAGTTAAAAGATGGTGGCAGCTGGAAGCAGAGTTTGACATAACCAGTGGGCAGTTGCTAACATTGCTTCCTGCTGATGCCCAACCCATCTTTGGAAATGGCTAAATTCTTTGCCACGGCATTGTTCCTTAAGCTAAGTGCAGAGGCTTGCTCTGGAGTTACCATGACAGCCTTCCCATTTTAGGCAGAATTTGCTCATCTGGAGCAGGGGTCAGCAAACTTTTTCAGCAGGGAACCAGTCCACTGTGCCTCAGACCTTGTGGGGGGCCAGACTAAAGGGGGGGGAATGAACGAAGTCCTATGCCCCACAAATAACCCAGAGATGCATTTTAAATAAAAGCACACATTCTACTCATGTAAAAACACAGTGATTCCCAGACTGTCCGTGGGCCAGATTCAGAAGGCGGTTGGGCCACATCCAGCCCCCGGGCATTAGTTTGCCTAAGTGGGGGCAGGGGGAGTCTTTTTCTTTTATATTTCCCCCTTCTGACTCCCATGAGCTTGTGAGAAACTATTTTTAGTCATCATCTGTGATTTCTTCTCCCATTCTCCTTTCACACTTGTTTTGTACCATATTCAGCCCCCACCAACTTCCAAGTTTCTTTTATACCTCCTCTATGGTCTTCTTACCTTCACTTATTCCTCCTACAATTTCTTTCCTCTCTTACATCCTCCTTTTCTGTTCCTAGTTTATTTACTATTCATAATTATAATAAATGCTAACCACGTACCTCTCACTTCCTTAATCTCTTCAACATGTCCTCCAGCCCTTTCCCTTTTATAGAAGGGAGACTTTTCTTGCCACCTGCCTGCTCCAAACTGCTCTTCCCCCAGCCACCCATAATCAGCATGCAGGTAGTTGCTGGTGCTGGTGCTGGTCCGAACAAAAGGCAATGGCACACCTAGGAGGCACAGGGTGGGCTGTGGCACTAAGGCCACCTTGAAAGTAGCCCAAAGGCCATTGGGTGTATCCCAGCACACTCTTTGAGAAATGCTGCTCCAAGACAAGGAAGTGGGTTAATTCCAGGCATCCCCAAACTTCGGCCCTCCAGATGTTTTGGACTGCAATTCCCATCACCCCTGACCACAGGTCCTGCTACCTAGGGATCATGGGAGTTGTAGGCCAAAACATCTGGATGGCCGCAGTTTGGGGATGCCTGGTTAATATGGTATCCATTCTTGAGAACTAACTCTTGCAATCTGGTAAAAGGTAGGTAGCCGTGTTGGTCTGAGTCGAAGCAAAATAAAAAAATTCCTTCAGTAGCACCTTAAAGACCAACTGAGTTTTTCAGAAGAAGTGTGCATGCACACGAATGCTCATACCAAAATAAAAACTTAGTTGGCCTTTAAGGTGCTACTGAAGGAAATTTTTATCTTGCAATCTGGTTTCATTTGCTTCAGTTTTTGATAAATGCAGTCTATCTGCAGATCTCAACTCTGTAATCTTAAAGGCCATTCCATTTTCTCCCGCTCTCTTGTCTCTTGATCTGTATCCTTATGAAACGCAAGCAGTTTAATCCAGTAGCACTTGCTGGAACATGTAGTTTTGCGGTGTTAAATCAAATCTATGCAATGTGTTCTTGTGATTAAGTGGAACCCCCTTCTTATCTGATTAAAGTGACGTGTGCAATTGGAATGTCAACAAACGAGCTAAAACTCGAGCTGCATTTGAAAGTCAGTGATAGCTGGCTACTTAGTAAGATTTTTGGAGGCTTGATAAGCTAGTACAGTGGTACCTCGGTTTTCGAATGTAATCTGTTCCGGAAGACGGTTCGAGTTCTGAAACGTTAGAAAACCAAAAACTCAACAGCTGACAGCTAGGCCTCAGGATCTTGCACTTAGTGGAAACCACATGAGCTGGAAAGTAGCCACTGTAATACCAGTTTTTAAAAAAATGGGATCCAAGGGGCGGGGTTCCTGGAGATTACAGGCTGGTTAGGCTAACGTCTGTCTCCAGAAAACTGGTGATGTATTGTTACACCCCTTTCTCAAACATGCAGTTTACACTCTCCTGTGTTTATTGTTGGAATAACCAAGTATACAGAAGAACAAGCTTTGCTAAAGCAGAGCCAGCATGGCTTCTGCAAAGCTAAGTCTTGTTTCACTAACTTAGTGGTGTTCTTTGATTCTGCCAGATTTTGGTGACAACACTAGCAACAAGGACTTGACAGCAGTTTATAGCTGCCTTGTAAATCAACAGGGAATTCCGTATTTAGCAACTACATTCAAATAAATGACACTTTTTCTGTTGTGTTATCCCTGAAGCAACATTGGAGGTAAAAACGTACATGGCAATAATATACATGTGTTTCGATTTCTAGGTGTGACTTTTGCAGCAAAAGGATACTTTGATGCTCTGGTTAAAATGGGAGAATTGGCCAGCGAAAGTCAAGGATCTAAGGAACTGGGTAAGTTAAGTACCACACTCACTGCTGGCATGTGGCTCTCAAAGGGTTAGCCAACCGTCAATGTTGCCCTTGGGCTGAAAAAAAGGTAGCCACTTTGGTTAAAAGGTTGAGATGATGTTTGCTAAAAGGGGAAGGATGAACTCACAACACTTCTTTGTCTTCTCTAGGGAAAGAGCAGCACTCATTATTCATAAGGGGTGAGAGGAGTTCTAAAATATCCTCAGTTGTTGCCTCGGTATTGCTTAACGTGAGCTGTTACACCCCTTTCTCAAACATGCAGGTTACACTCTCCTGTGTTTATTGTTGGAATATGGATTCCGTAAATTATGCTTAAGTGACAGGATGGATGTTTATTTGTACATGACATGCAAAATACCCTAATTCATTTCCATCTGTTTGAAGTGCATCCTGTTCAAGGCACTAGATATAAGACACTGGCATTTTAGAGTCAGAGGGGTTTTCCATAAGCCTGAGATCCAAATCAGGACCATGGATCATTGCAGGAAAAATATGAACATGTCTGCAAAGGCAACCAATTTTTTGGCTCCACCAACCAACCACGGTTGACATGACGTGATTGGACATTCAAATAAAATTCCTTTATTTCACTGAGGCCCTTCTCTAAGGAAGCAGCTTTGGAACCAGGTTAACCAAAACACCTCTTGCACCTGCATGAACTGGCCTTCCCTTGAGATCAGTGCCAGAGGCCCTGCTTGCTGGTCCACATTTCTTAAGATCAGTTAGACTGGTGAGCAATTTGGACAACATGCCAATTAAGCATCTTTAATCATGGTTTGGTGTAGCGTTTGAGTTGAGCTAGTGTGAGCAAGCCCCAGTATTTCATATGAAATATCATAATTGCAGGTGTTGAAATATTTTTTTCCCCTCTGCAATAAACATTGTTTTATTGGTCTCATGCTGGTGAGTAGATCAAAAATAAAAATCCACTTTATGCAAAAAACAAAAACACCATGGCAGTACTAGTTGTGGGCTAATATTGGGAGTCTTGCGCAGTTTAATTTACTGTCTTATGCAAGCCTTATGATAATACTCTAGTGTTATTATACATACATAATCTCTCCACAACTTGGTTCATAAACACTCCTCTTCCTTGGAAAAGGAAATGGGGTGTTAATTGCCCCCCTAAACAGTTTTCTTCATGCTTACCTAATCTAAAGGTAGATGAAAGTAGTAGGCTGTCCTTTAACAAGACACATTTTTGCTTGTAGAGAAGTTTTAGCCTTCACTGCTGCAGAGTTAGTCATAGAACTTACACTAATGGCCTAACTTTGGTGGACCATTTTCCCCTTGAGGTTCAGCTCTCATTAACATCGGCTGTCATTTGGCACCAGCTGTAGACCTTCCTCTTCTGTCCAGCCTGTGGGTGAAGAGTCTTTGGCTTAGGCTAGGCAACTATGAACTATGGTGCTGGAGGAGATACTTGACAATCTCATGGACTGCAAGAGGATCAAACCTATCCATTCTTAAGGAAATCAGCCCTGAGTGCTCACTGGGAAGGACAGATCCTGAAACTGAGGCTCCAATACTTTGGCCACCTCATGAGAAGAGAAGACTCCCTGGAAAGGACCCTGATGTTGGGCACAAGGAGAAGGGGATGACAGAGGACAAGATGGTTGGACAGTGTTCTCAAAGCCACCAACATGAGTCTGACCAAACTGCGGGAGGCAGTGGAAGACAGGAGTGCCTGGTGTGCTTTGTTCCATGGGGTCACGAAGAGTCGGACACGGCTAAACGACTAAACAACAACAGCAGCAGCAGCAGCAACAACAACAACAACAGGCAACTACAGCTCTTATTCTGATGAGAGATGGCTTGTTGTATTGTGCTTTTATGATTTATGTTTGTATATTTAAAATACTGTCATCTGCCCTGAGGTCTTTTGACAAACAGTGGTATAGACATTATTATTTTTTAAAAAAGCCAAAGTGCCCCCCAACATTGTTTAAGCAATGACAACCCTGTCATTTCCTGGGAACTGCAGGGTCACCTGTTTACTTAAGACCGTCCATGTGAATAATAAACTCTTAGGTTTTATTTCTGGGGTCTGGGGAAGTCGCGCTTCTGATGGGCTGCCACAATAACACCTCTATGTTCCTTGCGATGTATAGATGTGGGGAAAATCTGTTTTTGGTTCTCTGTGAGTGTTGCTTTTGATACATAAGTGGGACTCACAGACAAACGCTAATAAAACACAGGGCTTGAATAGCCTGTTACCTGTGCATACTACATGGAGGGGTTTTTATTGGAAACGCAAGCATATATCAGGACATGGCAGTTTCACGCAAGCCCTGAAAAGTCAGACATCTTGCTATATGTTTTGCTGTTCTGAGTAAATTCTTGTCAGCATAATGAGAGTTTGTTTGGGTTTCCTTGCAGTTTCTCTGCAGCCTTTCTAATCCCCATCAAGCAACCACCCACGTTTTAATTCCTTCCTTTTTGCTCAGTTTCCAAATCCCCCCTCCCCAGTCAGTCTTAAGTAAATGTGCATAGCCTGCATGATTTGTACCGTAAAAGTAACAACACAGCCTTCTGGCTCCAATAAACTCTGGTTTGCTGAGTATTTGGGGAATCATCGTGAAGTGAAGGCTGTTAGGACTCTAAAAGTCTTTCCAAAACCTTAGCTAATCTGATATTCATACAATGTGCTCTTATTTTGCCCCAAGTCAACAGCTCACTTGGGTTCAATCGCAGCCGTGTGCACATAGACTGCATCCCCTGCCACTGAGCAACAGAGCCAAAGTTGTTGTCATCTTGCCTTGAAGGAGCCCTTTATCTACTTAAATACACCCAGTAGAGAAAAATGCTAGTTCTGTGTCCTTTTGCGCTTGCCTTTTTATATGGAGTAAAGAATCTAAGTGGGCTGCTCTTTTCTGCCTTGAAGAAATCTGAGAGATAATGCATGGCTTGCCATTAGTTGCAGATCCTTGAAGGAACAGCGGATTTTACATTTTGCTCCAAGGCATAACTGTAGAATTTTGGATGCTAGCTAGCTAGCTAGCTACAGATTATTATTATTATTATTATTACTATTTTGCATGGTGCTGTGCTTGCTGAGGTTTGCATTCCTTCCAGCATATTGAAACATGTCAGACACTGTGCATGCTGAACTATTCTTGTTTTTTTTTTTTGCGATTTTATTTAATATGGCTGCAATCCTTTTACCACTTTGGAAGTAAGGATGCAGCAAAACCCCTGTATAACCTCGTTGCATATGAAAGACTGTGGATGTGTGTTGGGAGATTCATTCCCAGTCTGCAGTCATAGGTTTATTGTGTATCATTTGACTGTATGTGTTTTCATTCCACAGAGTGGATGTGACGTAGACAGGATGTTTGTCTTACTGTCTTCCTAAGTGGGACTGTTGTTCCTTTGTTCTTTCTCTTTACTGGCTTGTGAAGCCAGAGAGAGGGAGCCATAATGTAGAGCGCCCAGTAAATAAAGCAGTTTAGCCTTATTTACTGACTTGTGTGTGTTGTTCTTCACGTTTGTGAGAGCAATCGCATATTTGGCCTGTGGGGCCAGTTTAGCCACTGGCCCCCGGGACAGCTTAATGCTGACAATGTGTACCAGTCTTCTTTAATATATTAAGCCTTGAGGTTTGTAAGTGATATTGAAATACATTTGGGTCACAGTGACTATAGAAATGCCTACAGAAAACCTACTTAGTTCAAGTGATTAGCAGTCCTTACTCATGTTGCTGCAAGTCAAGAGAGTTAACATATCAAGCTTGTGAATTGATGGACTCAAGACACCCAACTTATTCAGCAATCCCCTTGGCTGAGAGAAGCAGCTTTGGGGTCACATCTCCTCTGTCAACATGCATATCCTTCACTGCCCATTATTTTTGAAGTTCCCTGCATTTCTTCCCAAAAAAAAATTGAAGTGCAATTCCTGTATTTAGAAAAATGTTGAGAAGAAATGCACATAGTTTCAGTAACTTAATCACTTTGTTTGTAGATTGTGTGTTTCCTGTTGCAGAACTTGTGGAACCCCTCCTCTCCAAATTAAAGGAAATAAAATGTTCAATCATGCCATGGTTCAGCATTGCGTGTGAAATCCAAATGTGAATGACTTTACAACTATCTACGGTACTACCATAGATAACCCCCCCCCCCAATCAAGTGTGGGACCATAGTAGATTGTGGTTGTATTCACACATGATACTAAACCATTGTGTAGAATTATGAGGACAACCTGCAGCAAATTTAGGATTTGATTCCTTCTGTCCTTCCTCTGGCACGTTGTGAGGATGAGTGTTTGGAAGTTTTCGTTTCAATTTAAGATTTACGACATCTGCTTGTAATATCAGAAGCTGAACATTCTGGTTAATCTTAACTATGGTTTGTTGAAACAAGGCAACTTCAAAGCCTTGTTAATTAACCAGAGTTCAAGATTAATCAACGTTTTAGGATTTGGATGTAATACCAAACTGTGGTTAATGCAAAACAGAAGCATTGGAGGAACAGAAATGGGAAAAGCACATGAGTCCAAGGCTCGCCTTATAGCAGTTCATCAAGGCCACTCATTCTACTTTGTGTTATGGGCCCTCTTTGGCTGGATAAGGATCTTGCTCGCCACCCGGGAAATGATCCGTGTTGCATTTGGCTCTGTGGTAGCTCCATGTGACACAAGCATAGTTCGGGGTTGATCACTTGGTGACAATCGAGTCCAGCTGGTGCTAGTGGTCTGACCTTGGATGTCTCCAGGATACTCACTGTTTTGCCTTAGTAGAGAAGAATGTGTTCACGATGTAAAGGTTGTGAAGAGCACAGTTCAAGCAGCTTTTGTCTGTTCTTGTTCATGCTGCCAATACCAAAGTGGCCTGTGCAGTTGTCCTATGTGTGATGATTGTCCCCAACTCTGGCACTGAAATCTCTGGCGGGAATAATTGTTCGCAGGCTGGGACCCTCCTGACAGCTTTGTCTAGTTCTGCGTAGAACAGGTCTTTGATTAACTATCAAACTTTTATTAGGCATTTTACAAACAGAATCGCAAGAAAAAGAATCACATACAAAAGTATTTAAAATGCATACAAAGAGGCAACAGTAAACTGCATATACTAATTGTATGTATATATATATAAATAAAATCTGAGATTTCTTCCTATTAAACTACTCCTTGAGACACTGCTGCCAAAAACTCAGCTACTCCCGCAGTCACCTTATGATCAATGTCAGGTCTTTGATATGTATGTACAGTATTGCGTTCCTATAATAACTCACTTCTTCATAGTTTCATCTTGGTTTCAAATGCATGATTCCTTGCATTCCTTGTCAGTTATATCTATTTTTGGGAGGGGGCAAGAGACTATAATTCTGTGAAATTTGACAGCTACTAAACATTTCTTCTACAGAATACTTGCAACTAGGAAGAATGGGAGGGTGGCTTTTACTGAGCTGTAAATGGGGTAAGCTTGGCTACAGATGCAGTTATTTTTAGTTACTTAAGATAATGACCTGATTACAAAACATGTCCTTTTAAAATTCCTTAGAGAAATCAGCCCATTGTCTCTTTCCTTTAGTCAAAGTCATGAACTTCAGTTGCTATGCTGCAACTCTTAATGTTGATGTTGTTGTCGTTACACAGGTTTGCTTGTTAGGGAGAACAGCAGATGGGTGGAAATGTTATAATGCCCACAAGTGAGTACCTGTGCTACGGTGTCTTCGATGGGTGGGACTTCATACTAAATGCCTTGACAAATTCCTGGGAACTGAGTCACTTTGCTTAGCTGGAACATCAGAATGATTTCCCTCTTGGTAGTCTCACTTAGCATGTTCTGCATCCCTCCACTACTATTCCTGAGACAGGACAGGGGTGTGCGTTGATGTGGGGGCAGTTGAAACTACATCTTCAAAGGGAAATCTGGTATTTTCTTAGTTTCAACTTTCTCTCCCGCTCCCCACCTTCTGTCTAGGTAAATATATCTGCACCTGTAAGCCACCTTTACTCCATTTATAGCTCAGTAAAAGCTCCCTCTCTATTCTTCTTCTTGGCTACTGCAGGGACATAGAGATTTATTCAGAATAGACTTCCACTTTCCCTTCTGGCCTTTTAGGAGGTGACTTTCACTTCCATTACGATTTTCCAAGCAGATCATATAAATTGAAGAAATTGAGATGTATGAAGAAAACAATTGACAGAGTCACTATCTGTGGGGTTTTTTTGGGGGGGGGGGTTGCTCATGCAGACTTCTGCTTGTCCTGCAGCTTTCACCCAGGAAAACCCGCTCTTTAGTGCTGAATAGAACCAAACGTCAATTGGGTTTTCTGACAATTGATGTTTGCTCTGATGTAGTGGTAAGGAGTGTTCCACCCCCTGGGGAAAGTGTTGGAGTAAACAGGAAACCGCTTGGATCCATGACTTGGAGGAGATGGTTTGTTTAATACTGCTGATATCATATGAAGAGAGAAAATGACTAGATTTAAGTTGGATAAAAGGGTATCCTGAGTTGAGAAGTGGGGCAAAGAAGAGAACAAATGCCCAAGGATGGTTTCATCCCCCCCCTCAGTTTTTTTAAATGAATATCTAAGTTAAGAGAAGAAGAAAACTGAGGTGGACCAACCTACTGGTAGAAGTGTGAAAACAAAACAAAACAAACAAAGAACAAAACAAAACAAAGACACAGACCTCCAAGCAAAACAAAACAAAGTTGTACTTGGCTGAGATCTGGGAGCATGAGCTGGGTGGCTCCCTGCTAACCCAGTTGGGTCCACCCAGATAACTAGCTTCAGCACCACCACAGAGGGCCAGCTGTGTGTGTCATGTTCATCCATAAAAATTCCACTTTCCTGGCTAGGAAACCAGTCTGCAATAGGTATATCAGAACTGTCCAGACTGCACCTCCCTCCAAGTCAGTTTTTGCATTTTCAGCTTGAAATGTGTGGCAGCTGCTTGTTAGTGCTGTGGATGGCAATACTAAAAGCTGCTGAAGCCTACATGTTCAGGAAGCTTTGCTATGGTTCCCTACTCTAAAGGTTCCTTTGGGGAAGAAACCTTTGAAGGCAGCTCTCTCAGATGTGAAATTTAATGCAAAGTTTCACTGCTAAAACTCTCTGTTCTGGCAGTACTCCTGTGCTTTTTCACAGTTGTGACACAGGCAAATTTAGCAGGTAATAGCCCTTTTCTGGCATCCTGATGCTACAACTAAAATTTTATCAGTTGAATTCCTTGCATTTTAAAAATACAAAGTAGATTGGATGGCTGGTGGAAGTTGGCAGGTCTACATATTTAGTGTCTTAAGAAGTATCTCTGGTGAGTGGGAGGGAGGGTGTACAGTCCCTACATTTCTGAGCAGGCTGCAGGTAGAGGGGAAACTCAAAAATAATTTCAACATAAAAGGATTAGCTAAATTCTGGTGGGTTTCGATTGTATCTAGAAGAATGCTGACATTCATTTGGAAAGGCGATAATATGAAATGTCAGCATGCATTTGCTTCTGGCAAACCTTCAGCATAAAAGTTATGGTATATAACTGCTCACTGCAGAAACTTCCCATGTGCTCCTTTTTTACCCAGGTAGGTCCAGGTTGAATCAACGGTGTAAAAACCCTGCTGAACCCCTCAAACTTAGAAAGATCAGGAGACGTGAAACTGCTGTGCGACTGTTTTAGCAGTAGTTGTGCAAATATTTTACCTATCGCTTTTTTGTGATAGATGGTGCACGGCAGCTTGTGTAGAGAGAGCAGTCCTTCTGAGCATGGAAAAACTTACATGGTGCCTGTCATTGCCTTTGACCCAGATTGGAAACCCTTTTGTAAGTGCTTCTTTTGAATCCTCCTCCGGGGGGATTAATAAATCTCTTAATTGGATTTGTACTTGTCTCAGGTATCTGCTTTCTGTGGCAGCAGGAGCAGTGTGGTGATAAACACGGTGAATGCGTAAAGGTCATTTGTCTGAGTAAGGGAGTTAATATGACAACAGATGTATAACAGACTAGGGACATGTGCTTATTTGAGCGGACTAATGTCGATTACAGTGACCTGTGTTACGCTATTCAGAAATTGCCGAACAGATAAATTTGCATTCCCATCTCAGAATTACACATAAGGGAAGCCAAGTTTTGGGGAAAACTGCTTATCTTCTTGTTAAAAAGGTAGCTAACATTAGAAGTGTTTCAGGAGCTGAGAGGCTGCAGCTGGCTAGCAATTTTCTACATGTGTAACTTGCATACGATTCCAGCGAATGTGGCGAAGGCCATGACAGAGAGCCGGGAAATCACATCGCGTTCTGTTACGTGGCTTTGATTTTTTTTTCCCAGAGGTGGAAAGACAGGCAAGAGACTCTTATCAAAGATCTGCTTCACACATACGAACCCATAAGCTTAGGTTCCCAATGCAGTCCCTCCCATAGGCAAAACCTCTCTGCGAACCTGCCTGTCTATTTGACGCTGGAAAGATGAAACGGCCCACCCTAAGACCTGTGTTAAGGGAAGTGGGAGGAGACAATGGTTTCGTGTTGGAAAGTTTTGATGAGATGGTATAATCAACCAGCATTTTGTATATTCCAGTAAAAAGCCACAGGGTTCTCGGAGGAGAGAGCATTGCAGAAAAATGTCTTTTGTAGTACTGCACTCAGGTAGTGCTAGATTGCCAGCCGCTGTATGGTGTGCCATCTGCTGCTGCCAGGACGGGTGTGCAGGCATTAATCTGAATTAGATCTGGATTAAAGGCCCCATGCGGAGTCCATCATTGGAAATATGTACCGTATTTTTCCGTGTATAAGACTCCCCCTATTTATCTAGATAGCTTAGGTTTGAAGCAAGCCAAATGTTGCCAGCAGGAGTGGGGGAAGCCATCAAATCAGGCAGCTCTAATAGTAGCAATAGCAATAATCAGTAACTTTAGCTACCCAGTAACTTAGCTACCCTAAATTTGACTGAATGTAAGGCTGGGCCACGACACCAACAAAATAGGATTGATCGCTCCTTGGAAGGGGTTAGTCATGGAAACTTCTCTTTAGATCGAATGTTCCCTGCCTTTTCTTCTTGTTATGAAACTAGCTGTACATGGGTGGCACTGTACAAATAATAACTTGTGGGTTAGTTCTAAGGAGTGCCTGAGATCTGGTGTTGACAAACCACCTGGAAACAGTGACTGAAATACTATCAAAATATGCATGCGAGAGGGAAATCGCCCAGAGAATTCAGCAGTAGTTGGGCCGTAGAATCCTTGAGCGCTTTTTATAATAAAAGTTGTTTTGAGGACTAACTCTAAAAGTTAAATTTCTCAACTGCAGACAAGGCCTCCGTTTCTGTTTAGTTAAAAGTCCTACGATTGAAAAGGCGACACCCAGCCTTCTGTCAACAAATGTGTTGTTCCGGAATAGGTTTTGAATGTGTATGATAGAGATTGTTCTGTCAACAGGTTAAGCTTGCAGGTAGGGTGTTTCTGCTAAGGGGGCGGATCCTGGGAACTAGAGATGGGAGCTGAAAGGATTCTCAGATCCAGATTATGTGCTTGTCTCTCTTTCTCCCTTCTCCCTCCACCCCCCACTTCTGACCCTTTCAATGGCCATTCCTGCTTTTTGGCACAGCAGACTTCTGCTGGCTGGCTGCCACCAAACCTCTATGCTATCCTGTACCTGTTAATTAGTACTTTACCCTCGAAAGAATCACTGCCTTTCCCCTGTGTTAAGTTGCCTGGGTAATTGGGCATTAGAGACCTGCTGATACAAGCAATCCTTTCAACATCTCTTTTGGAGAACAGTAGCTTCGTAGAATCAAAGAGATGCTCCTTGATGTATAGACCTTCTTAAACATGCAGTTGGTAAAAAATGGAGTCGATTAACCTCTCATTTTAAATGTATGCACTTTTCCTTGATATTTCTTCAAATGCATTTTGGAAAGCTTTGATCTAGCCCACAGCTGCTTTTCAAGTGTTAGAGGATGAGCTTGTTAAATGTTGCTTGAAACTTGTTTATTTTGGATTTGTCCTCATATGAGTCTCCTAGGCTATATATTCAGCTGCTGGGGCCCCCCATTGTCTGGCCCATTGATAAGATATGGTAAGTTGGCAAATAAACAAGGCCTTTTCAGTGGTGGCAATTCTCTCTTTAGAATTCACTCACACAGGAAATACCGTGTTTCCCCTTTTTTAAGACACCGTCTTATACCTTTTTTTACTCAAAAAAACACACGGTGTCTTATTTTCAGGGGATGTCTTGTACCTTAAGGCCTCCTCGGAGGGGCCAGGCCGCTGGCTCGGGGTGCTGCTGGGTGCTCTGTGTGGCGCTGCAGCAGCAGCCGGTTCCAGGCACCGAGGCGGCAGGCCGCTGGCTCGGGGCTCCGCTCTGCAGCCTCCGGTTCTGGCGGCGGGGCAGCAGGCCTCCTCGGGCAGGCCACAAAAAAAAGAGGAGGCCAGGTTGCTGGCTCGGGCGCTCCGCGCGCTCGCTGCTGCTGCAGTAGCAGCAGCCGGTTCCAGGCCCCTCTGGCTGGCTGGGTCCCGCTGGCTAGCTGGGGTGCTCGGCGGTCTCATTCTACACGGCATGGAGGTATGTCTTATTTTCGGGGTGTGTCTTATATTTCACTAATGCTAAAAAATGCTGCCATGGCTTACTTTCTGACTATGTATTAAAAAAGGGGAAACACGGTACATGTCACATTTTGGGGGGGGATTCTTAAAACATTTTTATTTCAGTCCACATTTTATTCACCACTGTAATAAATTAATTGCTACTGTTAGGTTTTAAAGCAATGGGATGTGGTTGAACCTTTTGTGCACTGGAGCAAAATGTTTGTCATGGTTGAGTGTTAGCATAATAACTCCAGCCAATATTCATGATTTCAGGTGGAGGCAAGCAATTTCCAGAATCTGGAAGTGAGCTTTTAGCTGACAGGTAGATAACCTGGGGGCTGCCTGTGGCACCTGGCCTAATTTTATGTGGCCACAGAAGTGTCCTGAAACAGTCTCACTTTTCTATCCCATCGCCATTCCCTTCCTGTTCATTTCCTCCTTAGTTATGTCTATGGACAGCCATATTTAGATGTTTGTGGCGTAGCAACCAATGCATACAAACCATTTTCTTTTCTGTGCTAGAGAGGGAGCAGCTTTCCATCCGATTGGAGGCTGGGTGTTCTTTATGGGCAACTTCAAATACTGTAGATGAATTAAGGATGCTACCCTTAAGGCTGCAGAAGAATGTCAACAAGGGAATTGTTCTGCTGCACCCCCCCCCCCAAAAAAATACACAGGAACACTACCATTTGTGTTAAGTATCCACCACTGTGTGGTTACAAAATGATGTTTCTGTCGTCATCTGTTTGTCTTATCGACAGCAGCAGTTTTTCATGCAGTTTTGCTGTTGGTGACTGCATGCTCAGTTATCACTGTCTTTTTCTTCACATGTTGGATTTCTCATGCAGCATCATAGATTTTGTTAAAAGAGGTGCAGGAATGTGTGGCGAGACAGAGAGCTTCCACAATATATGAAGCTGCTTTTAGCTTGCATAGATGGATATGCATAGTTTGTAGTTTTGCTGATCAAAACGTCGATTGTGGCATTGCAGTAGTGCTATTTCTTTGTGTGTGCTGCTCTTGTTTTCCTGAACCTTTAGGTCTGACTAGCCTCATGAATATTGAAAACTTTTCCAAAACATTTTATACTGCTTGTTGAAAATAGAATTGATCTTAATGCAGAAATCCAATAATTACAATATTCAAGTCAATTTGCCTTCGTTTATTTTATTTTATTTTTTATAAAAAGACACATTAAAATGTCAAAAGCTCTAAAGTATTGCTGATTTGCTTTAGAGAGGCTCTTCCGCTCTAAATTAGGACATGATTGCATCTGATTGCACGTGAACTGAAATCCAAGTTGGGAATATGCCTTTGGGATGATTTTAAAATACGGTATCCTGGAAAATAAGAGTCGTTTGCAATATTTACATCCTGCCCTTCACTCAAGGTTTCAGGGTGAGTCATAAGACAATGCAATATACAATAAGTAATACTGAATGCTTATCTCCAATAACATTTTATTTGTAACCTGCCCACCTTTCACTTGTGCCTATTTTGCTCCTCCTCATCCATACAAATTGTGTCTGGATAGAGACACTTCTTCTAAAGATCGAAGTCGACTTCTCATATGTGCATTTATGTGAAAGGGATGTTACATGTATGTTACATGTATGTGTCTAAACCAGGCTTCCTCAAACTCGTCCCTCCAGATGTTTTGAGACTACAATTCCCATCACCCCTGACCACTGGTCCTGCTACCTAGGGATCATGGGAGTTGTAGGTCAAAAATATCTGGAGGGCCAAGTTTGAAGAAGCCTGGTCTAAACCCACATGTGTGTCTGGCACTAATTCATACACATTCCTAAGCCAAAAGGTTTAGGATCTTTTGCTAGAGTTCTAACATGCATCCATTATGAATATATGTTTTACCCCATAATGAAAAGGAGTAAAGAAAGCTGAATTTATTATATGAAATGGAAGTGACGGAATATATAAATGCTGATTCAGGCAGCAAGAATACAATTCAAGCAAGCGGCAAATCCTGCAAAACATACACACCTTGATCTAAAGAGTGAAAGAATCCTTAGCTATTTTCTTAAGCCTACATAAAAGTGAGTGTGGCAATTTTGCTGCAGAACTCACACTGATAGCAAGTTAAGAAATGGAGAAGGTGGGGAAGAGTATATATCTGTCCTTAAAGCAAAGTCTGTGTGAGTTCCTTGAGAGCGCTGAGTAAATTTCTTTGTTGGAGTTTGTAAAAAGCTATTGAACTTTTAGGGCAGGGGTGTCAAACTCAAATTCATCGGGGGCCGCATCAGCAGTTTGGTCACCCTCAAAGGGCCGGTTGTATCTGTAGGACTATGTGTCCACTCTTTATTATCATAAATTATTGTCACTGCATTCAATTATTACTGTTTTTTGTAATAATGTAAGTAATAACTAGCTCTGAAAGCAGAAACATAGTCAGAATAATGGCAAGTAGATATTCAAATGTACAATTATTGTACAATTTATTGAAAAATGATTTTTGGTAACTGCACTGGGTGGTGGAGGCTCGCTAGGGTTTCATGCAGGACCTTTGCAGAGCTACTAGTACCTGGAGATGCTGGGGTCCTTCTGCATGCAGGACAGATGTTCTGCCAGTGAGCCACCACCCTTCACCAAAGGGACTGGCTGAGGTTGACTCACTGGAGCTGCTCTCCTGGTTCCAGGGTTTAAGGGCCAGAAGTATAAAGCAGCATCCTATGTTTCTGAGGGGAGGGAGGGGAGGGGAGGGGGGGGAGGAAGGAAGGAAGGAAGGAAGGAAGGAAGAAAGAAAGAAAAGAGGGAGTGGGAGGGAGAGAGGAAGGAAGGAAGGAAAGAGGGGAGAGAAAGAAGAGTAGGAAATCAGGAAGAGAATAAAGAAGGAAAGAAAAAGAAAGAGGGAGAGAAGACGGAAAGGGAGAAAGAAGGAAGGAAGTAGAGGGAAAGAAAGAATAAGAATGAGGGAGAGGAAGAAAGTTGGGAAGGACGGAAGGAAGGAAGAAAGAAAGAAAGAAAGAAAAGAGGGAGCAGGAGGGAGAGAGGAAGGAAAGAGGTGAGAGAAAGAAGAGTAGGAAAGAAGGAATAAAGAAGGAAAGAAAAAGAAAGAGGGAGAGAAGACAGAGATAAAGAAGGAAGGAAGGAGAGGGAAAGAAAGAATAAGAACGAGAGAGCGGAAGAAAGAAAGGGAAGGGGGGTCACCGCCTTGATTCAGCGCCAGAAAAGAGCGCGAAGGGACCCAGGGGCAAAAAGCATTTCCCCGGCCCCAGCTGTTTGTCGCCGCTTTGTTGGCGTGGCGCTTCAGCAGCAAGGTCCCACTGCTGGGTCCTGCTGGCTGGGGCGCTCGGCGGGCCACATGACAAGGTCTGGCGGGCCGGATTTGGCCCCCGGGCCTTGTGTTTGACACCTGTGTTTTAGGGGGTCTGTACTACCAGTATTTTTAGCCAATGCATTCTAACGGAGAAGGGAAGGTGTTTTGAGAGAGTACTTCCAAGAAGTTCCATAGTTTTTGCGCTATTTATTTTATCCCGGTTTCCTGTCTACCTCCCTTTCCATTCATTTTGCTTAACAAAAGGTTGAAAGCAGATGATTCCAGTGAGCAATGCCTAAAAACTGGCTATCCTTGTCTGCCTCATGTCTCCAAGTGATCCCACCATTATTTCGATGGCATTCATTCAGAAGCTAAGTAGATTTTAAGGGTAGCTAGATTTACATGTGCTGACCTTTATGCAAGGTATTAGAAGCTCAGGATGTTCCCTGAATGGCTTTCAGTGGGCTGGCCCCAGTGTCTAGCAAATTCATGTCATATTTAAGTCATGTCAACCTTTTCTCATGTACCTACGGTAATAAACCACAGAAGAAGTTCAGAATGACACACACCTGTTCACAGGGAGAGAAGGGGGTGTTCTCTGCTGGTACATATAGCAAGGGATGGTAGCAGAGCCGGCCCAAGACATTCTACTACCTGAAGGGAGCAACCAGATGCCACATCTCACTTTTCCATGTACAGAGGGCAACTGGGCTGGCAGTATAATCTTGTTTTAATACTGGCAACAAGAGAGGGTTGTCCACCACACAGAAGATCCAAGCTACTCTGAAAGCTTTGTGGTCCTTTTGAGAAGAAACGGCAATGGAATTAAAGGCGTTGTATGACTTTTTGTACAACAAGGAGGCATCTGCCATGGCCAAAATAGATGGAGAGAAAGATACCGCAAGCCTATAAGCTTCCCGGAGAGCAAGTTGCTGGATGAAGCCAAGAAAAACTATACTGTTTTGGAGCCAGCAGACAAATGGCAGCATGGTTGGGGAACCTACAACCCTCCAAATGTTATTGAATTCCCACTCCCAACATGACTGCCCATTGGTCATGCCGGCTAGGACTGATGGGAGCTGGGATCCAGAAAGATCTGGGGGAATCACAGGTTCTACATCCCTGGATTGAAGGCCTTGTTTTTGTAGACTGCATTTGCTCGAGACCTGTGGAGCTGCTTAGCATTAAACCACTGTAAATTTGCCTCCCTTGCATATAGGGAAGTGAGTCCACTACATTCTCTCTCACACTCTTCATGGCGGAAAGCACAATCTATTTTGCACATGTGCGATATAATTATTTTGAGCACTTTAGCAATGGTAACAACTAGAAAAACAGGCAGGATTTTTCCACTTCCTGTTGCCGATGCAGGCTTGAAACGATTCTTTGGTCAAAATGTACATCGAAAAATCTTTTTACCAGACTAGAGATAGACACTTGTCTCTGAAAACTCCTTTTAAAAAAGAGAGGGGGAAAGAGAGAAATAATGTACTGGGTTTCATCCTGTGAAGTTGCTAGTACAGTGACTTCTCCCTCTATCCATGTTCCCCCTGCACCCAGCTCCCCAAATCTGCTATGGAGGGTTGAGGGGAAGCCTCACCACATTTCTTTTTGGCGAGGCGAAGAGAGAAGGGGAAGGCCTGTCGCAGAGAGGGCTTTGTGTTAATAGGTTGACTTTGTAGGATACAACCCACATTTTTATTTATTTACCTTTTTTTTACATTTCTGGTCAGCTGGGCTTGAAAATAGTTTTATTAGCTCCAAATGCCCTGTTCCCAAGTTGCAAGGTATGTAACCTAGCACTGGAACTCAGAAAATATTCTGTAGAAGCTAATCTTCTGACATGGCAAAACAATGATGGTGACATGTGTTAGTTACATTTAAGAATCTGACTCGTGTTTACTAGCTCAAAAAGGGTCTGCCTTCAGTATTGATCACCACTTTCTACATTAGCAGTCTTGACTAGTACGGACTTGTAGGCACCTGTTTTGGGTTGTAAACCTTTTCCTTTTCTTTTTTAAATCAAATTATGTAATAGTGCTTTATTGTAATTCCTCATTGTGAACCACCTTGAGATATATTTGCATGAAGGGCAGTATAAAAATACCATTAATTAAATAAAATATATATCAGTGCCAAGAACATCTAGAACAGGATTTCTGTGGGCTGAACAGGAACTTTCCCTATCACTGGTCCTCTTCTGGTATAAAATGGAAACACTCTGAAGCAGGGACATATGTTGTTTCTTTACTGATTCTGTAAAGGTCCAACTAACTTAATGTATTAATGAACACAGATAAGAGCTGTTCTCCATACTAATTGTCCGTATTCACACAAATCATCAATGGGTGCAACTATGCTTCAGAAAGCAGAGTCTTCTGGATAATTGCCACAGAACATAATTTCACTTGAAAGCTACAATTCTTAAGATTTGTCTGGAAAACGTCTAGTTCTCAAGCGATCTTAAAACTGGCTTTTTGCTTTGTACACAAATTAAGCCAGCGTTGCTTTGTTATTTTGAAAGGGAAAGTTGCTAGGCATTCTTTTTCTGCGGCGTATGCAGCAAAATTTCCTAAGTTATATTGCTGTTCTCCTGACAACAAGAACCAGTCACTTCCCATTTATTTAGCATCTCAACCAGAAAGCAATTTCCTGTAGGTTTTGTGGCTTTAACCTTTTTGCCCAGACCTTCCTTTCATGCATGAAACCATACACTACATGTAGAGAGGCTATGCTTAATTGCAGTAGGTGACAGCCAGAGTTAAGGATGGCTTTGATATGTTCAGGCTCATACTGAGCAGATAACATGACTTCATTCTGTTTCCCTCATATGCCTCTTGTAACTGCAGCATGTGATTCAAAGCCCAGGAAGAAAGATCACAGGCTGCAAATTAGGAAACTATTGCTTTAGATAAGCCTTTTAAAAGGGTCAATATTGTTACAAAACTTGGGTGCTTCCCCCCCCCCCCCGGCACTCTCTGCCAAGCGGTAACAAGATTCCAGGGGGTTCCAGGCGCTCACCCAGGGTCTGTGTGAAGTTTTGCATATTCTTCTGCCGCTTGTATTTCTCCCTTCACATCCCAAATACAGTAATCAAAATCTTACCATTTATTAATTTCTAGGTTTTAGCAGTGTGTGTGTGTGTGTGTTTCCCTCCCTCCAGCCTCATAGTGAGGTTTTGTGACAACTTGAATGTTCGGAAGAAGTCGTCTTTACAGGCTTGGTGACATTCTCAAAGGATGGGGCAATTATTAAGATGATAGAAGGCTGTCTTGGAGCAAGGTGGAAAAGGAATTCATGAACCTGCATTGGGTCCAAGATAATTGGTTCGTCTAGTCTAGGTACTATCCATGCCCAAAGGCCTTGACTTTCTAGGGACACTGTTGGAGGTTTTGGGAAGCGATCCACCTCCACCTCTGAGCACATCCTCGACTTTTCCAAGGTTTCCTTCTTTTAAGAACTACATACTTAAGGATTCAAAGCGGAGAGTAATTCTACAAGCTGAAGCTGCTTCTGGCCAAAGGAGGCTACAGAATCTTAGCAGCTGGAAAACTTCAGAGGAGGCTAGGCAAAAACTATTTGTGAGGAATGCTTTAGGTATGCATATTGGTCTCTCCCTTAAGGCAATGACTGTCACAAAATGTTTCTCAGCGGTCCCCTCATCCTGATAAGCATGAGGGAAGACAGGCTAGATTAAGTTGCCTTCATAATCCCCGTGTTTGCATCAATATTTGGGCGCCGTGTTGAAAGGTTAGGATAGTGTCTTTGATTGTACTCTGCTGATATCCTGAGCACAGGTAGGTTTTGTGCGTAGTGTGCAAGAGACTAGTTCTCTTTCCAACTTGTTCAAGCTACTCTGTATTTTAATCCTCTTTTGTGGTTTTATATATTCACAGGGGGGTGGAAAAGGCTACCTCCAGGGTTGCTATTCTGTAGGTCATAGGACAGGCTCTTTTTTCACAGCATCTGGCTCACTGGCATGTATTGCTAAGTCGCTTTGAGTTGCCATTTCAAAAAAGCGACTAATAAATGTAATAACAATACAGTAGTCACCTCTTTTTTTTTTCAATGAGAGGTTTGCGTGCTTGCTGCTTCTCCCTCCACACTGCTTCTCCCTCCACACTGCTTCTCCCTCCACTGTGTGTATTGCACTGGATCAGAAGTGAGGAGCTTCCGGCCCTGTTTGGCACACCTACCTTCCTTACACTTAACATTGTACAGGGTGAGTCCTTTAAAAGAGGCCCCGTGGATACAGACTACACATGTTCCATGGAGCCTCTTTTAAAAAACTCACCCTGTATATGACAACATGTGTGGAGTAGGTAAAAATGTGGCTTCCTGCTGAAGGGGGGGGGGGTTGCAGGCAGCTGTAATCAGCTGGCGGTTAGTGCTTGCAAAACCTGGTGCCTTTGCACAGGCTGCCATGATCATTGGTGCTTGCATAGGCACAGTGCTTTGCAGCTTCTGGCATCTGGCTGACGGTCAGCACTTGCAAAGCCTCACCCTTCTGTCAAGAGTTTCCTGCAGGAGGGTACGGGGCAGGTAAGAATCTAGCTACCTGGATGCAGTTCCCAACCTCTGCGCTAGATCATTGTCCTTGTAAATCTTCCCTGCCAAGGGTCTTATGGCATAATGCACTTAATTACACTTCTACTCCTGCTTTTCCCCTAGGGAGCTCAAGGCAGTGTATAAACACCCCACCCCTTCACATTTTATATCCTCTCAACAGTTTTGTGAGGCAAGAGAGGCTGAGAGTAACTGGTCCAAGGTCACCAGTGGAAACCATTATTTGTTGTTTGTGGGCTTGATCTTAGTCAGGCATAAGCAAACTCGGCCCTCCAGATGTTTTGAGACTACAGTTCCCAACATCCTTGACTACTGGTCCTGTTAGCTAGGGATGATGGGAGTGGGAGTCCCAAAACATCTGGAGGGCCGAGTTTGCCTGTGCCTGATCTTAGTGGTTTCTTGCAGAAAACTAAGCTGTGGCCCTGACGTGTTTATCCACCTTGTGCCACAAGGGGCAAGCAAAGTGGAAATGGTGGAGCTGTATGTATGAGTGCATTGCATGTGCTCAGTGAACCACTAGGTGGCTTATGACATATGCACACATGGCCGGCATGTGGCAGAAGTGACTTGCCAGTCCACGCGCTTGGGCAGCATGTTCTACTAGATGTAGGAAGCTGTGTGGCCAAAGGGGGATTTTTAATAGGTTGGAATAAAAGGGAGAAGGATACACAAATCTGGCGAAGCCATTCCCTGCAGCAGTGGAATAATCCTCCCTTCCCTAGACTTGTCATGATTGGCTACTTTTATGGTTGACTTCCTCACTTGGCAGAAAGTGGAGGAGAATACCTCTTTAAAGAGACATATAAGGCAGCTTTCAAAGACCCCCTTGGCTTCAGTGCACTCCCACAATTCTCTGTACTGAGGTTTTAATTCAATAGTTACTTGGGCCTTCCATCCAAATGGTGGCTCTATCTGACCCCGATTATCTTTATCAGCTAATGCAAGATCACAGCCAGAGCTGCAAAGGCTTCAGGTTCTGAAGCTAGAATAGCTTTACAACATAAATTGCATCATATACTGTATTGAGTACCAACAATAATAACCTTCTTGACGGAAGAAGCTTATAAAATTACTGGGCGTATTTCCAAAATGACGATCTAATAAATTGCCTCATGTAGATACAGTAGTGAAACCATTTTCTTACACCCCCTGTGCAACTCTTGTAATCAGCTGTTGCTGTTTGTTGTTTTAAAGGAATAAACCTTTGGCATTTTCTCCCCAGAGAGTTTTTGTCTATTTGCTTGGTTCTCTTGTTTATCTACCTTGTGCTATTCTCAGTGTCTTGGTAGAGAGCAAAAACTGCCTCTAGTGTCAGGGATTGGGGGGGGGGGCATTCAGTTGAAAGCCGGTGTGCTGTCTTAAACATGCATTTTGCACCCTCTCCAACTTTTGGGAGTTAATAGCTCACAGTAGTTAATTTAGAATGCAGTTTTCAGCATAGTTAGCCAAGTAAAAGGTTGTGTTATAATGATATCTCTCTGAACTTTAGGGAACTGTTAAGTAAGAGAGTGCCCCAATGTGTAGTATTAAAAATCTCAGACTTGTAGAGTTGGAAGGGACCCCCTGGGTCTTCTAGTCCAACCGCTGCAATGCAGGAATCTTTTTTTTTGTCCAGCTTGGGTCTTGAACCCATGACCTTGAGATTAGGAGTCTCATGCTCTACCGACTGATTAATGTTTCTTCAGTTGCAAATACTGAATCCTAGGTCTGGTTCTGCCAAAGAGCCAGCAGGTAGCCCTGGTCAACTCTTAATGCCTTCTAATATAGTTTTCACACTGTTAGAGGGGCAAGAAAATATAAAAACAGACCTAATTGCCTGAGTTGGTTTAAACTGATTATCATTACAAAGCAGTTTGAGAGGTATAAGTGGGGGGAAAGAATTTGATATGATGTGTGGGAAGTTGAGCAAATCAGTAGCAGGATGATATTGCACTTCAACGGTGCCTTTCCTTTTGCAACAACACAGTGTGGATAACTAGTGGGTAGAGTTTAGCTGAGAAGCTGTTTGCTATTGAGATCTGCATGTGGGCATATAGCTAAATGAGGAGAACTTAAGGGGACAATGTATGCTGTTCCAAAACCTGCTTGTTTCTGAAAGTTCACTACTTCTGAGTTCCACAGAGCCACCCCTTACTTAACACCATTTTCACCAAACTGCAAACCACCATGTCGTTCTGGACCAAATAAAAATAAAAATGGAACCATCCATATTGAGTTGCTTGTGGGCAGGCGGGGGTGGAACAAAAAGAACAGCAGCAGCATAGTATTTTTTATTGGGATCAATGGAAAAGTCACAAAATAGAGAGCCAGAATTATTCTTCAGGCTGGATATTAACCAACATAACAAAAGGGTGAAGTAGTGGGAGGCGAGAGAGAGAATTGTTGGGTCTAATGAAAAATCCAGCCTAAATTAATAATAGCTTTAAGATGGAAAAGGAGAAAGTTCAAAATGCACCTCTACTGCAAAAAGAGATTAGATAGCACCAAAAGCTACAAGGGCAAAGGAGCAAATGTTTTTTTTCTCCCTCTGAAAATATTAAAAGGCAGCCGTTATTTTGATGTGCCTCTAGTGCTAATTGGAGCACATGGGACCCTTGTATAGATGGTGCGTGTTAATTAACCTGCAACTTTTGTCAATATAACGGCTACCAGGTTCTGATTTATTTCCATTCTCTGCCTTAAGAGGAACCTGTGTGTCCCAATTAGTGCCATAGAGAGAGAGCTGAGTACCCGTTGGCTCTTAGATTTTTGAAGGGAGAGTCGTTATTGCTTCCTCAGCCCAGCATGCCTTGCTGCAACGTGCAAGCTTTTTGTACCGGGCATGATGTAACCTAATTAAGTTGCCTTTAGTTACAGGTAGGTAGCCGTGTTGGCCTGCTGTCAAAACAAAATAAAAATAAAATAGAAAAATCCCTTCCAGTAACACCTTAGAGACCAACTAAGTGTGTCATTGGTACATTGGTATGAGCTTTCGTGTGCATGCACACTTCTTCAGGTACACAAGTTGCCTTTAAAATTCCCCCATTACTTACACCAGGCTTCCTCAACCTCGGCCCTCCAGATGTTTTGAGACTACAGTTCCCATCATCCCTGACCACTGGTTCTGCTAGCTAGGGATCATGGGAGTTGTAGGCCAAAAACATCTGGAGGGCAGAGGTTGAGGAACCCTGACTTACACACACACACACACACACACACACACACACACACACACACACCAAAAAAAACACACAATAAATTGGTACATCCATTTCACACTATTTTTCTAGTTATAGGTAGGTAGCTGTGTTGGTCTGACGCAGTCAAAACAAAATAAAAAAATCCTTCCAGTAGCACCTTAGAGACCAACTAAGCTTGTCAACCCCCCCCCCCCCAAATACCTGGAGTATAATTAGCAAGCTGCCACTAACCAATGGGCTTGGAAATGTCCACATAGTAGACGTGCCTGTTATTTGAAAGCAAGGCTGCTACTGCTGAGCAGCCAATTGGTGTGAAATATGCTTCTACCAGTGTGGGGGAAGTGCCACTTGTTTAGCAAAACAAAATCTTTTAAAAGATTGTATTTATGGGAGCAATGCTCACAGAGTCTCCTCTAAGGAAATTCATATGTTGCTGAATGAGGGTCTCTATGGGAAATAAATAAGCTTGCAGAAAACTTGAGTCGGCTTCTTGTCTGCACGAAGGATTTGTCAGTCAGCGCAAAGTGTTCTGCAATGAAGACTGTTGAAACTTACACACAACTTTTAGTATACCCAAGAACAGGCACAGGCAAACTCTGGCCCTCCAGATGTTTGGGACTACATTTCCCATCATTCCTGACCACTGGTCCTGTTAGCTAGGGATGATGGGAATTGTAGTCCCAAACATCTGGAGGGCCAGAGTTTGCCTATGCCTGCCCAAGAACCATTGATAATAGGTCCTATTCTATCATTTCTGTATTCTCTATTTAAATGCTTTATTATTTTTTGCATGTACTGTACTGTAAAGATACTGTAAATCTTAAATAAAGATCATCACAAGATGCTCAACCTTTTATAAGGCACTTTTGAGAAAGAATAACTGTCTCCTTGTGAGAGATAGACACAGCCAAACAGAGAGAAGCGCACTGTAAGCTGTTGGGTATCAATGTTTTGCCTAACTCTACCTAACTGACCATGTATTCTGGGGTGGCACATATTGTATGTGTAAACTGAGTTAGTCTTAAATGAGAAGGATACTGACAAGCTGGAACGTGTCCAGAGGAGGGCAACCAAAATGGTCAAAGGCCTGCAACCAATGCCTTATGAGGAACGGCTTAGGGAGCTGGGTATGTTTAGCCTGGAGAAGAGAAGGTTAAGGGGTGATATGATAGCCATGTTCAAATATATAAAAGGATGTCATATAGAAGAGGGTAGAAGGTTGTTTTCTGCTGCTCCTGAGAAGCAGACACGGAGCAATGGATTCAAGCTACAAGAAAGAAGATTCCACCTAAACATTAGGAAGAACTTCCTGACAGTAAGAGCTGTTCGACAGTGGAATTTGCTGCCAAGAAGTGTAGTGGAGTCTCCTTCTTTGGAGGTCTTTAAGCGGAGGCTTGACAGCCATCTGTCAGGAATGCTTTGATGGTGTTTCATGCTTGGCAGGGGGTTGGACTGGATGGCCCTTGTGGTCTCTTCCAACTCTATGATTCTATTATTCTATGAGTCTGTGAAAGAAGTGTTCCTTTCTCAGGCACCAGCAAAACTGAAGTGATTTTAAAACAACAGCAGCAGCAGCAGCAACAACAACAACAACAACAACTGTAGTTTGAGGGGGAAAGGAAGAGAGAGAAGTTTCATGCAGAAAGGTCTCTAAACATGTCTTCTTTGGTCTGTCTCCCTCCCTCTTTTGTCTTTGCCTTTTTTTAGGGGAGGTTCTGTTCCAAATGGCCGAAGTCCACAGACAGATTCAGAATCAGTTGGAAGAGATGGTAAGCACTTTGCTTCCTGTTGACTTGCCCCTTTTACAGAGGCTGGCCAAGAGGCAGTCTGTTTGATACACGTGGATCTAAAATACATCTGTTGTGAAATACTTGCCAAGTCCTTTAAATAAGAATAAAGCCCCTGTTGAATAAGCCATGAGGCAAACAAAATCATAAATCATATGCTGGCCTCGGCAATGTCAGAGAAATAATGGAAGCTGCAGGGGGGGGGGGACTGATTGTGGACCAAGATTCTTGCTTGACCGATTGATTTCATGCAGTGCCAGGGAAACTCTTTGCTGCGGCAAGGCAAGTAAACTTCCCTCATATTTTATTCAGGAAAAATAAAGGCATCTCCACTTGATCCATGGCCTATAACTGCTCGTTGCTTCTTTATTGTGCTTTTACATTTTTAAAAAAACTGCTTTATTTTAACTGATAATTTTATTGTTCTATTCTTTTTGTGAACACCTTTGAGGTTTTATTACAGCCAAGTGGTATATAATTGTTGTGAAATAAATAAAATACACCTGTCTTCTCAGAGCCGGCTTGGCTGTTCTGGTGCTTCTTTGTCCTACATATTATATTCTTGTACTGGTTCACGTTCTGTTTTGTGTACACATGCCCTGATGCAAAGGTCCCGTGTGGATTAGTTGCCCTTCACGGCATGCTTTCTCATATTTACATACTGAAATCGTTCAATATGTTATCTCTCCCCCCTCCCCCCCGCATTCTGTTTGGTTCTCAGCTGAAGTCCTTCCACAATGAGCTATTAACACAACTGGAGCAGAAAGTAGAACTGGATTCACGATATCTAAGTGTAAGTAATAATGTAATCTATATTTAATGTACATCCGATCACCGGCTCAAATCTGATTGCATTTATAGTAGCATTTAACTGGTTGATCTAGTACCATAAATGTTTGGGCTGCTCCAAGGCAAGGGGTAGATACAAGGAAGATCATGATCTGGGTGCACATATCAATCTACCGGTGGCCGAGTTTCTTGCAAATTCTGCTGGACTAGCTGAACCTTGATCTGATCCTGCAAGGCATTTCTTAAGATATGTTCTGAAGGACAAGTTCTGAAGTACGTTCACTTAATTCAGATTATGCATTATCGGTTAAGATATCATGAGTGCGTTCATCCTTTGTAAGTTTAAAACCACAGGGATTCAAATTTATGTGGTTCGCTTTTTCAAAACCCATTGTACTTCTGCAAGGTTTGTGTTGTAGTTTTGATGTTTTGCATTCAAAAAGAGACATTTTGGACATGATATGAGGGCTAGGAGAGTGCAGTTGACTTTCACACTCTTTCTCTGCACTTGTCTCTGTTGAAAGGGGAACTTTCGCATCTCATTCAGTTCCCCTGTACCCCAGAGATGCAAAAAAATCCATTTCAAATATGTTGGAGAAGCTTGTGAAACAGGAAATGAAAGCCCATTGTTTTTCTCCAACACCTTCCTATTTATGGTTGTGTCTGCAAAGAGTTTGAGTTGCACTAAATTTTTAAAGAGAGAATACAAATGGTTTCTGAATGTAGGCTCTCTGCTCTGTTCTGTTAATCTGAACAGAACTAGATAAATTCTCCTCAAATCCAGCACTTTCTAGTTCTCATTTGTGTGGGAGCATAACCAGACCATCTCTAGATATGAAATGAACATGGGGAGTTATGAGTCATTAAATCTCAGTGGGATTGTGAATGTTTATGCTACTAATGTTGAAGTAGGTAACATTGCCATGGAAGCAGAGCTGATAATTCTTTATATTAAAAGCTCAACCTGTGTGTGTGTGTGTTTCTTCAGTTCATTCTATATCCAAAAGTTTGATACGACCACTCTCCCTATTCCTCTCCTTCTGAACGAAATAAGAAACTTCCAGACTTTTGAAGACCCAGATCACTGCAGCTTAACTTACAGCCCAGATGAGAAGCCTAGTTTCTAACAGTCCGCTTGCCATTGATTTGCCAAGCACTATCTACTTCCACTTTGACGTGCTTTCGAACTGCAAGGTTGGCTGGAGCTGGGACCGACGGGGCGAGCTCCCATTGCTCGGTCCCAGCTCCTGCCAACCTAGCAGTTTTTTTTTTAAAATATATTTTATTAATTTTCCAATTAAAACCAATTATATCACATTCATTATTTCAAATTATACACATATATATATCAATCAAACCGAATGTTATGCCAAATCGTCTAAAGAATTTTTTATTTGGGTTCCCATGCTTCAAGAAATTGGGGATTCCTCGCAACCGTCCACTGCCGTCTTTTTTCTAAAGTTCAAATCGTCCTCCAAGTTCATAATAATCCAGATCTTCCCCTTACAGTCACATAGATGTTTTCCACTTTCAACCGATTGTTTCCCAGCTGCTGAGATAAATATCAAACGAGGTTTCACAAATGTTCTTTCTCCTGTGTGGGTTAATCAGTCCAGCCTCCCCATAAATCTTCTTAGTCTGGAGCTCCCTGTTGCGTCGAAGCAGCGCCATCTTAAAAAGCTCAAATCACTTTCGTTTTCTCTCATAGCCATGAAGATTAACGATCTTTATAAAATTTACAGCTTTTCCAGGCAGAAGACCCAAACATCAAACCATAAACTCTTGGTAAATTAATGGATCTCCTTGCCCTATAGCTGAACTTAGCTTCAGGTCGCTGCTCCAATTCAAAGTGCGTCACAGCTCATAAATCCTCCGAACGCGTCCAGGACTCCTTCCGTCCGACTAGGGGGGGGGGGCTTTTCTCATCGGCAACTCCACATCTTTAAAAAATATGCTCAGTAACAACAGTTTATAAAGTTCAACTCACACAGTCTTTTGCTTCTCTTTCACTCCAAACAAGCCAGGACATCGCGTCTGGGAAGGTACGAAGTAACTCATATGAAGAAAAATAAAACTCCATTCCCTTATCGCTCCGTCCCCATCAATCCTTCTTCCAGATGATATACAGCCTTTAACTCCTCTCCCTCAGCAGCATAGATTTCTCAGCAGTAAACAGCGCTTCTTCCCCTCCTTCTGAAGTATGTCCATAGATTTAAGCCTAATTATCTTCTTTAACCATGGAAATCCCCGCCATGCAGATTAGCGTCCGGGAGTCCTGGCCCTCGTAAGTGCTTTTCAGCCCAAGCTCCCCCCACTCCATAAACAGTCGGAGTGGGTCTGGGGGCATCGCGGGCCAGCGGCCCCTCTCCGTAACCCCCGGAGAGGGTAGGGGGTTGCCATTTACTCCCCTAGCAACCGCCAAATTCCTTACGAAGGTCAGAGGGATGGAAAACAGGTCCGCCATTCCTGCCGGCGGAAACCGGAGCCAACCTAGCAGTTTGAAAGCACGTCAAAGTGCAAGGAGATAAATAGGTACCGCTCCAAGTGGGAAGGTAAACGGCGTCTCCGTGCACTGCTCTGGTTCGCCAGAAGTGGCTTTGTCATGCTGGCCACATGACCCGGAAGCTGTACGCCAGCTCCCTTGGCAAATAACGCGAGATGAGCGCGCAACCCCAGAGTCGGTCACGACTGGACCTAATGGTCAGGGGTCCCTTTACCTTTACCTTTATCTAGTTTGGTAGAAAGGAACATATGTTAATTAGAAGTGGATGTTACTTATAAGTCCCTCTTGGAGAAACTGGGTGGTTCTTTTTGAGCTGAATTCTACTGTTCCAAACTGATAAGGGTGGTGTTTCTCTCTTAGTGCCTCCCTCTGCAGACTCTCTATTATTATTTTTTAAGGCTTCCAAATTCATGGTGAACTACTATGCCCAAAGAAGAAGGGCAAAGGATTTCAAAACCCAAGCACAGCCCTTTTCCCGAGCATGTAAGAGCATGCTGTGTTAACTTTCCCTTCAGCTAGGACCCCTGTTCTCTTGGTTACTGGGAATGTGTTTTCTGCACTTCCCCCAGAGGAAGCCAGCTTTTTTCCTCTAAACATGTATTCATTCAAAACATACCCTCTTCAGCAGGTGTGAGGTCAGGAACTTCTTGCCTGTAGGGAGGATGTTAGCTGCGCTCAGTAGGAGCAGGGGAAATCTCTGCTCAACTCCTTCAGCATATTATTGTTTCAGCTCCTCACACCTCTTCCACATACAGGCTGCTCTGAAGAAGTACCAAACCGAGCAAAGGAATAAGGGGGATTCGCTAGAGAAGTGCCAGGCTGAACTGAAGAAGCTCCGGAAGAAGAGCCAAGGGAGCAAGAATCCTCAAAAATATTCCGACAAGGAGCTGCAGGTAGGATGTTGCTTGCTTTTCATTTGCCTGCAAAGGCCTCTGGGTTAAAAAAAAATCACTACTTGTTCTCCTCACTGGTGCTGGATTCCAGCAGGATCTGTGTGGTACTTCTAACTACATATGGCAATGCTTGTGTTTTACCAGGCAAGCTATACGTTGGGCATTACTCCCATAGTTTGGCCAGTTTGGGGCAATAATAGTACTTACTGTATATGTTTCCCATCCAGGAGGGCTTGAGCCATCTTGAGCGACAGCTGCATATGGTCATCCAAGTGTAAAGCTGTAACCTTTTATTTATTTTTTGAACGTTTACAAGCCACCTTTCTGGTTAATAACATTTTCAAGGTGGCTTAAATAGCCTTTGTGACTACCGGTAGTAGCTACTACAGGCAACCCTCGAGTTGCGTTCCGGGTCATTATGTGCTTGTGTGCAACTGAAACACCCTGTTATGTCCCACCCACCCCGCCCTTTTAGTGACCGGCCACTTCCAGGTTTGGCACTGCGCACATTTGGTCGCACCTAAAACGGGGGTTGCTTGTGCTATGGTCTACCTTCATGGTCAGTGGCAGTACATCTCTGAAGATCAGTTTCTGGGAATCACAGGTGGAGAAAGTGCTGCTGTACTGTGTTTGTGCTTGCGTGCTTCCAACAGGTATCTGATTGGCTACTGAGGGCAGGATGATGGACTTCATGGGCCTTCACCCTGATCCAGCACGATAGTTCTTGTTTTCCTAGTACGAATACAAAACCAGCAATACACATAAAGCAGTAAACCTGTGCACGCTTCCTTGACACTCAAAAGGGGCTTTGTTTCCAAATAAACATTCACAGGATTGGACTGTACAGCTAGACACTTGGGATAAGTTCTCATTATTCTTTGTGCGATTAGAGCAGAGTTTTCAAAACTCTTCATGTTGGCGACACACTTTTTAAACATGCATCATTTCACGACACGGCAATTCAGTTTTACTATCAAACCAGAGGTTAAACTATCCCCTTTCCAGCCCTGGGAGGAGCACCGGGAACATTCATGCGGCAAACTACACACTGTAGCCGACAGACTAACGTGTCGCAACACACAGTTTGGAAAGCTCTAGATTAGAGCGTTGAACGAGGACCTGGAATATCAGGGTTCCAAGCCTTAAAGGCCACTGAGTGACCTTGGGCCAGTCACTGTCTGTCAGCCTTACCTACCTCACAGGGTTGGTTTGACAGTGAAATGGAGTGGGAGAGGACAGTATAACCACTTGGAGCTCCTTGGAGAAAAGTTAGGATGCAGAGATAGTGGTGGTAGTAGTAGTAGTAGTAATAATAATAATAATAATAATAATAATAATAATAATAATAATAACAATAACAATTTTAACGTGTGTAAGTCTGTACTAAGCTGTAGTAGAGTACTTTGTGAAAGCTATAGAGTAGAGTTTCAAGAAAGCAAATTACCAGTAGTTGAGATGTATTTTTATTAATGAATTAACTACTGAGAACTCTTCACTCCCTTCTTGCTTCCTTTAGCATTGCGTGTTTGATAACACACACACAAAATATATTAGAGTGCCTTCTGTTAACAATATTTTCCTGGTCTCTTAATTTGCATTTGCTCTTTCCTCACTTCCAATCTTAAGTATGCATGTATGTATGTATGAATAAATAAATTACTCTTTCCTATGCCATAGGGGTTTTTCATTTGACAAGACAAATACCTAGTCAGTGACTTCTGATTTCAAGCACACTTGACAAGCCCCATGCTGTGTTCTAATCAGATTTTGATAGTGTCCCCTAGAGATTGAGACAGGCATGAGAGTCTTAAGGCAGACTGTGTCTGTTGCCTGGTGAGAGCAACCAAGTGTCATTGCATGCATCTTGAAGAAAGGAAATTGCTCTTTTTTGTGGGGGGAAACACACACACTGTTTTCAAGAAGACTGATGCACTAAAAAATATGAAAAAGGCTACTATCTTATATATATATATATATATATATATATATATATATATATATATATATATACCAAACGATTAGGCATGGATGCTGTGCAAAGAGGACCTGTTTCACAGGCATTGATAGACTAGTGCAGGCATCCCCAAACTTCGGCCCTCCAGATGTTTTGGACTACAATTCCCATCTTCCCCGGCCACTGGTCCTGTTAGCTAGGGATCATGGGAGTTGTAGGCCAAAACATCTGGAGGGCCACAGTTTGGGGATGCCTGGACTAGTGGCACTCAAGGAGTAAAACGAGCATGTTTGTTTGGTTAATCCAGGCATCCCCAAACTTCAGCCCTCCAGATGTTTTGGACTACAATTCCCATCATCCCTGACCACTGGTCCTGTTAGCTAGGGATCATGGGAGTTGTAGGCCAAAACATCTGGAGGGCCGCAGTTTGGGGATGCCTAGGTTAATCTCTCTCTCTCTCTCTCATATATATATATATATATATATATATATATATATATATATGGGTTTAAGGTCAGTGTCGTACCTAACTTTTTGCTTTCTATTTTTCCTTGTCATAGACCAGAGTAGCATATGAAATAAGAGAGTATAACAAGAGTTCTAGGGAACTCGCCACCCTATTCCTTGGGAGTTCTCAACCATCCCTTGCTTGCTTTTGAACATGAGTGAGGCACTTGCTTTTTCCAGCGTTTTTTGTGCACACCACTGTCACTGTAAGTCGCTTCAGTGCAAAATTTGTGTAGTGTGTAGATAAGTGGATGGCTAATCTACGGCCCTCCAGATGTTGGACTCCAAAGGTCCATTAGCCATAGCCAGCATGGTCACTAAACAGTGATAATGGGAGTTGTAATTCAGCAGCCCTCACCAACAATTTGCTTAAATCTGGTTGGGTTAGGTGGGTATGCCTTGTGAATGAGTTTATTTTTCAGCTGTTTGGTGCAAACACTTCCTGCCTTGATACGCACTGTGTAACCATTATCAGCTACTTTATCCTGTAGAGTCGGGGTTTAACCAAATGGTAACTGAAGGTTTAGACTAACTATACTTTTCATATTTTCTGAGCTAAGCATAGAGCACAACAAATCCTAGGGCCTTTTTCAGTTGTTTTAGATGCAGGTGTAAGGAAATAATTGCCTGGTGATTAACCTAGAGATTATGTTGGGGAAGGCCACATGTTTTAATTGTATGAAAAAACAACAACAATGAATTACTTGTTCTTTAATTGGTTGTGCGATTTGAAAAGAGTTGCTGAAGGGAAATAGGAGTGTTTATCAGTAATTGAGTCTCAATTTGGCGAGCTATTTGATGGGGAAGAAAATGCAACGTAATCGTTCTGAATTTAACTCTGGTTTTTAAATTCTAAAAGTAGTTTTAAGAATCTTGTCTCCCAGTTTTGGTATGAGATGCTGTAGGGAGAAATAAAATTGTGTTTCCAAATGTGAAAGTATTGATGAAGCTGTGCTTGTTGCTTAGCATAGTTCCCTTGAAGACTTAATTAAATTTGGCATGCACCTGAGCTTTTAAACCCATCTGAATGCCTGCTACTTAAATACCAGTGGAAGGACTGTCATAAGGTGCAGTTATCTATGCTTTGTTTGAAAGACTCTGTTCATCCACCTTGCTGTGTTGGCAGGTATACGATAGGTGTCTATGCCAAGAATACTGTTACTGTACATTATTACATGCTCCACCCAGACAGTACTTGTGTATTTGGTATTTGTCATTTTACATCAAACATTAAAAACTCCCCTAAACAGGACTGCCTTCAGATGTCTTCTAAAAGTCTGATAGCTGTTTATTTCTTTGACATCTGATGGGAGGGCGTTCCACAGGGCGGGCACCACTTCCAAGAAGGCCCTTGTGCTTTGTGCTTTTGCTTGCTACCCTCTGCACACTTGAGTGGATGAATTTATTCTATGAATTGCCCCTGAGCAGCTATGTTCAGGCCAACTAAGCCCAAAGATGTATTCTAATTCAAATACATTGCAGATGGGTATTTGTTGGGTAAGATAAGTGAAAAAATATATACATAAGCACAATCCTACTCAGAAGTAAGTTCCACGTAACTCAGTGGGTGTTTTCTCCCCTCTTCCCTTTGAATAAGGAAAACTTAGTCTTAGGTTTACATCTAGATCCAGACTTGTGGTTCATTTCTCTCCAAACAAGCATTGTCTGGTAAGCCAAGAACAGGCACCCCCAAACTGCGGCCCTACATATGTTTTGGCCTACAACTCCCATGATCCCTAGCTAACAGGACCAGTGGTCAGGGATGATGGGAATTGTAGTCCAAAACATCTGGAGGGCCGAAGTTTGGGGGTGCCTGGCCAAGAACAAGCCTTAGTGGTAGCTTTGTTCTCGAATGTAGTCTGTTTCAGAAGTCCGTTCGACTTCCGAAACGTTCGAAAACCAAGGTGCATGCACACATTTCAACCATAGTTTGGTTTTCTATGGTTTAAACCAGCCTATGAATCAGACCATTTTGTGCTGATACCCACATTACCAAGCCAACTCTTCTGCAGCCCATTGTACTCTGCGAACTCCTTTGATCCAATCTCAATGTCTGCGGATGGTGAGCAGCTGGTTGATAACAGGGTATCCTGCTGGCCACAATGTGTGCAGAGAGAGGATTTCCTTTTTGACTGTAGACTAAAGAGATGCTAAATATGGCTATGAAATGCAATCTTGGCTTTGTATCTCCTGATCTTGCATCGACACCCAATTTTGTTCTACAAGCGTGTGATCATGTTGACAGTAGTTATTTTAAAAACAGAGCACCGCTCCCTTCCTGGCAGCAGAGTTAGTTTTCGGTCCAGATGCTTCTGGCTTATGGAATTATTTTTCTCTTCCCAATTTTCCCCCACCCAAAACCCCTCAAACCAAGCTAGAGGAGAAACACCTTTTTGGCTAAACTGGCGATGTAAGTGGGATACTAATACGGTACTAGAGGCAGAATGTACCAATCTTCGTTGTTTTTGAAGGCTTTTTATTATCAGCAAAATATATTAAACACCCATTCACTACCAGCCAAGTCTTGAAAGTTAAAGAAAAGCATAATTCTGTTTGTTGCAGTAGGAATCCATTACTACTTAGGAAGACGCCTAGACTTTACTTTAGTAGGTACGTTTATTTAACTGGCTGTTAAACATCCAGGACTCAGACGCTCTGTAATCTCTTGCTTTCATATTTTAGAGCCACAGGAAGTTTAAAAGCTTATTTTGTATGTTGCCATTGTTTGCAGAATTGCAGTATTTTGTCATTGTCCTGAAGCTTTTTTAAAAAAGTCCATTCAAGGGAAAAGGACAAACGGCTGCGCTGGAGATAAGGTAGAATAAATATCCAAATCTTGAGTATACACTAGGCAGGTCTAACATGAGGAATTGCAAGGGGTTTTCGTGGCTGCTTTGCCAAAATGGCATATGAAGATTTCATTCAGCATACCTATTCTTACATCAAAGAGATAGCTGACATAGAAGAGAGACTGAATGTTCCCATTTTAGAGAGTGACGCCATTTCCCAATGGACATGAGTTTTCAAGTCACAAGGCAAAAAGTGGTGGGAAGTGGGATTATTTTCCCTCCATATTGATGAAGAAAAAACCTGCTCCTTTTCCCTTGTGGGGTCCCCAAGAGCCCGTATAGAGTAAGTGTGTTCCCTATTGGTAGGAGAAAATAACAGAGACCAGCCAGAGAATATTGAGAAGCAAGGCAGGTAGTAAAAGCCTGATCTTTATTAAACTGTTGCAACTCGCCACATGCAGGAGGGAGGAGGAACCCAGAACAATGGTGTGCAAGCCCTTATATCAGGCATCCCCAAACTTCGGCCCTCCAGATGTTTTGGACTACAATTCCCATCATCCCTGACTACTGGTCCTCTTAGTAGGGATCATGGGAGTTGTAGGCCAAAACATATGTAGGGCCGCAGTTTGGGGATGCCTGTCTTATATAGACTTTTGAAATTGCCCACCCTGTAGCTCAAGACCACCCCCAAAAACACCATGCGTACATCACAGAAGGAGGCGGTCTACAAAAGAAATCCTGTCTACCAGGATCATCTTCATCTTTGGCGATCACTCGTAGCTGAGTAAGATTGAAATACCAGGATACCTGACAATGGTCACTGATTACTTTACCTGGACTGCCCGGCCATTCTTTTGTGATGGTAAATACTTTCATTCCTGAATCCAGGTCAGAGGCTCATATGCATACACAAAGACTCCCTAAAACAGGTAAGCAAAAGACAATGGAGAGGTTTTCCCATTTCCTTCCTCCTTTCAGAGAAACGTTTGAGGTCAATTTGGGAGAGTCAAAATGGTTTCAGGATTGCTCTCCTGTACTATTTCAGACATGTGTTTGCCTTGTAAATTTATGAAAATTTAATTCACATATTTGAGACCGTAAATTCTTAATAGCAATAGAATCAAGAAGCAGGATGTTGAACTGGCATGAAACCCAGTGCATCCTCATTTAGAACTGCCAAGTTGTAGGTGGCCAGCTGGGAGGGAATGAACGTCTTTGGCATCCCAGGGTCTGAGCCCTACTCAGATCAAATCTTTGTCCTTAACAGAGCTTGGAAAAGTCACAAATTAGTTTATACGTTAAGTACAGGTGTTCTGTGCTGCTTTGGGGATTATTTATTCCCTGCCTTAAAATTCCTAATTCTGCTGCGCTGGCATTTGCAGGATCAATAGTCAGACTACTAATTGTCTAACTATTTGAAGATACGGAACATCTGTTAGGGACAGGAACAACCTTTTCACAACCAAAAATAACTATTTTAAAAATTCTTATTTTATATTATTACAGCTGCACCATGTTGGGATGGTATGAATATAACACATTAATAACACCGCTCCCTTCCCTTTTAACTATTCAATAAGGTACAATTTTTCTCAATTTATACATTCGCCACGTTTCATTTGAATATACAGCTGTACCTTGGATCCCGAACGCCTCATGAGTCGAACATTTTGGCTCCCCAACACCGCAAACCTGGAAGTGGCCGTTCCGGTTTGTGAACTTTCTTTGGAACCCGAACGTCCGACGCGGCTTCCGATTGGCTGCAGGAACTTCCTGCAACCAATCAGAAGCCGTGCTTTGGTTTCCGAACGTTTTAGAAGTTAAACGGACTTCCGGAACGGATTCCATTCAACATCCGAGGTACGACTGTATGCCACACGTGTGCCCAGTCTGATCTAACAGGAGACCAGACTCCTGTGCCTTCAATAGTTTGTGTAGAAGGAGAAAACAGGCAAGTACCTTGTCACCTGGGACGTGGGTGGCGCTGTGGGTTAAACCGCAGAGCCTTGGGGCTTGCCGATCAGAAGGTTGGCGGTTCGAATTCCCCGCGACGGGGTGAGCTCCCATTGCTCAGTCCCTGCTCCTGCCAACCTAGCAGTTCGAAAGCATGTCAGAGTGCAAGTAGATAAATAGGTACCGCTACAGCGGGAAGGTAAACGGCGTTTCCGTGTGCTGCTCTGTTTCACTAGAAGTGGCTTTGTCATGCTGGCCACATGACCTGGAAGCTGTACGCCGTCTCCCTCGGCCAGTAAAGTGAGATGAGCACCGCAACCCCAGAGTTGGTCACGACTGGATCTAATGGTCAGGGGTCCCTTTACCTTTACCTTTACCTTGTCACCTACCATTGTAGCAGTGTGGTTGGGGGGAGTGGTGAAATGTTGCTTGCTGAAATGCAATAAAGACACCTGAAACTGTTGGTTGAGAGAAGCAAAACATTGCGAGAGGCTGCACTGCAGTTTCCCCACGCCCCTGGCCCCTTAAACGCATTTGCTGTAGAACTAATACGGATGTCTGCATTTTGTGAGCTGACTTAGTGGCATGAATACTCATTTACAGTGGTGTTTAATTCTAAACAAGGTTGAAAGAGCGAGACTAGTAAAGCCTTCTGTTATGTCTGAACACTGAGGTTCTGGCAAAGTGCTAACCACTCCCAACTTAACTGCAATCCTTGTCTGGATGTTAGCAGTTGGAATGTTTGTTCCTCCCTGGGAGGATTGGCTTTTCTTTCTTCCTGGCACTAGAAGGCTTAATCTTTAAAGCTTGTAGAATGATTAACATGTAGTTTGGTATTGGTTAGAGCAGCTTTCTCACATTTGTATCCACTGGGTGAAGTTTTGTGATGCTATTAGTTGACACCATGTTTGTGCATTGGTGGAGATACCGGTATGTCAGAAGAGGGTGGTGTAAGCTCTAAAGAGGCATCTCCTCAAGTGCAAAAAAAGGGTTTCCTCTCCTATCACTGCTTAATTATATCTGCTTATTTCATAAAAAATTGTACACAGCTTGAGCAGTTTACAAAAAGATTAAGGCAATAAAAGCAAGAAAAAAATACAACCTAGTCTAAAACATACAAACGTTAAAACATTAGACCAGATTAAAATTTCATCAACTTTCTAAGCACCTGGGTAAAGGTAAAGGGGCCCCTGACCATCAGGTCCAGTCGTGTCCGACTCCAGGGTTGCGGCGCTCATCTTGCTCTTTAGGCCGAGGGAGCTGGCGTTTGTCCGCAGACAGCTTCCGGGTCATGTGGCCAGCATGACAAAGCTGCTTCTGGCGAACCAGAGCAGCACACAGAAACGCCGTTTACCTTCCCGCCGGAGCGGTTCCTATTTATCTACTTGCACTTTGATGTGCTTTTGAACTGCTAGGTGGGCAGGAGCTGGGATCGAGCAACGGGAGCTCACCCCGTCGCAGGGATTCGAACCGCCGACCTTCTGATCAGCAAGCCCTAGACTCTGTGGTTTAACCCACAGCGCCACCTGGGTCCCTACAAGCACCTGGGTAATTATGTGGCAGCTATCGTAGTGCCAATTCCACCGATCCAAGTGGCCACATGTGGGGTATCATAGAATCATAGAGTTGGAAGAGACCACAAGGGCCACCCCGTCCAACCCCCTGCCAAACAGGAAACACCATCAAAGCATTCCTGACAGGTGGCTGCCAAGCCTCTGCTTAAATCAATCTCGTAGGTAAAATGGTCCCCAGTTGTTATATGATTCTTAATTAATAATCTGGACTTCACAACTTTTAAAAAGCCTGATCCTGTGCATGTTTATTCAAGAGGTTAGTGTCACTGATTAAAATGTTGCTTATTCTCAAAAAAATTCAGAGGAATAGCCATGGAATCAGTTCTCGTGTCTCTTCAGGAAGGTGTTTCAGTGGGTTGTCAATGGTGCCTCTTTTTTTGAATTTAAACTAGTGCAGTTCATAGATTCCAGCATATTCTCGTATGTACTTGCTAGATTAAAGTATTTTCATCTGCCACTGAAGATGCTTCTGCATGATTACATTGTCACTTCTAAATGAAAATGAATTGACTGCCTTATGTTGATTACCGTGAGATTTCCTGACTCAGCTCTCTCAATGTTATTAATCTTTGACATTACGGGAAGGGGGAAATGCAAAAAGGTTAACAGCATTGCTAAACAATGCTCAGGTGCTTATTAGCATTGCACAAAACGTACTTGAAAATCGGTTTAGTACTCTAACTGGACTTAGAAGCGTCAAATCCTAAACAAATTAAAAAAGCTTTCCACCAATATCACTACTCACCTGCACCCAAGTTTGATAGGTCTGCCAATTGGTTGAAGCTAAATCAACTGCCTGGTCCTGTGATTCGCTGCATTTGTATTGTCTCACAAGTGCAGGTGATGGAGTCCAGTGACCATCTCCAGCCCTAAAATTGGCATGGTAGCAAACATCAGTGCCATTGTACCTGTGCTTTATACCTTTCTTCGGGGGTTGGGAACCTTTTTTACCTAATGGAGCAGATCTTTTATCTCCTCCACCATGGCAGGCCAACTTTTGACAGGTGGGTGCAACCACTGACCTGTCAATCAGCTATGGATGTCTTGTGGTTGATAGGTGGGTTCTCTAACCCACCTCTCTAGGCTGGTCTGCCTGTGTGGGGGAGATGGAGAATGCATACTTAGGGGTGAAAATCTAGAACTTTGTTTTTCTGGAAGATTTATGTGGATGGGCTGAGCTGAATCTTCACACAGAGTGTCTTCCAAGAGGCATGGGAGTCCTCTCGTCTCTGAGCGTTTTCTAATGCTTCAGCACTATTTGCTTAAATAGCCCGGAGTTCTTATAAAATTTCCATAATTGAAGCCTCATTTTGATATTCCCAGAAGGAGAAATAATTTTAGTTATAGGTCAGGGAACTCTAATGAACGGGGAGTTGGGCTTGAACCAGGCCATATGTGTTTTATGTAAAAGAGACATTAGGAAAAATTATGTAAAAAGCCCAGAGGTACTTAAGCTTAAAAAGAGTATCAGTTTTTGTTCCCAACACCAAAGTGCTCATTCTCTAGAGAGTAAAGGATGAAGAGTAGCCCAATTAAAAGCCTTTTAGTGCTAGATTTAAGCATTCTTCAGTGGCCTTATTTCATCAGACTTGCTTCTGTTCCATCAATTCTTCAACCAAAGAAGTGCTGGCCAAGTTTGAATATAGAAAACCCTCTCCTAGAGTTATAGGCAGTATTCTAACACCATGCACGTCTTGTACAGAAGTGTTTGGAATGTTTGTTTATGAAGCTCATGACAATGCTTGACACTGCAGATAAGAAAATTAAGGCAAGGCTCTGCACAGGCTTTAAAATCTAATCAAACGTAAGCTAGCATAACACCAAAACTTAGTTTTGAAATTGTTTCAGTACTGTACCTCCAAATTTATAATGAGATGCATCTAGTTCCACACTTCTACGTCTGAGATTACTCAAATTTACTATGGGTTCAAGAACGTTAATGTGCTTCTGTTACAAAACAACTTAGCATATAATATCTGCTGGGTTTTCTTAGCTGTGGCTCTACAAAGTGTTTGCTTTGCCAAATAGAGTAGTAGTCCAAACTGGGGTCCACAAATTCAGTCTGGCCTTCGCAGCCTGCCATAATCTGTTGTCACTTCTGATCCATGCCCCCTTGCTTTCTGGCATGTGCAAATACTGTGATGTTCTTCAACATTGCGCCAGCAGGCTGATAGGACTCTTTTATCAGTGGTCTCTAAAATAGATCTACTTAGTTTGGTTTGCATGTAACATTAAGCCAAACCATGGATTAGCATGAATGAGAAAGTTTCCAGAGAGGAGATTGCAGCTGCATTACTTCTCCTCCAGTCCTTCAGGAGCTGCTCTGCTGTGATCTTAGCTATACCAAAAAGAAGGACACCATGAAATCTGGCCAGAAATTTCAATGTTAGGAATAAATCCTACTTGTGAGTTACAGTCAAATAAGGTATGTATTTTGGTAAGACTAACAGTCTTGAACAGAACAAATGAATACAAACAAGAAATGAGCTTCAAGTTCACTAGAGCAGTGTTTCCCAACCTTGTGCCTCCAGATGTCTTGAGACTACAATTCCCATCATCCCTAGCTAGCAAGACCAGTGGTCAGGAATGATGGGAATTGTAGTCTGAAAACAGCTGGAGGCACAAGGTTGGGAAACACTGCACTAAAGTATATGTAGTTTGAAATAAATGTTACAACTTAGAAAATAATAGCACATTACAGTGTAACGACACAAAAGATATCGACTAAATAATATCCGTAAATATCCGTAAATTCCAAAAGTGTTCAAAAGGGTCGTTTTATATAGAGCCGGAATGCCAAGTCGATTCAGTAGGAGAACCCAGGACAGGGCCCTGTTTTGATGTGGATGTCTTCGTCAGCTAATACATATATGAGGTTGTGTTGACTTGTGAAATAGAATTCTATGTTTTTCAAATATCGTGTCCGAGTTTGTGGATATCAGCGTGTATCTAAATATTTCTAAATGATCTTAGCTATGGCTTAGTTAACATGTCTTCCAAACTTGGGCTCATGGTTTGTCTTGTTTGAGCTGAAACCTAAGAACTTGATTTTTTCCACCACAAAGTCAGATTGGTACAGTGGTACCTTGGTTTAAGAACAGCTTAGTTTATGAACGACTTGGATTAAGAATGCTGCAAACCTGGAAGTAGGTGTTTTGGTTTGTGAACTTTGCCTTGGAATAAGAACATGTTTCGCTTCCTGTTGAGTGGGTTCCATTTGTAAATTGAGTCCCCTGCTGCTATGGGAAAGCACACCTTGGTTTAAGAATGCTTTGGTTTAAGAACAGACTTTCAGAACGGATTAAATTTGTAAACCAAGGTACCACTCTAGTTGTTTCTCCATCCATACCATAAAATCCCCCAATGGATGCCGACTTTGTTTGCTTTATTGTAAGCTATTTGGTGTTAGTAGAGACAAACCCAGACCAAAACATTGTTTAAATCTACAGTATACCAAATAATTAAATATGTTCAAACTATCATTGGGGTTATTGAACAATGCTTGACTTCTTGTTTTTGAAACCATAACCATGAAACCTCTACCAGCATAACCTTGTTCTGCTTTCACATTTATATCTGGTTGAAACCAGTCATACAAGACATGGCTGATTTCATTGCATAACAATACTGGGCAAGATTTGGAACACCGAATACCTCGTCTACTATTTTCAGATAAAAGTACACTAACTCAGGCGTGCGTAACTTGTTGCGCTCCATATGTTTCTGGACTATAAACTCCCATTGTCTCTGGCCATTTGCCACGCTGGCAGGGGCTGATGGGAGTTGTAATCCAACAATATCTGGAGGGTAACGGATTCCCCACTCTGGTACGGCTGAAACCGTTCAAGTTTACCGTGTTTCCCCTATTTTAAGACGTAGTCATTATATAAGCCATAGCAGGATTTTAAGCGTTCAGGAAATACAAGCCATACCCCGAAAATAAGCCATACCTCCGAGGAGCGAGACCGCTGAGGGAAGAGGAGGCGAAGGAGGCGCGCTCAGTGCTATGGGGGCTGAGGCATGGTGCAGTGCCCCGAGCCTCTGGGAGCCGGCAAGAGCAGGAGGCTGCTTGCCAGGTCGGCATCCAGCAGTGTGCGCGGAGCACCCCGAGCCTCTGAGAGCCAGCAGAACGAGGAGGAGGCTTGCCGGGTCGTCGCCCAGCAGCGCGCGCGGAGCGCCCCGAGCCTCTGGGATTGTTGTTGCTGCTGCTGGCTGCCAGAGGCTCGGGGCGCTCCGCGCGCGCTGCTGGGCGACGACCCGGCAAGCCTCCTCCTCGTCCTGCTGGCTCTCAGAGGCTCGGGGTGCTCCGCGCGCCCGAGCCAGCAGCCTAGCTTCTCTTTTTTTCCCTGCCCGAGGCAGCCTGCCGCCCCGCTACCGGAACTGGCGGCTGCAGAGCGGAGCGCTCCGCAGCGCCAGGCGGAGCGCAGCGGCCTGGCCTCTTTTTTTTTTTTTTTGCCTGCCGCCCCGCCACCGGAACCGGCAGCTGCAAAGAGGAGCGCTCCGCAGCGCCAAGCGCTCGGAGCGCCCTGCAGCGCTGGGCGGAGCGCAGCAGCCTGGCCTCTTTTTTTTTTTTGTCTGCCGCCCGCCACCGCAACCGGCAGCTGCAAAGAGGAGCGCTCCGCAGCGCCAAGCGCTCGGAGCGCCCTGCAGCGCTGGGCGGAGCGCAGCAGCCTGGCCTCTTTTTTTTTTTGTCTGCCGCCCGCCACCGCAACCGGCAGCTGCAGAGAGGAGCGCTCCGCGATCGCTCCTCTAGACCACCTTGCCGAGAGCCTCCAGCCTTTCAAGCGGCAATGCTCAGGCGCCCGAATGGGAAGAGAGACCCCCCCTTGCCAGATTCTGAGCGCTCCCTGCTCCCCGATGGATTGGGCAAAATCCGGTGCGCAGCGCAGGCGCGGGATGAAAGGCACGATCCAGCCTCGGCAGCCCTAGCGACGGCGAGGGGGGCGTTGCGAGCCATTTAAAGCTGTGGCCGTTGCTTCACTGCTTTTTAGCCCCCTGTCCGGCAGCTTTCTGTGTCCTTTTTGTGGTGCGTGAGGAGCGCTGCTATCGGGCTGCGCTCCGGCTGCCTTTCTACCCCCCCCAGTTGTTTAGTGGCTTTTGCGGCACATGAGGAGCACTGCCATTAGGTGAGGAGGAGCACTGCCATTGGGACGCGCTCCGGACGTTTTTTCTAAACCCCCCAGCGGTCTGGCTGGCTTCTCCTGACTTCGCAGGGTGCTGCCAGCCCAGCAGCAGCAACGCCGGCCGCGGCAGGAGGAGGCAGGAACCACTAAGACACCCCCCGAAAATAAGCCATAGGCTTATTTTCTTGAGTAAAATCATTATAAGACGGTGTCTTAAAATGTGGGAAACACGGTACTAAGCCATACAATGTTAAATAGCGGCCCCCTGGTTAATAGTTAAAAAGGACACTATTTGCAGTATACAGGCAATCCCCCCATTTACACAGGGCATTGCGTGTTTAAGTGAAATTGTTTATATTTGATACACCATTGAAAAAGCCTGCAAACATCCTGTTCTGCCTCTGCCCCACCCTGAATTGCCCCTTGGTGTGACTTTTGGACATGATGCGCTTGTGCGCAGTCATGCAAATATTCAATGTGCCTCAATGGAGGATTGCCTGTATTAACAAGCTGGAACGTGTCCAGAAGAGGGCAACCAAAATGGTCAAAGGCCTGGAAACGATGCCTTATGAGGAACGGCTTAGGGAGCTGGGTATGTTTAGCCTGGAGAAGAGAAGGTTAAGGCCATGTTCAAAGATATAAAAGGATGTCATATAGAGGAGGGAGAAAGGTTGTTTTCTGCTGCTCCAGAGAAGCGGACACGGAGCAATGGATTCAAACTACAAGAAAGAAGGTTTCACCTAAACATTAGGAAGAACTTCCTGACAGTAAGAGCTGTTTGGCAGTGGAATTTGCTGCCAAGGAGTGTGGTGGAGTCTCCTTCTTTGGAGGTCTTTAAGCAGAGGCTTGACAGGCATATGTCAAGAATGCTTTGATGGTGTTTCCTGCTCGGCAGGGGGTTGGACTGGATGGCCCTTGTGGTCTCTTCCAACTCTACGATTCTATGATTCTATGAATAATCAAAATACATCCGCAGCAGGTTTTTCCTGCCTCTCTTTTTGGTTCCACACTTGTGGAAGCAGGAGAGATGCTTACCCCTTTAAGACATCCGTGTAAGTCTCTCTCTCTTCCTGGCATGAAGCAAGAGACCCCCTTCTTCCTTTCGGTTCTCTGAAACAAGTACAGTAAGGACCTGCGGGGACAAGAACATCGCCCATGTTACAGTAGTGCAAATGACATCCAGAAAGTAGCAACCTGAGCATTTGTGGAATCCCTGCTTACAATGCAGTCTCTTGTTTCGTCCATGTTAATTGAGTCACACTTCAGGCAATTGCATTAGTTATGGAGCTGTTAGTATGCACACTATAAAAAATCCGCAAGAAGGCTCCCCCCACCACACTTTTAAACATGTGACAGTTTGCTGGAAGACAGTGTGTTTCTGTATCCATATGGTAATAGAAACTCATTTGCTGTTGGGGAAAGAATAAGATACAGCACTGCAAATGTTTAAAGCAGACAGAACCTTTGCTGTTGGGTTTGTTAAGTTGCACGGAAAGAAATTGTTTCTTTGTGTGTGTGTGGGGGGGGGAAGCAAGGTACTAGTCTTCTTTCCTACGGAGTAATTTGGGGAGGGTGCATGGGACAGATAATATAATTTATTATTTGTACCCCACCCATCTGACTGGGTTGCCACAGCTACTCTGGGCAGAAAACCTGTCATGACAGCAGAAATCTGCACAGCATTGGATGTCACCCAGGAAGTTGAAAAAGTGGCAAAAGTTATATAGACGAATAGAAATACTGTATTTCATTTTGCCCAGAACCAGTTAAAACAGTGGTTCCCTAATTTGTCAATTGTCTTCCTTCTGGAAATTCCTCTGCACTGCTAGCTTTATGAAGATGGGTCCCAGATGCTTTTTCTGTGGAAGGGATAGTGCTTGGTGGCGGAAAATGAAACACCCACGTTGTCAACAAATGAAATAGGGGGGGGGGGGGCTTCAATATTTTTTTTTCAATACTGTGAATGTGTGGCACTTCAGACAGAGGTGGGATGGCTTCTGTTTTGTCATTCCTGACAATGGGTCAGCTAGCTTGTGGAAGAGAAGGACTATATATATATATATATATATATATATATATATATATATATATATATATATGAATTTGCACATGTTCTATATTTGACAAGCTGCAGCTAGTACAGATTTCTATCAATGTATGAACAAAATGTTCCATGCAGGGAGAACCTGGTTTGTCTCTCACTTTGCAGTCTAAGCCTATCCACAAATTAGCCATTGGTTAAAAGGAGCTGAGCAAAGGAAGACGAGAGGGGTAGGTGGGGATGGTCAATGAGGTGGGGAATAGGTAAAGGTAAAGGGACCCCTGACCATTAGGTCCAGTCGCGGACGACTCTGGGGTTGCGACGCTCATCTCGCTTTATTGGCCGAGGGAGCCGGTGTACAGCTTCCTGGTCATGTGGCCAGCATGACTAAGCCACTTCTGGCGAACCGGAGCAGCGCACGGAAATGCAGTTTACCTTCCCGCCGGAGCGGCAAATGATCAAAACAAGGAGAGAGGCAGGCTTTCTCTTAAGGGGAAAGGGATGAAGGGGTTGGGAATAGGGATCTATTTTAAGCAAAAGCACCTGTAGTTAAAAAGCAGGAGAGCTGGAAAGTGTGATGTTAAGAGTGTGACACTCAAATTGCATTATGCCCTCCACTCCTTGTTGTATGTGATGCCAATGGAAGGGATTCTCAAAACTGAGTAGTGGTGGCATCAACTATTTCTATTTCTATTTCTATTTCTGTCACCTGTGATTAGAGACTTTAAGAAACCAGAGGTGAGGGGCAGGTTTTGTGTCTGTGGGTCTGGACACAGTATAGTGCTTCTGAAATAAGATGGTGTGTATTTTATTTTATTTTTAAATGTCTACTCTGCCTGATTACCCAAGGAAACTCAAGGGCGGCAACAAATTACTAATGATTAAAAAAATTACTAATTACTAATAAAACAGGTAAAAATCCTCAAATGAAAGCTAATTCCACACAAAAAATGAACATAAGACTAAAAACAAATTTAACAATTCCAATTCAGCCATCAAATGAACATGAAGCTAAGCTAGTGAATGAATTAATTAATTAGCTGAAGGCCTTACAAAAAAAGAAAAGAAAAAAAAGCCACATCTTCATTAACTACACAAGGCGATATTATGACGGGGCTTAACAGACCACGCTTGGCAAAGCATTGCACAATGTGGGCTCCACAGCAGAGAAACCCCGTAAGCCTGGCTGACATCAGCTTCATCTCATGAGATTGAGGGACCTGGAGCAGGGATCTTGAAGCAATCAGGGAGGAAACTATGAAGAAGGCTGCTATTAAGGTAAACAGGTCCCATTATTTGCTTTAAAGGTTAACACCACCTCCTTGAAATTGAGCCCAGAAGCTCGCTCTCATTGGCAACTAGTGCAAATCCCACAAAACTGGTGTGATGGATTCAAATCGGCACCCTAGCTGCTCCGGAAAGTTTCGGCGCTTTTTCCGAGTGCGGCTCCACATATAGCATGTTGCAGTATTCCAATGTGAAGGTTGCTAAGGCACAAATGACACTGGCAAGTCTGTCTTTGTCAGGAAGGGACCACAGCTGATGTAGCAGCTAAAGCTGGTACATATGGAATCTGTGGGAGGAATTCAGCATAGCGGTATGGCAAATGCTCCATCAGCACGAGCTTTTCAGCTTGCCAGGCGGAATAATCCCCCCTTCTCTTCCCACACACACTGTTCCGGGGGTTCTACACACACACACACACACCCTAGACTATTTCTAGGGATATGAAGAGGGAGAAGAGGGGGGAAAGCCCCATTGCACTAACTTACTTTTATTAGACATTACAAGTATGGAGTATCATAAAACATCCATATATAAAATTTTAAAATATATACAAATAAACAGCCATGTAAAATATATAATGACGAGGATTTTCATTGGGAATTCTTCCCACTAAATAGTGCCATTCACCACTCTATAAGGGATACTATTGACAAAAATGCAGTTACCCTTGCAGTTACTTCCAGGTTAATGTCAGACAGATAGAATCTGATATTTTCATTGTGCTGTAATGTTAGTCTGCCCCAAAAAGGGGATAGCATGCGTTTGCATAGCTGGTTGTACAATGGACAGTAGAAAAGAATATGTTCTACAGTGTCCAGCACATTCAAAGAACATCCACAACGTCTATCACTTTTGGGGATGATTAAATATCTGTCCTTGACAAAAGCTGAGGGGGAAACGTTCATTCGGCCTAACGCAAAGGCCCTGCATTGGACTGGAATTATTAATTTTAAGATATAAGTGACCCTCTTATCTGTTGTATTTAAACCATAGAACTTGGGGGAGCAATTTTTTTTCTCCTGGTTCCAGGGTTTAAGGGCCAGAAGTATAAAGCAGCATCTTATGTTTCTGAGGAGAGGGAGGGGAGGGGAAGGAAGGAAGGAAGGAAGGAAGGAAGGAAGGAGGGAGTGGGAGGGAGGGAGGAACGAAGGAAAGAGGGGAGAGAAAGAAGAATAGGAAATAAGGAAGGGAATAAAGAAGGAAAGAAAAAGAAAGAGGGAGAGAAGACGGAAAGGGAGAAAGAAGGAAGGAAGTAGAGGGAAAGAAAGAATAAGAATGAGGGAGAGGAAGAAAGATGGGAAGGACGGAAGGAAGGAAGGAAGGAGGGAGCAGGAGGGAGAGAGGAAGGAAAGAGGTGAGAGAAAGAAGAGTAGGAAAGAAGGAATAAAGAATGAAAGAAAAAGAAAGAGGGAGAGAAGACAGAGATAAAGAAGGAAGGAAGGAGAGGGAAAGAAAGAATAAGAACGAGAGAGAGGAAGAAATAAAGGGAAGGGGGGGGTGGCCGCCTTGATTCAGCGCCAGAAAAGAGCACAAAGGGACCCAGGGGCAAAAAGCATTTCCCGTGCAGCGTGAGGCAGCGGGTGTCCGTTTTAGGAGAAGTGCGTAAAGCCTCAGAGTTGCACGTTCGTGAGGCTGAGCCGCTGCTGAGCTCACGTTCATGAGGCTGAGCTGCGGCAGGAGGAGGAGGAGGTGAGGCAAGAGGAGGAGGAGGAGGCGGCTACCCGGGTCGGTGCCCGGCAGCGCCGTGTGGAGAGTCCCGAGCTTCTGGGATGCAGCAGTGCTCTGTAGCACTTTGAATCCTCCTCCTCCTCCTCCACGCGGCGCTGCTGGGTGCTTTGTCTGTGCTTCAGCAGCAGCAGCAGCAGCCATTTCCAGGCGCCGAGCCATGGCAGCAGGAGGAGGATTCAAAGTGCTACAGAGCACTGCTGTGTTGCAGAGGCTCAGGACTCTCCGTGCAGCGTTGCCGGGCGCTGACCCAGCAAGCTGCCTCCTCCTTCTCCTGCTGTGGCTCGGGGCGCTCCACGCAGCGCTGCTCCGGCCGCCTTTCTATCCCCCCCCCCAGCCCCAGCTGTTTGTCGGCGCTTTGTCGGCGTGGCGCTTCAGCAGCAAGGTCCCGCTGCTGGGTCCCACTGGCTGGGGCGCTCGGCGGGCCACATGACGAGGTCTGGCGGGCCGGATTTGGCCCCCGGGCCTTGTGTTTGACACCCGTGGTTTAAGGTATTAGGGTATTCACTGTGAACTCTTGCCCCAGCTGTAAACATGCCCAGGCAGTCACTTGCAATTGTTTGATGGGGTTTCTGATGCCTCAGATGGCTTTCATTTTAGGGGGGGATAGTGATATGTTGGACATATCTGAAAACCTTAGAAGAACCTGAAAACATGCATAATAATCTCTCTCAGGAGAAAGGTTGTTTTCTTAGCTACAGTGGTATGAGAACTACAGTACCAATCTTGGCTCATCTTATTCATGCTTTCAAAAGATGATTATGAAAGGCTCAATCTCGAAAGGCCTTTTCTTTTTCTTTTATTGGATTATTTCTAGCTGTTTGCCCTCTATTTACTGTTTGTATCCAGATACATTATACATGATAGGAAGGAATATGGTTGACCATACTTGGTCAAGCCAATAAAACAAATCTCGGCCACTAGCTCATCCCTCCTTTTTGCCAGTATTGGATGGGTTGCAGAGGGTACGTATTTCATAGGGAAATGAAGGGTTGGTGGGATTAATTCCTTTTCCATCAGTTTCCTTTTTGGCTTCCAGGACCCAGGTGGCGCTGTGGGTTAAACCACAGCCTAGGGCTTGCTGATCAGAAGGTCGGCGGTTCGAATCCCTGCGATGGGGTGAGCTCCCGTTGCTTGGTCCCAGCTCCTGCCCACCTAGCAGTTCGAAAGCATATCAAAGTGCAAGTAGATAAATAGGGACCGCTCCGACGGGAAGGTAAACGGCGTTTCCGTGCGCTGTTCTGGTTCACCAGAAGCAGCTTTGTCATGCTGGCCACATGACCCGGAAGCTGTCTGTGGACAAACGCTGGCTCCCTCAGCCTATAGAGCAAGATGAGTGCCACAACCCCAGAGTCGGACACGACTGGACCTGATGGTCAGGGGCTCCTTTACCTTTTTACCTTTTTACCCTGAGCATGCCAGCTGTTACCTGACATCCATTGTTGTACAGTGGTACCTCGGTTTATGAACACAATTGGTTCCGGAAGTCTGTTCATAAACTGAAGCGTTCATAAACTGAAGTGAACTTTCCCATTGAAAGTAATGGAAAGTGGATTAATCTGTTCCAGACGGTCCGCGGAGTACTTAAACTGAAGCGTTCATAAACTGAAGCAAACTTTCCCATTGAAAGTAATGGAAAGTGGATTAATCCGTTCCAGATGGGTCCGCGGCGTTTGTAAACCGAAAATTCGTAAACCGAGGTGTTCGTAAACCGAGGTTCCACTGTACTTGCTATAGCAAACTTTTCCTAGGTACACGTGAAATAGTTTCTGCAAACCTTCTGTTGGCTGCTGCCATCAATCGCCCGTCCACCCTCTGCTATCTGTGTATAAGACGACCCACAATTTTTGCCTGTTATTTCTAAGGAAAAAATACCGTCTTATACATGGAATAATACGGTACTTGTCTCTTTTTAATTAACATTTTTAATTAACATTCTAATTTTAAGTTTTGTTTTGAGTTTGTATCAGTACAACAAACGACAACCACCACAACAAAACGAAACAGGCTGGTAGAGGGAGGAGGGAAGCGGGCCACTTCATTCTAATTTTTTTAACTGGCTGAACAAAGTGGATGTGCAGGCTATATCACCTTGAACTGAATGGTTCTGAAAAACGTGCACTCAAAAATTCTCCCAGGGGTTCACAGCCCAGAGAAACCTGCATAAATCTCTACCTTCCAGAGTTTTGACTTCTCCTAACCTTGCTGCCTCTCATTTCTGAACTAGTTCCTTGACTGATCAGTGCCCTTTGTTCAGTCACTGTCAGTTTTGGTCTCTCAATATATTGCTTAGCCTACCTGTTCACCGCAGACACCTACCTGCGTTTCCTGTCCCACTCTTTCCCCTGTAATGGTGTGGGATTGCATGTGAGATTGTCTTCCAGGAAGTGAGGAGGGTCTTGTATGTGCTATGTGCACGTAGATGGTGGCGTCTCCTCCTCTTGCCTCTTTCAATTCCCTTGTAGTTTCATCGGGAGCTGCTAGTCGGGAATAATTGTTAGCTGCAGCAACTGATGAAGTGCAGAGTAGACTTTGATGTCATTCACAAACCGTTGGGTGCTCTGCGTAGCAAGTCTGCTTCAAATAATGATAGTGAAAGACACACATCTGTCAGCCTGCCAAGTGCTTGAATCAGCTGTGTTTTATTTTAACAGTGGCATATCATGTTGCCTTTCAGTCATCTCTTCCTCCACCCATTGCATTGCACAGAGTAGATCTCTCCACGATTTTCTTGATAGTGATGCTTGCATGCATATATTTAACAGCACGGACAGCCCATACCTGCTGTTTATTAGCTTCCTACATGTTGGGGTTTTCCTTATTCTGTCCTATCTGCTCTTGAACCAAAATTTGAAGTGGGCTTACTGTGTATTTATTTTAAGAACCAATTGTCTTCAAAGTGTGCAATTATTGTGATAACCCAATAGACATGCTCAAGAGGGTTTTGTTTTAGTTTAGTTTTAGTTTTGTGATCCCATCCGCCAAGAATATGATACATTGCGGTTGCAGAAGTAAGCTAGTTTAATGTAATGTGTGTTTATATTTAGATATATGATGGGATGTTATTATGCTCTTAAGACTAAAATTATACTGAGAGGTTTTGGAATTTTTTGTTTGAAAAGGCATTAAGAGTAATATTTAGATTTGATAATTAAGAAATAGAATGTTATTAAGATTTAGAAAGTGCTAAGTAAGTGATATATAGAAACGTAGAAGGGAGGGAAAGGAGGAAGTCGACAAAGATACGGAATATAAGATTGAGTGATGTATTTTTATGTTTTTATTTTTGTTGTTGTCGTGGAATGTATATGATATGTTATTGTTTTTTATATTTTGTTATCATAAAAAATTAATATATATATATATTTTAAAAGAATATGATACATTGCATGGATTGCCAGATCACCTTCTAGGGCTTTGTCCGTTTTGTAGAATTGCTGAGTGATTAAAACTAACAGAATTTCTCTGGAAAGATGATCGCATAGCACGTTCCTTGCTGGCAGTGGGTGGTTCTTGCACAGTTCCTCTTGGGGGGGCTGTGTGTAATATTTACTTTCAAAATAATAAAAAATAAGTGTCAAGACCAGACCTTTTTTAATTTCATGGATTATGTGAGCTGAGTTGTGTTTGTGTGTTTACCTACTTCTGCTTCTGTTGCTCATGAGGAACTGGAAAGAACTATATAAGACAGTAAGATCCTACACATTCACCCGAAAGGTACAGAAAATCTTGCTCCTCCACCCTATCCCGTAGTTTTGAGACTTCACGGCGCTGTGCTCAGACCTGTCTTCAATACATGAAATGCTAGAAACATGAATTTTGCACTCAGTTTTCATTTCTGCCTAATTACGTCCCTAGTTTATGCGCCTTCCTTCCACATTCAACATTGACCCCACTCTGTGGTTCATAGCTTTTGAAACTATGTGCATGCTTCAGTTTTTAGTTCCCTCCCATTTTTGTAATTTTCTTCTGATGGTTCCGTATTGGAATTTATTGTTTTGGCTTCCAGAGTGAAACTAGTTTTTTGGGTTTTTTTTGCTCGCTGGTATTTATGAGAGCGGTGCAGATGTAATACTCTTAATCCAATAACCAAGGTTCAAGTTTGGGATCAGGCTGTAGAGCTGTGCTTCCCTTTCAGCTATCCCCATCCTCTTAATTCACAAAAAAAACTTACCTAGCTGTTCTTTAAATGTGGTTAAGTGTTCTTTAAATGTGGTTAAGTAAGGGTTACATTGGCACCAGCTGACATAACCCCGGACAGTTGAGCAAATCTGGTTAAGAGCAAGTTCTGGTTAGTGCCAAAGCTGGTGAGGTGAGGGAAATTCACACAGAGAAGGGAATGACTTGGGCTGGGGCAGAGAGAGAATGTGTGTGGTTTTGTAGCCTAGTACCAATAACAATTCCTTTATTACAATAAAATGAAATGTTCCCAAATAGTGAGTTTCTGAGTTCTCCATAACTTTTTAATCAGGCTGGATACTAAAAAAAGCAATGTAGCAGGGAGGGGATAAACAAGATTGAAAAGAGACAACAAATTGCCTTTGTTTATGGCCATAAGATATGTTTGCGTTCTAATTTTCCAGTCCCAAAGATGGACTTTTTCTCAGTAGGATGACTGCAGACATGATTGGATTAGTCTTTGCTGTGTGCTTCTGGCAGGGGCGTAGGGAGATAGGGGCAGTGGGGTGGGGCGCCATCGTGGCTGCCCGCCCCGCCCCCAAAATGCACGTCCTGCCCCCAAACACACGCCCCACCCCTGCGCACGACGCCCCACCCCAAACGCACGCCACGTCCCTGGGGGCAGTGCACCTGCTCTCCGTCCCTGGTAGCGGAGCATGAAACTCCGCCGCTGGCTTCAGGTCCCAGCTACGCCTAGGATTTTAGAATAAAAAAAGTGATCTCTGATCCCCATTTTTTTGGAAGCACAAAGTCCAGCAGTTACCCAGACCTGTCTTGTTTTAAGGACCCAACAACATTTCACCTGCTTGGGGTGTGGTGGCTGACAAATCTTTATAAGGTTCCCACCAGAGTGCTTTGCAACAAACCTGTGCAGTAGGACACGTCGAGAAGTTGGCAGTTGGCTTGAAACTATCCAGTGAGCTTCATTAACTAAGCAGACTCTAGCTGCTATACCATGCTTTTCCTGTGGATATAGGTATTCTCAGGCATGCTAAATATAAACACCCTAGCATCACTAATGGGAGTAAAACTAGAACGTCTTAGGTGGGGTGGGGAGAATAGCAACCATTTTGTAATTATCATGTGGATGTGATAGATTTCAAAGAAGAGGAATGTGCATTCTCCTATGTCAAACCACACACGCACACACACACACACAGACACACACACACACACACACAAACAGAGAGAGAGAGAGAGAGAGAGAGAGAGAGAGAGAGAGAGAGAGAGTACATTTGTAGTTACTGTAAATAATTCACAGTAAAGTAATAACAATGTAGTTATGGGGCTTTTCTATTTACATAGGCATTCCCTTACTGATCATGAGAACAGTAATTGGGGCATGGCACATTATTTCCCTGGAGTTGGACGCAATGTGTCTTCCGCTCCCCAAACAGGAAGCACATTCATCTCTCAGCTGGATCACCTCAGTGATATTTATGTGACCATAGATGCCAGTCAGGAATTCAGCAAGTCTGTATTTCCCTTGCTTTCTTTTTGAGTGCTAATTTAGTTCCTTCCTTTCCGAGAACTCTTCTTCTTTTTTACGTTTCCACGGCACTGTGGCACGTGGCATAGAGATAGCCAGTCACAAGTTAGTTACATAAACAAGTTGCGTCATGCTGCTAAACACGTGAGCAACAAATGGCAAACTTGAGTCCACACAAGAGATAAAATGAATTTCCTCTATATACCGTAATTAAATTGGAGTTGGGGGGAGAGAATGGTTGCAGCGAAAGATAAACTAAGTTGAATATGAACCTCGTGAGGATTTTTTTCTTGCTAAATTTAGTTGCTCAGCCTTGAATAATGCTTTCAAAATGGAGTTCCTGTGCCTGGAAGACTTAGCCCTCTGCTGCACATGAAAATGCTCTGAATACTTAGGTAACTGCTTACCTTTTTGCTGCTCTGTGGATCCCCAGTTCATGGAAGAAAAATGTGCACAAAAGCTTCACCGCTAAGTCTTCCCCTTAAAGGGCAGGAACTTCACCAGAGCTGTAGCTGGAACCAGCTGTTTATGAGAGGCCAGGTTGCTGATGATGAGCCAACCCCATAGGGAAAGCCCTTAGGATATCTCATTTGGGGTAGAGTGAGGGCATTCCCCTTCAATGTTTTGATTCTGGATAGGCTTGCTTCTAAGTGAGGGATCAGAGCCACAGGCCAGTGTTTGTATGCGTAGCCAGGGTTTTTGTTGGGGCGTAGCCAGGATTTTTGTTGGGGGGCATGCCTTTTGTTAGGGGGTGTGGAGCAGAACCTCAGTTAGCTGTATTTTTATTTATTGGGGGGGGAGCTGCCCCTCCCTACCCACCCACTATGTGTGTGTGTGTGTGTGTGTGTGTGTGTGTGTGTGTGTGTGTAAATGTGAGTGCAGGTGCAAGTTAACCTGGCTGCCAAGTGAGACTGGAACGCTGCAGAGGTGCATCCGTGGTAAAAAGCGTGAATGTAGCTCATGAACTGAAATGTGTGATTGGTGGGTATTTTGCAACTTTGTTGTTTCATAGTTTTGATTGATGTGTTGATATGGTGCTGTTCACAGCTTCTGGGGGCCTTTGAGTCCAAAACTGTTATATAAATGAAGAGCAAGACTTTGTTTTAACAGATGAGCGAAGGGTTAAAGCTATATGAAAAAAATATATTGGGGGAGGGGGGTTAGAGACTCTGCTTTAGCGCAGCCCATTGCTGAGGTAGAGATAATGGCTTTTACTTTGCTTGATAGCTATGCAAACAGCACCATTCTTCCCCTTCCTTTCTATTCTCACTCCCCCCCCCCTCCTTTCCACTCCCACACACACATGCAGAACAATGGAGGCTGCTTACAATGCAACAGGCCCCTCAGGATAAGCAGAGCGCCTTCTCACGAGTGATTAGTCACCAGCTTCATGAGATAACCCTTCCTGCTCTCTCCCAAGATTCAGGGTGTCCTATTTTATTTCATTTTATTTTTTCATTTTGCTGATATCTAAATTATACTTCTTGTTCTCCAGCCTCTTGCTATCTCCAAAGTTCATTCCTGTTTTTGCTACGGGGTAGGCGCAGGTTTGTACAGTGTAGTCGTACCTTGGATCCTGAGCGCCTTGCAAGTTCAACGTTTTGGCTCCCGAGCACCGTAAACCTGAACGTGACTGTTCTAGTTTGCGAACGTTCTTTGGAACCCCAACGTCCGATGGGGCTTCCGCGGCTTCCGATTGGTTGCAGGAGCTTCCTGCAGCCAATCAGAAGCCACACTTTGGTTTCCGAATGTTTTGGAAGTTGAACGGACTTCCGGAACGGATTCTTTTTTACTTTCAAGGTACGACTGTATTAGCTCAGAGAGACTATATTCTGCTTCTCTATGTAAATGAAGGAACAGGTGTGCTTTAAAACCAAACGTTGTATAGTTTTCTTTGCATCCTGCTCCCAAATAAACAACCTATAGGCATGCCCCATTAATTTCAGCAGAAGGTTCTTCCAAGTCAGTGTGCTTAGGATCACAGCCTTACTGAAAAGACATCACTGACATACCGGTAGCTAATTGGAGGAAGCCTTTTTTCTGCATGGATTTTTAAGCAGGAGCCTTGTCCTGGACTCGGAGGGGTGTGAATTTATCTAAACGTTTTCCAACCTAGAAATAACAAATGTGAGTTCTCAGGAAGGTGCTGGACTGAAGTCTCTGGAAGCAGTGTTTCAAAGTTTGTTGTTGCTGCTTGTTTGTTTGTATACAAATAATGTTGTTGCTTTTAGACAATTTTAATCCAGTTAGCAAATGAAACAATTAAGGGACAGTGCTCTCAGCTGTTGCATATTAAATAAGTACATATACCATACATTGGTACGAGCTCCAGTAAAATTACCTGGTAAAGAGTGGTTAGTGCATTTTATGAGGATCCCCCCCCCATTACGTTAATAAACCCTGTAGCAGCGGCCACCTTATGAAATGGGTGCATGAAGAGAGACATGTAAGGGGTCCTGTTGCCAGTACATTTCCCTGTTGACTGGTGGGTACTGTCACTTGGATCCAGGTTGCTACGTGGGAGAAGAACTGGTCACTATTCATACCCTGGGCTGGCTTTAGGCTTTTGGAGACAGACAGGGAGAATAGAGTCATTCCTGCCTCCAAATCCCACCTTTAGTCTCCTGCCGTATGGCTGTATGTGCCTTATACCCTGCATGCAGTGGGAAGACAGAAGCAGCATGCTGTTGATGACTAGGCTGGCGCCCTGGCCGAAGTGAACGTAAAGGCTGTTCTATTTTCATGGTCCAGCCAAATTGGAAGTGGCATGTGCTCCCTTCCTTTCTCTTATCTGGCACCACCCTCTCTTAGGTGAGAAGCATGCCCTGTCTGACTTGGGGCAAGTGCATGGTCTTAAATGATTGTGGACCTGGGTAAGCTTGCAAGTGCTGGTCATTCTGCCTCCAGCAGCTGGCCAAGGAACCACATAGGATGTTACCACGAGATTTCACAACCCACCAGCAAGACTCTGTTGGGTCACAATAATCAACATCTGGGAATTTTCAGTGTAAGATCTTCAAGAAAATGATGGCTTCAGAGATGGTTTTTAGTGGGGTGACCTAGGCAGCTGGGCATGGACGGTTTTCTTTTCTGTTTGGGGCAGCTTTGCCCCCATTCCTCCCATTCCTCAAAGTTTCCATAGGAAATGGTGGAGAATATTTCTCCCAGTGTCTCTGTCTGTCTGTCTGTCTTGGGTTGTCAACAGCCATATATCATCTTGGAGCAAATTTCTGAAACAAAACTATTTTTCTTGTGGTTTGTCTCAGTGAGACGATCTGCTCTGGCACACAGATGTAAACGACTCCCCATGTGTCGCTTCTGTGTCTCTTGAGAATTTCAGTTTGGCATGGCTGGGGTGTGGGGGGCTGCTGAAGACAAGCTGAAGGAACAAATAGCATCTCCTAGTAGGCCTTGCAGTGGCTGCTTATTAGTGCAGAACTCAAAACGAAATCCATTATTAATGGCCCTTAATGTGGTAAAGAAATGTTTCCAATACTGCAGAGTTCAGGAATTCCTGCTTCTCTTTCCAAACCATGACATTCTTCATGGGATGGAAATTCTGCTTCCTGATCCTAACTTTAAACATAGACACAAGATCTGTCTCTGCAGGACAGATGTGTGTTCTTCACAGTACAACAATGAAGACAAGAGAGTAGAATGGGCTGAGGTACTTGTGGCCTTCCAGATATTGTTGGACTCCAGCTCCCATCATCCCTGACCATTGCCCCTGCAGGCTGAGGCTAATGGGAGTTGGAGTCCCAACATCTGGAGGGCCACAAGGAAGTTTAATGACTGGTGAGGAGCAGGCAAGCTCTTCCATAGGAAACAAATTAGAGTGTCTCTCCCCCCTCCCCAGCCTTTTTTTCTTCCCCCACCTATACTTTCCGGAAAGAGCTGTGGGTGTAATGCAGTGTCCCCCAAACTTAGGCCTCCAACTGTTTTTGAACTACAACTCCCATCATCCTTAGCTAGCTGGACCAGTGGTCAGGGATGATGGGAAATGTAGTCCAAAAACTGCTGGAGACCCAAGTTTGGGAAACATTGGTTCCATACACCAGTTTTTTTTTGGGGGGGGAATAGACAAAAGGAGGTGGTACTTCACACAGTGTGTAATTCAATTTATGCCTTGTGATGACCACTGGCTTGGGTGGCTTTGAAAGGGAAATTGGGAAAATGTTTAGAGGATGTTGGTCATGATCAGGGGTTTTTGTGGCTTGGGCTGGTTCACGGTCCCGCAGACACCGCGGCTGCCGGAGTGTGCATGCATGTGCAAATGCTATTTCCGGCACTCCTTACGGCACGAAGGAGGCGTGCGCAGCTTCCCATTGGCTGCAGGAGCTTCCTGCAGCCAATGGGAAGCTGGCCAGCGTCACAGAAGGCGGTCCCCGCTCTGCTCCGCACCAGTTTAGCGTGGTGCACAGGAGCCAACCGAGCGGGTGGCGGGGGTCCATGGGCCGGTTGAATGACCCCCATGGCCGCTTGTGGCCCATGGGCCTTAGGTTGCCGCCCCCTGGTCATGATAGTAGTTTGGAACCTCCAAGCACAAGTCTTGGCCACTTAAGGCCAGTCACTGAGGGGCAAAAATGGATAATGGTCCTTGAGTTCTGCTTATGGGCTTCTCAAGCCCATCTAGCTGGTGAGAAACAGGATGTTGGACAAGGCAGGCCTGTCGTCTAATCTAGTACGGCTGTGCTTACACAGTTAGGTTGGTGCTGTTCTTTCTTTTCTTCAATTTGTTAAACTAAGGTTAGAGAGATTCTGCCTGAGGAGCTGACAACTGTTTCTCTCTAAGAAGTCAAAATTTATAGTCCACCCAGATAGCCCACGTGGGGTTTGCTAGGTTTTGAACAATGGGTAAAATAACAATATTTATATAGTGCACATCAAAACTGAAAGCACGTGAAGCATGGAACTGAAAGCCTTCCCGCCTCGCAGATCGCTTTCTTGGCACTTTGCATGTGCTCCAGCACATCAAGACTTAGTAGCTGCTGGCCTGTCTCAAAAGTTGCTTCATTCCTCGATCTTTTCTGCCCCATCTCAAAAGGCACTGACAGCTGGAGTCCTTCCACCCTGTGGAATAGGCCCTTAGGATTTCTGATGTAGCACAGTGGGTGGCCACGCGCTGGTTCTTTCCTATCTAGTTTTTCAATCGTTCGTTGCACAATCGTTCCCTGACACCTTGTTCCCTCAAGAGTACAGCTCTGGAAAGAATAATGGTTTAACACAAATACTGTCGACACAGCCGGGAGCAGCGCTGGTATTGTAGGTGACTGCTTTTTCATGCACTCTTTTGTTGCCACCTGTGGATACCCCCTGGCAGCTTGTGAGTTGCTCCATTATCAGAGATATATTGTGGCTAGGTGGTGAACTGCAAGTTGCTTCACTTTCCAGAACAAAGATGCCTAGTACGGAAGGAGAGCAATAAGGCCTATACTCCTTTTTAAGAGTCTTAATAAATTTATCTTTCCTTGCAACCAGGTATACTGCATTTAGACTTTTTTTCAAGCATATGCATGATAACAAACCAGCTGGGTCTTGGTTCAATGAGGCACATGCACAGAAAAATAACGCAAGAGTTGAGAGCAACAGGAAACAAATTACAAACAGGGGCACCTATTCCTGAGAAGGGTCTGCTTCTAGGTAGCTGTGCCAGAAACACTGGATGTAGATAGTTGCTTTGGCTAGTTCATGACCAGGGTAAAGGACTTGGGAGCCCCATATATTTCAGTGGGAGAGACTAAACTTAGCTCTCCCATTGAAATAAATGGAATTCCAGAATGCTTCACATTGGCTGGATTGGAAACTTGCCCAATAAGATAAAAAATTGTTGTTGTTTAGTCGTTTAGTCGTGACCGACTCTTTGTGACCCCATGGACCAGAGCATGCCAGGCACTCCTGTCTTGCACTGCCTCCCGTAGTTTGGTCAAACTCATGTTCGTAGCTTCGAGAACACTGTCCAACCATCTCATCCTCTGTCGTCCCCTTCTCCTAGTGCCCTCAATCTTTCCCAACATCAGGGTCTTTTCCAGGGAGTCTTCTCTTCTCATGAGGTGGCCAAAGTATTGGAGCCTCAGCTTCACGATCTGTCCTTCCAGTGAGCACTCAGGGCTGATAAAAGATTTAAAAAATGCTTGTGCATAAATTTTATTTTGGATACTTATAGCTGGGCCTTGGTGGATGCCCTATAATCTTGAAACAAATTTGCTGGTAAGTAAGGAAAATGAAGATATCACTTGCCAATTTAGTTCTTCTCAGGATACGTAACCTTTTATTCTGCCCTTTTTTCCTGGCACACAGTGAGTGATACAGTTTGCAGAGACATTTGGCAGAAACATGAATGTGTGTACAAAATATTTAAACAATTTATATACCACTTAACTACAAGAATCTCTTAAGTGGTTTACAAGGATCTGATACAAAAAGCAATAAAATAAAATTAAAATAAAACCAGTTAAAACTATAAAAGCAAACTACAATTGAAATACCTACTGGAATAACAATTTTTAAAGCCTTCAGTGGGTGTAGGAAATTAAATAGGGAAGGGGCCCATCTGACCTCATCTGGAACACAGGACTGCAAATCAGAAGTCATAAGTAAATTTACTCAAGGCTGTGTCTGGAATCTGTAGCATTGCAGGGAAATTAAACTCTAGGTTTATCTTTTGCATAAAGACAAATGATTCTATAAGTGAACAGCATCTCCCACCCAAATACTGGGTGGAACTGCATTCAGCAAAACAAGCTTGGGCTGGCATGATAAGGCAGACAGAAGACAGTAAACCCATTCATTGCCAGCTCACAACGGAAAATCCACCTTTTGCAGAGAACAGCAGAGGTGTCAGTCTTGAGTGATTTTGAAGCAAGTCTGAGATTGCATTTTGCGGTGTGTGTATTCAGAAGAGGCAAGTCTGGAGCTGTTTCTTTTTAACCCACATGCTTGGTTGCTTGCATCCATGTGCAGAAATTGGCTGTCCTCCAGTTAATGAAATATGAGCTGATAGATCATTTGTTGTTTAGTCGTTTAGTCGTGTCTGACTCTTCTTGACCCCATGCACCAAAGCACGCCAGGCACGCCTGTCTTCCACTGCCTCCCGCAGTTTGGTCAAATTCATGTTCGTAGCTTCGAGAACACTGTCCAACCATCTCGTCCTCTGTTGTTCCCTTCTCCTAGTGCCCTCAATCTTTCCCAACATCAGGGTCTTTTCCAGGGAGTCTTCTCTTCTCATGAGGTGGCCAAAGTATTGGAGCCTCAGCTTCATGATCTGTCCTTCCAGTGAGCACTCGGGGCTGATTTCCTTCAGAATGGATAGGTTTGATCTTCTTGCAGTCCATGGGACTCTCAAGAGTCTCCTCCAGCACCATAATTCAAAAGCATCAATTCTTCAGTGATCAGCCTTCTTTCACTTCCAGCTCTCACTTCCATATATCACTACTGGGAAAACCACAGCTTTAACTATACGGACCTTTGTCGGCAAGGTGATGTCTCTGCTTTTTAAGATACATCATAGGGAGTTTTAATCTACTGTACATTCCTTGGTTAAATATGCATGCATTTACTGCATGTGAATAAAAGAAGAAGAAAAACCACAGCTCTAGAGAGAGAAGCATGCTTTTCTTTTTGTTTTAGATCATCCATGCTTGTATAACAGGCTTCATTCTAGGAATTGCTGCTGCTTTTTTTGCCAGGGGGCAGTGCTGCTTCTGTGATAGCATCAGCAGCCTGCCTGAAGTTGGGTTGTTGCTGTTTTTAAGTGCTTTTCTTTTTCAAAATTTTGCTGCCTGCAAAATTTTGGAGAGCGCAAAGCAACACACAACTCGTGGCAACGAGTATCCAGTCTGCATAGGTGGAAGTAATTAATACTTCCCCTATAACGAAAGAAGCACTTCCAAACTTTTGAGCTGCTCAGAATGAACGCCAGGTGCATTAGGACTAGCTGGGAAGAGGGAGTAGCCTGGATTTTGTAGAGACTCAAATGCAGATTTCTAGCAGCTGATGGTCTGAGGTTGAGGGACTTGGTGGGTGACTTTTCGTGTGGGTGTATGGAGACCAAGCGTGAGTGGGTATTGTACTGACATGGGGGATAGATGTTTGGAAAGGGAACAGTGGGCTCTGTGGGAGTGTGTCAGGCAGTCATTTGTTCTGCTTTCCCACAGGAGGGGGGTGGGTTTGTGGGTTGTTAAGTACAAGCAAGGAAAGGTACATATATGCATTGCTCATGCTTTCTCCGCCCCCCCCCCAACCCCACGGACATGACAAAGTTCATTTCCATCTGTCCGGATTGCAACAGGTGAGATGGACAGTCTGTGTTTCAGCCTCCTCTCACCTCTGAGTGGAAGCCCTTTCAAAGCGCTTTAACCTCATGGCAGCGACACAAGCGTTGTTGGGTTTTTTTTGTAACAATCGGCACTAGAAAAACGAGCACTACCCAGGTGCAGGCGAAGTAGGAGGGAGGCTGAGAGAATCTCTCTCTCTCTCTCTCTGCTCTTCTGCCACCCACACAACATCTGAAGCCCACGTTCTGAGTCAGGAGCTTTTGTGTGGGGGAGGTCAGATGACTAAGGATGGTTGGCGAGGGGGGAAAGAGATGCATTCTCTCAAGCCTGCGTATACTCTTGTTGCCTAGTGCCCCCTGCCGTCCGGCCATGAATGGAATGATGGAAATAATTAAGAGCCTTGGACAGTCCGCAGTTGCAAAATGACCACACTCTCTGTTTTTCTCCAGTCCTTGCCATGCTTGATGCAGATTCTGCACTGAAGGGAATTCTGCTACAGACCAAGTGATGTGTTAATGCAGAAGGATAGCCCTCTCTCCCCCTTTGTGCTGCGGCTCAGATGGGAACCCTTGGATAACCTCTTTTGCTTTGTGTTTTTCCCCCCTCCCAGTTCATTGAAGCTATCACCAACAAACAAGGCGAGCTGGAGAACTACGTCTGCGATGGGTACAAGATGGCGCTCACAGAAGAGAGGCGAAGATTCTGTTTCCTGGTAGAGAAGCAGTGCGCTGTGGCCAAGAATTCCCTCACCTACCATTCTAAGGTGAGCGAGTTGTTGTGTTGGGGTGCCGTACCGTTGGAACCATCGACTTGGGAAGCGGGTGGGACGAAAAAGTCCCTCCGTTCACGCAGTCCCTCGGGAACCCAGGCACGGGCAGCGTTTCTGTCCTGGCTGACTTCTAAACTCCTAAAAACCGATTAATGAACTCTATCGGTAATTGCAGGCCACCAATGGTTGCTCCTTTTCAAGGAACTTGAAGGGAAATAACGTTCCTTAGGGGGATGTTGCACATCATTCAGGTCCAAGTACTTCATCTCAAGTTGTTCAGAAATGTACACATGTTTATGAGCGAACTAAGACGAGTGTTGATGCCGGAGAAAATGTGCACGCCTCAGTTTGTTCCGAGCTTTTCACCCCCTTGGACTGTCTTAATTTCCTATGCCTACTCCTGCGCTATGTGTCCCAACAGTGATGCTACCCCCCCCATATCTAGTAGTGTATGTACAAAGCTGCAGTAAGCATAAGGAGCCTTATAACCTGTGGGCCCCTTCAGTAGTTTCCAGGATAATTAAAAACGAGAGCTTTCCTTTTCAAGAGCTGTTTCAATATCTGAAAACTATTGCAGGTACTGTAGTTACCTTCCTCAGATTGTAATATATCTGCCCAATTCTAGCACAACAATAAAAGCCCAGAGGCTCTGGAGGCCATGTGTCTAACCCATTCAAATTCATTTCAATCAGAACAATGCAGGAGGTTTGGGTTGGTACCCACTGCTGCAGTACCAATATCAGCATCAACATTTCCAGAAACGTTTTAGGCCACTGGGGAAGTTTGTTCGGGTAACATGTTCCCATCAAACCCATCCACTATGGCCTATTGCTCAAGAATGACTGCATGTTATATGACGTATGCTTTTCAAAAAAAGTTGTTAGAGTGGCCACTTTTCTTTTTGAATGAATATATATATATATTTAGGTGCTCAACAGTCTGGATCAGGGCCTTGTGTTAGTTTCCCCACCATAAATTTCCCCAGCTATTAACTGCAGTAAGATGAATATAGCAGCCAAGGGGGCAATTTTCTGCGAAAAACTGGTGCAGGGTGCTAAACTGCACGGGGAGAACTAACTCAGTCAGAGCTCCGCATATCTCCTTCCCTTCAAAAAGTGGTCAGCTTAAGCATGCTTTTTAAAGACTTGTGCAATGTAACATGGGTTAGCGCTTATGTCTCAACAAGGTTCAAATATTCTAACGTACAGTGGTGCCTCGCTTAACGAATGCCCTGCTTAACGAAATTTCCGCTTAACGAAAGGTTTTTTCTAGCGGAGGTTGCCTCGCTAGACGAATTCATTTTACGAAAAATTCGTCTAGCGAATCGCGGTTTCCCATAGGAATGCATTGAAGTTCAATTAATGCGTTCCTATGGGCAAAAAAAATTCAATGCATTCCTATGGGATTTGCTAGACGAATTTTTCATTATAAGAAAAGACCCGTGGAACGAATTAAATTCGTCTAGCGAGGCACCACTGTATATTAATTTGGTACTGTTACTGGTACCCAATAACTATCTAACAATCTAACAATATTTAGATTCCTTGCTGTCCCAACCCCTAAGCAAAGATGTTCAAAAGTATCCCAGCCACACAGGGAGGGCAGGCTTCAAGCTTGTTAAACCAATTTTTGTATGTATCTAAAACACTGCAATCCATCAACTAAAGCAAAAGTCAAGGCTGCTTCCAGATGGAAGTTTGTTGTAAAATCGGTGCTGCTCATGCGCACACACTCCCCCTCCCCCGCAAGTGCGCACATGATGTCATTGTTGTCAAATTGCCAGCCCAAACTTTAACATGTAATTTGGATTTCACCTCACAGCAGAAAAAAGCAAGTAAAAATAACCCATTATATACACCTGCAGTTGCTGCTGGTGTGGAATTTTGTCGGCATGTTTATGAGGTGATTGGTTGGTGACATTTCTCTAAGGCCGTACCCCTACTTATGTGTGCTCCTCACGTGAGCACAACCTTGCTATTTTGTTTTTGGCAGCCCGAATGATACAAGCACGTCTATTTCCACGAGCTGTGGAAGGCCTATTCAAATTTCAACAACCCATTTAAAGGGAGCTGTTCTTTCATAATCTCCAAACAAGTACATGTGTGAGATCTCCCTGGAGACTGTAATCTCAGTACACGCACCGGATTTTAGAAACAACAGCAGCAGCAGCAGCAGCAACAACAACAACAATAACACAGAGGCCTTGTGTAATACCTCTATTACCCTTGTGCAAGCTTTAGTAAGGCAAATATCACTTTTGAACAAGATCCCCTTAAAAAAACAACCCCCAGCCAAAAGCACAAGCTTCCATTTGGCCCTAAGTGAAACATAACCATAGGACCCAACTTCTATGTGGGGGCCAGCCAGCCCCCCCCCAGTTGATGGGCATTGCCATTCAAATGGCGTCCATGCACTGCGCCATGTGGTCAATTATGCAGGGTGGGGCTTATTCAAGTTTGCATTCCTGAACATAACTCACGGTATATCCACATTTACCTTTTGCCCTGCTCTTTCCAGGGACAGGTCCATGCTTAAAAAGTTGTGTCCAAGCTCCCCACCCCCACCCCCGCTTTTCACCCTGGAGCTTTCCTCATGAAAACCCATTCTTTAGCACTCAATCAGAGCAAACTTCAAATTTTCTTGTGGATTGAGCACTAAAGAGCAGGTTTTCATGGGGAAAGCTCCAGGGCAAAAAAGGGTGCTTTGCATACAGAGCTTTCAAGCATGTGTGCCTTCCTGGAACAGAAAAGGGCAGGGGAGGATAATAGAATCCTAGAATGGTAGAGTTGGAAGGGACTAGTCATCTAGTCCAACCCCCTGCAATGTAGGAATCTCAACTAAGCAGAGGTTGGATGGCCCTGACAGATGGCCATCCAACCACTACTTAAAATCTACTAAAGAAGGAGAGTCCGCCACCTTCTGAGGGAGTGCATTCCACTGTTGAGCAGCTCTTACCATCAGAAAGTTCTTCCTGGTGTTTATAAATTCAATAAATAATAATAATTCAGTCTCTTCTGGATGGCAGGTGGTGGAATAGCAATGAATATCCATGATGCCTCTGAGCAGCATAGGGGAGCGCAGGGATTTGTTTTGAGTTTCAGAATTACACTGAGTCCAGTCTATTCCCCACACAAATCCATTCCTGGTCACCCCAAGCTTTCTTCCTTTCAGCACTCCATTTTTGTTGGGATGGGGGAAGATTCATTTTGTGGTTATTGTTAAAAGATTAGGAGGTGGGGGGTCAGAAACCCTTGCCAATCTGCTGTAAACCACCTAAAGATGAGCTGTAGATCCCAAAATACTTTCTGCCCACCTTTGCCAGAGATTCATCACAGACGTATTCAGTAAGTAGGCAGCAAGAGAGCCATCAGGCGGTGGTGGGCCCTTGTGGATTATGACTCCAGAATGCCATACTGCAACCCATGCTCCACCATATCTTCCCTTGGGTAGCCAAATAGTGAAATAATATCTCTTGTAGATGCCCTTGATGGAGAAATAGCCAATATTTCTAGGCTGTCGGTGGACTCCTGCTGGTATTCTGAAGAAACATGCTCTACCTTTTAATTACTTCTTTCTCTGTATATCACTCATTTCATTTAACCATATCCATCTGGCAAGATTGAAAAGGTGTTTTTTTTTAGATAATAAAGGGATTAGCTGAAAAGTCCCGCTTAGTCATAAGCATCTTCAAGCAGTAGTGTTTGCCAAGCAAATTGACAACATATGTTAAGGGCCTTTTATATGTTGATGATATATGTAAAGCACAAGTTTAAAAAGAATTCTCCCCACCCCCAAATAACGAATGGGCAAGCAGAATTGTTTGAGGGGGGTGGTCTTTCCTTTTTGTGGTTTAACACAAACTGTTGCACATCTAATCATCCAAAGTAGGCGAGGGTGCTTTGCTTTCCACATGCTCTGGGAAACCCCTTCTGCTTTAGTTGCCGTACCCCTTTGCTGTCAAAGCATTAGACCGACCCGTCTCCTCCTTTCTGTTCTCCCTGTGGCTTATTGCTTGGGGCGAAAGGAAGTGGAGCACTACTGCACATGGGAGACTTGCTCAGAAACACCGTGTGCTCCCAGCACATTGCGGTAGGGTGCTATCAATATACAACGATGGTTACTAGGCTGCAGAGACCAACCTATCCATAGCAACAACACTGTGTGCAAGGAGGCCCTAGAATAGCCTTTAGCAGCCTCCAGGCAAGCATTAGGTTACTTGCGCACTGGGGTGGGGGGAGGGGGTGATAACACATCAGTGGATATACAGGTGCTTTTTGACTACTTTGGGTTCTGAGTGGGGAAAGATGGGGCTTTTCATGGAACTGGGAGTTTTGGAATGTCTGAAGCAGCTGCACAAGCAAGCAATAGTTAAGTGGAGGAGGGAAGCTTCCTTTGCCTGAGGATGTGGTACTCAGTGGCAAACATCATTCCTGCATTGCAGGGGGTTGGACTAGAAGACCCTTGGGGGTCCCTTCCAACTCTACAATTCGATGATTCGGTGATCAGCTTTATTAGGGAGGGGCGGGTTTTGTTTTGTTTTTGCAAGGGTCACGACATGCCTAGTTAAACTTATTCTGACACCTCTACTACTATTTACATAACAGAAAGCATTCATATTGACTTGCGTTTGTGCAATGTAACGTGCGACTGGTTAGGGGAAGTGGCAAGCAGGCAGAAAGTCTCCCGGACTCCAGTCAATGGCAGTCAGGTGTTCCGAGGCTTCCTGCTGCCTGATATTGCTGAGTGTTAAACCCACCTCCCCCTTTCAATACAATAGTAGTAGTAATAGTAAAGCTCTGATATCTGAGGAATAAGTCAAAAATGTCACATGCCGAAAAGAACTTCCCAGCACTAGGAATACTGACATTCATTCATTGCATTTATTTCCCGCCTTCATTTCCAAGGAGCTCAAGGTGGCCTACATGGTTCTGTCCCTCCTCATCTAATCCTCACAACAACCCTGTGAGGTAGGTCAGGCTGGGAGGCAGGGTTTGAACTGCAGGCTCCCAGCTCCTTTCGTGGCTCCGCACCTGGCTAGCAAGAACAGACTGTTTGGTAGTGGGGATGAGTTCACCCCTTGTAGGGAAAAATCCTGGGATGAGAACTTGCCAAGACTCTGAGCTTGGTTTATTTCTCAGATGTGCTTTATCTGAGCAACTACCTCCCAAACTATATTTTAAGATGTGCTAGGGGGAACGTATTGCTTCCCTTCCATTATAAATACCACATGCACCTTATTTCGCTGGCCTATCAGCTGCCATTCATTGTCTTTTATTGGGCTTTATCTTGTTTATAGCTTGCACGGGACCAGGGTGAATCTCATCCACCGTCTTTTAACTAGACAAACGGTGAACAACTTGGAACAGTGTCTATGCGTTACAAATTCATAAGTCTCAACAACAACAACAACAACTTATTATTTATACCCCACCAATCTGGCTGGGCTTCCCCTTGCCACTCTGGGCGGCGTCCAACAAACATTAAAATACATCAAATATCACAGATTAAAACTTCCCTAAAGAGAGCTGCCTTTAGGTATTTTCTAAATGTCAGGTAGTTGTTTATCTCTCTGACCTCTGATGGGAGGGTGTTCCACAGGGCGGGTGCCACTACCGAGAAGGCCCGCTGCCTGGTTCCCTGTAGCTCTGCTTCTCAATTCACTCGGAAGCCAAAAAATCGTTGACTAGCTGTGGTTCAGGGGTTCAGCTGAGAAAGGGGTCTTGTTGGCATTGTTATAATTATTATTATTATTTTATACAAAATCTTCGATGGAAGCTTTCTCTGCAGGTACACTGTGCTTTCTCTCTTCTTCTTTTTCACGCTGCTCTCCTTTGTTACTTCAGGGGAAAGACATCTTGGCGCAGAAACTCCCTGTGTGGCAGCAGTCCTGCTCCGATCCCAACAAGATTCCAGACCGTGCCATCCAGCTCATGCAGCAAATGGCCATCAGCAGCAATGGGACCATCATGCCCAGCCCCCTCTCTACATCCAAGTCAAACCTCATCATCTCAGACCCTATCCCTGGTGCCAAACCACTCCCAGTCCCACCAGAGCTGGCACCTTTTGTAGGAGTAAGTACTGCATGTGTGTGTATGTGGGGACCCGGGCGGGCGGGATTTCATGTTTCTTCTTTCAGCTAGGTGCAGTAGGTGTAGAACAATGTTTTGCCAACATGGTGCCCTCCATATAGCCCAGCCAGCGTGGCCCATGGCCAGGGATTATGGAAGTTGCAGCCCAGCAACCCCAGGAGGGCACCAAGTTTTGGAATATTCATCTTGTTCTGAGTCAGATGGTCAACCCATCTATCTCGGTATTGCACACTTGCTGGCTGGCAATAGCAGCTCCCCAGGGTTTTGGGGCAGGGGTTGATGCTATGGATTGACCCTGGTGGGGGCTCTTGGCATGCAAAGCACGTGCTCTTCCTGTAAGCTACGGGCCTTCCCATTTAGCAGAGCTTGTGCAGTTAACAGAACATATCTGACTTCATGTTTACTGCCATTCTCTGCTTGTGGTGCAGTGGGTCAGTGCGTCTGGCTGTTAACCAGGAGGTTTGAGTCCAGGCAGGGACGGCTGTGGGCAGGATTCCTGCATTGCAGTGGGCTGGACTTGATGTCCCATGGGGGTCCCTTCAAACTCTGCAATTCTATGGTTAGGCATCCCTTACTAAAGATGTATGTTTTTGCATGCCCCTCCTGATTAATACAGTTGCATATATATGACTTTCTAAATATAAATATATATATTAAAAGGGGGGAGGGAGGCATGCTTTGATGTGTTTTGCACTGAAGCAATGGTGGGACAGTTGTTGGATTGCAGCTCCCATCAGCTCCGGCCAGCATGGCCAAATGAGAGGGAAGGCATCCAGCAATGCTTCAAGGGCCAGGCGCTCTCCAACCCTGTACCGAAAAGGTTTCATGGATGTGGCCAGCTACTTTGCAGTCCTTGTTTACTGAAAGCTAACTGTCCTTCCTTCCTTCCTTCCTTCCTTCCTTCCTTCCTTCCTTCCTTCCTTCCTTCCTTCCTTCCTTCCTTCCTTCCTTCCCCACCCGACTACAGCGAATGTCTGCACAAGAGACCATCCCCGTAATGAATGGTGTCTCCAGCTCAGAAGGCGAAGATTACAACCACTGGTCCGACAGGAAGCCTCCTCAGCCTAAGTCCTTATCCCCACCCCAAACTCAGAAGATGAGTGACTCCTATTCCAACACGCTTCCCGTGCGCAAAAGTGTCATGCCGAAAAACAGCTATGCAACCAGTAAGTCAGTCTCTCTCTCTCTCTCTTGAGTTTACTGGCACGTTCTGTATTCTGTATATTTGTATTTCCAGTGCCCTGCATTTTGATGTTTGGAGTGTTTGCTGTAAGCCGCTTTGGGCACAGCTCATTGTGCAAAAAGAGGCATATGAGTAAATCCAGCCATCATTCTCTCAGCAGGCAAGTGGATATTTAGACAACCTTGCAGCAAACTCTCACCGTTTTTTTTGTTTTTTTGGAGTGAACCATCTTTCTGATGCTGGGTGGAATAGCACTGATATTGTTGCAACATCAGTGAAGTGGGAGTGGGAGAAGGGGCATTGAAGCACACGGAGGAGGGTGGTACAAAACTTTCTCACCTGGATTCCCTTCTGCCCCATCACCTACAGGACAATAGCGGTAAGATCAGAGCTAAGTCCCTGCCTGTTGTCTTTTGCTGTCAAAAGAGCAGGCAGAGGCTTAGTGCTTAAATCACAGGTAAAAGATTCCTGTGCCTGATGTCACGTGACATCAGGTGACTGGCAAGTGGGCATGGTTTGCCCATAATGGACTTGTGGGGCAAATACAGAGGCTTGGCGGGTCTAATTAGACACACAGCCTGGACATTCTCAACTGTAGCTCTAAAAGGTTCTAGCACACTGCTCCTTTCTGTATAATTTTAGAAGAAAAGAGCCATATAGGGATAGCATCTTTTTGCAGTAACGTTCATAACAACAGCTACAAACTAGACTCCAGTATCTGCTGCTGCTTGGTTGTAGCAATGGATGAGTAACCTCTCTCTGCAGGGTAAGGCAAAGTTCATGGCACTGGACAAGAGGGATGGGTTACTTTACTGTGTAGCCACTGTTCTTTTCTGAGCACAGACCTATTTCTTAAACCTTATTTAATATTTGTTTTAACAAGGAGATTGCTCAGTGCTCCATGTCCATGTGGGTATTCTGCCAGGAAACTCACCCAGCCTTTCGTTTCCCTCCTGTCCCTGCTCCTTCGCTGCCATTCACAAGCAGGAGGGAAAGGTTTAGGGCAATGAATGAAACTTTGGGTGCAATAGGGAGCTTTGTTTTGCAATACTGGGGTGTTGGGAAAGCCGCCTTGACCCCAAAGCCTGCAAAATAAGGAAGGAATAATGGAAGAGTGGTCCATTAAGTGGCCGATATTAAGAATTTGCTCAAGGCCATGTAGCACAATTATGAGGAATGCAAATTTAAACATTGGGTTGTTTTCTTGCACACCTGCATTATTGTACTTGTGTTGCCAACAGTGAAGTAAGAGGTTTTATGAATATGTATGAGTAATATGTTAGTTAGGTGGTACTGGTGGCTTGGGAAGCAAATCATTCAATGCTTTTAGGAGGGCTCGTTCACAAGATGTCTCCCATAGATCACTGGCTCGCTCTTTTGTTGTTAGCTCATTCCTTGGAAACTCGCTCTTACAGAGGGACTGCATTTGCTGACACTATCTATCCTTATTTTTCATTCAAAAACCAAGCCAAGCTTGTTTGTTAGAAGAATTTTCTTCTGTAACGGAAACAATTCCTCCAAACCAGAACAGAAATCAATGCAATAGCTCTTCTTTGTTAAACCTTTTGCGTTGAGATGGAACCTGGCAGTTGAATGTGAGAAGAATGGGATGACATTGTCAAGCCTTTGAGTTTTCTTCACGTTGAGGATTTAGGTGGCGCTTACCTGACTGCCAGTCACCAAAGTCTCTGTGGCTTCAGAAGGGGAGAGGCGATAGCGAGGTCAGCAGGGTGCAAATGCATTGGTGGAGCCAATCCGGTGCTCCCACCAGTTGCAACACACCGGCCTCCCCACTGCCTCACCCTTCCGCCTCTTAGTAAGCCACAGCAAAGCTGCTGGTGGGCAGGCAAGTAAATGCCCCTTGCCACACCAGCCACAGCTGGATGTAGGCCAGCTTATGAAATCCTCTCCAGGACGAGAGCCAGTTCTGAGAGCCAGCTTTGTTATTCCTTTTCTTTCCCCACGCCAGCTGAAAACAAGACTCTGCCCCGTTCCAGCTCCATGGCAGCAGGGCTGGAAAAGAACGGCCGGACAAGAGTACGAGCCATCTTCTCTCATGCTGCCGGCGATAACACCACCCTGCTGAGCTTCAAGGAAGGAGACCTCATTACGTTGCTAGTGCCTGAGGCCAGAGACGGGTGGCACTACGGAGAGAGCGAGAAGACAAAATTGTGAGTGCGGTTGCTTCTGAGTCTTGAGAATGTGTGTGTTGGGGGGGGGCGTCCCTCTTAAAAGTGTTCATTGGGCACCTTCTTCCGAGTACCAGGAGGCAGTACTTCTGCCCTGCCCCTCTTGCGCTCAGGTGTCTCGACTTCTGAACATTCACACGCATAGCATAGGCCAGATCAAAGGTGGGGTGATGGCATCTGTGTTGTTGGTCCAATATCTTACAATCGTATAAGAAGGTAGGGCCAGAAAGCCAAGCACAAAAAGTTCCAAAACTGTGCAAGCCAGTATTTCTTGGGGAAAAAACAGTGTATTTTGTGCATTGGACTCTTCTTCACACTCTCCTTCTTTGAAACACATCATGACATTCCAGTAAATCGGGGTGGGTAAGCATTTTTGGGGCCCAACTCTCTTGAGAGCCACAGGACAGCAGTGGGTGTGGCCAAAAGTGGTCCACTCCCCATGCATGGATGTACATCACTGTCACCCCTTCTCTGGTATATTATAGTGTTAGAGCAGGGGGGGTGGGCGTTATTCCCTATTGCCCCCTCTGTGCTGCAGCCCTCTAGTGGCGAAGGGGCATTAGGAATAACAATCAACTACAGTAATACCTCTGCGAACGTCCGCCTTGGCTAGCGTCCATTCCGGCGAATGTCTGCGGCAAACCCGGAAGTACCGTAGCGGGTCACTTCCGGGTTTGCCGCTCGCGCATGCACAGAAGTGCGGAATGGCACTTTACGTGCGTGCGCAGACAAGGCGCTTTGCCCTGCATCCTTTTCGGCTAGCAGCCGGGGCTCTGGAACAGATCCCGGCCGCAAAACGATGTACGACTGTAGTGGGGAAAACGGATAATCAGATCAGTCTTCTGATGAGCAGGGGGAGGTCTGCATCTTCTTAATGGCGCTAAACTGGGCAGAGAAGTTGAAACCTAGCACCATGATGACAATGAAAATTGCTTGGTGCTCTGATCTGATTATCTGGTTGTTGTTTTTTTAACCCCCTGAGGTAACCAAGCTGGGCCCAGGGGACTGGATGAGGCATGCCAGTTCGCCACTCCTGGCAGTAAATGCTGCCTATGGCCATTTTGGAAAATATCCTTTACACTTTTTATCTTGTGTGTGTTGCACTGTGGTTGGAGTTTGGTGTGCCAACGTGTGGAGCGTGTAATGAACAGCTCTGCCCTCTGCTTTGAAGCTCCCACACTGTGGAAGCAAGAAGTCTTAACCAGTGCTAAGCATGCCAAAGGAAAGTTAAAAGGAATGGCAGAAATTGCAGGCCTTTTCACTCCTAGAGTGTCTGTGGCATAACATGGAACAAAAGCTGTTGCTTGCTTAGACTGCTACAGTAGGGCTTGCTTTTTTGCACAATATGTTTGCTAAAGAGCAGAGGAGAGCTTGTTGCTTGGCAACGGTTGTGTAGGTAGGTAAGCTCCACAATCTCAGAGTGTTTGTGAGCTCTCACATAACCAGGATCTTGAGTCTTAAAAGGTCCTAAATCTGGAGCTACAGCGTTCTCCAGTATTTCTCCCAGCAATTACCATTCTTTCCAGGGAGTCTGGGAAGAACTGAATCTCTAAGCGTAAGAGTCAGGTGGCCTGCTTCAAATGGCTATTGCCCAAGTAAATTGCTGGCCTGATAAGTAGAATTGGGCCTTGAAGCCTTTAAGGTCAAAGGAGAGTTCGCTGACATGCACTTGAGTTAATAATTTAGCCCAAATGGATGCCCACACGGTGAGAGGTGATGGATAACGTTTATTGGTTGAAGGGCCACATTTACTCTTTGACAACCCTTCAGGGGCCACATGTCAGTGGTGGGTGTTGGATGCTGATCAGTTGAGGAGGGGTAGCTATTGCAGATCCTTTTTCATTTGGTGTTGATCTCATGACCGGGGAGGAGGTGGTCTGCAACCCACCACCCCCAAGTCAAAAGCCACTCGCCTATCAAAAATACAGAACATGCCACAAGAAAGTGTCCAAAATTACCTGGTTCAGAAAACATGGTGTAGAACAGGCAACCCCAAACTTTGGCCCTCCAGATGTTTTGGCCTACAACTCCCATGATCCCTAGCTAACAGGACCAGTGGTCAGGGATGATGGGAATTGTAGTCCAAAACATCTGGAGGGCCGAAGTTTGGGAATGCCGGGTGTAGAAGTTGAGGCTCATTCAAAATGCACAAGAGCCTTGAACCTGGGCAAATTTGACTGAGGGAGGTAGGCTGCCCAGTGCTGTGATTTTAGCAGTTTTAAGTGGGGTTTAAGAGAGAGAAATAACTTTCAACTTCTCCTTCTGTTAATCTGTACTATAGGAGAGGCTGGTTTCCTTTCTCCTACACACGTGTGCTGGACAGTGAAGGGAGCGAAAGGTTGCACATGAGGTAAGAAGGTTGTGTTGTCTGCTGGTTTCCACAGAAACATGTGGCATTTGAATTTATAGAGATCAACCCCACCCTTGCTGAGCCTGAATCAGTACCTGTCTTGTATTGCCCTCTTTCTGGCTCCTCTTTTGTCAGTAACCAGCCGTACCTGCCTCAAGTTTGTCAAACCAGTATTGCAGGCTTTGCTGTGAAAATATTTGGTGTCTGTCTGCCTCCCCCCCCTCTTCCTCTCCCTCTCCCTCCCCCCCCCCTCTCTCACACACACACAGAGAGAGTAGGAACAGCCCAAAGCAAATATACTTTTGATGGAACGACTCCTATCACAATGTTTTGCTAGTGATAAACACAATAGGCCCGAATGACTAAAATTGAAAGAACCCAGGCCTGGGTGTGGGGAAAACGATTCCTTGAAAGAATGAAGAAAAATCTGCATAAGCAGGTGCTATGGCCTCTTGGAGTGTCAGAGAGAGAGAGAGAAAGAGAGAAGTTTGCTGGGCTTGTAAGCCTGCATTGATTCCTCAGTTGAAAGTGAGGAAGGGGTCATTTCACAGAAAGGAAGCATTCAGATGATTTACTTATTTGTTTTATTTAAGATGGTTCTATACCCCACCCTTTGGCTTAAAAAAAAAAAAGCTCACAGAGAGGCTTACAGAAGTCAGTACAAAGCTGGTCCCCGCTCCTGGGTTTGCAGCCTCGAAACGCACGACACAAGAGGAAAAATGAATGGCAGGGAGGAGGGTTAAAACAAGCTCAAGCACGATTCCTTTAGTGCACTCACATCGTTCTGAATATGCAGTTTCTGGCAGTCTTGAAGACAGACAGACATGTCCTAATCAAATAAAAAAAAATCCTTCAGTAGCACCTTAAATACCAACTAAGTTTTAATTTTGGTATGAGTTTTCGTGTGCAAAATTAAAACTTAGTTGGTCTTTAAGGTGCTACTGAAGGAATTTTTTTATTTTGTTTCGACTCAGACCAACACGGCTACCTACCTGTAACATGTCCTAATCAAATGACAGTGGCAGTTCTCACTGTCTTCCCCTTGATAAAGAGCAGTCCTTCCTTGGAAGCACCTCCCTGCCCTCCTCATATTCGGGAGCAGAGCAGGGAACAATATCCAGGCCAAGAGGGACAAGGTGGCTCCCGTTACACAATTCTTCCCTCAAGTCAGCTGACAGTTGGAAAATTTCCAGGAGGGGACTTGATGGATTTACCGCCCTCCCTTGCCAATTTCACTTGGGGCTGCCTTGCCCTCCCTTCAAGTCCTCTTCTCCCCTCACCCCAGATCAAATCCAGGATCATAGCTGGTGACAGGCCAGGAGCACAAAATAACTCATTTCCTCAGGCAGCAAACTTGATGGTAATTGGCTTCTCTGGCCATCTCAGGTAAGACGGGCATGAAGAGAGCAAATTGCTGGCTTAAGTGCTGGGAAAGTACTCCTAGCAAAAATTCTGTGAAGTAGGAAGTTGTTGTAATCATTGCCATCAATTTATTTACACTATATCCCGCCTTTTCCTCTGACGGGACTCAAGCTGGCTTACATATAAAAATGAGAAGTGCTAAAAACACAGAAAGCCAAATTTTCTATGTTTGGTAAGCAAATTGTATTTATTTATTCAGCCAAGGGAAAAGCAGTAGCACAGGGAACCTGCTGGACAAAGATGACATCCCCCCTCCAGATTACAGCATGTCTTCCCGAGCTTTCCAGTCACAGAACGTCAACACCTTCAAACAGAGGCCGTACAGCGTGGCAGTGCCTGCTTTTGCCCAGGTGAGGAACCTTACTGGGAGGGGAGAGGCGCTGTCTGTTGGTGGATGAAACCTGCCTTTAACTGCCTGCAGCAAATTTGAATTTTCAAAGCATGAAAGCATTTTATTTTCCTGGTGTCAAACTGCTGCTTTTCTTTTTTTCAGAGAAAGCTTATTGTTAAATCTAGAGCAGGGTTTCCCCAAACCTGGGCCTCCAACTGTTTTTGGACTACAACTCCCATCATCCCTAGGTAGTGGGGACAGTGGTCAGGGAGCTACTTCACAGCTCTGAGGAAAGAGCTTGCAGCTTCTGTCTAGACCTGGGATGCAGATCAACAGGACTACAACTCCCATTGTCCCTGACTGTTGGCTCTGCTGTGGCTGCTGGGAGCTGGAGTCCAGCAACATCTGGAGGGCCCACAGGCTCCCCACGCCTGTTCTACTGGCTGGCTAGAAGTTCCAGCATGCATGAGAGAGAGGGTTCCAAAACTGAGAGGTCACCTGCAAGATGTGTGGGCCTGTGGTTGGGAGAACTAACCTGCCTCACCTAGGCAATAAAGCTGAAAGCAGCTATATGCCAGGCTGGTTTTAACTGAGCAGCACTAGCAATATCTATTTAGGGTTTATTCCTCCCTGTGGGGACAGAGGAGTAATTGTGGATGGATTTTACTGGGGGTGTGAATTATTTGCATTTTGTGGAATGTTCACTGGGCTGTATGCAACAAGATATCCAAGCCCTTCCCCCAACCTTTCGGGGTATATTCACTTGGGTTTCTCCCTACCCCCGTGTTTCCTGTTGCCTATAAAGTATTTGGAAACTTCTGGAGAGTAGAATGCTGGGAGGCAGTAAAGCCAATCGCTCTCGATGCAGCAGCTAAACCTAGCCTCTCTTTATGGCAGACTCTAGTTTCTTGCATGTGCCGCACCTGCAGAAAATGAAGTTGCCCTTGTTTTCTGTAGCCAAGCAGCAGCAGCAGAGCTGGGCCCAAAGCACAGAGCTGCGTCTGCGCCTTGGGTGGATGGGAGGTCGTTTTGCTAAAAGGAGTCCTGGTTGAGGCACTGCTGAAGTGAACATTCTCCAAGTGTCTGTTTTCTAACCTAGGTCTTTTTACGAGCAGGTGAGGCTTAACTTGCCAACAGGTGCTTATGTTCATTATTTGTAGGAGTACGTTATGCCCTACGGTTGTGCAATAAATGAATATTCCAATGGCCTCTGCCAACTGCTACCTGCCTCCTACCAGCCTTATCCTAGGTCAACAGCCGTAAGTCCCAAGAACGCAATGTTTCCATTGGGGTTCCTGGGGCCTGTTTTCTGCCTGCTGCATCTTTGTGGCTTACCCAACATGGGTAATCCTGCCTCCTCTCTCCTTCCCATCCTCATTCTTCCAAAAGGAGGCAGTGACTTGCATTTTGGGGGAAGTGGAATGAATCAGAAGGAGAAGCACGAACAAAAACTATGGAGGATGAATGAACCCATTGGGAAATTATCAATGGGTGAGGCACAAAGAGTGGCAGTAAAACAGCAACGCAAATACCCAACTGGTAACATTTGGTCGTTCTATGAGTGTCTACTGCTAGAAATGGGTTGCTCACCGGTCAACAAAGCTTATTTTTCCCCTTTCAAGTTTTCAAATAGTAGAGAACAGGTAGCTAATGTGGTGTCCTCCAATTGACCAGTTGAGCAGCTGTGCTGCTGTTTGGTTGAGTCTAGTCTTCTTGACTCTCTTGAGCCACAGCAGTTGCCATTGTAATGCCCTTCAGAAGCAGCTTGATTGCCAAACTTTGGCCATGTGGACTGGGGCCGATGTGAGTCCCAACAACTTCATTCGTTCCCCCTGGCACAAGTGAGCCTGGCAGACTTGACTAAACCAAATAAGGCTAGTTGTTAAGTAAAAAGGTTGAGGGGATGGATGGAAGGATGCAGATAAAATCAACCAAGGTGATTGGATAGCAAAAGGAGGCTCATTGGTTGGAAAATGTTTGCTGCTGAAGCCTTTTTTTTCTCCAAAAGGTGTACTGTTGTTTTGAGCTGCTTTGAGCTCAACTTTGTTGTTAGTAAAGCAGGATACAAATATTAAATCAACGGCAGATAATCGGGGGTGATTATTGCTGTCTAAAGATATTTATAGCTGGGACAAAACAGCAGTATTTTGGTTACAGAAGAAGCTAGGGCAGTGGAACCGACAAAACTGCAAATTTTAACTGAGCATTAAACTACAAAACAACGGTAGTTTTGTCATTTGTCCAGAACAGGAAAATAGTTTGGTTTCTTAAATGAGTGGTTCTGAGGCTTTGACTTGGAAGCCTCCCTTCCCACAACCCCAGCCCCATTGCAGATAGATGAAGGTTTGTTAGTTATTACTGCCAATAGGTTCTGTGGCAAATGACCCTTAGTGAGACTTGGCTTGGGTTAAGAGGTAAGCATGGAGTTCGAACTTGATTGAGTGTTGCCCCAGGATTTGAGCTACAGGACCGTCAGCCCTGAGCAGCTGAAAATTGCTACCTGGTGGGAAACCTTGATATTTTTGTCCAGAATAGTAAGTGGTATTTTTAAGTAAGGAGAAGGAGGAAGTGACCAGAGTTTTCCAGGGAACATTCATAGTCCTCCTTGGCCCTCCTTGCATAGCTGCCAAGTTTTCCCTTTTCTCGCGAGGAAGCCTAATCAGCATAAGGGAATTTCCCTTTAAAAAAGGGAGAACTTGGCAGCTATGCCTCCTTGGCTTGCTGCATTTGGCTTCGCTGCAGCAAGCATAGCCTGCAGGGTTTGAGCAGGGCTGGGTGTGTTCAAAATAGAAGGCACACGCATGCCTACTGGAGTTCTCCAAGCTCTCAATTTCCCCCTTAAATGTTGATGGGACTTTGAAGTGCATCACATCCAGGCTTGTGATTTGACTTCTCCTGGGACCCATTCGAGCAGGAAAAATAAGTGTCCGTCATTTTCTTTATATGTACCCACCGGAGCATGGGGATGAAAGAGGCAGGCTGCACTTCTCCGTGTGCCGCTGCTTCTGTTTCATCCATCTCACTGATGCTTGGAAGCCATCGCTTTGGCGTTTTTCTTTTGAAGATAATCCTCAAAAGAGATGAGACTATGCAAGAGTCCTGTGCTTGCTTCCACCAGACATTGCAATGCCACCAACCTGCTTTTTTCCACAGGGTGTTTTTGCAACAGCAGCAACCTGCACTGCAACTAAAAGTTAGAGATCTCTGCACTGCAACTAAAAGTTAGAGATCTCTTCTGCCCCCAGTCAAAGCCGAAATGTCAGAGCTCGGTTTTTATCCTCCTGCTTCTACAGCTTTTGCTACCCAAAGTCTTATTCTGGTGAAAGGGACGTAACTTTTTACCATTCACTCTATGGCTTTGGTAGCTAAATCCTTCTTGAGACCCAAACACTATGCGCCAGAAAACTTGTTGATTGTCAGTGTTGATTTTATTTTTCTTCCATTGCTATGTTTTGGCATATGTGGTTTCTTCTGCTGACTGACACCCTTGCTTTTTTTTTTGTTCTCAACCACAGGGACTGGATGACTATGGAGCAAGACCCTCAAGCAGGTAAGAGGCTTGGACTTTTGAACCCATTGTAGATACATAAACACACACACACACACACACACACACACACACACACACACATGGGAGGCAGCAATATCTCTGGATTGCATACAGCCACTTCCCCACACAGGCACAATCATTCGGCGTACCCTGAAAACGGGAATTTCCAGCCACCTGCCTTTAAGTACAGGATACAAGGACTGAGTTTAGGTTTTGATTTATTTACATTTATTTTATCCCTTCTTCTGCCTGGAGCCCAGCATGTGCATGGATACTAGGTGGTCTCCCATCTAGGCAACTATGGCTTGTTGAAGCAGCAGTGAGCTCAATTGCTCCTGCTTTTTCCTCTCTTTGTGAATTCCTTGCAAACCAGAGTTAAACTGTGGTTTTTCTGTCTTGGTTGGTAGGGAGCAGCCAAGTACATGAGAGGGCAGAAGGTATTGGGGGGACAGGATACCACTGGTAGCAGCTTTCTGGACTGTAAAAAGAGTTCACTTATAGCAGAAAGCTTTTTAAAAAAGCTAGCTATTATAGGAAGCAGAGACTTCAAAACCCATGGTAAGGCAATACTTTTTATTAGGGCCAATCAAAACGTCACAGAATAGTGAGCAAGCTTTCAAATTCTCCATCTTTTTAGTTGTTAAGCACATGGCAGATGCCCACTGAGCCTGCAGCGAACCTCAAAAGCACAGTGGGAAAGCCTAATAGGATCTTTCACCTTTTAGTAGTCTCTCTCTCCACGGCCCCCTGCAAGCTTCCAGACCAAAGGGGATACTGCATGGCACTCTAGATGTGTTGCTCCTTTGGTTCTTGTCCATCAGATGCTTTTTCCTTTCGTGGTGGAAGTGCGGTTTGGCAGTATCCTGTCCTTTTTCTTTCTATTCCACAGTGGCAGTGGCACTTTGGTATCAACAGTGTGAGAGAAGGAACCTTGACTAGAAATGGCAGCCGCTGCTTGGAAGAGTTTTCTGCTTCTCTTGTCTTTCTTTCTTTCTTTCTTTCTTTCTTTCTTTCTTTCTTTCTTTCTTTCTTTCTTTCTTTTTCTTCTGCACAATTTCCTCCCAACTACCCTCTTTAAAACAAATAAATAAAAAAGTCGCTCTTCTCCCCCACCCTGGATTTCTAACTCTTGTGATCGTTAAGGAACCCACGGTGCTGCAAACCTCTCCACACTCCCTGCCATTTGCAAAAACAAAAAACACCCTTCCGAGTAGAAAATTAATCAAAATGGGAATTGTTATATCCTGCATCTCTCTCTCTCTCTCATTCTCTCTCTCTTTGTACTTTGTAAATGGTTTTTTAAAAATATATATTATATATATGTATAAAAAGATAGTCCACAATTCCTTTTCAAAGGCTTTAATGTGAGCTGCACATTAATAGCAAAATACATGGATATTTTTTCCCCTTAAAAAAGAAAGAAAGAAAAGAAATATCTATATCTGGCTATCTAGATGGATAGTTATAGATAAGATATATATCCAGGAACAAATATGCATGGCCTATGGTGTACGTACTGTTATTTCAGATATCTTTCTTTGAACTTTACCATGATGCCGGTTTTTTTCTGTCCAAAAAAAAGGGGGAATGTGCACAGAGAAGTTTATAGGGAGGCTGGCTGGCAACCCTCAATGGTTCTTTGGTGGTTGCTATAAAAAGGAAGTACAGTGGTACCTCTACTTACGAATTTAATGCGTTCCGAACACACATTTGTAAGTCAGAAAAATTTGTAAGTCAAATCCCATAGGCATGCATTGGGAGAAAAAAATCGTAAGTCGAAGCAACCCTATCTAAAAATTCGTAAGTAGAAAAAATCCTATCTAAACCGCATCCAAGATGGCGGACGGAGCTCCATTCGTAAGTAGAGTTATTCGTAAGTAGAGGTACCACTGTAGATGCAAGCGTGGGGTGGGGAGAGAGTGCGCAGAGTCTGGTTTCTCAGTGAGGATTGGACTGTTAACATGATCCAGCCAACTGAACTGAGCACCAACCCAGTATTCCTTTTTAAAAGGGGTTTGTTTTATATATATACATATAATACATATATATTTTTTGTAGGAAGGTATTGTTACCTCATGGTTAGCACTCTGGGGTAGTGGAGCCAAGTTGGGATTTTTTGGGGGAGGGGGGGATATTTTGTCCAATTATGCAGCTTTCCAAATCAGTCCAAAGACTTTTTTCTTTATGAAAGTGAAGGGGTGGTCCTCCCCGCACCCCACTTTTGCGCAGATTGGTGGGGGGGAGGGATGGAAAGAACCACGCGTGTTTTGGGGGCGGGGCGGGGTTTTGAACTTTTGGTGATTTTGGGCAAAGTTCAATTGCTTCATTTCCTAAAATGCTGTCAATCTTCTTTGTGTGTTCTTGGTTAACTTCAGAGGCAAACCGGGTAGGATTGGAGTTAATGGCTACTGGTATTGCTTCTTCAATCACTGAACTCTGTGAACGTGGTCCCCTCCCCCCTGTTAAAGACTTTGAACACTTTCAGTTCCTGTTGCAAAGTCTACAGTGTAAAAGCTGTATTCCTATGACCCCAATGTGATTAAAAATGAATAAATAAGACAAAATGAAACTCAGAACAAAATATTTTATCTGTATTGGAGGCTGCTGGCAATATTATCTTGACTATATGTACATATATATAAAAAAAGATCTATCTCTACACACATAGTAAAAGTTTTATTTGTTTTATATAATGGACTTGGGGCATATGTAATAAGAACCTCCTTCCATTGTTGTCATAACTTTGCTCAAAAAGTCTTTTTACATCCAGGGTATTCTGTAGTAAAAGAATCGATGTAGAAAAAAACAAAGCAAAAAATATATATTAAAAATTACACAAAACTTGTGTTAAGGATTGTAAAAGTGATGGGGGAAAAAGTTCTGTGGGTTTTTTTATTATAAAAGAAAAGAAAATAGTAATAAATAATAATGATGACAAATAGTCGAAGAGAAATGTGCCCTGTACCGAGATGTTTGAATAAAAGTTTGATTTCCTGCATCGAGTTGGGCTTGGGTGATTTTCTTCAGGGTTGTTTTTTTTAATAAAAAAATTGCCTTTGTCATGAACAAGTCCTGCAGTCAACAGTGTGTGTTGCAGGTATTTTCTACAACTCTAGGATGCTGAAAGAGCCCATCCTGCCTTCACCAACCTTTCATCCTCTTTCCTGCTTCATCCTTGTCCAGCTGTGATCTCTTGAATGCATGGAGTGCTTTTAATAGCAGTTCCCAGTAACCTTTTCAACAGTCCTAAGGATCAAACCGTAATCATTCCAGTATTACAAATGGAATGCTGAGGCTGAGAGAGCAACTTGCTCAAAGGGGCAAGTGGGGCATCTGCGCTGAACCTGAGCTTTTAACTCTCATCTCCTAAATCCAGCAGAAAATTCTTTCCAACAAACCACACAGGTCAGCTGGCAGAATATTAAATGGGATATTTGTCAGGGATTTACCATGGGAGAGCTTAAACTTTGACTAATTTACTCAGCACCATATGGGATAACCTGTTCAACTGAATTGTCAGGGTTTGTTTGTTTGTTTGTTTGTTTCCTTAACCAGTTTTTGTCCCTGCAGTTGGTTGTTTTCATCATAGCAACTTATTATCGTCTCACTGCATAGCAACTACTTTAGTATAGTCAGCAAGTAGCCTAGCTTCACTAACAGCTGGTCACTACCATACAGAATTGTGAGGATACTTGAGGGTGCAATAAGCTCGGCCTCTCCCTGTGACTATATGAAATAAAGCTGGAGCAAGCAGTTGCTTTTCTTCCCACGGCAATGTTATATCCATGTGACGATCGAAATTATCACACAGTAGCTTGGCTGCCTGAAGGTTTCAGCATGAAGAGGCTCTGTACAATTATCACCATGCGTTCTTTGTTGTGATTTGTCACTACTTTCCCAAATGCCTCACGAGTCTTGAAAGTTATGAAGAGCCAAATAAAGGGTGACTGTTCTGCAAATTTTATAGAAGAGGAAATAGAGTGTGGGATGTTTTTGGAGGATGACGTTTAAGCCTATATTCCAAGGAGTCATTTCATTTTAGCCTCTGGCCAGTCTAGAAAGGACCAGAGCCTCGATTTCTCTTCCCTACAGTTAATCCTAATTTTAATTGCCATTTAATTGCCACTATATGTTGTACAGTGCAGTTAACAAATACAGCTTGCTCAGAAGAAACCCCTCTCACCTGAACGTTGCATGTCGAAGGGGCATCACCAGCTCCGGCTCTAAATAACTGATTCCTCCCCAATTGTTTATGGAGTGTGCGTGCGTGCGTGCAAAGTACAGGTCTACAAACAGCCTCTCTATTTTTCCATTACAGCTCAGATGTTGAAGTGGCCAGGTTTTGAGAGGTGTCCCTGACTGTATAGTTGTAAGTTCATCATTTTTTTCCCCCCACATGCCAACTGCTTTCCCTTTGCCCCCACCTCACTCCTAAGAGCGCTCTGGACAGACTCCTTTTCAATGCTGGTGAAGGGTGGAACCAGAATATGGGGGTGGAGGGTGTTGCCCACGGAAAAAATTGCCGCTGCTAAACAGCAACGGACACTATTGGTGAATTCCATTCTCCACCGATGATCAGTCAGTTCAGAGCTTGACTCACTCGCTTTCCACTCGGTCCACTGGTTGAAGTTTCTTTGCCTTTTTCTGGTTGACGGAAGCTGGATTCCCTTTCCTCCTCTGACCTTTGGAGCAGTTTTCCGTGCTTCCCTTTCTGTAATCCACTCCTACGTCCGCACAACTCCTAGCATAATGCCTACCCCAAACCTCCATGCTCAATCCTCCCCCCTTTTTTTCTTTTCTGCTACATCACTCCTAGGGTTGAATTTTCCATTGGGTGCATCTAAATCTGGGCAGCTCTGGGGTCTATCTGGTTTCTAGCTTATTATTAGGAAGCTTTTTGCACAGCCGTAGTGATAATCTGCTAAATTCACTGGACCTCGGGGCCACTGGCTTTTTTACCCCCTTTAATGTGATGGACCCTCTCTCTTGTTTCTTCCTGTTTGGTTTCCTGTCTTCCTGCCCAGGGCTCTGCCCTGGAACACAGGAGATCCAGTCCAAAAGTGCAGGATCTGGACATTGACGAACAAAAAGAGCCCTGCACCAGCAATGTCTTTCCATTGACTTATGGGTTACAGCAACTCCATGTGCATGCTGGGAAATGTGTGTATGGAAATGAATATTGAGTTGCTCCCCCAACACTTGAAATCATTTGGTATATCCTGTATGCACAGAGGGTCCCCATACATGTAAGGATATACTCAATCAAGCTGACAAAGAATTAAGTAAGATTTTCTGCACAGCTGCTCATGTTTTCAGTGATCTCTTGTTTTTGCCCTGTGATTCCTACACCAATATATGTATATACACTTGGGTTTATACTCCCCACTAGAATTCAAGTCCTAACTACCGTATGTTGTTGAACATGCTGATCTGGGTTACATTAGCCAAGCCAAGTATGTTGATCCAACAGAGTGGGACAAAGGAGGTAATCTCAGAGCCAGGGTAGAAGTAGATTCAGTTTCTGCTCTCCCTGCCACCCCAACTCTCCACTGAACCTCCAAAACTCAAGGAAGTGGCTATGCTGCTTCTATCAGGCTCTGGCGCTTACCCCTCCTTTTCTCGTTTGCCATTACAAAAATAGTTAACTATTCTTTGATGAGTCACAGTGTGAACAATCTTCAATACTTTCTCCTCCTGTTTAAGTTCCTTTCAGCTTCAAGAATCTATTTTAGCATCCCCTGGGAGAAAAATGATCTTAGCCTCTGCATTAATTAAGTTGGGAATATTAATTGCCTGCGCTTTAAAAATAGGATAATTAATCTTTGCTGCTGCTGTGAACTGAGCAGACCTTTTTTTTAAATAATCTGCTCCGGCTGCCAAAAGAGGTGCTTTGCTCCGGAAGAAGGGGGGGCACTCCTATCCATACCTGGATTAGGGTGCCTAGTTTTCCCCTCTCTTTTTCAGACTGGGGTTTGGGGCTGCTGCCTTAGCTTTTTGTACTTAGGTGTGATGACAGGACACAAAATCATTGAACTGGAAGGGACCCATGAGGCCGTTCAGTATAAACTCTGCTGCGTTCAGGATCTGCAATGCAGGGTTCAGTTACAGCATCTCTGGTTAAATACCTTCAGCAATACAATCTGTTCTATTGAACAGCTTCTGCTGTTAGCAAGTTTCTTCCAATGATTAGCCAAAATCTGTTTTTCCTCCTAATTTCTAACCATTGGATTTTAGCTCAGCGCCTTGGAGCAATGGAGAACAAGTCTTGCTCTATCAAAAGTACCTGTGGAACCATTATAACAAACCTGTTGTTTTATTATTGTTTATATTTTGAATTAGATACATGTGGGGGCTCCAAAATCTTTTAAGTACTTAGAGCCTCTAAAGCAGGCATCCCCAAACTATGGCCCTCCAGATGTTTTGGCCTACAACTCCCATGATCCCTAGCTAACAGGACCAGTGGTCAGGGGTGATGGGAATTGTAGTCCAAAACATGTGGAGGGCCGAAGTTTGGGGGATGCCTGCTCTAAAGGATTTGATCCAGCACTGCCTAAAAAATGCCTTCTCTCTTCAGTGATTCTGGTTTGTAGATCTTCCCATCCACTAGAAACTTGTGGAAGTTGCTAAAGCCATTAGATTCCTATTTGGAGGTGCAATTGATTTTTTTGAGAATCACAAGTGCCCTAAACTGGTGTTTTGCTGTGTGAGCATCAAAACCTAATCTTGATGTTGTGCTAACGGTATCTCCAGAATATACTCTTGAGAATATTCTGTTAGGGCAAGACCATCTGTTACCATTATTATTTATCAATAATCTGGTAATGTGAGTGGATAACATTATTTTGCACTCCTCATTCATTTGGACAATAACATTGAAATAGGTCACTATTATTATCTCTTTGGGAAACAAAGCTAATTTCTCTGTCCAAGGCCCTTCTAAGAAGCGTTGGTCAAGCATGAGTTTAAACCCCTGGTGCAATATTGGCTACCAGTTTGTAATTCTAGATAAGATTAAGCCATTGCCATACATGCCTATTCCCCCTTTATGAAACCATTGCCCAGTCCTCTTTTTTTTTTAAAGCAAAATATACACCCGTTAGTTTTTGAAGCATGCCTTAAATTTTAAACCACAAGGCAGTTAGTTCACCATAAAATAGACGGGTTCCTGTCTTTTCTCAGCATGCTCTCCTTGAATCAACTGTACATGAGCCAGCTTGTAACGCTGGTATCTCAAGTACGTTGTATATTGGTTTTGTGCATACTGTGGGGATGCCGAGCTCCTCTTTTTTGTGGGTATTGTGTGATGCAACACACTTTCTCTCTACTGTGACAGACTTAGCAAAAAGGTGAATTCTATCTTGCATCTCATTTAACAGGTGGTTCAAAGCTGATCTATCTGGTTTGGGTGCCCTAATTCCTTGGTCCTCAACCTTGGGCCTCCAGATGTTTTTGGCCTACAACTCCCATGATCCCTAGCTAGTAGGACCAGTGGTCAGGGATGATGGGAATTGTAGTCTCAAAACATCTGGAGGCCCAAGGTTGAGGACCACTGCCCTAATTTGAGCGTTCATACTTGCCAAATGTCTGTGTACCCAAACCCTTGGGAGAGTTCCCCCTACCATTGTGACTGACATATCCCTCAGAGCACTCTTAACATTGGGAAGAAGAGGGAACAGTGTGTTTTTAAGTCTGATGGCAAGCTAGGGCCCAGAGCTAGCCTTCAAACGTGGCCTTTGCAGAAGTTGCAGCATTCTTGACTTTTGCCTGCAACATGGACATGACAGTCACTGAGAATTGTAAACTTTGAAGCTCAAAGGAATGTAAATGCATTCAAGGTAGAAATGGTTCATAACCCAATGGGTTCTTGTGAAGGAGGATTCTGCCTACCTGTATATTGGGAAGGGGTGGCTAACCCAGATGTTGCTGGACTCCGAACTCCTGTTGCCTCCAGCCACCATGGCCAGTAGTCAGGCATGGTGGGAGTTGCAGTTTAACAACATCAGGTGGGCCAGATGTTCCACCCTTTGCCATGAAGCATTCTGAATCTGGAATATAATGTACGTTGATGTTGTATCTACCTGTATGTTTACAGTGCAGTAATACCACGGGGAAATCATGGCACAAAAATATGGGGTGCCTCTTTAGGACAGTTGTGACAACAGCAGAGGGCTGGGTGAGAGAGAGATATAAAAATCAAGACAAATAACAGGCATTGGCAATCCAAAATTCATCAACAGAACTAGGCAAAAGAATGGTTCCCCCTCACCTTGAAGAAATTGCCTGCCTATTACAATAAGCACCAGTCTGTATTTTGCTTTATTTCTCTTTTAGAAATAGCAGGCAATGTGGTCTTAACATCTGGCCAGTTTTGTGCCACCTGTTTCCTTTCAACATGTGGCCATAACTTGATCCGTTCAGCAATAATTGCTTTCAGTCAGCCTTTTTCCCCCTGCAGTTGTGACCGTAACTGTGTAGAAATGGCATTTCATAGTTCTATGGCAGTTCTCCTTAAGCCAGGCAAACGGCTCTCGGCTAAATATGGTAAGTGTTAGGACAAAACAAGCGCCTTCGTTTCTCAGACCCTTGCAACAGTGGAAGCAGCATGAATTAATTTTATTTACTTCCCCTAAGAGGAATCACCCGAGGGCAGTTTGGAAGTGCCATTGATTTTCTTGGATGTGGGAAGCTATGTGTTAATGGCTCCCTGTTCAGGTCTGGGGAGAGATTTCCAACAATGCTCCATCGCCTAAAACTGCAAGAAACAGCCCTTCAATCCCAAGCAGCGACACAGAAATGGCAAGTGTAAATAAGCACTCGACTTTCAAGCGTATCCCACCTGCCTGTATGTTGAGACCACACTGGATTGGGGAGGGACAAGAAGACACTGCATGAACTCTGGAGCAGAAAGGCATTACTTCGATAAAAGGGAGTTGGTTGTTTTTGTGTGTGAATGTTGTGTGCTACCAATGTCTAACATGGGATGTTATGTCTTAAAGACTGCTGTCTTCAGAGGGAAGGCTGCAGGATCTGAAATTTGTTCTTCCTGGCTCAAAACCCAGCCGGTTTGGACAAACTTCAAGCACCATTTCTATGCTGCCGAACCACGCTCTGCAAATTGTTGCCTGTTGGAGAGCAGCTGAAGCGACGCCCCCTCAGATCTCTCTGTGCCAAGATAGTTCAGGAATGCAGTTAGTTATTGGCTGGAAAGGCCTCCCTCACACCCACCCGGCGACACTAAGTCAGGCTCTAGATTTGTCTGTGGTGGAGCAGCCTGCACCTGAGAGTGTGGCAGGCTCACAATAGTTACGTGTTAGCGAGTATTTGGAGAGCAGCAGCTTGCCCCAAATTGATGCAAGATGTTCTGGAGGAAGCAATGCTGTGCACGTGGGTGTGGCGTAAATATCAACAAAATGTGACTTTTTGCCTGCAGGAGGGAGGCACGGGTGCGGAGGGAGAAGTAAGAGCAGCATAATCTGAAAATAGTCCAGTTGCTCGGGAGAACCTAGAAAGCAGCGGTGCAGTCCTGGAGCAAATTCCTCCACTGGTTTGGCCAGTGAAAAGTAACCCGGTCACAAGGGTGTAGACCTTTCTGCGCCTAACCTTGCCCAAACTGAGTGACGGATAGTCATGCCCCCTTAAGTGCAAAAAGGCATGCTTAAAATGGAAACTCTGTTTACAGGTGGCTTGGATTTGTGGAAGAACAAACAGGACTTGCAATGAAATGGTGCCGGGGGGGAGGGCACTCCTATTCAGGGTTCCAGTCTGTCAGCCGTGGCCTGTTCCATTCCCCCTCCCTACGTGGTTCTGTTTGCTCCACTGCAACTGCTAGTCTTTTGTGATCAGTGAGCAGCATACTTGGTCCTCGTTGGTATGTTTCCGCCTTAAGCAATTCCCCCCCCCTAGTTTGAGCTTCCCTAAAGCTTGATGATATCCCTTGAATAGTGCCTTATCGGCTACAAGTGGACTGGCACTCATGCCTGAACATCAGAAACAGTTGTGGAAGAGTCCACCAATTTTTTTTGAGGGGGGGGGTGGTGTTTAATATTTTAATCATTGGGACTCTTCATACCAGCTTGAATCTTGAAGGGACTCGTAGTATTTTTCTTGGCCGTCTCTATTCTACGGACTGTTGGCAGCTTGCCTTTTTCCTGCAGGAGCTTGTTGCAATTGCCATGGAAATGCCGCCGACGAAGTAATTGGGGCTTAATCACACCCCAGCCAGCTGCAACATGCAAGAGTAATGACCACATTGGCTGAAGCAAACATATTGTGAACGTGAACCAAGAGTATAATGACCCAATGCATGGCCCCAGTACATATGGTAATTACTCTTGCATTTTACGGGTCCGGCAAAGATGATTTACTATCGGGAGAGAGGGATTCTTTTTTGTGTGGAATCTCCACAGCAACCTTACGTACCGGTACTTCTTCACCCAGCAGAGTTAAAACTAGGGAATTCTCTAGCGCAAGATGTGGCGATGGCCAGCAGACAGGCTCTTTTTATATCCTAAACTCTCAAAAGATCTTTTCTGTTGCAACTTAGGGGAGCTTCCACTTTAGAGATGTTGCAAGTGCTCATTGGTTGTGTATGTGTGTGTGTTGCTTTCTGCACAAGACAAACCCGTGTCTATCCATGTGTCCTTGTTCCTAATCGCTTTCACGACGATTTCCACTCCCAGTTTTAAATAGAATTGAATGCCAACGTTGAAATGCTTTGCCATTAAGATTTGGCCATCTAGGGCAAAGATACCTTCCAAGTAGTTAAAAGGTTTTTGTCCAAAATTGATGCTGTCTTGATTTTTCAGCAGGAACTGTGTTTCTAGTGTGCACTGTGCAGGCGTCCTTGTCGTCCTTGTTGCATCTCTCATTCTTTCTGTTGTCTCATTGGGTGCAGGCCAATTGGTCCCTAAAATTCTTCCCACTAAAGCTGAGCTTTGCTTTCTCTCTGCAGGAATCCTTTTGCCAATGTCCAACTCAAACCAACGGTGACGAACGATCGTTCCGCTCCTCTCATCAGCTGATCTCCAGGGATATTGGGCGACGGCGGGTACCTCGCACCTTTTTATTTGAGTTCCACCTGTGTGGCATTTCTGTGGTGTCCTTGTAAAGCACATGTCTATCTTTCCACAACTCTTTATTTTTGTAGTTAGACTGAATCTCAGCCCCCTGCTTGAGAAGCAGAAGTTGGCGCACTCGTTTTCTTTATTTTTGTCTTTAGAAGATATACCTTGGCCTTTGGAGTGATAAGTACCTCAAAGAGTACATGATGTCTCTGTTGTGAATGGAGAGATAGAACTATGAACCAGGCCATGTAGTCTGTTCTGTTATAGACTTACGTTTGAAACCTCCTAAGGGTGAATAAGCTAGGAAAGCTAGTATGAGCAGGACGAGACATTCTGTTTTGCAATTATCTTATTTCTCAGTTAATTTCTTGTGGAGGTCTCTTGGCACAATCAGAACATGTGGATTTGAATAAACTGAGCCTCTGGACTTCAGTGGTTGTCAGTAAAAGCATTAGCACTGCCCGGTGTCACCAGACAGCGGCTGCTAGCAGCTGCAAGTCTGTACCACAGCTCTACAGCCAGAGCAGCGCATTATATGGACGGAAGACTCATTGGCTATACATCCCTCTTTTGATTTGTGCTGTGCTTTCACTGGGTAGACCACTCTCCCTAAACTTAGTACAGCCAGACTCCAAAAGCTGTCCCCTCTAGTTATCCTTTTAATTTTCATGACCAGTCCAGATCGCTGCAAGTATGGAAGGAAGTAAAAGGCAGGTCGAAATTCACAAGGCAGCCATCCTGTGCCTGATCATAGTCAAATGGTTATGTATGCATTTTTCATGTTGTGTGCACATGGCTATGGTGATGGTGCATCAAGTAGGGAAACACCCTTTTGAGTTGCTTTTCAGTGAGCAACAGCCCCTTATCACTAGAACAACTTGCTAATTAACTAGGCTGGGGGAGAACCCTAACAGTTAACAAAGCTAGCTTATCTCTCTCTCTCCTGCCCACCCCTCTTTCTGCCCTGAACTCCTCTTCCAGTGGACTTCTTCTCTACACATCCTGCCTGGTGCAGTGTTTCAGTGTCCATGCCACAGGAAGGAGACGGCTTAGGCAGCCTGGCCCCAGTTTGGTACTGCAGGTCAATGCCATTAGTATTACTCTGGGCAGTGAACCAGGACCTTGCAGAGTTCCTCTTTTTGCTGCTCTTTATAGTCTGCTTTTCTTTTTAAGATGCCCTTGCATTTGCCTTAACTACAGGGGTGGCTAAGTTGTGGCCCTCTAGGCTTGTTGGACTCCCTAGGTTTGTTGGCTCCAGCCATCAGGGTCAGTGGTCAGGGATTATGGGACTTGTAGCCCAGAAATACCTGGAGAACCACAGGCTAGCTGCTCCTGCCTTACAATGTGAATGTTAGAATATTTTCATAAGAAGCTTTTGCATATGCTGTTGAGCTGGAGGGATCAAAGTTCCCAAAAGCTTCAATGCACAGCACTCAGTGTTGCATGGCTATCCCTGCAGGGTGATGTTAGCGTGCACTTCCAAACTGGAAAGGAGGGATCTGTGCTACTGTCTCCCCTAACAGCAGCAGTCAACTTGCAGATCACTCCCGAGGTCACAGGATTGGCTTCTGATGCGCATTCATCATTCCTGGCCAAGTTTCCTCTTGCTTATTCTTAGACTGGAGTTCATCCGCAATCTGTCTTCTAATGAAAGGTAATCCAGCCATCCATGCTGGGAAGTGGCAGCTGTCTCTCATCCCTAAAGCTACCACGAGATAACTTGGGCACCTTAGCACCTCTTGTAGTGGAAGGAAGGAAGGAAGGAAGGAAGGAAGGAAGGAAGGAAGGAAGGAAGGAAGGAAGGAAGGAAGGAAGGAAGGACTGACTAGCAGGAGCTTCTCTTGGAAGCTGGGTGAGAAGATGAGCCAGGGGCCTTGTATCTCTTTCCTCCATGCATGGGAAAGCAGCTTGGTGTGTTTGAGTAGGCAAACGTTTACCAAAGAACGGTTAAACGGGCCCTCTCCTTAACTCTTGCCAGTACTCTTTAATAATAATAATAATAATAATAATAATAATAATAATAATAAGCAGCATTAGGGGACAAAAAGCAGCCACATGTGGATTCAAGTTGAAGAATCACAGAGCTGCCTTGCATCATTTGGTTCTCAGATAAAAACACGCATGCAAATTGAGAAGGTTTGAGGATTAGACTCTGTGCCCTCACTTTTATATTAGTGTCTTAAATAGATAAATAAATAAATGGCACCCACAGTGCCAGCCTCACATTTAGAGGGGCTGAGATCTCGCTAGTATTCTACGTGGAAAGGCACCATTGCTTGCATTTTTACTGATGCTCATGATGTGCTTCCATACATGTCTCAACAACCTTTATTTTTGTACAGGCATAATGTTATTTTAAGTACAGACCAATTATTGTTTGTTCCTGTTTGGGACAGGTAATCTGGCAAATGCCGGCCTTGGCCAACAGCTGTAATTCTAGGCCGCTCCTTACTTATATGAGCAGGTCCTGTGTTGCAGCCAGTGTGTCTGAGTGTATCCTGCCCTTCCTCCCTCTGAAATATATTTCTCTCTTTCTCTCTCTTGCGCTTAATAATTACCTCAGGGCTTTGTCCACAGGAGTGTGATGAGGTTTCTCAGCCAGAGCTTTATATTTTGAGAAATGGCACAGAGCCATACTATGCAGAAAGGTCAAATTCTACTTAGATGAAGAGACTCTAGCCAGATTATATTATTATTATTATTATATTGTTATTTCTAGCTCTTTATTCACACTTGTCTCAAGCCAGCAACAAGGGTAGAAAGTATCCCATCCCAATGTAGTAATGGTTGCAGGAGTGCAGCGCAGTTTGCAGAGTAATGTTCTGGCAGAAGTGACCAAGATGCGGGCATCTTGGACTTCAATCTCCTCTAGGTTTCCTAGCTTAACATGCCCTCTGACCCTCTGTGCAAAGGCACACCATGTGAACTCAAGGCTTTTGAACACCATTATGTGCCTAAGGGACAAAGTACTAGTGTTGCATGAGAAAAGGAAGGGCTGTAAATCTCCAGTTAAAATGTAAGCAACTCAGAGATGGGCATGTTTAACGTGTTTTTGAGAATAAGGAACAACCATACGATCGGCATGTTTCGATCCAGAAGTGCCCTGTGACTTGCCAACATTTCGCGCTGGAACAGGGACACTGAGCAACTGCTTGTGGTATCAAATTTATCTGTCTACATCAGCAACCACCACTGCCACCCAGAACAGAAGGAAATACTGGCTCGTAGCAAAAATGAATAGAAGGTACCAAACACTTCAGCTCCTTGTGGAACACTGAAAGGGCTAGTGGAAGTACCTACCTACAAGATTACGTAGGCGACCTTCATGAATACTTACCGCTGGCAAGCCCCCATCTCTCTTCTCTTTTGCTCCAGCTTGAAGGCTAGTGCACGCCTGTCATTGCTGATGTAGCCACACATGCATTAGCATAGCTAAGTCTCCCGTTTATCACGGGAAACCCCCATATTTTGTTACCGTTTCCCGCTGTTATCCCGAATTGATAATATCCCGTAAAGCTCCTGCCGGCGGCCATGTCCCGGCTCCTGGCTGTCTGTGCATGTCTGGACATGCGCAGAAGCAATTTCTGGGGCCCAGACATGCAGACATGGGCAGCCCGGCACCGGAAGTCACTTCTGCACATGTCTGGACATGCGTAGAAGCGACTTCCGGCGCCACGCCTCCGTGTAGAAGCGACTTCCGGTGCCGCGCCACTGCTGATCCCGGATTTTTCTATCCGGGAGTTGGGGGGTATGGGCATTAGTGCTCAGGAGTTGTCTCTCAGAAATGCAGTGTGGAAGCCATTTAATGCTCCAGGTAAAATGTGCTATGTGGCCTCTCAGCAGCTGGGTCTTCAAAGGAGGCGCAGCACTTCTTTCCTTCCTTTCTTGCTGCTACAGACTAACCGAATTGCATTTGTGAAGCGTTTAGCATTTCTGTAAATTAAACACTTATTTCAACTGCAGGAGACTGAGGGGTTCTTTCAAACACCTCTCCCACCCACACCCACCCCGCAATACTGTGCCCATTACCCTTGACCCTTTATTTCATGAATTAAAATTAAGGAAGAGGTGGACTTGTTTGTATTGGAAGAATTTGTACTATAAGCTAGATAACAAGGATACAACCTCTTCTCCCCCCCCCCCAAAAAAAACCCACACTGGGGCATGCGATGAAAGTAGTGCTTCAAGAGGTTGTACTCAACATCAGATTAACAACAGGCCAGGCCTAGGTACAAAACTGATAGGAATCTGGTGGTTTAGCCTGCTCCTCGCTAGCAAATCAATAACAAGGCCCCCTGTACTAATTAGGGCACCACTATCCCTCCTGTAAGATGCAGAAGCAATGGGGGTAAAACATTGCCTAGGAAGCAAGCTGTGGATATGTGTCATGTCACATGACCTGCAAGCTTCACCAGTTTGCTCTAGATCAGGCACCCCCAAACTGCGGCCCTCCAGCTGTTTTGGCCTACAACTCCCATGATCCCTAGCTAACAGGACCATTGGTCGGAGAAGATGGGAATTGTAGTCTAAAACATCTGGAGGGCCGAAGTTTGGGCATGCCTGCTCTAGAAGCTGCTTAAAAAACAAGCCCACAATAGCAAAAACCTCCACCTTTGTGCTCCCTTCCCAGCCATCCTCCTGTGCTACTAAATAACGTTCAGGTAGGGCACTAGGAAGTATTTGAAAAGGCTCTATGTGCTCACACTCACACAGCCCCCTTGCTGGCTTAAGGTAGGGATTGACTGCAGCTGTAAAGTGGTGCTTGTCACCATCCACAAGAGCAGTGGAGTATAGAACTCTAGAACAGGAAGTGACTAACAGACACTCTCATGAATATTGGCACCTCTGGCACAACACTTGTTCCTTTAACGAGAGTCAGAAATCCAGCAGGTACAGATTTTCCTGAACCTCTGAGTTTGCTTCCTGAGGCTTCAGAAAGGAGCAGGTAGCCAGCCCTGAGTGCGTGTCGCAAGGTAGGCTCATCTGCTCCCACTATCACAGCCTCTGGCTTAACCTATGAAAACCCCAATAAATTATGCTGGCTTCAATGCACAATAGATGTTATGATGAGAGCAGGCAGAAGATGGCTTATTTTAAAAATGTTTTATTTTTAGTGTTATTATTATTGGACCAATGGTATTTGACACACATGCTGGGAGCTGTATGGAAATCAGCACTGATAAAAAATACAGCAATTATGACCCGTATCAATAAAATATACACTGTAAATAGCCTCTCTCTCTTCTTTAAAAAAAAAAACAAAAACCAGCACAATCAAAAACATAGCTCTCTAGCTCTGTCTTCATGCGGCTTCTCAGGTGCTGAATGCATTTTGATGCTATAGACCACACACACACCCTTAAGCGTTTCTTGTTCAAATGCAGTGAAAAAAGGAACGCGGCTTGGAGGCCAAACTGCGCTATAGCCACTTAGCAACACTCCCATCCTCAATGCTGCGCTCCGCGGAACTCATTGTGCCTGTGAATCTTCTACTCTCCCATTTCACCGAATGTGGAAGGAACCAAAGTGTAACGGATAGAAACCCCACTCAAAAACAGCCCATGTTAATACCACCACCGCAAGCTGTGTATGCCCAGTTGCACCCGTGCCGTGCCTGACAGCTGCCTACGGCGGGAAATGTGGAGTAATTATACAGAGTTTATCAGGTGAAAATGGGGCCCATGCAAATAGCACTGCCTAGATGCCAGTCATGTTCAGCAGTCTATAAAGCCTACCTTTCCTCGTGGAATCGCCTGGAGTTTTGTACCTCAATGCTGGGAGGAATACCATTTCTACCCGTGGCTGCTGTTCCTCCAATTCAAATTTCTCCCAGTTGGAGAATAACAGCACTCAGCCCTGTTGGAACGAAAGCTACTCTTCTCATTACATAAGAGGCATATTGCACCCATGTGGATAAAGGGACTGGTTGGTTGGGTTTTTTTTGTAGTCTTCTGCCCACTACTGACTTTTGCTCTGGATATTGCATCTAGATCAGGCACCCCCAAACTGCAGCCCTCCAGATGTTTTGGCCTACAACTCGCATGATCCCTAGCTAACAGGACCAGTGGTCGGGGAAGATGGGAATTGTAGTCTAAAACACCTGGAGGGCCGAAGTTTGGGGATACCTGGTCTAGATTAACCTGTCTCAGGGGGTTAGAAAAAGAAAAGCTGCACAGCTCTGGAGCAAATGCTGTTTTACAGTATTTCCATCACCCAAAGTCAGCATTGGTGGTAGGCAGCTTCCTCAAAAGTAAAGAGGTTTCATGGCCTCATGTGCTTGGTCTGTAGGCACTTAAGCACTGCTCTCTCATAGTAAAAAATAAATAAATCTGTTCTGAGCCACATCTGCTTCTCACAGAGGAAGGGGAGGCTGGACAAATGCTGAAATTAAAACTGCTGTAAAGTGTCAGCAGGCTCATTCTGTTTTACAAGCATCTGGGTGAAGGTCTCTTGCTATGCCCTCCTTGCTCACTAAGGCAGTCCATGCACGACACGCTTTAAAATACTGTAAAAAAAAAGAGAGGTAAATTCTGCATCCTATATAAATCGTGCAAATTTTCACAATTTGTTTACTTTGCATAATTTATTCTGCTGCTGGTCCTATAGAGTGGCATAAGCACAGAAACCCTGAACACTGGAAATGGTACCTTTCCCCTCCACTTCTGGTAATCCTTACTTCTCGTTCCTGACTTTTACCGATCATAACTTTCAACATACGTTTTGTATTTTATGTAAACAGCTTAAGAGGTGTTTTTTTTAAAAAAAAAGAAAAAGAAACAATTTAAACGGAACTTAAATAAATAAATAAATATGCAAGGTGCCCTTGTAGGAATATGGTAAGAAGTGTGTGTTGTCTCACTATTGGCCGTGGATGATCTTCGGAGCAAATGTTGCTCGGCAGGAAGAGCAGAACAAAGGAGTCCATCACAAGCACTTGGGAGTCACCCTTAGCTGCCTCTACAGCTTACACAGTAAGCCTGGTTTGCCAACTATTAGCTCTGCTGGGACCGGCCTCCCATTAACACTTACAGACTGGAAAAACCGAGGCCAGGAAACAATAAGGTTGGGAAGCACAATAAAGCCCAAAATGAAACTCGAGCCTCATGGTAAGCTGGACCAGTCACCTTCCACCCTAAACTGATAGAAAGAGGGCTGTGTATGACAAGCTACATAGACTATATATTACATATATCAAGCAAATTTGCAAGATCTGCCTGATGCTGCCTGTATTCTGCTTCCCTGCCCTTTCGTGGCAGGGAAAGGGGTTCTTGAAGCCTTGCAGCAGCAGCAGCAACTCAACCTCACCAGGGAACCAGTAGCCTCTTGCAATCATAATGGCTAGAAACTTGCTTTTCTTTCCAAGTGAAAGAAGAGGTTCTTACGAAACCACATTCTGCAGCAAGTATTGTATTCTGTGGCCTTAAAAACAAAAAAACCGAAACACGTTTCCACTGAATGGCAGTACACATAAAGCCCTGGTTGTACTCACCAGGGTGTGGCAAGGGCAATTTGAAAAGGCACACCAGCGTGGATGGATGGTTAGTAGACTTAACTCACATTCCCATGGTGCCAGGGAGAATCTTGCATTTGGCAACAACCTACTTGCTTTCCATGCATGTAGTATGAATGGATGGGGCTTCAAAAGCCACAAGGGATGGAAGGATAGCTGTTTAAATAAAAACAAATGTTGGTTATTCCTGATGCTATAAGAGGCCACATGATAAATAATGTACTCTTAAGCAGCAATCCTTTACACACTTACCTGGGAGTAAGTCCTACTGAACGCAGTGGGACTTACCCTGAGTAGACATGCATAGATAGGACCGCACAGCTAACGGTGCTTTCAGACTGTGGGCTATTATTGCTACCCAGTCATTACCCTTTTGCCATGTGCTACATGCAGAATTGCAACAGGCTTTCCCCCAATTCTATGTGTGCATGTACATCCTGCCATGCTCTATTCACAACAATGGGCTTAACATAGCCATGTGGGTGGGCGGCTAACAGTGAAGCTAATGAACCCCTTTAACGGTATTTAATTTTATCACCAACATTTAAATTTGGGCTAAAATGCTCTTTTCACGGAAGCGCTGTTGTGCAAATATTTTATTTTAATGTGAAAAGGCATTCAAACGCTTTGTTGTTGTTTTTAAATGTACACCGCTCAAATGGCACCGGTTGAAAAGGTAATAATGAAAGAATGCCCCAGTTGAGGTAAAGCAATAGGGTTCAGTTGCTGGGAGCCCCACTGCACATGTCAAAAGCAGATCTCGTAGGAGGAGGAGGAGGAGGGAGCCGGGAACATAAGGGCAGCACCAAGGTGGCTTAACCCTGTGCTGCTGTTCCATTTCTTCTTACATCAGATTCTCCCAAAACAAAATCAAAGAAACATTGTGAAAAGCAGAAGAGCAGAGGGGAATAATTTGACTGCAATGTCATGTGATTGCCCTGTAAAGTGAGTGGACGAAGAATGGCCATTCCAGAATAAACTCAATAGTGCGGAAGCATCACTAATCCAAATGCAGAAACCCAACTGTGCTGGCTTTATAGCAAACTCAACTTTATAATGGTGCAAATAGCACAGCCTGGCTCCTAGCCACCAATATATGTTGGCACAGGTGCTAGAAATGTATGCTTCGCAAACCAAAGCAGCTGGCACTGTAAGAAAGCAGGCTTTCTCCACCTTGCCCACTTGCAGTTGGCTCCAGCTCCGGATAATTCCTGAGCCAGAAAGAAATTAAGATGAAGGGGTAACCAATGACAGTTCTTTTGTTCTTCCCACACATCTTGCACGGTGGCAGTTGGTTGCTTCCAGCTCTGCTGGTAAAACTCTAGCAGGAATGCTTGCAGGTGGTGAGAAGATACTGGAGCAATTTGTGCGTGGTCCACCTCAAATTATACCCACAATGAATTGACTGGAACCACAGAGGCCAAAATCCTTGGTCCATCAGTAGTTTTGGGCACATTACTAACATTCATGGCATTCCCTGCTTCTCTTTTTTGCCCGAGTAACTATTGGGTAGAGAGTGGAATCCTGGCCATAGTGTGTGGCAAAAAGTACACCCCGTCCCCTTTTGCCTGAGTGGCTTCGTGTCTCTACCCAGTAGAACCGCTTATACATGGTTCTCAGTTGTCTTCCTTCCATGCCCAAATGAAGAGCAACTGGGAAGGGCATGATCCCTCTGCACAGCTGTGCACATGCAGAGAGACTGCCACGGAGCCTAACAGAGCTCTCCTCCTGTTCCCCTCCAAGATGCACGTGAACTGCAGAGGTCTGGCTGTTATCCAGCACAAGAGGTAAAAGCTGCTTCTGTTTCTGCATCAAACCTTCGTTCTCTAACACAGGGTCCAACCTGGAATTCTGTTGCATTGTCAAACAAATTCTAGTGCAAATTCCTGGACTGTGAAGTGCCCTGGATTCCTCCTGTTCTAGTTAATGGCTAGTGTGCTCTGATGCAGCAACGAGGGGAAAGAGAGAGAATTCCACTGAGCCCCTATGGCAATCCCGCCAGCTGCTCACAGCTGCACTCGTGCCAGGATGGACCATATCCAAAGTGGATGCTACTTCCTGGGAACACTGTCATTCTGATATGGAGACAGATGGATATCTTGCATAAATATCCGCCCAAAGCCATGGGACACAGCCATTTTACAGCTTTGGAAATCATTCATTCAGCAGGATTTGGTCGGACTTGGATTCTTGAAGCTGCGACGTTCTGGTTGGAGAGGTTAACAGCTAACAAACCACTCTTTCTTTTTTGCAGGGTGGGAGAGGGACCCTTTTCCCCCAGCCTTGAGGTTCCCATTTTGGGTTTCCACTTTTAGCCACTGGAAGCAGCTTCTCATTCTGCTCAAATAAGAAGGGGTAGAAGCTCTTGTCCGTGTGTGGCTGATGTAGCAAAGCCAGATATCACTTGGCAAAATGCAGAAAACAGAAGTTGCAGAAGTCCCTTTTGCACTCTGTCCTCTCTGGCTCCTGGGAACAGGCATGTGCTGGTGAAGCACAACTCACGGGGGAATGAGTTGCAGCAGCCAAATGAAACTGGGCAGGAAAGAAAATGTGCTGCTGTGGTCTTTGCAGTTCTTCCTGGGTCAGACCTGCTGCCCCTGCTCTGGTATATCCAGGCATCAATGCTAGAACTGCTTATTTTCTGGCTCCTCCTCCAGTTCATGATTTCCTTCGGAGTTCTCTTCCCAGTTGGCTTCAGTGCCACACAGGCCAGACGTGTGTGTGGCATCACAGATTCAGCTGTTCGAGCAAGATCAAACGGCAAACACCTGACTGTGAATGCCATGAAGTCTGGCAGCCCCAACCAGGAGAACAAGCTTAAGCAGCAGTTTTCTGGTTGTCACAAGGAGAGGGAACTGAGTCAACAGCAATGCTATCTCTGTCACCTACCCAGGCTTAATGCAAACTTTAGTGAAGAAAAGCCGGACAAGAACACTGCTACTTCCTAAGTCCAGGGCTATTCATTGGTGTTTAGGGACTACAGCAGCAGCAAGGAAATAACTGCAAGCATCGTGTATATGCTGGTCTGCAGTAGAAGAGGGACTAAATATGTGTATTTGACCTCAGCATGCAAGGAGGCTGTGAATAGAGCATGGCTAACTTTCCATGCCCGGCAGCTCTTTCAACAAGGAAAGCAGATCTCACAAAGACCAAGTAAGCAACAGTTCCCAGCAAGGAATGCCACACACATAACAATATTCTGGCTTCCAGGGGAAGGAGGGTACGGAGAGACAAAACTATTGCTTCAAACACACTTCTTGATGTGCTGGCTGGTGCCCAGAATGTGAAGAATCAAGCAACCATCAGCAGGACTCTTAAGTATTATTCACTTAAAATGTTAAGCTCCACCAAAGTTTATAACTCTGCTTAAGAATGCAGCTTCACTGATTCCCAGCTGGCTAAAACTGGTGTGTGGGGAGTAGGTTGGAAGGAGATGAGAAGAAGGGGGATCTTAAAGCCACCCCCACCTCTATTGGAAACCAAGAGCACCATCCGATAAGATGAATAGTGGGGGAATTGTGCGTGTATATAAATTAATGCTTTGGTGGGGGGGGGGTAGGGAATGAACAAGAGGTGAGATATTAGATCAGCTTGGGTAGCTCAGCTGGTTACAGCATGGTGCTGATCATGCCAAGGTTGCAGGTTCGATCCCCGTATGGGGCAGCTGCATATTCCTGCATTACGAGGGCTTGGACTAGATGATCCCGAAGGTCCCTTCCAACTCTACAATTCTAGGATATATAATAGAAGAGGTACGTAAAATTATGCATGGGCATGGTGTGAAGAAAGCAGATAGGGAGAGGTTTTTCCCCTCCTCTCATAATACTAGAATTTGAGAATGAAGCTGAATTTTGCAAGATTCAGAACAGACAAAAAGAAGTACTTTGTCTCACAGCAGCGTTAAAGACTATGGCACTTGCTCCCACAAGGGGCAGTGACGGCCACAAATCTGGATGGCTTTAAAAGAAGATGAGATTAAATTCATGGAGATTGGGGTTATCGGTGGCTACTAGCCACCATAGGGACGCGCTGTGTTCTAAACCACAGAGCCTAGGGCTTGCCAATAAGAAGGTCGGCGGTTCGAATCCCTGTGACGGGGCGAGCTCCTGTTGCTTGGTCCCTGCTCCTGCCCACCTAGCAGTTCGAAAGCACGTCAAAGTGCAAGTAGATAAATAGGTACCACTCTGGTGGGAAGGTAAACGGTGTTTCCGTGCGCTGCTCTGGTTCACCAGAAGCGGCTTAGTCATGCTGACCACATGACCCGGAAGCTGTACACCAGTTCTCTCAGCCAATAAAGCAAGATGAGTGCTGCAACCCCAGAGTCATCCGCGACTGGACCTAACGGTCAGGGGTCACTTTACCTTTACTAGCCACCATGGCTATGCCCTGGCTCCACCATCAGATGCAGTATAACCAGTGGGGGATCACTGCTGTACTCAAGCCCTGCCCTATGGGCTTCCCATGGGCATCTAGTTGGCCACTGTAAGAACAGGGTGTTGGACTAGATGGGCCACTGGCCTGATCCAGCAAGTGCTTTCCTCCTGCTCTTAGGAGTGCATTATGCCCCTTGTGGAGCTAAAAAGAAGAGAAGAGTCATCGGTCTTGATGTCAAGAGAAACAGCCAGAGACGTGAAAGAACAAAAAGCCCTCTTAAGAAAAGCATGTTTTGCTGCTGTCTCGGGCTACTGTGGTCATGGCTGTCCTCTAGCCCCTATTTGGAAATGGTTCACAAAGGAAATACGGTTGTTAGCAGCTACTACCTGCACCCTTGATTTCCAGCATCTGTGTTTGGTCTATAGCCCCAAAAGGCCACAACTCCCGAGTGTGGACCCCCTCGTTACTTTTCCTTTTTTTTCCGATCCAAATTGCACAATTATCCTAAGATTTAAACTGATAAAAGATTTAAACCAAAAACAAAAGAAAGCAGCCACGATGCTCTCTCTCCCCCCCCCTGGTTCCCTCCTTCCAATCCTTTCCCCCACCCTATCCACCCCATCCCCAAGAAACCTTGATAAAAGTTAACTCTTTACATCTCTTTGGCAACAATAACTTAAATCTGCCGCTCTGTTAGGGCAGGTGATATAGCGTAGGGTAAATTTTATACAAAAATAGTCCTGGCAGCCGTTTGACCTGCTTTTGCTACACATCTCGTCAGGAGTCTCCTCCTGTATGTTAAGTTACTCTAGGAATTGCGAAGGGGAGTTGGAAGTCTCTCCACCACCACCAAGGTTGGCATTTTGACACAATCCCACCCTACCCTCTTGCTGGCGGGACACAGCTTGGCACCCCAGAAAGCCTCCACCTAAACAATACTGGGGCAGGGAAAATAGGAAGGTTCTACAGCTTGTGTGTTGGGGGCTTGTAGGGTTTTGTTTTGTTTTTTAAGTTAACTTTGCATTTCCTGCACATCCCCTTTCTTTTCCTGCCACTTCCTAACAGGCAGGGAGACTTCCTAACAGGCAGGGAGGCTGCTTTCCCCAAGGCGAGGATGGAGAAAGGATGCACCAAAGGCCATTAAGGCACAGCTCCTGTACCACTAAGTGCTCCAGTGGTGGTGCAGCTGAACAGATGGTAAAGGGGCCAGCAGTAGCTGCAGAATCTATACATGGGGAAAGGAGGGGCAGCAGAAACACACTGTGGAAAGGGAAGACGGCTACTGAGCCCATCCCACAAATGAAATTGCCACCTTAACCTCGTCTAGCTCCCCTACGTGCCACTTGAGTTTCCCTACCATCCATTCTCTCGCCTCTCCCCTTATTTGATGCACAGCCGAACAGCAGGCTACACCCGACACAGCCAGGTGTAGAGGGAGGGGGACAAGAAGTGACTTGCAGTCACAAAAGAGAGAAGGAAGGCGTACTCAGCTTTCAAGGGCCAAATTTAAGCATCTCTGAATGACACACGGTGCAAGGCTATGTGCTCTCTCGCTTTCGCTCTCTATTCCGTGCTGGGCTTGGAAAGCACACATGAGAAGCTTACAAGAACAGGCAGCAGGAAGAAAAGGTGGTGGTGATCTCAAGGCAGTGCCCCAATTTGGGAAGCCAATGTGGGTCGAAACATCCAAGAGACATGAGCTGGAGAGGGAGGAGGAGGGTATCAAAATGGCTTGGGTGGAGGGGGCAGCGATGTTAGCGAGGTCACAGCTCTACCCTTTAAATGCTATAGGTTCTATATGTCTATATGTCTATCTGTACATATACACACCCTCGCACACACACACACACACACACACACACACACACACACCCTCACATCCACACGCTTGTCACAAAATCGCCACGCTGTGGGGCATCTCCAGCCTAGCAGCAGTCAAGAACTGTCCAATAAAATCCGCCTCTTAAAAAAAGAAAAATATATATATAGTAAGAGTGAGGCCCCACCACCACCACCGTGGAGTCCTCTGTTCCACCCAAGTTCTGGGCCTCCATCCTTACTCCTTAGCCCCAATGCAGAAACGGATGCTGTAGGGGGCAAGGTGGCAAGTCCAAAATCGAGCCCATGGCTAAGCTCATTCTCTGTCGCCTCTGTTTTCACTGCTTCCTAAAAACAAAAAAAGGGGGAAAGGCGGAGTTAGTAACGGGGCGCCACAACCTTAAAGGAGGCCTTGTACTCTCCTCTGCATAGCTTTCCAAGTTGCAGAATCCATTCTTACTGCATGAAATGCAAGGCTCTTGAGAACCAAAGGAGACACAAATTCCCAGCCCAGCCCCCATGACTTAAGCCAATTTTACAGTTCATGCCACCAGCCCCTCACCCCAATCTACAATTATTATTTTTTTAAAGGAAGAATACAATTAAGGTTCCCCAACATAGAACAGAGTGCAAGCAGGCTTGCATCTTATGTTGCTTTGGACACAGAAGCCCCATTCAAAAAATTCCGGCTCGGGCACTCAGCGAAGGTTGATGAATGGGGCTGGTTGTGAAAGGTCAGTGTTGGTGCTGACCTTTAAAGCCCTAAACAGCCTCGGTCCAGTATACCTGAAGGAGCGTCTCCACCTCCATCGCTCTGCCCGGACACTGAGGTCCAGTGCCGAGGGCCTTCTGGTGGTTCCCTCACTGCGAGAAGCAAAGCTACAGGGAACAAGGCAGAGGGCCTTCTCGGTAGTGGCACCCGCCCTGTGGAACGCCCTCCCACCAGATGTCAAAAAGAAAAACAACTACCAGACTTTTAGAGGACATCTGAAGGCAGCCCTGTTTAGGGAAGCTTTTAATCTTTAAGAAATCAGTGTATTTTAATATTTCTGTTGGAAGCAGGCCAGAGTGGCTGGGGAAACCCAGCCAGGTGGGTGGGGTATTAACTACCTTTCCCTCTTCTACCTTTACCCTGTCCCGTCCCTGCTTTCTCGGTCTTTTTTCTTTTCCCCATCCCTTGCCCATATGTCTACTTTCTCCTCCCCCCTTGGTCCTATGCCCTTCTCCTCACCCACACCCCACGCCCTTCTCTTTCTCTCTTACCCTTTCTCTCCCTTTTCGATACTTTATAATTTTGATACGTGTAAAACGCAACTGAATGTTTTTGGATTGGTTCGAAGATGTTGTGTAATGTTTTAACAAATTCTCAAATAAAATCTTTAAAATAATAATAATAATAATAATAATAATAAATTATTATTATTATTATTATTATTATTATTATTATTATTATTATTATTATTTGCCCTCAGTAAAACCACATCTACCTACCTTGCTATTTACCACCAGTCCAGGCTGCTGTCATTGGCTCTGGCTCCCCCTACTGTTGGCCTCCCTACCACTCCCAATGTGTGCCAGTCACCACTGCAGAACCCAACCCAGATGATGCTTTGCAACCTGACCCTCGCTGGCCAGAGTTTGTAATCCAGAGAGGAGTCCATCATTTTGCCTGTAGTTCCTTCACTTGCCTATCATTGTTGGTGCACCTGAACATGATCCCAGTGGGTTTAACAGAATGGGCTGTGCCCAAATGAACATAGGCAAACATCCTTAGATGCTTCCATAGGAGTTATTCATTCGGGAGTGTCTTAGGTCTTCCCCCCTTCAGTTATATTTTGAGAACAGGAACACACAATGTCCATCCTAACAACCATGGATCAGTTCACTGAAGTTGTAGGGGAATATCCTCCTGGCCCCACTTCCTACAAAGCGAGCAGTCACACTCTTTTTCGGTAGACAAAGAGTCTACCTCAGAAGTGGAAGCAAGGGCCTCTACGGTCCACATGAACAAGAGGTTCTTAGAAATAATCTCTCTTAAAAGCAGATCCCTATCCCTGTTGTTTCCATCTATTCAACTGCTGTGTACATTACAAAATGTGGTGGGTTTTTTTTTAGTGCATTTGGTATAATTTCACGTTAACATGGCCTTGGTAGACTTTTTATGGACTGGTGGTCCAATTAAGTGCCATCAGTAAAATCACTCAACAGCATTCCCATGAAAATCTGGACTGTTCCCTATTTCCTATTCAATGTTTAACTATTCTTCCATTTCCTAGTGTTGATCATGTGACATCTAGGCCAGGCCATGTGGCTTGACAGACTTTTCCTCCAGACCCAGGGACAGAAAGAGCTAGATTCTTGAGACTTCTGGGCTCACCCCTTCTCAATGGGCCCCCCTTCTTCTGCTACCTGAATGCACCTTACCTCCTACAGACCCGGCGTCCGAGTCAGTGACGTGTGTGATGGAGAACCTCGACACGGGGGCAGGTGAGACTGTGAAGCGTGAAAACGGGATGGGTAGCACCTGCTTCTGAGCTGGCACGAGTGTGGGTGGCAGTCCGGGGAGGGCAGGCTCAGGTGCCACTGACGTCAACGATGGCATGACGGATGCTTTCACTGGCATAAGGGGGAAGTCATCTTCCCACTCAAAACCACCACCTGAAGAGGGAAGACACACAGTGGAAGGGTAAGGATCTGGGCCAAAATCCCACCCCACATTTGGCCAATTGTGCCCCGCTGCTTCCTGTTAGCCTCCCGGCCAATTGCTGCATCGCCAAGTTCCCACTACTGGTAGTCCAAAAGGTCTTGCTATGCAGGACCAATTTCTATCCCCCTCTAGTGGCCAAATGCAGATTGCTTTACGCAAGCTGCTGCTTGGAGCAATGCACAGAGGCTGGAATCCGCAGCCCATAATCTGTCCAATCAAGTGACACATGGCCTTCCAGTTGTTGTCATCGACTACAGCTCCCATCATCCCCAAGTCTGACCCAACCAAATGGCTACAATGGCTGGGGCTGCTGGGAGTTGACAAAATCTGGAGCAATAGCTGCCAAGTCTCCCGTTTTTCACGGGAAACCCCCAGATTTCAATCCGTTTCCCGCTGTTATCCCGAATAGAAAAAAAATCCCGGAAATCCCCCGAATTTCCTACCTGCCAGGGAGGCTCCATTTTAGGTGCCTGGGCACCGGAAATCGGGCAGAGTGGCACCGGAAGTTGCTTCTACACATGTCCAGACATGCGTAGAAGCGACTTCCGGTGCCACGCCGCTGCTGATCCCGCATTTTTCAGTGGGAGACTTGGCAGTTATGATCTGGAGGGTGCCCCATCTCCGTTGCATAGTGAAGCGGTGCAAAAATATTGCACCCAAGAGCAAACCTAGATGGGTTGCGCTCAGAAAAGCAACCTGTGCAGGTGTCGTGATGGAGGAACATCAGCCCCCCCCCCCCCGAGCCCTGCTCAGTTCCCTTCTGGTTTCCTACCCTTACTCTCTTCAGAGGTGCTCCCTTCCGAGGAACTGCTGGGTGCATCTGTTCTCTCTGCTGGGCTTGGGGAACCGTTGCTGTCCTTATGCACAGGTGGTGCCACAGGAGGTTCTGTTACTCCCGGGAAAGGATGCTCTGCCAGTTCCTTCGTGGGGCTTTCCTGTGCGCAGGAGATACAAATGGGCATAATTATCTCCTGGGAGCAACTTCTGGGAACTTCCAGGTTGCCCTCCAGGGAATAAACACCTCCTACCCTTATTTGCTCCCAGGGTGGCTGCCATAATTCACACACACACACACGCTCTCAAACCCAGGCCTTGCAAAAAGTTTGGGTCACTCCCATATTAATGTAACTGGTGTTTTTTTAAAACAACAACAACAACAAGGAGTGTGGTGGAGTCTCCTTCTTTGGAGGTCTTTAAGCAGAGGCTTGACAGCCATATGTCAGGAATGCTTTGATAGTGTTTCCTGCTTGGCAGGGGGTTGGACTGGATGGCCCTTGTGGTCTCTTCCAACTCTATGATTCTAACAATTGAGAATCATGTTCAAATTAAGGTCTGAGGCTTAGGATGAAGGTTTCTTTGTCCGTACAGTACTTGCAAGACTACGATCAAGATTAGTGGATGTTGGTAACCAGCACCTTTCAAAACAAATGATGAAAGATATACTCAGCTAAGAGATCAGCAGATGCTCATAGCTGTGGGGTGGGGGTGGGGGGTGTTTCTGTTGCTTGCAGAATGGAAATTGCAGAATGCACAAAAAGGTGTACGCTTCCTACAAAAGAGGCACACAACTTTTGACTCGTGAGTATGCTAAAGCATACTTGAGGGCCTCTTCCGGTTGCCGACTCCAGGCCACCAGAAAACGACTCACCTGGTCAAAGAGGTAGACGGTGACATCTTCGATGAAGGAGACCGCTTTCTTCTTGCGTTCCAGGTCATCGCAGAAGGTCTCCACCAGCAGGCTGGGCATCTTGAGCAGGCTGCGCAGGTTGCGGGCACTGTGGCTCTCGGCCACCACAATGGGCACAGTGGGCAGCTCCTCCTCGCTCTCCTCACTCTGGTCCTGGATGTTGTAGCACCGCAGCTCCTCGTCTGACTCATCGCTGTCCTCCGTGTCGTCCTCCTCTTCCTCAAGGTCGGCGGGGACAGATGGATGCCGAGAGGGTGCCGCTGAAAGGTCCAGCGAGAGCCCAGGGCCGCTCTGGGGCTGCTCGCCATGGCAGCATTGTTCCTGCCCTTCCCCAGGTTCCTCTGCTGCCCTTGCCACTGCACTGCTCCCCGACCCCGCATCTCCCTCGCAAGCCCCATTCGGCACATCGGGACTCACAACCACAGGCGACAAGAAAAAGGACCTGGTGGCGGGGGACGGCACCTGGGGCACGGCAGCAGCCCCATCACTCTTGCCTCTGGATGAGTCCAGCTCAGCAACAGTGACTCCATTCACTACCAGCTCTTGTGACAGGCTTGTCCCCGTGCCCTGGCCGCTAGTCGCTGGAGGAAAGGTACACCCCATGGCGTCTTCCTGTGGGCAAGTGGGCTCAAGGAAAGTAGGCCGAGACTCGCCTGCACTATTTTGGTCGGGGTCCTTCCCCAACTCTCTGTCCGCCTGGGGGAGCTCTGGCTCGTGCCCCTCAGAACCATCACTGTCCCCTTCCCCGTCCTCCCGAGTCCCCCCTTCAGTATCGTAGTCGGAGAAGTAGGCCGAGTCACGGTAAGGGTTCTTCTCGTCTAAGCCCTGCAGCTCAGCGCTGAAGGAGTTGGAGAGGCTCAGCTGTTTGGCTGGGCCCTCGGGGCCGTCTGGTGCCTTTTCTAGCTGGGTGAAGGCCTCGGGCTCCCGTGGCTCGTGAGGCTCCTTCAGGACAAATTCAGGCGACTCGTAGTTCTCTGTGTCGTAGCCGCTGTCTAAGGCTTTAGGCTGGCTCGAGGGCACGTAGGCTGTGGGGCTGAACGCCTCGCAGGAGCTGGTGGTGGAGGGGATGTCCAGCGACTCCAGCGAGTCAGGGGTCTCCACCTGCTTCTGCAAGGACTTGAGGGTGACTATGACGTCCTGCCGCTCGGTACAATCAACTGGGAAGTCAGTGAAGACCCCGGATGTGAGTTCAGCCGTGTCCTCGTCGCTGGCCTCATCCAAGTCAGGGAAGCTGGCGCTCGAAACTGTCTTGTCTGGCGTCCTGTCCTGCTCACTGGTCGTGGTGTTCTTGCCGCTGTCCACGTTGATCTCTCGCGGCACCTTGGGTGAGCATTCGGCTGAGGCCTCTTCCACCACGATGGGGTCTTCCTCAGTTCCCGGTGCCTCCTCCTCTGGCACAGTGGCATCCCCTATGTCTGTGTTGCTGACGGGTTCCAGCACTGATGCCACTGAATCCGTGTCCCCTGGTGGTGGTGGAGTGGTGGCAGCCAGGAGGCACTCCACCCCGCTCTCGGTCAAGGGATTCATGGCTTCGCCTACGCCGATCTCTACGCTGGCAACCTCGGCTGACGCTCGTTCCTCTAACAGCAAGTCGGTGTCCAGACAGGGGGAGCCCGTATGAGATGATACCACCCGCTCCTCGCCCAGAAGGGCCGCTCGCAGGTCCTCGATGCCTAGCGTGGGGCCATCATGGGGTACAGTACACAGCGGCTCTGCCATGAGTCCCTGGAAAGTGATCATGTGGCGGTAGCACCAGCTGTCTTTGGCAGGTGGCTCACACGGCGGCAGCAGGTGGCAGCTGTTGTTATTGGCGGAGGTGTTGGACGTCCAGTGCTTGCTAGAGGAAGGGGACCCGTTGTTCTCATCCCCTTCGCTCCCTGGGCTGCCACACGAGTTCTCCTCCTCCTCCTCCTCCTCCTCTTCCTCCTCCTCCTCTCCCAGTTCCAGAGTGACCGAGTCTGCCACTGCGGCCTCCTCCTTGTAGGCGTAGCCCACCGAGGGCGAAGCACCAAGCGGGTCAGCAAATATGCTTTTCTGCGGCGCTGCCACAGGCCACTCGGAAGCCCCATGCTCCTCGAGCAGGTAGTCCTCGGGGCCGTCTTTCAGGGAGGCCTCATAGTACGGCGAGGCCTCCTTGCCCCCTTGCCCTCCATAGGAGTAGTAGTCAGGGGGCTCCCAGTGGCCACTGTCCCCATGTGCACCAGAATGCCCCAGCAGGGGCTCCATGGTGAGCGAGACGGTGGGGCTGCTGTTCGACTCGTAGCAGCCCTCCTTGGCTTTCCAGTGGGAGGGGCGGCCAAACTCCGGGCTGTAGGAGCACATGGTGTAGTCTAGGTCCGTCCCGCTGCCCTCGGAGGCCGCCTCCTCGATGCGGATGTAGTACTCGCTGTTCAGGGAGGGGCTGTGGGCGCTCAGCACGGGCACCACACCTGGCGTGTGCAGGCCGGGGCAGCCCTGCACTTTGCACTCGTAGCAGGAGGGCGAGAACCCCAGGCTGAGGTGCTTGCCGTCCCCTCTTCCGCTGCTGCTGCTGGCGGCATAGTAGAGCTCGTGGTAACGCGCGGCGTCGCGAGGGCTCATGGCCGAGGCCGGCAGGTGCTCAGTCTTCCCTTGGTCCCACTTGTACTCAAAGTTCAGGCCGTGGCTCGTCTCCATGACAGTCAGGACGTCATCGCCATCGTTGGAGAAATGTTCCAGCAGGGGGAAGGACGAGAGCTCAACGCCCACATGGCTGGAGCCTGAGCCGCCTCCTCCTCCTCCTCCTCCTCCACCAGGCTTCATGGAGTTCCAGCGCCGCTCAAACTCCTCCTCAGCCTCTGACGCTCCCTTGGCGCACAGGTACGAGAGCAGGAGGTGCACCTCCTCAGCAGTGGGGCGCTGCTCTGGCTGCAGCCAGCAAAACTGCATCACCTCGTACCTGCGCATAGGGGAGAGCAGAGGAGAGGTGAGACTCGGTTGCTCCTTTGCTCCTTTGGGGACAACGCTCAGCAATTACGTCATTCACAGAGCTGGCCTTCCTCCATCCACAATCTGCTCCTTGCTAACAACCTACTTGGCAACGTGCTCCTTGCTACCCTAATTCCCCAGTGAAACTCTTCTTTCTCTTCTGCACTAAAGCCACCCTTTTAGACCGGGGTGGCTAAACTCACGCTAGGGCTGAGGGGCTTTCAATGTCGTGATATATCCCCAGCTTAACACTGTGATGTACCGATAAATCACAATGCCTGAAATAAGGACATAATCAGTACTATTTTTCTAGTCACCATGAATGCCTCCCTTGGGCGCCCACCTGAGAGGTGCTGGAACTATGCTAGAGAGTGCTCACTGGCTTGTGGGGCTACCAGCAAAGCTTGTGCTCTACCCACAGAGTGGCAGTCTTTTTGTTCCTTATTTAATGGATACATTTACCAAGCTTGCAATTTGCCAGTCCTGACGGCTTGGTGTGCTGTTTGCTAGCAAGAGGGCTAAGATGGGAGTCTGGCACTGAAGACCTTTATCAGCATCTGCCCACCCACCCACCTGATCCCACCTGCCTAAGGTCCAGCCTCTTCCACGCTTGTCCTTTAGTGCCTGCTGGCCACCTCTGCCCCTCGTGGGATGCCATGCCCCCCCCAAGAGCCCCCTTCACTCACCAGCGGTCAGACAGTGAGAGTGGGAGCTGTGGCTTAGGAAGTTTAAGCTGCTGCTCCTTGATGGCGTAGGTGAGCACCTGCCGGTCTGAGTAGTGGCAGTAGGGCTGGCTGCCCAGTTCAAAGAGCTCCCAGATGGTCACGCCCAAGGACCTGCCAAGAGAGAGGGGGCTCAAAGCACACACAAGTGGCAGGTGGCACCACCATAGTGGGAGAGTGCTGGGTCACCCAGGCCCTTTGAACCCAGGGCAGTTGCATTTATTTGCTTGGCAAATGCATAGCTCACCCTTCAAAAGGGGCAACTATCTTTAAGGTGGTGGTGGTGGGAGACACAGAATCAAATTACAATGAAAATGTGGGTAAAACTGTGGGAAGGGGGAAATAAGGTGAAAGGAACCCAAACAGTTACACCAGCCAATAAAACCAAATATGTGCTCCTTGTAGCTACCAAGATAAATCATTGCGGCTGCTGCATTCTGGACCAGTTGCGCCTTTGGTAGTCGTCCCATGTAGAATGTGCTACAGTAGCCCAGCAGGGAGGTTTACCAAGGTGCACATCACACAGGAGGAGCAAGCTCAGCAGGCATATCCCATGTTGCACTGTAATCACAGTTTTCCTGGCCAAAGCCTTCTGTTTGGTTGTTTTCGGGCAAAATGTAACCTAAGCCAGAGAGTTGCCCGCTGGCTTGTGGGGCTACCAAAATAAAACCGGGATCGCAGAAACTGTAAAGTATTACTTAGTGATGAGATGTTGTAAGAGATGTTTACCTGGCTCAGTAAAATCACTGCCCCCCCCGCCAAATCTGCTATCCCACCCTCCTTCCCACCCGTACCCCCCCTGATTTTCTCACCAGATATTGCTTGTCTTGGTCTGGTCAACAATAAGCAGGTTGCCATGCACCTCGTCGATGAGTTCAGGTGCCACCCAGCGCAGGGGTACCCACAGTTGGTCAGCGGTCACAAAGTAGTCATCCTGCCAGGCATGCAGGGGCAAAGCAAGACAACGTCAAACCGGCACCAATAGAAACAGCAACGGATGCTTCAGCTGAGATTCCTGCGTTGCAGAGTCTTGGGACTAGATGACCCTTGGAGTCCCTTCCAACTCTATGATTCTATGATAAAGGTGGGCTAGTCCACTCCATCCAAGAACCGCTGGTGTTGGAAAATAGAACTGACTCCACTAAGTCTGTCCCACACCTCTCCCTATCCCTTTTGCTCGGCCTTAGACACGTTTACACTGTTGCTGGGAGAATGGCGATCCCCACATCCCAGCCTCCCTCCAGATGCACGTCCCCGCATATGGATATGCCCAGGCGAAGCAGGCACAGTCCTGCTTGCCAACCACTTGTTCCTCCTGCCTTTTCTCCCCTTAAAATGCTTGCACTCAAGAGAGCCAAGTTGCCCCTCATCCCCAAGATGGCTGCTCCCGCCATCAGCCTTGCAGGGGCCCTGAACACAAAACCCCACCAACAACGCTGGCTTGTGCTCCCTGTCCAGCTCCCGCCCCCAAAGCAGACTTACTTTGTATTTGCAGTGAGAGAGGCCGTAGTCGCCGATTTTGACTGTCAGGTCAGCCGTGAGTAAGCAGTTCCGCAGCGCCAGGTCACTAGACAAAAGAAACGCCCAGCTAAGATTATACAGCGGAAGGCGTGAAGCGACAGGCCAGCCAAGGGGGCTCAGGCATTGTGACCCAGATCAGGCCAACAGGAGCTGTGGGGCCGGGGAGTGGGAAAGGGCTGACCAGATGTGCCAGGGCAGAATCCCAAATATGCCCTCATCCGGTTTGCTTAGCTCACCAAGACCAATAATGAACCTCTGACTGGCCACTGGTTGACTATCCACTGAAATGCAACAAGAGTCAACTCCACAGAGAAAGGTGAGGCCTGAGCACCACCGACAGCAGTCTGAACTCACGGTCAACTGCCTCCCTCCCTCTTGATTCCCCAGCAATGTCCCTACAGCAAAGCTGTATCTTTGAAGGATGTAGCATTTCGATCTGCTCTTGCCCGTGCAGACTTGCAAAGTCTAGTTCCTAAAAACACCCTTGTACCTTTAGGGAGCGAGAGGGATAGGTGGGAATGGGGGACGGGCTCATCTAAGGCCACGAAGTGAGATCACGGCAGAGGCAAAATTCAGCCGACGGACATCCAGTTTGTAGCTCAATGCACTTCCCCAAAAGGGCGACTCCCGTCCTCAGAAGATGGCAGAGCTCAGCCTCTTCAACAAAATCACTGATGCTGGAGTCTCTTGAGTGCCACTCACTCAGCACCAGGATATTGTTGGGGAGGAGGAGCAGGGTGACGGGAGGAGATCAGGATCTGCAGAAGGGTATCCACAGCGGGGTGGTTTCTTCCTGGAGTGCAAGTTGCATGCTGGAGCCCCACGTTTCCAGGAAGGGCAAACAGGAAGAAGACAAGAACGCCGTTGCAGGACAAAGCTATCAAGCGACACATGCCATACCTTGCATACACTGGCCATAAGTCCACATAACTTCACTCCCCACACAGGACCTTAGGGCTCCTTTAGGCCAAAACCTCCACCCCGTGAACCCAAGGCTTCCCATTTCTCAGCCCTTAAACCCTTCAGAAAATCCAAAAGTGGAAATGAAAGCCTCATCTCTGCATTTGTGGATTATCACCACGTCCACCTCCAGCCACCAGGGACCAAACACCCCACCTCGTGCTGCGTTCATAAACATGGGAACACCGACATATGGAAAGAGATCATCAGTGGCGGAATTGGGTGCTGCAGATTCCAAGTTCAGTCCTCCTAAGTAGGGCTGGGAAATGCTCCTGCCTAGAATTACAGAGAGCTGCTGCCAATCGGTGTAGACCAGTGTTCCCCAAACTTGAGTCTCCAGTCCGGCTGTTTTCTGGACTACAATTCCCACCATCCCTGACCACGGGTTCTGCTAGCTAGGGATGATGCGAGCTGTAGTCCAAAAAAACAACAACACACCCATCTGGAGACCCAAGTTTGAGGAAGACTGGTGTAGACAAAACTGAGCTATATGGACCAATGGTCTGGCATGGAATACAGCAACTTCCACAGGGTGGCTTTGACAGTGACATCTGTCAAGAAAGAAGATTCCACCTAAACATTAGGAAGAACTTCCTGACAGTAAGAGCTGTTCAGCAGTGGAATTTGCTACCAAGGAGTGTGGTGGAGTCTCCTTCTTTGGAGGTCTTTAAGCAGAGGCTTGACAGCCATATGTCAAGAATGCTTTGATGGTGTTTCCTGCTTGGCAGGGGGTTGGACTGGATGGCCCTTGTGGTCTCTTCCAACTCTATGATTCTATGATCTGCTGCTCTGTGAACCACTGCGTACACATCCCATTTTATTTCCTGCTGCATTTTGGGCTTAGCGCTTTACTGATACCGCTGTTGCTCCCCCGTCAACCCCAACGAAGAACCGGGCCCCTTTCGCAGGGTTCTTCCCCAACCCGACTCCACACCCTCCCGTGTGAAAGTGTGGCAAAGGAACGAGACAGGAACTCTTGACTCACCTGTGCACGTAGTTGTTGCGGTGAAGATGCATCAGGCCGCAGGACACCTCGCAGGCCATACGCTGCAAGGTGAGAGGGTCCGGTGCCAGTGCCTCGGCCCCATGGCAGCTCCGCAGGTAGCCCTTCAGGTCACCCTGTCAGGGTGGCAGCAGCAGCAACAACGTTACCCATGGGCACCACTGCCTACAGACCTTTCTTGCGCGGTCTCAATGGGTGGGTTGGAGGAGAACAAGAGAGAGAAAGCATCTCTGCAATGCAGCCAGGGGGGTGGGTGCCAAGCCCCAAAGAAGGCCCGAGGTCAAGGACCAAGGTGTGCACCAAACCCAGGGATAGGGAAGTCTGTGGTCCTCCAGGTGTTGCTGGACTCCAATTCCCATCAGCTTGAGCCAGCATGACCAATGGACCAGGGGCAGATGGGAGAGTCCAGCAACATCTGGGTGCCAGGAGCAGGGGAGGTGTTTCCCCAGCCCTACACTAAACCGCCAGTACCCCACAGAGGAAAAAATACATCACAGAATTCAAAGATGCAAAGGTCTCTCAGTCAAACCCTGTATCTAAAGTAGGACCACCCACCCACCATCACACTACAGGTAAAGCATGTTTTGGAGAAAGTACATACACCTGGGATACAGAACCTTGTGTCCTTCCGGATGTTATTGAACGGCAACTCCCATCATTCCTGACCATTGAGAGATGATGGGAATTGGAGTCCAACATTACCCAGAGAGCCACAGGTTACCCCAAAGAACGCAACAGCAGAACGAAAACCTCTGGGAAACGAGCAAATGGTTTCACGTGACCCAAGCAAGAGTCAGGAGAGGAGATACGGCATGAACCCAAACAAGGATTTGGCTCTCGGCCAGCCATGGTCTTGTTGCTTACCTGCCCCCCAAAGCTCAGGGGAGGCCCACAGCAGCAGAGGGTTTTGTGGGGGGGGAGGAAATGTGCAACTCCCCTCTAGCAATGACTCACCAATGGGCAGAACTCCATCACCAGCAGGTAGGGCGTCACTTCTGCACACTGGGCCAGGCACTGCAGGAGATTGGTATGCTGGAGCGCCCTGTGAAACGGGAAGAGCAGGAGAGTGAAATGGGGCTGAAAGGGGAGGGGGAGAAAGGAAAGGAAAGAGTCCAGAGCCGGGGAAGGGCTAAGGGAAATGTGCAGAGCGGGCAGGGAATTGCACTAGCAGCACGGCAGATCAAAGGAAACAGAGACTCTGGGACCAAGGGGGTGGGAAGGATCCTTAGGGAAGCCATTGGGGCCAGGGCAGCCAAGAAGGAGCAGGCTGGGCCTACAGGTAAAGCCCCAAGTAGGCTAGCTGAGAAAGATTTGCTCCAGGGTGTGCTCTCCTTTCCAAACAACTCACACAATAGGTTCATGTGGGGACAGGGAGGGGCTCCTATGGAACAGCCCTGCACTGTCCGTGAATAAATGGGTCCTAAGCTGTGCCAGCCACCGCAGCACGGCCAAGGACAATAGGGGGGGTTGTTCATGAGCCGGTACAGTAATTCCTCGCTTTCCCAGCACCGTCCCATCCCTCCCCTTCCCCCGGACAATGTCTCTCGAATCCAAACTGCAGCCCCTTTGACTTCCTTCCAGCCCAGGGGTAAACGCTGCAAATCGTTTAAGACAGAACAGCTTTCCCAGCAGGTGATACAGAGAATTGGGTTGCTTAGAAGGAGTACATTTCCCCCCAGGTGCAAGCGTGTTGATACCTTGGGGGCCACTGACACAAAACCAGGACATTAATAGTTATACTGAATGAATTGTGTGTGGAAAAGGGTGCAGTGGAAAACTTTGAAGTTATCAGGAAAGAGGGAAAAAATGTTTTAGGTGTAAGTCCTGCACAGTGCTAACAAAAATTCCCAAGCACACACCTTTGGGCAACTGGGCTATACAGTAAGCATTTGAAAACAGTCAAGCTCCATCTAAATGCCTTCTATAATAAGTTGATGTCATCGTTTTTACTAGGATTTGACATTTGTAATGCCTTAACTACTTCTGCCGCTGGTTTCAACATTTTTTAGTTGTAGTACCTGCTGCTAGTTTTCATTGTTGGTTGATTCCACAGGGTGTATCTCACTGCTTGTAATTTGTTTTGGTCACTGTGTTGTATACAAGGGTAGGGCTCTCTTGATCATCAACAACACTGCGATGTGTCAGGGTCTGAATGGTACAGAGAGCCTAGCCAAGCAGAGCAAGCTCCCTGCTGCAGGCAACTGAGCCCCCCCCCCCAACATTCAGGAATGGTGGCAGGGACTTGCAGGAAGGGGGTCAATGGGGGCTCATCTGTGTTCTCCCAACCGGGCATGGAAATTATGGTGGGGAGGGAGGATGAATGAATAGCTCTTACGATCGTCTTATATAGTTTTATTCTTTAACATTGTCAAGTTTCTCTGGGCACAGCCGTGGGAAAGTGGTATCTATTTAGAAGGCAAGCAAGTTTCCAGAAGCACATTTCCACTGCGGCTCAGGGGAAGACTTTAAACCCCGAGCCACATAACACAGGTCCCCTTATAATCTTCCTCTTCTGGCCAAGGTCATCAATAGGGCCGGCCCAAGACGTTCCGCTGCCTCAGGTGGAACAGCAAGTGGAGCCACTTCCCCAGGACAAAGTGCATAGGCACCCATGTTTGGCCAAGTTACTTTGACACCCGAGACAGAAAATCCTACAAGCACACCCCTGGGAGTACAAATACAGTAATTAAAAAAAACCCCAATGTTTCTTATTACAGAAAGGCCCTGGGGAACTTACCTGTAAGGCTGGGCCTCTTCCAGGAACTGCATCTGATCTTGAACGCTGGCACTGGCTTTGAGTTCCTTCACTACCACCTGAGTGCTGCTCAGCCCTGCATTCACCTCACCGAGGAACACCTGGGATATGGAGAGACAGAGGGCATTAGCCTGTTGGACTGGGAGCTTGGGCTCCTGCTATAGGACAGTGCCACTGCATGGGCCAGGAAGTGCCATTATCATCTCTCAGTATCTGTCAGGTACGTAGCAAGGCTGTTGCAAAATGCCAGGGGACAACTGCAGCTGCCGCCTAAATCTAAGCTTCTGGTCCATTGCAATTCTGCAGCGAATGTAAGAAACTTATTTCTCCTCCCTGCCCTCAATTCCCCCCCCCCCACTTTGTGTCAATTCAGAAATTACTTTCCGGCACTTTTCCACACCATCCATCCTCTCGACTGAGCCAACGCATCAGCCGAGGGGTATGCAGACCCACGGTTTCTGATGCTGCTTCAGCAATCACAATGTGAGTTGTGTCCAACTGCTTGAGCAAATGGGACAACTCCCCAAGTCACAAAAGCAACTCGGGGGAAACTATGAACAGGATCAGCATTCTTAGGCCTACATTCCCCCCCACCAAGGCCCAGACCTGAGCTGAAGTTATTGCACAGATTTCACATCTTGCCTTCCCCCTCTTTCAATGCATCTTACTTAAGTTTCAAATGTAACATGAAAAAGAGGATTATCCTTCCTCTACACTCCACCAGCACTTGCAAAGACCCTGGACACAACCCATGTCCAGTTAGGAGCACCCCATGGCCGGCTCTCACAATTGGCTTTGGGGTCACTGAGGCAGGCACTATTTTTGGGGGGGAAAAAACAGATGCCAAAAAGTAGGTAGGGAGGCAGGCAATATAAATAAATATACAAAGGGCTGTTAATTGTCGTCTTTGACAGGGGTGTCAAACCTAATCTATTCCTTGCTCCCAAGTCAGGGCCTCCTTCCTCTCCTTACTTCTTACCACCTATTCAATTGAATCCCCTCATTTCTACACCCTCCAGGTCAAAATGAAGAATTAAGATTTCTATTTGCAGCCTGTGAATTAGAACACGTTGTTCCGGTCCTACTGCCATACCAGCAACAGCCAAAAGGGAAACACCAAGGAAGGAGAGGAATGGACAGCAAAAGCTACGCTGTTATCCCTTCACTCGACATGCCTTTTGGCGTCTGCTTCCTCCCTCCCTCTCGCCCTGTCCCCCATCGCCATTGCGGCCCCGTTGCAAAAACCAACGATATGGGATCGGTCTCGGGTGAGGAGCTTACCTTGCCAAACCATCCATGGCCAATTTCCTTGAGGTACAGCAGGCTATGGCGTCCCAGGTCGGTGGATTTGAGCAGCTGCACTGTGAAGGAGCATACAGAGCGGTTTGAAGTTCTGCACACCCTGCCAGCTTGACCCCTGCCTGCTGCCTCATCCTAGCTTTCCGCAGAAGAGGGGGGTCTGGGGCAGGAAGCTTCCCAAAGGATCAGGCATACGGGGATCCACAGAGAGAAGCGGACACCTCAGCCGCTCCTGAGGCCAGGCTATGTGGGTTTGCTGCATCTCTACCCGGTTGGCAAGAGCAGATCCAGAACTGAGGGTGAGCGAGACTCTCTCTCAAACGCATAGACGCAGGAGGAGCCTTCTGCTATAGGCAGCCGAACTTCCAAGACTCCAGGCAGCAGAAAGTGGCTGTGTCGCGCCCACCCTTCTGGGCAGTCCCATGTCGTCCCCCCCAAAGCAGGCGGTGCCATCCCTTCGCCCCCTCAGTGCCAGACGCCACTGCTCCCATCACACGGAGAAGCAAAGGCCCCATTGTTGCGCCCAGCGGCGATGGTTGTATCTGGACACTGGACCCATTCTCTGAGGGCCCATTTAGTGCACGGCAGGGCCGCACCAGGCAAGGATTGTGTGGGCAGAGCAGAGGGGAGTCGCTGTCCGGCTAGCTGGCTCAACCCCCCCATCCCACACAGCAGAGCAAGCCATGGATTCCTTCGCCAAGTCACATGGGAAGGAATGCAGGGCCTGTGGGACTTGGGGACCAAAAGGCCTTTGTCTCCAGAGGTAGCGGAGGAGAGGAAGTGATCTCAGGCCACAGGAGCAGGGAGTGACCTCTGCTGAGGGGTCAAACACCTACACTGAGGCTTGGAGATGGCCTATCTCGCTGTTCCCTGCCTTGCCTGGTCATGGAGGGAGCCTGGATGCCCAGGTAGGAATGCATGCTTTCCAGGTACCGCATCCTGTTTAGGAAAAAAGTGCCCTGCAACCCTCTTTTGTGTCCCATTTCCTCCTCCTGCCACCTCCATCCCACCCCCCGCCATGGCTTAAATGGGGGGGTTGCCCTGCCATCCCAAACCCACAAGGTGGCACTGCTGAGTCACTGGCTGGGGTGCCCAACTAAGAAGCCGGAACAATCCGGAAGATACTAGTTGAAGGGGGAATGAAAGAACAGCAGCAGAGTGTTGCATCTGATGTGGAGACAGGCAAAAAGCACCAGCACCTGAAATGTGGGCTGCTTGGTGCTTAGCTAAAGAAGGTGAGATGCTGCAACCTCTCCTCCCAGCACTTCCACCTGGCGCTCTTGCACCGGAGCTTTTCTGTGCTGGATCTTCCCAGGCCCGGCTCACCCATTGGCTCTAGTGGTGCAATGCACCACGGCGCCTGGGCGATCAGGGGTCGCTGAGGGGTGCCCCAGCAAGTGGGGGAGCTGCGCGGCGGCCTCCCTTTTCCCTCCGCCAGCCGCGCCGCTCAGGGGAGAGCAGGGAGGTAAGCGAGCGGAGCAGGGGCACTAGGACCCTGCTCCGCTCTGCAGGGTCATCCCGAACCCCGGCGCTGCGTTTCATTGGTAGAGGTGACGCCACATGGCAGCAGCTCTACCAATGAAACACAGCACCAGGGTTGGCGGGAAGGCTGTGAAACTTCCGAGGCCAGGAGCTGCGCGGCCTCTGAGGCACCTCGGCTGCTCCTGCAAAGGTGGCGGGGTGGCCCTTCCTCCTCGGGTCCTGCCCGTGCTCCTCAAGCGGCGCAGCAGAGATGCGGCGGGGCCGGCGGTCATGGGTGTCATGAGTGGGAGGGCTTCTGGTTTTGTCGGCGGCGGCAGCCCTGCTGGTGGCAGCGACGGGGCGCTGGGCTGGCAACGGGGCCTGCCGGACTTGGAGCTCGGCGAGGACGGCGGAGTCGCGCTCCCCTTGCAGCAGCCTCCCGAGCTCGCCCGGCAGCTCCTCCTCAGGCCCGTGTACAACAGGCCTCCGCTGGGCAGGGAAGCAGAGCTGGGTGAGCTGGGCCGGCCCGTGCGCCTGGAGCTGAGCGGCCTCGGCGCCAGGAGGAGAGCATCCAGAGCCACCAGAGGTGAGTGACTCAGAGCTGGGAGCCGTGCAGGCCGAAGGGAAGGGGGGCGGCAAAAAAAAATTGCGCCAGGGCGCTGGGTACCCTTGAGACGGCCCTGGATTTTCCCTTGGGGGGGAGGGCAGGTAGAGGATTCTGAAGTAGGCGCGGGGGGAGCAAAAGCTCCCAAATGCATAACTGGCAGGATCACTAGGTGCTCCCAGGAAGTTGCAAACAAACCCGCACATTGCACACGTAAAACCAACCCTGTGTCCCCCCCCCCGCCTCCTCTGCTGCAGCTGCCGTGAGTGGCAACAGAAGCATCTACATCGTAGAGGATAGATGTGGGCGAAGGGAACCGAACTCCATGACTGGAACGAGGACTTGATCCACCCAGACACAGTATCCACCAAGCAGCTGCAAGTGGGCTGTGGGCAGGAGGAATGAGACCATCCATTGTGTGGAGGAGAAGGCCGGTGGGGGGTGGGGAGCCTTGCAATATATGGCAGACAGCTGAGCTAAAAGGGCTGCAGAGGGAGGGGATCTCTTGGAGCTTTGATCTTGCTGAGAGTTGGCAGGGGGGGGCACTTGAGGAGCCCCCAGAGGTTGCATCCCCCTATGGTGACCTTTGCATCCATACCATCGTAAGCATACTGCCTTGTTTTGGTCGCTTTAAGATTGCCTGCTCGTTAGGTTAGGGGCAATTGTTGCTGCCCGGTGGGATGAGACGGAAGATACAACAGCTCAAGGTGTATTTTTCTTGGACTGACGTATTCTGACTATATGCTCTGCGCAGCTCTAGATTTTGCATCTTCCTATGCCTACAAAAGACAACGTCTAATCTACAGCATTTTGCATTTCTTCCGACTCTTCAGCAGATCACATGTTTAAGCCTGAGGCTAGATGTTTTTAAAATAAAATAAGGATGCGTAATTCCACTGTCCACATTCTTCCGATTGCATCTGCCTCTTCTCTTGAGATTGTAAGCTCCTTGGGGCAGGTGGGCCTTAATTCTCATTTATGTCACTCTACAAAAAACACCAGGTAATGGTAGTAGTGACCACTGCTGCTCCTGCTTCACTTTTCTCTGTACACCTGTGACAACTTCATCTAGGAAACAACTCATATGTAAGATCACTGAATGGGCATGATGAAAACTTCCAGAGAGTGGTAGCTGTAATAGTAGTCTCTTGCAACAAAAACAAAATAGAGACTTGAAAGACTAACACATTTATCATGGCACTCTAATCAAGGAAAGCATATGTTATAACAAATGTGTTAGTGCCATAATAAATATGTCAGCACATAGTTGCTTTGAGGGTGCACATAAGCAACCCATAACACCTTTTCAACCATAATGAACAGTGCAAAATCACAAAGGTTAAAGGAAGGAGTTTTCTGCCCACCTTTGTAGGGGGATTCTAATCCATACTCATTATTGCAAGAACAGAACTTCTGTTCCATACTCACTATTGCAAGAATGGAGATTCGAGGTTTGGTTAGCCAAGTGAAAATCCAAGGCCGTGCTCTTTGCACGTTGCAAGTGTGCACTGTTGCTAAAACCGAAAGGGTGGACAAAATCCTAAATGCAGAGGGCTCAGCAACTTACCTGAGCGCCCAGGTTGCCTGGACATGGGCAAGGAGACTTCGGTGAGAGGCAGAATGTAAACTTCTGGGCCATTCTGGGTAGCGGGTGAGCCCTGGGCTGAGAATTCACTAGCGTACTCTTCTCCCTCGGCATTATCAAATTCCTGGGGTGGGGGGGTAGGGGTGGGCAAGACAGATAGGGAGGGAGAAAAAGGAGCCCAGCACAGGGCAAGGAAACATTTTTATACACATGTAGAAAAGGGAAGGGTGGATGCATTCCCCATCATCATACTCGTAATCCCAGTCGCGTAAGGATCATTGCAATAATGCATGTGAAGCAATCAACATTGTCGTCATTGGTGCCATCTCAAACACAGATACATGTACTGAACCCATAAATATGGGATGAGCTGAGGCTCTGGAGCAGAGCACCTGCTCTGCATGCCAAAGGTGCCAGGCTCAATCCCTGGCATTTCTAGGTAAGGAGGGGAAAGGCTGCCTGCCTGGAATTTTGGAAAGATGCAACCAACTGGCATGAGATAAGCCTGATGGACCAAGAGTCCAACATTATGTAAGGCAAAGCATACACAATTACAAGGCCCAGACTATTAAAAAAAAACATCCACTGTATTATGGTGATCTATAAAACATAAACTGCACCAATGAAGATACAGAAACACAAAACTAAATAATATAATTCAGAAGACAGCAGAGAGGTAGATAAAAAAGTCAATTCTGACTATTGAGAAAAGAGAATTGAAAAAGACTTGAGCAGGCAAAATGGATTTTTCTCTATTGACGTGCTTTCCTCTGATTTGTATCATTTGGTTTTGTGTTTCTGTACCTTCACTGGTGTAGTTTACCTTATTCATAAGAATAATGAAATACCATTTTCATATTCTGGGTCTTGCCATTGTTCATGTCTTGGATTCTAAGGATCTTTGCTGCCATTCTTCTTTATCCCACCCTGGTATAAGGCAGCTCCCTAGCTCCAAAATACACCCAGGTGGTGGGTGGCAACTCCCTTGCGTTCTTCTGTCCGCTTAAAAGGGAGCAAGCACACAGGTGGGGAGGAACAGGCACACACATTCCCCCATCCCATAAACAAGCTGGGGGAGGAATACATGTATAAACATCCTTGAGCTACACACAATGGGAAAACAAAAGCACTAAGCACAGCCTTCTCATACATATGCACTAAATTTGCACTAAAACCAATATTGGCTTTAACTATTTTAATTGTCAACCCGAGATAATGGGGGAAATGCCCTTTGAAGAGTTTGCGCTACCCCCCCACCCCACCCCACAACCGTTCCTGGAGTTCCCTGGGGAGAGGGAGTTACTGTTAGGAGTCTCTATACTGTCTATATGCAAACAGTGGCCAGTAACACAGACCTATAGAGCCCTCTCACACACACAGGCCAGGCTCATCCCTATGGTCTAACAGCTTGAAATGGGAGTTGCACAATGCAGCTCTATGAAGTAGCAAGCAAGAAGCAAGCCAGCCAGCCAGCCACTTGTGTGAAGCAGACCTCCCTCCACACAGATGGGACAGCTTCAGCCGTGCCCTGTTCTTGGAGAGTGGTGGTGGTGGTGGTAGAGGGGATAGCTGCATGGGGAAGCCACTTCATGCAAACAGCCTTGCCACCTGGGACTGTGCAGGTGCAATTCAACTTCAAGCAGCCACATACACCGTTGAGTACACGCATGAGTCATGCCACAGCTGTGTGAAGGGCGCAGCCGCTCGTACGCTGCCGTCCAGATCCAAAACCTGAAACTTAGGGGGTGGGGCAACAGAGATAGTGCACTTACTCGCACTCTTTCTTTACACACACACACACACACACAAACAAACAAACACAAACTGAGATGGCGGGGTGCTAGCTCAAGCTTGGTTTCACGGATCCAGGGCAGCAGCTCCTAGGACATTTAATGGCAGCCAATTTTCAATTCCCTTTGGAAACACAGAAGCTCCATGAGTGGTGCAGCTGGCGAGAAAAGCTTCGATGAACAGGATGGAAGCGGCAAAACTGGCAAAGCATCACCTGCCCAGGTTTCTCTTGCAGACTCAAGAGATGGAGCTCAGTCCCACATGCAAAGCGACAAAGGTTTAAGGCTGGCTTTCCCCACCTGGTGTCCGTTCGTTGGCTTTTTGCTGAACTACAACTCCCAGCATCCCTGACCCTTGGGGCCATGCTGGCTGGGGCTGATGGGAGTTGGAAACCAACAGCATCTGGAGGGCACAAGGCTGGGCTAGGGGGCAGGTTAATGGAACAGCTTCCAGGCCTCTGCCCCCCAGCCCCATTTCTGCATGGGAAAGCTAGGAAGCCCCAGGGGATCCAAATGCAGAGCCCCATTGCGCCCACCCCGCCCTTGGCCTGACGCTTGTCATCCCACGCTGGCACCCCTGCTTTTGTTTCGACTTGTGTGGCAGGAGCTGCTCTGCTCCTTCCACCCTGCCCCCAATGAGAGAGACACAGTCATAAATACAGTTGAGGGAGAAGCAGCCTCACCTTGGTCAGGGGGCAGGGGGAGGGCTGCCCAGGGTTCCCCAGTTCTACATTACAGGCTGTTTTTGGCACTGTGCTGGCCCCCGTGCAGGGCAGACACCTCAAAACCATCCTCAGCCTCTTCTCCCGGGATTCGCTTCTCCAGCTCTAGGCAAGAGTGCCCAGAGAAAGTGTGTTAATAAATTCTCCATCCCTGAAGTGCCCTTCAACACAACACCACCACCACCAACCCCGGCAACAGCACGCCAAGTTCGATGTGCCCCCCTCCCCAGCAAGCCTTCCCATCCACACATGCACACACCCCACCTGCAATTTGAGGCCGCGGCATCTCCACCTCCCCATTCACTCCGTGCAAAAGCCAAGTAGGCACTTCCAGTTACCTGGATGGACTTTATCCCACCAAAGGCTGCCCCGGCAACCAGGTAGGAAAGGGTGAGCATCACCCTTGTGCCATGACGCCCTTGCGCTGCTGCAGCATTTCCACAGGCAAAGCATGGAGGCTGCTTTGCAAAAACCCTCCCTGCGCCCCCTTATATAGGCAGCGTAGGGGCCTCTGAAGTGCCTCGTTGTTCCCACGGCAAAACCTGGCCGGTGCTGCACAGCCGCCAGCCCACGGGACTGTTCATAGCTTCCATTCCAGCACCCCACGGCTGCACCGTGGCCTGGCTGCCAAGAGCCCCCGCAAGAATCTCAGCAACACATTTCTCCAGCACATTCTGTGCCTGTGAGGTCACGCTGGCGCTGCCCACTCCCTCGTGGGGCATTCCAGGGCAGGCCACAGCCAAGACTGGACGAGGATCCCAGCCAGCCTGGGAATTTAAGAAGGGGCACCCTGCCGCTACTCTAGCAAGAAGGGGGTGTCATGCGTGGCTCACAAACTAAGACTCGTGTATTTCCTTCAAGACAAGAGGCAAAAGAAAAGAGAGCCTTCCTCTTAGGCCAGCTCAGTACCCTGAAATGCCTACTGCACCCTTGAGCTCCATGTTAGAAGTCAATGGAGCTTATGCTGTCAGAGGAAAGCGCCTTGGGAGTTTGCACCCTTACCTGCAAAAGGTGTGCACGGAAGAGCATGTTAGTTTGCACTAACACTTATCTCCTCATTAAAACTTGTTCGGTTGCTGCTGATGAAGAGCCATCGGACCTGAAACACGCTTTAATGTTAAGTGTTTCAAGGGCACCTATGGACCTTTCCTCCTCTCTTTGTGTGCCCTTTCACATTTCGTGGGCTCCTCCTACCTGCTCCTCACAGCACGGCACCAGACTGAGCAAAGGAGGCTTCCCTACTGAGCTCAACCCCACCAACAATCCCCACTGCCTCTGCCCTTCCTGGAGCCTTTAAAGACAGCTCTTGTTTTACTAAATCGCTCCACTTGCAGGAGTGTACCTTTGTCACACGTACGAAAAAGGGCATCGGTGTACAAACCTGGTCTAAATTCTGACACAGTGCCTCAGGGAAACAGCAGCCATCCCACTGAATCCCACTGCCTCTGGTCCCAACAGGAGAAGCTGTTTTTTCACCAGTAGAGCACTTTCATTTCATGTGGAAGGTCCCAGGATCACTCTCCATTTAAAAGGATCAGGAAGCAGGTGGTGGCAGTGGCCCTCCTGAGACCCTGGTGAGCTGCTGCCACTCAGGCCTAGGCAGGCAACAGTCTGAATGGAATAAGGCAACTTCCTATGTTTTCACCCGCCTCTTCTTCTGGGTTGGTTAGGACTCAACAGGGTCTCCTTCAACTCCAACACTCCCACTTCCAACGGAATGCCAGGCAAGCATCCCTTGCTGTGTTCTAAGGCTCGCTACCGCAGTAGGCTAGCTCAGCTGGTAGAGCATGAGGTTCTCAATCTCAGGGTCATGGGTTCGAGCCCCACATTGGGCAAAATATTCCTGCATTGCAGGGGGTTGGACTAGATGACCCTTGTGGTCCCTTCCAACTCTATGGTTCTCAGCAAGCCCCTGACACCAGGCTTTGTTGGAGATGTTGCTGCTCGCTAACCTTGCCCACCACATTTCATCTTCAGCCCATGCTGAATTCCTTGCTAGTTCCTGCCACAGCTAAGATCCTTTGCCTGCTGCTTGGCTGCCGCCCTCTCTCTTTCACACACAGACACACTTCTCTCTCTCTGCCCATGCTTTCTCTGAGCAGCAGGAGTTTGTGAACAAGGGTGCACGCCCCAAAATCTGCTTCTCTCCCACACAAATCTCGCCTCCTTGCCACGGGTATTCCAAGACAGGCTACCTAGAGCGAGGTTGGTTCTAGCCCAGAGTACCTGCTGCCTCTCCTTGCATCACAGACCCGAGGAGACGGAGAGCGACCTCCCTCTCTACCGCTAAGTCCAGTGCTGCTACACAGCCAGCCCTAGGGAGGACGTGGGCTTCTCACAATGCTTACCTTGAAGCCAATGCCCCCCTTCTTGCAGCACAGACAGGCCAACATGAGGAAGATGAATGTGAACAGCCCAGAGAAGGAAACAGCCACAACCACCAGAGAGGAAGACCAGGAGAGCTCACTCAAGGGAGTGCCGTCTGTAGGGAGACAAATGGGACACAGCAGGGGGGAAAGATTAGAAAGGAAGTGCAGGGAAAGCCAAGGGTGGAAATGCACTTTTTTTCTTCTTCTTTTAAAAAGGGAAACATTTAGTTGAAGAAAGAATAAGGATGTCCAGGAGCAGAACCCAGCAGGATGCCACTTGACTACAATTTCACATTTCCACCCTCCTTTCTTACAGGCGCAAAGTTAATCCAGAGGGTCTGGGTTTAAGGAACCCTTTTGCTGTGACAGCACCAAAACACGTTCTCCCCCTGCTCCAACCCAACCTATACACTTTCTCAGACAAAAGGTCTCCTTCCCAACTCCTGGAACAGAACGCAGAAAACACTCCCAAGCCCATTCTACTCTCCCTTCTGCTCAGAGATCAGGTATGACACAGGAAAGGGAGGGAACCAGAGATGCTCTTCGGCCCATGTGGACTACCTGGCCTGGCCCTACATCCCCTACAGCCTGGAGAAGCCGAGGAAAAGTGCAAGTCGGAGGCAACCATGCCATGCAAGAGACAAAGGTGCAGAGCGCATTTCCCCTCTGGTTTTATAATGTAGAGTTTGTCCAGGTAGGGGCAGCGATGGATGCTGCTGGGTTAACATAAAATAGGCCCCTGGTTACCTTACCTGTACTTCCCACAGCCCTGCTGATCTCCACCCATCTCCCTCACATACCACAGATTTATAATTTGTTAATGGATTTATTTCTTTATTTTCTGCAAGGAACTCAAGGTAGTGCATGGTTCTCCCTCTCAAGAAATCTCTGTGACAACCCTGTGAAGTAGGTGAGGCTGAGAGACAGTTATTGGCCCAAAGTCACCCAGTTAGGGATTTGAACCTTGGTTTTCCAGGTCTTAGTCTGAAACTCCAGCCACCACCCTGCTCACTGTTGTTCATAGTTCACTGCTCTGTATGAAAGCAGTGTGCTGCCTGTCCTTCTCAGTTTGGACCCATGGCACCCTGCTGCACACACACAGTGTTTGGTGAAAAGCACAGTCATTTCCATTATGCTTAGGGAGAAGCTATCGCCAGTTTCAGACAGTGTGGATATTCATGGAGGGAAAATCATATGTAGGGCTCCTCCACACTTCTGCTTGTCCCTTGCCTAGAAAGCATGAGTCCAAGCAGTTTTCTCAGGAAAAACCCTCTCTTTAGCTCTAAATCGGAACAAATAGCAACCTGCAGAAAACCCAAACAGCTGTTTGCTCCGAATGAGCACTAAAGAGTGGTTTTCCCTGTGGAACAACAGAAAGTGTGCATAAGCCCTCAGTGCCTGGTTGGCAGACCACTGTCTGCTAGCAGCTAGCTGCTTTGAAGAAGGCCCAACTTCTGGTGGTTCTGAGCACCTCCTCTGTTAAAGTAAAAACTGGCTTGCCTCCTGAAACATAAAGGGATGTTGGAGACTGCACACATTTCAGAAGGGGGGAAATGAGCAAGAGGGAGAATGCTTGTTGTATCCTGAAGGCCAGTATAGCAGCTCCTTTAAAATAATGAAGACAGCTGGCGTTCAAAGATTAAAGGGGAAATGAGACAATCAGAGCAATAAAAATTAATTTCACAGCAAAAAGGGGAAGTCAATAAACAAAAGAAATATTAAAGGCATCAAGATCATGGAGCCCAAGATGCTTTGTAATGCAAAAGAGCTAATTTGCCAATTTAAGCTAGCTAATACAGTCCCAGGGGGACCATTTAACTGGTTGCTACAATGGTATGTTAAGAAGCACATACGCGTCTGAGACAAAGCATGAACATAGGAGAGTGTATGGGAACATGTAAATGCTTGAAGATGAAAGGATATGACAGCATATTGCGTGTGAGTGAGAGCACACAACTGTGTAGGCACATTAAACAATAGATGCTGCACACACATGCATAGTCACAAACGCTCGCTCTCTGTTCTAATCCCACACATGCCGTGAAATGGAGCAAAATAACTTGTCATGACACCATCGCCATGGCAATAAGCATCCCTTGCCTGCCTCCTCAACCCCAGCAGTGGGATTCCTGGCTTTCTGTAAAAATGCAGCCCTACTTCTACCAGCTAAGAGAGAGAGAGGCCCATATCCTCCTGTTGACTCCTGTGCTTCCACGAGGCCCAAAACTGGCAAGACTGTAATCCATCTGTCTGCTGGCATTTGCAATACCACCGAGCCAGGCGTCGGGGTGGGATTGAACTGCTGTGCGATTTTCCATAGCAGTTCTAAGGCAGTCTGCAGGGGAAATGTTTGGATTTCCCGAGAACCAGAACAAGAGTTTTGAGGGAGCAATGCTGCAGAGTCCTGAATTTCCTTTGCAAATTGCCTAGGCACCAACAGAACATTTTTAGATGCCTAGGCAACCAGGAGCCTGGGATTTTCTCAGCACTTGTTCCAGATGGACTTTCCAGCTAGGATCTGAAATCACGTGTGGGGCTGGACGGCGTTCCTCATCCAGCTACGGAGAGAGAGGAGGGGACCTGACAAGGTGTTTCATCCCCTTATTTCCAAGCTGTGGTTCGCTGGGGAAATTCAGTCTCCCTAAGAGATGCCTCCAATTTATCTCTAGCAGGAACAAAGCCTTGCTCTGAAGCCATGCTGCTGCTCTTTCAGGGGGAAGAGTCAGTACTAAATCAACGACGCGAAAGGCAAGCATGCTGGTAGTGGGTGGCGAGGAGTAACAAGCACAGCCAGAAATGCCTGAAACAGCGTATTGTGCTTCACAGGGCTAGATTTCAGAAGGGTGCACCCTAGAAGCAATTTTAACGACACAAACAAGCAAGGCAGGGATAACTAAGGCCATTTAGCCACTCTAGTGGCTGTTCTGGTAAGGCAGGACTGAGCACAGAATCCCATTCGCTAAATGGAACATTGTTCATAATTAGCCACTTTGCTCTAACCACTTGATCATGCCTCCTACCCTCCTCAGAGAGCTAGATCTATTCATTCAGAGGCCGTGCTGGGACTGTGCCATGTCAACAGCTGATTGGGGGGGGAGGGGAGCTGCGAAAAAGAACCCAACCACCTCGCTGTGCTCTGAGGCGGTAATGCAAACACACCCCGAGACTGAGGAGGAGGAAGCTGGCAGGAATTGGCACCTCCTGGGCTGGTTATAAGAAGTCAGGTAGGTGGGGGGCTGGCTTAGAACAGGTGGGTGCAGTGCTTCATTTGCCCTGACGGACCACCCCCCCACTGACCCCAGCCTTCTTCTTGATGTGCTCACTCTACACAATGGTTCTTCTGAGCCTGAAAGGGTGGGGTTTAGAACACAGGAGTCCCTGGTGGCTCCCTAACACCCTGTCGGCTTTTGCTTCTCTAATCCCTTCACTGCAGCCCCTGGATTTTCTACTGACCTGCAGCATCCGGCCCATGTTCTCAATCCATGTCTTTCCTCCCGACTGTTTCCACCTGTGGCAGGTCTTTCTACATGTGCTGCATTGTTAAGGCATCTCCTTGAGCTCTGCCCCCATTAAGCTTCAGTAGCGGGGAGGACCTGACCTCTTCCCTTCAGTGCTTAGGCCAGGCATAGGCAAACTTGGCCCTCCAGATGTTTTGGGACTACAACTCCCATCATCCCTGACCACTGGTCCTGTTAGCTAGGGAGGATGGGAGTTGTAGTCCAAAAACATCTGGAGGGCAGAGTTTGCCTGTGCTTGGCTTCGAGCCAAACTACAGATAATGCAGGAGCTTCATTGTTTGTTTGTTTTTTAAAGCTGAAATCGGAACCAACGGCAATTTGCGGGGGGAAACGATTGCTGTTTGTTGCAATTCAATTTCAGGTTTTTGTTGTTGTTGTTGTTTAAAAAAAACCAAGCTAGACAAACATGGGAAGGAGGACTGCTTGCAGAAGTGTCTCATTTAATTCAATGAAACCAGTACAGAAAAGGTTCCCAGTAGATTATTGTTGAATGTAAATTCTTCTCTTCCTTCCTGAGATGACAGCTGGAGATGGTTACAGATCCCCTGCTTGGATTTTTTGTTTTTTGTTTTAAAAGATATTTGGCCTCTTGGTGAGGGGGAAAAAAGACATAAGCTACCCATATGGCACTTTAGAGAATGCAATTCAAATAAGAAGGAGGGTGCCCTGCATCCTGGACTCAACAAAGTGTTAGAGTGACCAGGTGAGTCCAATAAAGATCAGAGGGTAGATTTTATGCCCTTCTCTGCCTTCACTTTCCACGTGAACATAAACCAGTCACTTCTCCATTATTGCCCCTCTTGAACTCTGTCTCTTGAGGATCTCAAATGGGATGGCACAGAAGTTACTTTTTAGAATAGTTAGTGGAATAATAAGCATAGCAATAATAACAATAATAATAATAGGTCACAATGCAACAAGAAATAGACGCAATCTATTTATGTATGCTACTAAAGCAGCTAGGATTTTGTTGGCCCAGTAATGGTGGGCGAGTGAGGTCCCAAATAAGGAGGCTTGGCAAAAAATAATGGAACCCGGAAAGGGCAAGAAGGGAAGTCATAAATGATTGTTTTATTTTAAAGAAATATATGAATGGGATTTTTTATTTTATTTTAATGTGAATGTGGTTTTGGAAATTGTAAGATAGATAGATAATATAAAATAAAATAGCAGATGCAAAGATAATGTGGCAAACTGACTCTGGGATAAGGTAAGATAACAATGACAGAGTGGACCTAACTTGGCTATAGACTTCATTAGAAAATGATAGCACCATATGTTTAAAAGACTTCAATTTCTCATTATTATTATTATTATTATTACTACTACTACTACTACTACTATTATTACCCTGCCCATCTGCTGGGTTTCCCCAGCAACTCTGGGCGGCTTCCAACAGAATATTAAAATACAATAATCTAACATTGGCATATATCTGATGAAAGTTAGTTATGAATTTGATCCATGCCCCCTACGATACATACAGAATATCCCTGCAAGCCTTGGTTCAAAGGCAATAATGAAACATTAAATTCACTCTGATTGGATCAGAAATGCATATGTGCAAATGCGCAGACATGGAGAGGAAGAGAAAGAAAATGACCTGACTTCTGCTCTCACTCAAATCTTTTAAAAAAAATAATAATGTATAATTAGAGAGTTTATTATAATAAACATAAAAAAATACGAAACTCCAAACTTGCAATAGAAGCATTTAACGTACCATTCCAGGACTGCTCTTATCATTTCCATAATCTTCTATCAAATCTACGGTAACTCCGTGATATATTACAGGCATAGGCAAACTCGGCCCTCCAGATGTTTTGGGACTGCAATTCCCATCATCCCTGACCACTGGTCCTGTTAGCTAGGGATCATGGGAGTTGTACGCACAAAACATCTGGAGGCCGAGTTTGCCTATGTCTGGTATATTAGACGGCCGGTGTGCCCTTGGAGGGATATTTATGAACAAAACAAAAACCTGGATGAGAGGCTTACTGCTTTCTTAAAAGCTGCTATGGATGTGCAAAGCGGGAGGAATCCCTGAGGAAAATGGAGACTTGCCGTGTGAACCCAAACTGCCTATTCAAAGCAAAACCCCTTTGGGTAGCAAGCTCACCTAAAGTTACAAAACAAATCTGAAACACACCTAAAGTTACAAAACAAATCTGTTCACTGGAAGGACAGATCGTGAAGCTGAGGCTCCAATACTTTGGGCACCTCATGAGAAGAGAAGAATCCTTGGAAAAGACCCTGATGTTGGGAAAGATTGAGGGCACTAGGAGAAGGGGACGTCAGAGGACAAGATGGTTGGACAGTGTTCTCGAAGCTACGAACATGAGTTTGACCAAACTGCGGGAGGCAGTGGAAGACAGGAGTGCCTGGCATGCTATGGTCCATGGGGTCACGAAGAGTCGGACACGACTAAACAAACACAACAATAACAACATCAGACCAGGGGAAGGATAGAGCATGCAGCCACATTTGGTACAGGATGCCAAAGGGTAATGGTCCCATAAGGTGGGCAAATAATCAGTTTTCCCTAAAAACAATATATTGATGTTTGGGTACTGGGGGAAATGCATTCCTCTCCAAAACAGAAACACGTTCCATCTGAGTAAGTTTCTGGATCCCGTTCAACAAATAAAACAACACCTGCACATTTTAATCTATTTTATCTGCACTTTGAACCAGCCTCCTCTCGGAAAGGCCGAGTCTTACCTCTCTCTCTGGCATTTCTTATTGATAGTAAAATACTGCCTCAATTAAATTGCTGGGCAATATTCTCCCTGGAGCAAGGAGAAGGGACCCGTCCCTTCCTCCAGGGCTGCCAGCAATGAGAATAGTACAGATCCCTAACAAAAAGAGCCTTCATGCACTAGGTTTATGGGGCATCTGCAGTGAGAGCAGCCCACGGCTTTTATTGCTCAGCTGTGAGTCTGCTTTTGTGAGCCATTGATTGGGCTGCTTCCCTTCACAGATCCCCTGCCTTAGAAGCTGCAGCTGGGCTATCGCTACTCTGTTCTTCCAGAACCTCTCACAACAAATGAAGTGTTTAGAGTTGGAGAAAGCAGGAGGGCAAGGATGGAGGAGGGAACCACTCAGAGCGATGCTGCCAATTTGAGTTCCATAAAAAAGCATCAAGGGAACAGAGAAATGGCTTTCCTGCTTTCAACGGGATCCTATTCTTCTCCTTCCAACATAGGCAGGGAAGTGGGAGGTGGGCTTTCCCAGAGCACATCTAATAGTTTTGCAAGTTGGGCAAGGACAAATGAAGGAGACTTGCAGCCTAAACTATGAAGTTCACTGAAACTTCAGGTAGAAAGGACAGACCAGGGCCCAGCTACAAATAACACAGTGCGGGTAAAAATGCTCATGGCAGAATCAGGAAGGAATATAGGGTAGGAACTGTATTTTTCGCTCCATAAGATGCACTTCCCCCCCTAAAAAGTAAGAGGAAATTCTGTGCGTCTTATGGAGTGAATGTGTGGTCCCTGGAGCCGAATTGCCCAGGGGCGAAAAGCAGGTCGTGCTTTTTTTTTTTAAAGAAAGAGCTAAAGGCTAACAAGAGGGGAAGAGGGTGATGAAAGGAAGCCATTCAGCAGCTGATTGCAAGAGATCGGGGAGGGAGATAAGGGATGCTAGCTCCCTTCCCAGCCCCAGCCCTTTGCCCAGGCCTCCATTGTTGAATGTTCTGCAGACGGAGGCTGTTTGTTTCCCCAGCGACATGGGACTGACTGATTAGATTATCTGTTTGGAAACTGTAGAAATGGCTCCCTTTCCTTTCCTAAAGAAGCTGCAGAACTGTGAGTTGAACCCCATAAAACAGGACTTTTTCCCTTTGCAAAGTAAGCGCAACAACTTTGAGTTGATCCTCAAAAATGGACCTTTCCCTCTTTGCAAAAGAAGCTGCACAACTGTGAGCTGATCCTCAAAAGAATGAAGCTTTCCCCCTTTGCAAAAGAAGCTGCACAACTGTGAGCTGATCCAAAAAAAACCCCAGGGCTTTCCCCCTTTCCTCCTCTAAAAAATTAGGTGCGTCTTTTGGTCAGGTGCGTCTTATGGAGCGAAAATAAGGAACTGCGGCATTGCGATCTTTAAGGCTCTTTGCACACTGTGCTGCTTGCCCAAGCAGCAGCCATCAAACCACCTATGACAAAGAAGACATCATGGACCAGTTCCACTGGGTCAAATAAGACAGTTAAGAACTTTATATAAGCAGAGGAAATATAGCCCTGCCTCAAGGTGTACATGGGCATCATGAAAATAACACAGTATAACCTCAAATCCATTTCAAATCATGTTTAGAAGAGGAAGAAAAGGAGGCAAAAATAATACAACATCCTTCCCCTAAAACATGGGAGAATACAAGGCGGGTCTTCAGGTCTTCCCTTTTCAAATGGAACCAGGGAGATACAAGACAAAAACCTTGAAAAATAGCATATCACACTGCATCAACTTGCTTGCCTTCCCAGCACCAATTACATGCTGGCAAACGAGATGAAACCAGCGAGGTCTGAATGAATATAGCAAACTCCAGAAGAAGGTGACCCTAAAGTAGCCTGTGGACTTCAGCATCCAATATGCTCTTCAGTCAAGGGAATGAAACAGTCTGAATGTATTCAGCTTAGAAAGAAAGCAAATTCTTTCCTGCTTGCATCTTACTGCGGCTTCCTCATGTTCCGTCTACATGATTAAATACCACCAGTGGCAAAGGAACAGCACCACAGGGTATTCTTGCTGGAAAATTGCCTCTGTTTCCACTAATGGAAATTGCTGTACTGGTGCTGAAATGGTAATTAAATTCCCTTTGTCATGGAACTTTCTGAATGCTGTTGTGGGCGTAGCGAACATAGAACAGAGGATGTGCTACAGTTGCCCATCCCATGAAAAACCAATGGACTCCCACTGAAGATCAGCTTCATGCTTTCGGGGAGAGACCATTTTACTTTGCTTCCACCTCTCTAGTAAGCATCAAGGAACATCAACTACCACATAGAAGAGTGGTTCATATTCTGTACAGTATATATAAAAATACTGTAGTGCAAATTCATCAGAATGTTCCCCCCCCCTATTTACCGTAGCTTTAGATAATACAGCAACGGTGTTCTTTTAAGTAATCTGACATGGTCTTAGACAGCTTTCGCGAACCTGGTGCCCTCCAGATGTTATAGACTATAAATCTTATCAGCCAGTTCTGGATTTTATATGATAGAATTCATCCACCTGGTAACAATGAAAATTGGAAGGGGAACTGACATGTGCAAAACTGGCATATTTTGACGATGAGGTCAAGCAATCTTCTTACATATACTGTATGTTAGTATACTCGGCCCAGTATACCTGAAGGAGCGCCTCCACCTCCATCGCTTAGCCTGGACACTGAGGTCCAGTGCCAAGGGCCTTCTGGCGGTCCCCTCACAGCGAGAAGTGAGGTTACAGGGAACCAGGCAGAGGGCCTTCTTGATGGTGGCACCTGCCCTGTGGAACGCCCTCCCACCAGATGTCAAGGAAATCAACAACTATCTGACTTTTAGAAGACATCTGAAGGCAGCCCTATTTAGGGAAGTTTTTAATGTTTGAAGTTTTATTCTGTTTTTAGTGTTCTGTTGGGAGCCGCCCAGAGTGGCTGGGGAAACCAAGCCAGATGGGCGGGGTATAAATAAATTGTTATTGTTATTGCGAGCCCATTAGCTTATATTTAAAAGTTTCACTGAATTGAGGGGGACATTAGCAATAACCACCACAATCACTTACGACACAGAAGTTACTACGCATAGAATTCTATGGAGCTACAAAGTGACTTTGATGAAATCGCTGCAGCTTGAGAGACTCGAGGAAACAGTTTAGGGGCAGGTTCTCATCTTCAACACCAAGGCAGCTAAGGATCAGCCTCCAATTTCTCACTGAGAATCCCCCCTTCTGCCTCTTATGTGCAAGATTGCATTGGGTTTGGATGGTTTCATCTGCATAAGTTTCCATATTCTACAATTCTCTGCTCCTACTGGTGGTGATAAAAAAAGCTATGCTAAGCTGAGAAGCAGGTATATGTACAACTCCCCTCCATCTCTCTGACTATAGCAGGTGTGGGGAACTTTGGCCCTCCAGTTGTTGTTGAATTCCAGTGCCCATCATCCCTGGCCATGCTTGCTGGGGCTGATGGGAGTTGTAGTTCAGAAACATCTGGAGAGCCAAAGGTTCCCCACACATGATCTGTAGCATGTAGACCAGTGTTTCCCAACCTTGTGCCTCCAGCTGTTTTCGGACTACAATTCCCATCATTCCTGACCACTGGTCTTGCTAGCTAGGGATGATGGGAGTTGTAGTCCCAAAACATCTGGAAGCACAAGGTTGGGAAACACTGATGTAGACCAGGCATCCCCAAACTTCGGCCCTCCAGATGTTTTGGACTACAATTCCCATCTTCCCCAACCACTGGTCCCATTAGCTAGGGATCATGGGAGTTGTAGGCCAAAACATCTGGAGGGCCGAAGTTTGAGGATGCCTGATGTAGACTCTGTGTCATGGTTCTGCCCTGCCCCTTAAGTATTACTCACTTTCGCTCATTCTCCATCATGCATAAGCAGCTAGGTTACAGATTGCCGATTACTACATTGGCATAATTGACACTTTGGTAGCCCTCGTTCGCTGTACCTGAATTGCCTTTGCCTCAAGGTTAAGTGAGGAGAAAGGAGGCTGTTGGCAGCATACCTCGGTTTTAGAGACTGCATCTACTCGTTCCGCAGGCAGAGAAAAAGCAAGCTCGAGGACTTACAATCACAGACTCTTACACAGACCTTTACCTGCCATATACCCTGCATTTGTTTTCAGGCGAGTTCAGTAGTCTGTGGTGCAAACACTAACATGATTGCACTCAGACAAACAGATTTCAAGCTGCTAATACTAGCATACCCAGAGCCAAGGCTTTTTGTTTCGTTGCGGGGCCTGGCTCAGCCACATCAGACAATTAATGGGATATTTGGTTCAGCAGGGAGCTAGGCACATACTCAGTAATCCTTTCTGTGAGTTCTGGGCCAAACTCTGGGAGCAAAAAAGGCCATGAGAGCGAAATGCTACTCAGCAGTCAGTGCTGGGGAAATCGTCTCAGTACACAGAGGCTGCTTTATCGCCCACCAGCAGGCAGTCCTAGCAGAAGGGGACTAAAGCAGCAATTGTTTCCTGTCCAAAATTTCAGAGCCTTTGACCCATTCTCAAATTTTCAGGCATTTGTTTTGTTTCTTGCGCTATAGAGCAAAGGGCTATAAACTATGTTTTTCAAATAAGATTTTTTTTTTTTAATGTAGGCTTTAGTCCACTTACATTTGAGAAGGGCACAGGCACACAATGATTTATTCCAGCTTAATGCCTCCCTTAAACTCTTTAACTGCTCCTATTCCCCTACCTGGTAGTGCATTTAAAACAGGAACGACAAATCATTCCACAGAGCTCCAACAGCACAAAGGAAAAGATATGGCTTTTGTTTGGACGCAACTGCATTTGTTGCAACCTTCAGAATCTTGACGCATTTACCTAACAATATTTACAAGTATGCTCATGATTATTTAAATTTATATCTCACCCCTCCTCTCAAAGGAGCCCAGGGCATAGGAACAGAAGAGCACAGAAAGTTTCATTATATTGAGTCACACCAATGGTCTATTTAGCTCAGAATTCTCTGATTTGCAGCAGCTCTCCAGGGGTATCAGGAAGCCTGATTTTATCCACCCTGCTCAAGGGTAGCCCCATGTTTGTTTGCTTGTTTGTTTGCTTGTTTGTTAATTATTCTGTAGAGTGCACTGCAGCAATCCTTTTGTCTAATACCCAGTGTGGTGCCGTAGCTAGACTTAGACATGACTTAAGTCATCTCACTGGATGACTTTGGGCATGTCACTCTCTCTCTCTCAACCTAACCTACATCACAGATATTGTTGTGAGGATAAAATGGGAAGGAAAGAACCATCTGTGCTGCCTTGAGCTGCTCTGAGGAAAAAGTGAGATATACATTTAGTAAGTAAATAAATATAAATAAAATGGGTTGCAATTGCACAAGCTTAGTTCTAGGTTTGAATCTGAACTTCCACATAAACCGAAGCTAATTCATACCAAAAAAGGGAGGGGGGGAGACAAGCTTTGCTAGTATTTAAAAGTTTGAAATCTACAAACCCACCCACCATGTTTTCCTAATAGTCAATGCCATTTCAGATATGAATAATTTCTGTCAGTTAATTCCAGTCAGATTTCTGTGCTGCCACTACCTCAAGCAGAGCTGCTGCATGACAGACTATATGACTGACTGCCACCAGGAAACTGCTACCCACACAAGAAACCATCAGATTAATGGGGAAGGAGATTTAAAAAGAAGACCATAGAATATTTATGTACGCAACCACTGCGGCCAGAGTGCTGTTGGCCCAGAAATGGAAAACGGCAGATATCCCAACGGTAGAGGAATGGAGGGTGAAAATGGTGGAATACCTAGAATTGACTAGACTAACTGGGAGAGTGAGAAATCAAAAGGACCAGAAATCTCAAAAAGAATGGAATAAATTTAGAGAATATCTGAGAGTACATTGTAAATTAGCAACAACACTGATTGGCTAGGCATAATTACCTACAAAGCCTAAAAAAGAGAAAGGAAATTAAACAAAAGAGGAAACATATTGAAATAAAAGAAAAAGAGCAGATAAAAGAAATGAACATAGAAAACCAAACATGGAAGAAGAAGGAAGCTGAACCTAATAGGATAGATAAAAACAAAGAATAGGGAAATGAGGGGGGGGGTAGGGGAATTGAATGTATTTGTTGTATTTTGTTGTATTCTATTTTCTTTTGTTTTTCTGTTGTATTCTGTTGTACTTTGATACATTATATAAAGGGACAAATGACATATAAAGATGTATAATTATATATACTTATGATTATTTTTAAGTTTTAAAACTCAATAATTTTTTTTTTTTAAAGAAACCATCAGATTTGCTTTCCCTTAGATATACTGACGGAAGCATTTAAGTTCAGTTGACTCAAATCTCTGCAAAGGAGACATGTTTTTTATTTGGCCACCTAAGAGCAGATGCCAGCATTACAACAAACTTTAAAAGCAAATAATGTTCAGTGCAGAGCTACAAGTTATTCACTAGGCTCATTATTTTTGCCATGTAGTGTCAATTATGAACTGTAGCAAGGATTCTGGTTTCTTGAAAATTCCAGCTCTCGTGTGTTAAAAACAGCGGCAGGCTTCTGATCTTCACAGCCGCAGAGGAAAGGTATGAAAACATGGCTGATCTCTCAAATAAGGAATCCAAAAGGGCCTCTTGGTCAGGGTTCCAGTAATCAGGAAATGGAACCAGTAGGCCTGTATTCCAGCCTAACTCCTCTCCCACTAACCATGTTATTTGCCAAAGACCCAACCAATCTTTGCGAAAAGAATGCACATTTTACAAATTCCAACACAGCAGTAAGAACAAAGTACACTATTTGCATGCATCTGCATAATACAAGCAAAATGGGCAAAGTTTGTTCTAAGTAAAAGATTTGGACTCTTTTGGCTCGGAATCTGGGTATTATTACATTTCTCTGAAGTGTCAAGCACATCCACTGGCATAGAACAAAGGGTGTGTCCACACTTACTCTAGCTTTGCTTCCAATACAAACAGAAATAAATGCAAGAAACAGAGAGAGAGAGCTGAATAAAGATTTGCAAACCGGGAGTTTAAATTACTGCAGAATTGCGCTCCAGAGAAGCTCTTCAAATTAGCGCCATCTGTACTATCAGTGAAAGAAACTAGTATCAGCTGCTTCTCTACAGTAGAAACAGTTCACAGTCCAGTGCACAGTTGCCCTTCCTATCAAATGTTGTTCCATTAGTAAAAGCTAAGAATCTCCTTCAGCCAGCCAAAAAGCATCCATTTGCCTCATGCTTCTTCTGGACCAATCCAGCAGAACTCAAGATTATTAGATGTAGGTTATATAAACGACAGTGAATCACAGTGAGAACATTTTGAGTGAAGGGTCCACCAACCATTCTGCACAACATTTCCATTTAAACTCATGTACCATGTTTGTTAAGGACACTCCACAACACAGTGTTGTTTGTGGCATTCTACCAACCAATGCACAAGGAAAATAAGTTTACTGTATTTTTTAAAGTATATTTCTAGTTCAGTGACTATGGAAGGCTAAACATCAAGCTACACTATGGGACAGGGCACAGTTCCATGGTTCCAATGGGGTGGTAAGATGAGGTTGTTAAAAACAATCAAATCAGCACCATGGACAAGGGTAGATTGTGACTTCAAGCAGACTGGGGACCAAACCAGATGATTTGTTGAAGAGCACAGCCTGGCAAATAGGAGCACAGGGATAGTGTTAACAGTTAAAGTAAAATTCCCTCCTCCAGAATCATGGTCTCTGTGCGACCTCTCTGCCACTTTGAAGAAGAAAAGAGAAAAACCAGAAGAAGGACCATTCACAGATCTCCTGTGTCTTGTCTAGTTGGACTCGAGGTATAAAGTTCATAATTCATGCTGTCTATATTAGCTTCTCCTCCTCCCCAAAGCTAGCAAAACAAGGTCAGGTTATGCAAAACAGTAAACACTGAACAATAAATTATGTAAAATAAAAGAAATCCTGCTTATTTCACATACATGTTACAGAATCCAGCTTTTCTTGGCAGAGAATTTGGATTGTCTGGGCAGGTTATTAAGGGTTTAAAAAACAAACAAAGCCAGGTATATATAGCCTTGACTACATAGCTTAGGAAGGCCGGCTGTGGAATCCCTTTACAGGGAACTATGACAAATATAGATACTATAGGTAGAATGCCCATCCTCCATGTAAGTGATGGGAATAATAATAATTATTTTTAAAAAATTGTTCTTAGCCATGTAGCTCAAGACTCTCCACTCACATCACTGCTGAGAGACTTCAAAATTGCAAGTGGTTTATAAATGCTTTAATATAAATGAATAAATAGGAGAGAGAGAGAGAGAGAGAGAGAGAGAGAGAGAGAGAGAGAGAGAGAGAGAGAGAGAGAGCACTGCCTGCAGCGAAAGCAGCAGAAAGATTTGGCTAAAGCTTCACCCTAAGAAGGGATGAAATATGTTCTATTGTGTATTGTTTGTAAGAGATGTATCGTGCTGCTTTTGTTTCTTTTTCTTTTCTTTTTTTTTCTAGCTTTTGTTGTGTTTATAAATGTTGGTTTAAAACCAACAAAGATTAATTTAAAATAAGAAATATCCTTTTGTCTTCTGGCTAAGTCCTCAGCAGTGGACATAGCAAGAAAGAAACCTTGTTGTGAGGCATATGAAGAGAAGCTGCCCAGCTGAACCAATTAAAAACATTCTGCACCTCATATTCCAAATGGGAAAAAATGTTGTTTTTTCTCTTTCTTAAGTATTAATCCTTTGTTTCATGAAATCCAACAATAATGCTGCATTTCTACATTAGAAGCGCACGCACACACACACACACACAAAAACCCCACCTCTTCAACAGGAAATGAGCACAGCGAGAAAGGTGAACTTCAAAACAACAGTGAAAAATATTAGTACTGGAAGGTGAGGATATAGTATAAGCCAGAACTCTGTCAATTACAGTCATACCTCGGTTTAAGTACATCTCGGTTTTAGTATTTTCAGTTTAAGTACTCCGCGGACCTGTCTGGAATGGAGTAATCCACTTTCCATTACTTTCAATGGGAAAGTTTGCTTCAGGTTAAGTACGCTTCAGGTTAAGTACGGACTTCCGGAACCAATTACACTCATACCTCGGGTTAAGTACGCTTCAGGTTGAGTACTCCGCGGACCCGTCTGGAACGGATTAATCCACTTTCCATTACTTTCAATGGGAAAGTTCGCTTCAGGTTAAGTACGCTTCAGGTTAAGTACGGACTTCCGGAACCAATTGTGTTTCTAAACCGAGGTGCCACTGTATTGCTAACAAGCTAAGTTCTCATTTGTATAATGGGAGGGGTGAGGGATGCCATAAGATCAACGAGAGAATTGAGAACGGATGAGCCTTGCTGCAAAGGGTGCCTGCTCCTCTCGTGGTGCCTTAACAGCCACTTCAGCTTTCAGAAGGCTACAGGAAGAATAAGAGGAGCAGGGCAGAGCTGTAATTCCACAGCCCAGTGTGCCTCCTGCATGTTTCAAAGCACCTACAGAAAATTGCTGTGCTGTGCTGCGCTGTGCTGTGCATGGAAGAGAAGGCCTCCTCCTTCCAGCACGAGAGGCAGGCATCATATACATATGTAGAGACAAGGGCTGAAAACTTGCTTAGAGTGCAGACAATGGGAACTGTTGCTCTCTGCCTCCCTCGTTCCTTGCACAGATTGGCCTTTCCAGTATATGCTTAGAAAACAAAAGGCTGCATGGCAGCAGAAGGCCAGAGTAACCAAATGGCAGAAGCTTGGGGTTGTTCTGTCCAAGAGACATTCAACACAGGTCTCAAGTTTCCTCCTTTGCTCCACTCCATATTATTGTCATGAAACGTAGAATCACCTCTGAGAGAGGGGGGGGGGGGAATACAGCAGCCACATCATTATTCAGAAGTGTAGACCGTCAGAAGCCATTTGCTGCTGGGAAACTGAAGCTGGAAGCCACAGGAGGCCTAGGCTGTGTGTTACATTCGCCATCAGAATGTATCCTTAGGGACTCCTGGAGCTCATCACACAGAGGACCATTTTGCCTGTGCAAAGAGGCCACAAGAGGCACACTCGGCATGGTGGTGTACATATAGCTACTGCGATCACTTCCACTTCCCCATCAGTAACATCTGGCAAAACATGATCTTGCACCAAGGGTTTCTGACATTCCCCCAGGCCTACTCCATGTCACCAGGGAGGGGGGATGCAAAATGATGTGATGTCACAATGCCAGGTAAATTCTATGACACAATACAGAAGGGAATTGTCGATGGCATTGCTGGCAGCAGCCACCACGTCTAGCTTGGCTTTTATTTAAGTCAACTTGCTTAAACTGTTAGCAATCCTTGGAATTCAGAGTAAAAATAGGGGAACAAAATGATACAACAACAAACAACAACAACAACAACAACAAGGCATGCACTGCACAGTACATTTGAGAGGATATCCAAAACATAGTGAATGTGGAAACTGGATCCTGACAATCTCAGCTAAATTTCACAGATATAAGCAAACTGTCACTATGGTTTGTCATTTTTTGGATAAACACTAAGGCATGCATGTCTGCCTACACACACACACACACACACACACACACACACAGTCAAGTTTTCCCTTTTCTCGCGAGGAAGTCTATTCAGCATAAGGGAATTTCCCTTAAAAAAGGGAGAACTTGACAACTATGACTCTCTCTCTCTCTCTCTCTCTCTCTCTCTCTCACACACACACACACACACACCCACACACACCCACACACACCCCTGTATGGGATTGTGATCCTTATTTTAAGAACATTGGCTTTCACCAAAATTTGGACATTCACTATAACGTAACATGCCATGTTTGTTTCAATTATGTTATCACCATCAATTTAGCAGCAAAATGATCTGTTGCATTACCACACATCTGCTATTTATATGATCCTCCATATTTTTTACAGGTTGGAACAGGGCTTCTTCTACTAGTCTCACAAGCATTTTAAAGTGCATTCTAGCAAGCAACACCACATACAAAGATACGTGGAAATCCAAGGTGAGACCTGTAAGATTATTTCAGCCCCCCCCCCATGTTTTCAATCTTTGAGAGTAGCCAACAGGGCAATACCCTCGCCCAAGAGAAAGGGATCAGCAGGCTTGGGGAAACCTCAAGGGTTGCAGAAGTATAAACATTTTTTTTCAGGAGAAAACCTTAAACCAAGGTAAGGAGGGAGGAATGGAATGGGGGTGCCTGCAATTCTGAAAATCAGCATTCTATGCAGCAACATTTTCTTGGACTTGCACTAATCCACCTCAAAATGAAGACTATGAAAACAGTACCATAGTTTACAGGTTTTCTTTGGAAACAAAACACATCATGTTACATTTCCATGTGACTTCGGATGACCAGAAAAACTTTATAATAGAAAAGGGAAGTAAGTGGCTGTAAAGTAGCACCCTTGGTGTCACCATTATTTGAAAAGAAGCCTTGCCTCTCTTCTTGCCAAGCAGCTACATTAAAGCAGGCTTTGACCATTTCCATGAACTGTTGCTTTTACTCTGTCGCTGTGATCTGTTTTACAAATTCCCAGCTGGGCCACATAGTTGTAGCTGTTAAGTGGCAGGTGAGCCACCATCAAAGACAATGGGGAGATTGTGAGCATCACTTCTTGGATATAGAAGTTCATTGGATGCGTGGGAAGACAGGCAACTGAGGATAAAGGTTGGGTTAAAGGTGATCGCAGACTGTATTCTCATTTGCTATTTCCAAAACAAAACAAAACCACTAACTATATCTTGAAATCCCTCCAACCTTTGGGCCAAGCATAAGCTAAACTTTTAATTTGGTGCAATTTGGGGTGGGTGGGTGTGAAACAGTGGGGGAAATTACAGGTGAAACTCGAAAAATTAGAACATCATGAAAAAGTGCATTTATTTCAGTAGTGCAACTTTTTTTTTTAACACAAATGCTTTCTTTTGGAAATTCCACAGTAATAAAACGAATAGTTACAATAATACAAAAATAAACATCGCTATTACATTTAATTAATTACATTTCATTTATAATTGACCCACCTAACGACAAAAAATTACAATTACAACAAATAAAGGCTTGACATATATTGCTTTGCATGTCATGTATCTATCTCATATATTGGTTTCGCCTTTTAGGTTGCGTTATTGAAATAAATGCCACTTTTCAACGATATTCTAATTTTCCGAGTTTCACTTGTAATATCTGGATACCTCAATGATGGGGAAATATGCATATTCCCTCTTTACGTTGTGTCTCATCTCTTTGTGACCTCCTAACGACAAAAAATTACAATTACAACAAATAAAGGCTTGACATATATTGCTTTGCATGTCATGTATCTATCTCATATATTGGTTTCGCCTTTTAGGTTGCGTTATTGAAATAAATGCCACTTTTCAACGATATTCTAATTTTCCGAGTTTCACTTGTAATATCTGGATACCTCAATGATGGGGAAATATGCATATTCCCTCTTTACGTTGTGTCTCATCTCTTTGTGACCTCCAGAAATAAGAGTGGAACTTAAAATTTCAACCTTGTTGCCACTCATAGCTCTAGTTTCATATATCAGTTCTCTCAATTCAACATGCATAGAATAGGCTTTTTAATTCCATTAGCCTTAGGCAAATTTTAGTTTGTACAGTACTATTGTGACTCCAAAGATCCCTCGTTACTCAAATGTTTAAACATAATCAATATTCCTCAGTACCGCACAGTGTTGCATGCCCCATAGGCATTCCAGGATACGCATTCCTGCAAAAATACAAGTTAGCTTGCCTAGAGCCAGAGGGAACCATGCTCCTAATTAATATTGATGATTTTCCTTGATTACATTCCTAGAAACACATTTGAAGTCTTCTACTCAGTGAATTACAGGGTTAATCGTGCCTAAATCAGTATCATGTTTATTTGTTTTTGGTGAATATTCTTTAAAAATGAGCATTAGGAGATAATTTGACACAGAGCCAGAGAATGGAAAAGGACTCAAATGTCACCAACCCTGTGACTGCAGGGCTTAATCTATTGCTAATGTTATCTGACAGCCAAAATAATTTATTTATTTATTTTGAAATATAGGACCACTTTGTTTAATAGTAGTCAACTCTAGCCCCCTTATATATGCAGGACCACAACATTCATGCTGTAATCAAGATGGTACTCCAAACCTAGAGAGACTAAGGCTGGATAGGCAGTGGCGGAGCTTCATGCTCTGGCACTGGGGGCGGAGAGCAGGAGGGGGTGGGGCTGGCGCACGTTCTGGGGGCGTGGCGCGCCGCCTTTAGGGGCATGGCATGCTTTCTGGGGGCGTGGCGCCCAGTGCGGGTGGGGGGCAGCCGCAATGGCGCTCTTGGGAATGTGCTGCCTGGGGCGGAGCACCCCTATCGTCCCCCTTTCCTACGCTCCTGTGGATAGGTAAAGCTCCTTGGAACATACTGGGTCTGACTCCTAAACAAACATGCACAGATATGTATCCGAATCCTTAAATGCTCTGGGTTTTCAATCATATTTGCTCTTCTCCTTTTAACTCTTTCCAATTTGTCTACAAATATGAAGCCCAAACAAGTTTCCCAGATACCTAAGTATGGGAAACAGAGTAAGGACAAAACAGTGTTATAATCTACATCAGGCTTCCTCAACCTCGGCCCTCCAGATGTTTTGAGACTACAATTCCCATCATCCCTGACCACTGGCCCTGCTAGCTAGGTATCATGGGAGTTGTAGGCCAAAACATCTGGAGGGCAGCAGTTTGGGGATGCCTGATCTACAGCTTTTCATGTTTAATATGTGGACATCTTTAGCACTTCAAGTTGTAGCAGGGCAATATGCTAAATATTTCTTGTTTATACTGTATATCAAATGTTTTTTGGGGTGCAATTACATAAACAAAATCAGTTAAATGTAGGACCTCACTACTACAGCACCCAAATCCTGAAGCTAAGGAAATGCATGGGGGGAACAATCGCTAAAAACAAACCACTTTCAATAACACAACCAAGAACAAAACCTTGGCTACAGATTGTGGGTTGTCAGGACTGAAACCAACCATGACTTGCAGTTTAGACATAATACTATTTGACAGACTGCAATAAATTTCCCCTGTGGAATAATGGTGAGGAGCAAAACAGACCAGATTGCTGCACTCACAGTAAACCGGTGGCTATGGTTTACTGAGAGATACATGAAGTGGATTATTCTGTTGGGCGGCTTCCAACAGAAAAATAAAACAAAGTAATCCATTAAACATTAAAAGCCTCCCTAAACAGGGCTGCCTTCAGATGTCTTCTAAAAGTCTGGTAGTTGTTTTTCTCTTTGACATCTGATGGGAGGGCGGGCGCCACTACCGAGAAGGCCCTCTGCCTAGTTCCCTGCAACTTGGCTTCCTCACAACGAGGGAACTGCCAGAAGGCCCTCGGTGCTGGACCTCAGTGTCTGGGCAGAACGATGGGGGTGGAGACGCTCCTTCAGGTATACTGGACCGAGGCCATTTAGGGCTTTGTAATATCAAGTTGGCCAGCAAAATTGTGACATTTAGAGATGAAGGAGGCTGTGAGCCTTTAATATAATCAGGAAAGAATAACCCTACTGGATCAGCCCAGCATCTGCATCCAAAACTGACCGGTCAGATGCTGGCATGAATGCAGTTGAATCCTATTTGCCAGTGAGTTGCTCCATCAAGGCAAAATCTCTTTGCAGCTCTTCACAATCTGCTTGGGCTTTTAAGTTCTGCCATCCTTTGCAAGACTTCAGATGACTGTTACGTTGGAGCAGGAAATATTAGGATGTTGTGGGCATGCATGCCTGCCCTTCTCCCCAATATTCCTGCATGCGCCACTCCACTCCAACCTCCTCAAACTGAGCAGAAAGGCCTGAAGGAAGGGGTGACCCAAAGCACTTAGATGCCTCCATATGATCTGGAATCTGGTTAAGGCTGGATGGTCAGGGTGCTGCCCCCTCGTATAAGAGGACCTCAAGGATAGTGAGTGGATGTATACACCAGCAATATCCACTCCCTAATTTTTGCTGACCTGCTCCATGCCCCTTAAAATGTTGGAGATGTCATAATGTATAAAGCAATATTTTCTTTGTGGGAAGCTATCTTATTAGAGTGACAAATAATGATTAAGGGAAATGATGATTTAAATAAAAAATAAAATAGAAGGGTATCTCTAGCTTTACAGGAATTCAGAGGAAGCAAGTGCCTCTATTGGTTGGTGGATGCTTTCAAGAAACATCAACAAGAGTTCCTTGACCCCAAGTCAGTCTTTGCAGTGAACCCCACATCTACACCCCATTTACAATAGTCATGCAACTAAGTCATCGAGTATAGTGGTTTCCAAACTTCCAGTCCATCCTGTTCATCTTCTGGGCAGACCACCAAGTTCCAAGGAAGATGGATCCGCCATTGTGCCTACTGTTTTTCACAAACTCATGGCAGACGACTAGAGTGAAGCTTGCAGACCACCACTGGCCTGGTTAACCACAGTTTGGGAACCCCTGATTCAATGGTATGATATTGGACTGCTTTCGACTTCCCCAGCCTAGCGGATTCATATCCAAAACCACAAGTTTCAGACGCCTCAACCCTTATTTTCTACAGCTCTCCAAGACAACTTCAATGCAAGAAATTAAGACCACTGCTTGGCATGCTGGCATCAAAGCTCAGAAATCCAGCACCAGGGTGACATTTCCAGCCAGATGTTCAGACCTGTACATGTTCTCTCTCTAAAGTGAACACAGCCACATAAATATCTTAATTCCTATGGAGGCGAGGAGCCAAAATTTGTGTGCATTTCCCAGAATAGTAATTTTACACCTCAGAAGGCAACCACTCTGTTCAAATGAAGGGAACAAAGGCTGCCAGAGAGAGACTGGATCTTTCATTTGTTCATACTGATTGGCAGCTGAGACTCTACCTAGATAGTCTCTCTCTCTCTCTCTCTCTCTCTCTCTCTCTCTCTCTCTCTCTCTCTCTCTCTCTCTCACACACACACACACACACACACACACACACACACACACACACACACTTTCTTCCACTTTCCATAACCAATGAGTCTACAGAAGATACCTACAAGAGATTAACTTTTATATTGTGTGTGTGTTGTTGTTTTTTTAAAAAAGACCCATTCTTTAGCTCAGTAATTTCCTAACACAATCTGATAGCATTTTATGAGTGTTTTCTGTTTATATGGTGAAAACTAACTGGACAGGAAAATTATGTGACTCTAAGAATGTATTATATCCCTGTTAATTTCCTCACCCTCCACAAAAAATTATTTAAAATATTTATATCTCCTCTTTTAACTGCAAAGTAATTTACAAGGGAGTTTCCAATGACTCAAACACACAAAAAGCCACAATCAATATCAGTAAGAACTCCAATAAAATACAAACTACAAAAATCCATAAAATTAATAAGGCAGTAGAAACACAGCATAAACAATGGAGGCAATAAAATTTCAAGGCAACTCTAAAGTCAACATCGCTGTTCATTAAAAGCCTGTGCAAATAAAATAGATTTGATCTAGAGACTGAAACCTGAGAGAGTAGGCCCCATCTCTGCTAAGGATGCTCCACCAAATGAATGTTATCTTATACCCAACAGGCATTTTACAGCTAACTAGAGATGCTCCCATCCACTTCCTTCAGTAAAGTCCCCAAAATTGTATCTCATATATGTATATATGAGATATAATTTTGGGGACTTTACACAGACACACACACACACTTTTCATTAGTATTTTATAAAAAATAATAAAACACAATTGATAAAAAGAAAAAGGGTTTAAGCATAAACAGGTTGTCACATCAGGTGGTTCGGGAAAAGCTCATTCAGATTCTATCACATTAAGTATACAAAACTATTTTTGAGCAGTAGGTGGACATTTATATCTTACGTATTTATATCTTACATCTGAGCAGCTATTTCACGTTAAGTTTTATATATTTGGGGGGAGGGAACCATGTGTTTACAGAGGCTCTTTCTGATACTTAGGAAGGTTATCCTGTTCAGTAGCTGACTATGTTGTCTTCAACCAACAGATTCTTCTATGAAGTATCTGTTATTTTCTAGTATTTCCTATGATATTTGTAAGCTGCTTAGCAAATACTTTTTTGAAAAATCTAAGGAATTTGCTAGTACAGTGGTGCCTCGACTTATGAATTTAATCCGTTCTGAAGGCACCTTCGTAGGTCGAAAAATTCGTAAGTCGGAAAGCGCCATTGGAAATGTGATTTCCCATACGAATGCATTGGAAATGGAAAAATTCGTAAGTCGAAGCAACCCCATTAAAAAATTCGTAAGTCGAAAAACCCTATCTAAAACCATCGCAGTTTCCGTTCGGATGTCGAGAAATTCGTAAGCCTGCGGCCATTTGCCCTATTCGTAAGTCGAAAAATTCGGTTGTAGAGTCGTTCGTAAGTCGAGGTAGCACTGTATAATTTTTTTTATAAAAAAAACCAATCAGAAAACATCAAAAGGATTGTTATAAACCATTTGCTGATTTTTATTTATAGCCTCTTTACTTGAAAGCTACTGGTACTTAAAAGCTCCCCCCCCCTGAAAGTAAAATATTTAAGCCGTATACAAGTTTACTTATTTACAGTGGTGCCTTGCAAGACGAATTTAATTCGTTCCACAAGTCAATTCGTTTTGCGAAAAATTCATCTTGCGAACCGCGGTTTCCCATAGGAATGCATTGAAATTTCTTTTTTTGCCCATAGGAACGCATTAATTAAATTTCAATGCATTCCTATGGGAAACCGCGATTCGCAAGATGAATTTTTCATCATCAGATCGCAAAACGCATTCGTCTTGCAAAAAAATTCGTCTTGCAGGGCATTCGTCTTGCAAGGTACCACTGTATTCAGATAAAACATTCCCCTATCCTCCTCTGTCACCCAGCACTATACTCTTGTATTAAAGCTGCAGGAGATTCGAGCCTGTCTGGTGCTTAGTGAGCATCGCCTGTGCATATTATATATTCCAAACAGCTTCCGTGGTAGGTCCTGTTTGAGGAAGGCAGGCCTGCTTGTGGCAGAAGGGGTTATTAGAAGTTAATTACACACCTCGTAAGTGACTCACACAGCTCAATGCACAACAGAGCACTTGTCTCCTGCTTGCCCACATGCGCCAGAGCTGCAGCTATCGGGTCTGTCACTAAATTGTTGCATTTAAGAAAGGAAAGGAGGCTGTCTCTTAGCTGTCATCAAGCTGAAGAGTGCAGTACTAACGAGCTGCCACGGTAGAAATCACACCGAGATGAATTTTCCAATTTTCCTATTGTACTGCTGCCTCACATACCACTTGATCTCATCCATCCACCATGAGGGACCATGCGTGTGTTATTATGCTCTCATGTGTATCATGACTGAAACCCTCATTCCCTACCACACACACACACACACACACACAGAGAGAGAGAGAGAGAGAGAGAGAGAGAGAGAGAGAGAGAGAGAGATGTTTAACATTCTTTTCAACTAACCATGAATTCCATCTGGTCTCAGAAGTCAGAGTTTAAATGCCATGAAGACTGATGGCCCTTGGCTGAATTATTCTCCCTTAAAGGTAAAGGGACCCCTCACTGTTAGGTCCAGTCGCGGACAACTCTGAGGTTGCGGCGCTCATCTCGCTTTACTAGCTGAGGGAGCCAGCCTACAGCTTCCAGGTCATGTGGCCAGCATGACTAAGCTGCTTCTGGCGAACCAGAGCAGCACACGGAAACGCTGTTTACCTTCCCGCTGGAGTGGTACCTATTTATCTACTTGCACTTTGACATGCTTTCGAACCGTTAGGTTGGCAGGAGCAGGGACTGAGCAATGGGAGCTCATCCCATCGCGGGGATTCGAACTGTCGACCTTCTGATCAGCAAGCCCTATTCTCAGTGGTTTAACCCACAGCGCCACCTTACTCCCTTACTCCTTCTCAATTGTCACTATAGTATTTTTTATATGATAAAAGAAAATATGTTAAAGATGGTATATAGATGGTATCTAACACCTACAAAGCTTGCCAAGATGTATGAAAAAAGGTCAAAGTTCAAAACTGGACATGTGGTGGCTTTGCAAATGGGCAAAAAGATACTGGGAGATGATATACAAGGAACTTAAGAAAATGTTTAAACTCACATTTCCCAAGAAACCAGAAGCATTTTTAATTGGCTTTTACAGGAGGGGAGTTACCAAAGGAAGCTCATAATCTGTTTCCATACGCGACGGCAGCCACGAGAATAGTTTATGCAAAAAAATGGAAAGAGGAGGTCATCCCAACAAAAGATCAATGGCTGTGCAAGTTGACAGAATTCGCAGAGCTTGAGGCTATGACAGAAAAAATGAGACTCTTTGATGAGAGCAAAACAAAGGGCGAGTGGGAATATCTTAGTGAATATTTAAAAATATATGGCATTAAAACTACTTTGCACGTGTTCATGAAGAACAGTAAACAAACAAAGATGGAAATGATAGGAGATAGGTAGGGTGGAATTTAACTGAGTTTCAGCTAAATCTTGAAGGCCTAGAATGCCAGTAAGGGATACGTTGGGAAGTCTGTATGGGAATAATTAGTAAACTGTAGTTTTCCCCAGGATATGAGTAGGGCCATTGCTAATTGATCTAGAGGGGGGGGCAGCTCCTTGCAGATGGCGCTTAGACATAATGAGATCAGGATGCATAGCGCCCCCGCCCCCTGGAGCCTCCCTGGTCCTCTGCCTGAAACCGCTCTAACTACATATGTATAGTATCCTTCCAATGATGGATTTTCAGCCGCCCACGTCTCTTGGAGGGTGATGATATTAAAGTTTTGGCGATAGAGGGGGATGTCTGTAGAGTGGGATAGGCATCTGGACCAGCCGTCTACATTCCAGGAGCGGATATTTAGGGCAGTACTGTAGTTGGTTCTTGGGTTTTTAGATTCCAGGAGCTCACAGCTGTTTTCTGCCTCTGAATCCTCTGGTCCTTTGTGTTTGACTTGATTGAGACAGGATGTGGAGAAGTGGGGAAATTGCCATAATGCTTCATTGCATTCCTCCCTTAAAACCGCCAAGCCAATTTCACCTCACTTTTGCTTTGATGCTCCGCAGCAAAAGGAAAGCATCACAGAAGAGAAAATAAGAGGGTGGGGGCAGCACAGGTGTGGGGGACCTCGGGTCCCTCCCCATTTGACTCACAAGGCCATCTCAGTCGAACCACACTCACCTGGCCTTCTACCTGACATGAGGTGTGGTCTGGCTCAGCCAAAAGGGGTCCAGCTGAACACTGGGTTTTGAAAAGCCCTGTGTACAGCATTTGGAAAAGTCTATATTGTGGAGAGGTTTGCACAAGTGCTATAAGACCTATACGGAGATGGGGAAAAGGACATCTAATGTCAAATGAGAGAGCATAAAAGCACTCCATTACTGATGTTCATAAAATCCCCTATAAACAACTAGGGATGGGGGGGAGAATATGCAGAAGCCAGATTCCAAAGCGGATTCACCCAATATGATCTGGATGGCTCATGGCCCAGCTGGGATTCTGAGGAGCCCTTTACAAAGAATAATAAAAATAATAATTTATTATTTATACCCCGCCCATCTGGCTGGGTTTCCCCAGCCACTCTGGGCGGCTTCCAACAGAAAAATGAAATAAAATAATCTATTAAACTTTAAAAGCCTCCCTAAACAGGGCTGCCTTCAGGTGTCTTCTAAAAATCTGGTAGCTGTTTTTCTCTTTGACATCTGATGGGAGGGCGTTCCACAGGGCGGGCGCCACCACCGAGAAGGCCCTCTGCCTGGTTCTCTGCAACTTGGCTTCTCTCAACGAGGGAACCGCCAGAAAGCCCTCGGTACTGGACCTCAGTGTCTGGGCAAAACTATGGAGGTGGAGACGCTCCTTCAGGTATACTGGACCGAATCCAAGGGTTGCAGTGCTGCTTCTGTCTGATAATGAGTTTATTCCCCTCTTTCCTTTTAAAAAGCTCCAAAACAAGCACCCACCACGTGCAGCAGCTAATACACAGGGCTCCTTTGCCGGTGCACACTTTGAATACGGTAGAGCAAATATCCCTGGGAGCAATGGGACTTGATGACATTTCCTCACCCTCAGAGGGAACTGTATGGGAAAAAATGACAGCTATTAGCTGTGAAGGGGAAAACATACACAAGCAACCATATCCTGTTCTTTTGCCAGCATTGCGTCTCTCATCCAAATTCCCCACCCCCATGGCTGATTTTTGGGCAAGAGAAATAATAATAATGATGATGATGATGATGGGTGTTCCAATCACAGGACGTCACATCTACTTTGGCTCTAAGTGTGACCTGTGTATTGGCATGCCTGAAGGAGCGTCTCCACCCCCATTGTTCTGCCCGGACACTGAGGTCCAGCTCCGAGGGACTTCTGGCGGTTCCCTCACTACGAGAAGCCAAGTTACAGGGAACCAGGCAGAGGGCCTTCTTGGTAGTGGCACCCACCCTGTGGAATGCCCTCCCACCAGAGGTCAAAGAGAATAACAATTACCAGACCTTTAGAAGGCATCTCAAGGCAGCCCTGTTTAGGGAAGCTTTTAATGTTTGATGGATTTCTGTATTTTAGTGTTTTGTTGGAAGCCGCCCAGAGTGGCTGGGGGAACCCGGCCAGATGGGCGGGGTATAAATAATATATTATTATTATTATTATTATTATTATTATTATTATTATTATTATGCTGCATATTGACCCAGCCCTAGCCAGGGTTATGGAGGTTTGGAGCCAATATTGCACTAAAGCAGGCATCCCCAAACCGCGGCCCTCCAGATGTTTTGGCCTACAACTCCCATGATCCCTAGTTAACAGAACCAGTGGTCGGGGAAGATGGGAATTGTAGTCCAAAACATCTGGAGGGCCGAAGTTTGGGGATGCCTGCACTAAAGCTAATTTCTGCAAGCTACACCAGATTTTTACAATCATGACATTTGCTCCAGGCTGCAATGAAATAGTTTTACATGCACCTTTTTTGGTATTCCTGTGATACAGCACCATTTATATAACTGACCCTTTGATAATAATATTTTTTTAAAAAAAAACAACAACCAAACTTTGTAAAGTGCATAACTAGGAGAAGGATTAGACTCTGATTAATTTGTGCTTTCATCTCGAAGCCTAAGATGGCTGCAGAACACAGATGCAAGGCAAAAACGTAGCCATAATCTGAGTTCAAATGAATTTGATTTAATGAGCCACAGACAAGAATGTGAGAGCAGTGACAACAAGATTTTAAACGCAGATTCGCTTTTCAGTGTGCTAAACAGGAACTGATCTGCTCCAGTTGACTGTCAGGGTTCATCAGGACTGGCTCTCATGTGAGTGTTCCTCCATTAAAAAAACAAAAACAAACAATATGCAGAAATTAGGGTCCAGAGGTGTAGTGCCAAACTAGACCTGATGGTTCTGCATTTAAGATGCAGATTTTTTTTAATGTGCAGATAGCATCAGCTGGAAGGCTAATAATGATTACTGTAATAGCAAGCTTAGAGGGGAAACAGAATCTCTTCTTCCCCTTCTGCATCCTGGGGGAAATCTCTCATCTAAAGCTGCTATTTCCATTGGGACAATGTCCCCCACTGGTGCCAATGGATAGATTAACGATTTTTGTTTTACAAAATATAACAACCTTTCCTCTTCTCAATCACTCACCCGCTCCCAACAACAAGTCAAGGAAAAGTATGGGTCAATAATGAATGACAAATCAGGAAAACAAATCAGAAAGACCACTGTACTGTATTGTACTGGGTCTTCAGACCTCTGTGGCTCTATGTATTGGAGAGGTGATACTAGCTGATAAGGCTACAGTATCACTCAGCAAAGACCTCTAGAAACCCACTCCAAATCCCATGCAAACTCACTTCTTTATGCAAGTTGCTCAATGGGACTTTCTTGTGATCTGGCAGCTAGAAAAGATCCTGCATTCAGTCCTCAGCTCCTGGCGTGGTTTAGGATTTCTGGTGTTGGGGGGATTATTCTATTAGTGTTAACATATAATGCCCTTGACAGCATGCCCACTTGACCACTCTGATCTGCAGAATTGTCACTTTTAGAAATGCTACATACATAGCTGCCAAGTCTCCCGCTGAAAAATGAGGGATCAGCAGCGGTGTGGCACTGAAAGTCGCTTCTACGCATGTCTGGACATGTGTAGAAGCAACTTCCGGCGCCGGCGCCGCCTGATTTCCGGTGCCCTTACATGGGTAGTGCGGCACTGGAAGTCGCTTCTACGCATGTCCGGACATGCCTAGAAGCAACTTCCCTATGCCGCTCTGCCCAATTTTCGGTGCCCAGGAGTGGGCGGAGCGGCACCGGAAGTCGCTTCTACGCATGTCCGGACATGCGTAGAAGCGACTTCCGCTGCCGTGCTACCCATGTCTGGGCACCGGAAATTGGGCGGCGCCAGGACCCAAAATGGAGCCTCCCTGGCAGGTAGGATATCCGGGGGATTTACGGGATTTTTTCCAATCCGGGCTGCCAGCGGGAAATGGTTTAAAATACGAGGGTTTCCCACGAAAAATGGGAGACTTGGCAGCTATGGCTACATAATGCTCATTCCACATTTGTAAGAAATAAATATTTTAGTATGGCAGCAATAAGAATGAGCATTTTCTGTGGTGCTCCCCCCTTGTTGAATGCTCTCCCAAGGGAAGGGCCGCAGGGAGATTCACCACTTCTCCTAGGCCTTGGACTAATTAAACAAGCGATAGCTTTTTAAATTATTTTCGTTTGTTATTATGCTATATATTTTTGTGGTTTTATATTGTAAACCGCCCTGTGATATTCAGATGAAGGGCAGTACAGAAACTTAATAAATAAAACAAAATAAAAATATCCAGACAGTAGAATATTGACATGTGTTTTAATCTGTTTTTTAGCTTATTGTTGATTCTGATTATTATTTTTTGGAAGATTTTAAATGGTTGTTTTTAAATCTTTTTTTACTGATAATATCATTGCTTTATTCTTTTTGTAAAGTGCTTTGAGGGTTTTTTTGTACAATCAAGCAGTATATAATTTTTAATGAAATAAATACTCACTTTGCTGCTAGTGTGGCTGTATGGAACCACTTTTTCAGCCTCTGAGGCAGCCTCTATTGGATAAACCCATTATTCCAACAATATCACCCATTTCCAGGCATTTGTCTAGAACCAGGTCAATCCTGGTTTGTACTTCCCTTCAAAAAGGCCCTGTGACTTGGCACCTCTCAATGAGGTATGCTAAGTCTGCCTGCTATGACCTGCCTCTCCAGCACATGCCTGTGGATAGTATTTTTTAAAAAGTGGAGTGTATTTATACAAAGAAACTTAACAGCACATGTAGTCTTGCCCTTAGTTTTAGCCACACTGACTCTTCAGTGCAGGAGCTCTCCAATCTGCCTAGCAGTTTCTCTAGAGAAGTGTTAGAGCATCTCTAACACTAACGCTCCAGAGGAGAGAGAAGAAGCTCTTTGTACATCTCTCAGAGCCAACTTTTACTCCTTATTTGTAAGCAAGAGTAGGCTAACCAGACTGCACACTCTAACTCAGGCTACCTGCCAACATCACAGAGCTGAAGTGCACAGGTGTTTTTAAGGATCCACCCCAAGTCCATGCGTACCTTTCTGTAAGGGGGCAGAGTTACAAAGAACAGCCCCCCCCCCAATCATAAAGTCGAGCTCCTCAACCAGACAGAGCTCCAGCAGTGGGTCCAGCGAAGGGCAGGAGGAAGTGAGCAGGTCGGTACAGGGCTCCGGCAGCATCCAAGAGCCGCAACTGCAGCCTAGAGCTCCTATACAGGAAATGGCCAGCGGAAGAGCATCGGACAGGCGTCCTTTTCCACCAACGCCTGATTTGAGGCGTGCCAGCTCCCGTAGGAGCAAGGGGCGGCGCTTTGGGGTCCCCAAACTACTTTGCTGGGTGCGTAGCCGGAAAGCGCCATTGCGAGATTCTGATGAAGACTGAACAGTCATGTTTCTCTTATCTCTTGCACTGTAAATAAGTATGCACAAATAAAAGTCTTAAAGACACGACGGTGTGGAGCGTCGTTACTCGAGGGTAGCCACCAGCACCCCTGACACTTTCAATTTTACCACACGTGGCTTTTCAACTAATTGCTTATTTCCTTTCTGTATTGATCAACGGTCTGAGGGCTAGAAAGGCTTTGTGGACATGGCGATAATTATAAACTGTTTGAAGCAGGTATGGTCACAAGTAAGGTAGAAATCATATGGACACTTGCTTGAGAGTAAGCTCCACTGGATTCAGTGGGGTTACATTTGCAGTGAATGTGCCTAGAAGCAGACTACACAATTCATTCTAGGGAACAAAACGTTTTTTTTAAAAAAGGCATATCATAATGAAATATATAAAAAATCAGCATCCTGAGGCTGAAACTACTAGGCAACAGTGGGCAAACCTCCCATAATTTCATGGGGCTTAATACTTACACCTTCCTTATGAACAGTCTCTACTTTCAACAGGTCAACACTTTTGTCAAACCACTTCTTCATCATCATCATTCCAACTATATGTGGTAGGAGAGTTTGGGGTTGGTTTTGTGGAGGAGGAAACTAATCTCAGAGGGCTGTGAATTTGACTGCTGCAGCAGGGAAGGTGTTAGGGCAAAATTCCTTCCTATTCCCTAACAGAAGGGATTCTGAAACCTTTCCCCATGGGCCATTTTTGTAATGCAAAATTCACAACCACTGCTATTCCGATGATGATGGGAGAGAGGGAGACACAGGTATCCTGCCTCTTTTTCTCTCATAACCGGGAAGCAGCTGAGTAGGTGATTTCCATTGCTATAGCCATCTACAGCAAAAGGGTTAAATAGTTAAATAATCCTAGCACCATGGCGGCAATTAACGCTACAAGGCTAATCCACAACTACTGTCAAACACAAGCTACACTTGCAAGGAAACAATCAGGAGTGTCAAGTTCCCAATTGTTCCTTTGCAGCTGAAGGTTTACCTGTCTCACACCTGACAGTCTCAGGTAAGTGAGAGGAGGGAGCGGCCTGGGCAAAATGGCCTTGCAAGCCCTACGGCCAGGCTGGGTGGCGCAGGGAGCTAGGACGCCCTCCCGCTAGGGGGGGCGCCGTGCAGCTGTGCTCGGCAGCCGCGCTGCGCGCTGAGCCTGCCCGCCCACCACGCAGCAGCACCCGGCAGCCACGCTGCGCGCTGAGCCCGCCCACCCGCCGTGCAGGGAAACGGGGGGGGGGGCCGCTGGAGGGATCCGCCACACCAGGGCGCCAGGGATGCTTAAGATGGCCCTGGTCACATGTAGTTTAAGCCTAAGTGCTCCTGCAACTTCACTTAGCTGTTACAGCACTTACAACAAGGTTAAGATAAACAAATTAAATAAAAATCTACTTATATCATTTAAGAAGCAAGTATTTCAGCTAGCATAGGCTGTCAACTGTATGCACTGATGGAAAACAGGCACATCAGGGCAAAGATCTGACCATAGCTGTCATGTTGTCCCTTTTCTCGCGAGGAAGCCTATTCAGCATAAGGGAATTTCCCTTATAAAAAGGGAGAACTTGACAGCTATGGATCTGACATTGCTTTGTTGGAAAAGTGAACTTGCTTATCAAGTGGAGACATCATTTCATGAAGAGTGACATCAGATTACCACGTGAAGGTTATCTTTAGCATGCATTTGACATTCAGTCTTAACAGTGCACTAATTAATATTATACAGCCTAAACAAGGGTGCAGGAAGGATTGAGAATCCAATCACAGACCTCAACACAGAAAGTGACTTAAACGTTCTGGAATAAAGAGCTAGCTGAAGTTCAAAGGTTACCACGTCAACAGGTTTATCAAGCGTGTCTTTGCCATGCCATAACCCTAGATGCAAAGGAATTTATCTCAGCTTCCAGTTGTTAAATTAAGTTAGGTTCTTCCTCATGGTCACCTGAGAAACCTTCTACATGCCCATGCCGGCGCAGGAACACATCACTAAAGGCAACAATAATTTATTGTCTGGTTTCACTCAACACTGAACTAAAAATGTGAGGCAACAGAATAGATAAGGGTCTGGACTACACTGAACTGACTAGCCTTACAGCAAATCCACAAATAAGGGTCAGACAACACTGCCCGGGAAGGAGAGTTCAGGAATACAAGTATGGGGGAAGTTTTTGTTTGTTTATTTGTCAGGTCGATGGCCTGCCCTTCATCTCAGAGAGGGAGCAGATAGGTGCTCTAGTTAGGAAATAACTCTGCTAAAAAAAGGACTATAAGGTAAGAAATAAGCATAGCAAGACACATACAGCCGGCTCAAATGAACAAGCCATGGTGCATTCTGGGAAATGGCAACCCTCCCTCCTCACATACATTACCAAGCCTGCAGCCAATCCAATATGGCAAAGATTCCTTCCAGCCACCAGGTATGACAACATATTCACACCACACATTTAAAGCACTATTATACCACTTTAACAATCATGGCTTCCCCCAAAGAATTCTGGGAATTGCAGTTTGTTAAGAGGTGCTGAGATGCTGTTAGGAGATCCCTATTCCCCTTGCCTAGCTATAGTTCCCAGAGTGGTTTAGCAATCAATCCCTCTTCACAGAAAACTCTTGGAATTGTAGCTGTGCGAGGAGGATAGGGGTCTCCGAACAATTCTCAGCACCCTTAAAACAACAACCTAGAATTCTTTGGGGGAAGCCATGACTGTTGGTACAGTGGTACCTCTACTTATGAATTGAATGCGTTCCGAACACACATTTGTAAGTCGGAAAAATTTGTAAGTCAAATCCCATAGGAATGCATTGGGAGAAAAAAATTGTAAGTAGAAGCAACCCTATCTAACAATTCGTAAATAGAAAAAATCCTATCTAAACCGCATCCAAGATGGCGGACGGAGCTCCATTCGTAAGTAGAAGCATTCGTAAGTAGAGTTATTCGTAAGTAGAGGTACCACTGTATTACTGTTCTTTAAATCTACGGTGTGAATGTTGCGGTAGCATATCCACAAGAAAGTGTTCTCTGCACAAAGAAAATGATTTAGCACTTCTTTTTACCACTCTCACTCTCAGCTGTGTAAATATTTTTAAAACACACACCAAAAATAATGGTTCAGGTTGATCGTATGTGCACCTCATTCGGCTAAGATGCAACAGCAGTTGTTTTATACCATCCAATGGCCCTATTGGGGCCATTTTAGCAGGAGGATGCATATACACATACACTGGAGATTGCTTCCATGCAGAAACAATCTATTTAAAATGGAGGAATAGAAGGCACACACAATTTTTTCTGGTTTAGTGTACAAAAGCAGGATGAAGCCAAAAATAAAACCAGTAAGCAAGACGGCACAGCATTATGTTCTACTTTGCCAAGTTTGTCAAGCAGGGAGCTACAGGAAACTGAGCTGAAAAGAACATAAGGAAACAAAATTCCCAAACTATACTCCGTTTCTTTTGCTTTCCATTTGCCTTATGCTAAAATTAATAGGATTCTGAAGTCCTCTGGCTAGGATTTAACCCTAGTGCTCAGTTGACCGCCTAAGAGACATCAGGAAGGGCTTTTCTTTTCCCTGTCTACGGTGTAGCAGTGGCAAGTATGGAAGCCATGGAAACTTCTACTGAAAGTCCCGCCGCAGCATAACTGAGTGTGGGTTAGGCTGGATGTAACTGATTTTCTGTATCTATTTCAACTGGGGTTCAGGCCCAGTTTTGGCACCTTGGTTAGCCTATCAGGAGAGAGGAGGTTGGGAGCATGTCCCTATTGATTCTACCCAATCTTGGCAGTTTTCAGTAGCATCAACCATGGTATCTTTCTGGGGAGACTGAATTGGGAGTAGGGGGCACTGTTTTGCAGTGGTTTTCACCACTACTTGGAAGGTTGGCTTGGGATATGTTGTTTGGCCCCACAAAGCCTCCAATGCGGGGTTCTGCAGAGTTCAATTTTATACGCCATGCTGTTTAACATCCGTCATGAAATCCACTGAATGGGAATTTTGGAGAGCGCTTTCATTAGTATGCTGATGACACACAACTCTATTTCTCCTTTACAACTCAAGCAGGTATGGCAGAGGATGTGCTAAATCAGTGTCTGGCCTCGATAATGGATTGCATGAGAACCAACAAACTGAAGCTCAACCCAGGTAAGACAGACACTGTTAGCAGGTGGTTCCCTTTTCAGGATGGATGGAATGCATCGTGTTCCGGATGGAGTTACTCTCCTTAAAGGAGCCCGTGTACAGTCTGGGTATACTCTTGGATCCAACACTATAATGGGAAGCTGCAGTTATTACCCTATCTGGATAGGGATATCCTCGCTCTGGTAACCTCCAAATCAGACTACTGCAGTGTGTTGTAGACAGCGCTGCTTTTAAAGACGGTTTGAAAACTACAGCTGGTGAAGAAGTTGTAGGATTGATTGTTAGCTGGGGCAAGGAGGAGTGGACATCAGTTCTGGTCTGACTGCCTTGGCAGCCAATTTGTTTCCAGGCTCAATTCAAAGTGCTCGTTTTGACATTTAAAGCTTTATACAGCTTGGGACCCCTAAACATGATAAAAAACCACTTTCCCCCTTATGAACCTGCCAAGATCCCGGGTTCATAATCTGAGGCCCTTCTCTGTGTGCCACCTCTGAGGGAGGTCCAGGGGGTCACAATGAGGGGAAAGGTCCTTTCTGTAGTAGCTGCAGCCACAGAATACTCTCCCCAGCAGGGCCCACCTGCAGACAACCGTTTCATCATTTCACTTCCAGGCAAATATGTTTCTGTTATCCAGCACCAGCAACTGGATGTTTATATTTTGATTATGCTTTAAATATATTTATGCATTTTTATTTTGGTTGTAAATTGCTTTGAGACTTTTTACAGTGAGGAGAAATATAGACATTTAATAAATGTAAACCTGTGAGGGCTTGAGCAAACTGCTATTCTGTTAACCTCAGCTCCCCCCTGCAATGTGGGGATTTACCTTGCAAGCAGGGCCGGCTCTAAGGCGAGGCTGGGTGGCACAAGGCGCCAGGGCGCCGGGCCGCCAGGGGGGGCGCCGCACTGCTCTGCCCGCCAGACAGCCGCGCTGGGAAACGGGGCGGGGGGGCCACCGGAGGGATCTTCGCACCACGGCGTCAGGGCGCCACATATGCTTAAGACGGCCCTGCTTGCAAGTGTTCCATTCATGTTAGGTGCTGGCTTTTTTGCTACTTTTATTCCCAAATTGCATAAAGAAATGCTTAAATTGCAAATACTGAAAATTGAATCTTCCTTCCCTTGTGAGAAAAGAACATTTTCTTGATTTTTTTATCAGAGCACTTGCTGAAAACAGGCTAGATGTTCTCCATTTTATAAACAGATATTGAGGATTATGAACTCTGAAACTGGGGAGATATTCTATAGGAGAAAGAAGAGAAAATGAAAATTCACATTTCCATCTCTCGCACAATTTTAGATGATCTACCAACAAGAGGTTGTTATACAGTTGGTTGTATTTTTTTTTCCTGCTTCACTTTAATATCTGACCACAGATTTGTTATTCATGTATGTATTTGCACTTTCCTCCCAATAAATATGTATGAAAACATATTATGTGAACTGCTATTCTTTATAAATGCTACATATTTTAATCTTTTGTTGGAAGCCACCCAGAGTGGCTGGGGAAACCCAGCCAGATGGGCAGGGTAGAAATTATTTATTATTATTATTATTATTATTATTATTATTATTATTATTATTATTATTATTGTGGCTTTAAGCTGTGCATCAATTTGGGGGAGAAAAATTGGAGATGGTGCTTCTCCTAATGTTCTCCTCTAGAGTTTTTAAAGAAATGTCAAGAAGATGGAAGAAGCAGCCAGGAAAATGCTTGCAAAAAAATCTGGTACCATGAAGACATTCACACACAAAAGGGGTCATATGCAAGCAGATGGACGAGAGGTTAAACTAAGAATACAAAGAAGGGCAGCACTACATATTATGATGGCTGTAGGAAACACTGGTGTCACAGACTGGTTTTTTTTTTTTTACAGAACACTTGTAAAAAATAGAAGGAATGTATGCATCTCAACACTACTTTATCAAGACAACCAAAGATGTGGTCCTTAACCCCTTCACTTACTAACTGGCATAGATTTCAGTTGTTAGGTTTGACTGCAAAATGTCCCCCAAGATTGTCCCAGACCAGTGGGCTTGTTGAAACCGCTACAGACACAATGGAGTCAGGTTGGCTAACAATCCAGATTTCCTGTCTCCAGACACAAAAACATCAAAAACAAAGTCATGGTGCACTTTGGCAGTACGTCTAGCTCAGTTGGGTTAAGAGCATGGTGTTGATAATGCCAATGTTGCAGGTTTGATCCCTGTATGGGACAGCTGCATATTCTCGCATTGCAGAGGGTTGAACTAGATCAGGGGTCCCCAAACTACGGCCCCCGGGCCGGATGCGGCCCAATCGGCCTCCCAATCCGGCCCGCGACGACCCCCACCGCCCGCTGCCGCCGCCCGCTCTTACGGCGCGCGGCACGGCGACGATCAGAAAAATCGGCAAAAAATCACCGAAAATCCATTTTGCGCATGCGTATGGGCCTCTCCCGACCCAGAAGAGGTCATTTCCGATGCACTTCCGGGTCGGGGGAGGCCCATACGCATGCGCAAAATGGATTTTCGGCGATTTTCCCCCCGCCCGTGTGCATGTGCGCATGCGCACGGGTGCGCACTCCCCCGCCCTCCGGCCCGCTGCGCGCGCACTCCCCTGCCCTCCGGCCCGCCGCGCGGTCGGCGCGGCGGGCACCGGCCCACTGCGCGGTAAGTCTGGGGACCCCTGAACTAGATGGTCCTCAGGGTCCCTCCCAACTCTACAACTCTATGATTCTATTTTTCTATCTGGCTACGCAGCACAGTGTTGGCCTTCTTAGGTTCTAGTGAATCCAAAGACATCATGTCTTCTCATTCATTTTTCTACCTTCTACATATTGTAGCTATAACAAATAAATACTTGGATCAATTTCCTATCAGCTTCATATGCAACAGATAACTTAATCAGGAGATCTACACAGCACATTTGGCACAGCTACTGTTCAGGCAATTTGATAGCAGATTATCAGTGCTGCTTGGCAAGAGGAAAGAGAGATAATTTTCCAGGGGAAAGGTGCACAGGAAATATGTGCTGCTCACTACCATGCCAAAACACCTTCGGTGTAACTCAAAGGCTGTTATTAGAATACTACCCGTAGTAAGAAAATAAAGAGAAAAAATTATATTTAAATGGTTCGTTGCCATTTCTCAAAATAATTTTTTTAACTCAAAAACAAGGCAGAAAGCAACTGATGCCCATATACATAACATGCATCTTTGGATTTGTAAGGTCTGGTAAGCCCCCCCTTTAAGCTTCAAAATCATGGCACCCACCCACCTACAGCCTAGAATGTCTGCTGCACACTTTGAATACACATACAGCAAGTCCCCTTGGGAGCCAACAGGATTTGATGACATTCGATTGCTCTCCCAGGAACGTAAACAGCATTTCCGTGCGCTGCTCTGGTTCGCCAGAAGCGGCTTAGTCATGCTGGCCACATGCCCCGGAAGCTGTATGCCGGCTCCCTTGGCCAGTAAAACGAGATGAGTGCCACAACCCCAGAGTCGTCCGCGACTGGATCTAACGGTCAGGGGTCCTTTTACCTTTTAAACCCATCAACAGGTTTCCTGCCAGACAGGATTCTGTTGTAGTTAACCCCTTCAATGATGTATGTATGTATTAGCTTTTGAAATGCTAGGTTAGCTGCAGCCGGCAAAATTCTTGCAAGGATCTTAGCAAACCGTCTGGTAACAATATCCGAGGTGACCCTTCCTGAATCCCAAAATGGTTTTCGGCCTTCTAGGGGGACAGTGGACATGATTTTCACCGCCTGACAGCTTCAAGAAAAATGCAGACAGCAAAACCAACCCCTGTATATGGCGTTTATTGACCTGACTAAGGCTATCAACACTGTAAATCGTAATGCCCTGTGGACTGTCCTTCTGAAAATTGGCTGCCCAGATAAATTTGTAAACATCATTCGGCTCCTCCATGATAATATGACAGCAACAATCACAAATAACAATGGCTCTCAAAGTGAACCATTCACAGTGGGTTCAGGTGTTAAACAGGGTTGTGTTATTGCCCTAACTCTATTCATTATTTTCATGATCCTACACTTTGTCGACGGGAAACTCCCCACTAGAGTAGAAATCATATATCGAACAGATGGAAAGCTCTTCAATCTGAGCAGGCTGAAAGCAAAAAGCAAGGTTACCGTAACTTCCATCAGAGCTTCAGTATGCTTATGACAACGTAGTGTACGCACACTCAGAGGGTGACCTCCAAACCATCCTAAATATCTTTGCAGAAGCTTACGAAAAGCTTGGCCTGCACCAACAAGTACAAAACAACCCCTCTGGAGCGCCACAAATCCAACTCAGTGGTGTAACATTGGAAAATGTTGATCACTTCTCTTACCTAGGCAATTACCTTTCCACAAGGGCCAACATTTATGCCGAAATCCAGCATCGCCTGAGCTCTGCGAGTGCGGCTTTCTTCCGATTGAAGTGCAGAGTGTTTGAGGACCGGGGCATTCGCAGGGAAACCAAAAAGCTTGTTTACAAAGCTATTGTACTACCAACCTTACTATATGCTTGTGAAACATGAACCATTTATAAACGCCATCTCAAACTCCTTAAAAGATTCCATCCACGATGTCTCCAAAAAAATTTACACATCACTTGGGAAGACAGGCGAACTAATATCAGTGTACTGGAAGAAGCAAAGATCACCAGTGTTGAAGCAATGATTCTTCAACATCAACTTCGTTGGACTGGTCATGTTGTGCGGATGCCTGATGATCGTCTTCCAAAGCAACTACTCTATTCCAAACTTTAAAATGGAAAGTGTAATGTTGGTGGTCAACAAAAGAGGTTTAAAGACTGTCTCAAGGAAAATCTTAAAAAATGTAGTATAAACACTGACAACCGGGAAACACTGGCCTGCGAGCGTTCCAGTTGGAGAACAGCCTTTACCAAAGGTGCCATGGGCTTTGAAGACACTCGATCTCAGGACGCAAAGGAGAAACGTGCTAAGAGGAAGGCACGCTTGGCAAATTCACACCGTGATCAACTCCCGCCTGGAATCCAATGTCCCCACTGTGGAAGGACGTCTGGATCCAGAATTGGCCTCCACAGTCACTTACGGACCCATTGTTAAAACCGTGTTTATGGAAGACAATCTTACGAAGAAGAAGATGTATGGATGTATGTATGATGTATCGGGGTGGTCTTGGGCTCCAGGGTGGGCAATTTCTAATGTCTATATATGGGCTTGCACACTATTGTTCTGGGTTCCTCTTGCCTCCTGCATGTGGTTGTGACCACCCTGTTGCAACAGTTAATAAAGATCAGGCTTACTAGCTGCTTTGCTTCTCAATATTCTCTGGTTGGCCTCTGTTATTTTCTCCTACCTATAGAGAACCTACACAAGGACTCTATACAGGCTCTTGGGTACCCCATAAGGGAAGGGGAGCAGTTGTTTTTTTTCCTTTTAACAGCGGCTTCCTCCCCTGTCCATACTTAAGAGAGAGGGTGGGAGGATGTAGCTACATTCAGACGAGGCTCACTGAGATGCAATGTGAACATCTAGTTGCACCAGGGCCTACTAGTGCAAGCAAGGGTGGCCATGTTTCTTACTTTACAGAGGAAAGTCTTCTATTCAGTGGGAGTAGCATGGGCCTTGAAGTTGTCCAAAAACAGTTAACACAGGCATCCCCAAAGTGCGGCCCTCCAGATGTTTTGGCCTACAACTCCCATGATCCCTAGCTAACAGGACCAGTGGTCGGGTAGGATGGGAATTGTAGTCCAAAACATCTGGAGGGCCGAAGTTTGGGGGTGCCTGAGTTAGCACCTGAATGCAAACTGAGCAGGCACACAGGTCAACTGGTCACAGTCTTCCCTACAAATCAGAGTAATCATCTTTTGCATGTACTGTAGACATAAAAATCACCACATGTAGATTTTTATGCAAATATGCACTCTCTCTTCTTTTGGTGATGCATTTCCTTTGGGGATGGTTTTGATGCATAAGTGGCCACCCTATGAACAAGGCCTGCAAAATAAAATAAAAACCCTTCAGTAGCACCTTAAAGACCAACTAAGTTTTTATTTTGGTAGTTGGGAGGTAGACCAACTTAGTTGGTCTTTAAGGTGCTACTGAAGGAATTTTTTTATTTTGCTTCGACTCAGACTTACACGGCTACCAACCTGTAACAAGGCCTGCAAACTTCATCTATTCAAAGCCCTTTTTTTGCACAAAACACAGCAAGTTCAGTGCAATGGCCAGAGCAAACAATCATTTCCACACTCCAGGACCCAGGGCTTTTCTGCTCACTGCATTCCGTACAGCCAGGGAAAGGCAGGATTGCATGACTCATAATTTGTGCTCTGAACAATTCCAGAGATCTGAGCCATTTCAAAAACTCTTGTATTAATTTCTCTTAATTTGCTTTGACAGGAATTTGTATTGTCATCATCCAAAACGTAATCACCCGTGCCAGGCTGAAGAAGGGGCGGTGTGTGTGTGTGAGAGAGAGAGCACACTGTGAGAGCATCAAGGGGCCAGGGACATGTAAGCTTAAAGAAATGCACCACCCAAACAAACAGCCACACAATATAGATCTTTCCCCCTTCTTCCTTTTGACAGATCTCTACTTTAATCTCTAAGGCCATCGTGAACATCCAAGAGGAATCAACCTTTTGCTGCTACTCCTGCTGCTGCACTGCAGTGCTTGCAAAGCAAACTGTTCCCAGCACTGCAGCAAGAAACTGCCCAGAAACAAAGAAAATGTACCCTTGCCCTGCCAACCACTCCACGGTGAACTTCTCTGATGCAGCTTTGATGCCACAAGTCATTTTCTACCTGCACCCCCAACTCCCCTCCGTAGCAAAAAAACCCCTTTACAGCAAAAGCGCAAACAAATCGTCACAGTTCCACTAAGTTTTCTTAAAAGGTTTATTTCCAGTGCAGTTCTGTCCTCCGTTTACTCAGTGCTCCGAAAGCAAGGTATTTGAAAATCTTGAACACCTGGCAAGGACCTAGCAACACGTGCTCAGCATTGCTTTGGAAATCTGCCCTGTATTTTGGGAGCTGAGCTGCTGTTGAATGTCTGTCTCTATCCCTTTGTATTCACAAACAACAGTAAACTAGAGCTGCATAGTACTGTACAACTTACCCTTAGGACTTAAAGATGGAGTATGTGCGTCTGTGTGTGTGTGTGTGTGTGTGTGTGTGTGTGTGTGTGTGTGTGTGTAGCATATCTCAGTGCTGTCAATACGCTCCTGTCCCACCTTAACCATATGAGAAAAGACCTAGTATACATGGAGGCTTGAGAAGGAAGGCAGAGGGTTGTTACACTTAACAACAGGGGAGCCAGGGGACGGTCAAAGCACCCTCCTGTGTTTTTGTTTTTCCACCTCTACCACCAATCATCACTGCTTTTCAGTTAGTAGGCAGCTATGCACACATCCTGTGCTAGGATCTATGCCGTGGTAGTGAAGTCACACAAAACCTTCTCTTTTGGAAATAGGAAAAACGCTTCTTGGGGGAGAGAAAGAGAAACTTCCCAATCCCACCCTACCTTTCTTCTGAAACATTAAAGGTAAAGGTACCCCTGACAGTTAGGTCCAGTCACAGACGACTCTGGGGTTGCGGTGCTCATCTCGCTTTACTGGCCGAGGGAGCCGGCATTTGTCCGCAGACAGCTTCCGGGTCATGTGGCCAGCATGACTAAGCCGCAGACAGCTTCCGGGTCATGTGGCCAGCATGACTAAGCGAACCAGAGCAGCACATGGAAACACTGTTTACCTTCCCGCCGGAGCAGTACCTATTTATCTACTTGCACTGGTGTGCTTTCGAACTGCTAGGTGGGCAGAAGCTGGGACCGAACAATGGGAGCTCACCCCGTCGCGGGGATTCAAACCGCCGACCCTCTGATCGGCAAGCGCTAGGCTCTGTGGTTTAGACCACAGCGCCACCCACGTTCCATCTGAAACATTAAAGGTAAAGGTAAAGGGACCCCTGACCATTAGGTCCAGTCGTGACCGACTCTGGGGTTGCGCGCTCATCTCGCATTATTGGCCGAGGGAGCCGGCGTATACCGTAGCTTCCAGGTCATGTGGCCAGCATGACAAAGCCGCTTCTGGCAAACCAGAGCAGCACATGGAAACGCCGTTTACCTTCCCGCTATAGCGGTTCCTATTTATCTACTTGCATTTTGATATGCTTTCGAACTGCTAGGTTGGCAGGAGCTGGGACCAAGCAACGGGAGCTCACCCCGTCACAGGGATTCGAACCGCTGACCTTCTGATCAGCAAGCCCTAGGCTCAGTGGCTTAACCACAGCGCCATGCTATTATCAGAGGTAGGATATTTGGCTGTCTAAAACTGATTGGCCAGGATCAAACAATGGCTGTATTGTACTCTGCTACAGTCACCTTCCTTCAGTACTGCTCAAATATTCTTTGCGAGCAGAAGTTCTTGTCCCATTTTTTTTCCTCTTAAGGAAATGCATGTTCAGTGAAGGAGGATGACCCAGAACTCTCTAACTCTCTTCTGCTCTGTTCCTAGCAAAGGAACAGTAATGCTCTCTAAGGAAGACAGAGATATTCTAACAGAATTCTCATGAATAAGCAGTTAACACAAGTATTTATTTTTAAAGAGGGGCTCTTTAAAATTAGTACATATCACTGCTGCTTCCTCCCACTTTCATTCCCCTTCTTATACCTATTTCATTTTATCAAACCCTTAGCACATGTTAACCCCTATACTTCTTTCATTGAGAAGGAAGCAGTGCTATGAATTTCTCTTTAAAGAAGAATAGGTATCAGTGACAAGTGTTTAACTGTATACATATCTTAATCCCCTTTGGAACTCAAGCTGCTACTGTGCCATTGAAATGCTAAACCTGTGTTTCCATGTGCTGAAAAATACTGTTTGATATTCTCTAAAGACATTTATGTATTTCTGCTAAAATTCTCCTTTTGTTAATCTATGTCTGCTGCCGAAAAGGATCTTGAACGTTACAATATTATGAACGTTTATAACACTCTCATTTAATGAATCCACAAAAGCTTACTCCACAATAAATATTATTTATGTATCAACAAAGTTCCCTGGGTGGCTTCGGAAGCCATGAATCAATAAAATGCAAAAACACAATCAAATACATATATTTAAAAATAGCAATATAACCGACATAAAACTATGAGAACCATAATAAAATCAGAATAAAAACAGCCAAAACGCAGCACAGGGGAAACTGGCGCCAAAGATCTACAAACATACTAAAAATGAGAGCACAATATTCTTTTTTTATCTTTGCTGTACCAGACAAATGTGGTCACCCACTCTGTGATTTACAATTTATGAGTCTTTTTTTCTTTTTTCAGTTGAAAGCGAAGCACAATAACAACAGAAGTGTAACTCAAAAATATTGCACCAAGAAAACAAATAATATCCATACAGACATCACATAACTCTCAACAGTCAATACTGATATGGAGATCCAGCAAGAATGGGTTTGGTTAACACTTGCCACATAATCAAGCCAAGGTCAAGCACTTTTAGATCCTGTTTGTTTCAGTGGGAGAAACTCATGTCTGTGCTGAACATTGTTATTGAAATCAATAGGACTTAACAGTCCTTAACTTTGGCTGGAATATGCCCTTGCATCTAACTCAAGTGTTGTTAGGAAAGAATGTAGATGGAATAAGGGAAATGGGAAATATTATTTCCACATCAAAAGGCTTGGCAATTACTTCTGTGGATTACAATGGGCTCTCAGTGGTAATATAAAAGATGCACATCCTTGGGACTGCTCTCACTGGATATGTGTCAGGGGTTTTGTGTTTCTACACAGAAAACTGATTTTTCTGACACTGTAAATTAAAGTAAACATGCTCCAAACTGTTTTGCCTCCTCTGTGGAATAGCCATTAGCTCAAGAATAGTAGAAATTGCTTTTCTGCATTCTTGTTTTATTTGGTTTTCGACTCTGCTTGTTTCTTTTGAATTAAATGTTTTTGCTCTAAATTGCATTGTGCTTTGCCTTGGAATTCAAGAGACTCGGTCTGCCCAAGATCCTTGGTTAGAAGGGATCTCATGCTCACCAAGTAGCTCCTAAATGGCTCTGAGACATAATAGGACCTGGGATTGGCCAGCTCAGATAAACTCTGCCTACTGGATGTTTATGTTATCCGCCAAGTCATCAAGGTACAAATAAGAGCCTTCTGTCAAGCAACAATTCTGTAACTGATCTGGGCTGTTTTGCGCAAATCATGACAGTAGTAGACTCATGATAGTACCTCATTTCCTGAACAGTGTGGTTTACATAAATGAAAGTTACCAGAACCAAACTTGCTCCACTCCTTAGGCATCCTGTGTTTCACCAAAAAGAAAAGAGGCATCTCCCTCTCTGAAAAGCAGAACAGAGATACACTCTCTGACAAACACGACTTCTGCAAATATGGTCCTCCTTGTGGAAAATGTGTTCCTGTGAATAATGAACACATGAACTCTGCAAAGTAATCTTTCTGAATAACCCTTTTGGAATACCTAACGCAGCCTGCAAATCTTTTCATAGGAATGCAGTCTCAGTGATAACAAAAAAAAAGTGGGCGATTTATGCATCTAAGTGTATATGTGCCAAAGCACATTGATTTGGAAGTTAGCTCTACTGAAATCAATGGGACTTAATTTCAAGAAAATGCATATAGGTTCAAGGCAAAACACATTAAGAGTTTGTTAAGCTGTAGCAATTATTCATGTGAACATGGCATTGCTATGCGGTCTCTGAAGCTGTATAGAACAAAGCACAACCCTCAATTCACAATCACTAATGCAGCTTAGAATTCCTACTCCAGCCCCTAACCACACATTGAAAATGTCAGGGGGGAAATCTATGCTCTCATCATTTTTTCCCTTACATGAAGGAATACAAAAGGGCATTCAAACACCTCTTTATCACACTTGTGCTGGGCAGATTCAAACCAGAAGTCCTCAAACTCCCTCCCACCAGTATTCCAATAAGAAAATATATTTTTGCATCCAAACACTCAGAACACATGGTCCACATTCTTCCAACAAAATCAATATTTCAGCCTTTGTTTAGTACCCGTGGCACTCAAAAATGCTCACAACAAGCAACTCGCTCACACTGTGCTTTTAAAAGGAGGTTGCATTTCTGGTGAAGTAATAATTCTGGGACTTGCTATATGTTTCTTCCCCGTCCCATATTCAGAGAAGCCAATTAACAGTGACATGAAACATTCTCTGCCGCTTCCCTCCACACCCACCCATCCATCCAACCTGCAAAAATTTTATAGACAGGAAAACACTGCTGCATTAAGAGCACATACTGTCCTGTAGCACACACAAAGGTTGCCAACTATTTTTGGCCCATATCCACGCCCTGCTTATAAATAACCTATTTAAGGTAAACGGTTGATGTAGCAATAGCAGCTACCTGTCACTTATCAGCCACGTCGCTCCAAACCTTTCCTGACTTAATCAATGCCTTATTGATGCCCTAATGTTCCAACTCCTGCCTTCCCCCTAGGAGGAACGGGGAAGCAATGACCAAAGAAAGTTATTTATAGAGCCCTAAGCCAAATCAGATTCTCAGCTTTAAGATGCTGGATCCATGAGCAAACAAGAACAGCCACCATCAAGACATTCAATTCTGCTCTTCTTGCTTGGGACAGTTTCCCTGATGTAGGCGGGGAGAGAAATACAGTGGTACCTCGGGTTAAGAACTTAATTCGTTCTGGAGGTCCGTTCTTAACCTGAAACTGTTCTTAACCTGAGGTACCACTTTAGCTAATGGGGCCTCCCGCCACACGATTTCTGTTCTCATCCTGAAGCAAAGTTCTTATCCCGAGGTACTATTCCTGGGTTAGCGGAGTCTGTAACCTGAAACGTTTGTAACCCGAGGTACCACTGTACTAGCTCTTGTTGAGTGTATGCATGGATGCAGGGAGGGTGAAGGACAGGATCTAGCTGGTGGGCCAGATCCCAAGATCCTCCATCCCTAGTGGGTCACGTTGACAGGTGGGTGGGGCTGCCCACCTATCAGTCACCTATATCCCCATGCTGTCAGGTGGACCGTTTTTCGCTCTGCAGCATGGCTTGAGTTCAAGACTTACTGCAAAGCAAGATTCCAGCCAACCAACTTGGTTGGCGCTGTTTTCAAGCCCTGCTTTCATCAGGGATCAGCTACACTCCAGAGCCGAGCTCTTGATCAGAAACTCTGGAGTGTGGCTGATCCCAAGAGGTCTTTAAGTCACTGACAAACAGCTGTCTTTGAGCCCTACTTTCCAAAGGGATCAGCAACATTCTCAAATTCTCAGTCTGGTCATGAAGCACACGATGCAGCAACCTCGCTGAAGCTTGGCAGGTCTAGGCTTGGCTAGTGCTTAGATACAGACCATGTGCTAAACCTATGAATGCCACTGTCAATTACACCATGGAATATAGACGAAATAAATAAACTGGTGTCAGTGGCAGGCAGTTGCTTATAGTTCCACTATGGCAAAAGCCCCTCAAGATTTACCCCAGGGGTGGGAAACCCCGCAACCTGCAGCCTAATCTTGGCCTGCCAGAGGGGTCCAACTTGACCCATAAAGCCATTTTTCCAAAACAGCACCCACCCCTCAGTCAGCTGACACTACCCATGACATCAGCTGATGGGCAGGAGGGTGGGGTTCAATTCTGCATTGATTGTGTCAGCTGATGGGGAGGTGAGAAATAAGTGCTTTGGTAGCCCTAATGTTTTTTACAACTCAAAGGACCAAGTACAGGGCTAGCAATGCCCCTTGTGCTGCAGTTCCCAGCCAAACTGAATCAAATTTCTCCTTCCTCCTGAGTCTTAAGGAACCATTAGCTTACAAAGGCAGGTAATAGAAAACACTAAGGGGGGGGACCCTTATACCAGAGTCACACAATTTATCCTTCTATCCTAGTTCTGCATACTCTGACCAGGGTTCTAAGTTGGGGGTTCTGCCTACCTGAGATCCTTTTGAACTGGGAATGCCAGGAACTGAACCTAGGAACTCCTTTGTGTTGAGCAATGTTCCCGCCCCAAAGTAACAATGGCAGCTCCATATCTCTCCTGACATCTGGGCTCTGTCCTCAAGACAACCATAAACAAATGAAAAATACATATGGGCAAGATCCATTTGTTTTGACTGCAGTTCTCTATCAAAAAATTTCAAACCGACCTCTAATGTCAGAAAATGTGGCAATCCTGCGGGGGGGGGGGATATCTGTGACAGGGTGCGGGGGGGGGGTTAATTCTATTCCTATCCTTCAAAATGTGGGTTTGTAGACTTGTTCTTAGCAGATCCACATTAGCTTTTACCTTCCCCTTCCCATGTTTTCAAGCTAAGTCTTCACAATTTGATTGTTGTATTAATTTTTCCAGAAACCTACCAGCCATTCAAACCAAGGTACATACAGCATTTATAATCGCTGTATTGTTCTTAGTGCTTTTCCTTGAAGGGGAGGGGAGTACCATGTTTGCTTTCTTTCTGGCCTTTTGGAACTTATTCCATTTACCTTCTCCCACCTAGTTATCTTATAACTCGGCCTTGCAGGTGGCCTATAAACTTCTCCACAAAGGGGTGTAACCATACACAAACTCTACACTGCCTAGGATGGTGGAGATGCCAGACAGAAAACATATCAGCTTTGGGGAAAACAGGCACCCAGCTCCACAAAGGTTCAACAAGTACAAGTTCAAAACAAATTTAAGCTGAGTCTGAAGAGCTACTGCAAAAAACACACACCCAGAAACCACTAATGGAAACAAACACCAAAGGGAACTCCAATAAGCAAAGCCAGCTCAGTGCCTATAAGAAACCATTCCTACAACCCAACTCTTCTCTCTTTGGCCCAGCCTAGCGTCTTTTGGGAGAGGTGTTTTATTTCCTATCATGCATCACGGAATCCCTTATCAGCTAATCCCAGTAAGGCCCTTGGGAACAAGCTATGTGCAAGAAATGGCTGAAAATACCTGTCTAAGCAGAATGAAGTTGGGTTTCGACTGAGAAATTTTCAGCCACCCCTCACATAGTTCAAAGGTATGAACAGGAGTCCCATTTTTATGCACTTCATAAACCTCCTGCCAGTCAAGTAGTCAGAAACAGGAGATGCTCTCTCAGTTCAGAGCCAGTGCCTGGGACTCATTCTTCCGCACCATCCACTTTCAAGACTATTGTCAGTTTGCTGACAATGAAAATGATCTGCCTGCTACTAGACTGTCACACATTCCTGAGTCTGAGATGTGAATTACCAAGTCTCACTCGCAAATTAAGCCATGCTAATGTCATCATCGCCATTTCTGGAGGTAGCCAAATTCCAATGGAAATGCAAAAGGCATTTGGCTCAGGAACACACATGGAGTGCTCCAGGCACAAATCAACCAACAGGGAATGCTCTGAGATTTTTTTATTATTATTAACAAAGCACAGATTGCATGAGAATGAAAAGAAAACAAGAGATGGCCTAAGCTGGGCAAAAGAAACTTGGCCAACTGAGGGATCAAATATTGTGATATAACAGTCAAGCATTTTTAGGATTGCCCGGTTATCTTCATTTTATTGTTGTTGCTGCTTAGTTCTTATTAGAACAGTAACAGCAAAAATACTTTAATCGACAACAGGTTTAATACTTTTGATAATTACAGAAACAAATTAACTGTTTTTGTGCAACAATTAATTTAACTTTTCAAAGAAGTGCAATGGATCATTATAACTTTTTAATAATGCTAGGAAAGGATTTCTATAAATGCAAGCAATTTACTGTTGCATTTTTTAGCTGTTAGCTTTTCACATGGTATCTGAAGAAGTGTGCATGCACACGAAAGCTCATACCAAAATAAAAACTTAGTTGGTCTTTAAGGTGCTACTGAAGGATTTTTTTTATTTTACACATGAGGACAGTTAATGAAATCTAGTAAGAGCAATTGTTTTTTTAAAAACAGAGCTCAGTTTTTAACAGCATTTGGGCCAAGTAACCTGTGGAGTGACCCATTCTTCACACATCATCAGTATTAGATTCGTTGCAAGCAAGGAGGGGTCATGGGTGTTCGCAATCGGTGTCCTTTACCACTAGCTACTGCTCAGAGGTGCCTGTAGGTATAAGCAGGTGGCCAATAAGAGAAGGTCTGGTATGCTGCCAAATTTGCCTCAGCTAGGGTTGGAGGAGCAATTGTGTTTTATTTGCATTTTAATGCAAAACTACCTAATTTGCATTCCTTGAACTAATATATGAACTAAAACAGCATCCTTCAAAATTCACACAGCTCCAAATTTTTGCAACGCGGTTCTCCAACAAAACAATCTGGGCAGAAATGCACATAATTATGGGAAAGTGTGCATACTGATGCATATAATTATGGGAAAGTAACATACACAAATGCATTACATTAGGGGAAATTGCTTGTAAAGATGTATATATTAGTCAAAACTCCATACCAAATGTGCATATTAGTCGGAAGTGCATACAGAAATGTGTTTATTAGAAGAAATTCACACTAAAATGGTTATGAATTTTCACGAGGATTATTTTTTCTCATAAGTGCACATTGCTGCAGAAATATGGAGAACTGAATTTAAGACTAGAAAAAAATGAGAGAGAGAAATTAAAATGGACCACTACATCTTTGCCCCCTACTAGGGCTAAGGCCAAGCAGCCCTGAGTCTTGTTTTCATTAATGACACTATAATGAAACAAAAAGTTTCCACTGACACAGTGACTTCATGAAACATCTGACAACATCTGACCACAGCAAAATAGCAGGTGGACAGTTCACTGCTTGGCATGCCAGCCCTAGGCTGGCGTGGAGCCCAAGGAAGGAAGTATCATTTCACTTCCAGAAAGAAGACTCCACATCAGGAGGCAAAAGAGCACTTCTCTCCTAACATGCACATGCATACTATTTGAAACATAATTCTATTATAGAATATGACTTGAGAAAAGAATATGTTTGAGAAGTCATATAATTCCTCCACAAGACCCCAAAAGGCTGGAAGGAAAACCTTTTACAACACTTATAGTTTAGGGCAGGCATCCCCAAACTTCGGCCCTCCAGATGTTTTGGACTACAATTCCCATCATCCCTGACTACTGGTCCTGTTAGCTAGGGATCATGGGAATTGTAGGCCAAAACATCTGGAGGGCCGCAGTTTGGGGATGCCTGGTTTAGGGTATGATACCAGTCATTTTACCTGCCAAAAACTAGTGGCCTCCTCCTTCTCATGTTGACTGATTTGTGGCAGCTGTACAGAACAATACACAACAATGCTGCATATACAGTGAGTTGCAAAAAAAAAAAAAGCCACTCTCACCATAGGATACTTTTTCTATTTGTCTATTTGTCTCACCCCCTTGTACTGGGGTACATCTTGCCCTTCCTATTATCTGTTGAGGAGAGCCTGGGCTTCAGACTATGGCAGCCATCATTACAACTGCTGCAGCAGAAGATGAAAAGCCTAAGGAGACCTTTCAGCAGGCACCCAACGAATCATCAAGATCTGAACCATAGCTACCTGGCGACCACTTTAGCCAACGTTTCTCACCCACAATCATGAGTACCTTGGAGAAAAGGTGCAATGGAGCCCCAAAAGGTGCAATGGAACAACAAACAAGCCTCAAGAGCCAGGCACTTTTTCTAGCATGAAAAAATGGGTGGGGGGTATTACTGCATCATTTGATAGTTGACAGGCATTCAGGGAAAGAGACAAAATACTTCAGAAGGGTGTAGATCAGGTTCGGTGCCCTTGGGAGGAGATGTGGCCCGAGGAGAGTCTCAAGGAGCAAAGAGGCTGCCTCTGTATCCCAAGCCCTAAGTTTCCTACCCATGTCATAGATGCACATCCCTCCCTCTCTATCTCTGGGCTCCTGGTGGGTAAGAAAATTGGCCAGCACATTCACAAAGAGGAATATCATTGAAGAAAGACAGGCAGGATCCTAGGGAGGCAATGACAGTGCCAGCAGAATGTTTCCCCTCTTTGCTCCCCCTGCTGTATCACCATTGAATATTTGGGTCTTATCAGCTCCATACAAGCATTCCAAGCAGAGCCATTTCTTCCCCAAAGGACACTAGGTAAATGCCTATTAGATGTCACTGAGGTCCCGTCATGCTCAGCATTCCCATGCTCAGCACACCTCTTCCACCCCTTATCTCAGTTGAGGGGCGCAGGATACCGTTTAGCAAGCACAGGTCCTTTGTCCTGCTCCAAATAAATGTACCTGCAATGATTATCTGTGCATTTGCAAGGGCTGATATGCGCACCTGCTCTAGGTCTTTGGGGTGACAAGATTCTCTCCCCTCCCTGAATGGTTCCACCTCCTCCTGACCTATTGTTGTCGTTTAGTCGTGTCCGACTCTTCGTGACCCCATGGACCATAGCACGCCAGGCACTCCTGTCTTGCACTGCCTCCCACAGTTTCCTTAATCCCAAAGGGATAGTTCAGGCATCCCCAAACTGCGGCCCTCCAGATGTTTTGGCCTACAACTCCCACGATCCCTAGCTAACAAGACCAGTGGTCGGGGAAGATGTGAATTGCAGTCCAAAACATCTGGAGGGCCGAAGTTTGGGGGTGCCTGGGCTAGTTCATAAGGATGAAAGATAACAAAGGGAGCGGGTGCTGTTGGTCCTGCATTTGCTCACTTATTCAGGGTACATTATCTGTGAGTGACAACAAATAGGAGAAACAGGAAGGACAAGTGGGCTCTGAAGACTGACAGTGGGAACTCTACTACGACATGCAGCTCTACCAGTGCTCAACGAAGCAAATCCCCAATACTGGCTTCAACTGAAAGACACAAGCTAATACACTATGGGAGTCTAATGCTGACTTGAAGTTATTGCTCTGATAAGAGTACATGTACACCATTCCTTGCCATCTACTTCTGGAATAGATTCACATATCAATTTCCTACCACTCCCTCCCACACCCATGCACCTTGCAAATGAACCACATGTTTACCAATCTTTTGAATGCAGCATCAAGCAATCTATTTGCTGGCTGTTTTGGAATTTGGCCAGCTTGTTTTCTGAAACCCGGTAAACATGTGCTGACCACATGTGTTGAAGCATTCACAAGACAAGTTTCCATGTGCATCTCAACCACGAGACAAATGTAAAAACAAAACTTCGTTCATTTTGGGGGGGGGGGTGATTGTGTGGATCCAATTTCCAGCTGCTTACCACTGGTTAATAACTTGAGCAATTATTAATTCCTTGACTATGCTAAAAATCTTTCTGCATTGCTGTGTTTCATTAGCTTGACAATCCTCTGCTGTCTGAGAGCTGGCAAAGACTGTGAGCTATATGGCAGGAAGGGCCCTGATCAAATCTCTCCACAGCTATGAACCCAGTAGGTGGCCTTAGGCAAACCACTATCTTCCATACTCAGCCTTTTATAAGAACTAATATCAGTGGGAAACGTGAAGAGGAATTGTAGAGAAACAGCTGCAAGCACCAGCAAGCCTTCGCTGATTGCTGCCCCCATTGTATGACCAATGATAAGCGGATCAATAATATAGCAATGCACAATATAAAGAGCAGGAATGGGGAACCTGTGGCTCTGATCACTAGTCATAATGGCTGGGGCTGATGGCCGTTGCAAGTCCAACAGCTGGAGGACCACAGGCTCATCAGTACAGAGTCACAGCTCTGAAGGAGAAGAGGAACCAAACTATAAAAGGCCACCTATTCCAATCCCTTTGCTCCTATTTGAAGCAACTCTGTCTCCCTTATTCCCAGATCAGTTAATGTAACCTTAACACACTTTGCTACAACCAGAGAGCAAACCTCTCCTTAAGACTCAAGCAAGGGATCCAAGTCACGTACATTGAGGCACAGGAGAAACAAAACAAAAAACAAGACGCCATTAGTCAATCTGACCGCTAAGAAAACCAAGTATGTGGCAATCAGTCGGGCGCTGAATATGACCATAACCCATCGATATGTTTCCCCATCCGAAACTTCATTGAGAAGAGAGAAAGTCCATGCTATCCAATATCCTGTCCCATACACTTACACTATATGCCTCTGAAATCAAAAACACAGACTGTGCTATGGGATGGCCCAGGGGTAACATTGTTCACAAAGCTATGCATAAGTTGGGAAATGATTGGTTGCATCAACAATATGATGCCGATCCCATGGCACAGCTGCAGAGTAGTTCATAACCGATGTTGCAAGCAACCCAGGACACACTGCAGATCATGGAGGTCAGCTGCACATTGGTGCACAGTCAGTATAAGATCAGTCCACCAAATTGTGACCATGGAGGATCAGCTGGCAATCTACCACTTCTAGTGGGAGAGAGCTGCACAACTCTAACACAGACCTATTTTTGTAAGATTTGTTTAACGTTTTGGTGTTGCTTCTGAGTTTTCTTTAGCTTTAGCATTATGTAAAATCAAACAAATGTTCCCTATTCACTTTTCTTCAACCAGCACTATATTGCATACTTTATTCTATCTTCACTCTCTCTCTTCTAAGATGGAAGGGACCCTACAAAAAGAGGGTGATAATTTTTCTTACACCCTTCAACATACTGAATATGGTGCCATGTAACATCTGTAACTACTATCCATATCCAAGTCCATTGTGTATTTTAAAAGACAAGAACCCAAAGTACCATGCATCATTCAAGAAGTAAACACATAATACATCAAATGATTGATATTAAGACATTCCGATCCTTTTTGGTATTAGTTTTTATTCTTTTCCTAACACTCTCTAGCCATGTTTGCTATTTTAGTGGCTAAACAGACTGAGCTGATGGTTCCAGGGTGCTATTTACAAACTATGTCATTACCTTTTTTTCATGGGTGAGAAAAGCTAACACTATTTAGGCATTATATGGTTCTCACCACCACCACCCAAAGCATACATTCATTTGCACTGATCAACACTATCTTTCAGTGTTGCTTTTAGGAAAGAGATCTTGCCAAAGCCTTCGTGAAAATTTGGGTAATCCTTCCACATGAACACCTAGAAGATGAAAGCAAAGTAATCGCATCCCTCTCTGTTTATCAACCTCCATCTGTGGCCAGATTGGTGAAATGCAAGGTCAGCTCACACACTGCAACAGAAACATACATAACTAAGGAAACAGGTCCACTTTTATTTGGGGCATGCACTTGAGACTTAACACGAAAGCTGCAAAATAGCTACTTATATAACATATGATTCCCTAATGCCTACATGACGGAGTTGCAAGTTCTTGTATGCACAAATTGAAATTTGGCTGAACAGCATTTCACCAATTTTTGCTGAAGACTGTATAAAGAAAAGAAAAGAACCCGAATAAATTTATTTATCAGTGAGGGCAGAGTTTGGTTTGTTTGTGCTATCCTCTATCTCCCCCCCGGCATGTTTTTCATTGGACAGGTGCCTTTTGAGAAAACTCAACCCATTACTGAGCCCAAGACATCATTCCAGGCCTGCCAGGTAGCAACTGCAGTGGAATCCAGAAAGCTGTGCCAAGATCGTATTATCAGGGCAGAACACGGCAGTTTGTTTTCACATGAGAAATCCAGCGGAGAACATAAAAGTGACATTTGGAGGTACTGAAAACAAATTCATGTTTCATTCATAGGTGACTGAGTCAATCTTCCACCAGCGTGGCAGATAAGGACTAGGGGCACAGAAATTAGTGGAAAGAGATGAGGTGGCAGTTTCGTGTGGAGGGGAGAGGGACCCATGAGAATTAGAAGCTATTTCAGACGATAAAAGCAAAAGGCACCAGGAAGACAATGGATGTGAAACTGGGATGCCGATGTAGAGATTAGGTTTCTACCTTTCAGGATTTCTGGCTGAGAAAAGCAGGGAAACCTGTCACCAGAAGATGTACGGTAAGTCCCTCTGGGATACAACAATTCTGACTTTGCAGAGTCAACATGCTCCTGCTCATCCACAAATCAAGGACTAGCAATTACCCAGACAAAAGGTTTGTGGCTGAACAGGGTCAAAAAAATCAATCACCTCTAGCAAAGGGATGTTTTAATACAAGGCTGACACCCAGCACAGAGAACGGCCCAGCAAGGCAAGGAGGTTCCCTCACTCCACTTTTGCTTGAGTTTACGCAATACAACCTTCACAAGAACGCAGAGCAAAAGGCCCACAAGGGTTATAAGCCACATAAAATTCCATCCCTTCTGCAATTGAAGGGAACTTCCAGGCAGGAAATTCAAAACATCAACCACTCACAGGATCTCACCCAAAACAAGTCACGTTTTAAAGAGTGGCCACCACCATAAATATCTTGTTTGCAAGGTATGCCCTCAGAAGATGTCACATACACTAGAATGAGCTGCGCTTTAAATGTCAAATTATCTCATAGGGAAGATGCCCCAGGAACTCTTTGCACATTTCCAAAATGATGGAAGGGGAGGGGAAACAGAACAGTTGATAAATGGTGGTGCAACTTTTGCAGGAAGAATCTGTTCCTGAGGAGTCTTTCTAAAAATCACAACCCAAGACAAAAGCAGTGTGTGGGAGCAGGGGACCGAGGTACTGTTGTTTTGTTTCCTTCCTTGATTTAACTGCCACCTTTACCACCAGCGGCCTGATAAAATGGATCAGATTCAGCGAAGGGTTAAACAATGCAAAGAAGTGCAGGGGGGGCAGGTAGAGGATAATTGCCTGCAAGGGGAAAGAAATCTGTAGCTGAAGTGGGAGGCAAGGAGAGGAAAATCAAAGAATTCAAAGGCGATTTTTGGGAGGAGGGGAGAGAGAGAGGGGAGGAGGAGAAGAAGAAGGGAAAGGGAAATTGAGAATTCATTACTTTTTTAAAAAAACAGAAATAAAGCCAACTTACCGGGGTCGAAGTGCGAACTGAAGGCAAAGCTGGGGTTGAAAAATGAAGCCGACATGACAATAGCCAAGAGATTTGCCACCATTCCCATGGCAAAGCAGAAGGGGGGGAGGGTTGTAGGGGGTGCAGAGAAGAGAGAAGGGGGGGGTGGATCAAAAAAATAAATGACAGAAGCGGCAGACACTAGGCAGGTGAGGCGGTGGGATGAGGGGAGGGGGCTGAAAGCTCTGGCAACTCCAGAAGTTGCGCCGGTGCCACATTTAAAAAAATCACCATCTCCTTTCCTCTTGATAGCACAGCCAGGGAATTCAATGCTGCAGCTCCTCCTCTTCCTCCATGTTATTATCCCAGTGCGTCGCCTTCAGGTATTTTTTAGCCGATTACATCCTCCATGGGAAGATGAAGGGGGTTCGGGTTGCAACGGCCACAGTTGCAAGTGGTAGCATAAGCGAGTTGCTTATATATATATATATTTGTTTTCTTTTTAATTTGAGGCTGTTGTTTTTAATCGCAACGGCCCCGGCGTTCGGCGTTGCAAAATGCAAAATCAAGCCAAAACAGCTGCTAAGAGACGCTTGCCTGCAAAAGCAAAATAAAATTGCACCTGGGTTGGTGCCGTCCTCCAAAGAATGGATACAGCCTAGCGAGTGCCTTGCAAAAGGAGTGAGAGGAGATGTAGTCGCGCACTCTCCACCCCACCCCCCCTCTCCGGCTGCCACACAGGGGGGAAAGCTTTGCACCAAAACAAGAGAAAGCTGGAGCGCCGAGGAGGTGGGGAGGAAGAGATCACTGGCTGCAGCGATAACGCCGGGGCAGGAGAGGAAGCTGCAGAGCGTCGGCAGAACACCAGGGCAGCTGCCGGTGCTAGTGGGAATGCAAAGGAAGGAGCTGTTCCAGTGCTGACCCTGGGAGAAGCAGCAGCCACAGCAACGCCATCTTGCTCCAGATCTGCCCTCCCCCCAACACTGCAGCAAGCGGCAGGGAAGGAGCGAGGCGGGGGGGAAGGGAGAAGAGGGAGCCGGGCAGCGCTCGCCCAGGTGGCATGGCTTGGCGCGCGCAATGGGTGAAGAAGGGGCGTCGCTGCCGCACGTGCAGCCAAGTGTGACCCGGGTGAGATCGCGCGCGCGCACACACACACACTACTAACTACACACGCCCTTCGCTCGAGCCGGCAGCAGGGCTGCGCGCGCACACATTTGCCCAATCCACTCGGGCGGGCAGGAGCAGCCCTTCCCGTTCACACGCGCAGCTCCGCCAAATACGAAACGCGCTCGCTCTCTGCGCTTTTGAGCAGGTTCACACGCTGACCTGCGCTGCTTGGCTAAGCAAGGGGAGGCGGGTCAATCTTAGATATAAGCAGATTCACAGGCTATATATATAAAAATGTAAACTGGGCATGTGGGTTAGTCTCCACTTTTTCCGAAACCGCTTGACCGAATGCATTCAAATTTGGACACAACGTCACATGTGGATATGCGAAGGTTTGGATACGTTTGTGTAGATAGATGTCACACCTATGGCAGGTAAAGCACTGCAGGTAAAACCCACTGTTCCCGAACACAAAACAGCCGGGGATGCTGGGAACACAGGAGAGGTTGCAAAACAGCGCCCTCTCACTACGGCTACACTGGTATTGCAGCTAGGAAACCTTCCCTCTCCACAGGATCTTGGCTCGGCTTTGTAGACTGGGCCTAGGGGGTGGGATAGGTCATAGGTTGGGACAGAATGGGGGGAATCACAGGGGTGACCAGGGGGTGGGGGGAGGAGAGGCAGAATAGGTCATGGGTCGGCACAGGGTGGGGGCAGTCACAGGGATGAGCCATAGCAATGCATGGCCGGGCCAGCTAGTAAATGTATATAAAGAATGGAGTTTCCTACGAGTCTTGTTGCAAGGCCATAGGGACCGACAGAGGCAAATGGAAAGGGGGGGCAGATCTTCCCCTGCACTAGTTGGGAAGGGTGTATGGTGTTATTTAATGTGGAGAAAGTATAAATTGTGAATGGTTGTAATGGTCATGAACTGAGGCAGAGAATATTCCTGAATGATCTTACAAATCCTTGAAAATGCAGGCCCGTCAGGGCCATTTTATACATTGCAGATTACAAAGAATGATGTGGTAGGATTTTGGAGGGTGGGGAGATCTTCCTCCACATACACACACACACACACACACACACACACACGTATATAATTAACTATAGCAGCCTTTCCAAACCTTGGGTCCCTAGATGTTGTAAGGACTACAACTCCCATCATCCCTGACTGCTGGCCCTTCTCGCTAAGGATGCTGGGAGCTGTAGTTCAATAACATACGTGGACCCAAGGCTGGGAAAGGCTGAACTAGGTCAAAGAAAGGGTTAAGCTGCTTTGTCAAATATGATTATGCATTATTGTTTTATTTATAAAATGTATATGCCACTCTTCATTATAGATGATGCCCCCCCTTCAGCAGATGACGTCGGGGCAGGTAATAACAAAACAGAATGCAACAAAAGAGAAGATGCAGTCAAAATAATCAGTTGTAGAGCAAAAACTATCTCGCTGTGCTGGCCCTATACATACATATTCAGAGGACCTGGCAAAAGAAGAAAGTTCCCCAGCCAGCCCCAAAAGATGGATGTTGGCACTACCAGTTGAACCTTGGAGGAGAGGGTGTTACATAACTGAGGTGGTGGTCCCTTACGAACAAACAAAACCCCTCACATATATACATTAAAACCAGGGGGGGAGATATTCAAAACACCCCACCCAATTCTAACAGTGGTTTTTGCATGGCACCTAAAGATATGCAATGAAGGTACCAAGCGAGCCTTCCTGGGGAGAGCACTCCACAAAGCGGGTGCCACCACAGAAAAGGCCCATTCTCTGGACCTTACGGAGGAGGCACACAAGGAAGGGCCTCAGATGATGAGTGTAGGTTCCAGGGCGATTCAAAAAGGGAAAGGCGGTCCTTCAAGTACAGTATTGCGGTCCCGAGTAAATACCTTTTGGCAGTTCCTCTCCACCCCTCTATCTTTGGGAGAGAAATACCATCTTTAAAAAAAGAAAAAGAAAAGCCTTGAGGACAGGTCTGCTATGCTGAGTGAACAGCATATGTTTACAAAATCAAAAGGTTGTATAAACAGAGGGTGAATGTAGAATTCATAGTATTTACCTCAAACAAATAAGATAGCTCTCCTCTCTTTTCTCTGCCACTGACTCCCCCTATTTGAGTTAGTAGTTTTGGCTGCATTCCTCTGGTACTTCCCTGAAACAAATGGCTGTATTTGCACAGGGGAGAAAAGCTACTCCGACCTCCTTCAGAACTAGATGAGGAAATGAAACGTATTTATTACATTTCTATCTTGCTATTCCTTCACTGAGGAGGAATAGCAAGGCTGAGGCTCCAATACTTTGGCCACCTCATGAGAAGAGAAGAATCCCTGGAAAAGACCCTGATGTTGGGAAAGATTGAGGGCACTAGGAGAAGGGGATGACAGAGGACAAGATGGTTGGACAGCGTTCTTGAAGCTACGAACATGAGTTTGACCAAACTGCGGGAGGCAGTGGAAGACAGGAGTGCCTGGCGTGCTCTGGTCCATGGGGTCACGAAGAGTCGGACACGACTAAACGACTAAACAACAATTCCTTCACACAGGGCAGTTTGCATGGCCTTTCATCCTTTATCATCACAACAACCCTTTGAGGTATATTAAGATTCAGAGATACTTATTGTCAGTTTTGTGGGAATTTCAACTGGAGTCTTCCCACTCTTATTCCAATGTGCTAAACACTACATCACATCATTCAGATGCTAGGATCTAATGGCTCCCAGACTTTAGGATCAGTGGGCTGCAGTGTCAACTCAACATATAATGTTTCAGTTTAATCTCACTGTAAACAAGTGGTACAGTGACAATAAAGTATTCTAAAAAAATTTCTATTTCTAATTGACCAAGAATGCAGCTGCCACTGTTTTTTGAATCTCCAGTAGCAATGACCTGAAATGTATGTGGAGGTGCTTCCTCTGAAGGCTGGTTCCTTGCATAATGTCACTGCCATGCCATGCCATGCCATGCCTTGCCCTCTCTCCTCTTTCCTGGGATGACATTTTAGCACCAGAGTGGGCCTGTGGAACCAGATGCCACCCAGTTAAATTGCAAGCCATATTTTAAAGCAAGCCACTGGCCATGGACAAAAGCTCAAATCCTGAATTAACATTTTTAGTCTGGGCCACAAAGTATAGAAATGGTGAAAACATACCTGACTTGAAAGGCCTAATGTTTTAATTAAAGCACCCGTCCAGACCCAGTAATCGGAACTCTTTCACCCAAATAATGTACTTGCAACAGCAAGCAGCCTGAAAATCTTCAGCTCTTAGTATGGGCACCTATATTTTCCCACAGTCCATGTTAATATTTAAAGCTGAATTTGTGTACAGTATTAATTTTTCATAGGAGCCATGGTTGCAAAGAACATAGTGCTGTAGATGTCATCCTGCCATAAATAGATCTTACGTTAGGAGCGAGGGGATGGGGGGGAATTAAAAGGTCTCCTTGTGAATAAATGTTCTTTGAGAAGCCCGCCCCGATGTTTTTGAGCTCATTCTCTGCCTTCCTGGGGCACAAGATAATACTGCATTGTATGCAACTACAATTCCCATTTGTAAAACAGGAGTGCAGAACTATTTAATGGGTGGTTACAGAGGCAGATAACCTGAGTGGGAGCAGACATGCTTAGAACACAATCGGCTTTCAAACAATATTCCTTTAAAACAGGAGGGTGGCATTTATTTTTTTGAAGTTAAAGAGAGGTGAATTTCATCATCCTGCTTTTGAGACAAGACCCCAGCTGATAGAAATGGGTGGGAATCCCAAAGAACCACAGCCACCCACAGACAAGTCCTTATCCAAACCAGACAGCATCTTAAAAAGCAGAGACATCACCTTGCCAACAAAGGTCTGTATAGTTAAAGCTATGGTTTTCCCAGTAGTGATGTATGGAAGTGAGAGCTGGACCATAAAGAAGGCTGATCGCCAAAGGATTGATGCTTTTGAATTATGGTGCTGGAGGAGACTCTTGAGAGTCCCATGGACTGCAAGAAGATCAAACCTCTCCATTCTGAAGGAAATCAGCCCTGAGTGCTGACTGGAAGGACAGATCCTGAAGCTGAGGCTCCAATACTTTGGCCACCTCATGAGAAGAGAAGACTCCCTGGAAAAGACCCTGATGCTGGGAAAGATTGAGGGCACAAGGTGAAGGGGTTGACAGAGGACGAGATGGTTGGACAGAGTTCTCGAAGCCACCAACATGAGTCTGACCAAACTGCGGGAGGCAGTGGAAGACAGGAGTGCCTGGCGTGCTCTGGTCCATGGGGTCACGAAGAGTCGGACACGACTAAACGACTAAACAACAACAACACAAGTCCTTATCCAGGACATCAGTTTCTTGCCACCATGCAAATGAGTTATGTAGCCTTGCCGCAAGGGGTGGGGACAAATATTTGATGTATTTTTAAAGGGAGTGAAATTCTGAACTGCAGCCTAGAATTAAAGGGGAAGGGAAAGATATCAAAGTAATGAAGCACTGCTATACCAATAGCTTTAATAGAGTTTACCAGGTTTTGTTCTGAATTTTAATTTGTATTTTGAAAGACCGTATAAACACTCTTGCATTGAACTGGCACAAAACTGAGTTTTTAGGCTGTAGATGACTATAAAATACACATTATTTTCTTCAAAAAGACTTGGGGCCAATAATCATTCAGTGTTGTCATAGCCACTAGCCAATACTTGCTAATAAAAATTGTGCAGCCCCATTCCACATAGCACTCTGTATCAGAAAAAAATATGCTAGCTAGCTCTGTGTGTGGAATGAGCATTTTTCACATTACCACTTTGGCTGGCAAAATTCAATTTACCTGCAGCAAATCACTACCTTAGAGAAAGGTGTAACTACATCAGATGAGAAACAAATGCATGTGTACTACTGTGCAATGAAAAAAGCCATTAGGAAAGACCCTCAGTATTAAAGGCCATGCTTTTTATAGATTTGGCATTTGTATGCAACATCATATAACCTCTCAGAACATCATATAACCTTTGGAAAAACAAGTAAGAATGCACTCTTCATAAACAGGTGTCCTTGTTCCCTACAATCTTTGTACAAACAAATCAGGGTGGATGTTCAATAAACTAGTTATCTGGATGAAACTTCGGTAAATGTAAATTTGTCTCACCATAATGCACAGAATGGTTGAGATGTGAAGATACATTGTGGCACTGGAATCATGCTTGGCTTATACATTATACATATTATTTATTTCTTAGATTTATTTGTAGACCCATAACCAAAGTCCTTTGGGTGATGATGCTATACATCCCACAAAGCACCAATCAATTAACGGCACAAAGTCCTATAAAACAAAACCATCGTGTGGGATCAGAGAATACAATCCACCACAAATATGTAATCTACTAACAAAGAGCCACACCCCTTTGGGGGGAAAAATCATTGTAGAGCTCAATGTTTTCCTTTCTGTATACAGTGGAACATCGGTTTATGAACACCTCGGTTTACGAATTTTCGGTTTACGAACGCTGCGGACCCATCTGGAACGGATTAATTCACTTTCCATTACTTTCAATGGGAAAGTTCGCTTCAGTTTATGAATGCTTCAGTTTATGAACAGACTTCCGGAACCAATTGTGTTCATAAACCGAGGTACCACTGTAATTCTTTCCAGAAATCATCCAGTTATGTGTTGACTGTTATCCACTGTCATTGTTATCAATGCACATAAGCTGTAATATACTGTAAAGGTATTGGGGAAAGGCGATATACCTTTTTTTTTTTTTGCTCCATAAGACGCACTTTTTTCCTCCTAAAAAGTAAGGGGAAATGTCTGTGCGTCTTATGGAGTGAATGTGTGGTCCCTGGAGCCGAATTGACCAGGGGCAAAAAGAAGCTCGTTTTGTTTTTTTAAAAGAAATAGCTAAAGGCTAACAAGAGGGAAAGAGGGGTGTTGAAAAGAAGCTTCTCAGCAGCTGATTGCAAGAGATCAGGGAGGGAGATAAGAGACCTAGCTCCCTTCCCGGCCAGCCCCCTTGCCCAGGCCTCCATTGTTGAATGTTCTGCAGAGGGAGGCTGTTTGTTTTCCCAGCAACATGTGACTGGCTGATTGGATTATCTGGCTGATTAGATTATCAAAAGCTACAGAACTGAGTTGAACAGGATTTTTTTTCCTTTGCAAAGTAAACTCAACAACTTTGAGCTGATCATTTAAAAATGGGGCTTTTCCTCTTTGCAAAAGAAGCTGCACAACTGTGAGCTGATCCCCCAAAAAACATTGCTTTCCCCCTTTCCTCCTCTGAAAACTAAGTGCATCTTATGGCCAGGTGCGTCTTGTGGAACGAAAAATACGGTAGCTTATTGGCAGAGCATCTGCTTTGAGTGCAGAAGGTCCCAATTTAAACTCCGGCAACTGTGGGTAGGTCTGGGGGTGTCCCCTTTTTTGAAACCCTTCTGCCAGTTAGTGTGAACAATACCGAACTAGGTAGCAACTTAAGAGAAGGGATGGTTAACAGGTATCATCAATATATAGAATGGGAACTGGTGTTCAGACACCCCCAGGTGGTGTAAAGGTAAAGGTAAAGGGACCCCTGACCATTAGGTCCAGTCGCAGACAACTCTGGGGTTGTGGCGCTCATCTCGCTTTATTGGCCAAGGGAGCTGGCGTACAGCTTCCAGGTCATGTGGCTAGCATGACTAAGCCGCTTCCGGCGAACCAAAGTAGCGCATGAAATGCCGTCTACCTTCCCGCCACCGCAGTACCTATTTATCTACCTGCACTGGCATGTTTTTGAACTGCTAGGTTGGCAGGAGCAGGGACCAAGCAACGGGAGCTCACCCCGTCGCGGGGATTCAAACCGCCGACCTTCTGATCGGCAAGCCCTAGGCTCTCAAACAAGCTCCTTGCAGAGAGGAGAAAGTCAACTCTAGCCCTGTTCATCCTCAGCCTTACTTCTCAACTACATACGCACTCACCTTCAGACAGGTAGTGCCGCCAGACTGCAATTCTGCTTCTCACAGTTCTCAAGTAAACAGCCTGCTGAGACTGCCAGAAGTTTTATCTGATAACACCTGGGGATCACATGGAGAGGATTTTAAAAACCAAGGTACCTCCTGGTGCTGAGAGATGGAACTGCACAGGGAGAGCCCAAGAATGCAGCTGTTAACATCACGGTGTGCTCAGCACTTACCAGCTGTGCACCCGGGCCCAGCTGTGTGCCTCTTGCCTTGAAGCAGCAAGATAGTAACACTAACAGGAAACACATGAAGCCTGTTCCAAACTCTGCAAACTCTTGAGCCACATCAAGTGTCAGTTTTCCCAGGAACCCTCCAGGAACCATAATCTGTTATGATGCAGCAGTTTGAGACTCCAGGGAATCAGTTGCTTAAAGAGCCAGCTGACTGCCTCAGGGTTTGGTGGATATCCGATGCATATCTTCCCCAGTGATGATCCAAGGCAGCGCATGGGCATGTGCTTAGGGGCATTGTGTAGGTGGGAAAGCGAGAGTGCGGATGAAGCAGGCTTCTCGCTGATCTGTGCAAGAGGCACTAAACTTGGGATCAATCCAAATCAGGGTGGGGAATTCCTCCTCAGTCCCATGTGTTTCTTCCCTTTGCTATCAGCTGAGCCACATTCAGGCTTGCACCAGTTAATGAACTTCCTCCCCACCACCACCAAAAAAAGAGAGAAACAGGGGTAGATAAAAGATCCTCTCTCTTTCCCGCTTGTGAAACGTAGAGCCAGTAAATGAGGTCGGTTGCTCCATAGATCACATGTTTTTAAAAATGCATGTAAAAATATATATGCAAATTTAAACTCATTATGGCGTATGTGTTGCACGGCTGTATTTGTCAGAAAATATTGCACCACAAGCCCACCCATGGCGAAGGCACTCTTGTATTGTGGAAAGGAGTTTATGTGGCCTTATAGAATCAGAGAATTGTAGAGCTGGAAAGGGACCCCAAGGGTCATCAAGGCCAACCCCCAGGATGCAGGAATCTCAATGCAGGCTTGTCTGCACAATCACCAAAAGTGTGCAACAAAAGCCTTCTAGACACTGTATTGCACTTCTGCAAGCGACTTTTCAATGGCAGCTCTTCTGCGATAAGGAGACAGGCCATGTGTTGCATGCAGAAGGTCCTAGGTTCAAATCTCTGGCACCTCCAGTCTGTCTGAGATCCTGGAGAGCTGCTGCCTGTTAGTGTAGGAAATACTGAACTAGAACTTGCCTCTCTGTCACTGCTGCAATCTGAAGCCAGAGAACATTGGCAAGAGGCTTACAGGTTGATATGTGTACAGGGTCTGATATATTGAAGGGAAGGAGGAGGAATCTGACATTGCTAGGTTGACTGTTGTTGTTTTTAAATTGCTTGGTTAGATTTAACTTTTAAAAATATTTTAATTCCCCATGCAACTGTAGAGATATGGCTTTGATCATGCTGTTTTATCGATGCTCTTGCTATTATTTTAAATATTTTGTTTGTGTGACTTTCGAAGGAGAACCTTTGGTTTTGAAAAATGGCATACAAGTTGAAATAATCACAATTCCTATTACCTGCCTCTTTAAAATAAAAAAAATAAAAAAATCATGTTATTGCCTGGAGAGCAATGTGCTTTTGCCAACTTCCATTGCTGTCCCACTGACTGTCTTGCCTCCCTCCCTCTCCTATGTTCTGTGGGATGAAATTAGAATTCATCAGAGCAAAATGACCAGCAGAGAAGCTGTATCCTCTCTCTACATCACCACAGAGCTTTTAGAGAGCCATTCACCATCTCTGGGCAATCTCTCATGATAACCTAGCAATATCCTGCCTGCAGATACAGTGGTACTTCGGTTTATGAACACAATTGGTTCCGGAAGTCTGTTCATAAACTGAAGCGTTCATAAACTGAAGCGAACTTTCCCATTGAAAGTAATGGAAAATGAATTAATCCGTTCCAGATGGGTCCGCGGCGTTCATAAACCGAAAATTCATAAACCAAGGTGTTCATAAACCGAGGTTCCACTGTAGTAGCCACCACTACCACATCATCAGACCCTCCAAGTATACCTATTTTCCAGGAACAGTTCCAGATTTACTAAAGCTGTCCTGGTTTCTGATTTGATCTTAGAATGTCCTGCTTTTCCTTATTTTCATTGGAGAAATATTGGAGGGTATGCCACACACAGCACCCTATTCCTGCATAAAAGTTATACATCACTGGGACATATCCTTTCCAAATATTTTGGGTGGTTTTGGTTTCGTTTTTTTCAATGCTTGAAGTTCAAACCAAACACTCAACAAATTACAAATAAATTCCAAGGACACGGTATCGCCCTCCATATGACAAACAGAATCTAAAAGATATCTATGAGATCCATGAACTGCATTCCACGTAGCAATCAAAATGGCCATGAATGTCCTAACAGGAAACTTTCTGCAGTTAGGACATTCAAACTACAGTTTCCAGGATGCAAAATAACTGTGCTCTGAGTGACCTGACCGCGGGTGGCGCTGTGGGTTAAACCACAGAGCTTAGGGCTTGCCGATCAGAAGGTCGGTCCCAGCTCCTGCCAACCTAGCAGTTCGAAAGCACGTCAAAGTGCAAGTAGATAAATAGGGACCGCTACAGTGGGAAGGTAAACGGCGTTTCTGTGTGCTGCTCTGGTCGCCAGAAGCGGCTTAGTCATGCTGCCCACATGACCTGGAAGCTGTACGGCGGCTCCCTCGGCCAATAATGCGAGATGAGCGCCGCAACCCCAGAGTCGGTCATGACTGGACCTAATGGTCAGGGGTCGCTTTACCATTTAAGTGTCCTGACAATGCAATACCCCCAAAGAGAAATATTTCTTTTGAGAAATACATGGGGAGGTAAGGAAGATTAGGTAAGCCACACTTTTAAGGCTGGAGACACTGGCCTAGGAAACTAAGGGGAGGAGGCAAAGAAGTGATGGAGGATCTGAAAGGCATATATTGATTTTAACTAACCCACCTACAGATTTCTCGAGTTAATGTTAATCAGCCTCTAGAGAAGTTCAGCTTAAAATGGAGAGTTCTCCTTTGATCTAGCAATTCAGTGCCTGTTAAACTTAATCTTGCATATTCAAATTTCTAATAGCATAATTTAGTGAAAAATTCCCTAAACGATACGAACACTTGGTAACGTTTTTAGGTGAAACTGATCGGAGTAAAAAGAAAATATCCAAAACAGTAGTTAGGAGCCCTGAAAGAGCAGGGGGAGTTCTTTCTCTTTTTTTAAAGAAACGAAAATGTATGCCCCAAATAATTCGCAAACTGCAGGAAAATAACCAACAGATTACCGTTATGGAAAATATACAATGAAATTAGTAATTATGGTAATTGAAACCACCATGTAAACAATAATTCAATCGTAACAAATAATGAACACTTAGAATTTTGGATGTTATCCAATATATTTGGCTGTTTTCCAAGCTGCAAGTATGAAATAGTAGAAGGGCGATTGATTAATTGTGCGAACCTATCCTCCAATTGTGATGTTTAGTTGAGGACAGGATAACAATATGGAGTGCTAACCTACTGAGTTTAATGGGTCTTACTGCTAAGTAAACAAGTATAGGAAGGTGGGCTAAACATCTTATGCTGGCAAAACTCAAAGTGGCACATCAGTGTATTGAAACTACAGCGGCACAGATTTATAACAATGGCATACTAGTGTAAGTTCTGGCTTAGCAGTGGATAGGATGGGGCTGCCTGAGTCCTGATAACACCATCTAATAAGAACCCCCCAATATAACACATGGACTGCAAGAAGATCAAACCTATCCATCCTGAAGGAAATCAGCCCTGAGTGCTCACTGGAAGGACAGATCCTGAAGCTGAGGCTCCAATACTTTGGCCACCTCATGAGAAGAGAAGACTCCCTGGAAAAGACCCTGATGTTGGGAAAGATGGAGGGCACTAGGAGAAGGGAACGACAGAGGACGAGATGGTTGGACAGTGTTCTCGAAGCTACGAACATGAGTTTGACCAAACTGCGGGAGGCAGTGGAAGACAGGAGTGCCCGGCGTGCTTTGGTCCATGGAGTCACAAAGAGTCGGACACGACTAAACGACTAAACAACAACAACAATATAACACATCCCATCTTAGACGTGTTTCAGAGCTTGCGCTTCAACAGATCCAGGATGCAGCAGATCCCACTCTGCACGGTGGCTCGTGGTTATTGGACCAATTCATATATTTGCACTTCCTAGTTATAATGCTTACCTCCCCATTTCCAGAAGAAGCCTTACCCCATCTATGGGGCAATAGAACAGGGATGCAAGTGATACATGGGGCTTGGGAGGCTGCGAGCGGACACATGAAATGATTCATTGGCTACATACCATTCTTCAGGAAAAAAGAACTGTTTTGCCAGGATTGCATCACAGCTGCTTTGTCAATAGAATGGGCGTGACAGAGTGCAAGGCTAGGTTGGAGGAAGCACCTAGCCTGAATGGAATCTCTTGTCTCCTCTTGCATAAGAGGCTCTAGCCCTGACAATGCAGTGACAGTCTCTGGCCCTGGTGTGCTGACCTTCCCATGACCCTGCAACAAAATGCATATAAAGAAGCCTCCTTGTAGTGGACTGAAGGGAACTTGCAGAACAGGGAGGCTGCTGTTGCCAAAGGTGGTTTTAAGTGTAATGAGAGAGTTGACAATCTCTAGTGGAGTAATGGGCTTGGCAGGGATCAAGAGCACTTGGGGTGGCTTTCCATTTTTGCCCATGACTTTCTACTTTCTCTAAGACCCTGAGTACTGAAGCACCAGTTCACACATGTGTATTCATCTCTAAGTATATATCATCCATCACTCAATGATTTTGTCACTCGAAGGTAAATATGTGAATTGCCTCTGCCAAAAGATATTGCATCTATAAGCTCTGTGGGAGTTCTGTACGTAGCATCTGATATGCGGTGGGTGTTGAATGTACCTGTGAGAGAACTCTTTCAAGGTCTCACTGGGTGGGTGCGAGAGGAGGACAGAAAACATCACCTATGATCAGGCATCCCCAAACTTCGGCCCGCCAGATGTTTTGGACTACAATTCCCATCTTCCCCGACCACTGGTCCTGTTAGCTAGGGATCATGGGAGTTGTAGGCCAAAACATTTGGAGGGCTGCAGTTTGGGGATGCCTGCCTATGATCCTCCACCCCGACTCAGAAAACAAGAATGCAAGATAACCCTTTCTTAGACATTGCTCCTTCCATTTTTTAAAATGTTTGTTGCAGCTGTTTTTAACAAATTTCTGCTACTATACCTTATAAACTCACTGTTGTTTGGTGTAAGGTGGTGGAGGGCATCAAAGCACAGCAACAACAGGCTCCCCTGAGAGTGGTTTTTGTGGTGGTGGTGTGGTTTGCTCGTTTTGCCTCTTCACATTTAAAAAACAACAACATATTTTATTAATCTTTCAGATATATACAGGACCGTAAGATTCAACAAGGAAAACAATACCCCTTAGTCCCTTCTGTAGTAGCCAACAATGAGTGTATCAAGCATCTCTATACGTTTTAAATTTTGTTTGATACTTTATAGTGTTAGCCATGTTGAGAACATTCGGATGGAAAGATGGGGTATACATTCACTTACATAAATGGAAGTTGCTAATTCACTTAATGTGTTTCAAATTAAACTTGCTTTTGCTTTTATTTTCATCTGGGGGAAATGCCTCCCCACCCCCACCCCGAAAAGCTGGGGAGGACGAGCTGAGGAACAGCAACGGACAATATGGCAGAGCATGATCCTCGCCATCCCAGCCCATTTCATGGGAAAGGACTGGCTTCTGCTGCATAATGGTAAACTTGTTTGCTTGTTTATTTGTTTGTCTGGTGGGGAGCATACTCCGCAGATCTTTGCTTTGGCTAATATGATATCTGATGCCGAGCATCCAGTTGCCAGTGGCAATTGATAAGATCATGCAACCCCGGAAGATGCCCCATTGGCGTCTTGAAAGGGCCCAGGAGAATTGCAGGCTGCATCCCTGACAGGTGCATCTTGCCATAAATAGCAAAGCTGAGCGAAGGGACCTGGCCTTATAAAAGCCAGGGACATGGTTTTAGCTTTCCCAAAAGGAGCCTCCAAGACACAGCCTGAGGAAATTCTGTGGGAGGTAAGTGCTTGCTGTGGATATAGTCAATGCCTAGAGAGAGGCAAGCTAATGTATTAATATGGTAGTCAGAGGGAGGGTGCAGTTAGAGAAGAACTGCCAAGTTTATTCAAGAGCATTAAGAATCACACTCAGAAAATCCCTGTGATTAGTGAAAGAGGAAAGGGTGGAACTAGTGAACAATCCAGTTCTGAGAGCTAGAACAGTTCGAGAGCTTAGTAAACTGGTTAGGAATACTAGCTTTGTCAAAGGGATGTTCTACGAACCAAAAAGGCTATTGGTATTTAATCAGATCAGTGACCCTGGCTCACATGGAACGCCTGTGGTACACAGCATAGGTCGGGTGGCAATGGAAAACCAACGCATTGAAAAGCTAACATCCCATAGTATTTCAGGCAACAGGTGCTGAAACCACCGATTGAAAGTTGCAATAAAGGAATTGATGGTTGCATTGCTGTGGAAAGGATAGCCAAGTTAAAGGATAGCCAAGGCATACTGATGTTTGTTTGTTTGTTTGTTGAGGAGGGGATTTTGAAAAGCGGGGGCCAGTTGGCTCTTCCTGCTATACCCTGATTAATGGCGTACTGTAAATTAGGAGATGGCTCCTGGGTTGCTGTTCCTCTAGCATGAGAGCGGGATGCAACAGGCCATGGACCTTGGTGCAGTGTTATATAGATATTGTGGTTTGTTTTGCTCAGTTAAACCCCGACTGGGAAGCCAAGAACAAACTTTGGATTCAGATGAGAAACCACAATCCATAGTTTGGATGCAGTGCTAAGCCAGGGGTCATTCTCTGTTGCTGCAAAGCCATTAGCTATGGAATACCTGTAATATAAGCCATTAATGGTGGCTTACTGTGACCCGTAAACAAGGCCTGTGTGTGTGATGTTCTGACTACACCCACAGGCTCAGGACTGGAGATGGAACCACCTGCCAATTCCAGATCTCCGTTTCTCCTTTCCCCAGTCTTGGATTCAGTTCTCCACATTTCTACAGCAATCTGCAAATTTTATTTTTAAAAGTCCTCCTGAAAATCCTTCAACAATTTTGGGTGGATTTCTTCTGATTTGCATGCAGTTTTGACTAACCTACACATTTTTGCAGGCAATTTCTCCTACTACAAAGCATTTTTGTATGTTATTGTCACCAGTGTATTCACTTGTCTGCACATTTCTCTCCGATCTCATACCCTCCAACATTTATCCGATGAAAACAGGGACATCCTAAGGAAAAGTGGGACATTCTGGAAACGAATCAGAAACCGGGACGGCTTCTCTAAATCAGGAATGTCTCTGGAAAATAGGGACACTTGGAGGGTCTGCAATCTGTTGTTTTTTTCTTTTTCTTTTTTGTAAACATTGGTTGGGGAGCTGTATCACAAAATTCGAATAGGTTTCTGCTCTCCTTTGGTTTTGGAAAGTGCAAATCTGATAGATTTGGCTTTAAATGCAAACTGAATTGAATTACTCCCCCTTGCCTACTCAGAACTCCAATGCACCAGCCTGCTCTTGCTGCTACTACAACTTCTGTGCAGTTATTTGGTGCCAACAGTTTGCTAAGTGCAGCCTTTTAAATTAAGACATAGAATAAATTAAAGCTGGTGAGGGGGTGGGAAATGCAGTTTTATTTTTAAGGGGGGAAGACATTTAAATGCTGTCTCTGAAAGAACTTGGGGAGAGATGATTTGCAAAATGTCAGTGTTAGAAAAGTCCAACTCTCAAATGCTATCTGAAGAAGTGTGCATGCACACGAAAGCTCATACCAATGACAAACTTAGTTGGTCTCTAAGGTGCTGCTGGAAGGATTTTTTTTATTTTCTTTCGACTACATCAGACCAACACAGCTACCTACCTGTATCTCAAATGCTAGAGATAGTTAAGAAAATGTTTCATGAAGACAGAGGGTTCCAAAGATGCAAATAGACCAAGGGGCTGGTGGAACATCAAAGACACAAATACAGCAAGCCCCTTTTCTAGTTTAGACAAGAGGGCCTCCATATCATTGCACTTTTTGCAAACGACACTTGAGCCTGTAAATCCCAGAGGGGTAGTAAAATAAGAGGGTAGTCCAGACAAGTCTCCAACAGAGGTGAGAAAGTACAACATCTACAGAGGGTCTCTCAGCATCCGGGAGTATCCATGGGCAACATTATGGAATGACACCTTCCACAGTGCCAGTTGACTTGGCAGCCAGCACTAGTGAAGATATTTTTGTCCAAATACTGGGATCACACCAACATTCCCTTACCATGCCTTCACATGTCCAAATGGATTGCTTCACTATTCTGTTCTGTGAACAGCAAAACAGCCTCTGGGTTAGTTACCTCATATGAAAATGGCTGCTCTCCCTGAATGCTCAAAAGTCATGGGAGAAGAACTGCCTTGTCCTTTCCTAAATAAACTCTTGGCAGGCAGAGTCCGACAAAACACAGGGAGTCCATTGGGAAAGCTGAGTTATTTAGACTGTGTGTGTAATCTTAGAACTAGTTCACATCACAAGACGTTGCCTTGTGAATATAAGAGTCCCTTAGAGGAGGCAATGGAAGGGTCAAGATGAGCACAGGAGGGGGAGTGCTCCAGAAATAAACAAGTCTCCCACTACAGTAATATGGAAGAGTGGGTGTCACAATATATGTTATAGAACTTAAAGAGGAAAGTGGGGAGGACTAAGGTCTGGTCAGGACACGCCTTCAAGTTGTTGTCACCCAAGTGAGGTAAGGAAGCAGAAGATCTGGACGAGGTCTGAGGCCTACACAACTGGCTGCTAGGCAAGAATTGTCCAATTGCACACTTATGTGTGTTTCCTAGAAGTTCAGGCTCGTGAAGCACAATGCACTGCTTCCATAGCTTCAGGAAAGTACTACGTTTTGCTTTCAGCTGCATTCAGTTTCATCAGGAGAGTGCTAATACTGGAAAAGACGAGCTACGGCAGAGCCTGTTGAAGGACAATAGTACAGGCAACTGTTCGTTTGCTCTGCTAATCCCCAGTTATATCACTGTCATGGAGCACTGCATTTTTAGGGGATTGGGACAAGTTAGGCAATCTTTGCACGCAACAGGCTTCACACAGAGGCCCACCTCGGTGAGAAAGATCCTTAGGAAACAAAATGATCACATCAGGGTGTGGACACCTAAAGTGTCTTCACGTGTCAGCACATGAGTGATCTAGGCTTGCAACATTTCACCCCAATCTAGCCTGGTTGCCCTCTCAGGTTGCTGCCTTCTCACACCTGAAACCACACTGTATGAAAGTCTATTTCTCATCCAGCTAAGTACAGGAACCCTCTAACACACTGCTCCAATCCCGTTTTTCAAGATGCTTACAGCCAGCTCTAGCTCCATTTGTGTCCTAGCAGTATTTTAAAAATCCCCACAGTATTTCACCAAAAGTTGAATGATAGCTTTTACTTCGAAGAACTTGGTGGAATATATATGTAAAACCATTTCAACCCAATGAATTCCTAGGTCATATCTAACTCGGCGACCATTGAGGCCACGCTAGGAGTGCAAGGCAATTGGCAATTGGCGTTGGCATGGCTGATTTGCTTGCGGATGCATCCACCCAGAATATTAACTTCTCCTATGGGGTACAACAGAGTTCACTGTAGGTGTGAATTCGAAACGTGGCCTTGATTATACCTTTGCAGCATGGGTCAGCAAAGGCAACATTCTTCCTCTACATTGAACAGAACTTAGTGGGGAACTAACGTTAGTCTGCATATCTTTTACATGCTAGATCTTTCTAGACTGCAACTCCCATCTTCCCTGAGCTACTGGCATTCTGGCTGGGGCTGAAGGGAGTTGGAGCCCACGTTGGCTACCCTTGATCTAACTAGGGTTGCCAGACTCAATAGAGGACAGGACTTCTGTGCCTTTAATTGCCCTGCTCTCTTTTGAGTCTGGAAACCTTAAAGAGAAACCAGCAGACCGTTTGCTTGGAAATTAAACAAAGGGTCTGCTGGTTTCTCTTTAAGGTTTCCAGACTCAAAAGAGAGCAGGGCAATTAAAGGCACAGAAGTCCTGCCCTCTATTGAGTCTGGCAACCCTAGATCTAACCCAGAAAGGAACACTCAGTGTTTTTCCTAACACTTACAGCCTGGTTTATCTGATATGCTTTCATGTATACCAAGTGATTCTGGGATAGTGTGGCCAACTGGGAGCTCGTGACAGGGGCGTAGCCAGGATGAAAATCAGGGGGGGCAAGGGGCGGGGAGCAAGGGGCGGGGCCAAGGGGCGGGGCCAAGGGGCGGGGGCGGGACCACATCGGAGCAGCCCGAAATTGGGCTGCTCCGACTCCCTCCTCCCCCTCCGCGATAGGAAGGGACGAGGGGGAGCCAGGATCAGCCCGAAATCGGGCTGCTCCGACTCCCTCCTCCCCCTCCACGATCGGGCTGCTCCGACTCCCTCCTCCCCCTCCGCGATCGGAAGGGACGAGGGGGAGCCAGGATCAGCCCGAAATCGGGCTGCTCCGACTCCCTCCTCCCCCTCCGCGATAGGAAGGGACGAGGGGGAGCCAGGATCAGCCCGAAATCGGGCTGCTCCGACTCCCTCCTCCCCCTCCACGATCGGAAGGGGCGAGGGGGAGCCAGGATCAGCCCGAAATTGGGCTGCTCCGACTCCCTTCTCCCCCTCCGCGATCGGAAGGGACGAGGGGGAGCCAGGATCAGCCCGAAATCGGGCTGCTCCGACTCCCTCCTCCCCCTCCGCGATAGGAAGGGACGAGGGGGAGCCAGGATCAGCCCGAAATCGGGCTGCTCCGACTCCCTCCTCCCCCTCCGCGATCGGAAGGGGCGAGGGGGAGCCAGGATCAGCCCGAAATCGGGCTGCTCCGACTCCCTCCTCCCCCTCCGCGATAGGAAGGGACGAGGGGGAGCCAGAATCAGCCCGAAATCGGGCTGCTCCGACTCCCTCCTCCCCCTCTGCAATCGCTGGGGCAGGTGGAGGGAAAGCCCCAGAGCCGCGCAAAGCGGTTGCCTGGCTTTCCCTCCGCCCGCCCCACAGCCAGCCGGCTAGAAGGGACCTCTCCCTTCTCCCTTGCTGGCTGTGGGGCGGAGGGAGGGAAAGCCAGCCAAACGCTTTGCGCGGTTCTGGGGCTTTCCCGCCGCCCGCCCCACAGCCAGCCAGGGAGAAGGGAGACGGCACCGGGCGGGCAGTGGGGCAGGCTGGCCAGTGGCCCTGCTTCTAGGGGGGGGGCAATTGCCCCCTCCTGCCCCCCCTGCCTACGCCCATGGCTCGTGAGCTGCATGCAATTTTATCTGCCCTCTGGAGAACCTGCCAGAGACGTGCCAGAATGCTCCCCCCCCATCCCAGTTTCAGCTGGAAGAAGAATGGGGGGGGAGGGAGAGAGAGAAGGGATTGCCTTTCTGCCTAGGCCTGGTTTCCTATCATGCGATGCAAATGTTGCTCTTATAAGCTCCTGCATGACACCAGCCCACATTCCGCATAATCTCATGTCAACACTTCCACAGTCTACAGACAAACCTCACTCATCGTTTCCTAATGGAGAAATGACCACACCCTCAGGATTGGGCCCTCGGGTTCCCTTTCTCCTTGCTACTGAGAGTGGGAGCCGGCCTTGTCTTTCATCTCCTTTAAAAAAAAAAAAGTACCACCAGCCTCCTTTTTGATCCACTCATGTTCCTTTGTAATCCAGCATTTTGCAGTGGCGTTTTGTTGTTGCTGTTAAATGAAGTGTACACTGCAGAGTTTGGGAAGTGAGGGTGACTCACCCAGGAGTTAAGCTCGTCTAGCAGACGCTTGGCTGCCAGCGAGGGGGAAAGAGCCAAAGAGGCTGAGCCCAGTCCGTTTGATTGGCAAGATGAGCAGCTAGCTCAGTGCAACAGGATTTACTGGAATTTGAAATCTGCCTGTGGTTTTAGCAGGCAATTGAAAGCTTCCTTCCCTTGGATTAAACGGGAGATAATCTCGGTAAATAGCATGACTCCACCATGTGGGGCTGAATCCAACCACACACGCATGACTATATCACCCAAGATTCACCTCTGTGAAGGCAAACAGTTCCAGAGATGAAGCGAAGATGCTATACGCCCCTCTTCCTACACGGCAGAATGAACCAGTAGACCAGTGATGGGCAACCTTTTGAGCTTGGTGTGTCAAAATTCGCCAAAAAAATCGAGCATAACTCGGGTGGTGTGTCACTTCGAGAAAAAAAGCATAATTTCGTGATATTTATAGTTTAAATAACAAAGAAGTATAATTGTAATATATAACTGTATTTAATAAACCAAAAACTAATTATTTAATCAAACCAAACCCCAAACCCCTTATTTATCACAAAGTGCCCAGAGTTGTTGAGCTTTCTGGGGGGAGCTGCTGACCAAAGTTTTGGAGGTTTTTTGGGGGGTGCTTTGCTTTTTGGGGGGGTGCCCCGAAGCTGCTGTGCTTTTGGGGGGGGGGAAGAGAACATAAATGAATGACAAATAATACCTTCGCTGGAACTAACACGCAGCACCAACATAGTCTGCCAAAGCGCCCAAAAAACCAGCACAGAACAGGTAAAAAAACGAACGCCGTTACACCCAATCATAGTCTGCCAAAGCGCCAGAAAAACCAGCACAGAAAGGGTTAAAAACCAATCTCTGGCTACCAGCAACAACAACAACAACAACAACAACAACAACAACAACAAAGGATCCTGGTTTTAACAGCGGAGACAAGCTGTAGGAGGAGTGGGAGAACAAATGGGGGGGCAACAACAGCATGAATGGGCCGATGGGGCGCATGCCAGCAGTGAGGGCTCTGCGTGTCACATCTGACACACGTGTCATAGGTTCGCCATCACTGCAGTAGACACAGTGGCTTGCCTTAGTGGTGGAGGAGCAGTTCTGAATGAGTTCCTAAAAATGTTGTCTAGCACAAGCCACGGGGCAATTAATGACAGTCCTTAATCATCCCTGGCATATGCTTGTCCAGACTTTCCATCAAAGCTGACAATGAGAGAAATCACTCAACTCCTCTAAAATGATGCATTCAGTTGCCTATTTGTTCTTCCACAGAAGCAGCTTTTCCTGAATATTCTACAGAATATCCCTGCAGCTGCAAATTAATCCGGAGCCTCTTTCCCCTTCTCTGTGTGGCAGTTAATAACATCTCTCTTTTAACAATCATGCAATCTACATATGCTCCATTGTCCCTATTTACCAGGGAAAGTACTGGGGTGTTTTTGGGGGGCGAGTTGCATCGTTCCCTAGTAAATTTATGATCTCTTCAGCCTTGGGTGGATTTGGGGTGTGTGTGCCCTTTTAAAAAGCTAGCTAGTGTGTACATTATTAAAGTTTTGATTCTTCAGGGTTCAGCCCCTCTCTCACAGAATCTAGGAGGAGGAAATTTAATATAAAACAACTCATGGCACCTCCCTCAGCTGACCTTAAGAATTTTGTGGCCTAAGGACAAAATGGCGCCTCCCACACCCCATGTACGAAAGTCAAAGAAGCAGGCAGTTGACAAATACTTCAGCACGGGTGAGGAGACAGAGTAAGGGCAGTAAACGTAAAGGTACCCCTGACCATTAGGTCCAGTCGTGACCGACTCTGGGGTTGCGGCGCTCATCTCGCGTTTGGCTGAGGGAGCCGGCGTACAGCTTCCAGGTCATGTGGCCAGCATGACTAAGCTGCTTCTGGCGAACCAGAGCAACACACGAAAACACCGTTTACCTTCCCGCCAGAGCGGTACCTATTTATCTACTTGCACTTTGACGTGCTTTCAAACTGCTAGGTTGTCAGGAGAAGGGACCGAGCAACAGGAGCTCACCCTGTTGCGGGGATTCGAACTGTTGACCTTCTGATCGGCAAGCCCTAGGCTCTGTGGTTTAACAGTCTAGCTTAATCCCACGCTCCACCTACAGCACCTGCTGCCTGAGGCAGTAGCCTTACTCTGCCAAATGACAGGGCTGGCCCTGTCTCTCTCAGTCACAGGGTGGCTGTGTGTTCTATATCTGAGTTCTATATCTGAAGGGCTGTCCCATCCGAATCCAATTCAAAGATAAAGAAGAGAGAGCAAGATAAAACTGGACTGCAGGCTGAGCAAGCACATAGGTCACCCATCCCAGTCTTCACGTCTATAGTGACAGATATTGTGCTTCTATTTAAATTGTGGTGTTTATTCCTAGCTTTGGACCTTTATCAGTTCATCAGATTTTGGTGATGCGTTTTCCTTTTTCAGTGATGCGCAGGTGTACATCCTTCCTTAGCTGTAGGGTGGTCCTGGCGGTACTTAACCCAAAGTATGAGTGTAATTGGTTCCAGAAGTCCGTACTTAACCTGAAGCGTACTTAACCTGAAGCGAACTTTCCCATTGAAAGTAATGGAAAGTGGATTAATCCGTTCCAGACGGGTCCGCAGAGTACTCAACCTGAAGCGTACTTAACCCAAAGTATGAGTGTAATTGGTTCCAGAAGTCCGTACTTAACCTGAAGCGTACTTAACCTGAAGCGAACTTTCCCATTGAAAGTAATGGAAAGTGGATTAATCCGTTCTAGACGGGTCCCCGGAGTACTTAAACTGAAAGTACTCAAACCAAAGCGTACTTAAACCGAGGTATGATTGGACGTACCTTTAGTTGGTTCCATTGTATGATTGAACATCCTAAAAAGTATCCTTAAGTTTTATGTTGTTGTGTTTTTGTTTTTGTTTTAATTAAAAAAAAAACACTTTATGATAGCTTTACTGGTTAACTTGTTCCAGAAGCTAATGCAACACAGACTTCCATGGAGTAAATAAAAATAGCATATAGAGAAGAGCAAAGGAAGCAGCCTTATTCTGAGTAGGACAATGGGGCCATCCAGCTCAGGACTGCAATTGGCAACGACTCTCCAGAGTTTCAGACAGAAGACTCTCCCAGTCCTACTCAGATATGGCGTGTTTTGGAACCTGGGACTTTCTGCAGGCAAAGCAGATGCTCTGCCACTGAGCCATGGCCCTTCCTCGAGGGAAAGACCAAGGAAGAGTACAAGACACCAGTGGAAGCGGCAGTACAAGTCACAAAGCGCCTAGTTTAACTGTCTCACCCGCCATGAGGAGGAGTCGTCACTCTGGCCCTCAGTTCCCTCGCCCCACCTGCAATAATGCTGACTTACCTTGCAGGGTTATTGCAATGAACGGCAACTCAGTAATGCACATGAAGTGCTTTGAACATTTGACAGCACAAGTATTAAGCATGATCATCTTATAGGGCTGTCGTAAGGATTGCAGAGATCTTTATGTGAAGCACTTTCCTTCCACACTGGAATGTGCTTCATAAACACTGCTTTGAAGCAGTTCCTAAGATTCACCTGCTGCTTTTGAGTTGCAAGGATTTGTTTGGCTTCTTCCTCTTCTTTATCCCCCCACCTTCTTCTCTGCAGAGAAGTTGTTTGGAGGAGGTTGTGATGAGTCAAGGGGGAACGCTCAAGTCGTGTGCGATACAACTGCATCATCTTACATCCACACTCCATTTCTTTTGTAGCAACAACGTTATGGCGGACGATTTTACTTGCCAAGTCAAGAAGATGGCCTTAGCCATGGGGGCATCCCTGACTGACAAGGATATTGACCTGCTGCCTTCAGACATGAGGCATCATGGTAAGGAACAGATAATGCGTGCAAGCCAAGGTGCATCTCTGCAACAGATGTTTCGATTAGCTCATCTGGAGCAACAAGCACTCCTTAGTCCGTTACACTGACCTTCAAACACACAACCCGAAAGTTGCATACAGTCCCTCCCCAGAATTTTCTGTGGTTTCCCCCCCCAATTATTTCAAAAAGTATTTACTGACTGTTCCCATAGGCCAGGCATAGGCAACCTTGGCTCTCCAGATGTTTTGGAACTACAACTCCCATGATCCCTAGCTAACAGGGCCAGTGGTCAGGGATCATGGGAGTTGTAGTTCCAAAACATCTGGAGAGCCAAGGTTGCCTATGCCTGCCATAGGCCACCCAATGTGATAATATTTTTAAAAATACAGTGGTACCTCGCAAGACGAATGCCCTGCAAGACTAATTTTTCGCAAGACGAATGCGTCTTGCGATCTGATGGTGACTTGCAAGACGAATTCATTTTGCGAAAAATTCGTCTTGTGAATCACAGTTTCCCATAGGAATGCATTGAAATTTAATTAATGCTTTCCTATGGGCAAAAATTTTTCCCAATGCATTCCTATGGGAAACCACGATTTGCAAGACGAATTTTCCGCAAAACCAATTGACTCGCGGAACGAATTAAATTCGTCTTGCGAGGCACCACAGTATTGTGTGTACATAGACCTCTCTCGTAGGTACCTCACTGTGATGCTGAATGGCTTTTGTAACCCTCCAGATCCCCAAAATGTGTCTCTTTTAATTGGCCACACCCACCTTTTCACTTCAGCCATGCCCACCTTGACACGTGATCCTCAGAGGTCAGTGGAGCCTTTGGCCTGAAAAAGATTAGAATAACACTCCTCACAAACCTGAACTCAAAGGGTGGACAACAGATTAATGAGTATAACAGGGGGTTAACTAATCTACAAGAGATCATCATTAATATGAACCATACTTCTAAATAAATGTAAATCTTGGGTTCATTGTCCAAAGGTTATTTTCCTTCTGTTTGCTCCTGGCTCAAGCTGCCACCCAAGAAAACCTGGGGCCCCATTTTGGAGGTCTGGGTAGCTGCGCCTTGTATGGGAAGTCAGAGCTTGCTCACCTCACTTCTGTAAAGTCCTTCAGCCCCCCAAATCCACCTCACCGTAACAAAGCAGTTTTTGAATTAAAAGCCACCCAATCTGTTGCAGCTTCATTCAACTACACCAAGTTCTTTGACTATATGCGGAAGTTTCTGACATCAGACGAACGGGAGATACACTTGCGAAAGGCCTTCCAAGTGCTTGACAAGGACGGGAGCGGATTCATTGAGTGGAATGAAATAAAGTAAGATACCTCTGCTGTGAAGTGTTGCAAGTGCCAGGAGGAGTCAACATGGGATGACACCCAACATTGGTCAAACCGAAAGTATATTGAAATCGATGTGCTTAACTTCATTGATTTCAATGGATCTACTCTGTGTATGACAAGCATTGGGTATCACCCATTCATTCTTCTTACAACACAGAAGAATTTCTACATACACAGAATTTTTGGAAGGTTACTTAATCTCTATGGAGTACCATTTTCAGACTCGAAGCTAAAAAGGATCTCTCGTAGCTGGGCTTGCCTGATACCTTTAATAATTGTTGGTTTGGGAACCAAATGCCCCTCAGAGTTGCCAGGATTAGGGCTGGGCAATACCTGGTTTTCAACATTGTGATCTACCACCAGGTAAACATCAAAATATACCAGAATATCACAATGTCTGAAATAAGGATGGAGCTATGTAGAGGCATTGGCTGGCTGCACAGTTTCCCCCACATTGTGATTTTTGTATAGCACATGCACACACACACACACACACACATAATGATTGGTGATATATTGCCAGGTCAAAAAATATGAAACCAGTATCACAATACAGGCTTCAAACCAGTTTTGAACGATATATTGCCCAGCCTTGGCCAGGATATACCGTATATTCCAGCGTATAACACAACTGGGCGTATAAGATGACCCCCAACTTTTCCAGTTAAAATATAGTGTTTGGGATATACTCGCCGTATAAGAAATACGACCTGGCGTATAAGACGACCCCCGACTTTTGAGAGGATTTTCCTGGGTTAAAAAGTAGTCTTATACACTGATGAGACCCAGCACTGAAAAAATACATATTTGTGACCAATGCTTTCCCATAGGTTACACTCCCTTTGGCACACTTTTGGGTGTCATATTACCCTCCCTATGGCAACCCACCTGCTGCTTGTCTGTCAGTTTTCTCGGACTCAAGAGGGCCAGTTCTGTTCAGTTGGGACTGGGATATGTTACCCTGCCAATCCCCACCCCATGTGTTTGGATGACAAAGCGCAGGAGAGCCCCGCCTGAAATCATTATTGCAGAAAACGTTTGGCCTTGCAACTCTTATCATCCTGGCATGTCAGGAGGCACTGCCGAAACCCACTCCTATCTATAATAATGACGAACTCTGTTCTCTATTAGGGACCCAGGTGGCGCTGTGGGCTAAACCACTGAGCCTAGGGCTTGCTGATCAGAAGGTCGGCGGTTTGAATCCCTGTGACAGGGTGAGCTCCCGTTGCTTGGTCCCAGCTCCTGCCAACCTAGCAGTTCGAAAGCACATCAATATGCAAGTAGATAAATAGGAATCACTATAGTGGGAAGGTAAACGGCGTTTCCATGTGCTGCTCTGGTTTGCCAGAAGCAGCTTTGTCATGCTGGCCACATGACCTGGAAGCTATACGCCGGCTCCCTCGGCCAATAATGCGAGATGAGCGCGCAACCCGAGTCGGTCACGACTGGACCTAATGGTCAGGGGTCCCTTTACCTTTACCTGTTCTCTATTGCACTTGATAACCTTGGCTAAGACGATTAAGACACATCCTGCCTGCTTAACTATAGGCATCCGGGTCTGTCAGCAATTCAGCTTCCCCCCTCCCCTTTCATTTCTTGCTGCAATCCTGTATCCCAAAGCAGGAGAAAGGAGCTGTCCCAGAAGAGCAGATGTTTCTGGGGAAATATGCTGTGTCTCCGCTACATGAGATGTGCAAAAACAAGCCTATTGGATAGCCTGGAACAGGAACAGGGGAACCTGTGGCCGAACAACTGGCATTGGGACAACAGCTCACATCATCCCTTACCATTAGTTATGGGGCTGATGGAGCCCCAAGTTCCCCATCCCTGAGCTAGAATATCCTGCAAAACAAGAAGCTCTAATTCAGGCATCCCCAAACTGAGCTAGAATATCCTGCAAAACAAGAAGCTCTAATTCAGGCACCCCCAAACTGCGGCCCTCCAGATGTTTTGGCCTACAACTCCCATGATCCCTAGCTAACAGGACCAGTGGTCAGGGAAGATGGGGATTGTAGTCCAAAACATCTGGAGGGCCGAAGTTTGGGGATGGATGCCTGCTCTAATTCATAGAATCTTAGAATTGTAGCCCTCGGAGGGGTCACAAGGGTCATCTGGTGCAACCCCCTGTGATGCATTTGTGGTACTGGCTGTGCTACTGGCTGAAGAGTAATCGCAGAACCACAGTCTTCCACTTTCTGAGGCTCAGCTTTTCCCTCCTGCCCTTAGGTACATCTTACAAACTGTGCCCAGCAATATGCCAGTGGTGCCCTTATCCGATGAAGAGGCTGAAGCCATTATCCAAGCAGCTGACACGGATGGGGACGGCCGGATTGATTTTGAAGGTGGGCAGAGACTGCATCATGGCAGTATCTCTGGGGGTATACAGCACTGGGGGCTCAGAAGCAGAGGACGCCTAGTCCTATTTAGAACTGGGTGGGTCTACCCTTCCCAGTTCCCTGTATCCCATACTGTAAGGGGAAAGGCATGTAAGTCTAAGCAAATGCAAAATGCGGCAGAAGAGCTCCTGCTGAGATTCGATCGCCACATCCAGGGCTGACATCACTAGAACCAGGTACTCAGAAGATAATCGTGGCAAAGTTATGCAAACTGCCAGGGAATGTACTGATGAGACAAGCGGCCCTGGAACAGGTGGGCAGTGAGAAGCTTAGAAATAGGCAGTGTTAATTTTGGAATTGCCTTTTGTTGATTGTTGCGTAGTGCCCTGTTTTGTATTTGTTTTGTTTCTAAAACTAATAAAGCATTTTTTAAAAAGAGAGAGAAGCCTAGACATAGGTTGTGGCCACTTTTGATGGGCACTTTGGTAATACAGGCCAAATACATTGCCTGTCTCCCAGCCATTACCCCCGAATCCCCTATGCTAGCCTTTTTGCATCTCCTAGGCTAGGGCTTACCCACACTTACCGGTACCTTTTACCCTGCTCTTTCTTTAGTGCTCAGTGCTTTAGTGCTCAGTGTCAATTCAGGTTTTCCAGGGATTGATATTTGCTCCGATTGAGCTTTAAAGAGCAGGTTTTTGCAGGGAAAGCTCCAGAGCAAAAAAGGGGGTGGAGAGGGAGATGCTCAGACATGGAGCTTTAAATAGCAGACCATGCCTGGAAAGAGAGGAAGAAAGGTAAGCAGAGATAAATGAGCCCCTAGTCTGAGTTTTCCCTCAAGTGATGTCTGCTCACCAACATTGAAAAAGTTAATCAATCAATTCAATTTATATCCTGCCCTTTCTCCCAGAGGAGCCCAGGGCATTAACAATATTTAGCTGCTCATGCAGTTGGACTCTGTCTGTAGAACTGGTGGTGGCCCCCAAACTTATGAACTGGCTTATTAATACTTTTTTATGGTTAACGAATAACTGCCTTAAATGCAGCCCCCACACCAGACACCAAACCTACCTACTTCATCTGCCTGTTTCTATTGCAGAGTTTTCTGATATGGTCACAAAGGAAAAGGTTCCAAAGAAAAAGTAGAAGAGACCAAGAAGAACGGCCTTCCATTTCCCTACGCAAGAATGCTGTGCTGGGGGTGGGACGATGGAACTTACCTGTCTATGATCATGTTGCTCTTTTTGAAAGATCTCTCCCTATTATTAATATTTTCGCAGGATGCAGTGGGTGAGTCGGTAGGTGGGGGAATCTGCAGCTTGCTGTGAGGGCATGCTGAGAGAGGCCCTGGTAGCGCCTCTCTCTCCAAAATGCTACCCATCCCTTGAATAGGTTTCTTTCCAGACCCAGGCTACCTGCCCTAGAGCGATTTAATCTCACCTGGTCCGCAAGTGGCAGACTCCAACTATGGTGACAGGGCGAGACCGGCTCTCCAAACTCTTAAGGGTGATTATGGCTAAGAGCCACGCACTTCCTCCTTTGTCACAAGCCATCCTTTGGTCTGTGTTCATCAAATTTAGCTTTGGCCTAGCTGCTCCCCACTTTGCCTGGTAATAGACTGGCTGCTTTTGGTGGAGAAAGGAGAACGGTTTGCCTGCGTTTTTGGACAACAGGACTGAAATCGAACCGGAAATGCTTGCACATGTTTCGCAGCCTGCCCAACTCCTGACGTGATATTTTCTCTCCCTGGCCTGTCCTCTGGACTTTCCTGTTAGCCTTCTAGTTAGGAACTGTTAAGAGCCTAGGGTTTTGCTCCAAAGGAAAATGCTACTTTCGTCCTCTCCTGTCCAAGGCAAATAAAAGCCTTCTGTTTTAGCTCAGCGGCTACTGCATCCTCCTTTCTTGACTCTTTTTCACCCTCATTTGGGTCTTGGGGGTGGGAGGTGGGTACAGGAAGGAAAGCTAGTGGCAGATCTGCAAAGCCCCACAAACTGGGTCTTTGTCTTGTGAGGAAGGGTCCTCCTTCCCTGGGCAAATAGCAGTAGGCTGCAACATCAGCTTGCTGCTGCCCACACTGCTGAACCCAAGCGCTTTTTATGTGCCAACTGGGCTAGGATTTCCTCCCAAAGTCACATTCTCACTTCCAGTGGTGTCTAAATTGAGGCTTGTTGGGGTGGAAGGCAGAGAGGCCTACAAGAGCAGGCCTCAGGTTCCTCCCTGCTGAGGGCAACACCGAGACTAAGAAAAAGAAAGCAGACTGCCATTGGCATAGCAGCGGAGGGCTGGTTGTACGTAAGAAGGCAGGCAGGTGGGGCGCTGGCTGCACTTAGCTGGGCACTGCCCCATTGGCCCTAATGGACCAGCCCTCCGCTGCTAACTTAGATCATAGAAGATCATAGAATCATAGAGTTGGACGAGACCACAAGGGCCATCCAATCCAACCCCCTGCCAAGCAGGAAACACCATCAAAGCATTCCTGACATATGCCTGTCAAGCCTCTGCTAAAAGACCTCCAAAGGAGGAGACTCCACCACCCTCCTTGGTAGCAAATTCCACTGCTGAACAGCTCTTACTGTCAGGAAGTTCTTCCTAATGTTTAGGTGGAATCTTCTTTCTTGTAGTTTGAATCCATTGCTCCGTGTCCAGAGGGATCTTCCTCAGGACGGATGAGAGAAATGCGTGTATGTGTTACATTCACTCTCCCTTGCCTGCTCTGATGTCATTATCACAACCCACCCCAATGAACATGCCTTTAAGCTGCATATTAGATGCAAGGACATATTAGAGTCTGGCCCTAAAGAGTTTGATTTTCACCCTCCTTAACCTTGAGCAGTGCCTATTGTAGCTGCACGGGTTGTAGAACCTTAGCAGCAGAGCTTTCCACACTTTTCATGTCGGTGATGCACTTTAGACACACGCATCATTTCGTGACACAGTCATTCAGTTTTACTAGCAAACCGGAGGTTAAACTAACCCCTTTCCAGCCCCCGGAAGGAGCATCGGGAACTGTTTGTACGACATACCTACTGTACATGCTGCAGCCAACACACTAACGTGTTGTGACACAGTGTTTGGAAAGCTCTGCCTTACATGTTCATACCCCAGGAGGTGCTCCCTGGCTGCTGGGAAGGATCTGAGGACTGCAGAGCAGCGGTGGCAGAGCCAAAGAGTGCCCCTACGTCACCAGAGTGCATCTCAACAGCCATGTGCTCAGAAGAGGGCTAGTTTTTAGCACATGGCCTGAGAGAGGCTGGTTCTGGGTGAGGAGGTTCTGCTCTCTCAACTTAGGCAGGGATTCCTCTTTTCTGCCTACAGGCTCTTAGCAAGCTGAAGTAAAGATGATAAAAATCTGCTTGCTTTGAAGAAAAAAGAAAAGGCAAATGAACAAGAGACAATAGATCGCCCATGTGCACTTGAAGCCTCCTCCAGCACAGCCAAATGGAGAGCTCAGCTTGTTGAGGTTAAGAGAATAGTGCCATCTGGTGGCACCTGTGATGCAGGCGGCTTTTAACACATCCTCCAAAGGTGAAAATCACATGATTGTCGGCAAAGCAGGGCCAGGCCTGCCATTTGGCAGAGTGAGGCAATACAGTACAGCTCAAGTGGCAGATGCTGTGGGCTGTAGCCACCACTGCTTGGCAAGACAGAGCTGTGCATGCCACATAATAATAATAATAATAATAATAATAATAATAATAATAATAATAATAATAATGTATTTATTTATACCCCGCCCATCTGGCTGGGTTTCCCCAGCCACTCTGGGTGGCTTCCAACCGAATATTAAAAACAGTACAGCATCAAACATTAAAAACAGGGCTGCCTTCAGTTGTCTTCTAAAAGTAAAATAGTTGCTTATTGCCTTGACATCTGCTGGGAGGGCGGTCCACAGGGCGGGTGCCACTACCGAGAAGGCCCTCTGTCTGGTTTGCCACATATCTCCATAAGTACCCTGCAGAGAACAATTTCCTAACGCTAGTAAGGTAAAGGTAAAGGGACCCCTGACCATTAGGTCCAGTCGTGACCGACTCTGGGGTTGCGCGCTCATCTCGCGTTATTGACTGAGGGAGCCGGCATATAGCTTCCAGGTCATGTGGCCAGCATGACAAAGCCACTTCTAGTGAACCAGAGCAGCACATGGAAACGCCGTTTACCTTCCCGCTGTAGCGGTTCCTATTTATCTACTTGCATTTTGACGTGCTTTCGAACTGCTAGGTTGGCAGGAGCTGGGACCGAGCAACGGGAGCTCACCCCGTCACAGGGATTCGAACCGCTGACCTTCTGATCAGCAAGCCCTAGGCTCAGTGGTTTAACCCACAGCGCCACCTGGGTCCTGAAATAAAAAGTACTGAAATAAAATTCAGGTGCCAGCCCAGCCAGCTTCTGTACATGGTATTTTTTTTGGGGGGGCATGTTGTCCTTTGCCTCAGGTAGCAAAATGTATTGGGTGGCAAAGTCACCACAAGTTGAACATTTTCAGAGGAATTTTTTTTTATAGCATGGTGACAGGCCCCTGTGAATTCTCATTCACAGACCGGAGTCATTAACTCCTATTCATACCTGGGAAATCTACACAAAGGGCCATGAACCTTCAGTCTTGGTCTTGAGAGGATTCAAAAGGCCATGGTTGATTTCCACTGCAGCATACAACATCCATGTTAAAGGATTTGTGGGGTGGGGTAAGAGAATAATCATGCTAACTGGTTCCAAGAAAGGATGGACATGACAGACAAGTTGCTATGCTCCCATAGGGATGTTTCAAGGGGTCTGAGAAATCTATTTGTCTCTTCTCGTGGAGCTTATAACCTTAGCAAGAGAAACACTGGACAGAGTAAATCTGCCTTCTGGAATTGACCAGAAATGACAGTGCCACTGGAGCAGCCCCCTTGCTTTCAGCCATCTGAAGCTTCGCATATACATTGTTTGTTGCCATGGAAATGTGCTACCATAAAGACGATTGAAAATAGCAAACATTTCATTAAGAACCATCACTTTGAATAACGCATCTGAATTCAGAAGATGCAAAGATGTTAGAATTCAATAAACAGTTTCATATACAGTGATGTTTTGACCTGAATTCGATGTCAAGCTACGGCTCTAAATCGCGTTAGAAAATATTGCAAAGCTCAGACATATAATGTTCCTACTGGCTACTAATGCTAGCCTCATCTCAAGCTCCATTGCAACTGTAGGGCTCGGGCCACTCTCCAAGATAAACCCTGCATAATCAAGTTATATAATGCAGCTGTATTATTTGTGTCCGAAAGGGGCATTGGCCTAGAAATTAGCTAACTGCAAAGATCAAACGTTGCAGAGAGAGAATCAGAGGATTAGTACAAGGGTAAATGCCTGCACAAAATGGCAGCACTCCCCACCTTTCTGCACATTCCTACTGAATAGTGTGTGCAGTGCTTTTACTAGTTGCCAGAGTTCTGGTTTGCAAGGTTCATCCCCGCAAATTCAAAAGTACCCCGAAGCCAGCAAGTGGACCAGCCATGCTGACTGAGGATGAAGTGAATTAGAGTCCTACAACATCCAGAGGACCACAGGTGCTCCATCTTTGCACTAACTCAGCACAGATTCATGCAAAAAAGGTAGCATGACCAACACATGAAGGTAATCTGGATTAGCTGGTAGCTTGGTATTGTTGTCTCTGGGAGCAGTGGCGGAGCTTCATGCTCCGGCACCGGGGGCGGGGCTGGTGCCCGTTCTGGGGGAGGGGCGCCTCCCAGGGGCATGGCGCACCTCCCAGAGGTCCGTGGCCCGTGTTCCGGGGGCGTGGCACGCCTTCCAGAGGGGTGTGACATGCGTTCCGGGGGCGGGGCGGGCGCCCGCGATGGTACCCTTGGAGCCCGCCGCTCGGGGTGGCCCGCCCCCACCGCCCCTATCTTCCTACGCCCCTGTCTGGGAGTGGTAGATCAAGGATGACTTTCTGAGCAACAGCGTACCAGCTTCGTATAGGTGCATGCATGCAGTCACACTTCTTCCAAAGAGCAGGAACGGGCAGTGTGGCCTCACACTTATGTGGAACAACAAATCCTTGAACTCAGGATGCAGTCAGGATGTCCTTTGACATTCAGCATTAGCAGTTACTATGCCTGCTAGCAGCAAACATTTTGGAGCCATTACCCAATAGTGGCCCTGAAAGAGACCATCTATTGAATGCAAAGTCAGGTTAATCACACATGAACATGCATGTGTATGCAGTTTATAAATGCACACACACACACACACACACACACACACACACACACACACACACACATACAGCAAGTGAGGAAACCGGGATTATTCACATTAGTGCTTCCAAGCTTTGCATAATTAGAACGGATAACAGCCCTGAACACTGTTTGATCACCAAATTTCATCAACAATGCAAATAAATTAACAAGGCTTCTTTCAGGAAGACCTTATGCCTGCAGTTCTATGCATAATTATTTGAAGTCCCACTAAACTTCATGGGACTTGTCTAAGCTAAATTACACAAGGTTAGGTTGTATCACCCAGGGAATTTGTGACAAAGCAGGAAGGGAAGCCCAGCCTAATGCAGTAAATTTCACTACTAAATACACAGTCACTGCTATTGCAGATTCACGTAAATAAACACTTTCGTGCAAGGGCAGACTATTGGATCTGGGCATGTAACTGTCCCAAGTTATCTTGCATATTCCAGCCTGTTGATCAGGAATCATATTTGCACCTTACCAGGATCAACTCCCTCCTTTCTGGATTTGGTAATGACAATGCAACAGATTACAGACTACTGTATCATTGTAGGTTATTTGCACCTCGTTTATGTGGATTTTAAGCATCTTCCTAGAAAGTGACTTGTGGGGGGGGGGGCAGTACTGAATTTCAGCACCAGTAACCATGCTGTCATTTCTTACAACCATGGATAGCAAGCAAGAAGATAATCACCTCCTTTCTCCCACTCTGTATAAGGCTGTTTATTTCCTACTGAATCTGGGCAGAGCAGCATTCTGAGGCCCATTTGCAAAGAGAATAAATCCCTCCTACTCCTCATTTGAAACAAGAACTCTTTCTAGAAATGCTTTCCCACACTGGATTTCACGATTAAATACTTAAAAGCCTGGGTGTTCATGCAGAGCTGGAGCTGTGATTAACTCCGCGACTGGCACTGCCAGAAGCAGAGATGGGTGAGCAAGCATAGTGGGTGAGCAAAAGTGCAAACACAAAGGGCAGCCATTTGCACAAAGCACTTGAGTGACACGACCCATCAAACAGCAGAACAGAGCTTAATAGGACCAATTTTTTTTCCTTTTGAGACTTTTGTGAGATGTCTTCCTTTGATAGACGGCTTCGCGTTCCTTTCTATTACAGTGGTGCCTCGCTAGACGAATTTAATTCGTTCCACGGGACTTTTCTTATAACGAAAAATTCGTCTAGCGAATCCCATAGGAATGCATTGAATTTTTTTGATTTTTTTTTTGCCCATAGGAAAGCATTAATTGAATTTCAATGCATTCCTATGGGAAACCGCGATTCGCTAGACAAATTTTTCATAAAACGAATTCGTCTAGCAAGGCAACCTCCGCTCGAAAAATCCTTTCGTTAAGCGGAAATTTCGTTAAGCAGGGCATTCGTTAAGCGAGGCACCACTGTAATTGATTTGTTTGATTCTTTGTTTGACTCTGATACATATAACAACTTGTAGTTACCGGTACTTGTATATTTTGTGAGATGTGTTGTATGATATAAACATCATTTTGAAGTGGCTCATTCGTAAATTTTGAATGACACCATAATCGATTATATATTCACTAACAGTTACAGTATTAGCCAGCGTTTTGTGTTTGCATTTCTGGAAGTATTAAGGCATTTCCCCCCGCAAGCAGAAAATTATTAATGTTCTTCTGAACACGTGCAGAACATCCACATGTCACGGAAAGCAGAATTTTTAATTGTAAAAACCAATATTCAGTATATTTGGACATAAGCAGGATACCTCCGTCACAAATGCACTTTATAAGTAACTCCACCTGCTCCTATTTTCCCCTCCCAAACTGAAGGGGAAAAGCAGGAGGAATATGCATTAGCTTTCCCTTCTCTGACAAAGTCTAGGGAAACTCAGTGGAGGGAGAGCATCTGTTTTGCATGCCTAGGATCCCATCAAATCTCTGGGATTTCCAGGTAGGGGGGGGAACCCTGCGTGAAATCTTGGAGAGTCACCGCCAGTCAGTACTGAGCTAGATGGACCAATGATCTGATCTGGTAACAGGCAGCTTCCTATATATGTTCTTCCGATTGATCTGTGGCTACAAGGCCCAGTCTGTTGGGAGCTGCCTGCTGTCCACAGTTGGAACACAGAGCTTAAAGCGAGGCTACTCCTCTCTCACTCTCCTTCCACTCCCTTTTATGTCACCTGCTGTGGTTAGCAGAAGGAAGGCACAGCACAGTTACCAATCTGGCACAATTACAGTTCAGTCATTTAACTGGAAGCCTACAGATTTCAAAAGGAACTTACCCTATACAGTATACTCGAGTATAAGCCGACCCGGATATAAGCCGAGGCACCTAATTTCATCTCCAAAAAACTGGCAAAAACCTATTGACTCGAGTATAAGCCGAGGGTGGGAAATGCAGCAGCTACTGGTAAATTTCAAAAAATAAAAATAAATATCGATCATATGCCTTTCCCAGCTGTCGGTGGCAGGGTGCGGGGAGAAGCAGCGAGGAAGGATCCCTTCCTCACCGCTTCTCCCTCCCCGCCGCCTCGCACAGAGCAGGCATAGGATGGGGGTTCGGAGAGTCGCAGCGCAGCGCTTCTCCGAACCCCCGGTCCTGTGCCTTTTTCCGCTGCTGCCCACCTCACTCGAATATAAGCAGAGGGCGGCTTTTCAGCACATTTTTGGTGCTGAAAAAGTAGGCTTACACTCGAGTATATATGGTACTTGGATACACGGGTGCTTAGGATCTCGAGTCCTATGCAGCGTTAGCACCCAAGTGGTACACATTCCCAAGCCACCCAAATCCTCTATATGCAAATAGAACAACACATGGGGTAAACAAGCTTATATGGGACAGGTGTGTTTAGAAAGCTTATGCAGGAAAGCCATTTACCCAGCGTATCTGAATCTCCTTTCCAAACAGAGACATTAGGAGTTGGAGAAAAATCCATTCTTGTATTATGGCTTTAGCCAGGCTAGCTGCAAATAACAAAAGCGGGGGCCACGGAAAGGGGCGACAGGTCTGCTTTCAATTATCTTCCTTTGACTTCACAAGTTATCTTTCATTCATTCCCATATTTATGCAAACATTAGTGAGAATAGGAAAAGAAAAGATGTAAAAGCAGGGCACAGTCATGAGGATTGAGCAATCTTCAGCTTGACTGTGCATTAATACTTTTTTGTACCAGGTTAGGTTTTACTTGAAGCTATTTGAACAATGCAAAAAGATAAATTGAATCCCAGGCACCCACATAAAATAGACTTTGGGAATATAATAAAATAAAAACCCAATGATGTTTGCTTCTGCCAAAGACAATTCATTGCAACATACACCTTGGCTGAAACACAGCACTTTGTGACCTGCATGTAGCACTATAATTCAGACAGCAAGTGGCTTCAGGTATTGTTAGGACTTAAGCCAAGGCCTGATCACGGGTGTACCTGATAGACAATAGCAGGGAAGACTCTGTGAAAGGGCAGTGGATCGGCAATGGTCTCCAACACAGGCTCAGAACCAGCCAAATTCTCTTTACAGGCATGTACACTCCAGAAACCAAGGAAAATTTTAGACTGGGCAGATGGATTTTTACAACACAGCTGCCTCTGCCCACCAAGTTACAAATTTGTTATGCTTCACACCCAGCAGCAATAAAAAAACCTCTGGAGAAGTAATAAAGGGCAAAAGGTAACTAACAACTGGTGAAGAGCCATTTGCTTTTAACAAAGTCCCCAGGGTGCTATTGCTGTACCACAGCACTCTGCTGCTGCTGCAGGCAACATAGCTACTTTTCCAGAATTAACAATTGTGCGTCTTTAGATTAAGTAAAACTAATCTGTTGTGTTAAGGAAATAATAGAAGTGAAATGGTTTAGGCAATTGCAATAGGACTCGTATAAATACTTATTAATAGCTACCGGTAGGGGCTGTGCCCTTGCTCGCTTCACTCGTCAACCCCCCCGCCGCCACCCCCACCTTAAGCCCAAGGTTCCCCTCCCCATCACATGCAACTACAAAACTTGCTTTCACCTTCCCAAACCCCATTTCTGAATCCACTTCTCTCCTCTGTCACACAGCCCTGTTTTGCACCCATGTTCATCTTCATCCCCATACTTACCCATCCTTGTGTATAACCCCCGCCCACGCACAAACCACTTCCATGGTAACCTCCTGCAGCTTCCTCCTCCCATGCACTGCAACTGCTAAAGACCCTTTTTACCTTCCGCCCAGTTAGGAAGCCAAGCCACCCTCCCTTCCTGTTTTGCGGACCCTTTCATGCCCCTGCTTTAATTTTCATCCCCATTCAGGTGCCTTCTACTCCCTCCTTTTTTTTGCAACCCATTTTCATATCAACCCCCCTTTTCCTACCTCCTCCTCCTCCTTTTTCGACTCTCCCTTGCACACAGATAACTCCTCCTCTCTCTCTTATTCTGCAGACCTCTTTAAGATGTATGAAACCTTCAGAGAAAGCCTGCAAAGTTTGCTCAGTTAAGAGGTTAAGTTCAGGTTACAGGTGTTGTACATATATGGGTGTTTGCTCGTTAACAAAACACCTGTTCTAAATTACTACATTAAATCTGGAACTTCCAGCTGAACTCAACTCGTGGTGCCAGGAGTGAAATACATGATCTGAAGGAACTGCGGAATATTTGAGGGCTCCACATATATTTATCTCTCTCACATGTGGCGGCTGCGGAGTAAAAGAGGGAGAATTTTGAGTACAGCAAGAAAGGAGGGATACTGAAAAGAGGGGGAGCTGGCTGTCCTAAACAACGGCAGTTGTTTGAATAATGCATGGTGAAGGGAAAGTGAGAGGGAAAAGGCTCTGTTACCTCCCACCTGCCTGTGTGTCTTCCTACTTTACAACCAGTTCAGATGGTGGCAAACAGGTCAGCTGACTCCTCCTTAAGACTCAGTGCTGCCCCTTGTAGAACTCAGCAGGGAGGAGGATGGCGACAACATTAGAATTAATTGGTTCTGGCCATCGTTGGTTCTTGCTCAATCTACTGTTGTGCACCCTGCCTCCTACCCTACCAGTCCGACACTGGTGCAGACAATACTGAACTAGATGAACTAGTGGTCCAACTTTGTATATAAGGCAGCTTCCCGTGTTCCCAATGGTGAATAATGCAGGGCCAAGAATGCAACCAACGGGGTCTTCTAAGCAGGCAACTAGCTTTAGCAGAGAACACAGAGGGGTAAAAATCACTGCTAGGCAGACATCTTACAAATCAGCTGGATTTACTGTTAAAATACATTGGCAAGAACTGGGATACCACCCAGAGGTCATATCTCAGGCACAAGTAAAGAAACAGGTTAAAAAAAATAATTTTTTTAAAAAGGGGGAGAGGGGATCCCTCCCCAACCCACATACAATTAGTGTTCATTTTATCTTAAGTCTCTTGTGGATCACGACGGGCACATTTCTTTTGCTGTTCGTGATCACTGGCTCTGCCCTTGCAGGGCTGTTGGTACCGGTGCAGCTGCTACTTGGCTGCTAGCAGCTGCTTACGCTGTTGCTCCAAAAGGGCCTCTAGGTGGTCTGCCCTCTTCACAGCCGCCTAAAAAGAGAAGATAATTCAGTTCAGAGGAGAAATACGCATAGCGGTGAAAGGATGAAAGAGGAAAACAGCAGAATTTGCCATGCAAGGATGCAATCCGCAAAAGTTAACAGAAGCTGATAAAATGAACACAAATCGAAATTATTCTGATCGTTAAGGAATCACTTTTAAAGCAGCAAGGTAAAAATTGTTCAAGATCTCGCTTTTATTGTTGAATTTAATGCACTGGGGGGGGGGGGGGAAACAGGAAATAGTTACAAGTTAAATTGCAGGGAAATGATTTGGGATTTGGAATGATGGAACAGAAGTGGTTAAAAAGGGTGAGCATAATCTCCATGTGGCATTGCAAAAGGAGGAATGTTTTACAAGATTGTGTAGGTGTTAATCTAATCACAGTCAAGATTTATCACATTTATGAAATGGATTCTAATATATGTTGGAGAGGATGTATAGAAACAAGTAATTAGAGACATCCATGGCAAAGTTGTCCTAAAATCCTGGAGGCATGGAGGAAAATGTTAAATATCATTAAACAAATTATGGGAACTAATCTAATAAAAATATGCTGATTAATTCATTTAATTAATTAAACAAACTTTAAAAAACCCATTAATAATCTCTTAATGAGATCAAAGGTGTTGGTGATAAGATCCTGAAAATGTGATAAGGAGTCAGTAATTAAAAAATGGGGATCTTGAAACTGCATTAACATGCAGAAACTAACTAGCCACATGAAAATCAAAGAGAACTGAGAAAGTTTTATTCTATGACCAGTTTACTGAAGTGTTTTATTTATGGATTTCTGGAACTTTGTGCAAATATATGTGCACTGTCATATTGATCCAATTGATCCTTCAAAATTAAAAAAAAAAGTTAATACTCCTTTTTATTATCAACCCACAGCAATTGTTGTTTCGGCTGATGTTTCCTAGCAAAGAGTTCACACATTTAATTAAATTGCATGCTGGGTGGAATAATACTTTCCCCCATTCTTCTTCTAAACTGATTTGCTGCTCAACTCTTGCAGTGGAGCGAGGGCTCCTCTATGGCAGATGGCTACAATCATGCTGGATTGAATATCAACCAGATAATACCAAAATTACAAATTCAAGCTGCTTTATTCATCTTATTCCCCTGAACATTACAAAATTAACAGCAGTAGCAGGAAAAATAACAACAAAACAAAACACAGGCTGGAATCCAATGCTGTCATTGCTCATATAGGACAGCTTTTGTTCTAGAAGATATCTCTACTAATGTGAGAGGAGAGAAGGAAATTTTCTCCAACTCCCCTTTCACCCCACACTTGCCATCTTCTGCGCTGTTTTGGAGGGTCTGGAAAAGCCTCTAAAAACAGATTTTTGAAGGGCTCCAATGGGAAATACCCCACCCCTCAAGTTTTCAGGGATCCACTGGATCAAAAGCCATTATGCGAGTAGAGCAGCAAGATTGAATTCCACTCTCGATATCGCTAGCCAGCTACCTTTGGTTTGCTCTTGATCAGGCATCCCCAAACTTTGGCCCTCCAGATGTTTTGGACTACAATTCCCATCTTCCCCAACCACTGGTCCTGCTAGCAAGGGATCATGGGAGGCCAAAACATCTGGAGGGCCGCGGTTTGGGGATGCCTGCTCTTGATCTTTCTTACTGTCTGCAGAAGTCAGAGGATTAATTTATTTTATAGGGCTTTGGCCTCTCCTCAGTAGTTTCTTTCAAGAAGGAGCTGGTGCCACGAGCATTTCATAAATCTTTTGCAAATTGTGGCTCGGCAGCCAGCCAGTGCCTTCAATATCTCTTCCCCTAATGAGCCCAGGGCTAGCTCTACCATGTCACAATCTCCACCTGCTTCCTCGGATCCTATGACTTAAAACCATTATTGTTTTCCTCACTTTATCTTATTCTCTGCATTGACGGTGACAAGGATAAGCAGGCTTGCAGCTCTCACCTCATGTAGTTTTCGAAGGCTGTTCACTGCTTCCTCTTTCTTCACAATTGCTGTCTTCACTCTACAGAGAAGAAGGTAAAAGGAGACTGAGACCCAGGGTCATACACTTATGGTACCCTTACTGTTGTGTTGGAAGCTGGGGAAGAAGAGGAAGATGTTCCTGCTTCTGCAAAGACAATAGCTGCCTCCTCTCTTTGGCTTCTCTAGAAGATCTCAGTGGCGATATAAGCCCTTTCCACACATTCAGTGGTGAATGGCACTCCCAAATGAATTAAGTAGACAGTTTAAATATGTAGTAACTCCAAACATGCAGTCTCTGTACATGTGACTGGGCACCTGCAAAAAGGCTGGGTTTTCTTTAGGCAAAATGTGGTGCTGGGGTTTTTTTGGGTGTGTGTGTGTGTGTGAAAAATAGATCCTGTTATACATGGATCTTTCTGCTCTCCGAATGGCAGTAAGAGATTATATAAATGTCTGAGAAATGACGGGTGTGTGTGTGCAAGTTTCTGTTTAGAGATGGCAACAAATGAAGAACCAGCCTGAGATCTTATGATGAAAGGCAGTATATAAATCTAAGGAATAAATAAAATATGGGACAGGTGACATTTGAAACTACTGGTTAGTGCTGCAAAAATAGATCATTTTACTTACTCTGCTGCCTAAGATCTTTAAGATCCAGATTAACTGTAGTAAATCTTTAAGCAAAAAAGACAAGCAACTCAACCTATTGCGTTCACGTGCAGTCTAGGTCTAAGGGATGAACCAAAGCTACAGGGACATATCAGTGCTGTACAGACTTGAGATAGTGAAGAGGAATTTGTGCTACTGAAGTCTCAGACGTAAGTGGTGGTGGGACACAATATAGGTTTTTTTCAGTAGTCAGGGACAGCAAGACTTCAGAACCAAGCACAGGTCTCTGACCTTCCCTCCCCATGACTTTCAGACGCAAAATACGTCATCAGCTTATGGATGCCAACTTGCATAAGATTATACAGGTCACAATTCAGCTTGTTGTGGTGCAGAACTGCAGTTATCTAGACACAGAATGTTAGCTCCCTTATTAGCTACACAGCCCTGTCACATCGCCACTTGACAGTTTTGCACTTCGGGAGGGCTGCCACACTAAAACTGAGAAGAGCTTCTGCCTTGGGTGTGCATGGGCGGAAAAGACAACCGCAAGTGTCATTTGGGATATTCCAGCCCAGGTTGCTGCAGCATTGTTCTAGGTCAGACCTGAACTCATCTACAGCAGGTGAGATCAATCCTCACCTTTTATGCACTTCTTCCAGCTCCTCCTCTTTGTCCCTCCTCACTCTGTCCAGTTCCAAGCGTTGCCGGGCACGAAGCTCAGCCATTTCTGTCTTGAGCAGCTTGTTCTCCTCCTCTGTGCCCACCAGCCGATCTGCAAATTCCTGCCGGATGACCTCAGAGAGGCTGCTGCGCTCCTGACTTAGCTGATCCACTACCTGTTACAGCAAGCGGAGAGGGGGAAGAATATGTGACATATTGATGTCACTTTCCAGATATGCAAGAGATCAGGGTGGATTTGATTTAAATCAAACTGATTTAAATCACGATTTAAATCACGATTTAAATCACTAGTCAGTAAGGCTTGATTTAAATCATAGTTGATTTAAATCATAAAGACTAATTCTTTCTGGTATAACTTTAATATGCAAGTAGATGAAGATTTCTAGAATAACAACTTTTCATATTAGTTTTTTTATCCCCAGTTTAATAGGTTAATCATTCATATTTGGAAACTTTACTGTTGTACTTAGGAAGGAGAAAAATAATCATTACCTTAATAATAACAATTTAAATAGATTTATTCAACTGAAACAATAACATTTCAGCAAATGTTATTTGCTTAAACAAACATCCATGTTTGTTAACTAATTTGGCTAAACAAAAACAAAATATATATATTTTAAGAAACTTAGACTGTCAGCCCAGCCTACACATGAAAAACTTAAATACTGTCCACTCCAAACAATCAGAAAAATATTGTTTCTATTCTATTCACTGAACTTCTTGAAACTTAGCACTGAAGGGGTTGTTTCTGTATTCATAGGTTTGTAGAACAATAGGATTAAGGTCTTTTTCTCAACTCTGTTCATGTTATAACATTTTTGCTGTGAAGAAGAGGCATGTGATCTCTGTTGAGTCAAATTCAGTTTTGAGAACTGCAAAAGTAAACCAAGCATCTGTGATAATAACTTGTAGGCAGAGAAACTGCCCAATAATCTTACAAAAACCTCTGGAAGAGCATGACATTGTGAATGGATTAATGGAATTTATTTACCCCCAAAATTAAACATATACAACCTTATACTACAAAATTAAAAAACTAATCTTTATTTCATGATGGAATAACCTTTGGATGGTAATATGTTTTCCTCAAAAAGCATTTTATTAAAAAAATCCAATTTAAATAAAAAAAATCGATTTAAATCAAAAAAATCCGATTTAAATCAAAAAAATCCGTTTTTTTTATTTTTAAAAAAAAATCATTGATTTTTATCCACCCTGCAAGAGATATAGTCAGAGAGAAGGCAATGCTCAAGCTGCCATCCAAGGTCCATCTAAATCTTTATTCTGCAGTTTACACCAGCAGAATTGACAGGTCCTTAAACCTTATCCAAAGACAAGAACCCACACACCTCTCCCATACTCATAGCATCAGGGTCTCTGGGATTCCTCCCTAACCTTCCCTTTCTGCCCCGGATTTTGGAGAGGAACTTATCTAAGCAGAAAAGGCTTACTAGGAAGTCACCGCTCGCCTTCTCTGTGATACACCCACCTTTCGGATATCCTCTGTCTCCTGTTCCTTCTGCCGCAGCAGACCTCGCAGATGAAAATTCTCGCTTTCTGCCTCCGAGAGCCGTCCCTTCATCTCGTTGCAGCGCTCTTGGAGTTTGCGTTCTGACCGTTCCAGTTCTTGCAGCTCTGCTTCATATTTGTCCCGCAATCTCTTTATTCTGAATAGAGAATGGGAAGAGCTCCTGACTGCCTGCTCAAGCTGGAGAAGATCCCCCAGTTTTATCAGGAGGCCTTTGAGGCATAATACAGCTCTTAATGCCATTTTTATGAATGAGGTGACTGTAGAGAAGGGTTCTCAAGCTTTCTGCCCACTGGGGCCACTTGAGAGGGCTGAAAATTACTGAGATATAGAAGTCACAAAATATTGGTGCAAGGGCAGAACTGGTTTGGAGCTGATATCCTGCAGCATTGCTTTACAAATTTGCCAAAGCGCAAATGAAGTGTTCTGATCTTCTGGCACTCTGAACAAAGTGTGTTTGTGTGTAAGGCAAGTCAGTTCTGAGAAAGTTCCTTCTATCTTTCAGCTTCCAAAAAAATACAGAGATAAGTGCCTTCATTTAATGACTGATAAAGGCACTGCGGACCATGTATAGCATGCACCAGTTCTAATGAATACCTGGAGCTATGAGAAAAAACAAAGACGCAAGGTAGCAAATATGTGGGCTCAAGGACCTAGTCACAAAGGAATGCCAGCAATCCCACCTGTAAAGTCAGGATTATTACCCGTTGCTTCAAATGGCTGGTGATTCAAGGAAAGCAAAACAAATGTGTAAAATATGCAGATACACACCACCTGACTAGGCCAACTACTTGCCTGTGTAGTTGAGGATCACAATACCTCGAGGACCACCTGTCCCCATATGAACCAACCCAGATCTTGCAATCATCATCTGAGGCCCTTCTTTGTGTGCCTCCTTCGTGCGAGGACCAGAGGGTGGCAACACAAGAATGGGCCTTTTCTGTGGTGGCTCCCAACTTGTGGAATGCTCTCCCCAGGGAGGCTCGCCTGAAGCCTTCATTACATTTCTTTAGGAGCCAGGCAAAAAACATTCCTCTTCTCCCAGGCCTGTGGCTAATAAAACAATCCTTTTAAATAATAATAATAATAATAATAATAATAATAATAATAATTTATTTATACCCCGCCCATCTAGCTGGGTTTCCCCAGCCACTCTGGGCGGCTTCCAACCGAATATTAAAACAGTACAGCATTAAACATTAAAAACTTCCCTAAACAGTTGTCTTCTAAAAGTAAAATAGTTACTTATTGCCTTGACATCTGCTGGGAGGGCGTTCCACAGGGCGGGTGCCACTACCAAGAAGGCCCTCTGTCTGGTTCCCTGTAACCTCACTTCTCGCAATGAGGGAACCGCCAGAAGGCCCTTGGTGCTGGATCTCAGTGTCCGGGCTGAATGGTGGGGGTGGAGACGCTTCTTCAGGTATACAGGACCGAGGCCGTTTAGGGCTTTAAACTATGTGCAGAGGGGTTATTGCTTTTGTTCATTACTATGGTGTGTGTGTGTCTGTGTGTGTGTGTGTCTGTGTCTAGCAAACTGCCCTGTGATCCTCAGATGAAGGGCAGTATAAAAATTTTAACAACAACAACAACCATGAGCCAAAATGCAGAAGGCCATTTGGGGAACGATGGGAACACAATTATTTTTGACCTTCATACATAACTGATTTACCTGTTCTCTGTGGCTCTCTCACACTCTTCCTTAGCAGAGGACATGTCAGCTTCTAGCCGCTGAATGACCAGTTCAATCTCCTTGTCCCTCTCTTTCCTCACTTCTTCCCTCAGCTCTCGCTCCCGAGTGAGCAGCCAGGCCTCCTGAAGGCAATACAAGAGAGCCCAGGTAAAGTTTAATCTGGGCAACTAAGGGAAAGTGAGAGGGCAGCTTAAAAGGGGAACTACAACATTACCTCCTTCTTCAGGTAGTTGGCCTCCCAGGCCTGCTTCTCCATCTCCAGCTGCACTTTCAAGGCCTGCACCTCTGCCTTGAGGAAGGAGGAAAGAGCACAGTGAGGCGAGGATCAGGGGCGAAGGAGAGAGAGGGGTGTCACCCCCAATGCCTTCCCCTTCCAATCTCCAATATATTAATCCTGATGTGTGTCCTGGTCCAAGACTTCCAAATCAGAAGAGCACGGGTGTTTACCAAAAGGATTGAAATTATTGTTATCTTCATCTACACCACTCCTAAGATTGAAAGGATGGAGCACTACACCAGGCTTTCTGCTTTGCAAGAGTGCTCCGCACCCAGTGCAACCACATCGGTTGCGTTCCTCTGGCCACAGGAAAACGAAGATGGCAGGACAGAGGCTGTTTTCAAAACTATTGTCTGTCTCCAACCCCAGCCTCCATTTTATACGTCCACATTCTTCACGGAGACATAGAGGCCATGGCCAGGCTTGCCAGGTTCCTTGCCTGTCTGTGTATGTGGTCTCACCTTCCAAACTGCACCCCCCTCATCAAACAGAAAGAGGACTGGGAGCAGATTGGGATTCCATTCTAGTCCTGCAATGAAAACAGGTCAAAAAACTGAGGTCACTGACACAATTTGTCTGCCAACCCTCAACCACACAAACAAAATCCAAGTGGCAAGTGCTGAATAATGGGAAATAAGGGTTTTCTGGTGGCTCATTCCAGACAAACTTATGCACTTCCCTGATAAGCTACAGCTTGAGAAGAGCTAGCTCACTCCAGCCCTGTATAGCAGAGGAGGGAAGATTTCAGGCTTGTTTGATCTGCCGTGGGTTTGTTTTTTTTACTAGAACCCCAAGATCAATCAATCAGAGTCATATTCAAAAGACACAGGGGTAGATCTAAAGAACAGGGTGGCTTTGAGCACTTTCTGAGCCCAGGAACTGAGCTCAAAGTCCTTTCCCACAAAGGTGGTAGCTGCTTTCATTTCAGTACCCTAATTTAGGGTCATTTTGCTGTTGCTGCTCTTGAACTATCTAGAGTCAGAAGCTCTTACTGATGCGCAACAAATGTACCAGATCTGCCTTCTGCCCACTCCTGTCCTGTATTGTGCCATGCCTCCCTGTAGAAAGCTGCCCAAGTCCAACAGGGGAAGCACAGGTAAGTTCATGGTACAGAGCTGATCTATGTAACAGGACACATGTTTAGGGAGGGGGAGGGCCAACAGGAAATCAAGATGTAGTTGAAACTACAGGGTTTCAACTTCAGAAACCAGAGGAATCATATAAAGCAAAAAATGTCATCTGCCAATAAACGAGAGGGTATATGGCCCAGCAGTGCAGAAATCCCCAGGGTTGTATACACAGACCTGATGGCGTCGCTCTTGCTCCTCCTTCCCTTTCTTATATTCCTCCTTCAAAGCTTTGGTAACAACAGAGCTGTTCTCTTCCAGCTGCCGCCGCAGGTCCTCCAACTCAGTCCTCTGCCTGGGGAGCACAGATCAATACCATGGAACTGACAGCTACCCGGCTTGGTGAGACAATCCAGGGACAAGCTGGGCCTCACCTCTCTGGAGAAATGGGGGAAATTGGAGCCTCAGTCTGTTCTTGGTCACTCTCCCAGCAAAGGCAATTTACAGAGAACTGTCCCGGGGTGGTGTGTGTGTGTGTGTGTGTGTGTGTGAGCGTGAGCACTCACCACAGAGTTTCAAGCATCTTGCAATACACAGCAAGAGAGGAAGCCACATCAGCAAATCTTCCTGAGAGCTACAATTTTCCCCTGGAAGTGGAACAAGCTGCTCCAATCTCATCTGGTAATTTAGTATGAGATGTCTACGATGAAAACACTACACTCTAGGACTTGGTGTTTGTTACCTTATTACCACCTTGCGGAATTCCAGTACTTGTTGGGTTCTTTCTATGCACTCTGCACTGCACAAACAAACCTGCTCTACATATGCAGCAGCTTTGAAGCCAGTACCTACTTCTCTCACCTGGCTGCCTGCTGGTTGAGCCTTTCTTTCTCCTCGGCCACCTCATTGTACAGTCGGCGCCTCTGTTGCTGCAGAGCCTGTTCCTCCTGCTCCAGTTGTTTCTCGTACCTGTGTGGAGGGACTCTTTCAGAGAGGGTCTCACCAAGGGTGCTGTATCCTTGGTTTGGCCTGAAGTTTAGGGGGAAGCAGCGGGAGCAATGATTTCCTATGCTGGGAGAAAATGTAAGATGACACATAGTCCCTTTTGGGCATACTTAAGAGTTATCCAAAAACACAGCCATCACAGAAGAGAGGGGCTAAATTTCCACTTGGCAACAGAGAAGATGGAAGAGGAGAAACCCGGCAGCTGGGAGAAAAGGCTCAGTAAGAATGTTATCAAGATCACAGCAAGCATGCAAGTAACTCTTCAGAGGATGTTACCCACACCCCAGCTCTGTTTATCTGCTACCTCTTTCCTACAAAACAACAACAGGTGCCCGTCTTGGCTCTCTGAAGTCAAGACTCACAGCCAGGATAGCACCACAAAGCTGTTTCTGGACAAGGAAAGACAATAACAGCTTTATGGTAAGTGCCTATGTGCTTGCTCTCCCTCACCTCCACAAACTCTATCAATGGGAGAAACAGCTAAACTAGCAGTATAACTAATCTACACCCAGTTTTTTTCCAGCTGTTACCTTCCGCTGAGTGAGTTGTTCACACAGTTTTCAGGGGTGCTGCCTTCTCCAATTGTCAATCAGAAATACAGTGGAACCTCGGTTTAAGTATACAATTGGTTCCGGAAGTCTGTACTTAACCTGAAGCGTACTTAACCTGAAGCGAACTTTCCCATTAAAAGTAATGGAAAGTGGATTAATCCATTCCAGACGGGTCTGCGGAGTAGTTAAACTGAAAGTACTCAAACCGAAGCGTACTTAAACCGAAGTATGACTGTACTATACCTGAGCAGCTTGTTTCCTGCTGCTACCTTTCTGTCCCAACTCTCTCTCCCTCCCCACATGCCACCTACCCTTCCCTGAACAGCTGCCATACCAGTCCCCACTTCTTCTGTGTGCCACCACACTGGGTTGCCTCGCCAGCTCCTCCCTCTCTTTGCACAGTTGCAATGTTCCAACTCCCCTCCGTATAAGTAAGTTGTGCAAGCTCTGTGCCCTAAGCCCTACATACCGTTGCCTTGCCAGCTCTCTCTCTCGTTGCCCCTGCTCTTCTTTCTCATGCTCCAGCATCTCCCTCAGCTCCTCCGTCTGGCGTACGTAGCGCTGGGCTGCCCGCTCATCGGATTGTAGCAGCTCTGCTTCGTGCAGCGTTTTCAGCTTTTTGATCTCTAGCTTGTGCTTAGCAATAAGCTTCTGAATCTCAGGCTCCAGACCTGAATGGAGAACAAATGGGGTGGACTATTAACAATATATGGGCGGCGGCGGCAAGAGGGGTCGTCGCTAAAGAAAGGCCCCACTTGCCAAAGTAGGCAAACTTTGCTGAAAAGCAAAAACTACAATTGGAATACTTTACATTAAAACATTCTATGCACACATGCAACCTTTATATACAGCACATAGGTCTCTGGGCATGGCAAGTGCTGGCACACCTAGTGAATGATGGGGGATTACTGTGCATGATACAGTAAGAAGAAGCCTTGCAACCCTGACAGTCATCTGACTGGGTCACCCTGATCTCAGTTCCAAATGAAAAATCTAGTAACAGAGATGAGCCATGGGTAAGGGAACAGAATAGAAAAAAAAACCCTGACCTCTGATCCTAGTAGGACAAAGCATATACGCAATGCTTACTAAGGAATGCTCAACAAGGAGAGACTACAAATCAAATCCTATAGATTTTGCTTTTTAGAAAGTCACTCCCTAGTACTTTTGTTAAAGCAGCTTATTTTTTGCACAAAAGCTGGAACAATCTCCCCTCCATCACCTCCCTAAAGTCACACATAATGATGACTCAGTTTTAGGGGTAGGGATGCAACAGTTCTAACTGTACTGCCCCCACCCCACCACAATTGCATTTTAATAGAGCGGTTTTTACATTGTTAGTGTCATTACTTTTTAACTAATATATACATGTATAAAATGCATTAGCTATGTGTGTTTTATTTGTATTCATTTTCATTTTAGTGAGCCGCCTTGAGTCCCTGGCAAAAGGCAGGATATATTGTAATAATTGTAATTATTATTACTCTTATTATTATTATAAACGGAGTCAGTTCTGCAGTCCCACTAACTCTACTCAATGTAGACTCTACATTGAATAAGCCACTCCTTGTGCATAATGGTAGCAAGAAGATGACTCAGCCACAGATATCCACAAGTACCTTTAACAGTGATCTCTTTGATCTTCTTGGTTTTCTCATCAATCCATTTCTCCCGGCGGATCTTTTCCGTGGCACTCATGAGTTCCTTCAGCTTCTTTATTTCCTGCAGGGGAAGAAAAGGGGGGGGGGGTGCAAGACACAAATCAGACATTTCTTCATTAAATACTGAAAACATGCTGCCATGAACCTGCCCAGGCAGTCATGAAGTGTCTCCTCTATACACTGAGAAAGCAGTAGCTGCACACCCTGCCTCATTGCCTTCCCCCAACTCTGGCTGGATTCCCAGCAATGCAGCCTTGCAACTAAAACCTGTAATGAGTTTTCCTTCCCAGCTATCAACAATATATCCAAAGATAGAGAAACAGCAATGGAACCTACTGAAAGCATATACCCAAGTAAATTCGGGTTTGTGCACCACCCTCACCCTCACACAAGATTAAGTATACAGTGGAACCTCGGTTTACGAACACAATTGGTTCCAGAAGTCTGTTCGTAAACCGAAGTGTTCATAAACCGAAGCGAACTTTCCCATTGAAAGTAATGGAAAGTGGATTAATCCGTTCTAGACGTCAAATCCCCAGAGTGTCGGGCGGTGGGGGGGAGCGGAAAATCCTCCGCTTTCCCTCCCCACACACTGCCCAGGATCGGACGAGGCTTCTCCAGCCTCGTCCCATCCTTGCAATGTCGGGCGGTGGGGGGGAGCGGAAAATTCTCAGGGCACCTTGGTTTACTAATTTCCGGGTTAGGATAGAGTTCGTAAACCGAGGTGTTCGTAAATCGAGGTTCCACTGTATAAGCAGGACTGTGCACATTTATGTGGCAAAGCAAGAAAAAAAAGCAAGATGAGGGATATCACTTCTGAGGATCCCAAATTTTAAGAAGCAGGTTTCTAGCCACAGGCACAGAGGAAAAGCAATTCAAGGTTTCCTCTCCCCCACCTAGCTCTCCACTACACTGGTCTTTGCCAACAGAATCAGGAAACCTAAACACTTCAGTCATAAAATGGAGGAGGGAGGGTACACAGGAAAATGAAAGATGTGCCTTAAACTGAGTTGGATCATTTCTCCATCTAGTTTAGTATTACCTACAGCGTTTATTCTGAATGCAGTAGAGCAGGCACGTCCAACAAGTAGATCATGATCTACCGGTAGATCACTGGATGTCTGTGGTAGATCACTGGTAGATCACTGGCTCCCCTCAAAGAAGCTCAACAACTTTGACCTGAACCCCCCAAAGGGGGTAGATCACTCTGTGAGTAGACCTCAGTCTCTTGGGAGTTGGCCACCCCTGCAGTAGAGTAATCCTAACAACCCAGGATTGTTCAGAGTGGCAGAGGTACTGCCACACTTGAAGCCCTGCTGGTTTCTGCTGACCGGTGCAGAATATGGAGGTGGGGGTAGCTTCTTATTTTTCTGCACTAGCTATAGGCTGGCACAACAGCCCATTGGCCCCATGGGCTAGCTTAGTAAGCTGTGGGTCCCTGGCCAGCTCTGATCTGCTCTGCTCCTGAAATGTTCCATTTCAGAGTCTTGCACCAGCTATTGCCAGCAGGAACATTGGTAGCTCCAAAACAGCCCATGCCTTTGGCAGGGGCAGGAAGGGTTCCTATGGCAGTGGAGCTCTTCTACCCTGCCAGCAGAGCCTAGCAAAGGGACATCTCCACTGAATGCATCCCCTCTAAGTGCCAATCAAGGCTAGGATTGCAACCTAGTTCTATTTTCCCCTTGTCAGTATTCTACTTCACAATCTCGTTAGCATACTAGAATTAATCTCATTGGCTTCTTAGACCCAGAAAAATGATGGTATTGGTTGAAGGACAATACCACTGCCTTTTGTTGAGAGACGTTTTGCTTACGATGGTACACACACGTGTTTATTTTGCCCTATTGCTGCCTCTGTTCAAACACTATTTGCAAATTATGGGTGGAATTCAACAGAGCAGACCTACTGAAATTAATAGACTGGACTTAGTCAAGTTCATTAATTTCAGTGGATCTACTCTTAGCAGGCCTAGTGTTGAATTCCACCCTTTAAAACAAAATGGAACTTGCAAAATTTATTTGCATTGAAGTCAAAGTGGGGCATGTATACACATCTTGAACAGCAATCCCTCTTTCAAACCACCTTCAATGCTCGGGGGGGGGGGGGAGAAACCCTGTCATCTGTCTTCAGTTTTGTCCAAGTCTACCCACTGAATTTTATGAATATTTGAACGTGGGTCTATCCATTTATGAGTAGGCAGTGAGGAAGGCAAAAGCAACTGAGGAATTTGGATTGGCTTTGCTTCACAGACAACTCCACCAAAAGGCTGTTCAGTAAGGCACTGAGGATAGGAGTTAAAGAGCAGTTCCACTTCTGGCTGGCATCCGACATGACCATGAAAGCAGACACCTAGAGTGTGTCACTATCAAGGAAGACCTCTTTGTCCCAAGCTGCAGCAAGTGCCCTAGCTATACCCCCAAAGAAGGGACTTAACACAGGAGGAGGGGGACCTGTGGCCTTCCAGACGTTGCTGGATTACAACTCTCATAACCATTGACCCCTCTTGCTGGGTGTGACTGATGGGAGCTGAGAGTCCAACAACATTGTGGTGGGGAGAGGTGTCACAGGCTCTCCACCCCTGGATCTAAAGAAATCACGAATAGTTTTACCAACAGGCTCAAGACAGGTGAGAGAGACAAAAGCTGAAGCCAAAGAGCACGCACAGAAAAGGTTTACCTCACAGAGGGGGCCCAGAGTGCGCCAAACCTAGAGAGAAAGAGGGAGAAGTGAGAGATAGAGGGAAATGGAAAGGAGTGTGAAATAAGAGTGTCTTGGGAAACAGGTGCAAAGAGGCAACTGGAAACTGCTAAGATCCGGAGCAGCTGGGCTCCTGCGAATGTTCAAAGTGTTTGTCATCCAAGCACCGAGAAAGCGTCCTACTTTTGCAGGGAAGGGTGTGCCAAGAAGCAGAAGCTGCAAAACCAAGCAAAGGAGCCTCCTTGATGTAGGCAGATTTGCCAATGCAAATCCTTAACTGTCTGCAGTTTCCCCTTTAATGATAACAAAGACAGTCACAACTATCTTGTATTGTTAATGATCCTATAGAACAGGGGTGATTAGTTAAGTGCTACAAGCTATTAAGACATGAGAGAAGGGCCTGGGTCAGTTTGGCTTATTAATTCCAAAGCTCTGGGTGGCAGGAGCTTCATTTGCCCTTTTCCAGAAATTTTATAGCTATAATCAAATGGAAGCCAGCAGGACAAGTCTTTCTTTTTAAGAAGGGCCAGCTGCAAGATGGGGCTGAATGGCTTCAGCCAATGAAGCATATTCCAAATGGGATGAACAGCAAAGGAAAGGGGAATGATTTCGCAGGAAGCTAGGATAATCCTTCTGGCTTAGTAATGGTAACATATCCCATGCTTAGCTACAAATGCTCTTGTAAGTAGCCATGCTGTTGTGAACTTGCTATATCCAGCATAAAAGACATACAGTCTTGAGTTAGTCTTAGGCACTGCACTCTATAAACTAGCGTATTTACTCTGAGCCTAATGCGCCATCGAATCTAATGCACACCTCAATTTTCCAGAACCTTGAAACAAAAAAACCACCTGTTTGCTGGTGAATGTCAATGTGCCACCAAATTTAATGTGCACCTTAATTTTCGCAATGTAATTTGGCCAAAAAAGGTTAGCATTAGATTCGAGTGCATATGGTTATTCCTACCCAGTTTCAGAGTTAAGAAACTGTTCAGAAAAATAAGGATGAACTGTCGTTGGGCCCTGGCAGGGGACTGCTATAACCGTTACCTCCAGGCACAGCAAGATTCAGAGATACACACTTTTGTCATTGCTCCTGCTACCCTAGAATGCCTAGCTCAAACAAAAAAAAATTGAGAGAGATAAGCACTAATGTTAATGTTACTAATGCCCCTCATTTCAACTTAAAACAGATTCCGTTGCCCAGCATGAGGTATAAGAAACCACTCCCCATTTGCAAAGAAGGAGCAGGATAACTCCAAATGCATCATGTCACATAAATACTTCTGATTCAGCAGCTAGAGCATCACTTCAGTCGTATCAAGGCAAACAAGCATAGGCAGAAAAAAAATTCAGGTAGACTTAGTTGAGAATCTTCTCACCAGGTACAAGAAAAGGCCTTTTCCACCGTATTGTACACAGAAAGGGAGAGGAACTCATACACTGGACACTTTTTGTGTGAAAAAATGAAACTTCTACATTTCAGAAAGCCTTAATGCTCCCCTCCACCCCTCAAGCATTTTGCATCTCTCGTCTTTCTCTCGACTGGTCAGGACAGTACTCTTCAGAAGGTTCCAACACTGCTTACAGCTTTTAACCTGGTTCCTGTCTATGAACCAAAGGAGAACTATTCAGATACTTTATCTAGCTGGTGTGCAGCTCTGTCACCCAAGGAACTAAAAGCTACTTCCTCACCAGCTCATGCTGCTCCTGCATCTGGGCAATTTTCTTCATGTATTTCTGATCTACTTGTTTCAATTCAGTCACCACCGCTTCACATTTCTCGCTCAGAGTCTTCTTATCATCAATCAGCTGTAGGGGATGGGTGCAAAGGAGGAGAAAGTCACAGCTACTATTACATCTACTATAGTGGCAGGCAATTGGAGAGCAAGCACTTTTAAGGCTGCCACCTTACCCAGGTGTCAAAGCGGATGCTGAGCTCCCCCTTCACCATCCTAGTCAAGGATTACACCTTGAATTAGTATGTTTAGTTGAAGCTAAGAGAGGTAAAAGCAAATACCATTTTTTGTGTGTGTATAAGACGTCCCCATGTATAAGAGGACCACTATTTTAGAACCCAAAATTAAGAAATAAATTTATTTATGTACAGTGGTACCTCAACTTACGAATAACTCTACTTACGAATGTTTCTACTTACGACCGGAGCTCCGTCCGTCATCTTGGATGCGGTTTAGATAGGATTTTTTCTACTTACGAATTTTTAGATAGCGTTGCTTCAAATTACGATTTTATCTCTCCCAATGCATTCCTATGGGATTCGACTTACAATTTTTTTCGACTTACGAATGTGCGTTCGGAACGCATTAAATTCGTAAGTAGGGGTACCACTGTATTTAATTGCAACATTCCATGTATAAGATGACCTCCAATTTTAAACTTGGGGGGGGGGAATAGTCTTATACACAGAAAAATACAGTAGATCTACCAGCAGTGCAAAGGAGTCTAGGAAGGGGGTTGTATGCAGGAGATACATATTAATATCTTCACCTTCCCATCTTCAAAAAGGAGTGGTGGGGAGGAGGAAGATACCTGGTCAATGAAGGCTAGGTGCCGTTGGATAGCTGCTTCATACTGCTCCCTTTGTAGTGCCAGCTGGCGGCTCAGCTCTTTCTCTGTCCCTTTGACATGACGTACAGTCAGCTCCCGTTGCTGTGCCTGCAGGAAACAATAACCAGGGCATGTTAAGAATAAGCTGGGCTATGCAGCCAGTCAAATTAAACCCCACAAAAAACAGAGAAGGAAAAGAAAACACGCGTCACGTGTATACTTACTCTCAGACAAGAGGATCTTCCCATCCAGACAAAGGCATATAGGAAGATGCCTTATCCCAAGTCACACCACTGGTCCATCTATCTCAGTGTCTACACCAGAAGTGAGGAGACTTTGGCCCCCTGGATGTTACTGTGCTACAACGTCTATAATCCCTGGCAATTAGCCATACTTGCTGGGACTAATGGGAGCTGTAATTCAGCAACGTCTAGAGGGTCAAAGGTTCCCCATCCTTGGCCTACACTGGCTAATGGGGGCTTTCCAGGGGTTTCAGGCAGGGGATTCTCCCAGTCCTACCTTGGAGATGCCAAGGACTGAATCCCAGACCTTCTGCATACAAAGCAGTTGTTCTACCACAAAGCTAATTCCCTTCCCCCATACTGATGGCTCTGTCTGGCTTCACAAACCAGACTACAGAAGCCTAGGCTGTCAGGCTGACCCTGTAGCTGCTCAGGCTTTAAATCCATATACGTTCCACACAACGTAGCTGAATCCTGGGCTCTGCTGTGCTTTGTGACACAGCCCCCTTCTTTCCTAGCACATGTTAACCTGCCAAGGGATTAGGCTCTAGTTACCCACCAGTGCTGTCTGTAGCAATGTGATGGCTCTCTTCTTCTCTTCTACCTCCAGCTTCAGCCTCATGATGGAGCTGGTAACCTCTGTGGCAACTGCTGATGCCTGCTCCAGGTGAGCTAGCTCTTCTTCTGACAAGAGCCCCTGATAGGTGTGGCAAGCCAATAAGGAAACAAGGTTAGAATGGGAGACAGCTCCAGCTTCAGTCAGCAATCTACTCCAATGGTAGAAATGCAGGTCTTGGTGTTACTATTAAAAGTTTCTCTTTTAACAGAACATCTAAAGTTACTCAGCTCACATTTTACTGATTACAAACCAACCTATTAATTTCCTGAGGCAGACCTAGTTATCTGCCTCAAGGAAGATGAGACCAGCCATTTATGCTGGAGGCCCATACAGCAACAAAATCTCAATATGAATTTTATGAGCTTGCAAACTCAATCCTCTTTTTTTGTTGCATCAGGTGAAGACAATTACCCACTTAATTCATTGAAAAGGGACGATTCCCATCTTTGCTGAAAGTCAACTTCATGCTCGGGGGCTCACCTCTCGCTGTGAAGCAGAGGCAGCAGACCTAGGTCGCTCCTGCTCAGATTTCTCCATCTCATCCAAGAAACTAATGATGCTCTGAAGTTTGGCTTCCGAGAGCAGCGTGCCTTCCTCAGGGACTCCCGGAGAGTAGTTCTGTTTCCCAAACTTCTCCAGGTTGTCAGCAGTGAGAGAATTTGAGTCAGCCTCCTGTATTTAGGGAGAAAAGGCCAGCTATCTATGCTAGACCTAGACAGGAATGGCAGCGCAGAATAGATATACTTCAACCGTGAGTTGTGGATAAGAATAGACTCAGAGAATCAGAGAGATGTAAAACTGTTGTCGACATGCACTTACTGACAGATCATGTTTTCCGGGAATGTCATCTTCTAGTCCACTTTAACTAAAAATCAGATGCTAGCATGAGTTCAATGAAAGGAATTCCTGACTCAAGAGGGGATGATTTCCTCAACTCTCTTTAGGATAACCAAACATGCAAATAATACTACCAAAGGTATTTGGAGTTGGTGGAAATAGTTGTGGGTCACAATAGATCAGCAGCAAATTATTGTGCACAACATGAGACAGAAGCAATGGGATGTCCTTTACTTCCTGGGCCATGGAAAACAAAAAACCAGAACCTCAAATGAGGTTGTTGATTCAGGGTAACAGCTTCAGAATAAATCATGAAAAAGGAACAACAGACAAAGACAGACAGATTTCTATATCTATTCCACTTACCCCATCTACCCAAGCGTATTTATCTTCTTTGCAGGCCCTGGGTTGTGGTGGCAACTCTGGCTCCTCCTCCAACAACTTTAAGGTATCCAGTAGCTCATTAAGGGTCACTTTGGACTGTGCTCTGCTGGCTGCAGTGATAATAGTCTCCAAGTCTTCACTGCCCATCTTTCCAGAGCTGACATCCTTAAAAACAGAGAAAATCCATGCACGGTGAGATTTCAAGAAGGGTGCATTCCTGGTGTTTCATTTGAATGGAGTGAGTAGATCCATCTCCTCACAGTACAGTGCGCAAGCTGAACAGAATATTTCATAGCAAAGCACTTGAAAACTGTGCAAACTGCAAAGTCAGCGGAGTAAAAAAAGAAAACAGCAACTAAGCTTTTGGGAGCATGAGAAAATAGAAAGGGGCACCTGCGGCTGATCTTCAGGTAGTTTGTTTTGCCCTGGGACAGACAGACAAGCCCCAGCAGTATGTTCTTCTGTATCTGCAGCTGCCAAGTGGAAGTTGGCATCTGTAAATAACAACAAAAAGGATTTGCTATGGTAGGAATCCAGTGCCCAGAAACATAATCAGGTGTGGTGGGTTTGTGTGAGAGTTTTGTTTTGTTAAACAGATGAGCAAAAGACTATATATTGAGCCATTAAGATTTAGGCTGAAAAAAACTCTTCTATTACATGCATGAAGGCATGGTGAACGGAGGCTGTTTTTCAGCCCAAGGTCAAGATCTCCTTGTGGGGAACTTTTGGCTATTTGATGGTGGTAGATGTCGACAAGGCAAAAGTGGGCAGAGCAAGTGGTATGACTTTTACCTTTCTATAGTAGGCTATGTTCCAGCAACACAAACCTCAGAAATTTCTAAGCGCATATACAGACCATCTCTCCAGCCTCCATCACAGAAGCAGGAGGTTTTATTGCAAGTCCAAGGACACCTCCAACAAGCCAAAAGCACTTGAGGGTGCAAAGCAGGGCTGATGAGTGGCATGGTCTGGATGGGGGATTGCTTGGGAATAGTCCTGAGGGCTAAACAGACCTAGAGAACCACATCTGGCACCAGGTCTGAAACTCCCCACCCTTGGTGTACAGCTTGTCTAATAAAGATTTCTAGTTGCACTACAATGGGAGGAATCAGGTGAGCATCACAATGGACTCTTCTTTGCCTTGCTCAGATCAAGCACCAATTGCATTTGGGTGAGCTTCAAAGTGAAGTTGTGTGTTACTGGAACGAAACGGAACTGTAACACACACATTTTGCAGACATAGCAATGTACAATTTAGCAATAGTTACTGCATTCCCATTCCGCCCTTCCCTTTTGATTTCCTCAGGATTTCCCAGCATCCACAGAGCTGCAGCAATCAGTTGCACACATCTTCTCCTGAACACTTCTTGCTTGAGCATCTAGACTTCTCTGAAATTATTCATTCAACATCTCTGGCATGGTACTTTGTGCTTGGTTCTCCCTAGTGCAATCTGTGGTCTCAATGATCACATACTATTTTGCAACTTATCTGGTAAAATGATAGGACAGTTGTAGGCCTACTAGATCCAGTATAACTGCACAGAGGTTTCACTGCAGCAGTGAAGAACCTGGGGCTTCAACCCCTATCAGCCAAGCATGGACAGTGGACAGGTACGTTGGGAATTGTAGTTGAACAATACCTGGAGGATCCCAGGTTTCCTACTTCCTGGACTAGAGGAATGTTCAGGAGACATCTTTACCTAGAGTTTTACAATCTACCAGTACTTTTCACCTGCATTGTTGGCTTTGATGATGCTGTTGGCAGGGCTAGCGTTCTTCACAGAGCCAGCCTTCTCAGGTTTTCTTCTTCTGGTTTTCTTGCTCTCTTTCATTGCTGCCAGCTCCTCCTCAACCAAGCGTTGCGTATCCAAGACTTTCTGGGCTCTTTTTTGCTGTAGCTCCTAGCAGAATAAAAATGGTGTTAGTCCACTTGCTCCTCCAATTGCAGCACTGGCAAATAAACATGTTCCAAGCTCTGAACAAACCGAAGCAATGAACTGACCCCCCCCCTTAATGTCCAAGGCAGGCAATGCTGGTATCAAGCCCCTACCTGGATAGCTGCTCGTCTGGCAAGACGCGCCTTCTCCTCTCGAATCTTCTTCCTCTCCTCGTCTCGCCTCCGCTGCAAATCCAACATGTTGCCCTCCTCTGTGAGTTGCTGCTGCCTTTCCTTAAAAGGAGTTGAGGCAGAAAGGATTTCCAGGTGTTATTATCAGTTTCTATTCTGGTACAAACGACAGCTGGGTTCCCCCGCTCCCCGCAAGAAATACTAACATGCGGAGATGTTTTTATTAAGGTATCAAGAAGCTCAAGAAATAAAAAGAATTTCAGACATTCCTGTACATTTCAGGTGTAGGACAATTAACTGATTTAGGACTCTGCTACTACAGGACAGGATGAGGAAGGCCTTTCTAATAGCTTTTTGCACAGCTGTAGCCACACTGTTGTGGAAAAGAAGTAGTTTCAGCTTTTGATAGAAAAGATAAACGATAAGCAGCAGTGTTTGGATTGTTTCAGAGCAGCAGTATCAAATTTGGTTTCAAGAAAGGGGCTGTTGTGTAAATCAAATCTCTCTTTAAAAAAACCTAGTTTTTTTCGGTTTTCTTTTCAAACTACCAATTCAGGGAGAAGAGGCCTGCTGGATCAGACCAAATGCCCATCTAGTCCAGTATCCTATTCTCACAGTGCCAACAACTGCTATAAAGAGACATACTGCTTCTGACAGTGGAAGTAGAACACAGGGGGCGGGGGGGGGGGGGAGAGGTGGAGATCTGGAAAAGTATATGGACAGCATCTGATGAGATTTCAGAAAAGGAATGAACAAAAACTTCCTGAAAGTGGGAGAAGGTAGGTTTCAGTGTCCTTCATAGTCCTCACTCACTTTTTTCAAGTCTTTGCCAAACAACTGAAACAATGGCTCATAGAACTGTAAAAAATGACCAAATGAATGGATATCAGTAAATCAACGCAACTTACTTCGCTGAGTGGCAAAGAATTGGAAAAGTGTAACCGACATTAACCGCCCTGCCCCGAGAATTCTGATTAACAACCAGAACCTTTTATCTGAGAATGGCTCCTCCAATAAGAAGTTACTCCTTAAGAGCAAATGTCCGAAGAGGAGATATCACTTCTGACACAGCACCAGATGACCCCAAATGAACAAAACGATTTGGGGAACAAAGAACTGTTTTCCTTAATTCCCAGGAAACGTGAAAGTCTGCTTCATACAATGCATGTATGCCATACATACCTCTCTTTTGGAAGCTAATAAGCGCCCGAGCTGGGCTGCACCTTCCTTGTGCCTCTGCGAGTGCCGTCTGTACCAGCGCTGTATCATCACAGCGGCCAGGTTGACCTGGTTAATGAACCTGAACGGGTAGAAAGAAGTTAACAAAAAGTGAAATGGCTTTCCAGCCACAAATGGAAACCCTGCCACGCAAGCAGGCAGAAAGACATAGAGAGAGATGCCAAGCTGAAAGAGTGGCTCTTGCCTATATAGCTCCTGTTTAGAAAGAGCCCCCTCACTCTTTTTTTTTTTTTTTGCTTCTTAGAAAACAATACAAAGTGCAACGCTCGGTTCAGAGGGATATAGTTTAGATAAACGTGAAAGGAAATCAGGCCCCAGAACTATTTTATTAGAGCTGAGAAAATGTGAAAGGACTGACCTATCAGCTGGAAATCATCAAACGCACCTCTTAAAGCTGCTAAGCAGCAACACAGTATGTACCCTTCTCTGAACTACCATGAGGCTTCCTCTCATCCTTCTGCATAACTTGCCAACATCTCCTCTGGTTATCTCTTTTGTTGCCAGCAAATTCATGCTTACCGCTCAGCCTCCTCCTCCGATACTTCCTGCCTCCTGAGGGGGTTACTGCTACTGCTGTTATTATTGTTCCGAGACAGGATATTGCTGCTGGAAAAGTTTTTCTGGGACTTCATGTAGCTGCTACTCTCAGTGTCTTCATTGGAAGTGGCTTTGATAATGTTACTAAGAAAACAAGACAACAACACTTCAGTCAGAAGCATCCTCTGGATTGCTCAATGGGTTGTTAGCATACCATACTACCCAGTGATGGACACGTGTCTATTTTCCAGCGTGCATTGATACTGTGTTTTTCTCAGGGATACTGTCCTTGGTTGACTGCCTTGGGAAAGAAAATGCTCCTCACCCACTAACATAATACATTATTCACTCCCTTTAATGACATTTTGCAAGTGTTAAGTAAGTCCTGCTAAATCACTCCTGCATTTTCATCTACGGCGGCACTTGAATTGGTCAAGGGATGAGCACCAAACATGCAGTTGGGAGGGGAGAGGTTTTAAAGGAAGGAAAACCTTAGTATTTGGCGTACAATGAGGGAAGCTCCTTTTGCTCATATACAGCCCAGTTGTGCGGATCATGAGTCTCTGGACCAACATGAATATGAGGGCTCTTAGAAACAACTGCAGTTTAATTTTTCCTAGCAAGGAAGCTTAAAAATAAAAGATTCAGGAGCAAGTATGTTTTCATTCCCACAGCTGTGCATGTGTATCTATTTATGCCTCCCTTCTTGAAAACCACTATTTCCCCTGATGGCTTGCTCATACTGTACTTGAGGTGTTGGGCAGGCCTTCCCTAGCCCCTTCCAACCAACCTATGGTGCCCACTGGAAGGATGGCTGTGAAAGGACTTACTTGAGGGACGTTGTGGCCTGGTTGGAGCTCTTGGGCGCAGCTGCCTTGTCCGCAGTGGAGTAGTTATTATGCACCATGGTGGTTACACAGTTGCCCATTGCACCTTTGTTACTCCTCGTAGGAAAGAAGGGCAATAGGTTAGCATATTGAAGGCTGTGGACCAACATGTGCAGACTTCAATCACAAACCTTTAGGACAAGGGTGGCTAACCCACCACCCTCTAGATATTGTTAGATTCCAACTCCCATTAGAGCCAACCAACGTGACCAATGGTCAGGGATGGTGTAAGCTGTTCTCCAGCAACATCTCAGGGGCAACAGGAAAACCATTAACTGCTTAGACAAGGTTCAAAAGAAAATAGGGGGGGGAATCATAATGGAGGGGGGAGAGAATCTGGAACAGGCTTCCCAGGTCTTCACCTGGAAATAGCAATTCACCTGGAAAAAAGTGCCAAGGCACCAGGTTGCAGTGCTGTTACTGTGCTTGTTGCCCTGTGGCTTCACTGGTACTTCATCAATTGTCTCTACTGTACTCTTGGGAGCAAAATATTGCTTCCCATAACAGGTGGAAGAGGAGACGGACTGAATGAAGGAATCAGTGGAGTGGACACATGGTGACTGCACCCTCTCAGTGAGTTTTCAAAGGAAAAGGCACTATTACCAGGCAAAGACCTGGCAACCCTAATTTGGAATGTGAGAGCACCAAGTACAGGCTAAAGGAATGAGGCCATATAAAAGCACATGTAGCACAGTCGCGCTGTTCAACAACAATGAAAGCAAAAACGAAGAAGAGTCATTTTGGCTCAACTCTATTTTTGATGACAACCTGTAGCTAACAAGAGACTGCTGTTGCTTTTCACATGGTTGCCTCCAGACCTTACTCCAATAACAGCTATGGACCAGAATTAATACAGCACCCATCTTCATCAAAAATAGCGCTAGCACAAATCCCACCAGTCAAACTTCAGCAATTTACCTATAACTTCAAAAAGCTAGACCTGGTTGCCTTTCTTACCTGTTATTTGCAGTGAAGTTGGCTGCAAGTGGCACATAGATTTCTTTCTTCCTCATGCCTGCAGGGGCCTCTTGAGTGCCGGATGGGACAGGAAATGTTCTGGGCTGCTCATCCTGCACAACATAACCAGAAAGAAGCATGAAGGGAAATCACTGTCATTGGATGCGGCAGGTCCTCTCCTGATACTTTTATTCTAACTCATGCAGAGAATCCATCTCAGTCCCACCATGATTCTCACTGATGCCAAAGCCTGTTGGGAGACAAACTCTAGTGGTGGTAAGTTTGTGCTGTGCTGAATGTCCCAGGATGGGACTAATAAACTTCCAAACTGGGAGTGACAGTCAGGGGCACTGATACTGCATACCCCGTGTTAAAAAACTACACAAGAGCTGTCAACCCCTCAGCTGATGACTGCTAATCCAACTTCCATACCAGGAGCCAAAGTCATTACCTCAGATTACACAATACAAAAGTTTGGTAGTAGTACCATATCTCCCTACTTATTTATTTATTTGTCTTATTTATTGGCTGCCCCATAACCTGAATTCTCCAGTAACACTTCCTTTGAACACCTTTTTGCCCCTACTTCCAAGTTTGCCCCTAGTTCCAAGTATAGCACTGTAGTGCTAGACAGAAGCTGCCGCTTGGTTACAACAGAAGGGCATCCCTTTCTCCAGATCTTATTCTTAATGCTGCACTAGCATTTAGTGTCAGTGGGGAGAAAGCCTGTCCTCTTGTCATGACCAGGGGGTGGCTGTAGCCTTGTGGACAGCCTTTCAACTGCTTGTTTTTTAAGGAGAGAGCTATATCCCTGTGCTGGAGAGTGCAGCACTCCTCAACAGCTGCCTATGCAAGCATATTCTACGCTGTACCCACCCCAGCAACAAGAACGACAGCTGAATGGGGGAAAGTTTCTCCCCTGACAATGACAACACACTGACATTTGAAGGGTGGGAAAATGCCCCCCCCCCCGGCCTGCCGATGCATTAGCTAAGCAAAAGGCTTAGATCCTTTGTGACAAAATATTTAACTGGAAAGGCTCCAGATGCCTTTGCTTCTGGAATGCTTTCTGGAGGTGTCTGTGTTAGCAAAAGAAGGCAAATGGAACAAATCATAGGATTCCATTGATCTGAAGCGCCTCTGCCACTTGAACTTCCTTGTTATGACCTTGCCCTTACCAGGATGTTCCATGTTGTTTTCTTTTCCGGGGAGACTTTGCTCAGACTTGCTAGTTTCTTTCTTCCACCTGAGCTGCTTTCAAACAAAGTCAGGAAGTCTCCGTGCTGCTCTACACTGCTGAGAAGCAAAATCACATGATTACTCAGAAAACTTGGGAGTTTGGTCCATTTCCTGAAGCTGTTCACTCAGCCTGCTGAGCAAAAGGAGAACTCATTCTCCCCCATAAATTACTACCAAGTAGTGTAGTACTACTTGGTAGTGTCCAGGAGTAATTACAGACTTGTTTCAGTACCTTCAAGTAAATGAAATGTATAGAAAGGACAAAGAAAGAGGATTTGTGGAAGGGGGATCCGAATTCAAAAAAATTCTATTGGGAAGCAACAAAAGAAAAATTATATCCAAAATATCCAAAATCTTATTAGAATGGGAAACTAAAGATGAGTTAGTAAAGGCCGCGGTGATACACTGAGGGTCAGATATCAGATATAATATTCAGTTATCAGCATGGGAAAAACTATGGAATATGGCAATAAATTTCTTGGCATGGAAGTGTTCAAGACAGAAGGGTCTCTGATGCATATGTGTTGGCACTGTAAATATGCAAAAAAAATCTGATAGATGGTATATGAGGAACTGGGAAAAATATTTAAGCTCACTTTTCCGAAGAAACTAGAAGACTTCTTGCTAGCAATAATAGGTGCGGAGATACTAAAGAAAGTAAAAAAAATGTATTCCTGTATGCAACAGCGGCCGCAAGATATCTCCAACAAAAGAACAATGGTTGCATGAATTAATAGAATTTGCTGAATTTGTGAGTATGATGGCCAAAATAAGAAACTGGGATGAAAAGAAAACAAGAAATGAGTGGGATTGTATGGGAGAATATTTGAAAAAAGATGGTATTAAGGTAAACTTTCAAGAGCGGATAAATTTATGATCAGCAGTAGAAAGGATAAGCGAACTGAAGGAGTGAAAATAGGATGGAATAATCAAAGGAAATGTAGCAAACCAAATAAAATGTAAGGTTAGGTTGGGAAGTAAAAAAAGAAAAACTTTGATGAGATGACATATGTATGCAAATATGTACTGGAAAATGCATCAATAAAAATAACTTTTAAAAAACCTACTACCAAGTGTTTTACTCATTCTGGGGTAAACCCTCAAGAAGAAAAACACCCAACTTCCCCAAAGAGTTCTGAAAAACATGCATGAGTGAATTAGTTTCTGCAAAATATTACATTTCAGTAAGAAATTTATTTAGGGCTCACCTAAAGGCACCGTTCACACGCTGGTTAACCTGAGTCGTGCTATTGGATCTTCGTAAGTTGTTCATAGCTCTGGAGGTGCCATGCCCTGCATCTTCCTGGGAGAAAAAGACACACATCAACAATGCTGAATACTTAGGGGTTGGCTACCATTTGGATGCCCTTGAAACAAAAGCTTCCTCTTACATAGAGTGCCCCATCTGCAGCCATCCCAAGATAAAGGTAAGCCCTACAGGTGACACATTAACACTGCCCCTAGAAGGCAGCTTGAAGGATGCATTCAGAGCTGCTGCTTTGTTACTGGATGTTCCAGTGTGCGTTTCTGGCTTTTATATATAGTATATATATTCATAATAAAAATTAAACCAGTACTTACAAGAAAAAAGGATAAGCACATTTTTATATACTGTCAAAAATTCCATCTCATACGGTATTTGATTGTTTTTCCCCCTATGATAATTGCAACAATATTCAGTCTCAAGAAGCAGATACAGTCTAATTGTAAAATTAAAGTTATTTTGCAAAGTGCAGTATGAATTGAGTCTTTAAAGTTGCCTTGACCATATGATATATAAGGGGTGGGGGTGGGGATTGACGGAAAACAACCAGTCCATGTAAAGTGTTTTTTTAAAAAAATTGAAGAGAATTTTCTGTGCATTTAATGGTGTTATGTGATTGCTCTGTAAACATATCCCATATGCATGAATCTGTACGCAACAATCAGAGGTCTGTGAAATTACAATTTAGCAATGCAGCCTGGGGTTAAGTTATTGCGTAATTCATGAGACTCAGTGGAAGTTACCTTTAGTGATAACTGTAGGCCACTTTGTCATTTAGAACCAGGAACTGCTGTCATCTTAGACCCAATGATAATGCAAACTGATTAGATGGGCAGATGAATGTACTGATCCTGGATCTTTCCGTACTCTCTAAAAGTTGCTAGCTTTCATAATGCAATCTTATTGAAAAAACAGGAACTTCAAATCCTCAATATTGTGACTGTTTGTGTCCAAATGATATGCTTCCTTTTGTTTACTACAAAATCTATACTCTCTATGTTCAATTTAATTTTTTTCCTACTTTTTAAATGACAGAATCTTATATGCATTTTGTATTGTTAAAGCAGTAATGTAAGTTTAGGTTTGATAAGAAAGTATTGCATATATTTCACTTTTTCCTTTAAAAAAGCAGAGCAGGTTCCCCCCCCTCCCAATGGCTTCAGAATTTCTGAAATTTGTTACAGCTCTAGGGTGGTTTTTGTAACTTTGGACTAGAACCCCCTTGTGTTATACAAATAAACAATCTTGCATGGGCTGCTCTTGTTGTGGACTCTACTAAGCACAGAATAAAAGAATGCACAGCATAACCAGTAAAACCTTGTGGTTAAATGAAATATGTTTACCAAAAACATACTTAGAAGACAGAATAAACTTCCAAGGAGAGCAAGTCTGTTACCCCCATCCCCCAATACTCACTAGGATATTCCTCTTGGGCTTGTTTTCAGTAATGACGGAGATGGAGCGAGCAATGTGCTTGCCTGGAGAGGCACTGCTTGGGCGCTGAAGCACTTGCATGGGCAGCCCTGTAAGACTGAGATCCACACCATTGGCACTGGCACCCTGGAAGGAAGAGCTGCTACCACGGGCACTCTTCATTGTGATATGGGAACGGAGGCCTAGAAGCAAAGGAAAACACATAGGTGAAGATGTTATGTTGGCTACAGGAATTGCTTTCCACAGTTCCTATTTTGACCTAAAGCATGGACCAAGGAATAGGGGAGACTCTTGTGAATATGTTCTTAGAACATCTGTCACTGGTCACCTGCAATATCACAGGCCAGCAAGTGTCTGTGATGCTCATGTAACCATTATACACAGACCTTTCAATCTCAACAGAGGCATTACCTGCCGGAGAGGGGGGGGGGGCAATTACTCATCGTTTCCAAGCAACCTGATTTAGAAGCCATGTGCTTCAAAACTGAAATTCCCCAGCAACAGACACACTTGCTGAGTTGAACATCATCTGGATTGCATGCAACAATTTAGCAGCAGCTATGCATTTCTGGTGCAAAAGCCATAATATCAGGCAATGCTGGTCCCTAAGTATCTAATGGCCAAACTAGAAGATACAGGGGAATCCATGCACAGTCTAGTGGATATGTTTTGTTTTTAAACCACTGAAAAGCAACATCAGATTAGCAGAACATCTCAACGTTTTCCCTCCCTGCCATTTTCTGCTTTACTAACCATAGGAAGAAAGATATAGGGTCCCTGTAACTTTTTCCCTGAAGGAAGAACAACAGCTTAGGGAGGGTAATTTTGATTGATGTGGGGCGTGAGGGAGAAATGTAATTTAAGTACTCCCTCTGGTGAAATTTGCAGCTTCCTGCTGCTACTTTTCAGTAAACAAACACACTAAACAATACAAAACATCAATGTTAGAACATGGTGTGTGTGCGCCACAGACTGCCCAGTTCTGCCCTGATATTACACCCTCCCGTGCTGAACTGCCATTCTTGTTTTACAATAATATCTCCTTAGCAGCTCAACCTCTCGTAAGCAGTGTGGTGCAAGTAAGAGAAAAGCCATTACTTCATCACTTCCCCCCCTCACCCTTCCCACTTGACAACATGTAACACAGTGTTTCTCAACCTTTTTTGGGCCAAGGCACACTTGTTCCATGAAAAAAATCACGAGGCACACCACCATTAAAAAAGTTAAAAAATTAACTCTGTGCCGCCCTATATTGACTATATAATTATGACTGTAAGAAACACTTGCCAATTGCTGTGTTGGTTGCAATCTCCTGTAATAAGGCTTCACAAGCCGCTGATTTCTCTGCTAGCACAATCCTTTGCTCAGCAAGTTTCAGGTTGAGCTCATCCAGCCAGCTTCTTTAAGTTTGTCTAAAACCACCCTCCCGTGGTGGTGGCTGTTGAGAGCTGCGCTCGCTCCGCGTCGTGACCCGGCCGGCTTCCTTTCCGGCGGGTCAGTGATGATAATTGGTGGCCGCCAGGCACGTGACAATGCAAATCGCCCTTCTCGTCACCGCACGTAGCGGCACACCAGCCAGCGTCTCGCGGCACACTAGTGTGCCGCGGAACAGCGGTTGAGAAACGCTGATGTAACAGTTCCTGGCAATGCCAGACACATAAGAGTATATGGCCTTTCAGAAAAGGATAAGGTACAAGTGACTATGAGGCCAAGCTTAAGGATATGCATATGCATTTTTTCACACTGGCCAGATTTTATTCATAAGAGCATTTATATGCCTGAACTTTGGTCCCAGTTAGTCCCAGCAAACTAGTGCATAGAGGGGTACATAATTCTACCAGTTATAGCTTCCCATCTTCCAATCCTCTCCTAATAAATTGATCTACTGGTATTCTGATAAATGTTCTCATTTTCTAATACACCCACACACCCCATCATATTAGGTTAGCCTTACTTGATTTGTCTCTTAACAAAGAAACTGCCCATCCACACACCTACTCCCCTACAAATGCTTTCAACTGCAAATATGTTGGCCCAGGAAAGATAAACACAAACCTCTCTATGGAAACCATAGACACACACCCCATTGATATGGGTGAAGCCAGCAGCTAGGCAGCTCATAGCTATTTCATTAGAGAAACAGTGTTAAGATTCAAGGCAGCAAACATGACAGGATGAAACTGCTAAAGTGTGGTCAGGCTTTGCATAGATTCGATGTCATTCAAGGCGAATGAAAAGCTTCATACAATCTGTATAGTTACACAGTTTCATTGTTTACTTTTTGCTTTCATTTCATGAACATCTTGAAAGTTCAATACTCCTGTCATCTGTACGACACAATTTCAATGACGCCCCTCATAGTGGTCAACTATGGTATCACCCTATTTTCAGGTATCATCCTATTTACCCAGTAACAAAGAACTTATAGTGTTCCAGTGATGCATTCTTTTAACCTGGAAGCATATCTTATGCTTACTAGAGTAAACATGTTGAATTACTGTAGAAATTGGAGTTCTTCGTGAAGTCCAGAAATAAACAGTAAATTGCAAGAACTCGGGCCAGGAGGAAGATGAATTTCAAGTAAGTCTTCAAAAGGTTTTATTTATGTCATGATAAGAAGAATTCAAGTAGGAATCAATTCCAGTATGATAGTGAGGCAAATAAAAATAAATTCCAGTGAAAAAATCCCAGGACAAGGCCCTTTTTCGCCAATTCTTTATCAGCAATGTTTTAATGGTCAGAGTGTGCCTACATACTTGTCCTGGGATTTTTTTCACTGGAATTTATTTTTATTTGCCTCACTATCATACTGGAATTGATTCCTATTTGAATTCATCTTATCATTACATAAATAAAACCTTTTGAAGACTTACTTGAAATTCATCTTCCTCCTGGCCCGAGTTCTTGCAATTTACTGTTTATTACTAGAGTAAACATAGCAAATGCAGCAAAGATAGGATTTAGAAGGGATTGGGGCTTGAAACCTGGGCACCTAAAATGTAATTTCCCCCCAAGTCTGATGCTATTTACATTAGATATACCTGAACTACTGTGAGTATTTGCATATGGCTGGTGCCTCTTCAAGAAGGCCACTGTTTCCATGCCGCTTAACAACAGATCTCACGCTGAAAAATCCAAAGGAGAGAAACTTCAGAGCAGCAGACTAGTCCCTAAAAGGGATGCTGGAGAGACAGGATCGGGAGCAACATTCACCTTTCTGGTGCCTTCCCAAAATACTAGAAACGGGTTGTTTCTCCAGAGAGGAAGGGAAAGGCATCCAAAACAAGTTCTAGCTCCTCTTCCTTGTCACAGTGCTTTTTTAACAGTTGCAAAGAAGCAGCCAGCACCATCCCAAGATGCAACATTACAGGGCCAGGGGCTCTGCAAAAGCTTGGGGTTTTAAGCCAGCTCAAACAGGACTCTGCAAAACAATGCAAACGTGCAGCAGCCTGCAAATAAAGGGGGGGGGGGTAGAGAGAGGATGGCGACTGTCTGGCTCCCCTCTATATCACAAATAACTCACACACACTCTTACCTCACGCAGGTACCCAAAGGACGATCCTCCTCCTCCTCCCTCTCGCTGGTGGTTCAGGTGATGATGGCGAGAGCCGCCCCTGCCCCCCTCCGGCCCCGCTTCCACACAGGCTGTGTCAGGCTGAGGGAGGCCTATCCTTAAACTGAGGGGGGATTTCTATCTACACCCTTGCCCCCCCCCACAAAAATGGCCCCGGAGGCGGTTGTCCCTCCCCCCCTTTTATGTTGTAGGGGCCTAGTCCTGCGCTGGTGTCATTCTCAGACGCAATGCCCGCTCATCACCCGGGCCGCCCGCCTAGAGCATGATGGGAAATTCCCGCCCCCTGATGCTGAATCCGCGACTCCAACCCACGGCCCGGCAGAGAGAAAAGAGAGAGGGGGAGACCAGCGGAAGACGTAGCGGCAGCCGCCGCCGCCGCCGCCACATACAGTGAGCGGCACACGCGAACTTAGTGCGAAGGAGAGGCCCGCCTCCGCTTTGCCACGGCATTGGCCAGAGTTTGGAGAGGCCCGGCTCCTTACCGGCTGGCGGACTTGTCCTTCTGCCGGCGCCGGGGCTAGGTTGAGGGCGCAAGAAAGGCGGCGGGCGGGAGACCCGCGAGGAGAGAGGGACGTTTGCGGGCTGTGGGGGAAGAAGCGTGTGGAGGAGGAGGAGGAGGGGCTTGCACCACAAAGGCGACGACCCCCGACTTAGTCCTGCAACCAGATCAGGCACTTCCTCCCTGCTGGGTCTGTTGAGTATTTTCTCCCTTCGCTCTTTCCTACGGGGGTCTCCCTCTGAACCCCATTTGCAACTTCCAGGGCTCCCCCCGTTGCCGCCTCTTGAGAGAGCAAAGCCCCAGGCTGCTTTTTCTTGCCTTAAAGGCGACTGCTGCTCCTGCAGCCACCGCCATGCGCGTTGCTAGTCAGCATCGTGGAAGCGAGAATACTTTTAACCAGCGCTGGGAAGAGGAAGCCCGTTCCCACAACCGACAGAAGTATATATATATATTTCCATTTTCAGTACAGGCTGCTCATACATACGGGGGTTGGGACCTAAACACCAGCGACCGCTGGCTTGCAATGCGATCCGCATTCCTCCCTTCCCAGAGATCGTGTGGTTCGGGGCTAGGTCATAGCAACCACATGGCTGAATCCATTTAAACGAATGAACGAATCCATGTAAACGAATTAAGAAATTTAAGTTTATCGTATCCGTCCCCCTCCTTTTTTTTCTATGGCTGCTTTATATTTCATGGGGGCTTTGGCTGTTCTTGAAACATATGGAGCTGATCAAATAATTACCCGATCTCTTTTTCAAAGGTGATGGCCAATGCATGCCAACTTCTTGGTCCCCAAGTAATCTCAACCCTATTGCAGCCATGCCTAAGAGACAAGGGGTGAAGGATGCTTTTGGTAGCCTTGTTAGGCAGTGAGCAAGCCAGTGAGTAAGGTATCTGAAGAAGTGTGCATGCACACGAAAGCTCATACAGTACCAATGACAAACTTAGTTGGTCTCTAAGGTGCTACTGGAAGGAATTTTTTTATCCTGTCTTCTAACTGCCAGACAGGAATCAGCTGAAACTAGGACCAGAATATCCACAAATGCTATGCTAATGCTCACAACGTGAAGTATTAAATGAGAAAGGATATCCAATGGCAGTACTGTGGGTGGGTAAAAAAGTACACCACCAGTCCAGGAAAGGAGACCATGATAGGATGCATGAACAGACGTAATTTAACTGCTCTGAGTTATCCCTGAAATTAGGATCACTTCAGCTTAGTTCTCACTAGGGCTCACTTGATTGAATGTTTTTCCATTAAAACAAACCCACCCTGCATTTAGAAAAGTAGCAAGTTGGGGAGTGGTAGATAGGGAAATCTTGGTTACAGTTCTTTAAAAGATCAATTCTAGGCATCTGTTTACAAAATGTAAAATTTACGCATCTTGCCCCTGCCAAGCCTTTGGTTTGGAATCAGGTCCCTGGTGAAGGGAACTCTCTGGATTCAATTATGTTGTCTCCCGTTCAGATCAAAACTATAACAGAATGCTCACATTGTTTAAATAAACTTCACTTACCCTGTATACCCTGAGAGATTTTACTTTCTTGGGTTCCATGATCACTGCAGATGGTGACAGCAGTCACAAAATTAAAAGACGCCTGCTTCTTGGGAGAAAAGCAATGACAAACCTAGACAGCATCTTAAAAAGCAGAGAAATTACCTTGCCAACAAAGGTCCGTATAGTTAAAGCTATGGTTTTCCCAGTAGTGATGTATGGAAGTGAGAGCTGGACCATAAAGAAGGCTGGTCGCCGAAGAATTGATGCTTTTGAATTATGGTGCTGGAGGAGACTCTTGAGAGTCCCATGGACTGCAAGAAGATAAAACCTATCCATCCTGAAGGAAATCAGCCCTGAGTGCTCACTGGAAGGACAGATCCTGAATCTGAGGCTCCAATACTTTGGCCACCTCATGAGAAGATAAGACTCCCTGGAAAAGACCCTGATGTTGGGAAAGATGGAGGGCTCAAGGAGAAGGGGACAACAGAGGACGAGATGGTTGGATAGTGTTCTCGACATGAGTCTGACCAAACTGTGGGAGGCAGTGGAAGACAGGAGTGCCTGGCGTGCTCTGGTCCATGGGGTCACAAAGAGTCGGACACGACTGAACGACTAAACAACAACAACCCTGTATACAGTGGTGCCTCGCTTAACGAATGCCCTGCTTAATGAAATTTCCGCTTAACGAAAGGATTTTTCGAGCGGAGGTTGCCTCGCTAGACGAATACGTTTTACGAAAAATTCGTCTAACGAACCACGGTTTCCCATAGGAATGCATTGAAATTCAATTAATGCGTTCCTATGGGCAAAAAAATAGTAAAAAAAAATCAGTGCATTCCTATGGGATTCGCTAGACGAATTTTTCGCTATAAGAAAAGACCCGTGGAACGAATTAATTTCGTCTAGCGAGGCACCACTGTACTTCCAGTACTCCTGCCTGCCTGTTCTAACAGCTACCGTGTTTCTCCTAAAATAAGACACGTCTTATATTTATTTTTCCTCCAAAAAAAAAAACACCACGGCTTATTTTCGGGGGATGTCTTATTTTTTTGAGCGGGAGCTGGCAACAGCATGCTGCGCCGAGCCCCGACCCGTTGAGAGCCGGCAGCAGCGCACCGCGCGGGACCCGTTGAGAGCCGGGGAGCAGAAAATAAAAATGGTAAGGCTGCCCTTGTAACAAAGCACAATAATACCGTAATACTGCGGAGCTGCGGAGCTCAGCGGGGTTCCGGCCCTCCCATTTGTGTGCTGCTGGGGAGCAGAAGAAACGCCGTGATCCAAGGATCCAAACGCGTCGGCGGAGCAGGAAGCAGCCGCAGAGGCGGCTGTGAGAGAAGCGGCAGCGGAGGAACCGGCAAGAGGCGGCTGCACGGGAGCCGCTTCGGGGAGTGCAGCGCAGCGCGAAGAGCCTGGTGAGAGGCAGCTGCGGATGCAGATGAAGCCCGGGATCTGCGTGGGCGACTGGGGGCGAGCGCCCTGAGCGCTGCGGCAGTGGCGAAGAGGCGCCCGATCAGCTGAGAAGCGGGCTGATCGGGCGCCTCTTCGCTACCGCCGCAGCGCTCAGGGCGCTCGTCCCCAGTCGCCCACGCAGATCCCAGGCTTCACCTGCAGCCGCAGCTGCCTCTCACCAGGCTCTTCGCGCTGCGCTGCACTCCCCGAAGCGGCTCCCACCCCCGCAAAACACAGTGAGGCGGCCGTGGGGGAAGTGCCGAGAGCGCCCAGGAGCGCGGCTGCAGCGACGGTAATCCCAGGGGCTGCGGAGGTGGATGTGGGCGCGCGCCAAGCCCCAAAGCACGGTGGCGGCGCTGGAGACAGCCACTGCGAGTGGCATGAAAAGAAGAAGATCGCCAGCAAGCGCGCTGTTGCCTCTTGCCGGCTCTTCCGAAGGCGCTTAAATGCCTTCCTTTCCTTGCCAGACCTGCTCCCCCCGGCTTATTTTCGGGGGATGTCTTATATTTATTCTACTAATGAAAAGCCTGACATGACTTATTTTTGAGGACCGTCTTATTTTAGGAGAAACACTGTATTTACACTTATTCCAGAGCCACACATTACATAATAATCTACATGCCTTTTATGCAAGGTGCATTTTGATGTTTGGAACAGCACAAGAGTTTTTGTATTGTCATTTTTACCTGCCAACAGGCACAGCTTATGCTTTATTCTTTACCCTGCTGGGTTAAAACAGCAGCAATCCTGTAAGAGTTCTCAAAATAACAGGGGAAATAAGAGAGGGGAATACTTAATCCACCCCATTTTACAGGGCAGAACACTTTTCATACACACCCAACAGAAGCCAAACATAGGGCTGATCATAAATCTAGTGTGTGCTCTCAGTTGCAATCTGCATTCCATTGCTTATGTTATCATGTTCTATAAAATTTCAACCCAATCCTATGCAGGGTTAGTTTTGCTTAAGCCTATTGGTTTCAGTGGATTTAGGAACACCAAACGGCATAAGTGTGGTTCTTCTCAGATACAATGCAATGTTTATTACCTCCCTCTCCAGTGAGCATCCCTACGTGCACCAAGTAAAGGAACAGCTGTGACAAATAGGGATAGTTAGAGCATTAAGAGCAAAAGAGATAAGCATCAAGCGGGATTATATTACACAGCTAGTGGGGACACTGAAAAAAAGACTGGATGCAGGTGGGATGAAATGGTCCAGACCTTTGGAGTCAATGCTAGATCAAGTTGTGTGGAGGGAATATTAAAGCTGCCATCTGATACACATTTATTTGGGGGAAAGCCCACGCAAATGCAGTGGGATTTACTTCTGAGTAAACATGGATAGGATCAGATTGCAGCTTGCCTGTTTCTGGCTTGCCTCAAGGCAGGGTGACCAATAGATTTGAGGGTCCTGATTAAACCAAGAAATAATATGTATCAGTTACACATTGGTTGCCCAGCAAAATGAACAAATACAGCAGAGCACAATTAATAACAGGCCAGCACCTTGAGTGCCAGACAAATTCCACTTAAGAAGTTCAATCTTAGGCTTGATGAGAAGAGGGTGTACTTTCTATAAAGGCTTTTGCGTACAGACATAGACACACACACACATCCTAAATCCCTTTTGGAGTGGTTGACTGTACACAAAGTCAGGGCAGGTGTGCTCTCAGAGGGAAAAGTAGCACGCTTTTTAAGAAATGGCAGCTGTGCCATCAATGCTAATGAGAACTGAATTTTCATCAAGTTAAATGCTGCAGAACAAAGAGGCCTTTACATTCTTTTCATATGGATTCAGAGTTGCCTGACCTGCTCAAGGGGTCACATTTCCCTAAAGCAGTATCGCTTCTGGCTGGAAATAACCAGACTCTCCTTATCAATAAAGAGGAACCTCACTAAAACTATTCTAGTTCTACAAAAAGAGCCAGAATGCAAGACCAAATCATTGGTTCATCCATTAAGCATTTTGACTGTAATAGTAGAGCTTTTAGTTATTTTGTGTGTAGCCAGTAAACAACAGCAAAGCAAGCCCTCTTCTCGCCCATGCCAGGCCATTTGCAAGGGATATACATACCGGTATATATTTGAAAAAGGGCAACTGAGTACAAGGTAAAGGGGAAGACAGACAGCTAGTGGTAGATAAAGAGAGGCAAGGGGGCTAAACATGGCAAGAACAGCAGCCAGGCTGCCTAGTTAAGGTACCGGGTCAATTACTGACCAAAGGGAAACAGAAAGCTCTGCCATATAATAATGAAGATCTCGGAAGCATTTTTCTGATTTTAGATTATTTCTCCTTTGCCGCAAATATTGAGCCTGTCCTTGACCAGCAGCTCACAGAGGGAGATGTTTAAAAACTTATTGTACTGTAAAATGATCCTCGGTTACTAATGGAAACTGCAGATCTGGAGAATGTGTTTTGTTTCATGTACATTTTAAAGAACCCGACTAAGGTTAATCCTGGTCTCTAGAGTTTCAACTTTTTTTCTTTTTCATAAGGGGGAAGTGTAAGGTATGCCATTCTTCATATATAAGCCAATTCTAGACACTCGCCTTCTCAGGGCAGACTGCAAACATCAGTAACCCACTGACATGGTGAAACCTCAGCTAGAACCCCTGTTATCAGCAAGCCACTGTTTCTCAAAGGGAGTTGCTGGAAAAGTAATTGTTAACTTGGCAGGAAGATTCATCGCAATGTATTTTCCTGTGAGAAAGGTGGTCGCATTAATGTTGTGGGCACCTACTGCAAGAGGCCTGTGACGTCACCAGCCGCTATGGGTTGCTTCCAACAAAATTGTCCTGCTCATACAAGGACTTCTGCTTGCACTATACAACTGCACCTCCCTCTCCCTGCCCCCATGCTATCCTAACCTGTCCTGTGGTTCCCCCAACCCTGCATACGAGAGAAGATGGGGAGGTTCTATTTAACTTTGGAGAAAACACCTAAAACCATATTACCATCTCTCCCCCCCCCCATCTACCCTTTCAATTTTTAAGTGTCAGCCAATAGTTTGCCCAGGGCTCCTTAAAAAAAGCCACACCAAAGTCATTCTGAGTGTAGATGATGACTTGAGAAACATATCTACTAATAGCTGCATGCGCCTGTTGTACAAATTCATCTCAACGGTATTGCTTACTATTAATACTGGTGGTAGGAAATAAAAAGGCAGAGCTTAATTTGTACCAGGGACCAGTTCTGGCATCAGTTTTAAATGAGAGAGCTCAATCCTGGAACTCATAAAGAATATATGAAAGTGTGGAGTACACGCCCCTCCCATGGCCTAACCACAGAACCGTCACCACTTGGAAGCAGATCTGGTTACGGCACAGCTGTGGTGAAGTGCCTAATGTAACATAAAGTATTTCCTGGACCAAGTACCCGTGAAGCAGGTAAAAGGGTGCAGAGAGGAACTGAATACAGCACTCTAGGAATAGACACCTCCATTGATTTACATTGGGGCATTGTGTTGTTTTCTATTTGTTTATTAATAAATAATCCCAACAGAAAGTTTATCTGTTCAGATTGAAGCATTGCAGGAGGCTCTGTGCTACAAGATTTAATGAATGAAGTATGCTGGTAAGCAATGCTGGCTGTACCCCTTTTAATATCCTGGTGGTTTGTATGTTCAAAGCCTGACAGCACGTACAGAGCCTGACAGCAACTCTGCTACAATCTGCCTGTCTGGATCCATGAGAAAGAGTAGATTTTGCTATAAGGGTTAGCTCCATTTCAAGCTTCAACAGAGCCAGGCAGTACAGAAAGCCACCCAGTCCACAGTAGGACTGGAGACTGCTGTGGAGTAAGCCTGGACTGAGGTTTAAGGATAGCAGAAGTTGTTGTCTATGAAAATGACCACACCATCAGTTCTCCTTCAATTCTTGGGTCGTCAGAATCAGAAGCACCTTAGTGTTTGCCTGTGTTCTTTAAGGCTGCCTCATTTCTTATGGTCAGAATCCCAAGGTAACAAGTGGAGGACGTAGAAAAACAACAATATAAAAGTGGAAACGGATTTTAAATTGAAAAAGGAAGAGTAAAGGGGGCATTTCTGTCACTTCTGCATCAACCAGGTATATGAAAACAGACTATATTGTCGATGTTGGATTGTGCTTTTGTTGTTCAATATTTCAACATTGTTGTTTCAACATTGAAAACAATCAAATTAAAAAGGCAGTGTTGAACATTCATGTCTTCCTTCATGCTTGCAGATGACCCAGCGAGGTGTAGCGAGGGATGTTGCCTCTTCCCCTCTTTCGGGAATGAAGAACAACAGCATAAGAGAAAAGAATCCTCTGGCTATACGCAGGTGTGTAACAGTTCAGAGAGAGCTAGAAAAACGCATCCATTTGGTGCTATCTCAAGCTGTCCCATAGCCCAAAGGGAACTGCTATGCATTGAGGAAGGAGAAAGCAGACGATCCCTGGTTATCCTCAGTGGCTCTGGTGCTCCCAGTGCAAGGTGCTGTCCAGGGAGCTGGAGGTATACATTCCTGCTCCAGAGTATCTGCTAATACCATGCTTGAGGGTGCGACCAGCTCCATGCCAGCAAACAGGGACACTGTGCCATCTGGATCACCTCTTGGAGGCCTGTCCTCTTGGGGTTCAGGGTTTGGGAGCCTGCATTCTGGCCCTCGCTGGCCAAGCTCAGGTGGCTGGCTAATTCCAAGTTGGCCAGAGGACCCAGGTTCCAGCACCTGCCCTTCTGATGGATGCACTGCCCTGGTGAGGACTTCAGGTGCTGGGGAGGGCTGTGGCGCGAGACTCAGGGGTTTGAGGATAGCCTCTTCTGCAAATGGCATTGTATCTGCCAGTAAGTCATCAGGACGCTTGGATGTGGTCCTGGCAGGGGCACAGTGGCCGGGAACCGGAGAAGAGGTCTTGGAAGTGGGATGGCTCCTGCTGAGTGCTTCAAACTGACGCAAGATCTGTTGAAAGTGGGGCAGAAGAGAAAGAGGGAGTGTGCCAAGTATGAGAAGAATAGTAGCGGAAGCTGGGAAAGGAGGACTCTACCCACCACAAGAAAGAGAGAAAGAGAGAGAGAGGAGAGGGAGAGGGAGAGAGAGAGAGAGAGAGAGAGAGAGAGAGAGAGAGAGAGAGAGAGAGAGAGAGAGAGAGAGAGAGAGAGAGAGGAGAGGGAGAGAGAGAGAGAGAGAGAGCCAGAGCCTAACAACAGGCAAAGGACCAATAGCGCCTCCATCCCCAGCCAATGAAAACACTTCCATTCACTTTTACTGTGCTCGAGGGTCTGCTTTCTCAAGTTTATGTTTGTATATCTTGCTCTTCCTTGCAAAGCTGAGAGTGACTAATCCAGGGCATGGGGGGGACCTTTTACAGGCCAAGGGTTGCATTGCCACATGGGCAGGGCAGCCTTCCAGGGGCCACAAACCAATGGTGGGGATGGCCAGAGGTAAAAGGTTGGTGGAGCAATTGATGCAATTCTCACCTTTGTACAATAAAAGTACTCAAAGAGTCAGAGGTTGTGACACACCAGCCACCACATCTATCTTTCCTCCATCCACCAAAGCGAGCAAAAGGTTATCATCCCAGTTCAAGGGCACAATCCAGCCAGGCAAAAGCATTCCAGGAGACCATGGAGCAAGGGTAGTGAAGGGTGCACCCTAGTGAGAGAGTCTCAAGGTTTGGGTACAGAGGCTTGGAGGGCTGTGTCTGGAACCTAAGCCTGAGGTTCACCACCGCTGGATTTTTGTGAGGGGCCCAGTGCTTCCCTCCAGGCAGAGACCAGGTCTTACGTTTCAACCATGCTATCAACTTTGGGCAGAAACTACTTTGTTCTACCACTGACTCTTTGATGCCTTGTTCTCAGGCAATCTTGAAGAGCTGCTAGAGCAGGGACATTTATTTATCTAAAAGATTTTAAGTCTCCTTTCAGGGCACACGGACCTCCCCAGGCAGCTCATAAGGATCCAAAGCATGTGGGGAAAAACCCAAAAGAAACCAAGTGAATTTGTTTTTTCAAGTACAGTACCAATTCAGCCAAATGCAGACCTGAAAAAATGTGTTTTAGAGTGTTTTCTTTAAAAAAATAAAAAGAGATCAGCAGTAATGACATCATATGTTCTAAAAGTATGGGGCCACCACTGAGAACGTCCAGCCGCCGGGACCCACCAGCTCTCGACAGCAGAGTCTCAGACACTGATCTCAATGCTTTAGGCAAGCTCATGCAGCTATAGGTAAACTTTCAGATAGCATTGTCCCAAACTATTTAGGGCTACTTTTTAAAGGTCAAAACCAGCACCATATGTTGGGCACCCGAAATGAATAGACATGTAACCAATGGAAAAAGATAAGCAACAACATGCCAAGGTTGAAGATTCGTTGGACTACAACTCAGGGTCCCTTGCAACTCTACAATTCTTTGATTCTGTGATCCAGCACCCAGCTGCCTCAGATGTTTTAGCAGCCACGTTCTGCAGTAAGTAGTTGTAGTTTCCAAACTGCCCTCAAGGGCAGCCCCGCATACAGCACAGTATCTAGTATGGGCGTAACCAAGGCATGCATAACTGTGGCTAGGTCAGATTTCTCAAGGCAGGTGATTGTATCATCTTCATTAAAGCCACGATGCACAAGCTGTGGAACCTAAACTAGGTTACGTGCACTGGCGAAAAGCAGGCAAAAGTCTCCCAGAGTGCACCAGAGGCAGAAAGAAGGGAGATATTCCAGTCTTGGTCTGCTGAAACCAGTGAAATGGAGCAGTAACAAAACTACATACAGAACCAGCCACTTTATGTCCACCCACACAATCCTGCCCAGTGTGCAGGAGGAACAAGCCCAGCAAAACAACCAAGAGCCTGGGGAGATAGCCAGGGCTGCTGCAACAAACAGCTGTGCGAGCCTTTGGGAGGCAGAGACACGAGAGGGCATCAGAGGAGGGAGGGAAGAAAAGAGGAACAGAGACCAGGAACAGGTTGCCCGTGGCACCTCTGACTATCATTCAAGGCACCCCTAGGTGTCACGGCACAGTGGTAGAAAACCACTGGCCTACAGTTATCCCTCGCCAGGGTGGGACTGATGGGGCGCCCCTTGAGGATTTCAATACACAAAAGGTGGAAACCTAAGCAGGAGTTACCTTTGTTGCTTTGTTGGCTACAGGCCCAGGGCTCTCTTGACTGAGCTCTTGCAAGTGCTGCTGGGTAATGGCAAATATCTGATCATGGGAGAGCAAGTCGGAGCACATGAGGGAATAGATGGCACACATGGCTCTCTGTGGGGGGAAAGGAAAGCAATGGGCTTGCACACTGGGTCCAAAACTTGCACAGCAGCACTAATTTGAGCCCCTCATAATAGGTTGCTTCACTGGAAAGAAACAAACCGAAGCTCCTCTTGCTCCACAGCCCACCCTTACGGGGCGAGAAAAGAAATATATTAGTCCTAGGCTCCAACCCTCAGTGAGATTGCAGCCATCCCCCCCACCCCACCCAATGTGGGCAAAGAGTTCCATTTCCCAACAGCTATTTCAACTCAGAGTTGGAAGTAATCCAGACTGGTTTTTCCCTCCGCAAGTGCTCTTCCAGGAGGCTCACCATGCGAATACACTCGCTGGGGTCCTTCAGGGTTCGGTTGAGGATAGCCAAGACCACTTCGCAATTCAGCAGCCCACACCTACGGAGAGGGACAGTGCTGAGCCCAACAGCCAAACCAAAAAGAAAAAAGAAGAGCAGGGAGAAGTTTTGCAAGGGAAGGGGGAAAAAGAGCGGCCTGGTCTCTCCTGGACCTTCCCTGCTCTCCTAATCCAAGAGGGGCAAGTAGCGTCAAAGCACCTTTTTACCTGGCTGATGGACAGTTCTTCACAAATGAGGCAGGTGAGAGTGGGGGGGGGGGGAGTAAGAAAAACATTAAGGAGTGGCAAGCTGCCAGCTGTTCCTATTGCTAATGAATGTGGCAACAGGCACCATTTGGATTTTTTGTCTCGAGTGCACCAGTACTTGGGCCCAGATACAAAACTGATGCACAGCCATGCAAATACTAGGGCTGGGCTATGGGTGGAATTCAACATCACATTCTTTCTACTTTTCCATCTGCGCAAGCATTGCAGTTTGCCAGGTGGAACAGTCCTCCTCCCACTCCTTCACCTGTGCGCTGGTTTTTCCTGCTACCTCCCGCCCCCAAATCCAATTTCAGAGGGGCATGGGGGCAGGAAAAGTTCCTTGCACAGGGCTTCTGCTGGTCAGGAGAATGCTACCCGATGTGTTTGGGTACTTCTACAGTAACACAGAAGAGGTGGAGGCAAGGAGGAGAAGGGTCAAGAGACGGCTTGGATAGAAAGGGTGTTCATACTCCTTGATAAAATGCTGGGTCTCCTCGCGTGTCAGGAACACCTTGGAGCCTCTGGTGAGTTTGGTAATGAGGCTCACTTCCTGCAGGCAGTCACCAAGGTCCTCAGCATCTGTCCTGTGAATGATGGGGAGAAGGAAGCTGACAAGCCTGTTCTTTCTCCCTCGTGCCCCACAAGAGATTATCACATACAGGTGCATCTTGAAGGTGCAAGCAGTTGGCCCAGGCCCATTCCCAGCCACTTGCCCTCCCCAGCTCGCTCACCTTTCAGCAATGCTCCCTGGCTCCAGAGCACCTGAGTGGTTGTCGCTGCCCGACTTGCTGTAGGAATCCGAAGTCCTACTCAGCTCACTGTTCTCCTGCAAGGAATTCTGGGAGCTTTGCCCACTGTCCAACTCCTCCCAGCCACCTCCTGCTTGCCCTGGCTGATGGGTCGCTGCAAAAGAATTTCAGAGGAGCAGCCATGGAGGAAGAACTGAAGCCCATCACATCTCAGGAGCTAAGTTCAGGGAAAGCACCTGCGCACCACTCCCACCGCATCTCAACGCCAAAAAGCTACAACCCACAACCAGAGATTCGTCAACTTCCCTCCTATCCCCAGAGCAAGATCTGGGATAAGAATTTGTTATTAACACTCCCAGTACGAGCAACATGAAAAAGGATTTTGCTTGAATTATTACTGTGCACCAGCTACTAAACAGTTGTACCCTAGAAGTGGCTTCTTTTATTCCACCTCAGTAATTCAGGGAAGCTCTAGGTCCCTAACATTTGCTCCTCTTTCTATAAGGTTTCTATACAAGTTTTGAAAACAGGATATACCATGCTTTATAAGAGCATAAGAAAAGGCTGCTGAACGGGCCAGGGGCCCTTCTAGCCCAACTTCCTGTTTTCACAGTGGCCAACAGGATGCTCACAGGAAGTCCAAAAGCAAGACCTGAGCACAAACAGCAGCACTCTACCCAGCTGTGATTCCCAGCAGCTGTCATTCAGAGGCACTTACCTCGCTTCTTATGGACAATGACAGAAGGTGGCTTTGTAGGCAAGACGGAGCTTTTGCCTGGAAAAGGTGCCGTCACTGGCTCGTAGGCATCATCCTTCAGCTCCCTACCATGGGGACAAGGGAGCTCCTGACCAGGGAGCATGGCATTGGCAACCACCTCTGCTGCCTTTTGGATGGTGGCCAGCAGAACTTTGCCAGTGGATGCTGCAACAGTAACAAAGGCAGGCTACTTAGCAGGTCAGGGCATAGTGGTTTGTCAGCCAATACCACCAGCAGTCAACGTGGTGCCCTCCAGACATTGTTGGACTCCCAACTCTCATCGGCCCTGGCCAACCTAGTCAGTGGTCAGAAATGATGGGGGCTGCAGTCAAGCAACATCTGAAAGTTGTTGGCCACCCTGGGTCTATACAATATAGACACTGAGAAAACCCCAGGGCACAGGAAGAAGCCTTCCAAAGGACATCAGACCAAGGCCATTAATTCTGGAAAGAGAGCCCAAGAATGGAAGACGAGTCCAAGACCACTGAAAGAGGCTTCCTCCACTTATACCAGCCTTGGATCTTCAAGATACTAGGATATGTTTGGTTGCTGATGTTCCTCTTTCTAGAGCAGGAGAACAATGCTGCCCTAAGATGGCACCACTGGGTGTTTCCATCCAGTAGATGAAAGCTTCATGCAGGAAAAGACTTGGGTCCCCCCCCTTTCAGTACCTTCAGGACCTCAGTTGCCCTTGCCTGAACCGTGTTGGCCTTCTTTACAGTGCAAATTCTCAAAGTGGCTTAGAAGCCAAGAGGAGAGCTATTGGCAGGTATCACGTAGCATTGGAGCAAGGGCTGAGATCCAGCATGCAGGCAGCATGATGACCTCATCCCAAGAACTGGGGGTGCTCCTCAAGGACAGTAGTAGTAACACTCAAGACTTCCAAACCCAATGCTTACCGGAGCCACTTCTTTCAAAACCAAAGCCTTGGAGTGAGCCATGGGGGCTGGGCCCGGAGCCCATTCCTGGGAAGAGAGGCAATAAAACGAGCATAAATGAAAAGCAAGACCAGTATGGTGGTGGCATGCTTATTTCCTACCAGTATGCATATATTATCATGTCAAGGTGAGATGGGAATTCAGCATGAACAGCCTATTGACATGGGAAGTCTTAAGTTGCTTTGAGTACGGCTTTCCTTTCGCACCAACAAAACATGCAAGGGTTGGGTGTGGTGTGTCCTTATCTTAGACAATCATAGCTTACAAGGTCCCTTTTTAAATAGTTGCACATGAAAACCAGATTCCATACTGAAGTTTTTATCTCAACCACCTCATAAAAGCATCAGGGATATTTTTTTTCTTAAAATCTTGCTCACAGGCAAGCACTAGCTGAGCCTTCTGGACTTAAAAATATGGTTTCAGAGCAAACAGTATGAACAGGGGGAGGTTCCAAGGCCCCTTTTGCATCTTCGCCTGCTTCAGCATTCTCACTTGACCATAAAACTAGATCTGTGGTTCACTCTGTTCTCCTGGAATGCTTGAGAGAGAGACAGTGCAGGTAGTTCTTGTCCTCCTGGGCAGGAAGAGCTGGACAGTTTTCAAGGCCAACAATCTGCCACGCTCCCTCTCTCAATACAAGCTAGTATGGGGGGAAAACAGGAAGAAACAGTGCCGGTTGAATCCCCAATGAAAAGCCTGTACAAACAGGACAAAAAAGTGAAATGCTCTGTTGAATACAGAAGGGAACTGTTGTTTTGAAAAAGTGCAAAAGGGTCCAAGACTTTTCAGAAGGAGTCTGGATGCTGAATAGATTTCTGTTCCCCTGGGGAGTAGCGGTTTACCTGTTGAAGGCAGCTCTTTAGGTGGAATAGCAGCAGGCTGGGGCAGCAACACATCTGAAAACAAAGCGCTTGCCAGGTCCTGCAAAGGAAAGAAGGACAATAGCAGCAACCAGGTGAAGAAGCCAGGCAGAAAGCCTACCATGTGAAAGGACTTTAAGAGCCTACTCAGATCTCTTGTGACCAGGACTTTTTACTCACCTGGGCAGTCACCCGCACCTTCTGATACAAGCTGTTGCCATGGAGAGGATCAGGAGGCCCTGCAAACACTGCAAGGCAGAAGGGGGGATGAGAGAGGGGCTCATCCCTGGGTGCCCTAAACAAGTCAGGTTTCCTGACTTGTCGCAAGACCAACAGTCGCAAGACCAACCGTTGTGTTGATTAATTTCACTGTCTCTCAGCAGCGAAAAACCACCTATGCAGCACTTTATAGTGCTAATATTCCCAACATTGAGGACTAGCCCAAACAAAAAAAAGACATGTTTATCCACAGTGTCTTGCATTATATTATGTGGCAAAACAAAATATATAAAGGAGATATATTGCAGTACAATTATGGTGCGTGCCCATAAAACTGCAGAAGGAAAATGCCCCAGAAATTCCCGTAATGCAAGAAAACTCCCTGAGAAGTGAGCTGTTGGAGGACCTCTCAATGAGTTTTCTTGCATAACATGAATTTCTAGGGCACTTTCTTTCTGCATTTTTATGGGCACTTTTATTTCGGTATTTGTTGGAAAGTGGAAAGTGTTGCATAGGTCCATTTCATCATTTGCTTTAGTTATGAGTAAAATGCAGTAGTAAATAAATAAATTGCTTTAGTTATGAGTAAAATGCAGTAGTAAATACTCAGTGGAATGTGGGGAGAAATAATCAGTTGTGATAATCTAGGTCGGGCCTCATACGCTGGCCATTGGAGTTCAGAATAAACCCTGCACTAAAGAGCACAAATAATGGAGCTAATATACCGTAGATTACGTTTGGCCCTTAAAGTGTTATATGAATATTAGGAAGATACTCTTCCTTATTTATCAATATAGCCAACCCACCACGTCTTGCCTACCTGTGGCCTCCTGGATGAAGGAAGAATTCCGCTTGAGCTGCAGAAGGAAATAGGAAGAGCCATGGCTGCACATGTGGAGCAGGATCTTGAGCACCTGAGGATGCAGAGGGGAGGCTTAGCTTGTATTAGGAGTACTGGGCTGGAAATCCACATACAAAGCGGAGGAAGTTGTCTCGAGATCTAAGGGCATCTCTGCTCTAAGGAGCAACCCATTCCCTCTGCCCTCTTTCAGTTACCTTCAACTTGACATTACACGAGTTGCTCTGAAGGCGATTGAGGAGGTACTCAAGGAGACAGTGACTGCTTCCTGCTGAGTCATGTGAGATCTCTGGAAGTTTGTGATGTTAAGGAGCCAGGAAAGTAAAGGGACGGATGGCGAAGGATCACCTGGAAGGTCATGCCAGGCCCTGCCCAAGGCGCCATGTTTCAGCTGCTGTTTATGCCACACTATACTTGTACTCTCCTTCAGCAGAGTAAGAAATGTTCTGCAATTTGTTTTCGGCATATAGCAGCAGTGGAATTTTCTATTTAAAAAAATGTTTACATGCAGATCTGAAACAATTACACTTGCTGAAGGTATATACTTTGGGTTTAAAGTGTGGGTGAAGTATTGGGAAGGGATAGGAAAGCATGTGCATGTATTTGGAGTGGGGCTGGCTCCTTATCTACCCCACTCTCTGCAGTCCGCATTTGACAGGTGGGCGGGGCTGTCCACTGGTCAATCCTCCAATATCTCCATGCCATCAGGTCACTCATTTTTGGACGATCAGCTGATTGCTGAGCACATCACTTTGCAAGCCCTGACAATCAGTTGATAGTTGGGGCTTGCAAAGTGCTGTGCACAGGTCTTTGCAGGTGCTGCCAATCACCTGACTGGCTATGTCTGAAAATTCCCTTTAGCTCACACCATATATGACACAGTGTATTAGACATCAAAGGTAGGGCTGGTGGGTGTAACTTGGTCAAAATGGCCTCATGGACCAAATAGGGAGGTCTGACGAGCCTAATTGCCATAGGTTCCCCCAGAAGCATCCCTGTTCTAGGAATCTGAGTAGCTTAGTAAGCACTGCTATTTTTTAAGTTTCTTATTTTTCATACCAGAATCATCAGCTATCACAGATGTCACCCAAAAGGCAAAGAAGCAATTTGTATTAATCTAACTTCTGCTTGAATTAACTCCCAGATCATTAGATAGATCGGGCCTCTGTTCTAATCACTAGTCTCTGCTCTTCCTAGGAAAAGCAAGGCAAGCATCACAATAACCAAAGGAACCCCCGGTTGAGACCAAACAGCCAACTCTTTCAGAGAGCAAAGGATACTGGCCATCTCTTCAAGCAGATACCCCGGGCATGGAACTTCATCATCTGAGGTACCTTTGATTAGAATGGGTAGCTGGAACAGGGGGGGGGGAGAGAGAAAGAAACACACAAAAAGAAAAGCCATTGAGACAAATGAACACGGCACCTTATCAAAAGGCAAGGATTGTATTTTTTGTCCCTGCATGCTACTCCTGACTCAATCCATGAAGCTGCAGCTAAGGAAGTAGTATCTCCCCCCCCCCCCGCCCACAAACCCACAGCTCCGCTTGACAAAAGTCACAGATTGTAGTCAGCATCTTCTCTCCACTAAAGAAAAGGCCTGCTTAATCTCTATTGGCAGAGTATTTCATAGTGCTGAGCTGAAGATGCTAAAGACACTATTTTGTGTCTTTAGGCAGTCCCTAAGGTAACCTGGATAGAAGTTGTTCAGAGCTCTGTAATTGAACACAAAGTTAATTAATTTCAACAGGTTGAATGAATAGAATGTAGTTGGATACAACTAATTATGTATAGATTTTATAATTGATTTCATAGCTGAAAACTGCTTAGAAGCCATTTTGGCATGTGTGGTATATAAAGTAATACTAATACTACTAATGATGTATCTGCTCTAGATACAATTTTCTGGTGCAGCAACTGGTCAATGTAATCAGAGTTTGTATTGTTACTGAGGTAAAGATTCATCCATAAAGCTTTCTCTTCCCCATAACACCTGAACTACAGGATTTACAAGAGCTCCCGTCCCAATTTCAAGCTGTGTGACCATATTACAGCGTGGTGGCCCTGGCAACTCAGCAGCTTAGCAACAACTAGCACAAGTCACGGTTACGAGGATGGAACAAGACCAACTCATACACTAATCCTTCTTGGGGATGATGACAATTACATTATTATACAACTCCACCCCCATAATCACTTCATCTGGCACAATTGCGAAGTTCTCAAAACAACCAGATCTAGCCTTATTATCAAAGCAAAGACCCCTACATGAGGCAAACATATATTGCAAACATGGTACGTATGGATTATTCAGTGCTGAATTAAACCCTGTGCAGCCCCCTAGGCAGTCGATATCTCGCCCCTTCCCTGGCTCTACTTAGACATTGAACTAAGAAAGCTTGGTTGTAATTTTCTTTCAAGATCAAACCAATATCATTTTGATCCGTTGTCATGGGGCCCCTAGGCCTATTAGGTACCTACTCTTGGGTGCCTTATCTGGTTATCTGGCCCTGGGAGTTTTGGCTGTCTACCTCAAAGATGCTTTTGTATAAAGATTTCATCGCTATAACTAGTCTAAACCACTGTGCTATAAGGCTTCGGCCCCATTCATAAGTGCAGTAGAATAATTTGGTGAAGCTCTTCACAAAGATCGCATCAGTTCGGTATGCAAGTGCTGTATGAGTGGGTGCTCCCTCTTTTTCCTTTTCCAAAAGAAAAATAAACTCCTTTCACGAATGGTGTCAAGGGAAAAGGGTTCCCTGCTAAGCCTTTCTCCAGCATAGTGTATTTCTACACCCAGAGATTTTAAATGGAGGAACATTGAAAAACTACCACACCAACTCCAGGCGCTCTGCCCCATGGCGCACCCCCCCCCCAAAGCTCCCACTCAGGAGCGCGTTCTCCCTTCTATACCCGGCTCAAGAAGCTCAGCCGATCCCGCAGAGGTACCGCCGCCATGGCAATTTCCGAGCCCGAACATGTGGAAGCTTCACCGCCTCGCCTTCCGGAACTTGACGCGCTCCAATCGGACGGCGAGTCTGCGCGGGCCCAGCCAATCCAATCCTCCGGCAAGCGGGAAGTAGCTGTCACTGCCGGACGCCACCACCAGCGGTAAGGGCGAGAAACGTTCTGTCTAAGCCATCGGACGTTTCCTGCGCAACGTAGCGGGGGCCCAATCAGGACGAGGCATAATGGGGCGGCGGTTCACTCCGGAGATCTTTTGCGAGTTCAGCCGCGCGGGGGCCAATCAGCGGGCGGCAGAGCTCCGCTGGTCCAATGGGAGCTGCGCCGCGGAAGGCGCGGCCTTGGTGATGTCTGCGGACGCCCAGTAGCGTCCGGAGGGTTGCTGGTCCCCGCCATGGCCAGCCGAGGAGTCTGGGGCCGCGTCCGGGAGAGGCTGCAGCGCTTCCCCGAGTTGCTGGCGGGTTGTGGGGAGCAGGTACGGGGCTGGCCCGCCCCCTTGTCATGGCAACGACACCCTTCTTCCTCTCTCTCTTCCACGTCCAGGGGACACTTTTCATTGGAAGAGCTGAGCGATGCACGTGTGTGTTTGTGTGTGTTTAAAGTAATCCTTACAACAAAAGATTAAATGAGATGTGATGTGGATCTGTTAAAAAATCTGGAAAACAAATTGGGGGGGGGCAAACGATATTTATTGGTTTTCCAGATTTTTAACAGACCCACGCCAAATTACATCTGATTTAATCTTTCGTTGTAAGGATTACTTTATTTACTTTTTTATTTTGGCCAAATAATACTGTAATCCTTACAAGTCTGCAAAGTAGATCAGTATCAGCAGCCCCACCATGGGCGTAGCTAGGATTTTTGTTAGGTGAGGGCAGGGCTTTTGTTAGGGGGGGAGGCAGAACCGATGTGATTTGGTCAGTTAAGTATTTCTATTGTTTTACTTGATCTAGGGGGGCAGCTGACCCCCCCCGACCCCCCCTTTGGCTACGCCCATGAACCCCATAAGTGGCACACGAAAGATCTCAGGCAAAAAGGCTGCCCGGGGTGGTGGGAAAACGTACCTCGCCGCTGTATGTGAAAGGGAGAGCTTCGAAAGCGCAGACCGGCCGGCTAACAGATCAGCCGATTCGTGCTTCTTAAGCGCTGCTTGGCACCGCGTCAGTCAGCGTCTTGCCCACCTTCCTGCAAGCTTTTTGCACGCACCACAAGCCCGTTGCATTCCCTCCCCACAGAGAGTCCGCCCTAAAAAACCTAAAAATCTGAAAAAGAATGGCTAGGCGTTCTGGGCTGCTTAGCCCTCGAGAAACCAGCGAGGTTGAACAAGCATCTATGTGCTTGTTGTATATTTAGATATAGCATCTAACTGGGACTGATCTTTGCAGGCCTCCGTGTACGGCAAGTGCGTTGCCTCCAAGACAACAGGCCATGGGGACCTGAAGAAGGATGCTTGCGCCAAGGAATTTGAGATGCTGATGGAGTGCTTCGCGAAGAGCGTGAGTCACTTGCATCTCCTTAACTTTGAGAGTGAGGCCAGCATCTTTATTTAGTGCTGCCGTTAGCCTGTGGACTACTACAGAATAGATCTAGGTCTCCCTCCCTCCTTTTTTTATGTTCCTGGAGCTCTAGAGCTGGGACAAAGTAACCCTTTGTCAGCTCAAGAGCTGCATTCCCTTCTGGGCAGCCTTCAGAGGGTTGCATGGCAGTGGTGTGCAGAGTGTGTGAGTGTGTATATAATATAAGGAGTAATTAATGAAAATTTTACCTTTGTACCTAGGCTAGGTTCTATGCCCCCCCCCATCATTCCGGGGGACCCAGGTGGCGCTGTGGGTTAAACCACAGAGTCTAGGGCTTGCTGATCAGAAGGTAGGCGGTTCGAATCCCTGCAACGCGGTGAGCTCCTGTTGTTCGGTCCCAGCTCCTGCCCACCTAGCAGTTCGAAAGCACATCAAAGTGCAAGTAGATAAATAGGGACCGCTCTGGCTGGAAGGTAAACGGCGTTTCCGTGCACTGCTCTGGTTCGCCAGAAGCAGCTTTGTCATGCTGGCCACATGACCCGGAAGCTGTACGCTGGCTCCCTCGGCCAATAAAGCAAGGTGAGCGCCACAACCCCAGAGTTGTCCGTGACTGGACCTAATGGTCAGGGGTCCCTTTACCTTTACCTTCTGCCAAGCTGTTTTGCTCCCAATGTTTTGGACTACAACTCCCATTAGGCTGTGCTGTTGTGTTGATGGGAGTTGTAGTCCAAAACATCTGGAACTCAGATGCCTAATTGCAAGGATCTTTGCATGGTAATTACAGGTATACTGCTTTATACTGGAGTTTAGCATATTGGAGTTGCCCATCACAAGAGGAAAGGGTTGGCGTGCAGTACTACTTTTTTTGAGAGCACGTTTTATGGTGCAGCATGTATATCAACAGATACTTACATAATCCTTAATTAGTGATATGAATCCTAATGACAATGACTCATCAGAATGTATCATCATTTACAGGCAAAGAGGAATGTAAAGTGAAGTACTGAAGACACACAACTGACTGCAAATCTGGATTTATAGTTGTTTTTTTATGTTTGATCCAGCCATATTGTACCAAGGAGAGACTTTAAAATAAATAAATAAATAAAAGTTTACAATATACAGAGATCTATGGCTGTTCAAATTACACATGTAAAGCTTTGTTCAGAACTAATTTTTCTAAGACCCTGTGCATCTGGGTTTTTGATTTAAATGTGGTGTAAACATGTCTGATATACAGTTTGGGGTGGGGGGCAGGGAGTGAGCAAAATACTACATCAAGGACTGGAAGGCATCAAAAGACTATTTAATCAACCTTTTGCACTACAGGAGGATCCCTGTTAAAGTCAAACTGATTATGGAAGTGCTGCAAGCAAGAAGGGCATGATAAAATTGCACTTTGCCAGAGGTGCCCGATTGACAAAATATGGAATTAGTAAATAAGCAGCCCTCCTTCATTTCTCCTCAGTGTAAATGCCTGTGGGATAGTTAAATTAGCTGTTAGTATCAAATGTTGCCCTGAGGATTTACTCATTCCCTTCCTACTTACAGGAACAAAATGCAAAGTAGAGCACTACAGCTAGAGCTTTGCTCAAGATAGTTGGTTTTTGTTAATTCCAGTTCCAGATTTGGGGCAACAAAATATGAAGGCCCAGGGTGTCAGGACTCCATAATAGCCTTTGTTAATTTGGGGGGGGAGGGACATATTAAAAAATAATAATACCCTGAACCCTGCCGTGTTGAGGAATCTGTAACTGCATGCCTGATTTCCCTTCTGAACATGCATTTCCTAATTGAAGCTTTGAAAAAAAAAATCTAATCAGTGAAACTGCCTAAGGAGAAAAAGGCTTTATAGGCCAAGGTTACTGAACAGTTTAGTAATCCGCCCACTAGAAGTGCAAAGATTGGTGCAGTGTTGTGGCTCCTACATACCAAAGAAAGCCAGTGAGTCCGTCATCATTGTAGGCATCCAGGCCAAAGAGCTATAAAGGTTCTTCGGACAATTTTAGACAAGTGTTCAATTCTGGAGTCAAGTATCCATTCAGATAGGTCTTTTGAGTGGGCCCTGTATCAAAGAATGCTGGATCCATGACTTTTTTTTAAATGTGGATGGATGTAAGTAAAAATATTTAAAACTGTCATTCAACCGAATGCCTCTAAATCTCTTTTACAAGTGTGCCTTACAAACTGATTTACTCACAGTATATGTAAAGCATTGGCAGCAAACTGGCTGGAAACAAGCAATGGCCCCCTGGTACTTAGTAAGAGCGTAACTGAACTCACGATTCCCCAGATTTACAGTATATTCCTGCGTATAAGACTACTTTTTAACCCAGGAAAATCTTCTCAAAAGTCGGGGGTTGTCTTATACGCCAGGTCGTATTTCTTATACGGCAAGTATATCCCAAACTCTATATTTTAACTGGAAAAGTTGGGGGTCGTCTTATACGCCCAGTCGTCTTATACGCCGGAATATACGGGTATGCTAAACACTCTCAAGTTGATGGCTCTTTGAGTGGCATCTGAGATCAAGAGAATGTAAGAGACTTGAAACCAAGCCAGGATCAACAGGAGAAGAAGGGACACTTCCTTACTGGTGCATATTGGTTGCAGATTAGCAATCACATTCTGTGCAATACAAACAAATGCTATTTGCATCAAGAACAACAAAAGGCTCCAGGTGAAAATGCTAGCATTGACTTTATTTGTTTGTGCAGCCTGTCCATAACCCCCAGGTGCAGTCCACAGCCTTCTTCCCTAGATTTCACTCTCCACAATTGTATGGAGATGGCTTATTTAAAATTCAATTGCTCTATTGAGCATTGTCACAAGTATCTTTGGTCCTTTAGTTATAGAACAGGCACAGCACATGATCACATCGCTCCTGATCAGAAAAAGCCTGACAAGGACATACAGGGACATCTCCATAACCCTTTAATATTAAAGCAACTTTCCTGGTATTTACAAATAGAACGCACGTAGAAAGATCATACATTTAACCCCTTTTTACTTAACAAATGAAACTGAAGTAACAGCATTCTCAGCTGTGGCTGAACTGTGCTTTGAGCAGCACTACTACTCGAGGTGGTTGCATGTAATGCTAAATCATGGGCATGAGAACAAGCTGCAGTTAGCCTCTGGTGTAAGATGCAAGGCTGTGATCAGAAGCTTACACTTCTGGTTTAATGTGGGGTAACCCACATGATAGCTTCCAGATGTTGATAGACTATAACTCCCAGCGCCTCTGACCATGCTGAGTGGAGCTGATGGGAGTTGCAGTCCAAAATATATGGAAGACACCACATTAGCCACACCTGGCTTAATGTTGCATCCGAATCCCACTCTATGATCAACCTTAACTATATAGTTTGTTTAAGCAAGCCAGTTTCTTATCTTAAGTTGGCTCTTCTAGCAAATCATAGTTAAGATTAAACATGGTTTGTTGTGTTCAGGTGATGTAGAAAGTTTTGTTTAAAAGTTTGGTTTTTTTTTAAAAAAAAAACCTCACATCACAGGAGGGAAATATATACACTTAAGACTTGCTTAGGTTTGTTCTCGTAACACTAAACTATGGTTTAGTGATATGTCCAGATCAGCCCAGTGAGTCTCCTGAAGATTAAGGCTATAATGACAATCGTGCTTATGACAAGGCAAAATGTCCCTCAAAAGCAGGTTAAGTGGAACCAGCCACATTTCTCCGTCTCCTTTAATGGAGACACATCAAGCACACTTCACAGGCAAGATATGGCAAAGGCAGGATCTAGCTCTGCCCCACTTGTCAAGGCAGGCTATTGTCCTAATAGCAATGCCATCACAGGTATTTCTGCACCCCCAAACCCATAACTGTTCCAGATAAATAGACTGATAGGAGATACGAGGCCAATTTGCAGACTCAAGGACGCTGCTTGTTTAGAACAAAACATTCCCACAGTGACGAATTCTATTACTTCTGCAGCATGGAGAATCTTAGATTAGATGGGAAGATACCACCAGCTGTTAGGGGCATCCAAGAGTCAAACGTTTGACACTTTCGCCGCATCGTTTGTCAACAGCAAATGCCACAAACCCTACCAGGAGGCCTGAAACCAAGTGGCGCTCTGCTCAAGTGCACAAGCACCTTTCACAAACGCTTGGACTGCTGGGCCAGGCAGGGGTAGCTTTAAACAGCGCTGCATGCACTTGCCAAATGGAGGAGAGAGGTAGATGTAGGCTGGGCCCACTTGAATAATGCCTACTTGGAATTTCTTCATCTTGCTTCCTTTAAATTGCTTCCTCTTGCAGCAAGTGGCTGGCGGAGTTTTCACGCACAGTATGGTTCCATAATGCACTTGGGATAGGAATGTATTAAAAGCATAAACCTAATATTTGATAGTCGAGCAAGAGGAGGAAATGATGGGCAACCTCTTTATTGCTAACGTGGACCCCTGATGCATCAGAACAGCCGCTTATGAGCTTGTTTAAGGATGCCTCCGACACTAACTAGCTTTGTGTTTCTGGACCCATGAAACTGATGGAATGTCTTCTCACTTGAGACAGTAATGAAACTTCCCCCCCCCCCTTCTTCCCAAAGGCAGGTCGACCCATTCCCCAAATAACAGAAGAATCAAAAATTAATTTAAAGGCAGGCGGGGGGTACCTGTGGCCCTCGAGGTGGTGCTGGAATACAACCCCCACTATCCCTTTCCACTGTCCGCGATGGGAGATGGAGTCCAAGAACATCTGGAGGGTCCCAGGTTCCCCCTCCCCACTTTAAGGGATGCAAGCGGAGAGGCAGATTTGAACTAGATCAAACAGCAAGCATGAAAACGAGTTCCAATTCCAAAGACGGAGAAGTTAAAGGAAATAGTTAAAAGGCAACCGAGCAAATGCAAATGCTTCTTTGGAAAGGTGGAAAGCACAAAGCACTCCAAAACCCAGGTGCTCTGCAGGTTAGCCACCGGCAGAAATGAGGAGAAGGGACAAGCTGTTGCAGTACTGAAGTATGAAAGTGGCTGGGCAGCGATGCAATTTCTTCTTTCCTCAAGATTGTGCCAGTCAAATTTGTCCGGTTCAGATAGAGCTAGCCGATTTAGGCTGCCAATAGTCGCATCTCCAATTGCAGGCAGCTCAGTAACAAGGCATCCCAAAATGGCCAGTAGCCCCCGACATTTGGTCTCGATCATGCAAAGCCATCCTCTCTCACCCCTCCTCCTCTGGCACAGTTATCTGTTTAATCTGCCGACTATGAAGTGCTTGCTGGGCACCTTCCGCTGCCTGGTTCAAGTGAGTCTCCAGCGCACTGCGGAGGTCATTGACTTTCACATCCGGGAGGGGGTTTAGTCCAATTATCACATCCCCCGTCTCGCTCTCTTCTTCCTCAAGGTCCCGCCTCCTACGGCGCAGGTCTAGGTCAGCTTGCAACTTGAGGTCTCTGTTGGGTTTGGCATTTTCATGCTCCCTGGGGGCAAGCCTAGCCTTCTCTGGCTTCACAGCAGGGTCATGCTCGGACTCCTGTAACTTCTCTGGTTCTTTTCGCTCGCTCTCCGAATCCGGCCCTGGCTCATTGGCATGATGAGGCTGCGGGCTGTGGCCTCCGGCTGCTATCCCCTCTTTACTACCGCCCCCCTGGCCTTGCAGTTTACCGATGTGGTCCAAAGGTAACGCCTGCTTCTCTCCAACTTTCTCGACCTTAACAACTCCTGGGACCTCCAGGTTCTCGTGCATGTTCTCGGAGACCTTTGGTTTATGTGCAGGATCTGCTTGCTGTTCTTGATGACGGGGTGCCTCTTTGTTCGCCTCCCTGGCAAGTGGCTCTCTCTCGGAGACTCTTGGAGCAATCTTCTCAGCAGCCACATGAACTTTGGCTGCATCAGGCATCTCTCTTTGGCTTACAGCTCTTTGTGCAACCTCAACCATTTCCTGGACATTCTTGATCTTTTCCAGGGTGTTTTGGGCCATTTGAGTATCCTGGCCTTCTTTCAACCCCACAATCTTTAGTTGCTTTTCCTGGTGATGCCCACCAGCCCTGGCTACCTGTGAGTCGCTTCTGACTGGCTCCACTAACTTGCCAGCTTGATTTTTTCCAGCTTGTTGCAGCGAAATCTTCTCAGCCTCGTTTGGTTGAGCTGCGGGGATTTTAGGTGGAGCTCCAGTAAATTTGCTGTCTGCTTGCTGTTCTCCTGTGGCCTGCTGTCTTCCCTGGCCATAAGAATCTTGGGGGTGGTTGTCAAGCCCATGCAGAGGACGATCCAGCCCATCATTTGGTATAATTTTTCCAGTGTCTTCAAATTTATCTTCAAGACCATCCTCTTTTTCCTTACTTTTGAGGAGAGGCAGGCCGGGTTCTTGGTGTATTTCTGCGGCAGAGAAAAGCAAACAGCTCTTAGTTATTGCACATTCTAACAAAGGGGAAACTCCCTACTACCAACAACCGGGGAGTTCACACAACAGCCTCATAAGGAGGTCACACCATTCCCCCACTCCAAATTCTCCTTACCACCCAAGTCTGACTGCCATGGTGACCGGATTAATTTTGAAACTCATAAACAAGGGCAGCAATGTAGTAAAGCAGAGAGGCTCCTTCTGAGCTTCAGGCTTCCTGCAACTCTGAACAGCTGCTGAGAAATGTGGATGTCTCCCCAAACCCCAATGCTGCCTTTCTTCCACTTCCATCTATCCTCCTGTGGTTTCCAATTACACACAAGTGAGAATTTTCACGCCAGGAAACAGCTTCTGCTATGCTGGCTTCCAGAATGGCTTTGTATTGCTAGGTGGAGAGGAGGGAACTGGAGAAGAAGCATTCCTAGGGCAAAGCTGAAGAAATGGGCTTCGTTCATGGTCCACTGACACCACCCTTCTCAGAGTGCCTCCCTAACCCCCACTCATTTATTTATTTATTTATTTATTATTATTATTATTATTATTATTATTATTATTATTATTATTATTATTAACCTTGCTTTGGCTTTTCCTCTCCTTCCTCCTCTTGCCTCTGCTGGTGGATCTCTTTGTGCTGCTCCTCAATCACGGCTAGCAGCTTTGCTTGTTGATCTAAGAGCTGCTTCTGCTGAACCTGCTGTTCCTTAATCACTTCTATCAAGGCTGCTTGATCCAGTTTCTGCTCCTTCCCAGCTTCTAGGAAGAGAGAGAGGGGAGGGGGGGGGGAAATGGGGCTGGAATGAATGCACCCCCCAATGGTCTACCATACACAGGAATTCAGAGAGTGTAGTAGTGGGCATGCTACTGTCTCCACAAAACACTTGCATGGCCTGCAACTTCTCAGATCTTGAGGTCATAGCTCGCTTTGGTACCTATGGCCACAAGAAACCCGATTCCCCAAGCACCTTCTGGAAATAAATTATCATTCTGGGGTCATTTTCTCTTGCCATGTCTTCTTTTGTTTGTACACTGAGCACCGGCAATGCACGATGCATTTTAAAGTAGGGAGGAGCAGCTCTTTCCAAAGGGAAGTCGAGTTTGGATCAAAGCAAAATGTAAAACCAAGGCAGGCAGAGGGAATGAACTGCATGGCATTTGAAAGGAAGCGGTACTTCAAGTGAGGGAGTTTCAGGCGCGTTGAGATTAAATGGTTTGGGAGCTGTGAAGGAACTGATGAAACCTCAAGAGAGATTCCAGGATGAGGTGCCCAGTCAAAAGCAAGCCACGGACAGTGTGAAGACTCGAGTACTTGCAAGAGGTTCAAGCTTAAAAACGCACAGTGCTTTTTCACAAGCGCCTTCAACATACACTGTATGTATAAATTCAAATCCTGGAGGTTTAGGGTTAAAAGTTGCATTTTATTTTGATCCATACCTGCAACTAGCTTTTTAATCTTGGCTGTTTCAGTCCCATTGTGAAGCAGAAGGGAAAAAGACATTATGAAACCATGGCTTTTTTCTTTTTTGTAGAACAAAGAAAGAAAACAAGTAATCAAACATATAGACATGTACCGCAAGGAGATTTTTATGGAAAAGACAGGTCTTTTTATTTCATGCTGATCTTAACTCAAGCCAGCTTTCAGACGGAGGACTAGGAAACACCCTATAGTGGATCACACGGTGACTCAAGCAGCCTATTCTCCTCAGTGTAAGCCGACAAGTCATTCTCAGATAGTCGGTCTGTTTTCTCTTACCCCAACCTTGAATACTGGCTGCCTATTGGCTTCCTGCTGGCTCCCTTCTACTCCTCTTCCACTCTCACAATGGGTGCTTCTTGGGCTAAGGCAGAGTTTCCCAAACTTGGGTCTCCAGCTCTTTTGGGACTACAACTCCCATCATCCCTAGCTAGCAAGACCAGTGGTCAGGGATGATGGGAACTGTAGTCCAAACGCAGCTGAAGGTCCAAGTTTGGGAAACACTGGGTTAAGGGAAGAAAAGCCATATCCCTGTTCACTGGAGCTGACTGTCTAAGCAGGAATTACTGCCTGCCATCCAAAGGGACAAAAGGCCAGAGTCAAATCAGGCACCTTTCCCCCTAGCCTGAGTTTGAACTGCACACTAGGCCTCATCCAAGCCACCTTGCATGTGTGGACCCAGCTTCATGTTGCATACCTGAGCAGACACACCCACCGGATAAGATATTGAGATCATTTCTAGGGTTGCCAGACTCAATAGTGGGTAGGACTTCTGTGCCTTTAATTGCCCTGCTCTCTTTTGAGTCTGGAAACCTTAAAGAGAAACCAGCAGACCCTTTGTTTAATTTCCAAGCAAAGGGTCTGCTGGTTTCTCTTTAAGGTTTCCAGACTCAAAAGAGAGCAGGGCAATTAAAGGCATAGAAGTCCTGTCCACTATTGAGTCTGGCAACCCTAATCATTTCCCTTCTTTTTTTTTGTCCTTTTCTCTGATCAATAATTTTATTTATTTGTGTTTCTAACAGAATTCCATGTCAACAAAATGTAGACAAAAATAGTGCTGTACCTTGGATCCCGAACGCCCTGGAACTCAAGACGTGTTGGCTCCCAAACGCTGCAAACCCGGGAGTGATTGTTCTGGTTTGCAAAAGTTCTTTTGGAACCCGAACGTCTGACTGGGCTTCCGCGGCTTCTGATTGGCTGCAGGAGCTTCCTGCAGCCAATCAGAAGCTGTGATTTGGTTTCCAAATGTTTTGGAAGTTGCTCCTCTTTGAGAAGACCATGGCGCTCTGCACATGCTTAAATGCAATCTTTTTGTATGTGCTGTACAAGTCTAACATGGGGAGGGAGCAGGGTTTGAAAACTGTGACACCCTCATCTCAAAAGCACACCAGCCTTGCCTAGGAATCTCTCTTATTCAGTCTCGGCGATTACGAAAGATACTTCTAACTTTCTACATGGCACGATCACTATTGTCATGTAGGAATTCATGTAAGAGAACACGCCTTCTTACTGTTAACTCCCTATAGCTTTTGCCCATCTTTCCCCATACATATTTGCTAACGAGACACCTGCCAGCTTACCTTTCCTACATGGAGGTCACACCGACCATATGGACCCTTGTATTACCTTATTAAGAACACACAGTTGGTAGCTTACTCTCAGGGCTCTTGCTACCTCCTAATTAAGGTGGCTAGCTGTGCTCTGAGCAGGAATGCCAGCGATTCTAGAAGAGTGCTCTGTGGAACACCATCCATGTTCCCATCGCTGAGAACAGTCCCAGTTTCCACATCACAGGCCCAAAACCTCTCCACTGTGAAAGCATACCTAACCCTGTGCGCCACTAATCTTCAGACCTCCTGCCAGCAATGTATGGAAGTCTAGAGCACGACATGGAACATAGGAAGCAACCTTACACTGAGCCGGACCGTTGGTTCGTCTAGTTCACTACTGCCCACACCGATGGGCAGCAACTGTGCAGGGTTTGAGGCAGTAGCTGTGTTTGATGGGCAGCAACTGTGCAGGGTTTGAGGCAGGGGCTTCTCTAAGTTCTCTAAGTTCTACCTGCAGGTGCTGGGGACCGAACCTGGGGTTTTCTGCATGCAAAACAGATGCTCTGCCACTGAGCTACGGTCCTGCAAGACGGGATTGGGTGTAAAGGTAATTGCCCCAGAGAGTTACACCGAAATGGGAGAGTCAGGTGCTTTGGGCTGATAAAAGGACACCATCTTTTCTGCGCGATTGCAGGGAGCTGCTCTGCCCAGAACCTCCCTATTTGTCAGAGGCATCCGTACATGAGAGAACTGGCAGAGAGCACATCTAATTCTAGGAAGCCCCCATTTTTCTGTCGTAATCAGATTTCCACAGTAACAGCTTAAAAGCTCGGACCAGAGGACTTCCAGCAAGGACCTGCTCTGAGGTTATGCTTCACTCACCAGATCAGCAGAGCCTGAGGCTGTGTGTTTTGACTAAGAAAGAGCTCCTGTGTCCAAGAGCAATCTCTGTGTCAGTGGCCTTTAAAAGCATTGCGAGGGAAAGGGAGGGGAGAATCTCCTGTATCCAAGGAGTATCTTCCCCCTTGCTTACAGAGAAACAAAAGAACGAAAGAAACTCCACTTGTTTCAGGCTATCAGAAGACTGCCAACTACCATCATGGGCTGAGTAAGTTCCAGCGGATCGGCCCCACTTGCTTCAGAGATCCCCAGTGGTTCTGCTGCTTGGTGATAACCAGGGGAAGAGCAAGAATGGAGGTGGCAAAGAGTGCCTGAATAAACCTGGGCAGCATGTGACTATTATGTACAAACTTTCTTGGGACTGGACTGTGCAAATCTTTCGTGAGCTGCTCTGGGAGTCTCTCGGGGCTATAAAGCAGGATAGCAGCATGATAAATCAATCCAGGTGCAGACTGCTTGGAGCAAGGGAAAGGACCTTTTCTTTTCTTTTCTTTCCAGGGGAGTTGTTTCCCTTTCAGGGCAACCTTGAATAGAGAGAGGAGTGTGCTCTCCATTACAAGCAGGGATGGCTATTTTCTCCTGGAAGCACTATCGCTTTCACAGTTGGCTTACGGCACCGATGGGATTGTGGTGCCCAGGTGGCTGCAGCCTCAGATTACAAACTCCCAAGATTACGCCAAGGCAAGATGACCTGGCCTTGCAAACCTAGCCTTGATTGGGTTATTCCCTTCTTTCACGGAAATTACGAGCTGAGCACACACACACACACACACCAAGGGCTGCCGGGGAGGCAGATGGGAGCCCCAGCGTGTGCATCTGGTGGGCATAGCAAGGACACCGCTTACCCTCCAGCTTGCTATCTGCATTCTCCTCTGCATTACGAATCTCCCTCTGCTCCGCTTGGGCTGGCTCCAGCCTCTCTGGAGGAGGCAGCTCCTTTTGTTCACCTGCAAACCAGGGACAGACAGACAGACACTCCTTGATGGGGAAAGGAAAGCGACAGATGTTCTCTGCCTCTCTCTCTGCCTCTCCACCCCTGCCTCCCCTCCCCACTCTGCAGGCAGCTTTTATCCAACTTGATGGCTGCAGAAAAAGTCATAAAAATATTTAACAGCGCTAGAGCCTGCTGGCACCAAAACCAGTGCTAACTGCCCAAGCCCATTGAAATGCAAACCCTAACCCTACAGAGCTTCGCAGTGGGCACTTAGCAATGTGGCACCTGTTGAGCTCTTCTAGCCCTGGGTCCCTGGTGAGCATCACAGCACAGCACCTGATGCTTTCGCAAGCGAGCAAGCTACTGCGAAGTAGATAATGCAGGATCTGTCAATGCCAGGCAATTCGCTGCACGCACCCCAGCAAAGACTAAAAGAGGCGAACCGATCCAGCCACACTTACAATGGAGGCAGTGGCTGAGCAGGGGCCTGAGAACTCTTCACTGGAAAATTCCCTTATATAAAGACTCATTAAAAGCGAGGTACAAAGGAAGCAAACCCTTTTTATCTCACTCGAGATGGCAGAAACTGTGTTGTCTTCCTGTAGGATGTAGATCTTTATCTTTTCCTTTTTTTGGCATGGGCAGGAGGAAAATGCCAGTGCAAGTTAGGCCCTGGGGATGGGCGGCCAGAGGTCATGTGGTGGTGGGGGGTAAGCTATGGATAAGCAATGGGGAAGGCAAAGCAAGTGATTTCTTGAGGCTCCACATAACACCAGTCCTGAAAGACCTACATTGGCTCCCAGTACGTTTCCGAGCACAATTCAAAATGTTGGTGCTGACCTTTAAAGCCCTAAATGGCCTTGGTCCAGTATACCTGAAGGAGCGTCTCCCCCCCCCCCCATCGTTCTGCCCGGACACTGAGGTCCAGTGCCAAGGGCCTTCTGGTGGTTCCCTCGCTACTAGAAGCCAAGTTACAGGGAACCAGGCAGAGGGCCTTCTCGGTAGTGGCACCCACCCTGTGGAATGCCCTCCCACCAGAGGTCAAAGAGAATAACAATTACCAGACCTTTAGAAGGCATCTCAAGGCAGCCCTGTTTAGGGAAGCTTTTAATGTTTGATGAATTTCTGTATTTTAATATTTTGTTGGAAGCTGCCCAGAGTGGCTGGGGGAACCCGGCCAGATGGGCGGGGTATAAATAATAATAATAATAATAATAATAATAATAATAATAATAATAATAGGCTCTGGTTGAGTACAACTCAGGTGCCCCTGCAGCCAGCGATGCCCTCTTCCAGAATTCTGCAACAATAGCCAAGCGCTGCACTGATTTACGGCTTAAATGCAGAAATGCAAAATATCTCAGGGTCCCAATGGATAAAAACGAACTCCCTAGGAAGATGCAGGGGGAAGGCACCTACCTGTCTCAATCTCCTTCTCAGGCTGCATCTTTTCCTTCAAGTTTTCGGCTTGCTGCAGGCGGGCAGCATCCCTCTCGCCATGCTTGTCCAGCTGGATGTCTTTGTAAGGGGGCCGTTCATCCTCGTGTGCAGGAGGCTTGGGTTCTTTCCCTGGGTGGTCCTCCACCTTTTTCTGGCCACCATCTCCCTTTGCCTGTTCGGGAACAGGCCTTGGCTGTTCCTGTTCCTGCTCCTTCCCCAACACAGCATTCCCCTCCGCCAGGTTGTTCTTGTTGGCTGGCGGCTGCTTGTCTTCAGGCTCCTCGTGGTCCTGGCCCTCATCCACCAAGACCTGGTCATGTGGCACCGGGGGCTCGTGGCGGTGGGCTTCTCCTACAGGCTGTGCAATGCCTGTGGGGGAGAGAAGGAAGATGGGTCAGCCAGGAAAGAGCAGAGGACGCACTGCAAGGGAAGGTTTCACCCCCTGCCATCTCATCTAACTGGCTGAAGATGAAATTAAACTAGAATTAGGAACTACAGGAAGAGCTGTGGAATTGGCTAAGTTCACAGACAGTCTCTCACTTTTCCCAGCTCCAATTCTAAATTACCTTGGCCAGGCCGGTCCAGCTGCACCTCCTCTTTTGGCTTCTTCTCCTTCTCGCCTCTCTTAGGCACGTCCATGGGATCCAAGATCTGTGCCTTTTCCAGCTCTTCATTCCCGTTCTGCAATTTGGGTTTGTCGCGGTCATCAGCCGCCTCTTCGATGGCTGGTTTCTGGTCTGAAAAGGGTAGAGATGGTTAAGTGAGCAAGACCAAGATTCTTGCACTGCTGAGCTGGCTTAGGCCAAACTGCGTATTGCACAGGAGATCTGCAACTGGATCTCCCGTTGCTTTCGGCTCTTAATTAAATGCAGCTGTGGCAGGAGAGGTATTGACAATTTGATTGGAGCAGCAATGCGGTTTGACCCTTTTCTCTTGCACCCCTGATCTAAATTCCACTCTACTGTTATTTGACCTAGGGTAGGTGGGGGAGGACTACAAGTCAAACAGAAACTAGAGGAAGCAAATTTGGGGGAAATTGCATGGGAGCCCCCCCCTTCCCTTGTGCCTTTTCAGTTGTTTAACAGCTCCCCCACCCACCCACATGCTGCATTTCATTGAACAAGTAAACATTGGGAGATCTGGTAATGGATTTCCTCCATTCACCTAAGCCCCCCACCCCTGTGCTGCACTTACTAACTTAAGAACAAATGAGATGCTGCTGCTGGAGCCACTAGATGGCAGCATTGCTCTTGCTCATTTGCATTCTGTGCATGTCAAGCAGCAGGACAAGCACAGTGAAGAAGCCTGGCATGGCCAAGGGAACTAACCTGCTGGGGTTAGCAAACCAGGAGGAAACATAACAGGGGATTGGCTTACACGGCCTCCACAATAAAAAGGGCAGAGGAAGAAAACAGTCACAGCAGGCGGGGAAGATATAACAAGCAAAAAAAAAAAAAAAAGGAATCCCCAGATGGGAGAGGACCAAGAAAGCTTGAAAAGCTGCCAGAAAGAAACGCAAGCGGCAGTTTGGGGGCCTGTTAATTCACGCATCCTCCTGTAGGAATCGCCAGCAGATCCCTCTCTGCTTGCAAAGATCATTGCACAAAACAAACAGCATGGCTAGAAAGACGGGGGGGGGGGGCACACAGCAGGCTCCAGTCTTTCCCAATAATACCTCGGTTTAAAGCCTGCAATTACTCTAGATTACCACTCTGCAGGGAGGCAGCCTGCAGCAAACAAGAGAGAGACTCCTGCCCTGTTTTTTTTTTAAAAAAGCCAAACCTCTGCAGGCCGGACCCTCGGCTCCCTACATCAAGGGAAGCACACGAGGGGGGCATACCCATTTGCTTGCAGTTGCTTTTCGGTCAAATGGTAAGTACCACCGCCACCACCCCTTGCCAGGAAAGCAACAAACCAGCCTTTCCCAGTCTGCTGCCTTCCAGCTGTGCTCACCAGGCTTCGTGGAATCAGTCTAAAACATCTGGAGGGCACCAAGTCGGGGAAGTTGTCATAAGACCTTGCAATTTCCTACCCAGTCACCAGGGGCCCCGGGGATGCAGTTCAGCAAGCAGAGTAGAGCTTGCCCTGACTGCTCCCTCACTCCTGGCAGCAGCTGAAATCGCGCCAAGCATTTCCTGCACGGTTAAGTCTGAAATAGACATTTTCACACTTACACTCCACCCTGTGCCATTTTCACTCTCGCCTCCTCCTGGGAATTAAAACTCTGCTTACACCTACGCTTCCAAGCGGGGGCAGAGGACTTCCAGCAGGTATACGGAGGTAGTTTTGAGAGGCTGGGAGCAGCAGCGTCCGGAAGGATGCAATGTGCCTTAGCTCCAAGCAGCGCCTCTTGGGGGGGGGGGGGTTAGAAGAGTTGACCAATGGCAAGTGGGAGAAAAAGCAGGCAAAGCGTGATTTCCACCAAGGCTCTGCTTCCCAAGCAATGCTGGCCCCATGTTTTGGGGGGTCCCTTGGGCAGTGCTGGGGGGGTGGCGGCGCTGGTGAAGTCTCCAGAGGGGTGTATGTGTGCAAATGAGCATGGGGTGTGTGCCAAACGGGGTTTTGGACCCAGGTGAACTAAAACCTAGCTTCGCCCTGCGCAACGTAAGTAACCAATAAGAGCCCTGCCAGATCAGCTGAAATGCCCATCTAATTCCATGTCCTGCTCTTACACGGTCTAACCCAGGCATAGGCAACCTTTGGCTCTCCAGATGTTTTGGACTACAATTCCCATCAGCCCTGACCACTGGTCCTGTTAGCTAGGGATCATGGGAGTTGTATGCTATAACATCTGGAGGGCCGAAGGTTGCCTATGCCTGGTCTAACCAGAAGCTTCTGAGATGCCCACAAGCAGGATCTGGGTGTAACAGCACTCCCTGCACCTAAGATTCCCAGCAAACGGTATTTGGAGGTTTGCTGCCTGCAGCAGCAGAGGTGGAACAGTATTACCCTCAATGAAAGGAGGTCCTCTGTGGGTCCTCCTCTCTGTGCGGGCTCACCTCTTCGCTCCTGCCCAATTAAATCACACTGCTGGCCAAAGGGAGAATGCAAGGCAATCAGAGGATGCTCCTCCTCCTGTCACTTCTTGCACGCTCACAGGCAGCAGGTGAACGGGCAGTGAGAACAAGGAACAGCTGGGTCAGGAGGTTCTGGGGGTCGCTGTGGGGCAGGGGGCTGCAGCCGTGTGCAGCCTTGGCAGATGCCCATCAATGGCAACCTGGCCCTGCTTTCTAGGGGAAATCCTTCTCCTCTCACCCAGCAAGAAAAGAGAGAAGCTGCATGTGTGCATAGCTGAATAAGTGTGTTTATTTCTGTGGCGTGAGCATGCAGGGAGTTAGGGCTATGTACACACTGCATTAAAAATAAAGACCCTTATAAACACACAGAGTAAATCAATGTGCATACATTGGTTTATTTGGCATGATTCATTCTGCTTGCGCTATTCAGGAGAGGAAATGCAGAAGTCTCACCCACCCCCTGGAAATACTGCTTAGCCATTTCCCCTCAGCCTTTGCAATTTCACCCAGACACAATGATCCCAACTTTTCTTCACAGCCTAGTCCCCACAATCCTGTAATATAGGAGAAATGGAAAAGCTAAGAATTGCACAGATACTGAATTCTTTACCCAATACCAAATTCTGCACAAATATAGATGGATATCAGAACACACATAGTTCAGCACATCTGGGCCAAATTCTTACCCTGCGTCTGGATGTACCACTTCAAAATGCAGGTGGGGATTTACAGAAACTTTAAGCATCTGCCCGCATAGCCAGCATGACAAGGATGAGGGGTTTGGCCTTGCATTCTCCTAGAAATGTTGCTGTTTTATGTGTGGGAATCTTTTTTCTCATGGAGAAAATTTGAGCTCCCACCTGCCATCTGAAGTGGCACTGCTCAGTTTTACCACCTCTGTGAGAAGGAGGGCTGTAGGCACCAGAATTCAATGGCTGAAAACTGCTGCAAGCCAGGTAAGAGGTGGCAGAAACTGGCACAAAACACCCACAGAGAGCTTGAGGGAAAGCGCGCAAGGTGCACACAAAAGCAAGTCGGGGAGTAATTTTGCAAAGAAGCACAGTCACGTGAAACCAATTGCTACTTGGCTCAGAGGGTTGGGCTGCTGGCATTGTTTCCTCCTCTGCTCCGCAATCCGGAATTTTATGCCATCTCACCGTGTCCCAGAGGCAAATGTCTCTGAGAAAGAAGAGAGCAGGGCCCCTAGCGCAGTGAGAACGTTCAAAGTGAAGAGAAACTTTTGGGGGTGAAACTACGCAACCAATACAGGCATAGGAACACAGGAAGGTACCTTAGACCAGGCATAGGCAAACTCGGCCCTCCAGATGCTTTGGGACTACAACTCCCATCATCCCTAGCTAACAGGACCAGTGGTCAGGGATGATGGGAATTGTAGTCCCCAAACATCTGGAGGGCCGAGTTTGCCTATCCTTGCCTTATACCAAGTCAGACCATTGAGTCCATCTAGCTCAATTCTGTTTACACTGGCTGGCAGTGGCCTCTCCAGGATTCAAAGTAGGGATCTCTCCAAGCCGTACCTGGAGATGCTGGGGATTGAACCTGGATCTTCTGCTTGGAAGCCATTGAGCTAGAGCCCTTTCCAGCAGCACAAGATGACCAAACTCTTACTTCAAAGCTTTGCTGCCCCAGCTCCTTTGAGGGCTCAGAGGAACCTGGCAGGTTGGGAAGTTTGATAAAGCCTTGTAGAAGCTGCCAGATAAGCCAAGGCAGCATTGGGTGGGCTACAGGAACCCAGGCAGAATATGGGCAGCACAGATTTCTCAATTCTCCAGTACTTGAAACCCAACAGGTGGTGGCCTCTCCTTCCTTGGAGGTTTTTAAGTGGAGGTTGGGTGACCATCTGTTATGGGTGCTTTAGATGAGATTCTTGCATTGCAGGGGGTTGGACTAGATTACCCTTGGGGTCCCTTCCAACTCTTATGATTCTATTGTTTCCCTGTGGTCTTGTGTTTACAGCCGGAAATGGAGCTCACAACATTTTGCACAGAAATGAAGACAGAGGACCTGCAAGACTCCGCTCAGCTCCCAGGCTGCTGAAAGCCGACACTTAGCAATCAGAATAAGTTGTGCAAATTTCTAACAAGTCGCTGTATTTTCATATTTTCTCTCTTTTGAACAGTTTATTGGCTTTTGCCCACATAACTTGGATTTGGGGGTGGGGGTGGGGGTGGTAAGGAACAGAGGCCTAAAAGGAGGAGCAAATGCAGTATGGATTTAAAAGGAGGTGAACAGCCAAGAGGACTGGAACCAGGAGCCACAGGGAGCATGCATACTGTGCATGGAACAGCCCTAAGTCATGGAGAGACACTGCCCAATAGGCATTCTTTTGCCATATAGTGAAATTTGCTTTAAACGAAAATTAATGCGTTTGATTTTACATAAAGCTAAGAAAACTCCCTGTCTTGTCTACAGTCCCGCAGACTGCAAGGACCTTCTTCTCCCCAGCCCTTTAAGGGGGGGGGGAAGGGACTGTGATTATGAATAACTTTGGAGAAATCTTGTGCAAGGCCAGAGGTTTGGACAGAAGTTTGCTAGTTACATTCTGCATCAGTAAACACACCCAAAGCATTAGTAAAGTCACGCCACTGAGACTCCCGCCTTATCAGAGGGGGGAATAGAAAACTAAAAAGAAACAGAGAATGTACTCTATCTTTCCTGCTTTTCACAGGAGTTTAGGCTGGCAACCTGTACAAAATAAAGCTTGCGGCCGCCCAGCATTCCAGAGCAGGTGAAAAGACCAAGGCCTCGGTGATAAAATTAAATTCCTTGCAGAAGCTTCTGCAGTTTGTAGCAATGGCCGATCCAAGGATAGCCACCGAGTTGTAAATCTAACAGGAAGACAGACAGACAGACAGACACACTCTTTTTCCCCTCTCTCTACACACACACAGCGCAAAACAAAAAGAGAGAGATAAAATTCTCCACTCTGTAATAAGACAAAGTTGCCTCTAAGCCGTCATTTTCTCAGCAGGAAGCAAAATTAAGTTCATCATCAGGGCGTGAATTAATGGCCTCTCACGCTGCTTGGAAATCTATAAGGGGCTATATGTGGTTTGCAGAGAACCATTTTGCCCAGGATGTGTAATAATCGCTGAAACTGTAGAGTCGCCCTTGTGGTCCCTTTGGATAATGTTACAGTAATGCTGTGCCTCTTAATGTTTTATGAGGGGTGCTGGGCTTAACAGGAAAAGGCGAAGAGGCTGTAAAAGCTTCTTGGCTTACAAAAACAACAGAATATATATATCTCAGGGCTAAAGAGTTGGGCGGGCAAAGCATGGAGAGGGGGGGAGGAAGAAAAAACCCCAAATGTTGGGAGCAAGCCCAAGTGCTGAAGAGACTGAATGATGGGATGCACAGAGCCAGCCCAAGCTAAATCATACTACTCTGTCTGCATTGCAACATGGGTGAGGAAGGGGACGTTTCTCACGGGTTTTCAAAGCGTCCCCATTTATTTTAATGGCTCACGAATCGGTCTCTCTGGGACGTAATAGAATCTCATCATGAGCAACCCTAAAAGCTTTTCCTTTCCCCTCTCCAAGAAATCTGGCTAGGATAGCAGCAATGTTCCCAGGAAGGTGTGGCTCGTGCCAAATTCCTGCCCACAGCTCCTGCTGCATTACAGCCGATTCAGGCATCTGAGATAGCATAACCTGAACAAACTGAAAACTCCTTCCGGTTTGTGTTATTGGACGACTTGGGAGAGCATTAATGGGACATAGAGCTGAAAAACATTTCAACCAATGTTTTCTAAAATAAAAAAACAACCACAACCCCAGAAAAACTCCTTGCTGCTCAGAAATTATCTTTCCTCATAAAACAGAAAAAGAACAGCTTAGCTGGGCAGTCTGAGAAGCAATTTACTACTGTATGTGGTGGAAGAAATGTTAGGGACTAGGTAAGACTGAGGAAAGTGTGTGGAGGAAACTGCGTGAACATCTACTCATTTCACAGGCAGCAAAACTGCAGTTTAAGGTGAGCACCCTACAGTATCATTTGGCATAGCCTCTCTTCCCACTGACCTTTAACTGGGCGCTGGGCTCCTGTGAAAGGAGAGGAAGCCAAACTCTTCTTCCGTTCAGAAGTTGGGCTACCCATGTCACAGAAAGTGGAGAAAATGAGCGACAAAGGGTGGGAAGGGGGGCCTACCAATTGGGCAGAAAACCTTGGCATTTTCTATCTAGAGGGAGATGACAGCTACAAAGGGGTTCCATTTTGAATGTCTGCTTCCATTGATCTCTCTTCTAGGAATAGGTCAGCCTGTTCAAAACTCAGTAAGTTTCTGAAGAGGAGATCAATGAAGTTTAATCCTTGTTGTATATAAAAGAGAAATCCACTCCAAATATTAACAGCATCGCCTCTCTAGGATCACTGATGTTCAGGTTGTGTTTTTTGTTTTGTTTTGTTTTGTTTCAAAATTTGGCTGCTAGATTCTAAGCATGCATGACTCAGTTCAGAATTTGGATAAAGAAACAGGTTGCTAACCAACTTACATGCTTCTTTGGCTCTAAAGATCCATGAAGGCAAGACAGACCAGCCTCTGGGACATGAGGTTAGATCCTCTGCAATCAATATGTCCCTAACAAAATAACCCACAGAACAGAGAAATATAACACTTTAGCGTCCAGCTAAACTGAAATACAAGCAAACAATTAAAATGTGCTACAGGCAGAGAGGGCACAAGAAACTAAAAAGAGTGTCCCATAACAACACAGGTATGTGCAGAATGAAGCTTTAGGAAACTAAACACAAAGTACTCAAGCAAGCCAGCCACACCATATATTGCAGATGTTCCCAAGGCGCCCATCAATTTTGGGAAAGGGGTGGGGACAGAAGCAGGAGAAAAAATGTAGTTCCTGATCCTAATGGGAGGGTCTCTTGGACTCGGCTCACAAGAGAAAGCTTCTATAATGGAAACACAGAAGAACACAAATTCTGCCCAGTGCTTATTGCTCCAAACTGCCTTGTTCGTCGCCAATAGTTCAAAGGACTGTGAAAGGGGAGAAAAATCATCTGGAGCTAAGATTTTATTTATACAGGGCAGTTATAATGCCCACTGGCAGTACCTTTTCTCATGTGCAAATCTGAAACTGTCAACAGTTGGGGGGGGGCGCGACTATGAAAGTTAAAGTTCAATAACCTGCACGGTTCTGAATGACACAACATGGAGTACCAACAGCACAAGTTGCTGAACACATGAGATACCTCTGAGACAGAGAGAGGTGAAGACAATGGACAGTGGCAATTATTAAGGCATTTAGGGAGAAAAAAGTAGAATGACTTGCTTATTGCACAACTTCAGATGCCTGCCAAAGTTAATTCATCTGAAAGTAGGGGGGAATTCCATGCATTTGATAAATACGACTTTTGGCGTAAACGTACCCCACAGTATTTAAGAGCAGAACGGGACTTTAATCAATCAGCAGGACAAGTCTTTTCCCCAGTGAGAAGTTTTCCAAGCTGGGAATAACTCAGGTGCCTTACAGAGTATTTCACTGGCTACCTCTGGCTTTCTTGGGATACGAAGGAGAAGGAATAGGTATGGTGAAAATATCACCTTGGGTTGCCCAGTTCCGATCCCTAGCCTGCAAGGTGACAGTCATGTGCCCTGCTTTTTAGAACAGGGACCAGAGAGTGGGGTGGTGGGAACCTTCAGCAAAACGTCTTTCCAAAGTCCCTCCTAGCATGTTCAGCATATCATGCTGCAGTGTTAGCCCAGATCCTTACTCGTGTGTGAGTCTCTAGCACGGGCGACATTCCGAGATCGGACTGCATTTCGCAGAGGCTCCCCCCCCCCCCACCAAAAAAGCGGGCTGCAGATGATTCTGCGAGCACATGCCTGGCAAGAACGAGGAGAGGGACTTCCCCCAAGAAGTACAGACCCATAGCTGCTAGCTTTCGCAAGGTTACTGAATGGCATCGGGGAAACTAGTTCACCGTTTTCTCCTGACACGCAGACTGTAAAACTGAACAAAAAATGACAGCAGGGCAATAGCTCCTTTTTCTGTGTCGCAGGAGCTATTAAAAGATTGCTCTTCCCAAAGCACAAGGGAGTGCTCCAGTGAGCCAAGCTGTTCCAGCAGCTATTAGAAGCCGAGGGGGGAACGGTGCATAATCCACGTTTTGCACAGAACCCGGGATTCTCATCTGAAGAATAGCCACAAGCAATCTGGCGGTGGGGAGGAAGATGGGGATGACAAGGCAGGTGTATCCAAAAATGCCTGCCACAGGTGCAAGTTTAGAAGCTCGTGTTGCATTTCCTACCCACCTACCCACCCCCATCCTTCCCTATATCCCCTCTGGCTGATGTCAGGACTGCAGGCTCTCACCGATAACTGCACATGACGACCATAAATTAAACAGACCAGCAGCGCACACAAGACACCAAGCTAGAGCCATGTCTCATCAGATGCAAAAAAAAAGGGGGGGGGAGAATCCGAGTGGATAGATAAAATATAACAAAACGCTGCGGCCAATTTGGGCTGCTTAAATGACTGTCTGAAACTGCCGGCGAAAGAGCACAGAAAGAACGTGAATCAAGTCTTTGATATAGAAAATCACAGATGAGGAAAGAGGGAGGGGGGGGTGGAATCTAAGCAATGATGTTCATGTAAGGAGCTGAAAAATATTACAAAATCTTAATCCGCCCAGGGAGACCCTCTGGGGGAGGGGAAGGTATCTTTCAAAAGCAGAAAGAAATTGCCTAATTAGATTTTTTCTTTTTTCTTTTTTTTTAAAAAGTGGGTAATTGCCTTCATGTGCTTTCAAAGGCAGCTTAGCAACCTTTTAACGTACGTATGCACTGTGTGTAATAGCAGAGCCTCTCTGAAAGGGGTTTTATACCTTCCCAAAGAGCGTCTGACAGTAAACCCCCAGCAATACAGATGGGGGCGTAATGGGCACTTGGGTGTCGTTAGTGAAAACACTATTCGAAGTTCTCTGGTCAATACGTGTTCACATAAAAGGGCAGCGTTCTAATATTCATAATCCCCAGGCCCACGGGGCAGGGTTTTAATGAAAGTCTGTACAGTTCTGGGCTCTGCAACATCAAAGGCGGCAATAAAAAACAATAACACACACGCACACGAAAAAAATCCCACACTGCACCTCCTGGCGTACACTTGACAGGCAAGGGGCGCATGGCAAAGGCAGGGTAAGAAAAGACACAGGGTGGTTGGAGGGATTGCCTCAACAAACCAAGCCATCAATTAACGTGGGGCGGGGGGAGGACAGGAGGGGCCCAAAGTCAGGGACAGGCTAAAAACAAACTGCATGCTGCCTGACGAGAAAAGCCATGTGTTTCCGCGAGAGGCTCGTGCAAGAAATAAGAAACAGATGTGGGCCGGAGGAGGGTGCGCCGGGGACAGCCAAGCAACGCTGCAGCCCCATGCATGCTTTGAATGACAGGATGCATCTGCCTGGGGAGCAGAATAAGTCGCGGTCGAGGGAAGGTGGCTGAGAAACAGAGAGCAACTGCTTGAAAGGCAACCTCATGAGGAACGGAAACACAATGAATAAGCAGCGCCACGCCGGTGGAACGGCGCCGCTCCCAGCATGCCTTGGGAGTTGGGTTCACTGTTGTTTGGTTTCCCTCAGGGCCTATTTTCCCCGTTGTTCCCTCTCGCGTGTAGCTGAGGGAGCTTTTGTACACATCTGGCTTAAACCGACTTGTTCTGGGGCGGCCAGGGGTACATTTTCGCCCATTCTGACAGGAGAGAGAAAACTGTGAGCCTTCCTCTCAGAATGCCCCCGGTGGCTATCGTTCCTCAGTTGCCTCAAGACTAGACTACAGCTCAACAACATGTGGCCATCTTTGAAAACAATCCAGAACTTTCCCCTGCAGCAGGAATGGAGATGGCTGGCTGGGGCCACCAGGAGAACGCTAAACCAATGCTCTGTGATCGGAACTGGCTCCCTATTCTCTCCTGGGTACAATTTGAAGTGACAAAATCCCAAACAACTGAGCCCCCACCCCCAGTCCCTCCCTCGATTTCCTTTATGATCTTTGCAATCCAGTAAGGGTGCCCTTCAATGATACCATCTCTGTGTCAGGTTCAGTCCGCAAGGGCAAGGAGAAGCACACTCTCGGCAACAGCCCGCTGTGAACTTTGGAACTCCAGCCCACAACAGTCTTGGCAAAGTCCAACCTGAGCATCACTGGGAAGCAAGGAAAGAGCCACTTACTTAGGCTAAGTTGGGAAAGCACGGCAGGATTTCCTGCAATAATCTTATTTCTGCCCACTTGCACCTCCAAACTCTTACCTGCCCTGAGGTTTGGGGATGGGACTCTACATCTGAATGAATGGATGGATGGATGGATGGATGTAGAACATTAGTAAAATAATGCAAAGCCTACAATGGCTAAAGCACTCACTTACATTTCTCTATCACATTCCAGTTGGCACAAACAACATCCACACATAATGCAAGTGGCATGAGAGAGTGACTCGATCACATCTGTCAGTGTCACAGATGAAAACAGAGGCCTCAGACCAGTCCCGGCAATCGACTGTGTAAACCCCTCCTTGGTAGGTAACAAATGGACGGAAAGCTGACAAGCTAGATTCCAGTGCTAACATGCGTATTAGAATGGGGGTGAGGCAAAGGGAGGGTTACACAGCTGCACCCCCAAAGTGAAAGGTGCAATTCATCTTCTTCCAAGGCTGCAAGCTTGCTTAATTCCAAGAGTGGACAACTCTGCAGCCCTGAGGGCCACATCATAAATATACTATGAACTGGAGGACTACAGCTAATTTGTATACTTCAGCGGCCTGCAATTAACAATTTGCGCGTGAGTTTTACTAGCCAGGAAGATATTGAACTGCAGCTAGTGAGCAAGCTACGCTCTATAGGCTATTCTTATCCTAAATTTGCCACCTTCCCCATGACGTATTTTATTCAACTCTTTACCCCTTTTAAAAAAAAAAGGAAATAGTAAGAATTGCAATAGAATGCACCTGAGGGTTTAAAAACAAACAAGCAAACTTTTGGCTTATTTTCAAATGCTGGGCATTTCCTTTCCTAAAATTAAAAAGCTGGGATTCTCAGGACTTTTAAGAAAATCCCACAGGACATACACACAACCCCCTCTTTGGGATGAAAGTGCAACACACTGCCATGTTTTAATGTCAGGCAACACCTAGCAAAATCAGAGTGGGTGGCAAGTATCGGGCTGAGTCCAAGATACAATTAGCTGCAGAAGGATCACCTTCCAGTTTCTCGCGCACCTCTGAGGTTAACAGAGAAAGAGATGCGAGCGGCAAGAGATCTTCTGCCGTTTAAAGAGGCAGTTTTGGCAGCTTCTTGAGCTGCTGATGCTCTGAAACTATCCAAGATTCTGTAATTGAATTCAGCGTCACCCCCTCCTCTTCGAAATGGTATGGGTGTGATAGGAAGGGGAAGGAAGGGAATTGCCTTGCAGCTAAGCAAGGGATGTATAAAAGCCTAGACCTGTTGGGGATGGTGAACCCCAGGAGAGAACTTCATCGCCAAGGGCTCTAGCAAAAGTTCCAGGCTGCACCAGGAACACAGCAAAGGACTCTAAGGAAATAGAATAAAGCCTTCCCTCTGACTGCCTCCATTCTTTGCTTTTACAATGATATTTCAAGCCACTTGGGAACAAAACAACTACAAAAACCAGTCAACTCAAGAAGAATAGGTGAAGAGGGTGCCGGGGGGGGGGGAATACACGGCTTGCTTGAGTTAAGGGGCATCCGAGGGGCAGCAGACACCTGCTTGCGATGGCCTTGAGAGGTGGGACTGCAGCTGTGCCAAGCCATAATTCCATCAGCAACCTTAGTAAACAAATAATAAATAATCCAAGCCAGTAAACAAAGCTGAAGCATAATCGCAGCCTTTGTCAGGACGAAAACTAGCTCCAAATTTATATCCATGCCACGTTTTTTTTTAAGGGGGGGGAGCGAGGAAAGGAAAAAGAAAGGAGGCTCCCATAAATTTACATAACTTTTGAGCATGATGAATGGGCCACTATTGAAACCTTGGGAAATACATCATCAGTAGAGAGGCTTGAAATGGCACAGCTTTGGCTGCTAATGCCCTTCATACAGGTGGCCTGGACAGTGCTATCTCAAGGCTTCACAGAGAGTCTTTGATAACGGGCACTTGTGTAGTTCTTAACTTAATTCACCAGGGGGCACCGTAAGCTGCGGCCTCCCCGCGTTGCAGATCTCCCCCCCACAAAAGGACAATAATATGCTAACAATCTATCTCATTATATATACACTGTAAGTTGCATTACTGAAATAAATGCACTTTTCGACGATATTCTAATTTTCCAAGTTTCACCTGTACACACACACACACACACACACACACACACACCCCAAGAGAACAACTGAGATGACAACCATTCACCCTTTCCTGAAAACCCATTTTTAAAATTGTTTAGAGGGTGCAACCACCCTGCAGAGATGCGGACGAGGCGATGCAGGAGCAATGAAAAGGATCCATTTGTTTGGTTCTTTTGGAGCCTCTTGTTCCGCCAGTAAATGCCCTCCCACTCTTCTCCCCCTGGCACACCCCCTAAATCGGTGCTAGAGATTCTCCCAACCCTAGGGTTGTCATATTTCAAAAAGTGAAAATATGGCAATGTGCTGAGCTTTATTTTATTTTTATTTATTTTTTGCAAAATCTCCACCCCACCCCACCAAAAGTTTTTTAGCTATTTTAGGAAAAACACTTCTGAATATGGGCTGCCATACACCTGGGCATTTCCCCCCCCCCCCCGGCAGACAAATCCCAGATATGTCCAGGAAATTCAAGACGTATGGCAGCCCTGCTCAACCCTCTGCAGCAGATTGGATGAGGGTGTGAAGGGGGTAGCGGAGTTCTATTGCTCAAGTGGAAACCCTTGAGATAAGGGGACACCACCACCTGGGGCACACCCAAACACAGTGGCACGTACCTGGGATTTTCACAGAGTCCTGATCCGACACTTTCTTTATTTCTGCTGCGAGCTTGCCTGGTTCCACCGCTTCTATTTTTCCTGGGATGTCTTCAGTTGCTGATAAGGTGGTATACGTGCTAATGACCAATACCCCCAAGCCAATCCACAATATGATCTGTGCAAGAAATGTTTCAGATCCTTTAATGGCAGGTACAAAGAAAGACAGGGTGCAAGGAGGGGTGGTGGTGGAATAAAGACATCTACCAGAAACTACAGGCCTGGGGCCAAATATTAGGCTGGTTATTTCAAAACTAAGGTGTTGAAGTACAGTAAGTCTCTCTCTCTCTCAATTTTGCAACTCCTGACCACAGGCACCTCTCCCCTCTGTACTCCACCAGTTTTCCTTATCACTTATCTCCCCGCCACAAACTTCTTCTCTTATAATATTATTCAGAATCTTTCCCTCTTCCACACTTCTTTCAAAGATCTCTCTCCCAGCTTCCCTTGCCCTACTACCTTCTCAGGTTCCTTGCATTTTCCTTTCCTAAGCCCCTGCCTCTGCTTCTTTTAATCCCTTCTGCCTGTCTTTGCCTCTTTCTCAGCGACTCGGCCAATGGAGACCCTTTCTTTCTTCTTTCTGCCCAGCAGTGCCCTCTGTGACATCACAGCAGTTTGACCAACCACAGCAGGGGTTTCAGCAGCACCACTACCACAAACTCCCTCGGAGCACTACAATATAGATTGTGTCTCATTAAAATTGCACTTTACAGTGAACTCACTAACAGTGCACGTCCATATGCCTACCGTAATTCCTGAATTGTACCCCAACTCGTTAATCACCAGTGTCAGATATAAGAACCACGACTACCACTTTACAGATGAACAACTGATATTTTGCAGCGATTTGTTTCTTGCCACTTCAGATAAAGAAATCATATGGAAACCTGGCTGCTGGAAATTCCTTATATCAAGGATCACTTGATATAAAGGTTCTGTAAATCTGGAGACTGTCATCTGATAGGGTTGCCATATTTCAAAAAGTGAAAATCCGGACACAAATGTTGAGGGTTTGTTGGGCAAAGTTGTTGAGCTTTCCTTTCCTTTCCTTTTGCCCAAAAGTGTGTTGTTGTTTTGCAAAATCTCCAAAAATAAATAAATAAAGTTTCAAGCTATTTTTTTTTAAAGGAAACTAAAATGGCTATGTCTGGGAAATTCCAGACGTATGGCAGCCCTATCATCTGAGCACATATACCCATAGGCGCAGCAAGTGAACATGCACAGACGCACAAAAATGTTTTATGAGACTTCAGCACAGTGGGCGTGGGGAAGCTGTGGGGCTCCAGAGGTTGCTCAATTCAATTCTAACCCTCCCTCATGATTTGCCACGCTAGGTGGGGCTGAGGGGAAGGGAGAGTCCAACATCATCCGAAATGCGCCAGATTTCTCACCCTTGCTTTGGGCCCAGCCTGCATATGATAAGCCCACACACCCATCTTACAACATCTCCACCCTGAACAATGCAATTTTATGTGCATCTTGTACATTCCTGTCACAACTGAATTTGGGGGAAAAAAACATCAAACTTGATATCTGAAATTCAGGAGGCGAGGGAGGAGAGAGGAAGAAGCTGCACAGGTGTCCTAGGCCTAAGGGTGTACAGCAATTGCTAAACAAGGCAAAGAAGAGCAAGATGGAAGGACAGGACCACAGACATGCACGATCCCATTAACTGTGCTCTGAAGAGCTAAAATGTGCTTGGAGCACCTAACCGATTTGCACAGAATCTGATATTAGATGCAGAAGCATCCCTTGGGGGGGGATCTTATTCCACTTTAAAATGATGTCCAGCCATCATTGGGAGGGGATGACTTGAAAACAAGGCAACAACTCATGATTCAGGATTAAAACCAAACCAAAGCAAACCAAGATGGACTTTCCCGATTGTCAGAAGGACTTCTCCGCTCCACGTTCCTTCCTTTCTGTATTCTTCCCCACTATCCTAAGATTTTTTGCGAGTGGATTATGCAAATGCACACAATATCGGTTTAATTTTCATGACTGATTGCGGGATTTAGTTGCAAAACTAGAGGGGTCTTGCCTCCTAAGGCAGCAGAATTCTGGACTTTCCTGGTCATTACAGCAGTTTCATTGCTTGTACTGGAATATACCCGCACACATTGCACTTTGATTTAAGCTATCCCTTGAAGTTTCAGTAATTTATGGGCTACTGGATAGGGGTGATCAGCTGAGCAGATACACAATAATAACGGATAAACAATATGGGCATCAGGAGCGTTTGCCTCGCTTGAGCAGCAGAGCTGCCAAACTCCAAATGAAAAAGGGTACTGGCAGAGAGAGAGAGACGAGCGGGTGGATTGTTGGCTGACAGTGAAGGAGATTTAATTAAACTCTGATGTATTATTTTTACCTAGTTAATCACTGTAATTGTCACTGCAAGGGCTTTACACAGAACCTGGCCTGCATGTCAACGATGCCACTATTACAGGTGTTGGGAGAACCAAGAAGGCACTGTCAAAAAACCACGCCAGTAATACAGGCCAGGAGGTGGCAAAGAAGTCAACAGGGATGCAGAAAAGGGCCAGTTAAGGTATAAGGAAGCCTCAGGTCACGCACTCTCCCTCCTCAAAGGGCTTGCAGATCAAGCGGAATACCTCCAAGTTGGACTAGTCTTCTTTCATATAGTCAAACGCCTTGGGAGTCGAACGTTCCACCTCCCGAACAATCGAAAACCGGAAGTGAGTGTTCCAGTTTCCGAATGTTCTTTTGGAAGCCAAACATCAGACGGGACTTCCGAATGGCTGCGGGAGCTTCCTGCAGCCAATCGGAAGCCACACTTTGGTTTTCGAACCAAAGTCATGAAGGAAAAGGCAGCAAAATGGCCAACCATTCCCACAGGAGTGTGACTTTATGGAACTGGTGTGCAGGAAGAGCCAAAATCTTGTCAGGCTGCACTTATCTGTACGTTCTGCCCTTAGCACTGACCTTGACCACTTCCTGAAAGCTAGGGGATCTGAGCCTCTGCATTGGGAGCATGAATGAAAACAGAGTTTGTGTCAGCTCTCGGCAAAGGAACAGCGTAGAGAAAGAACACAGAATTTCTGCAAATGGTTCCTAAAGCAACAAAACACGTTCGAGAATGATGCCCTTTCAGACTATTCACTTTCCCTCCTTCTTTTCCTCACTAAATAAGCAGAACGTCTTCATCATTACTGATCAGAACAGGAATCTAGGAAGAGCAGGAGGCCAGCTTTTACCATAGGACACAGTGCCCCACTTTAAAGGGTCAAAAACATCCAGTAGAGTTGGCCTATCAAAGAAAATCCTCATGGTCCATATCAAAATTTGCATTTGTGAGGCTGAAACCTTGTGCAGAGCCAGACAAAAACAGGCAAATTCCCTGTTGCAGAAACACTGTCAGTAAACTTCAGTCCTCTCCTATATTGTGCTCTGAGCCCCGGTTCGCACCTCTAAAACTGGATTCACACAAAATTGCTTTACATGCTTTACTGGCTCACATCCATCCTTCAGATGATTGTGCAAAACAGCTTGGCCTGAATAGACTATGCTCAACCCATCTGTCTTGCCTTAAAACTATCAGTTGTTAAAACCAGTATTATAGTATCCCCAAACTGCTGCTGCTGAAGAAGAAGAGGAGTTTGGATTTGATATCCCGCTTTATCACTACCCGAAGGAGTCTCAAAGCGGCTAACATTCTCCTTTCCCTTCCTCCCTCACAACAAACACTCTGTGAGGTGAGTGGGGCTGAGAGACTTCAGAGAAGTGTGACTAGCCCAAGGTCACCCAGCAGCTGCATGTGGAGGAGCAGGGAAGCGAACTCGGTTCCCCAGATTACGAGTCTACCGCTCTTAACCACTACACCACACTGCTGATATTTGAGCAGACACCTACTGGAATTTCTTGTGACCATCAAAGTCAACCTCCCTTTTCCCAGCTTAACCTACCTCACAGGGTTGTTGTGAAGATTAAGGGCAGGGGAAAGGTGCACAATTCCCTAAGCTTCTTGGAGAAAAGGCATGGCAAAAGAACAATAGAAAGTGAATCTGCTATATATTTTGGGAAGTTGTTTGTTTGCTATTCATTTGGACACCTCTTAAGATGTTGTAAACAAATTTTGCATGAAGGTTCCTGAGATAAAAAGGTAAGTTTTTGTCTATGTTTAGATACAAATTGGATGCCATTTTGATTGATTTAAAACTGCACCGAGTTCTTTGGTGCTTTGGAATCCCTGAGCAATGGCAGGTAAAAAATAAATAAAGTAGGACATTATAAGAAGGAAGACGAGTGGCCCAATCTAGTTCCTTATTGTCCTCAAGGACTTAGTTTTCAAGGCTTTCAATAAGGAATGAGCCTTTCCCAACCTGAACTTGAGATGTCAAGGACTGAGCTTGGGAGAGTTTCCATGCAAAGATTGTGCTCTATCATTGAGCACAAGTTTCCCCAACACCAGAAGCCGCTTTGTACCAGGGTAAGAACATCAGTGCCTCAATCCCAGTGTTGTCTGCTTGGACTGGCAGGGGCTCTCCAAGCTCTCGAGCCAGAGGTCCTTTTGGTGTGACACACTATCGGTCCTTCAGGGATTAAAGGGAGAGGCTCTTCAGTTTCTACTTCAATGTGGCGGCTGATCTTTCTTTCTTATAACAGTTCTTCCCACCACCATCTACCCAATACTTTTAGCTGGAGATACCTGAGATTGGGCCTTCTACATGCAAGCAGCAGCTCTACCATCACTATGGTCCATCCCCCATGGCAGAGGTGGTGGGGTGTGCATGTGTGTGAGATGCCGAAAACAGGACCGAGTTAGGATGCTCAACCACTGAGTTTTCCGCTTACAGTTATATCACATACTTGAAGTCAGGCATTTGGGGTTTTCAAGGCTGGACGTGCTGCCTTCTTCCCAATCGATGAAGATCAAAACACCGGAGAAGCCAAATGAAGCTTATTCTCTTTTGTGGACAGTTCTCCACTTAGAAGTACAAAGCAGTAGAAAAAGAAGCAGGGTGCAAACACTGCTGGCTAAGACCCAAAGATGGGCTATGTGCATGCAAGAGAGCAGCTGTAGCTTTATTTTCTCTGCTTTTGTTTTGGTTTCTGCAAACCCTGCTGCTGATAAGAGAAGCCACCATTCGCTTTAGAAAGCAGCTTCTCTCTTCAGCAGTGAGCACAGCCGCAGCCAAACAGAAAGCAGAGCTCTGGCTGCACGTGCTGTTCTCTCCTCTGCAAGCCTGTCCTGTCCTTTGTGGGGAATTAACTTTATTTGGCTTCTCCGGTGTATCAATCTCATTAAGTATAGCGCCAACACACCAAAATGCCTCGCTTCAGCTCCCGACATATTCAAAACTGAAAACTCAACGATCCCATCATTCAACAATCCCATCATTCACTCAAGCATCCCATCATTCACATTTTAGGATCTTTTCTTCAGAAGTAATGTCTCCAGTGTTTGCCTGGCCTTGGTCAGCTACCTAGCTCATAACATTTAGCGTGACTAAGAGGGCTTCAGCCAAGGTAAAGGTAAAGGACCCCGGACGCCCGGATGGTTAAGTTCAGTCGAATTCAACCATGGGGTGTGGCGCTCATCTCTACTTTCAGGCCGAGGGAGCCAGCATTTGTCCACAGACAGTTTTTCTGCGTCATGGGGCCAGCATGACTAAACCGCTTCCGGAAATTGATCTAAATGGATAAATTAGAATATGCAGGAATGGTGGGGAAGAAGGGAAGTTGTTGAATGCTTTAATTAAAATGAATATATTAACGGTGGAAATGTGTATTTGAATGTGAATGTGCTTTTGAAAATGGTAATCATGAAAATTATTTTAAATAAATAAATAAACCGCTTCTGGCACATGGGACACTGTGACAAGTGCCAGAGCGCATGGAAATGCCATTTACTTTCCCACCGCAGCGGTACCTATTTATCTACTCGCACTGGTATGCTATCGAACTGCTAGGTTGGCTGGCCCCATTGTATGGATTCGAACTGCTGACCTTACGATCGGCAAGCCCAAAAGGCTCGGTGGTTTAGACCACAGGGCCACCTGCGTCCCTGCTTCAGCCAAATCTGGCATTTCAAACCAATATACAACATACAGCCTTCTGTGCTTCTGCAAGTTCCTGCAGTTTTCCCTCTTCTCCCTTCCACCACCCATTCTCAAGTTTCCAGCTCCTCTCATTCTCTATCTCCTTCAATTTGCTCTCTGAACCACTCCCAACTTTCTTTTGATAGGCCCTTGTTTGCTCTGCCCCTCCTTGCCTTGCTTGGGGTCCTTTTGCCTGCCATACCCCTTCTGTAAGTCCGGAACAGTTCAGCCAATGGCAACTAGGATCTGAGCAGCTCTGGCCCCTCAGTCTGCCCCAAGCGGCTTGGCCAACCTACTGCCAGAGACTTTGTCACCCTCACCAAACCCTTCCGCACATTAAAGGTAAAGGTAAAGGGACCCCTGACCATTAGGTCCAGTCGTGACCGACTCTGGGGTTGCGCGCTCATCTCGCATTATTGGCCGAGGGAGCCAGCGTATAGCTTCCAGGTCATGTGGCCAGCATGACAAAGCTGCTTCTGGCAAACCAGAGCAGCACATGGAAACGCCGTTTACCTTCCCGCTGTAGCGGTTCCTATTTATCTACTTGCATTTTGACGTGCTTTCGAACTGCTAGGTTGGCAGGAGTTGGGACCAAGCAACGGGAGCTCACCCCGTCACAGGGATTCGAACCGCCGACCTTCTGATCAGCAAGCCCTAGGCTCAGTGGTTTAACCACAGCGCCACCTGGGTCCCGCACATTAAAGGTAAAGGTAAAGGGACCCCTGACCATTAGGTCCAGTCGTGACCGACTCTGGGGTTGCGCGCTCATCTCGCATTATTGGCCGAGGGAGCCAGCGTATAGCTTCCAGGTCATGTGGCCAGCACATTACGTATAGATTAACCTGGAAAGGATGACCAGTGTTGTGACATCCCCGGCCTCACCCTGCTAAGCTACCCTAGAACCTCATGTTTCTCATCATCACCTCGGGGAAAACCCTGATTGATTAATTCCCAGAAGAAGACGGAAAAAAGACATATTCCAAGCACAGGCTTTCTGAAAGGGTTAATGTCTTTAAAAGTCCCCTTCCGATTTGCAGGTGACAAGACCGTTAAATATAATGGAGATGACAAGGCATCTGTAGGCAATGAGGAGAAGTGACCTCAATGGAAAAGGGAAGAAAAATGGCCTCTTTTTCTTGAGCTTCCCGTAAAACCAGCAAAGTAATTAACAAGATGGTGGGTGAGAGCACTTAAATAAAAATAAAGGAACTTTGCCTGCTTCCGTGTCACCCGTGGGTGATAGTGGGAGGACAGTCGCAGAATGACAATGAACTGAAGTACATGCTTGGGAAGGCTGAGGTGCGATGTGAGGTCAGGGAACCATTCCCAGACGGAGGACATCAGGAGCCACGGCTGGGTAAAGTGGGGGGGGGGGTCCCTGGAGCCTTGTGAGTGTATCAGCAGCAGCAGATGTTGGGCGCAATAACCAAAAGGCAAGGAAAGAGCAGGAATGATTTCCAGGTTCAGGGAATGAGAGGCCAAGAGGGGAGTTCCCAAAGTAGTAAATTCCAGTGCTGGTTTGGCCTAAGAGGCACCTTGAGAATCACAAACAAGCTCATATTCATAGAATCATAGAGTTGGAAGAGACCACAAGGGCCATCCAGTCCAACCCCCTGCCAAGCAGGAAACACCATCAAAGCATTCCTGACATATGGCCGTCAAGCCTCTACTTAAAGACCTCCAAAGAAGGAGATTCCACCACACTCCTTGGCAGCAAATTCCACTGCCGAACAGCTCTTACTGTCAGGAAGTTCTTCCTAATGTTTAGGTGGAATCTTCTTTCTTGTAGTTTGAATCCATTGCTCTGTGTCCGCTTCTCTGGAGCAGCAGAAAACAACCTTTCACCTCTTCTATATGACATCCTTTTATATAATTGAACATGGCTATCATATCACCCCTTAACCTTCTCTTCTCCAGGCTAAACATACCCAGCTCCCTAAGCTGTTCCTCATAAGGCATCGTTTCCAGGCCTTTGACCATTTTGGTTGCCCTCCTCTGGACACGTTCAAATGCTTGTCTTCCTCCACCTGCCCAACCGCAATGCTTGGGGACAGACGGACCACTGAATCAAGAGCAAAGGGGATCCTCCTAAAAGCTTCAGGGATGGAAACACGAGGCTTCATCTGCACTCTACGTTTAAAGCGGTATCATACCAGTATCAAACTCACTCTGCCCATACGGAACCAAGTGTAGACAAACCCCTATGGGCGCAGGTTTTGTCCCTGGAAATGCAACAGCAGCTGCTGGTGATGGGGGGGGGGGGTAATGTTCCTGCAACAGCAGCATTGGGGGAGGGGGTTCCAAAAACAAACAAACCCACGACTGAGCAGGAAGCAACCGCTCTTCTGACATAGTGAAGGTAAATTTGGTTTTAAACAAAGGGCTCCTTCTTCATCCCACAGAGGTGTGATCTTGCTCTTTGGACATGCACTTTCACTGTATGATGGGAATCACTATGCCAGGAGCGAAATCACATCTGCTGCATCACGAGTGTGCATGCGAAAATGCTGTCAGGTGCATAGAAAAAGCAGCTGGCCTAGAACACTAAGTACTATGCATTTTCTGGAACTGCTCTCCAGTTCCAGATTGATCTGTGAAGCATAGAGAATCTGACATGGAGGAGTGCAAAAATATTACTGAAATTCAAAATATGCTGTAGAGATCTACAGGGCCTGGTGCTTCCCACCCTCTTCTACAGCACTGTCCCCCCCAAAACCAGGAAGGGATTGAAAAGGGAGGAACAGAGGAAGTTTCCACACAGGCGCAGCCTCCAGCTGCGGGCATGCAGCCTGTTCGAGGAAGATACATAAACTGGAGGAGGGGGTCCCCTGTTGCTGCAACTGCTCTATAGATGCTGGATGGGTGTGTGTAGCTATCCAGAGCTGAAGAATTTGGAATGCTGCATACAGTTCATGTCGCCCTTTCTCAGAAAAGCTTTATCTCATCGGAAAAGATATAAGGAAGAACAGCCACTGCAGTCAAGGACTTGGGAGCACCTACAAAGAAAGCATTTGGGGATTTTTAGCAGGGGCAGCGGGGAGGCAACAAAGGGGGAAGATGCTAGAAGACTATAGCAGAGCTTGTGGGTTGTCCAGTAAAACTGGTAGGCAGTAAGTTCAGACCAGACAAAAGTTCATACTGTTTTATGTAAAACACAGCTTTGGTAATGTCACAGGAAGTGATGATGGTAACTAGCTCAGGTGGTTGAAAAAAGGTGAGCCAAATTCATGGAAAACAGAGCTCTCAGCCATGACAATGAAACAAAACTTCCAAGTTCAGAGACAGTATATATTTAATTACAGTGGTACCTCGAGTTACAAACGCCTCAAGTTACAAACGCTTCAGGTTACAAACTCCGCTAAGCTGGAAGAGTTACCTCGAACTGAGAACTTTGCCCCAGGATGAGAATGGAAATCGTGTGTCGAAAGTGGCACAGTAGCAAGAGGCCCCATTAGCGAAAGCACGCCTCTAGTTAAGAAGAGTTTCAGGTTAAGAACGGACCTCCGGAACGAATTAAGTTCGTAACTAGAGGTACCACTGTATACTAATTTGTTTATATCAAGTTCCAAAACAACATTATCCCTACCATCAGCAGGCTTGGGCGAACCCCCGTTTTACAGAGGCACTAAACAAAAAGTAAAAACTTTAGGGGAACCCTCTGACACATTCCAATGAGGACTGAACGTGCTCAGCAACCACAGAATGCCGAGGGTTACAGAGTGGACTTCAGCTTGCATGGCTGGACTTTCCCTTCCTCTCCTCCCATCTGCAACCCCCGTCCCTTCCCTCCCAAAGGAACCTAGAACAACAATATATACCAACGGCAATCTCAGATACTGTGTTATGACACTTTTTAAGCCAAAGAGGGGCTACTGTGAAACTAATGGGAGGCATCTGCATTTTCTTGGAAATCCCAAAGCTTGCAAATATAAATATAAATATGGGCTGGAAGTAGCCCAGTAAGGACTAAGCATGCTCAGTAGCTGCAGAATGCTGCATGTCTGTTGCTGAGTGGGAGGGAGTGGGGAATGCAAAACCCGGGTGAAGCGGAATGGACTGAATATTTTCTGAAAGAGGGCCTGGAGGGCTGGCACACTGAACAGAAGCCCTCCAAGCCAAAATGGTTTGTGTCAGATCTCACTTGCACCTCTGAATGCCAGAACATGGATAAATACAACAGGGAGGAACTTTCACCTTCATGCCATGCTCATGGGCTTCCCAGATTGGCCATTGTTGGAAACAGGATGCTGATGGACCCAAAGTCTGATCCAGGAAGCTTATTCTTAGTTGGTTGGCTATTTCGTTACAGATTGTTCAAGGGTCAAACTATGTGACAGAAAGCCACATGTAATGTTAACACGACCTTTTCTACTGCAAAGTGCCCTTGGGAGAGGGCACTTTGTACTAGAGAAAGAGCAGCAAAGGCGGGAAGAAGGGAATGCTTAACCACTTGCTTTATCCCCACCATTGTTCCAAACCCATGTTTATCTTGCAATTCTGGGCCTCAAACGCACCGAGCTTTGCGATGTAGAAGGGTCTGTTGGGCTAATATTACACACAGCTGCAATGTGACATGTAGCTTGATCCTTAGGCATCATTAGTCTAAAAGAGGTGCTAGCTGTCAAGTGAGCAGTGCAAAACAGAGCCTTTTAGCCATGTATGAATCTAGACTTCCAGACTAATGATAATGATGATTTTGAAAAAAACAAAAAAAACCAGATGCAATTCCTTAAACATTCCACATTGATCTAGCTGAAAAATACGTGGGGGGGGGGAGTGATGGCTGCAAAATTTGCAATTTTAAGAAGTGAATGGAAACTGTGAACACTTATATAGAAGGAGGGCTGAATGGGCCAAGTAGATGGGAAAGCTCAGTTTAACCCCCTTTTTGACTTGCAAAGGTTTAGCATACACAGCCACAGGTGCAAAACTTTTGTGCAAACCTGCAATGGTTAGAAATGTGGTCCTTTTTAGAAGAAAAAAAGAGTAGATGGCTACATCTCATGCCACCCAAGCGTTTCTAGGCATGTTGGCTATTGCCTTTTCTTCCGCTAACCAGTGTCAAAAAAGATTCACTACATTTCTCCCCGCCCCAAACATCTATCCTCACAGATTTCCTTCAATGCTTTAATTTGTAAAGGATCAGGTATTTCATGGAAGGGTTGTACTTTATGAATGTTGTAATCTGCTTTGAGAGCTCTGTTCTAAAAGTGGGGTAAAGGCAAAGGTAAAGGGACCCCTGACCATTAGGTCCAGTCATGAACGACTCTGGGATTGCAGCGCTCATCTCGTTGTACGCTGTACAGCTTCCAGGTCATGTGGCCAGCATGACTAAGCTGCTTCTGGCGAACCACAGCAGCACACGGAAACGCCGTTTACCTTCCCGCCAGAGCGGTACCTATTTATCTACTTGCACTTTGACGTGCTTTCGAACTGCTGGGTTGGCAGGAGCAGGGACCGAGCAACGGGAGCTCACCCCGTAGTGGGGATTCGAACCGCCGACCTTCTGATCGGCAAGCCCTAGAATCTGTGGTTTAATCCACAGCGCCACCCGCATCCCAGCGTACCCAGTGGGGTACAAATCTAATAATATATATAAAAAAAGAATAGCCTATGTATGCAGTTCTCTCTTGCCTCTCTCGGTGACTTTGCTCTTGCTTCGGGAGGCCTTTCAAGAGAGAAAGGCGACTCCCCATCATAAATCAAGCATTTTTGTTTGCAGACCTTCGGGCGACTTTCTCCAACCTTCCGTCTGGCCCGCCATGCTAAGTGAGGATACACGCCCACAACAGGAATCACAGCAAAGGGGGAGCTTCCGAGGTCATCTGCGCCTCTGCAATCCTAGCCTGGGGTCTGTACACTTCCCCATGTTGCTCCGTTACTCAATCATGTTTCCAGCATCCCGAGCTTTTCAACTGAGCTACCCATGCCACTTAATCCAAGCTGCCGTTCTTGGTCTCTGGCTCGCTGCCAGCTGTTGACTGACCAGCTGTCTGTAATAATTAACAACTCCAGTTGGCAGAATTAGACACCCTTTTCCCAGCCAACAAAAACATCTGGGGATGTATTTTTCCCTCCCCCCATAGGAATGGTTCCGAGTTTGGGGGGGGGGGAGAGCACATGTTTCACTCGACTCCTCCAGGATCCACCTTGAACTGTGAAACATACACTATTCTTTGGTACAGGGAACCCAGTTTCTGGTACAGTCCCATGGCTGGCAAATGGGCCAGTATTTGTAAATGACAGGTTCATGAGCTGAAAGAGAGAGAAAAAGAACCTCTCAACTGAGGAGGGATTCATTTACTCATAGGAACAAGCTCGTTTGTAAAACTAGTTTGTTTTAATGAACCACGTGCTGCTCTTCAATTAAAAAAAATGTTCAGGGTGCTTTGCAACACTATCAATACAGCAGGACTATACCACAAACAGCTGGTGAGGTAGACCAGGCACCCCCAAACTTGGGCCTCCAGATGTTTGGGGACTACAACTCCCATCATCCCTAGCTAACAGGACCAGTGGTCAGGGATGATGGGAATTGTAGTCCCAAAACATCTGGAGGGCCGAGTTTGGGGGTGCCTGAGGTAGACTGACTAGAAGGCAAACTGTTGATGCAAACCTGGAAGCCGCAGTAGCAGCAATGAGTTATATCGTCAAGGCGCACGTGGGGAAACAACAGACCAAATGGAATCAAGAGGTCAACTCTGCTGCTTCCGATCTGCTCTACTGCAACTGTTTGCCTCCTCCTTCTCTTCCCTCGTCAGCCTAAAGCAGAGGTGGTAGCTGGCAACTGTTTCCTTGCCATTGCCTCAATACAGTGGTACCTCAGGTTACAAACACTTCGGGTTACAGACTCCGCTAACCCGGAAGTAGTACCTCGGGTTAAGAACTTTACCTCAGGATGAGAACAGATATTGCGTGCTGGCAGTGTGGCGGCAGCGGGAGGCCCCATTAGCTAAAGTGGTACCTCAGGTTAAGAACGGTTTCAGGTTAAGAACGGACCTCCGGAACGAATTACGTTCGTAACCAGAGGTACCGCTGTATCGCCAATTTGCTATGGTGATGCCTCTTGGGCAAGGAAGGCCCAGAGGGCAACCCTGGTTGGGGTAAGGGCAAGTGAAACAGCAATTTGTTTGAAAACTATATACAAAGTTGCATGTTGTGGGAGGGCGGGGTGGGGTCGGTGGGAAGGATACTCCAGGCCTATGTAAAAACAGAATATAGGGGCTGCACTGGCTACCAATTAGTTTCCGGGCCCAATTCAAAGTCCTGGTTTTGACCTATAAAGCCTTAAACAGCTCAGGACCCCAATACCTCAAGGACCGCCTCTTTCCATATGAACCTACCCAGACCCTGAGATCATCTCCTGATCCCTTCTTCATATGCCTCCTCCATGAGAGGTCCAGAGGGTGGCAATATGAGAAGGGGCCTTCTCTGCAGTGACTCCCCATCTGTGGAATGCTCTCCCTAAGGAAGTTTGCCTGGCACCTTCATTATATACCTTTAGGCACCAGGCAAAAATGTTCCTTTTTGACCAGGCCTTTGGTTGACCTGATCAACATCCCATACCCTTTTAAAACGTGGCTCTTTTGAGGGGAGCATTACTGCGTTATTGTTTTAATTTTATATACTGTGATCTTTTTATGTGAACCACCCTGAGACCTTTGGTTATAGGGCGGAATAATAATAATAATAATAATAATAATAATAATAATAATAATAATAGGCGGAGAGAGGGTAACACAAAGGAACGGAAAGTAGGTCATGACAAGGTTAGGCCTGGTCTTGGTGAGTAAGCAACAGGTAGGCCAGTCGCTTTCCCCTTTTAAGACAACCCTGCAGAACTCTATTCTGTATGCACACGTAATGGAACGGCCCACATTATTGAGAAAGTTCAGGAAATGTGTAGATGGGTCAGGCACCATAGTGTTTCCTTGGTCAAGTTTCCCACTAGTTCCTAATCACAATTTCCCTACTGCTGTCCCTCCTCAGACACCTCCCAACCCCCTTCAGCAGATCCTGATTACTACCACCACCAGCAAGCCACATATTGCAGTGTGAAAAGTACATTTCCACAAAACCGAACTGGATTCATGGCTCTTTTTTAGCTGTTGACACAGGAGAGGTGTCCTTCCTGAAGCTCTGCATGAGCACACAGCCGAAGAATCCCTGGTTGGCCTGCATAACCTGTTGGGCCTAGTACTCTGTGCAGAATGGTAATTTCTTTCAAGACAGACACTTCCGCTTTGCTTGCCTTGTCACTGGCCTGCCAGGGTCAAGCAGTCAGCAAGCCCCAAGTTTTTTGACTGGGAAGCAGCTGACACTTGCCTCTGGGCAGCTAATATAAGTCTGTGTGTGTGCGTGCAGGTGTTTATTTTGCTGTGCGGAAGTCTTCTGCTCAACCTTGTGACAGACATGCGCCTTCCCTTCAAAAACCCAGGCTAGAGTTCAAGTCTCTACCTATAGTTAGTGTAGTGTTAGAACAGGACCAACGATTGGCCCAAATGGCCTGTCCAACTTGCTTACTCTTTGGCGCTGGCACAAGGTAAGGTGGATCACATGGTGGAATGATAAGGGGCAACTAAAGACGGAAGGAATGAGCAAGTTCTGTACAGCGATGCAAATCCCCAATGCCTCTCTGCAAAGTCATGTCTCAATAATAGCCTCTGCATCTTCTCCACATTTGAGATGCAAAAGCTGTTGAGATCTCCCGGAGAAGTGGGAAGGTGAAAATTATATTTTGGACACGATACTGTCGTGGAGGAACAGGACATCCCTGGAGCTTGAACATCCTGCTCCTGCACAGCAAGGTCGTTCAAAAAATCCTTCTCGGTTTATACAGCATACATCCAAGAGAAAGCATGAAAAGGCGTAGGTAAGGCACCCTTCCAGTTCTGTGATATATCATGGCTCAGGTAAGTAACTTCAATGCCCCATTGCAGCTTTGCATCCATGGCACTGACACTACAAAATCTTCTATACTGATTTTATAAACCTACATATTTAAGGGCTCCCCCCCAAAAAAAAACCTATTCCACTGCTGAGCGCTAGCAGACCTTTAACCTCAGAGCAATGACAGCATGCCTGAGAATGTTTAAATTATGGTCAGAGAGAATGACAAGCCCACCTTGATTTCAATTCCATTTTTAAAAAGTAGCACGGTAGAGGAGGAAATGAAAAGATAGAAGTCAGTCTTGAAGGAGGAGAAAGTTGGAAGTGGCATGAAAGTTCCGTATTTAGTTGAATCTAATGCACACCTCGATTTTCAAAACCTTGAAACCCAAAAAGAGTTTGCTGGCAAATGTAAATGTGCCACCAAAACTAATGTGCATCCTGAATTTCACAAATGTAATTTGGCCAAAAAAGGTGCACATTACATTCAAGTAAATACAGTAACAGTCTTTCAATGAATCAGGACATTTTATATTACAAATGCTTAGAACAAAGAGAAATATATTCTTGTAACAACACTGCATCTGTATGTAAATTTCTTTTCTTATGAATAATTTGTTGTTGTTGTTGTTGTTGTTGTTGTTTTGCAGGAACCCAAAAGTCAACGGTCAGCAACAGGGCACACAATGCTAAGGAGGGGTGCCAGGTTGAAAAAGTGGGGCTCTTAAGGTCTTTTAATACTGCATGCAATTTCCATGCTGGAAATGCTAAGGCAGGCATCCCCAAACTTCGGCCCTCCAGATGTTTTGGACTACAATTCCCATCTTCCCCGACCACTGGTCCTGTTAGCTAGGGATCATGGGAGTTGTAGGCCAAAACATCTGGAGGGCCGCAGTTTGGGGATGCCTGTGCTAAGGCATGGAGCACACTGGCCCAGAGACTTCAGGCAGCTATTAATGTGCTTCTCAGGCTGCAAGTGATAAAAGCGGGGGGGGGGCATTCCAAGGTTACCCAGGCTAAAATATGTGCTTGCATGCATGCACACAAACACACACACACATACTGCTAACTATGTGTTCAAAGTCAGACTGCAATGTCTCCCACCCATGTGGAACAGGAGGTCTGATTGGGTTCCTTGGCTGCAGGGAAATTAACCAAGTTCCCAGGCTCTGTTGCAAGCTGGGAACGGGGTAGGAGTCAATTAGCATCAGCACTGACCTGAGAGCAAAGGGCATTCTTGTGGATCTTCTTGTAAATGAGAGCTGGGCAGATAAAACAGATGAGGCTTCCCATCGTTGCACCTGTTAGGCCCAAGATGGTCTCCACTGGCAAAGAAGAACAAACAAACAAATTGTGAGCAACAGCTCTAGCCAAGACAAGAGATTGCGTTCCAGTTAACTGTTCCTTTAATGTCAGTGGTTCAAAGGGAGTCCGGAGGCAAAAGCTTAAGGTCACTTAGCACGAATCAGACACTCCTTGAGCACTCATGAGCAGGACGGTGAAGAATGTGCCTTCCCCCAACCCCCCCCCCCATATGGCTATGGGTAACACGGGGATTGTAATGCACTTGACAGTGACAGCACAAGATCACGCCATTACGCTCTGCATTCCTTAGCGTGACGAAGTGACACCCGTAGTGGCATACTCACACTCACTAAAGTGGATTAGAATACTTGCTTCCCCCTTAAGTACGTGTTGAAGGGCGTGGGAAGCACACTTCTAAGCATCCTGATGGTTTGTATGGTCGGATGACAAACGACACTTAAGGGGAAACTAATTCATGATAAGTGAATTTTGAATATACACTCTCTGAGACTGGATTTCTTAAGGTTATCATGAGGTGTAGAACTTCATCCTTCATGCTGGAGCTTTGAATCGAGACAAAACCTTGAGACAACTGGCTGTGGTTACCCATTGCAACTAAAAAGCCAGGAAATCCCTTTTCCCTATGCCAGGCTTCCTCAACCTTGGCCCTCCAGATGTTTCTGGCCTACAACTCCCATGATCCCTAGCTAGCAGGACCAGTGGTCAGGGATGATGGGAACTGTAGTCTCAAAACATCTGGAGGGCTGAGGTTGAGGAAGCCTGCCCCATTCCTTCTACCCCTCCCTTTCTACAACTCAGGTTTGTTTGTTTTTTAATCCTACCCAGTGAGGCAGGCTAGGGCAAGAGAAAATCACTACCTGGGTGAGGTTCATAGCCAAAGAGGGATATGAGCTTTGATATCCCATGTCCTAGTCCAATACGCTAACCATTACACTGCACTGGCTCCCAGACCTTATGCAGATCTTGATCCAATTTTCTACCTGGCTAAGTTGCTTACATGAAATCTGATAAACCCCTCTGTAGCTCAGTGCTCCTTCTGCCTTCCCTACAAATATATATGACCAGATATTGATATTTGATGTCCTCGTCGGTACTATGTATACCAAGATGGCTGCAAGCAGCTTAGAGAACAGAATATTAAGCTAGGCTTAGTCCTATTTAGAACGATGGCCATTTCAAAGCAAGATGTCCCAGAACTATAAAAATCCTTGGGAATAACAACGCAAAATAAATGGGTGCAAACAAACATGGAGGGCACAGCCAAACAGGAAAAAAATGGTGCGCCGATAATAAGCAAACATTCAGAAGTATAATCACTCCAGTTCTGTGCACAGATACACATCTCTGAATGCAGAGGTATAAAGAAACAGCACACAGACACATATTTAAACTTATAATACCATATGCCGCTATGCAACACCCACAATCATCGGCTCAAGAGGTGGTAGCTAGTAGCAGGCTGCTTATCGACACCCACATACTGTAATGCATGATCTAAGGCAGTTACAAATGTTTACAATATTATCATCTAACTGTGCTAAATTGCACTGGGGGGAGGGGGGGAGTTGCAGCATTTAAATGGCTTGAACTATGCATAAAGACTCGCTCATTCCCTGTACTGTGTTATGACCAGAAATTACTTCCTGACTAGTCTCTACTGAAGCATCAAGCAAAGGCAGTAAATACCTGCAGAGAGGCATTTCCTATGACTGTGCCAATATTGTTTTTTATTTGAACAATGTATATGCCACTTAACTAAAACAATCTTTAAGCGGTTTACAAAGATACAACACAAAATATTTTTTTAAAAAATCAGCTATTGTAGAATGTCCCTAGCATCTAAGCATCTTCTCCAAGCACTATGAAACTTTCCTATTTGAAATACGGTAGATTTCAGTAGCTATAATTAAACTAAACGATGTGCATTTCAGAATAACTGAATATACATTTTATGCGCGTTTAAATCTTCATAGAGAGGCTTCACGGGAGGCTTTTATATGTGTAATGTAGCCTAAAGGCATGCAAACCTGCTACAAACCCTAAAGACTAGAGATGGGGAGAGTGGAAATGCAACTAATTAAGAACCAGATTTCACTTACCATTCGGGATCATGATTCCTCCAATCATGGTTCCAAACACAACTGCTAGTGTCAGGGCTTTAAATCTGAGAGGTGGCATATAACCACCTGCAGCAAATGTCCCATCTTTTTGCTATTTAAAAAAAGAAAAGGCTAATGAATCAATCAGTTCTTTTAATATATTTTTTTATTTAGACAAAAAGGGATTTGCCTCTCTGTTTCTGGGAACCTGTCTCTGATGTCTACACACCTGGAACCATTTAAATTACAGTCTCCTCCCAATATTCCCAGTCAATGATTTTATATGATGTGGGCATTACCCACTGAAGCCTAAGCCTTATACCTGTAAATTTCTAAATTAACCATACCAGTATGGCTTAATGACCACAGCCTGCAATATCATGAAGGCTATGAGATCGCCACTGCTGGTCAGCATAATTTGGATTACTGTACTAAATTGCAGATTTTCTCATCTTTTGATTTTGTTGTGTGTGTTTTTAAATAGTTACTGAACTTTTTTGAAGATACAGATTAAGAATGAAACAAGCAGAACAGATGCAGAGAATGAGTTATGAACATAGAAGACTTGAGACAGCTCAATTAACTATACCTACTTATAATCTTAATGCTTTCTTTCTCCTTTATATTTTCTTTACAGGATCTTCCCTTTCAGAGTTTTGAGATGAAGAGATAATTCAAAAGGCCCATAGTCTAGAGCAGGCACCCCCAAACTTCGGTCCTCCAGATGTTTTGGACTACAATTCCCATCTTCCCCGACCACTGGTCCTGTTAGCTAGGGATCATGGGAGTTGTAGGCCAAAACATCTGGAGGGCCGCAGTTTGGGGATGCCTGGTCTAGAGTATATCAAGGGCAGGGAGCAGGCATTATCCTTTACACTTGCAAAGTCAATAAACATTTCCCTTATTTTCTCAAATGAGTCTTTTATCTTTTGTCCCTTGGTTACCCTTAGTTCTTGGGCTAATTTCTCTAAAGACACCTTGCCAAACATTTTGAAACTGTCGCTCAATATTTACGTTCTGCAGCGTCTTCCAGTTCTGAGCTACACACTGCTTGTGCAGCTGAGAATAAAAGAATTAACAGCATTTTATGATCATGATCTAAATTTCTATCCAAAAAACATATTTAACAGAACCAAAGTTGGAGATGAAGATATTCCAAGACCAGCAATCTGACTTATCTCTCAGCATACCAGCTTCCAAAACACGTGTATCTGGGGCAATCCCACCACCTGTGGATGTATGTACCATTCACACCCAACACTCTCCAACATATAGGAGAAAGATTAGGGTTTATCAGGGATAATTTCATCACTGTCAAATACCATTTATATAATGACAGCTCTCTGGCAGTGGCAGATGTTGTTTTATATAGTGGCTTTAACCATGGAGCATTCCCATCATTTATTTCCATCCGTCTATCTAAACTTTATCCCCTAATGTATGCAACAAGTCATTTGACTCCTTGTCAGACTCCAAAAGCTACCTATAGATGTTAGAAACCAACCCTCTTATTGCTCCCAAAAAACTCAGTGTCTCCTGTTCAAATGCTGTAGGTTGGATTTTGATTTTGTCTTTATATGCCTATCATAGCTCTCATAACCAACTTTAAATGTGTGTAAAAGGTTTTTTTCATGGCCTGGAAGTGAGTTCTTCTCCAAAACAGAGGATCGCAGGAAGTGACATTTATACTTCAAACCAATATGCAGATATTTGAACCAGAAGTCATAAAATAGTTCCTGCGGCCAAGATCCACCTGCAGAAATAATTCTACTTTGCTAGTTACATCATGTGTATTTGTTCATGTACAGTTGTTACATGTACAGTTGTTACACAGAAGAACACAAGGAACCTAAGGAGGGGACTACACTGCATTAGAGTAGCATAAGAGTCAGAACAGCTTTCCATATAGCAGGGTGGGAAACAAAGTGGTGTAAGGCACAGAAAAGGAAGTAATTGCCACTTCCTTACCCTATACTAGAGGGGGGGACCTGTGGTCCTACAGATATTGCTGGACTCCAACTCCCATCAGTTCCAGCCACGGATGAGGAGAGTCGGAGTCTGACAACATCTGAAGAACCACAAGTTCCCCATCCCTACCCTAGGATTTGGTCACATTGTGATAGCTGGTCTGATACCATGTTGTTTCTCTGCAATAGAGTTCAGTGTGTTTTAGGTCATATACTACTTTAGGGCACCCAATCATCTGAAATAAATGGATAATAATAGCCTGCGGCTGTTTCTACAGGCACTATAGTTATGCTCAGGAAGGCTTGCGGCAAGTATCACCATTTCTCCCTGACCACCCTGAAAACGACCAGAACTTAATGCTATTTTCCCATAGAAACATAACCACTTTCTCCTTTTTAGTCAAACATAGCAAATCTTGCTTCGTCGTTCCTGGTGATGAAGAAATGAGGAGACGTCAGACCAAAACGCAGCTAAGTGTGACCACCAACTCTAAGCCTGGAAGGGAGTAATTTTGCTCATTCTTTTCATGTGGAAGATCAAAGTGGGGAGGGGAGACAACAGAGAAGGGCAAAGATGTGAGGACGCTCCTGGTTTAAGGTGGGGGAAGCCTAAAAACATCACAGTTAAGTCAAGAACAAGGAACTATACTGAACCACAAGGACTTTACCTGCTGTTCAAAGAGAAGGGTATTCAATGCCTGCCGGCAGGGCAGAATCATCATAGGGAACCCAAAAGCTACAGACATCATGAACCCCACACGGATCATCTCGGTCACTACATTCGATGGGAAGTTCATGAGCACATTCCCCTCAATATCTCCGGTGTAGCTCACGTAGCCGAAGAACCCCACCTGTCCAAGGAGGAAAGGGGAATTACTTTCAGTGGTTACATACGTTTGATCAACAGAAAGAATAGAAAACTGGGCGTCCCTTGGGCCTGTCCTCAAGACAGTGGAAGACTATCTTCAATTAATCACATCTTTATCCCACACTCCCAACTGATTAGTCCAAATCCTTTATGCTCTGGCTCATTAACAAAACAAAACAAAACAAAAAACCACCCTGAGATCTCACATCACTTTTGCTGGGTTTCTCTATACATTTCCAAATTCCAATGTATCTTTCCCAAGGCTGGGTGACCAGAATTGCATGCGGTATTAAAAGAGCAGATGCGGAATTGATTTATGACAGAGTAAAACAAATCCTCTACTATGATACAAAGCAGTGGGGTGACATTAAGTCATTCCAAGCACCTGACTATGACAACATGTAAGGATGCCTTCCAAAAAGTGACAATATTGCAATAACTTCACATTTTCCCTGACATCTCAAATGCGAACACTCACTTTCAAGCCATGACCACATTTTTATCATCATGAGTAGAGATAATGACCTTGGACTGTTCCAAATACCGCTATGGAAGTCAAGATAGTAACCAAGGGAGTAGAAGTAACCAACCCCAAAACAGCAACTCTCCCTTGTCATGATGTTCTCTACATTTAATTGACTTTTATGTGATATATTTTATGTGACATGGCGTACATCATGTTTTCCTAGTAGCCAACAAGCTTATTTTGAAGTATTTCAGGCTACTCTACAAAGGAAGGGCAGGATAAAAATCTGAATAATGATGATTGATGATGATGATGATGATGATGTTACAAGTCATTGCATTCCCATGTTCCAAGCCCAACCAATGGTATTAATAGTTTGATGGTACTGAGAGGAGAGGAGCGACTACAGCTCAGCAAAGGAGCAACGCTAATCTAAATGAAAACAAAAAGAGAAAAAGAAAGAGAAAAGAAAGTGCAGAGTCTGCTGTCAAAGTTAGCTTTTAACCCTTGTCTCACACAGAAAGTGGTGGACCCTCCATGCTCTCTCACCTGGGAGCTTTGCTTTCTTCTCCCAGTCTCTCCCTTCCCTGTCTCACTCAGGGTCCTTCCATATATCCACCACTTTCATGTGTGTGTAATCCTTGGACCCCATAACAGCCCAGAGCAGCGGACAACAAAGGAAAACAAAAGGGGGGGGAAAGAGAAGAAAGGAGATAAAAAAGATGGAAAGAATAGAAGAAAAGAAGGAAGGAATGAACTAACTAACTTCCAATTTTCCATCTGTCAGTTATATAAAATAAATTATTCGAAACATTCACTCTAGGATGATATCCAACTGTTCTACTTTCTGTTAAGCAATATTTTCTCAATCTTGAGACTCAAATGTCTGAAATCAATTCATTTTCTTTTCACACAAAAAGTCCAAAAGGGGTTCTCTAACTATTATTATTAATAAATGTCGGCAGTTGTTTTTCTCTAGCCAAACGTATCAACTTTGCCTCCAATAACTTCAACAGCCATTCCTCCATATTAAACAATAATAAATATCTCTGCCTTCGTCCATACAAGAGCCTCTCTGCTATGATTCGAGATATTATTCCATAGCTCTTTCCCTGTTATGTATCCATTAATTCGCACCCAGTTCTGCAACTCCCGTTCCCATTTCCTGTTGTGTTTGCCGTGGTTTTCTATCCTTATCTAAAAAAAACCCCATCTCTTCCATTTACACTTCTTCCATTCTTTTCCCAAGAAAAGCGCCAGAGATTTGATAACTTTTTCCTCTGAGTTTCCCCCCAAGTTGTACACAGAGCCAATTCTCTCTCAACTCTGTTGATGTCAGATCAAGGTGTCATGCCGTCTCTCCATCCATGACTAACTTGTGATGAACACATCACCACTTCTTCCTCCTCCTGTCCCTTCACAGGCATGTACCAGCCCTAACTCTGAGAGCAGCAAAGGGCAAATAAGGAAGATTTGTAATGCTCATCCTGATCTCAAGATTCTGATGAAACAAGTTCTACTGTTGCCAGTCCCAGTATTTCTAGTACCTGTAGAGGCATCTCTGGTAGGTATGGATCATGTTAAAACTTTATCTTTCTAACTGTTCAATAAGAGTAAGGGTTCCCCCCCCACATACTCCCAATGATGTCTCTGCTGCTCTGGAAATGTCCCCGGAGAATGTCTATTGCACACGGCAGAAAATGTCTCCACAGTTGTTTCTACGCTTCTACAAAACATATTTTTTTCACTTTGGGAAGGAGATGGAGCAAAGAGGAGTTGTTGTTGCTTTTAAAGGTTTCTTACCGTAATATAAAAGGTAGTGACCACGTTTAGTGACGAGGCAAAGATGGAACTCATGATTTTAACCGACGGCTCATCCAGACTATCGTAGGTTGGCAAGACCTGGCTGCAGAAAAAGCAGGGAGGAAAATGTTAAAACGTGTCAGGAAATCCTCCCTTGCCGGTACAGTGTGATTGCTGACACCTTCCTCGCATGGAATTTAGGCACTTGCCTCTCGACTGCAGTTTACGCCAAGAGGTTTCTGAACACTCACAAGTTTCAGTGGTGCCCAAATATTCCTGCTCCCTCCCTCCCATTGCCACATGTGCAATGTAAATATTTCACATATTTTAAAAATAAAAATGTCGCAACGTGAATGACCGCTTGTTTGCCTCAGACACCAGTGGCAGAGCCCCAGACAGCACACTGCAGATTATTGTTCTTGGAGGACCCAGAGCTGATAATTAAAGCAATGCGGTGTTTACAGAATAACGAGCGGGAAGAGAGCTAGAGCATCATATTGTCAAAGAGAAAAGTTAAACAACCAAGACTAAACACTGCGCCTGTCGTATTTCAGCACTGACGCTTGAGCGCAACTCACAGAAAAGCGGAAGGGCCAATTACATGGGGCTTGGGTGCTTATGCACATGGAAAAGCTTTTTCCTAACATCAGGTGTACGGCTTATTACAGCAGCCAGAGAATGTATGGGCCTGACTTGACCGCATGCTCTTGAACACTCAAGGGACACCTTGAGAGGGTAAGTAGATAGGAAGGTCATTTAGGATAGAAGCACTTATAAAAACTACCACACAGGAAAGTAGGGTGGTGGTGTGGAAATCCTTAGCTCTGCTTAGCAGCTGATTTGTTTATTTTTTTAGCTCCCCATCACTCAGAGGACTGAACAGTTCAGAAAACGGCAGTGTCATACTATCTATCTAGGTACCTTTATTATCACCACTGTTATGTTGCTTGTCAATACGACCAACTCTGCACATATGTTTGTATACTGAGTGGGGAATAACACAGCAAAGGTAGGGGGGGAACGCCAAAGATTAGGTGTGTTAGTTGCGTGTGAAAATCCAATCTTAGGGAAGTTCTTGTGATCTCCAACAAGAAGTCACTTGTAAGCAGCGTCTTCTGCCTTGCCATTCCCAACAAACTGAGATCCAAAGAACATGTGAAGTTAATAGCAACCACAGGCCCTTGCTGATTCAATTCAGGACCATGGCACTGAAGGGGTGGGGGGTGGGAGTTCCAAACTTTCCAATTAATTCCAAGTAATTTCCAATTAAAACGGTGCCTCTTTGCTTTGTTTCTGTAAATACAACAGAAACAATGTAAAGATTTGAACCCACTAGCAGGGTTTGAGTAAACCCTTACAATTAACAAAAAAATAAGTATAAAAACTATAAAGATGAGAAGGATAAGAGACAATAACAATTAATATAGAGATACCATATGAAGATATTTGAAAGCAAACAGGGGGAGTTAATATGGGGGGGGGATGGGACCAGAAGAGGAAGTTGAGGGAAGTTGGGGGGGGGAGAATTGGGGGAATTTTGATGATTGGACATGTTGTAATAAGATAAAAATGTAAAAACCAATAATTTTTTTTATTAAAAACAGAACAAAAATGTGCCTCCCAAGGCTCTTTGCTCATTGCCACAAAAAACAGCAGAGACTGAAAGATTTATAACAGGCACCCCCAAACTCAGCCCACCAGATGTTTTGGTACTACAACTCCCATCATCCCTAGCTAACAGGACCAGTGGTCAGGAATGATGGGAATTGTAGTCCCAAAACATCTGGAGGGCCGAGTTTGGGGGTGCCTGGTTTATAACCACTCATCACCAGCAACATGACCCCTATTCAAATACCTGTCTTCCATGAATGTTATTAATTAAAAACAAAGAAACAAAAACACCCAAGAGGTCTTGTTCATGGATCTCCCTTTTCACATCTAGTTTGGATCCGAGGCTCAACAGGAAGTAGGGAAGCATTCTATGAAGTACAAGCAATGTAGCAATGGGCAAAAGTGGAACATCTGTATCCAGACGCAGCATACCTTACGACAGGCATCCCCAAACTGCGGCCCTCCAGATGTTTTGACCTACAACTCCCATGATACCTAGCTAACAGGACCAGTGGTCAGGGATGATGGGAATTGTAGTCCAAAACATCTGGAGGGCTGAAGTTTGGGGGTGCCTGCCTTACGATCACTCAGTACTGCAGAACAAACAGCACCACCTCTCCCTGCTTATGAACTCTCCAGAGGCTACTGTCTGGTCGACAAAATTATTATTATTATTATTATTATTATTTATACCCCGCCAATCTGGCTGTGTTTCCCCCACCACTCTGGGCGGCTTCCAACAAAGAGCAAAATACATTAAAATACCACAGATTAAAAACTTCCCTAAACAGGGCTGCCTTTAGGTGTTTTCTAAATGTCAGGTTGTTTATCTCCTTGACCTCTGATGGGAGGGCGTTCCACAGGGCGGGCGCCACTACCGAAAAGGCCCCTCTGCCTGATTCCCTGTAGCTTTGCTTCTTGCAGTGAGGGAACTGCCAGAGGGCCCTCGGCCCTGGATCTCAGTGTCCGGGCTAAACAATGGGGGTGGAGATGCTCCTTCAGGTATAAAGGACCGAGGCCGTTTAGGCTGGACTAGAAGGACTTTTGGTCTCATCTACCGTGTTTCTCATATTATAAGACATGTCTTATATTAATTTTTTCCTCAAAAAAACACATGGCTTATTTTCAAGGGATGTCTTATTTTTTAATAAAGTGCACGCGGGCGCTGTTTGCTGGGCTTGTCAAGCCCAGCAAACAGCGCCCGCCGATCTTCGGTGACAGGCGGGGGTGGAGGGAGAGCGGAGAACGATCTCCGCTTTCCCCCCCACCCCGCCCGTCACACAGCACAGGGCCGAAGATCGGCGGGCACTGTTTGCCGGGCTTGTCAAGCCCAGCAAGGAGCGCCCGCCGATCTTCGGTGACAGGCGGGGGTGGGGGGAAAGCAGAGAACGATCTCCGCTTCCCCCCCCCCCGCCTGTCACACAGCACAGGTCCGAAGATCGGCGGGCGCTGTTTCCCGGGCTTGTCAAGCCCAGCAAGGAGCGCCTGCCGATCTTCGGTGACAGGCGGGGGTGGGGGGAGAGCGGAGAACGATCTCCGCTTCCCCCCCACCCCCGCCTGTCACACAGCACAGGGCCGAAGATCGGCGGGCGCTGTGTGCCGGGCTTGTCAAGCCCAGCAAACAGTGCCCGCCGATCTTCGGTGACAGGCGGGGGTGGGGGGAGAGCGGAGAACGATCTCCGCTTCCCCCCCACCCCCGCCTGTCACACAGCACAGGTCCGAAGATCGGCGGGCGCTGTTTCCCTGGCTTGTCAAGCCCAGCAAGGAGCGCCCGCCGATCTTCGGCTCTGTCCCCCAATGCGCTACGGCTCGGGGAAGCAGGCAGGGAGCTCCTGCTGGGTCCCGCGGCTTCGCCTCTCGCTCGGTCGGGGCTTTGCGATAGTGCTTATTTTCGGGGTATGTCTTATTTTTCACCAACCCTTTGAAATCCTGTCATGGCTTATTTTTTGGGGATGCCTTAAAATATGAGAAACACGGTAGAGCTGAAAATCTTATATATTTTAAGGGAGTAATTTTGGAGTCAGAAGGATCCAAACTCATTTACTGCCTCTGCTTCATGAACAATCATCCAAGACATTTTGGCTTTCCAGATACAGCTGTAAAAAGTCCTCTAAACCAGTAAGGCAAGTCACACACCAAACCACCCTGACTCTCGGGATTCCAGCACACACGACAAGCAGTACACCCTAAATGTGTGCAAAGTTTATTTCTGAGCTAAAAAGCCCACCCTGAGGGCCAGGCCAGGATCGAGGCATTCAAGGCGCAGAAGCCTTTGTCTGACAAACACTTTGTATGCTACTGGCTTAGGTTTCTTCACATCACTTGCAATCACATAAACGCCACTCCTCGGGGTAGACGGAAGGAAGATATTTAGACCAAATGCCCTTTACATTTATCTCTCTATTCCCAAGATGAACACAAGGAGAGAAAGAGCACAAACAAGAAGCTTCGGAACCTGATACAGAGAAACAGCAGCTCCTTCTTGATGAAGAGAGTGCTATTTCTTTTGTTAACAGATTTTCATCTCTGCCATACCAAAAAGGGAAAGGAAAAAAAAATCCCTTGCGTGTAGAAAACAGAAAGGGTGCATTTGCAGCATTATTTTTAGATTCGTTATGGGCGGCAAGCAACACAGCTCAGAGAAAAGGGCCCAATCCTGCAAAATAAAGAGGCCCCAGGGGCCAAGCAGCTGGAGTATTTGATCACAGTTAGGTATCTGAGTCTCATTTCATCTTACAGAGGATGGATGGCCATCCACCAGTCTACTCGGCTGGAAATGGGGACGTGCACTGCATACTGGAGAAGGGAAAAGGAAGCACAGTGTGGTCGACTTCAAGATGGGTGTTCAGAGTCTTTCAAAAGCAAAGGTTTAAAAATACACAGCACCCATTATGCTACATAGGAATGCTTGAGGAATCTGACATTTGCAAATTCCAGTGTGAACTGACTAACACCCCCAGATTTCACGTTTCCTGAATGTTCTGACATAGTTCTTGGCTGAACCAATGTATCGAAATGCGTAATTTTTAAAGAGCACCACTTTAAACCACGTATTTAAATACATACAGTCAAACCTTGGGTCCTGAACGCCTTGCGAGTCGAACGTTTTGGCTCCCAAACGCCGCAAACCCGGAAGTGAGTGTTCCGGCTTGCAAACGTTCTTTGGAACCCAAACGTCCCGTGCGGCTTCCGATTGGCCGCAGGAGCTTCCAGCAGCCAATCAGAAGCTGCACCTTGGTTTCAGAATGTTTTGGAAGTCGAACGGACTTCCAGAACCGATTCCGTTCGACTTCCGAGGTACCACCATATTTAAATGCATGTTTTTGTGCAGTTCTTTTTTTCTTTTGGCTTACCAATTAATGAGGAAACAGGAGAACGGATTTATGGGTGAACACTCATAAAAGTGAGAGTAGAAATAAGGCTGATCACCTTTCCTTATGGTGCTGTCTTCCATTGCACCAGGAATGACAGTGGTGTTAGACTCACCCCCCAAAATAGTGCCGGCCACCTAGGTTGGGACGTTCACTCAAGGATCCACCATACTTCTGTGTGAAATCCCTGCCTCAAAGGTTACACCACCATTGTTCACATTACAAACAAGCTGTTGTGATGGGGAGACTAGCCTAAGGTCAAGACAGGAAGGCTGTAGCAGAGCTAATATTACATTTCTATGCTTCCTGGCTCCCTGCCCCATGCACAATCTGTTAGACCATATGGCACGCTCGCGGGGGGCAAAGACGTTTCTCTTTGAATTTGGCAATGACAAGCCTCAATGCCAGAAAGAGCCAACACCACAAGGAAAGTAGGCTTGCACAAGCCATAGCAACTGGCATTCCGATGCATGTTACTTTTTCGCCTCTAGAGGGAAAGAACTCAGGTCTTATGCTTGTCACTTAGAAGAAGAAAAAGGAGGGGGGGGAGTGTGAATTGAGAGGTCAGTGACTGCAAGCCTGTCTACTCTGGGATTCATCCGCATGTGACATCATACGGGCCAAGAAGTGTGTGTTATTCTTGCCCTTGGGGAAAATTATAGGTTTAAGCTTTCGGTTTGGCTTGCCACACTGGTGGTGTAGCAATCTATATTTAGATAGATATGTGAATATACTAGTCCAGAACGTATAATTTTCCTGTGTTTCCAACTCCCAACAAATGAAGGTTGGTTACTGAATGGTCGCCACAAGAAAAAACGAGGACAATTTTGGATTTTAGAAAAGCCTGCTGTGGTAACTAGGTACAGCTACAAAAGAATGAATCAACCCTTCTGTCACCAATTATAGCAGAGACACTTAAAACTGAGTGAGGCATGTTCTAGCTGAGAGACATAATAAGCAGGGGGGAAAGGTGAAGAGCCCAGCCATGCCAAACTAATGCTAACTGCCCATCCCAGGTCCCCAGCTGAACACACACCTATGTTTTCAGCTGGGTCACTTTTCAGAGAAGCCACAAATCAGACGACGCTATCAGAATGTAAATGGGACTCATCTGTGGATGAAAGCTTCCATCTGTCACAACAACAACAAACCCCCACAAACTAAGGAGATGCATGTGCTACAGCAAAAAAAAAAACCCACAAGTTTTCCATCCAGGATAGATTGTGCCAATGCGCAGCATTTGCTTCCATGATTAACTTTTATTGACAGATTTGGGGCTTTGAGATACGCAAGCAGAAAGAAGAGAGGGGTGGAAAGAGGGAAGGAGGGAGGGAAGGAGGGATGAGAGGAGAGAAGGAGTTTGCCGTCAGGAAGAAACTGAATATGGGACCCAGGGATGGCCACAGGAGGGGGTTGCATTACGTAACAGAGATCCCATTTGGACTATTGAGGTTTCTGAGCCTTCAGATGTCAGTGACTCAAAAGCTCCACCCTCTTCTCTCAAAGCGAGAGGTTTAAAACATGTTGCTGCTGTTGTTTTAATGAAAGGCAAGAGCCTCAAGCCAAACTCTGGATTAGCCGTTGTTTTGTGTATTGCACAAACAGAATGCGCAGAGCTTTGCCCATAGATAGCCCAAGAGAGCAACAGGAACCCTATAATCAGCAATGTCAACTTGACCCAGGATCTGTTTCCGTTTACTTAAATACTCTTAGCTGAAATTGTTGTGATGCCTAATGAGGACACTCACTTGAATCATTTTAGGCGGGCTTTGGTGGCCCTACTGCGGTGTAATTGTGTCCGCTTAAGTTCTCGTTACCTATCTAGAATGGGGGTCAGTACCATCCTTAGTAAAGAGACGTGACAGCCAACGGAAAATTACACTGGGGGTGTATTTGCCTCCCACGAACAAGAAGCTTCTTAAGCACAATGACTCCAGAGTGAAATATAACCCCTTCTCCCAGCTAGGTAACAAAAGGGTCACAACCCAGTCAGATGCTGTACCTCAGTGGGCTGTAAAATATTTTGATTAAAATGAAGACGAGGGGACCAGATGGTATCTATCCCGTACAGGCCACCCTGACCCTTTGCCCTTAAACAAAACTTGCTCCACCCTGCAATCTCTAAGCAGCTGAAGTTGCTGGTACTTACGACTGACAGGCGAAAGACATGCCAAAGATAGGAATGCAGCGAAAAATGCCCTCCCAGCGTGCGTAACTGACCCGCTGCAGCCACTGCCCGCCAAAGAGGCCGTGCTTGAAAGCCGAGAGCACGATCTGCAGCCAAGGAAAAGAAAAGAGAGGTTACAATCTAGACAACGGAGACGCCAAACCCAAACCATCGTCTAGCAAGCCAGATTGCAACAACCAGACGAGTGCCGTGTAAACGATTAAGGGGGCAGGCATCCCGTTTGGTTGCGAGTGTGAGCCTCCTCCCTGGGGGAGGCCTTGTGCTGTGTCACGTCTTCGTAGGCCTTGCCCTCCCCCCCCCCCCCCGCCCGCACAAGGTGAGTGACTAAACTACAGTTCTCATAAGGATCCACACATTAAGTGTGCCACACACACAGAAAGGGTGGCAAGAGAACTGAGGCTTACTCTCCACCGATTCTGCCGTCAAACGGATGCTTTGCACGCTACTCAAGCTTTTCACTGGCATCCCATCCCTTACCCACATTCAGGACAAACTCCTGGCCTCACCTTTAAAGCGCTCCGGGGCTTTGTCCCATGGTATCTTTTGGATCCCCTTTCCCGCCCTACCCTTCTTGTAATCTTCAGCTCCTCCAACTCGATCATCCTCAGCCTCCCCAACATCTCCTGCTCTCTAACACGACTCATCTATTCTCCTTAGCTGTCCCTCTCTGTGTGTGGAACTCCTTCCTGAGCCATCTCTCTTCCTTCCTTCAGAATTGTTTTCTATGAGGACTTTTGTTTAAGCGCTTTAGTCCTCATTTCCGGTTCCGAATTTAAGTATGTACAATCTGTATTTGTCACATTCACCCCCTTGTTACCCTGGCCTCTCCTTTCGCTGCTTTGGTTGTCTTTCTTCTCCGTTTCAGAAGGTAAGCTCCATGAAGGCAGGGACCTCTCTCTCCGTGTGTGTGTGAAAGATATATGTGTGTATATAAAGATAAATACACACTCATTGCATGCACACTTACAAAACTTTGTAAAGCACCATGTGAAGTAGCATTGGTGTAGGGGTCAGCAAACTTTTTCAGCAGGGGGCCGGTCCACTGTCCCTCAGACCTTGTGTGGGGGGGAGACTATATGTTTGGGGGGGGGGAATGAACGAATTCCTATGCCCCACAAATAACCCAGAGATGCATTTTAAATAAAAGCACACATTCTACTCATGTAAAAACACCAGGCAGGCCCTACAAATAACTCAGAGATGCATTTTAAATAAAAGGACACATTCTACTCATGTAAAAACATGCTGATTCCCGGACCGTCCGCGGGCTGGATTGAGAAGGTGATTGGGCCGCATCTGGCCCCCGGGCCTTAGTTTGCCTACCCATGGTGTATGCATTATGTTTATGGCAAGAGTTCCTGAATATTTTTGCATCTTTACATCAACATCACCAGCTTTGTTACATGGCACCAAGTATCCCAGGGATGGGGGACCAGTGGCCTTGCGGATGGAGTTGGGACCCCAGCCGCTTTGGCCAATGGTTGCGAATGATGGAAGCTTGAGTCCAGCAACATCTAGAGGGCCACAAGCTCCCTACCTCCTTGCTTTCATTCAGCATCTTAAAGAAGAGTTCATGCAACTTTATATGCTATTTCTAGAATGTGGCCTAAGAAGACACGTTTTTATCTCCCAAACAGAAGCACGGTGGCTGGAAAGATTGGGGAGGGGGGAGCAAGAAAAACCTAGGACCGCCATTAGATGTGAAGTGGGGATAGAGGCCAAGGCAGAATGCCTGCTTCAGGGGAATTTGACAACTGGCTTAGGGCATGAGGGCCTGCCAAACCCTCAACAAGCGAACCCTGATAATATACACTCTGTGAGAGAAAGCGAGGAAATTAATCAAGGGATTCTTCTGCAATCTGTGTGGCCTAAGAGCCCATAGTGCACTGTGGTATATAAAATGTGCTGAATTGCTAGAAGCTGGGGACATGGCATAATCTCCCTGGAAAAATGTGTAGCATTAAGTAGTATATAGAAGACACATTCCCAAGTCTGTGGCCACATAGGACAGCAAGCAGCCTCTCTGTTACTGGTAGTGGTCGCCCTCTACCCAGCAGTGCCAGTAACACTAAATACAGAAAGCCTTTCAAATCGAAACCCCGAGCCTATGAGCTCCTGCCAACAGGCAGACCTGGCATCCATTTGAATGTCCTCCGAGAGCCCACCCACGAGGAAAGCTTGGGACACCATGGAACTTAAAAATTTGTATTGCGGTTTCCCTAAGATGAATTAACCGCCAGCCACGGAGGAAAACAAAAGCCTCCCAGTCATTAATACTGACCACAAACATAAACACCGTGTAAAAGATCAGAGCCATGGCACTGAAGGACTGTATGGAAGCCATCATGTTCCTCTGGAGACTCAGCGGGAGCACGATGCAGAGGGAGATGATGAAGAGCAGGACAACCCGGAACCAGCCGCTCACCTGGAAGAGGAAGAAGAGTTGCAATGAAAACATCCAAAGGATCTCGGGGGGGGGCAGATGCCCAGCAAATTATATATAAACCATGCATACATAAACACAACATATGCACACACAATATAAGACACAGCAAGCCTTCCCCACCCACAATACACCAAGATTAAGATTCACTCCGAAAGGAAAGGAAAGGCCGGCTTGCTAGGCAAAGCGGCTTCCCACAGGGCGTTCTGTGATTAACTTACATAGTCACTTGGTGCCACTGTTGCTCTACGAAGCTCTTACCGAGCCCCGTTTTAAAAGCGAAAGCTTGTTGGCTGTTTTAAATGGTAATCCGAACGCAACCTATTTGAATATCTTTTATGTACTTCCAGCAAATAAAATGAAAACTAACCTTGCTGCAGAAAGGGGAAGGGGGGGGGGATGAAGGAAGAGATGGAAGTCTTGGAAATTCTGACCCAGAAAATTAACCGGCAGCTTTTTTGGTATTTATTGTAGCGGGAGGTTTGGAAATGCCTAGAAATATTTAATACCTAATTTGGCTTTGCTTATGACGCATCTTTTAAACTTCTCGGCTCCTTAATCAGAGCTTAACTACATCAGGCCGGAGCAGATAAAAACCGTGCCAAAACACTACTGAATGTCCATTTAGCTTTTCTGGCCTCCCCCTGCCCCTATAGATTGTTCTCTGGTCCCTGTTTCCCCAAGGGGAATTCAACTGTTCCTCTGGCGAAAAGGCAAACAGCAGATATGCTATCAGTGCTTGCACTTTCTTGACCCGGTTTGCCAGGGAATTCACAATCCGGTTGTGTATTCCTTTTTGGAGCTTTGAGATTAACAAACAAGCCGGGTACCTCCTAAGGCTTACACTATAGCCCCGAAGTATTGTTCGGTTCTCAAAAATTCTGGATCCACCCCCAGGTCTGCCACAGACGTCCCCTATGGTCCTTTAGCATTGCTATCTCCCCGTTTTTTGTCGACCGCATCAGTGTTACAGGTCCAGCTCTGCCTAGTCTTGCTTCACATCACCACCAAGTCAAAACACTTCCTAAACGAGAAAATCAAAACACTACAACAACGGGGATGGGTGGGTGCACACACTTAAGCGCATTCTACTGGGCTCCATGGGCTAATACAATAAATGCTTTTGGATCTGAACCTAAGTGTAGCTACTATATAAACAGAAAGAGATAGCCTTACTACTAAACTAAAGGAAACGCGCAGGAAACCGAACACTTGCAGAATATCCATTTGGGGCTGACCCTTGGACTTATATGTGGGAGTTAAGTTTGCCTTGGATCAGACTGTTGTGGGACAAAGTGCTCTGTGGCTTCAGCGCTTGCTTGCTACTAACTTTGAAAACGGCAGGCTGGAGAGATACTTGGCTGCATCACAACAATACTGTTCAGGCAGGACGCATTCAAAAGCAAAAACGTACGCAGAACAGCAGGAAAGGGGAAATGTTCTGAATTACTTGTGATAAGGTCAATACGAAGCAAGCTTACCTGGAGCCCAAACAACCGGGCAAAGAAGTTGGATCCCAAGTCTCCAATAACAACGTAGAAAGCGATGCAGGTTCCAAGCATCAGTCCAATCATACTGCAAAAGCACAAAAATGGGCAGGTCACTCCAAAGCAGAGTGTTCCCTTGGAATGCAGCCCTTATTACATGCCAGGTATGTGCTAACGGCTGCATTCGAGATGCGATCAGCACTCAAACACTGTGAACAGTAACATCATCCACTACTGATGCCCTAGACACCTTTGCTGTGAATTTCCCACCACCTCACTAAAAGGACAGCTTCAGGAGAAGCATTGATTCTGTATATCAGGTGCCTGAGCTTCATGCTCCTTAACGTAGGCAGTGAACAAACACAAAACGACAGAAATATGGTTGACACCAACTTCTAATCCAAACGAAGACGTCCACATCTGCTATTGCCAGGGGCACAGTCTAAGAAAGGCAGCCTAGGGGGGAACTAGGCCTGTAAAGTGAAAAAAAGCAACACGATGGGACTCCCGCCGGGCCAAATTTATTAGTGAGCCATAATGGTGCCATGTTTCAGGATACATCAACAATACTGCTAGCAGTCTATGTACTGGTAGTAAAAACAGACCCACCTGCACAAATAGCATGATCCTAATAGTGAGTATTGCTCTAAAGAACCCAACAAAGACCACCTATAGTCGCAGAGGATCTTACATGTAGGCCACATGGTCTTCTAAAGCACATTGCCGAAGCTGCTTCCCTAACTTTTCATAAGCCCCAAATTAACCGCTTCCTAAATCCAGTCTCACGTGGCACATTTTGATTAGTAGCGCGGGTAAAGCCCGAACAGTCCCATTTCACACTTTGTGCGCAATGGCAAACTTTGCTCCACCAGAAGAGAATGGAGAAATTGCAGATCGACATTTTGAAAAGCATGCACGCTTTTCTTTTGCGCAACTGCTTTCATGTCACGCAACTGTTTTATGAAATAATGTCAGGCTACGGGAAGGGCCATAGTGGAGGTGCGGGGCTTCGGCTTTATGAGACACTAATAAAGGAGACACCCTAGCAGCGATACAACTCGAAGAGGTTAAAGCCTCCAAGTGCATGCATGTTAATTTAACTGGCTTTCCAGAGCCAGGAATGGAAACTCTACTTGGGGAGTGTGCTTTAAAAGGAGCTATTATTCACTTACACACTTTCGGAGGGTGTGAGTGAGTGTATCATCACACACAGTCGGGGGTGGGAGGAACCAAGCCAGAAGCCCCACTCTCCACAGAGTGGGCTGGGCTTCACCCCCTTCCTGGGGAGGTTGGACATTTTAATTAAGTGATCATCCTGGGAACCCGTGCCCTGTTCCCTTTCTCAGCGGCACGGACCACTTCCCCTCCCATTTCCGATCGTATAACATCCCCACAGCAATTATAGCGATTGCTCACACAGAAAAGTAACGGCAACGAAGCGCTGAGAATATTTTTAGTCACCTCTCAAAGCAGTTTAGCAGCTGGGAATAAGGAAGACAGCCAGGATCACATGACTGTCCAGCACGCTAATGGATTCCCACTTTGAAGAACCTCCATCATAAAAAGCAACTCGGTGATGCCACTAGCACTCAAATTACATCCTGATCTATCTGCAGAGCCCCTCTTTTTACTGTCTTAGGGACACACGTCCACGGTTGCAGGACAAGTCAGAAGGCTGCCCCAGGTTTCTCTTCCACAGTTTAAACTCTGGGGCAAACCAAGGCTAAAGATGTAGTGAGCAACATCCTTATAGGAGAAAAGTTTTGGTTATATGAAGCAAAGACCTCTGAACAATGACAGCAGCATCGCGCCATTATCATTGTTAGCTAATTTGCTAATATGATCTAGTGACATCCTGGCTCTACCGAGGGGGATGCAATCACAGACAGGATAAAAAGCCATGCCTACTGAATTATGCACAAGTCTCTACACAGACCAAAGCCGGAGCGTTGAGCAGCTCTCCCCTGTGTGGAAAGCCATGTCATCATATGTGGTTCGTAATGGGGTGGGCAGCCCCACCCTCCTAACAAAGCAAATGGACCCCTTCACCTCCAGCTTGAAAATGCTGGGACTGCAACACCAAGCCATTTACTCCAGCCACCTTAACTAATAAAATCTGCGGGAGTTGGAAGCAAAATTATAACGGATACTTCTAATTCTATAGGGTCTCGCCCACAATAATGCGAGGAAACAGCTTTATACGTACAGTGGTGCCTCGCAAGACAAATTTAATTCGTTCCACGAGTCAATTCGTTTTGCGGAAAAAATTTCTTGCGAATCGCGGTTTCCCATAGGAATGCATTGAAATTTCTTTTTTTTTTTTGCCCATGTTGTTGTTGTTGTTTAGTCGTTTAGTCGTGTCCGACTCTTCGTGACCCCATGGACCATAGCACGCCAGGCACTCCTGTCTTGCACTGCCTCCCGCAGTTTGGTCAAACTCATGTTCGTAGCTTCGAGAACACTGTCCAACCATCTCGTCCTCTGTCGTCCCCTTCTCCTAGTGCCCTCCGTCTTTCCCAACATCAAGGTCTTTTCCAAGGATTCTTCTCTTCTCATGAGGTGGCCAAAGTATTGGAGCCTCAGCTTCACGATCTGTCCTTCCAGTGAGCTTTTTGCCCGTAGGAACGCATTAATTAAATTTCAATGCATTCCTATGGGAAACCGCGATTCGCAAGAAAAATTTTTCGCAAAACGAATTCGTCTTGTGAGTCACCCATAGTATCGCAAGATGCATTCGTCTTGCGAAAAATTCGTCTTGCAGGGCATTCGTCTTGCGAGGTACCACTGTACCCTGTTGTTGTTGAAATGGCCAACTGCGTATTCAGATGGGTTTAAATTACTTTTACCTAACAGGAGCATTGCAATGCTTTGTCCGAAGCTTAAAATGTGCACAACACCCGCCCCCCTTTCTGCCTAAATAATTATGGCAGTCATTCAGATCTTAAGCAATAAGTACCTATTGCTAGAGAGTCCAGAACGCTGGGAAGATGTTTGAGAAGAGAAATCTGTGCTTACAAATGCCCATCCCAGGTGCAGTGGTGGGGCATTTGTGGCCCTCCAGCTGTTGGGCTCCCGATTCCCACCAGCCTCAGCCAGCTTGGCCAATTTTCAGGGATGATGGGAACTGGAAGTTCAGCAACATCTGGAGCGGAAGAGGATTCTTCACCCCTGCCCTACAGGTTGGACCAATATGAGCAAATACTGTCAAGTTCCCTAAGAGAGAGACTGGAATTAGCCAGAAGAAGCAGAAAAAAACCCCACAAGGCCCAAAACAATAAATGGAACACCAGGTTTGAAGGGATCAGAACTGATAATTTATATACAGATAATTTCAAAGACTGGAATCTTGAAGGGGAGAGTGGGACAAAAAAAAAGAAAAGAAAGTTACCTGGTTTCCACAAGCATTTTCCCAAGTTTTCCATAGGCATGGAAGGCTAGAAAGAAAAGGGGGAGGAAAACACACACATCATCATCACAATTATTCAAACATATGTTCAAAACGTGGCATGTTAAAAAAAAAAAAGGAACAACACCCACCAGAGGCTATTCAAGAGGCAGGGCTTTGCTAGTTTTGTATTTCAGAATTAGTTTTTTTCTACCCCACCGCCACTCTGGGACTGCCCCCCACCCCACGCCTTGGCATACCATTCACAAATCAGAAGCCACATAAAAACAAATTTTGGGGAAAGATTCAAAGCAGGTTCTTCCCTCCCTCCCCCCACCCACCCACCCACAAAAAACAACTCAGCAGCACTAAATAGGAGTTACACATGGCAACTATTAGAAGAAGAAAGTCAGAGCGGAAAAAGAAAATATGTGAGCATGAGAAACTGTGTGGCAAAAAGTTACTGCAGTGCAAAATTTCAATCAAGTCCCCATTTTTAGTCCTTCCTTCTCCATTATGACTGAACCACTTTGTGCAGCTGACGGGAGGATTGAGATGGTGCCCAGAATGTGCAGCCACCCTGAGAATATCCATGATTCACAACCCACACCAAAGGGATTTGACCAAGAGATTTCTTTTTCATTTCATACACTGGTCACCGCTCGCAGCACAAAGCAATCGGCATCCTTGAAATCACCGTTCCTCTGGAAAGCTCAGCTTGTATTTTCAAAAGGCGTTTTACTATGGGGATAAGAGGGAAATTGCCACCTCCGGTTCTGAGGGAGAGAACCTTTTTTTAACCGGGGCCTCTTACTAATGCCACACATTCATGTGAAATGTTTACAGAAGGCAACAGGGCTTTCAGCCCCTCGGCTTGCACAATGTGCATGTTTTCTGCACATATAAAAACAGCAAAAAGGGAGAAGGGGAAAAAAAGGATCAGCCGCCCGAGCGCAAGGATGTAATAAAATAAGGGATAAGGACAACAGAAAGGGGAATAAGGACAACAGAAAGGGCGTATTCTTCTCCAATGGAAGGCCCAAAAATAATGCCGCCTTACAAAAGAGGTATTGATTGATTGATTTTTAAAGCATACTTTCAATTAAAATGGATCAATTAAACAGCAGACTTGGGATCCATCTGTTGAGTCAAGCAACTGAGGAATGAAGCTACCCCTTCAGGCTTAAGATACCTCAGAGGTGGGGAGGGGGGAAGGAGGGGGGAAACACTTCCCTCAAATTTCTTTCAAAAGCTCCCTTTGAAGCAAGCCCAACCTAGCTACAAGAGACAGGTTGCTTGGCTGGCTTCAACTACCTGGATCTAAGAGCAGGAAGTTTGGTTACCAAGGTGTTCTCCTTTTTACTTTGGGCTGCTGTTAACTGCTCTAATTTCGCAGCCCAGATCCTCTGGCCAGGTCTGAGGAAAGTGCTTGTGATTTTTTTTCTTTTCTCTTCTGCCTATAAAATCATAGAGTTGGAAGGGACCCCAAGGATAATTTAGTCCAGTCCCCTGCAATGCAGGAATCTTTTGTCCAATGTGGGGCTCGAACCCACGACCCTAAGATTAAGAGTCTCACACTCTACTGACTGAGCTACCCTTAAGAATCCCGGTAAGAAATTGTGCCCAACTACCACCAAAGAAGGGACGCGGCTGGCTCTGTGGGTTAAACCACAGAGCCTAGGGCTTGCCGATTAGAAGGTCGGCGGTTCGAATCCCCGCAACGGGGTGAGCTACCATTGCTTGGTCCCTGCTCCTGCCCACCTAGCAGTTCGAAAGCCCGTCAAAGTACAGTGGAACCTCGGTTTACGAACGCAATCCGTTCCACAGAGGCATTCGTAAACAGAGGCATTTGCTCCCCGAAGGCACGCTTTGCGCATCCGACGCCGCGGAACCCGGATGTAAACACAGGTAGTTATAAACCGAGGTTCCACTGTACAAGTAGATAAATAGGGAAGGTAAATGGCGTTTCCGTGCGCTGCTCTGGTTTGCCAGAAGCAGCTTAGTCATGCTGGCCACATGACCCAGAAGCTGCACGCCGGCTCCCTCGACCAATAAAGCGAGATGAGTGCCGCAACCCCAGAGTTGTCCGTGACTGGACCTAATGGTCAGGGGTCCCTTTACCTTTACCTTTTACCACCAAAGAACTGGCAGAGGCAGCCCACAAGAGGAACTCTTGCTTGGTGCCTGGTGCTGATGAACATTAGAGAACAGGCCTTGAAACAATTGCAAATCATGGACTGAGGAATACGGGATCCAAATGCCAGCTCAGCCATTCACTCAGTAGAGGGTTTTGAAAAAGTCACGCTCACTCAGAGTTGGTCCATGCACTACTTGAGCTGACCAATCTACGGGGAAAAAACTGCTTGCAAAAGCGGTCCATTTGCATGCTGAGTGCTGACATCCTTGCACAAGACTGCAGTGGCTACTTTTGTGAAAACAGATTTATTGTTTCCAGCACACCCCTATTACAGAAGGAGCCACTGTGATCTTCCACAAGCACTTTCTCTGGCACTGCTCACATGAGAAGACCACTGGTGGGAGAAGTTATTTATAACTCACTTTCCCACCGGTATATGGGAATAAATGGCTTATTTTGCAGAAAGAAGAAAAGCAGATACCTGGGCTTACGCTTTAAGCCAGGCATCCCCAAACTGCGGCCCTCCAGATGTTTTGGCCTACAACTCCCATGATCCCTAGCTAACAGGACCAGTGGTCGGGGAAGATGGGAATTGTAGTCCAAAACATCTGGAGGGCCGAAGTTTGGGGATGCCTGCTTTAAGCAATAAAGCAGGCTGCAAATTTAAGTTTGCAAATGAATCTCATTCATCTATGCGCAGGCAGGACCATCAGCATTTCATATTTTAATCTGGCATCTCATCAGTGTCAGAAGACAACTGACTATGTACCGGCAGGGAAAGAAAACAGCATGTAAAGAAACAAGCGCCCCCCCCCCACCAAGCAGCAAAGCAAACCCAAACAGTAGGGGGTTGGGGGGGAGATGGAGAATGAGTCAGTGGAAAAGTGGAGCGCTTTGTAAACAGAAGGATTCTGTCAAAAACTGAACTTTTGTGCCCGCGTAGAAGGAAAAGTGACATTGAAGAGAACCGTATTGCGATTTTGCATTAGGCCTCTTAGGTGGATTCTAGTTAATTAGGGTAAAAATTAAGGTGTGCACCTGGGAGCGAAGGGAAAGCTAGCGGAAAGCAAAATAACCTCATTACGGTTATATATTATTGTTATGCAGTCCTTTAGTATACAAAGGACTTGACAGTCCTTATTACACTCCTCCTCAAGAAAAAGGTCATTATTCTCACCTTACAGGTGAGGAATGAAGGCTGAGACAAGTAACTGGCCCAAGGCCATTTAATAAATCCATTGCAGAGCCAGGATCTGGATTTGGGCCCTCTAGATCAGGCATCCCCAAACTTCGCCCCCCCCCAGATGTTTTGGACTACAATTCCCATCCTCCCTGACCACTGGTCCTGTTAGCTAGGGATCATGGGAGTTGTAGGCCAAAACATCTGGAGGGCTGTAGTTTGGGGGTGCCTACTCTAGATCCAAGACCAGATGTTCTATCTACTAAATCAAACCAGCTCTCTAATTTATATAAAGATAGATACGTAAATGTTTCAAGACTGGTGTCAGTTCCTGTATGACTGAGGTATAGGCCTAAGATATTAAACTATCAGTGTCTTTGGGTGTTCTAAAATGAGGCATTGAGTAGATGTTTTAGATTTCCTATGCTGAGACGGGTTATTAAAGGGATATCAGATAAATTAAACTTATAAATACATACAGTATTTATAAGTATGCAGCTAAGCTGCAGTCAGGATACAAATGGGAGATTCTCCACTTTCCACAGTGGCAGTGAGCATGTCAACCATTTATGAACAGCGAGTCCCTCTCTCTAGTCTAATTAAACAGATGAAAAATAAATAAATCTGGGCCTTGGCTGAAGGACAGGGCTCAACTGATGGAATGCTTTTCCATAATTCCATAGTATATTCCATTCAAGCAGAAAACTAGAACATAGGGAGAAAGGTTCTAGCTAGCTCTATGCTAGTTTTCTACACAGAGGGAATTTATTTTCTGTATGGAGGGGGAATTCAGTCAATATGTGCTTGCAAGACACACAAACTGACCTCAGCTTCTGTCTATCACAGGTCTCATCCACGTCTGAATGTTTATGAAAATGAAACCAGAGCATTATAGTGCACACATTCTTACAGAGAACATGTGAGACCCAGTACACCTTCATACACACTAAGTATGTAGACAAAATGGCTTTCAGCCAAAATCCTGTAGCAGTTAGAACAACAGTCAAATGCCCACCCAGCGCCCTCCTTCAGGAGTTGGGATTACATCTCCTCTCTTAACTTTGCAAACTTTGCAGATATGCAGATTCTTGTGTAATGTTTCAGTAGCCCAACAACCAATACAGAAGAGCAGTGGATAAATTATTTTTACCTATAGTCTTACGTATTTAAATATTTAACCCTGCCTAACTCAAAGGCATCAAGCAGATATTAGTGTGTTTCCCAATTTATTACTACTACAGAATACTGGGGTAGGAGTGTACCAGAATACTACAATCATGCATAGTATTATTCCAAATATGTACGGTAATAAAGATTTTATATATACAGGGGTACCTTGGAAGTCGAATGGAATCTGTTCCAGAAGTCCGTTCGACTTCCAAAATGTTTGGAAACCAAGATGCAGCTTCTGATTGGCTGCTGGAAGCTGCTGCAGCCAATCGGAAGCTGCAGGAGCCGCGTTGGACATTTGGGTTCCAAAGAACGTTTGCAAACCGGAACACTCACTTCTGAGTTTGCGGCATTTGGGAGCCAAAACGTTCGACTCACAAGGCATTAGTCAACCAAAGTACAACTGTATATACCGGGATGTGTGTGTGTATAACAAAATTCGTTTGTAGACACTTCAAAGCACACTTGAGAAAAGTAAGCTTATTCAGTATTGTTATAAGAAAAAACTGCTCCTTTTCCCTTATGGGGTACCCAAGAGCCCGTATTTTCCCCTACTGATAGGGAACCTACATAAGGACTCTATACAGGCTCTTGGGTACCCCATAAGGGAAAAGGAGCAGTTTTTTCTTATAACGTTATCATTAAAAATTTAATACCAGGTTTTAAATAAAACTGAAATATAAAGCAAATCCCTTTTTGGGGTGGGGTGGGGGGCAGCAGAGTCAAGAGCTGTCTTCCCAACACCAGCACCACTGAAGCTTACATAGATGGGGCACAACGAGACCAAGTGAGGCCATGCTTATGTCCTTTCCGTGGAATTGCTTCTACCATCTACATCAAGAAAATAAACAATTCTGAGTGAAAAGCATCAGCTCCTTTGCTTTAAATGATCCTATCAAAGCCCGAGAAAAATTATAGCCACAAACAACAATATATCATTTAAAAACAGCGACAACATTGCTGCTTCGTTTCTCGGAGACAAATGCTACTGATTTGCCGGACTTGACAGACATCTAGAGTTCCTCCGCCCACCCCGTCTCTCGCTCCCAAACAGCATTTAGAGGTGTTTATTCCTATTGTTTCTCTGCCACTTTGGCTTTTGTAGCCAAGGCTTTGAATGCTCTTCCGGAAGACATTGCTTAGATTCAAGTTGATTTGTAAAACTTTCCTGCGTCCCTCAAAGCTGCCAAAGCCTCCCACAGAATCGGCGGCGTGGGCTCTGCCAGGATCTCTTGCAGCTGGACCGGTGTAGAAGAAAGCCAGCGACAAAGGCTGCTGTGTGTAGCTGCTCAACCTTGATGCATTAGGAAGACTGTGGCGGCGGTGGCCCAGCCTTCCCCAGGGCAGAGGATGCCGTTTTTCCCAGGCACTCTCCCCTGCTCTGGGCTGATGGCATCTCTCCCAGGGCGAAGGCGGGCAGAAAAGGGAAGCCATTTCTTTCCGCAGCAATGTTTGTGTGCCAAAAAGTTTGGAAGCATTTACTAGCCCTTCTGTGTATCTAAGCTGCTTAGGGGTTTTTTTTGGAAAGGGAAGGGAACCTCTTCTTCCTGGGAGACACTCCAAGGTGAAGAGGACTCTCTGTATTCAGGCAAAGGAGGAGGAGTGTACAAAGACTTATTGTAACACAGAAGGGGGACTGCGGGCATCTGGCGAGAGGGAGAAAGAGCTATGTTTGACTCCCCGTTCCTTTTGCCTCCTTAACCCCACCCTGCCAAAAGAGAGAGAGAGAGAGAGCCAGTTATAAAGAAGCATATCTTTTGTAGAAAGGCTTTAACCTTCAGGACTACAGGAGTTTTCTAATTTCTGTTGTTACCAATAGACATATTTTGCAGTGGCTGTGCTGTGCAGCTAAATGAAGGAGCCTCAGGCAACAGAGGAACTGAGGGTATCCATCTGTCAACAGTCACTAAGGAGACTGCACATTTCTTTAAATCCTTTGCAAGCAGGGAGACTAGCCAATTCCCCACTCTGACTCCCCAAGAGGCAACTCGGGAAACGCAAGATGGGGTTATGGTTGTGGGAGGGCAGAAAACAGCATGTCCTGCCATGAGAGTCTTTCACCTCTGCCACCCCCAGGGACAAATCCCACCTCTGCAAGAGGCAAACTTAGAATGGGGTATGGCAGTGTTTCTGTTCCTGGAGCAGCTGCTTTTAAGAAAGCCCAAGAGGGGCTATTCTACCCAGCTTTGTTTTCCAACAAGACGACACATACCAATCAGAAAGGCTTAAATCCTCAGCCCTCTCCGAGCATCTCCTCCCCCACCCAAATCCTTGGGAATCGGAGGAGAGGTCAAAAATAGATGGAGATCCTGGCGCCAAGGCACAGCAGACAAGCTATGAGGAAGAGGGCTGGCGGGCCTTGCCAGAAACCCACACATGAATCTTGCAGATGTTTCGGTTTTCTTGGCTGCTTAGAACTTTGTACACTGTTTCCCCTGACCTCCCCGTTGTGCTGCCGCAAGCACACGATCCAAGGAGCCCACAGTCCATGCCAGGCTTTCTACTGGCAGAACCCAATGTCCTCGGCAGCATGCTGGGCAGGGAAAGTGAGTGGTTTTTGGGAAGAGACCAATAACGTATTCCAGAGACACCCGTCATGCCAGCTCTCTCCCTTAAGAGCACACGTTTGCACCATTATCTTCCTGGATTGTGCAGTCAAAGCAGTTCGGCGTCATCTTCGAAGAGTTAAATGTTTCTGCTACCCGCTGCTATTACAGAAAGGAGGAAAGAAACAAGCATACCCTAGAATACCGTGAATAATTCAGCCGCAACAGTATGAGTGCCGTAAATTAGGAAGGTGGGAGGAAAAGGCGAGGCATGAAATCACCCTCGCCCCCAGTTGACCATGCTCACCTAGTCCAGGATAGGTCCTGCGTTTGCTGAGATTGGCCGATTTCACTAGGAACATACAGGATTGATGAGTCATCCAGGAGCAGAAAATAAGCAGCAGAGCTCCCAGAAAGATGCCACACTAGAAAGGAGGAAGGGGGGAGGAAATAAAAGTGCTGAGTGAATAATAAGCACTCTCCATCACCACCCCCAACTCTTATTTCATGCATTCTTATTGCTGTCCCATAGCACCTAGAGGCTGCCTGGGATGTTTGCAGCCATACACTAGTCTGTTAAGGGAGATCCCCTGCCTCTGAACAGCAGTCAGCCAAAATGTGACGTACGAGTTCAATTTTATTCACACACACACACGGTTTATGGCAGAAGACATAGAGCAGCCACCTGTTTACTAAATGGCTCGGTTGCAGCACCTCCTTGCCTGGAAAAGGAAACCAGAGCAATTTATGGAAGGGAACAAGACTACATGCCCTGCTGTTGTGACATTTTCTGGGCATATTCCAGAACAGTGATCTGTCTCAAGCTCCTACCAGATTCATGTTAAACAAGTTAGCATGCTGTTGATCCAGGAGTTTGAACTCCTCTGCAGAGGTGTTACTGGCTGTACTACCCACTTACAGTGCAAACATAAATTACCCTGTTAGCTACCTGTCCCGGAAAGCATTGTGCTGGCTCCCTCTCTGGATGTATTTGTAGAGGAAGCAAGCGGAAGGAGCTCAGAGAAAGGAGGGGGAGAGGGAGAGGACATGAATGGCTGAGCATTTATTGAAAACAATGCATGACTCCGCAGGAACAAGCGGTGCTAAACTTTAATCACAGCTGCTATTTGTTCTGAGTTGTAGCTTTGGAGTTGCTGGCAACTGTGGGCATAACAAACCAATGTCCTGCTCTAAGAAGCCTTAAAACGTAAATAGCAGCAAAGGGCTAGTTTCTCAAGGGAAGGCTTATTGACATCAGTTGGCAGCTGTGAGGTTGGACCAACCAACAAGAACCCCAGGGCCTTCCAAAGGTCTCTCAAAAACACTGCCACAGGTCAATTGTGTTTTTTGGGGGAGTGTCCACAAAATAAAGGAAGTCATTGCCATTTCCAGGATTTGGTGGAAGCAGGTGAAACAGGATAAGCAAGCCCTTGTCTCCCAGGGCCTGCTGAAACAAAGGCTACACACAACCCTTTCTGGGCAGAAGTTATACTGGCGTTAGTATCCTTCTACTGTGATTTTCCATCAGGTCATTCGTGCAACCAAGTACCACAATCTATTAGCAGCATCTGTTAACAAGCGCTGCCGTGCATTGGGAAAGCATCTGTGACCAGATGTTCATGTGCATAACCACATATCATTTGGTGGTAAGCACTTTTACAACCACAAAGGCTTAATTACTACCAGCAGTTCCTAACTCCCGTTAAGTCCAGCACTGAAAAATCAACTATGCCTCTGAGTGTCCGAGGACTGACACCTGCGGCTCTTTTACCAGCAGGGGCATCTGTCTATGTGGCTCAAAACAGACGCAAGCACTATGAAGTGCCACTAGCAACACCAGTATTATAAGTATGACCTCTGATACACCTTAGGAAGAAAGGGCCTGTGCTCCCTAAGGAGGAAATGTGGACACACCTAACAGCTCTTATACTACCCGTCTCGCCTTCCCAATATTTATTTTCTCTCTTCTTAAGGTCCTTAATGTATTGCAACATGGCCACAGTTCCTTACACAGCGGTGCATTTATTTCCTATGCACTTTTTGGCTGGTTTAAGATCTATTATATCGGCATCGCTTTTCTTTTTAGGCCCATCAGACCTGTTTACACTTGCACCTTTGCCTATTTCTACCTTGCTCGTTCATTTTAATCTGAGGAATTTGTGGGTAAGAGTGGGAAATGGAATTGTAAGGGAGCTTTATTATTTCTAAATTGCAAAAAGTTCACAACAAAGCACAAGGTTTATTTAAGGGGGGGAACCTACAGAAGGCTCTGGGATGGTTACATTATTAGACTGATGGACTAACATGAATCTGGTAGGGGCATTCAGACCATGATCACACCAGGAGATTTAATATTTCCCTCCCCTGTAGGGAGAGAAACCCATGAATACAATGAATGTAAGAAGGAAGGCACAGACATTCATTGCAAGGAAACATACTCTCAGGCTATCACTTGCCTTCAGACATTATATACAACATGTCGCGTATTCACAGATACTGGGAATGTCAAATATCTGGTAAACAGTCTATTTCTCAGTCAGTCCAGGGTTAAATCCGAAGATGGCAGCTGCTATTTTCAACTGACAACTCAGCTGCTATTTTCTGATCAAAGAACCATGTTTATTATTTGACTAGTCAAATATTCCAGCAAGAGTACCCTGATGCAGATCTCTCTGCAAGAGAAAAATATAACGACATCATTGGTACCATCTGTTAACGGACCTACTTAAATGACTCAAGTGTTTTGCTTTGCTATATGCTAATGCCATCTGTTGGGAAAAAGATGGAACTAACCAACAGCTAAACATCTTGATTGATTGGAACCTTCTGATGCAAAGGTTTGGAGGGTTTGGAATCTTCCAAAAGTTACTTGAAAAAGTAATATCAGGTTATCAATTTGCTTAGCAGCTTAGGAAAGACATTCAGCAAGTTTAGTCTCTGGTCACAAAAAGCTTGTGTTCTAAAACTATGCATACTTACTTAGGAGCAAATCCCATTAAACTAAGTAGGACTTGCTTTCGAGTAAACACACAGAGGATGGTGTTGATATTCTTCCATTTTTCTAAACATAACTTACTCTGTTCTGTATTGTTCCATATGAAAATTTGACTTTATGTAGGGATCATGAATCATAAGCCAACAAGAGACCGCTGAAACTGCTAAGGATCTTTTTTTAAAAAAGCCTGTGGGTTCTTGTTAGCATATGCAGACTTCGAGCCTTCACAAAAGAAAGGAACAAGTTTCTTGCCATTCATAGCTTAACAAGGTAAAGGTAAAGGTAAAGGACCCTTGACAGTTAAGTCCAGTCGTGAACGACTCTGGGGTTGCGGCACTCATCTCACTTTACTGGCCGAGGGAGCCCACAGTTTTTCCGGGTCATGACTAAACCGCTTCTGGCAAAACCATAGCAGTGCATGGAAACATTGTTTACCTTTCCGCCGGAGTGGTACCTATCTATCTACTTGCACTTTGACGTGCTTTCGAACTGCTAGGTTGGCAGGAGATGGGACCGAGCAATGGGAGCTCACCCCGTCGCGGGGATTCGAACCGCCGACCTTCCAATCGGCAAGCCCTAGCCTCAGTGGTTTAGACCACAGCGCCACCCACTTAACAAGTTAAATTTGAATAAAATTCTATGTAGCTTCAGTATTTAATTGAGCAGGATTCACCTAATGAGTCATGGCAACTGAAGCCCTGTGAAAGACTTTCACTTGAGCAGTAGAGCTTCCCCCACCTCTTCATCCTCCCCACAAAATTGGCTGCAGGCAATGAGAACTATGACAAACCCAGTGCACTGGGTGGAGTAGTGAGGGGATTGTTCCTCCTGGCAAGCCAAAATGTTTGTCCTGATGGAACCAGGAGCGAGATGTCATATTCCTCCAGTTATTTTTCAGATTTTTTTTCAGAATAGTTTTTAGCCTAATTGACATTCAAAGTTCTCATGGGAGGCTACAATAATTCTAGAAAAAAACAGATCAAATTAAATAAATAGGAGCATTTTAAAATACATACAGTGGTACCTCGGGTTACAGACACTTCAGGTTACAGACTCTGCTAACCCAGAAATAGTAGCTACCTCGGGTTAAGAACTTTACTTCAGGATGAGAACAGAAATCGCGTGGTGGTGGCATGGCAGCAGCGGGAGGCCCCCTTAAACTCAAGTCGTACCTCCGGTTAAGAACAGTTTCAGATTAAGAACGGACCCCCCAGAACGAATTAAGTTCTTAACCTGAGGTACCACTGTATATTTAAAAAATAAATCAAAATCTTAGTGTAAAACCTAATATTGCACAGGAGCTTGGGCAAAAATACAGATTTTAGCTTTGTACTAAGGCAGGCATGTCCAAAGTCCATTTGGGGGGCCTAATCTGGCCAGCTGGTCAGTTTAATCTGGCTCCTGTGACAGTTTATTTGCTACAAAAACCTTAACAACTTCAAAACTCCAACCCTAAAAAAAACTCAACAACTTTGGGGTAAAATCCTTTAAAAAAAGGTGAACAACTTTGGTTTGCCCTCACAGCCCTTCACTTCATCAAATCTGGCCCTCTTTGAAAAAAGTTTGGACACCACTGTACTAAAGAGTGTCTAAAGAATCAGTGCCTGGCATATCTCAGGGGTTGGTGTGGGGATTCCGTAATTGGAACACCACCACAAGGAAGGCCCTATCCCATGTCATCCTATGATGCCTCATGAGGAACGGCTTAGGGAGCTGGGTATGTTTAGCCTGGAGAAGAGAAGGTTAAGGGGTGATATGATAGCCATGTTCAAATATATAAAAGGATGTCATATAGAGAAGGGAGAAAGCTTGTTTTCTGCTGCTCCAGAGAAGCAGACACGGAGCAATGGATTCAAACTACAAGAAAGAAGATTCCACCTAAACATTAGGAAGAACTTCCTGACAATAAGAGCTGTTCGGCAGTGGAATTTGCTGCCAAGGAGTGTGTTGGAGTCTCCTTCTTTGGAGGTCTTTAAGTAGAGGCTTGACGGCCATATGTCAGGAATGCTTTGATGGTGTTTCCTGCTTGGCAGGGGGTTGGACTGGATGGCTCTTGTGGTCTCTTCCAACTCTATGATTCTATGATGCATCACCCCAAGGGTGGGACAGGAAGGGTCTCCCCCCCCCCCAATATCTCCAGATCTAAGGGCATGTTCTGTTCAGACACCAGGACCACAAGTCACCAAGGACTTTATAGGTCAATACCAGCACCTGAAATTCAGCCCAGAAACTCACAGGCAGCCAAGTTAAGATCTTTTAACATCAGTGATTCCAGCTGGTTGCCCTAGTCAAAATTCTCACTGTTGCTGTCATGATCTGCACTTACTGAAGTTTCCAAACTGTCTTTGGGGCAGCTTCATCCTCTGCAGTACACTGTAAAGCTGACCATTTTATACTGCAGGAACAAAATCAAGCGACTTTGAGTGGAGAGCAAGATTGCAAGTTCAGAGAACAAAAATAGCTCCGAAAGTGCAATGGGAACACCACAGAAGATAAATAAAACATAACTTTAAGAACTGCTGTCTGAGCCTGCTTTTTTCCACCTCTCCTCCCAGTCTTTTTTCCTTGTGTGTCATGTCTTCTATACTGCAATGTGCTTTACTTGTGAGCTGCCTTGGGAAGCATTTCAGAAGCTTCAATTAGTGCAGAATGTGGCTGCCTGACTGTTGACAGGTTTGGGGCAAACAGTTCATATAACATCAGTTCTATTGCAACTACACTGGTTGCCTGTACACTTCTGAGCCCAGTTCAGCACCCCAGCGTCTTCTGCAAAACCTCTCCCAATATGAACCTACCTTGACCCTTAGATCTTATTCTCATACCCTTCTCTGTTGGAGGAACATGACATGGAAGAAGGGGTTAATTTCCTTCATGAGCACAAATCACCCCATGTATGAGATAAGTCAACAGGTTCAAGGTCATTGAAGCCAGTTGCTATGGCAATGGCTCAGTGCCATCTATATAGGTGAGCAAGACACATCAGTTCATGAGTCAGTCAGTGGATCTGTTGTGTGTCAGGGTCAGTCTTAGAAGTGAGTTGGAATCTGTGTTACATCTTGAATTGCTGGAGCAACAGAAATACTTTATACTTGCATGTATCTGTATCTGTACATATCTGTATCTGCAAAGCCTACAGGCTGTATGTATATACCAAACTGTTTTACTGAAGCCTGATCTTCTGCAGCAGTAAACTGTATTTTGGACCTTAAGATGCCTCTGTATGGTGACCGGAACTGGGGGAAACTTCCGCTATGTGGGTATCTCACCTCAGATTCCGAACATTATCCAGGTCCCACCTCCGAGAGACTTTTGGATGATGATGACAAAGGATGGGGCCTTTTCAGTTGTGGCTCCCCATCTGTGGAATGCTCTTCCTAGCAAGGTCCACCTGGCACCTTCACTGACACCTTTCCAATGCCCAAAAGCCTTAGCTCTCAAACCTAACGTTTGATAGACTGCAATAATATGGTCTGTATTAGTGTGCTGCCAAAGTTTCCTGTGGCTAGTGTGTGTGTGTGTGTGTGTGTGTGTGTGTGTGTGTGTATTTTAATGGTAGATGTTTTGTATGATTTTTCTTTTACTGGTACAATATATCTATAGGTGAAATTCAATGTAGCACCAAGTGGGTGGAACAAAGTCCATTCATGCAACAGTACTTTCTCCCTTCTCCTCCCACCAGGCACTCCTTAAACCTGTTCTGGATTCTCCCACAGACCTCCAGATCAGATTTAGAAGATGTGGGCAAGGGGGAGGAAATCCTGTTGTGCAAGCAGGCCACATTCCACACATGCAACAACTTAGTTGAATCCCATTCTATGTTTATCACAGAATCACAGACTTGTACAGTTGGAAGGCACCACTAGGGTCATCTAGTTCAACACCCTGCAATGCAAGAATCTTTCACCCAACGTGGCACTCAAACCTACAACCCTGAGTTTAAGAGCCTCAGGCACTACTGAGCCACTGGAGACTTCAGGGTAACAAGCCTAATTGTGACCCCAGCAAAAATGAGGCAATAATTATCTTGCTGTCAAGTTTTATAAGCTGCTCTGAGGGCCTCTTTGGCTAAAGGACTGGGTAAAAATGCTCTGTATAAATAAATAGCTATCAAATAAAGCAAACATCACCCCAGGTTAATCTAATTCAGAAGCCAACCACCGATGGTTATTTGCCAACATGCTGCACGCCCTAGGCGGGTGGGTCATCAGAAAGCTGGCTAGCAAGAGATATTGAGATCAAAATAATACGGAAAGCTATGGGGAAGGTATCCAACTTCCAGAGAAAGAAGGTGAGATTATATGGGTAGATCCTGAATATAGAACTCCATTCAAGGTTTTTCTTAAAGAAGTTTGGAAGCCATTCACAGAGGCATGATCAGACTGGATTCTGTGAACAAAACCTAAATGAACAAATTGTAGTACTCTTTGTGCTTGTAAAGAGAGGTGCCGACCATTACCTTGCAAATGGCAGGTGTAAAACCTGAAAAGCCAACACCAGCTGTGCCTTTCCAATTCAGAAACAGAATAAGAAAACTGAGCATTCAGCATCTTAGGAACTAACCCTGACAAAAGCTTGAGGGGAAGGGGCCACTTCGATGCCACTGAGATTAGATACCACAATTACAGGCTGTTCTGAAAATTCGAAGAATCTCAACCAAAAAGCCTTAGTTCTAGTTAGAACAACAGTGCTATCTGTACACCTGTGAGTTGTGGTGTATGGAATCTCCCGGTTCAGAGGCAGTATCCCACTGAACACCAGTTGCCAGGGAACAACAAAAAGGAAAGGGATACCACCATTATTTCCTCCTTGTGTGCATCCCAAAGGCATCTATAGTTGCCCATCGTGGGAAGCGGAATGCTAGAGAATGATGGGCCTCTGGTCTAAGCCAGCATGACTCTTCTTATGTCTTTGTCTACTAGGACAATTTCTGTACCAAATTAGGAAGTTCACACCTGTATAATAATACACATACTGTACACAATATACCCCCAAACCACACAAAAGTTTTATTTAAGGAGTGCAAGGAGAAGCAGTTGGTTATAAGTCCCTGCATGCTGCAAATGCAGTACACGTATGCAACTGTCTGCGGGAGGGGAGGCCGATCACTCTCACCCAGAGGCAGAGCTTCATGCTCCGCCACCGGGGACGTGGCGTGCATTTTGGGGGTGGGACACGCTGTGTGCAGGGGCAGGATGTGCGTTTTGGGGCAGGGCGCACCGTGTGCAGGGGCGGGGTGCGCATTTTGGGGGTGGGACGGGCAGCCGCAATGGCGCCCCTGGGATCACGCCGCTCGGGCCGCCCCACCCCCACCGCCCCAATCTTCCTACGCCCCTGCTCTCACCAGTTATAGGGTACAGTGCGGTATATAGGGATGGTGCCTCATCCAGGACTCACCAGGCAGAGCATGGAACTTATTACTGGGGGGTGGGGAGCCACAACCTGCCTCCCAGACTGTCCAATGAGGAGGATTCAATCTCAAAAGTAACTGGAACAATAAGCAAAACAACAGCAGGCGCAACCAATGCAGGCAATAAAAGATACAGAAGAACGAATCCAGGAACTCAGGAAAACCTGATTGCTACCCCCACATGTAAGGCAACAGCAAAAGCACTAACCCTGCTACCTCAACTACCTGAGATACAACCTCAAACCACATCCCTGAGTCCTGGCTGGAGAAGGGAGAGATCAGAAACAAGGGCTACCATGCAGGGATGCAGGATGGTTTAATGGGGAGTGGGTGAAGTGGATTTCTTGCCACTCTTCAACACAGGAACTATTTGAACACCTAGGTTCCTCAATTCTGTGACATTTTTGCGCCTGCCAAACAAGTTATACATGTGCGGAAAAACTTCAGTACAATGTCCAACATTGCTTTACTCACGCACATGGCTCCAAGCGACTTACGGACACAATAGAAATACTAAACCCAATTGCAATAAACACAATCAATAAAAACTTAAACAAAGCACATCTGTACAAATAAAAGACAGGTCTTAAAGATCCTGCCTCATTAAAAGAGGCCATAAATACCCCTTCAAATTAAGGGCCAAAAGTCCACGTGAGAAGGAAACTTTTTGCCTGGTGTCTAAAAATAGATAAAGATGGCACCAGGTGAGACTCCATAGGGAAAGCATTCCATAAGTGGAGAACCACCACTGCAAAGGTCCATCTGAAATAGACAAGACAGGCAAGGCAAGAGAACTATTATGCAAAAGTTAAAATAACTTTAGAATTGCCATGATCAGGCATAGCTCTGCTACTAGTGAACTCATTTTGAGTCTTATTACAAAAGAATTTCAGAAATAGACTGGAAAGAGAAGTTGTTGAATTACCAAACTTAAAACCATGGAGAGACCTGGTCTGAATAGATACATTGGATTTTTATCTCATTGTACATGATAAAGTTATTTATAGGCACCTCACCCTTTGCTTTTTCCTGTAAGACCAATTGCAGTCAACAGGTTTACCACACCTATCAGGCAATCACCCATTCCCACCACCCTTCTGAGTAATACCCCTCCCCACCCTCTCACTATATATAAGGGTCTGGTGACTTCTGTTTCAGTGTATCTGAAGAAGTGTGCATGCACATGAAAGCTCATACCAATGACAAACTTAGTTGGTCTCTAAGGTGCTACTGGAAGGGATTTTTTTTATTTTGTTTCATTTTGAGTCTATCTTTATGTAGGCAAAACAGCACCATCCACAAACAACAAGAAGAACTCAGAAGAACTGGGGAATGCCAATGATTGTAGAAGTACAAAAATATTTGTCAAAGGAAACCTAAGGGAGGGGAAACCCCATAATAACCCTGGAAGGCAGCATGGCTGGCTGGCACCCTAAACAGGAGGTCTCTACACTGCAACATTTTGTTACATGTACCATTTTGTATTCTTTCTGAAATCTTTATTGCAGGATAGATGTCTTGAAGATGAAGAATAACAGGATTTTTTAAAAGCAAACTAAGGATAAATAGGCTAAACCACAAGTGTTGTCCTATACAGTCTGCAAAGTATCCCTCTTGTGTCAGTACTCAGCAAGCGTTAACAAAAAATGGTCACTCAGGCTATATATTATTAAGGTACATTTACAATGTAGCCGAAGCAAAATTCCAAGTATGTTGGTACTTGGCCAATAAATTATTATTCTATTCTAAACTACCTTCTACAATATAAACAACCACCAACAATACAGTACTGTATAAGGCAAACAACTGATTCGAACTCCTCTAAAACTGGCTTTTCTCAAAGATAAGTGCAAGCCTGTAACTATCAAGGCAAGCGAGAATAAGGGAAAAGATGAATGGGAATGTAAAGTTAGGTTCGGTTAGCAGAAAGCAATCTTTTAATTAAATTAGTAAGTAAAAAGTGAGAACATAAGCAAAAGGGGGGGGGGGCAAAGTGATTAGCATAAAAGGAAGGAGGACAGAAAGTGAGTGTGAGGACTAAGGGAAAGAGCAACTTTCCCTCTTAGGCAACTAACAAAATCAGCTGAAGTCGCTTTGCTTGGTGTGGCAGCAGAACCACCTGTAGGATTCCCCGCTTTATTTCTGTCTGAGCTTTCCGACAGACTCACTGCAGACAGATATTCACAGGGCGCAGCTTTCCCAACAGAAGACAACCTCCTGAGCATCTGCCTGTCACGTGCAGATTCCTTGCCACGAGGACATTTGGGGAAGGGGGGGTGGTTGGAGAAGGGAACTCCCTGAGCACGGGGGTGGGAGTGGGGTCGGGGATCAGAAAGACTGTCCCCAATTCCCACAGGTGCACAATCAAGAATCAACTACAGTAATCAGTTAGGGGAAGCGGGGCAGAGAGAGAGAGCCAGAGGAAAAGAAGGAGCGGAATTTGGCGCAAACCCGGACTAACCTGTCGGAAGCAGAAGGGCATCGTTAGCACGCTGACCCCAACAATGCTGTTCACAATATTCATGATCAGGCCCCAGTTGGAACCAGAGGAAGGGGCGGAAGCCATGCTCGATGGAGGGCAGGGAGGGAGAGGGACCGCTCTTGGAGGGTGGGCGATGAGGACTGACAGCTCGGTTTCAACTCAAGGGGGCGGGGTTGCCGGGGACAGACGTGGCGTGGGAAGAACCAAGGTGTGGAGGGTAGTGGGGGGGAGGGACACTTCAGGGATTCAAGTTCTTCCCCCTTCCTCGCCCCAGGACCCGGCTCCAGCTTCACGCGCCGCACACAGTTCCTCGTTTCCCCTGCTCTGTTGGCGCTTCCGGGATGCAAAAGAAAGGGGGAGGGGGGTAAGAGTGCAAGAAACCACAGAGGGCGAGCGGCCTAGAGCGGCACAAACACGAAAGAAGGCAAAACTCATTTTGAACCGCTCTGACCGGCCCCCGAGGATTGGTCGTGGACGGGGCGGGGCAAGAGGCCGGGGTTGCCATGGTGACCACCCCGCGTGACGCCGAGGATCTTGCTGTACGGCCGCGGTGGTTGGCTGGTTTCGGTGCCCCTCCGGCGTGGCCGTTCTCATCGCGAGTCACCGCGCTGGGATAAGTACGAGGTGTGTTGTCGCCGCCGCGGCGAACCAATGCGGCGCTGCCACGTCGCTGTGTGCAAGCGACACAAAAAACCACGCCGCTCATATATATACTGTATATACAGTACAGTAGAGAGAGATTATAGAATGGTAGAGTTGGGAGGTACCCCTGAGGATCATCTAGTCCGACCCCATTGCAAGGAAGGAATATGCAGTGGTCGAACCTGCAACCTTGGCATTATCAGCCGCTCGTGCAGTTGATAAAATGGACTCGAGACGAAAAGGGCATATTGTACCGTAACGCACTTGTTAGGGTGCCACGAGACCCTCCGTTGTCGTAAAGGAGAAGAAGACCTCAGCGCGTGTGAAGAGCGTCTTGGCCTCATCAAGTAGCTGCAAGCAGCCCCCCAAATACCTGCAGAGAGATGTCACTGAGGCTGTAGCATCCAGGTAACCCTAGGCCTAGGCTCTGTCTTTCCAGAAAAGTAGTCACTGCAAGCATACTACGGTAAGGCCCTCATGTCACCACCGTCCAAATAATACGGTTGCAGAATGTAAGGCAACCGTGGCACCTAGGGCAACCAAGACTCTCTGTGCTTCATTAAACACTGACAAATTTAGGATGGCATAAGCCTTCACAGACTACACTCCACTTCAGCACAAAGTTTATGCCGCAATAAATTTGTTAGTCTTTAAGGTGCCATAACGCGTTTTTGTTGTTTTTCCTGCAAAGACTTTACGCACAACTTCCCTTCTGGAAATGGAAAAATTGGGGGGCATCCTTTACTTTCAACTGGACTGTAATAACTCGAGTCAAATAATCTGGCTACCCTAAACTTCCATGCTATAATGCCCCTTTGAGATGATACGGTAGTGTTTCTCCCTGATGCAGCACATATGGAAGGCATTGAGGTGTCGCTCCTGGCGGGTGCAAGTTGCCTACAACACACTTCCATAAAGCAGCGTGCTCAACACACAACTTTGGTAGACCTTCATCTTGGTATTGGTCGTTAGCATTACATTCTCCCATACCCTTTTGGAGAGGCAAGCCATTGTCATAGTTACCTTGCCAATACCATATCCAGCTCAGCATTTGGTGAAGAAGTTGCTGGTTATGGTAGAGCCCACGTAGACAAAATTGTCTACCAGCTCAAGAATGTGGTCATCATTGCTGATGCGTGAAGTGTTGGTGATGTCCTGACCCAGCTGATGGTGAGGCCGAACTCCCTGCAGGTTTGGGCTCTGTAGAGCTTCCCCATAGTGTTAATGCTGTGAGTCCTTCTGTCTTTTGCTCAACCTGATGTATAAGTGTAAATACAACCATATGTCACAAAGACATGACAGTCTCCAGTGACCTTCGCCCCCCACCCCCCAAAATCAAACCAGAGGTACCCCTGAAATCCCTTAGCACTTGGCAATGGGGTGTGAATAACCATATTTTGTGGAGATAAGGGAACTTGCACAGAGACAAGTATGCAAAGAAAACAAAGCAATAATTATTTCCTTTTCCAGTTTCGTACTATAAGAGGGTTCCACCTTAAGGAATTTTGTATTGCTATCTAGTCCAAGTGCTTTGTCAATAGCTGTCGCCACTACGTTGACAGTATGGTCCGCATGTGTGCCTCCTCCTTGATCTGGTGTGTTGCTGATTTAATGGGTTTTCCGGTGACAGCATGCCTAAAGTATGTTTGCATGTGCCAGATTGGCCACACATGCCAGGCTACATCTAGGACCCTGCGTGTGAAGAAAGGAAGCAGGGGAGGGCTATTCTATTTACTGTGCTCTTGACATGTGTTGCATAGGAGGACTGCGTGACTTGCCCAGCAGTGCACAAATACCCCAACTCAGGGGCTGCCTCCGTGGGTTGCAGTGCTCCCCCAGAGCTCCTCCACTACCAAGGGCGTCCCAGGTCACTTCAAAAGAGAGGGCAGTTCCACAAAGAAAGCTTCTTCCTCCACTGAAGTGAATGGGGATATCTGCAGGTGCTCTGGATTGAGAGCAGAGGTTTAATACAGGCTCTTCGCTACAACCCATAAGCCTGTGTAGCATACACACGCAACACACAATTATCTATAATTTAAAACATTCCTCTTTCTCTCCTCTGCTTGGCTTGTGATCTCGGAACCCCACCCTGAACTTCATTCTGTTTTTTTCACTTTATCTGTTTCCGACACATGCCAACAGCTGTTTGAAGTTGCCTCTTGTTCTCCACATCAACAAGGATTGTGTTCCACCAGAGACTGACAGTGAGTGAGATTTTTATAAACTAGCCAGAATTTTCAAACACTAAAAGGGAGAGAAGGGAGTTTGGCAATTGCAGGACTAGTCCTTTGCCTGCCTGCCTGCCTGAGCCTCCCTCCCTCCCCACACTCCTATTTATATAACCCCCAAAGTCATAAAAATGACAACACATCCAATGGAAGGGGATGGATCTAATTTACCGCCAGCAGCCCCTATAAAACTGCAGATGGGCTGTAGCCTGGGACTTCTCAATTAGATTATATGCTAAAATGAAATTCCATGGATTCTGTCCCAGGCCTGATGGTTAGGGTTAAACCTGGAGTCCCAACTGATGGAGAATCACATGCAAGAGCCAGGGAGCTCTTAGCTCTGCTCAAGCCACCTTATAATGAGAAGTCTCATAAGAGCATCCCCTCTACATCCCCCCCCCAAATACCTGAGTATTGTTTGGCATGGCAAAGAATGCTACAGAATCTGGCCTGCGTGGCACTGTACTTCATGTCCTTTTGTAACTGATGCGAGCAGGATGTCTGTATTCTGTTCTAAGAAACAGAATAAGAATTATGCAGTAAGGTACTCCATATTCTATGCCCAGAATGGCACTTTTATAATTCTGCAAATCGGGCCAATTTATACCACATTTGTGTAAGTTTCATAACTACTTCTGTCATTAGACATAGGGAAGGGGAAGGAACTATACTGGGGTTGAAAACCTTCCCCTGCTGAACTTTGGATCAACTATCAAGCATATCTTCTCAGTCATGAGGACTGCCAACTTGCTTAAAAATTAAATTACGGTATATTCTCAGGAGGTTGCATTCTGCACCCAACTCAAAATACTGTGCTTCTGAGGTGCCCATGTATCTGAATATCCAAGAAAATGGAAAGGACTTTATCTAGGGACATAGGGAAACTACCTTGTTCCAAGGCAGACCATTGGTCCAGGTATTCTTCAACCTTTTTCTACGGCCCTTAAAAACTCAATGGTAGTGTACTTGCTTTGAATGCAAAAGGTCCCAGTTATCTAGTATCTCCAGTTAAAAAGATCAGGGATCAGGTGATGGGAAGCACTCATCTGTCATGAATCCTGGAGAATGGTTGCCAGCCAGAAAATGAAATACTGAGGCTGGACACACAAATAACCTTCCTATGCTCCTAAAATGTGCTTGACAGTGAAATGTGCCCGCTTGATCTGCTCCATTTAGTGTGTTGACAGACTCTCACTCAGTTTTATGGATGCTGGACTTGCAAGGTAGCTTTTTAGGTTATGAGCCAGGTTGGTACAGCTATTCTACACCTGCCGCTCCTCCTCCCAGAGTTGTCATCCACACCTTCGATTTGTCCATCAGGACTACATGCTGGGATCTAAGAGGACTTCCAAGCTGTACAAGTTAACCTGCCTGCCTGCCCCACATGTAGGGCTACCTGGAAGAACAAATGGCATGGAAAATCTCCAAGGATATCCCCCAGTGTTTCTGCTTGTATTTGCACCTATTTGTTCTGCAAACAACATGAACATTCCAGTCATTCAAGGACAGGGAAGAAAAAGCAACAAGGACATTGCACACTTCTTCTGGAACACTAATGCACACATTCAAGTGCTCCCCCCCTCTTTTAAATGGTCCTGTCCAATGAGCCACTGCACTGCGACTACAGCTTTGAGGATCAATCACGCACGTATTGTTGCTGGCATGAGTAGTAGTCCAATTGCTGACACAGATACTAGGAGGAGGATTGTCACCAGCCAGAATTTTTACTGGCCTCTCCAGAATTTTATGCTCTTGTCCAGTTGCCAGAACTGGGGTGTGTGCGCGCAAAGTCAGGGATAAAAAAGATCTCACCAAGGCATTATTGCCGTTATGGTGCATACAAGTGCTGTTTTTGTACAGACTTTGGACAGAGTGTTGTGTGAGGGCAGTGGCTACAACCATGGGCCAAAGAAACATGCACATGCTAGAAAACCTGTGCGTTACTGATGCAAATGTATGTACATTGTGCCGCCACATGAAGTGTCATGGTGCCTGTTACTTGGTGCATGGCTTAAGGCTGTGTTTGGGTCTGTTGGTTTCCGGGCATCTCAGAGGAGAGCTAGTTTATCTCCCGCTCTATCAAGATGCTCACAAGTAGTGCAGTATCTGTGGAGTTGCGGCCAGCCCAAGGTGAGGCAGGTGAGGTAGGTGCAGAATCCCAGCTTCTGCCACACAGGAGGGCAATCTTTGCTCGAGCAAGGAAAAATCCACATCACAAAGGAAAAGCATTCTGCACATTTTGTCCTTTTAAACAAGGATGCATTTTTTTTCTAATAGGAAGAGGAAGGAATCAGGGGCTATAGACTTGCTCTTTTTCAAACAAGTCAGCAGGGAAGATACTTAACAAACAGACGGATCTTTCTTTCTTTCTTTCTTTCTTTCTTTCTTTCTTTCTTTCTTTCTTTCTTTCTTTCTAGAAAGTTATTGTCTCTGGTTCCTGGAGTGACTGTGGAAGAACATGAAGGTGAGTTTTCTTTGTTTTCGTTTTGTTTTGGCAAATATCTCTTTTTTATCCTTATTCCTCTGCTGGGGGATTCTGTGGCTGGATTTGTAGTAGCCGCGGACTGCAGCCTAAAGTTGTTGCTCTTAATCCATGTGCTGGTCTCATCTTGCGAAGCGTTTTGGCTGTGTCTTGTTGTGGGACAATAATCGCTCAGAAACAGTTCAGATAGACATCACAGGCACACCTTGCCCCAGCACTGCTGCTGGAGATAAAGGTAAAGGGACCTCTGACCATTAGGTCCAGTCGCAGACGACTCTGGGGTTGCGGCACTCATTTCGCTTTACTGGCCAAGGGAGCCGGTGTACAGCTTCCGGGTCATGTGGCCAGCATGACTAAGCCGCATCTGGTGAACCAGAGCAGCACACAGAAACACCGTTTACCTTCCCGCTGGAGCGGTACCTACTTATCTACTTGCACTTGACGTGCTTTCGAACTGCTAGGTTGGCAGGAGCTGGGACCGAGCAATGGGAGCTCACCCCGTCACGGGGATTCGAACTGCCAACCTTCTGATCGGCAAGCCCTAGGCCAGGCGCCCCCAAACTGCGGCCCTCCAGATGTTTTGGCCTACAACTCCCATGATCCCTAGCTAACAGGACCAGTGGTTGGGGAAGATGGGAATTGTAGTCCAAAACACCTGGAGGGCCGCAGTTTGGGGATGCCTGCCCTAGGCTCTGTGGTTTAACCACATCTGTGCTGCTGGAGCTAGTTATCTAAGTAAGCTCACACTGTTGTGGAAATTCAGAAAACCTCTAGTTTCCTCACAACTTTTACCACCCGCTCTCCGCCTGCCACATCATGGCATATTCCAGCCCCAAGGGCCTAGCCCGAAAGCCAAGGACACCAGCCTCCTAATGTTAATTTCAGATGTAACTGACAGCTCATTCGGGGGCACTGCCACACATAGGGTTGCCAGACTCAATAGAGGATAGGACTTCTGTGCCTTTAACTGCCCTGCTCTCTTTTGAGTCTGGAAACCTTAAAGAGAAACCAGTAGACCCTTTGCTTGGAAATTAAACAAAGCATCTGCTGGTTTCTCTTTAAGGTTTCCAGACTCAAAAGAGAGCAGGGCAATTAAAGGCACAGAAGTACTGTCCTCTATTGAGTCTGGCAACCCTAGCCACACATAGGGGCTTGCATTTATTGCTCATTTTTTAAAAATAAATGGAAGCTGTTATCCTCAAGTCTCTACCCATGGGCAAGTCCCATGACAGCACTAACACTGCAGGGCCCTTGTAAGCAGCTGCAGCTACAGCAGTGGGAGCTGTGAGTTAAAGGAGACTTTCATGTCATCTTTGTTAAGGCTGGGTTTAAGGAAGGAGGATCGAGGAGGCCAGCTTCAGTAGGAGAGGGAAACAACTACTGTCTAAACACACCGTTGTATTTAATACTTAGTACTTACTGGTGAATCCTTCCTGGAGTGATGCATGGAACCAAACTCATCTCTGAGTGACTTGCAAGACAGCATCATGAGAAGGTGTAGGAACTGAGGTAATCTTTTCAGTACCAACGCTAGAAAGCATCCTGGTCTTGTTCCACCTTCCATGAAAAGCAGTTTCCTTGGAAGGAGGGGCAGTGGAGGCTGTGGTGTCTTTATGATACATGGTTTATTTACACACATGTACAACCTGAGCCTACAATGGAGGGCCTCACAGCCTTAACGGCCAAAGAGAACTTGCTTTTCCCATAGCCACAGCCTTGGATTTCAACAGGAATAAAGCATGGCTGTCACTCTCAGGGCATCCACCTGCTCCCAGCCCAGCTCACACACATCCTCTCTCACTGTTGTCCTTCTCACTACCAGCCAGGTGATGGACCAGCCAGGTGATGGAGGGAGCCCACCTATTTGCCCTTTTCACAGAGCAACTTCCTTTCCTGTACTTAGACCAGGCGGGAGAGCACATGCCGAGAGTAGGCCCTTGCCTGGCTAATTCAACAATGGGATCCTCTGTTAGATTTTAACCCTTGCCAGATCCAGGAATTAGAAGGGACTTGGCGGGCACCATACAGCCTAACTCATCGTAACTCACAACACTACACAGATTTTAATAACAGGGAAGTGTCACTTTGTAGTGCGGCACAAATGGGTAAACTGCGGCCTTCCAGATGTTGCTGTACCACAACTCCCATCATCCCTGACTGTTGGCCATGCTGGAAGGAATCCCACAACATCTGGAGGGCTACAGGCTCTATGTTTCTGATTCTGTGGCCTGACCCATTCAGGCTCCTAAATTTGGCTGCTACTGTAAAACATGTTCATAAGCAATAATGTTTTTCACCTGGGCTCTCACTGCATCCACCCTTTCAGATCAAATCCACATGGACGAGCCTCCCCACCTTACGCTGAGCGCTTCTTAAGCCTTCCTACATTCCACTTTAACTGTGCCTTCTGCTCAGCAGCAAATGGACAGCCCCAGAATGCAAAGAAGTATTTTGTTTGTGCCAACAAAGGAGATAGTGCGCCTCAGCCAGGACTCCCCAAAACTAGTTTCTCTGCTTTGCTTTTCTCCCCCGGGCCATGAGAAAAATCCAGACGAAAGGTTTGTGTGCTCATGTACACACACACACACACACACACACACACACACGGTCACACTGTGTCAGATTAGCTCTGCATGAGCCAACTGCACACTCCCACTGGAACAAACTCCATGCCGCTTGTATAATTTGCAGCAATTGCGCTGGCTAACCACAAGAATTTGCTCTACAAAAGGTCTGCAAGGAGGTGGGCCATTTCTGCCTAATTCCCTCCAGGTGCCACTCAAATTCTAGCATCTCAAGATCAGCGGGTCCTGGATTCTTTTTTGCATACATGTGAGTACACCCTCTCTTATAGTTCCAAACTTAACAACACACCAGACAGTGGAGAGACCACCCTCATTTGATGACAAAAGGATATAAATCCTTTGATCAACCTATAATATATTTTAAGTTACATGATTCTCTCCCCTCCCCAAATTGCTTGCTTTCTTCTATATTCCTTAAAATCCAAGTGGGTTTGTAGTAGATTTGTTATGTGACAACAACAATGACTGGTACATGTAAAGTGTGTTGCACTAGTGTTTTCCACAGTATTGTGGTTTATGTACTTTCATACATAAACTACAATACGCGGGTGGTGCTGTGGTCTAAGCCACTGAACCTCTTCGGCTTGCCAATCAGAAGGTCAGTGGTTTGAATCCCCTTGACAGAGTGAGCTCCCATTGCTCTGTCCCGGCTCCTGCCAACCTAGCAGTTCGAAAGCATGCCAATGCAAGTAGATAAACAGCTACCGCTGCAGTGGGAAGGTAAACAGCATTTCCATGCGCTCTGGTTTCTGTCACAGTGTCCCGTTGCGCCAGAATCAGTTTAGTCATGCTGGTCACATGACCCGGAAAGCTGTCTGTGGACAAACACCGGCTCCCTCGGCCTGAAAGCGAGGTGAGCGCCGCAACCCCATAATTGCCTTTGACTGGACTTAACTGTCCAGGGGTCCTTTACCTTACTTTCATACACATGCCTGGAAACTATGGCCCAGTCAGAGTTACCAGCATTCAAATATGTGTGAACATGGATTATTAAATACATATGTACGCACAAGTGTTTCTTTCACACAGCTGAGGGACACCACAACCATAGTATTGGTGACCATGCAATAGTTCTATTGGCTGCCTGATGCTTATAGCTGTCCTTAATGACAAGTTGAAACCTGGTGACATTCTGCAGTTTGGAACATTTTAATATGCTGGGACGTAGTCTTGAGCTGAAATTTTATACGATATTCTGCTATAGTTCTTGCAAACAGTGCCTGGGAAGGCTTTCATTGCTTCTGTCCCCACGACAAGATACGGTATATTGATTTGCCCATCGGCAGCAAGTAGGACCTCACAGCTTTCCTTCCTTCCTCCTCCACTCCCAACAAATCAGATTAACAGAATTGACTACAAGGCCCAATTCACATTTTCCCTTTTGAACTTGGGTACAAAAAGTACAGTACCTGATTTAAATGGCTATTTGCAAAAGGGATTGCTTGCTGATATGCAGTGCAGATGATGAATTGAAATTCCCTCTGTTGGAGCTAATGGGGTTCTTAAAACTGGAAGTGCATGGAGTTGTCAAGCCCAGACCTTGGGAAAGCTTCTGCACCTTTAAAATGTGCTTTAAACGTTCACCTAGTATGGGCCTTACTATTACACACACAGCAGCTCTCATTACTGCAGCACTATCTTTTTTATGAGACTCTTAAGGGAACAGGAACCCACTCAGAGTCTGGATCTGGCAACCCTGCCAGAGCAGCATCATGAGACAGATTCAGAATAAATACAGTTGACACCTCCGTTGTGGTTTCCTAGCAGGGCTTTGTGCCTTCAGCAGCTAGAAGACAAATAAAATGAGCCGGGAAGCCTTTCTTCTCCATTGTGGCCTCCACCTGTTTGACTGCCTGTTGTGCAGGTGCTGAAGGCCAGAAAAAAAAGGCGATCACCACTCTCTGAAAATTAGAGGGTTAATTGGTTTTAAACTTGCTACTCAGAGTGGACTTAAAATACACTTCCCTTCCCTAGTTACCCCAACCTGCTTTCAAGATACTTCAGTTCCTTTTTGTTTTGAGCAACATACTGAGGTTTCTCTATTACGCTTGGACCAACAAGTAAGTAGAGCGTGAGGATGGAGAGGAAATGAGCTGAACTGAAGCAACAACCCCAAAGTGAGGTGCTCTTCCTCTCTGGGATTAATGTATTTTAATCTTTGTTGGAAGCCGCCCAGAGTGGCTGGGGAAACCCATCCGGATGGGTGGGGTACAAATAATAATAATAATAATAATAATAATAATAATAATAATTGGAGAGCACAGGGATGGCGTTTCTATTAGTGGCAAAGTTGTGTAATTATAGCAGCTGGAATCAATGGCTTGACAGATTGAGATGGTAGTCACAGCTGGAGCAATCTTCTTGGCTTCTTTCACTCTTCTTGGCGTCCTCCAAAGAGCTTAACTTCTCTCAGAAAGTGTGGGCCATTGTTTTAAGAGTGAGGGCCAAATTCCTTCATGAAGGCCAAATTCCTTTCTGCGGTGTGTGCATCTCTTCATCGTGCAACCAGGCGAGCCAAAGGTAGGAGGACCCGCATTTCAAGAATACATTTCAGCAAGGCAAAAGCATGTGAGAATGTGGCGTGACTATGTCACAAGGGATGACTATGACTATGTCTATAGGAGCAGACAGAGTAGCCTGGAGGAGGGGGTGGGTGTCACATATTTTGGGCCTGAGCCTCAGGTTGAAAATACAGGGTTTGTCTAGGCCAGGGGTCAGCAAACTTTTTCATCAGGGGGCCAGTCCACTGTCCCTCAGACCCATAGCTGCCAAGTTTTCCCTTTTCTCACGAGGAAGACTATTCAGCATAAGGGAATTTCCCTTAAAAAAAAAGGGAGAACTTGGCAGCTATGCTCAGACCTTGTGGGGGGGGGCTGGACTATTTGGGGGGGGGTGAACAAATTCCTATGCCCCACAAATAACCCAGAGATGCATTTCAAATAAAAAGCACACATTCTTCTCATGTAAAAACACGCTGATTCCCGGACCGTCCGCAGGCCGGTTTGAGAAGGTGATTGGGCCGGATCCGGCCCCAGGGCCTTAGTTTGCCTACCCATGGTCTAGGCCAGGCATCCCCAAACTTCGGCCCTCCAGATGTTTTGACTACAATTCCCATCTTCCCCGACCATTGGTCCTGTCAGCTAAGGATCATGGGAGTTGTAGGCCAAAACATCTGGAGGGCCGCAGTTTGGGGATGCCTGGTCTAGGCTGTACCTGAGCTTCTTAAGAACAAATATTAACATTTCTGGTCCTTGGTCACCCCAATTGTGTGCTGGTGTGTGTGGGGGTGGGGTTCTATCCTGCATATGTTTGTTTCCATTTTTGCCATGGTTACCAGCTGATAGTAAAAAAAGGGGGGGGCCTAACCTGCTTTGTGTGCCTTTAATAGCCGCTTGATCTACTGAAGTGAGGAGGAGAAACTTTTCACAGAGGGGCATTATAATCTGCTAGTGTCTGTGGATCAAGCTGCCGTTCAAGGCGCAGGAGCTAGTAAAACTGTTAGCAATTCTAATTAGCAAATAGGTGATTATGCTGTGTAGCTTTAATCTGCTTCTGCTTATGCAGAAGGGAAAAGAAACATGGTAGGTACTGAAGCTGCAGCTTCCAAGCACTGCAAATACTGCTCTGCCTCCCTCACCCCACCTCCATACCTGAGATTTCTCTAGTTATTTCCCACATACTTTCAAAGTTTATGGGCAAACCCCCCTTCCTTTCCACCCACCCCTTGCGAGGAAAGCAGAGAATCTTAGTATGCTGAATATTGTGACCTGCTTGGTGAGGTTGTAGGTCAGTGATGGCGAACCTATGACACGCGTGTCAGACGTGACACGCAGAGCCCTCACTGCTGGCACGCGCCCCATCAGCCCATTCGCACTGTTGTTGTTGTTCTCCCCCCCCCCCATTTGTTCTCCCAGCTCCTCTAACCCAGATCCTTTGTTGTTGTTGTTGCTGCTGCTGCTGCTGCTGCTGGTAGCCAGAGATTGGTTTTTAACCCTTTCTGTGCTGTTTTTTTCTGGCGCTTTGGCAGATAATTGGGTGTAACAACGTTCATTTTTTAACCCGTTCTGTGCTGGGTTTTTTGGCGGTTTGGCAGACTATGTCGGTGCTGCGTGTTAGTTCCCCAAAGGTATTATTCGTCATTTATTTCTGTCCTCTTTCCCCCCCAAAAAGCAAAGCAACTTTTGCACACACACCCCAAAAAAACCCTCCAAAACCTTGGTCAGCAGCTCCCCCCAAAAAAGCTCAACAACTCTGGGCACTTTGTGATAAATAAGGGTTTTTTGGTTTGGTTTGGTTAAATAGTTTTTGGTTTATTAAATACAGTTATACATTTTTGTTATTTAAACTATAAATATCGCAAAATTATGGTTTTTTTCTCAAAGTGACACACCACCCGAGTTATGCTCGGTTTTTTGGCAAATTTTGACACACCAAGCTCAAAAGGTTGCCCATCACTGTTGTAGGTTGTATACACAGCCCAGGAGGTTGTCTGCAGCCATACCTTTGTAATTCTGAGGGGTGGAAACTGCCTCTGTAAGAATGAATTGTTAAATGGGCCCACTTTCTAGGTATGATTACCCAGAATGTGCCTTCAGACGGTCACTGTTTTGTGGGAGAGATTCAAGCGCATCCACAGAATTTTGGTTTACTCAGTTGAAGTGGATTGCAGTGCTTTGTGGGCCTGGCAAAACCAAAACAACAACAACAAACACCACCACCATAAAAAAACACACCAATATGTTTTCGAGTTAGGGAAAGTGACAGAGACACACACTTTAAAAAGTGCGGGATGAATAAACAGTCAGCAGCCAGACATATAAGCAGCCTGAAAGATGAAAGCTCATTGTTTTATAACAGTTCTGCAAACAGATCAGAATGAATGCTCAGTAAAGATTGGGCATAGTCTAACCTCTGTGTAAGCAAACCAGCATACATGCTCAATAAACTGACTGTTTGGACCTTGGTCATCTGTAATACTCTACTGCAGGATGGCCTAGGTAGGCTTCTCCCAAGCCAGCCAGCGATTGTGGGGGACAACAGACAAAGTCCTTGGTGTTAAGCTCTTCCTGCCTTATTAGGGGCAGATACCAGTGTTTATTGCATGAATAATTAAGCCTGCCTCATTCCTGATTGCTTTGCAATATTAAAAACTAATTGCCACCAGCCTCTTTTGTCACTGCTACCTGATGAAATGTATTTTATTGATCAGAGTGGCTTGTGGCTGCCATTATTCTGTGGCCTCCAACCACTGGCAGGAGGTGTCATTTGTCTTGATCATGGAGCCTATTTTGTAGCTTAAACCTGCCGGGAACTGTACCCACTTGCCCAAATCTGCAAGGAAAGAGGAGTCTCATCTCCCAGGGTTGGCCAATACTGGAAGGGTCACCTGCAAGAGAAAAATGGCTTGCCACAGGAAGCAACCAGCTCTGTCAGCCTGGGGCTTGCCACCCTCCCCAGTGCAATGGAAATAAGATTGCCAGCTGATCCCCACTCCCAAGCAGGGTTCTTCTGCTTATTAACAGTCACATGATAGAAATTCAACATCAGAAGATGTTAATACAGCAGTGGGGCTTCTGCTCCTGTGACCCGCCCGCCCCTTTATTGGGTGTTTTTCATACAGCTGTTAAAAGCAATAAAGGCCTATTGCACACAAAATGTGACAATGCTTCTGCCGGATCAAGTTGACTGAGAGGGACATTGCACCTGTGTGTGTTGTGGCTGCCTTTATGTGTCAGTGAGACAGAGGAGTCCCAGAAGTGTGGTGCTGGCTGAAACCTTGAGATTTCATCCTTTAGCTTCAGTTCAGTTGTAGGCGCAGCTTCTCTAGGCTGTTCCTCCTCTGATCCTTTTGGGCATCTGCCTGCCTGCCTGCCTGCCTGCCTGCCTGCCTGCCTGCCTGCCTGCCTGCTACCATAAGCAAGCAAGAGTGCCACAGATAAGGTAAACTAGGTGTGAAGACCAAAGCAACAGGGAAGAGGCCGAAGAACCGCTGTATTTTTCTGGTTTTTGTTGGTTCAATAAAAAAATAAGTACAGTAGTACCTCGGGTTACAAACGCTTCAGGTTACAAACTCTGCTAACCCAGAAATAGTACCTTAGGTTAAGAACTTTGCTTCAGGATGAGAACAGAAATCGTGCTCCGGCGGCACGGCAGCAGCAGGAGGCCCCATTAGCTAAAGTGGTGTTTCAGGTTAAGAACAGTTTCAGGTTAAGAACGGACCTCCGGAATGAATTAAGTTCTTAACCAGAGGTACCACTGTATATAGAAAGGAGAATTCCTGGATGCCAAGATTCAAGTTTGGGGCAAGTACCCTTTTGTGAGATAAGCCCAGCGTAGATTTTAAATCACAAAACATGCAGCAAAGTTAAGCATGGGAATATAGGTTGTTGGACTTGTGAATTCCAAAACTTCCCTCTTCCCCTACATAGAAAAAGACCACATTTGCTAAGTTAAAAATGGTTTACTTAAAAATTCTCCAAAGGTCAGCTTCACATATTTTTTCATATAGCATTCAGAAAAGGTAGCACAAGCAGTAAAACCTGGCTTAGTTACAGTGGTGAAAGTTCCTAAATTATAATATAATAATTATTGGTATGGGAACTCAAGAGTGGCTTGTGAGAGCCATGTGGTCTGAACTGGAGCAACCAGCTCAAGCCTCTCTATGCTGAGCTTATCAAGTCGACAGGAGGTTGAACAATAGGCTTGCTTACCCATTTCCTCCCAAGGTAAAAGGAAGTCAACTCGCTAAGTCTGGCAGGACAGCTTGCTCTGTTTTTGTGCATTGATTAGACTTAAGTATGTTGGCTAGTTTTAAAGCTAAAATGCAGTCTGGCAAACTTAGATTGACATTAATCAACCCACTACAGTGCCCAAGTCCTCCTTCAGACAAATGATTGTCTCTGTGTGTGTGTGTTTTGCAGGCTTCTTTGCTGCCAGCCCCAAAGTTGTGGGATGTCTTCCCTATGGAGCTCTGCAAGCTTCCCGTTATTTTCTTTTAGCCATTTTTAGCCATTGGACACTTTTTAAAACCCCAACAATTTTGCAGACTTTTTCAAATAATATTGCGCTTTAAGGAATTTGAAGCTTGGCTGTTTTCAACTCCTTTGATTTAAATGCTGCTATTTTAGTGTTGTGCAATATATATATATATATGTAATTCCCCTGCAATCTGTTTTAAATGCCTTTTTAGAAAAGCAGGATAAATAATAATGCAAAAAAATTGTCGAACAAAAATTCTGCTTTTCTCTCCTGAATCTTTGCTTATTGCACAGCTGTTCAAGCCTCACTTGGGGCACTGCCAAAATCAGCCAGTCAGCCGGTCTCCTCCTCTTCCTGCTGCATCCGATGCCGGTTTACTGAGAAGTATGTGCACCACCGTATTTAATGGGACTTACAGGTGTCCCTAGGATTGAAACTTTAATCACTGCCGCCTTAAAACATCCACTGCATTTACTGTGAGGGAGCTTTCCTAGCACCAGCAGGAACGTGAAAGTGAGAGCTGTACCTGAAGCGTTGCCATATACTGTAGCACCTACAAGAGAGAAGAGGGTTCAGCCCAGCCCTCCCTTTTCCTGGGTCTCCTGTACATTGTTAACAGCTGTATAGTAAGCAGAAATTCGGAGGGGTCAACAGATTTACTGAACAAGGCAATTCTACTACAGGGGAGCCAGGAATAAAGTTCTTCCGAAGGGGGTTGGATCAGTTTGGGACCAAACAGGGCATGGAAAACCTGTGATCAGGTTGCTTTCATTGTTTTTTTACATTTCAAAGCAGATGCAGGGATCTGCAGTTTTGATCAGAGCATGATCAATGCTGAGTGTGTTTGTGTGTGTGTGTTTAACCTTCCCCTCGAGCTCTTTCCCTCATCTAATGTGCTTGTCTCAAAGGGTACTGTATCTGCGATTCACACCCACTCACCCCACCTACACAAAGTTAATGTCAACCTGGTGGAGGAATTTAGATCAGGGAAGTGGTGGTGGAGTAAAAAATTAAAACGCCATCTCCCTCAACACATAAGCTGCTGGGAGCGCAGATTCTGTTAGCAGAGCAGTTTTAAAAGTTGTTGTTTTATTTAAATCAGGATCCCATCATGGATTTTCCACATTCCATCTATTTTGGTCCCGTGCTCAAGCATCTTCCAGGAACCTGTTTGCATGCGGATGAGAAGAGGTAAGCCTTATTTCTGTGGAGCTTGTTATATAGTGGTGACAGAGGCCATGTACCTTTTGCACAAAAGGGGCGGGAGAAATTTTGCTTTGTTACTCCATTCGTTTTGTTGCATTTGTCTCCCTGGCTCCTCCCCTTTCTCAGTAGTTATTTTTGGCCATTGCCCACAGTGGATGCTTCAAAAGATAATGGCAGCCCCACTGGCTCAGACCAGAGGACCACGTGACTTAGCACTGTTCCCAGAGTGGCCCATTGGGGCCCTCACAAGCAGGATGCGACTGGAATCGCACTTGCCCTCTTGTCCTGCCCAGCATATTGCCTCTAATCCTGCAGGTCATATATAGTCATCACGACTGTGAACCGCTGATAAATAACCTTATACTCCATGAATCTGCCTAACTCCATTTAAAGGTGTCCCAAGTTGCAGGCCTTCACATCTTATAGTAGCATATTCCATAGCTTAACCATGCACTGTGTGAAGTATCTCTCTGTTGTCTGTCCTGAACACCCCACTCGTAAATGTTTATTGAATGATCCTGGGTTCTAAGATTATGAGGGAGAAAAATTCTATTCACGCCATGCGTACAAATTCATTACGGTTATGGGCGGTTTTCGAGTTTTCTTTCCAGGTCAGCCACTTCAAACGCCCATCAGTTTCCACGAGAAGTTGAATATTCTGTCCCAATGTGCATCACATTACACTTAATTATATTGGAACCACGTTTACCATTTTAAAACTTATTCATCCTGTTTGGAGATATCATTTAGGAGCCTCCCTCGTGATCCCTTTTCGTTTTGGCACCCTGAATAATTTGGAAGTCATCACCAAACTTGGCACACTTGTTTCCAGATCATTTATGAACAAGTCAAAAATAACCTTGATACAGTTCTTTGGGAGACCGCACTTTCTATCTTTCTCAATTTTTGTGACTGTCTACTTCTGTTCTTTAATTACTTTACCAATCCATAAGAGGACCTGTCTTTTTATCCCAGGGCCAACAAGTTTATTCAGATGTTTTCAATGAGGAACTTTATTGAATGTTCAAGTACATAATGTGTATTGGATGACCCCTGTCCACATGCTTATTGAAACTCTCAAAGAACAAGTCCAAAACATCAGTAAGACAGGACTTACCTTTGCAGAAGCCATGTAGATTTTTCTTTCAGAAATACTCGTTCTTTGGTATGCTTGATAATTTTATCTTTAATAATGCTTTCTATCAATTTACCTGGAACAGACATTAAGCTAACAGGCCTGTAATTTTCTGGATCCCCCCCTTTAAAAAATGGATGTTATGTTGGCCATTTTCCAGTACTCAGATATGAATGCTGATCCTGGAGACAAGCTAGGTGTTTTTTGTTAGAAGATCAGCACTTTCACATTTTTAGAACTCTTGATGGAATACCATCTGGAACTGGTGATTTGTTAAAAAGTTTAATTTGTCAATAAGCCTGGAACTTCATCTCTTCTCACCACTGTTCACCTTTACTGTGAGATGTGCAGGGCAGGTATCCATGCCTGAATTTACAATTTCTGGAAGTTTGAAGAACTAAGGTAGGAAGGTAAGGAATTCACTCACCTGTTATGCAATCTGTGTTCTCTCCTTTAGTATGCCTTTCGCTTGTCATTCAATGGTCCAGCTTGCCTCCCTACCCATGGATTATAATGTAAATATTCCTGAAATTGATACTCTTAAAGTTTTTAGTGTCCGGCTCCTAATTTTCTTCATTCCTGTCACTTGCATTTCATAGGCCCAATTTTGCTTTCATTTGGGCAAGACTTCAGTTTTCTGAAGGACCCCTTCTTATACCTTCAATAGCTTATTTGCCTCTGCTCATTAACCATGCGGGCATTCTCTTGGACTTGGTAACTTTCCTGAGCTGTGCCTATCTTAGCAGAGCCTCTACAGGTAGCCATTTTATTTTCGCACCATGCCCCAGATGTTGCATTATTCTGGTGTGTTGGACGGTCAAAAACTACTCATGCCACTTTTTTTTTTTAGATGGCAACCATTGGTTCCTCACAAAGTCAAGGGATACTGCAGTCTCTGGGGCATGGTGAGTAAATATAAGGATGGTGGCCATGAACAGCCATAAAAGGAAAAGAGAGCTTTGCTGCCGCTGTCACTAGAGAGATCCCCCTCCCCCATAAGCAGTGATTTGATCTTCTGTGCCTTTTCGTAATACAGTAATGGATTTGGACCCACGGAGCTCTGTTTAGCTCAGTTTTTCATTTATCCCAAAATGATTACACACCTCCTGTAAAATAGCAGCTGAAACCAGTGGGGCAGTTAGGTAATCTGTCTGTAAACCCTGATGTTGAAAAAAAATCCCCCCAAATATCTAGAACTCGCTTTGGTCATATATTTCTGAGCCCAATATCCGCCCCCTTGGGGAGAAAAGCCCAGAAAGTTATAGTTTGAACTATTTTTTCTTCTTTTATAAAGCATCTAAAGTGGCAAGCATGCCATGGAGAATAGAGAACGATGAAGGTTCTTGAGTAGCCAGGATAATCCAGAAAGCACAAAACACAAATTATGTGATCTTCTAAAATACAGATTTGCTCTGGAAATTATTGGTTGCCTCTTGTCCAGCCAGAAATGAATAAAACTTGGGGAGGGAGGACATGGCTGCTGCAGCAAATCTCAGCTCTGCTTACTTTCATAGGAACTTTCCATTTCACATGCACAGCTTGTTCCAAAGCTCTAGCACTTGGTGCAGGCTCTAGATACCCTCCACTTATGGAGACAACTTGCACAGTATCGTTTGCAGAATAGCTGAAAGCTTAAGTCTAGCAGAAGATCTATACAAAGCTCTGGCTCCTGACCCCCTTATCCCATGATCCTGATGCATGACATGTGACTCACTGGACTGAAAAGAACACATTGAAAATATAGATATAGCTACATTAGCAGTCTCCCCAGCTCAGTTTACCTCTCTTTTTTGGATCTCTTTTTGGACTGCAAAAAAAAAAATGTTGTCAAGCATCTGTCACAGAACTGGTGGGATGCAGCCAGCTTGCTGAGGCATAGAATCATAGAGTTGGAAGAGGAAACACCATCAAAACATTCTTGACATATGCCTGTCAAGCCTCTGCTTAAAGACCTCCAAAGAAGGAGACTCCACCATACTCCTTGGTAGCAAATTCCACTGCTGAACAGCTCTTACTGTCAGGAAGTTCTTCCTAATGTTTAGGTGGAATCTTCTTTCTTGTCGTTTGAATCCATTGCTCCGTGTCCGCTTCTCTGGAGCAGCAGAAAGCAACCTTTCTCCCTCCTCTATATGACATCCTTTTATATATTTGAACATGGCTATCATATCACCCCTTAACCTTCTCTTCTCCAGGCTAAACATACCCAGCTCCCTAAGCCGTTCCTCATAAGGCATCGTTTCCAGGCCTTTGACCATTTTGGTTGCCCTCCGCTGGACACGTTCCAGCTTGTCAGTATCCTTCTTGAACTGTGGTGCCCAGAACTGGACACAGTACTCCAGGTGAGGTCTGACCAGAGCAGAATACAGTGGTACTATTACTTCCCTTGATCTAGATGCTATTCTCCTATGGATGCAGCCCAGAATTGTGCACTATCTACCCTATCCCATATTGCAAGCGGCAGCCATAAAACTTACTTTCTCCGGGCTTTGTTTTGTACATCTTAACTTTACTGTAAAATTCATCTGCTATTATACTGTCCAGCTACCTTTGGTTGGAGGGGTTCTCTCTAATTATTTTCTGGCGGAATGTTGCATTTATAATTTCATGTACGATTATTTAAAAGATCACAAGTGCCGTTCGTTCTGTAAACCCAAAGTGTCTGTTGCAAGGCCTGCTCAAACAGGAACACATCAACTCGATAATATCTATAGATCTGTGCAGGTAAGCATAAGCCAAAGTACGTTCAGCTCCCATGAGTGACAGCTTCTGCTAAATGTTGTAATAAATTAGGTACCTGCATCCATTGTACAAGTCCCATTGAAATGAATGGGATTTCCCCATGAGTGATGGGCCTGTCCCGTTCATCCATTGCAGCGGGGCTTGCACACAAAGCTCCTTTAATGAAATTATACCTTATGTGAAAGGGTCAAGTGTCCAAAGATGCCACAGGTAAGCTGTCTTATACAGTACCGAGTCCGATCACTGATTCATCCAGCTCAGTTTGGACTACACTGATGGAAAGCAGATAGCCGGGGTTTCTGATGAAGTTTCCCCAGCCTTAGCTGGAGATGCCAAGGAGCAGACATTGGATCTTTTCCTTGCAAGGCGTGTGTTGCTTTACAGCTGCTGCGGACCTAAACCAAAACTAGCAATATCCCCCGACCCCCAAGATACAGAGACCAGAATACTAGATCCTGATTTTATAATAATATATATAATCTTCTCTTTAACAGGAGCATATTAACATCCGCAGACATTGTCAGAATAATTATCATTAGAATAACAATAACAATAATAATAATAATTAATAATAAAAAAGGGTAGGAGGGGACAGGTGAGGAGAGTCTATAGTACACAGTCTTGTGAGGTCAGCGTAGCCTTTCGGAGCCTGCGCTGCCGTGGCCTTCAAGTGCCCCCTTCTGTATTTACACGCTTGCCTGGCATCCGCACCCCCAGCTAAGCTGGAGGGAAAACAGTGCATCGAACACAAAATAAAACCCATCAAATAGCCCCCTTACCCTCCCACCCCCATAAAACCTGCCTCTTTTTTTTGTCTCGTTTGCTTCTTTTTCCATAAAACTTCCCATCAGAAATACACTATTTACACATGAAATAAATAGAGCGGTAACCTGATTTGTGTTTGGCCTGCGGCAAACAGTCAGAGGTACTAGGGAAAGTATGGCTTGGATTCAAATCTGTACAGAGCCGTGTGGGGAGCCGGGATCAGCCTGCAACCCCGGGGCATGGCAAAGCCGGGAACCTTGCATATTTCAGGGCCTTGCATCCAACGGGCAGGAAACGGTGAGAGGAGATGGGCCCCCTTGCCACTGTCCCTTGGCCCTCCTATCCACCCCACCCCGCCAGCCGTTTTCCGGCCCTGGAGCAGTGGTTGCATCCCGCAGTCTCAGCATAAGATGGGCACGCCGTCTGCAGTCACGAGCCGGCCTGTGGTGGGGTCGTAGCTCCCTGCCAGGTAGTAGAGGTCTTGACGGTCCTGGTATTTCTTGCTGCGCGTCAGCTGCTCGTAGTGTTCGCGTTCTACCACCTGGCATTTGTGCGAGATGGTTTGGACGTCGTTCTCGTCCTCGTGGCACGACTGGTACAGCGCGTTCTGCAAGAAGGCCACATGTCAACATATTGCACCTCAGCATTGTGTTTTTTGCAAACAAAAGGGCCAAGGTGGACCCCAGGACCAAGTCCTCTGCGAAAAATTGTTGTTTGCCAGTCTGCCAGCACCCAGCATTGTGGGAATTTGCAGCTCAAAGCAACAAGAGATATGGAAAGCTGGGGTGCACACATTCCGGAAATCTCCCTCCCAGTGTGGTAGCATTAGCCAATTAGATTACAGTGGTAGGTACCTTGGTTCTCGAACATAATCCGTTCCGGGGATCCATTCAACTCCTGACCAAGGCGCGGCTTCCAACTGGCTGCAGGAGCTTCCTGCACTCAAGCGGAAGCTGCGTTGGATGTTCGGCTTCCGAAAAACGTTCGCAAACCAGAACACTTACTTCTGGGTTTGCGGCGTTCGGGAGCCAATTTGTTTGATACCTAAGCTGTTCGAGAACCAAGGTACCACTGTATGGGGCAAGTTCAACCAGCCTCCCCAGAGCTTGCTGGCCATGGCGCTTGTTGGCCCTCCACTCCTGGCTGCACATGGGACAGCAGGTGATTTCCCAGTGGACGCCAAACTACCAGCAGCTCATCCTTACT